>NC_136059.1:1479207127-1481607127 GCF_964261635.1 Lissotriton helveticus | reverse complement strand
TTTCCATATGACACACCCACCAATGGGAGGCTCAAATGAGACTGTGTATTATGGGAAGTGTGGTGCGGAAAGCACATAATCAAGTCCTGTATGGACCCCGCAAGTGGGCCCGTCCTTGATCCCGTGATTATGTGCTTTCCGCACCACACTTCCCATAATACACATTGCTGATGATTGTTGTTAAAAATGTTTTTTAAAGACGTGTAAATGCTTTTATGATATGTTTTTATCGAATAAAGCTATTACTACCATTGTGGAACAATAATACGCACGGCCGTCCTGCCGTGGGGAGAGCACCATCTTCAAAAAAAAGAAGGAGAGGCTGAGGTCTGGAACTGTTGTCTAAACCAACCAGCACGACAAGCCACATTAATCTGCTTGCATCGATCCTACTATAGGAATGAAAACAAACTCCAAAATGCATTTGTGAGCAATTGCGAACCTACTAAAGGAATATGCAAATACTGGAAGGACTAAATGTCCCAGAGAGCAGTAGCGCTGAAACGAACAAAAGCGACGCCCATGTGAGGGCTATTAACCAATTGAAGCGCCGAAAACAAAAGGAGCTTATTGCAATGCCACATTGGGGAGTGCCAAGCCTTTGAAAAGGAGGTTGATACCTCGAAACGCGTCAGGCAAGCAGGCGAGCAACCATAATATTGAGGCAAGCAGGTTACAATTACCGGATGGTGGGTGAGTCGTCGAGTGATCCCTTATATGCTTGGGAATTTTGTGGAACAATAATAGACACGGCCGTTCTGCCGTGGGGGGAGCGCCATCTTCAAAAAAAAGAAGGAGAGGCTGAGGTCTGGAACTGTTTTCTAAACCAACCAGCACGACAAGCCACATTAATCTGCTTGCATCGATCCTACTATAGGAATTAAAACAAACTCCGAAATGCATTTGTGAGCAATTGCGAACCTACTAAAGGAATATGCAAATACTGGAAGGACTAAATGTCCCAGAATGCAGTAGAGCTGAAACTAACAAAAGCGACGCCCATGTGAGGGCTATTAACCAATTGAAGCGCCGAAAACAAAAGGAGCTTATTGCAATGCCACATTGGGGAGTGCCAAGCCTTTGAAAAGGAGGTTGATACCTCGAAACGCGTCAGGCAAGCAGGTTACAATTACAGGATGGTGGGTGAGTCGTCGAGTGATCCCTCATATGCTTGGACATTTTGTGGAACAATATATATATATATATATATATGAAACAATCCCAATTTTCTCTCGCCTGGAGCCCAGTCACGGATACCTTTGGCGCAGAAATGAAGAGGAGACCCAAGTGCAGGTGAGCAGTTTTATTAAATCGTTGGGAAGGCGCACCTCAGCATAACGTTTCGGCCTTCACAGAGGCCTTGGTCACATGACGCATGCAAAAGGGGAAGCAGTATTTAAAGTGCTAGTGCAAGTGATCTTTGTTGTGTCATTGGTTAGACCTCGCCACATGATATTATCAACAAATGATAGACATGGAAGACAGATTTAGTCAAAAATGCCACTCATTCCGGGATAATCCCTTGAATGTCAATAAGCAATGTGCAAATTAGCTATGTGCAAGATAGAAATGGAAGTCAGATTTAGGCAAAAATGCCAATCATTCCGGGATAATCCCTTGAATAACAATAGGCAATGTGCAAATTAGCTATGTGCAAAATACAATCAGTGATGGACTAGTGCAAATCATAATATTTACACAATATTCAATTCAGAGTACATCAACAAATATATATACACTACTAATTAATATATTTACACCTCTTCTAAGATGGCCATGTAACCACAGGTTATAAATAACGTAGGGTTATGATTGCTTAAATGCATTCCAAAATCCAATAGTAACAGTCATTTAAAAAAGAATTATCTATAATACAGCTTGCACATATACAAAAAAAGAGAGTCGTTTCTGTCTATGTCTATATATATCCAGAATGCGGTTTCAGTTTTCTCCCAAAACACAGCAGCCAAGGACACAACAGAGGACTTTAAAGCAGCCAAATGTATTGCTTTACAGATTAAATGGCAGACCTGCATTTTGGGACTTGCTCCCTTGTTCACGAGTGCCGTAATTCACATTTCAGACATCTTTAGATAAACATGTGATTTACAACATCATAAACATTGAAGAAACACTTTCAAACAAAACTGCGTGTTACTTGTTTAAGCATTTTGATATAACCAAATAAACATGATCATCAAAAATAAAATAATAATTTGATGTAATACTGCCTTTTCAACTGATAATATTCAATGGTGAACATAATTAAAATCAATGTTGTCATCTAGTTGAACGCGCTATATGCTTATAACTGTATTGCAAGGAAGGTACAATTACCATTCACACGAATACTAGAATACTTCAGCTTCATCATTGCGCGCCAAACAATAAACAGAATTTCACGCCACTTGTAAACTGTAGTTCACAATCACTTGGTATTTGCGATTTTCAATAAACGTTATCAATCATGATTTCTCAGCGTCAGCTGACAATAAAGACCTAGAGCGCTATCAGATTGAAACACATCAAACATAAGAAGGTATTGGGCCCAAGTGGGCTCATAGAAAAGATACTTTCACTCTTCAACGGTTCTTCAGGTACATCTTCAGAAAGTCTTTCTCTGTAAACACGGTAAACTGAAAAATAAAAAAATTAACTCCAAACAAACTACATCATTAATACGCTCTTTACAAATAAATACTTTTCAGCAATAATAGAGAAGCTATTCCCTCTCAAAGGAGAACTGTTCCAAGCTCAACCATTATTATAGCACTGGTCTAGGGATAAAAATGCAGTTGGCACATCAAAAGAAATGTAAACATACATGTACATCTTTAAATTTAACCTAAGTTCTTCGTCACAATTGTGGCCTGATGGTGTGAAAGTTCCTTACTGGATGATCAGTTTAGATTCAAGTCTGCACAGTTATTTCATCCTGTTCCCTCCCCTTTCATTCACTTTATTGTAGTCCAGCACAACAAAGCTTAAAAGATTGCTATTTTGTCCATGATGGCTCAGAAAATGACGTGCTATCGGATATGCTTTGTCTCCGTATTTAAAAGCACGTAAGTGCTCAAGTATATGATTTTTAGCTTTGTGGATGGTGCTCCCAATGTATGCCATCTTACAGGGGCAGAACAGAGCATACACAGCGTATTCTATGCTGCAGGAAGTGTGTTTTGTGATCACATATGGTTTACACTCAGCTGAAAGTCTGCAATCTTTTCTATTTTTACTGTTTTTGCACTCTTCGCAGCTTCTACATGGTTAAAACCCTTGTATCCCTAATAACCCTGTGGTTATCAATTCTACTGCATTGTACATCTTTAAGGGATTTAGCTCTTTTGTATGTGATCTGTGGAAACTCCCTATACTGTTGGCTAAATCTTTATCTGTACTCAGTACAGGCCAAAATGTATTCAGACTTTTACGGACATCGTGTGCTTGTCTGTTATAAGTTGTTACAAATCTTATTCACTGCGTGTTATCTTGTTCTGATGTGTCTGCTTTCTCCATAAGTAGTGACTCTCTTGATATTTTAGCCACCTCACTTAGTGCTTTATTTATGGTCGATTGTGCGTATCTCTGTCAAGGAATCTCTTAGTCATAATGTTTGACTCTCTCTGGAAGTTGTCTACAGTACTACAATTTCTTTTAGCATTAGGGACTTCACCTAACGGAATACTTTAAATCAATGCAATAGAATGGCAACTTCTAACATGCAGGAGGCTGTTTCCCACAGTGCTTTTCCTGAACGGAGAGCTTTCAATTCTGTTGTTTTCAATTGTCAATTTTGATTTCTAAAAAATCAAGTGTTTCCTTGGACCATTGAGATGTAAACTCTAGGTTGAACTCGTTCTCGTTTAGTTCTTTTATACACTCTAGTGCCTCATCTTCAGTTCTATCCCATATACAGAAAATATCATCAATGTAGCGCACCCACATTGCGACCTTTTCCTTGTACATTCTCAGTTTACTGACTATCTCCTCTTCCCAATATCCCATATAGAGACCTGCAAACGATGGAGCAAGACAGGACCCCAATGAAGTTTCGAGGGTTTGGTGATAGATCTTGTTATCAAAGAGGAAGTAGTTATTTTTGAGGCATGTCTCCATCATTTTAATTAACATCTTAGTATGGAGAAGGTACAAAATTGATTTTACACTCAGAAAATACCTGCATGCTTCAATACCTTTCTCATGAGGAATACATGTGTAGAGACCTGTGACGTCTAGGAAGAGAAGAAAATAAACTGCCTTCCAGTCAATCTCAACAAGGTTCCTTAAAAAATCCCCCGTATCTTTTATATATGAGGGAAGCTGTTTCACTAACCCTTAAAGGAAAAAATCCACGTATCTAGAGGTGTTTTCTAAAAAAACTACCCCTGGATGAGACAATAGGTCTCCCTGGTGGATTCTGTGGATCCTTGTGTATATTCGACAGTAGGAACAGTGTGGGGAGTCGAGGGAATTTACATTCTAGGAATTTGAACTCATCCAATTCAAGGAGTCCTTTGTCTTTCCATTCACCCAACTGTATCTGAAACAGTCTGATGGCATGTTCGTATTCCATCCTATCACTTCTCTCATATTTATCTACCTCTGAAAGTAGTCTCATACCTTCTTTAATGTAATTTGACTTTGAAAGCACGACGGCATTGCCGCCTTTGTCAGACTTTTTAATGACTTTAGAGTCATCTCTACGAAGGTTTTCTAAGGCTTTTCTTTGGGCTTGAGTCACATTACTCCACTTATCATGATTTTTACGCTTTGCAATCTTTCAAAGCTCATAAAACACCTCTCTCAAACACATCAATTGCCTCATACTTGATTTGTGGCAGAAATATAGATTTAAGTCGGAACTCACTCTTCACACTTAGATCTAAAGGAATATTTTCATGTATCAAGTTTAAAAAAGGAGTCAGGTTCAACAATGTTATCATCAGCCAAACCATTCAAAGTATGCAGTAATCCTACTTCTGCCAGTGGATTCCTCACCTTGTGAATATCCCCTGCGTCAGCAACATTCGGAAATTCTTTCATAGCTGCTCACACCGACGTGGACGACGTCACAGAAGCACGGCATTGCATGTGGCTCCGCTGACGTCACTGAATCCATAATAGGACCCCGTCGGCGTGATGACATCTGTTCCCTTTTTTCCGCGTCGTCGACGCTAACGGTTTTTCTTGGGATCCACAGTAGCTCGTGTGTTTACCTGTTACTTGTTTCGTGTTAAATCTTGTTTCCTTTCGTTGTGTCATCGAAGAAATCAGCGTTCAAGCCCTGTGGGGCATGCAGAAAGTTGATGTCAATCACGGATCCGCACGAGGACTGCGTTTGGTGTATTTCATCTGACCACGACGTCCAAGGATGCTCCAGCTGTAATAAAATTAACCCAAAGGCACTGCGAGACAGAGAAGCGAAGCTGCTCGTAGCGAAAATGAAGAAGAGCGGTAGGAGATGCTCAAGATCACGCTCAAGGTCGAGGTCGGCTTCGAGGTCGACTTCGGGACATGCTTCTCGATCTAAGAAGCACAAAAAGAAGAATCATGGTTCGCGACGTCACTCTGGAAGAGATTCGGGGTCCAAAGTCAAAATCTCCGAGACATCGACATCGGAAGGACTATTTCTCTCCTTCTCCTGTTCAATCGAATCCGGAGTCACAAGGTGAGCCTCTTTCTGTGGGTTCTCCTGAGCATTCCCCGGCGCCGGCTTTGAATCCTTCTCCGGCGCCGTCACACTCTCCATCTCGAGAGGATGTTAAAGTCCCATTGCCTCAAGGGACTTCGACACCGTTGGATCCGCCCTCGGGTCCGGTTGTCCCAAATCTGATTGTGCCTCAACAGGAGCAGCCTATGGGTCCATACCCACCCTTTCCAGGCCCGGGACAAGACCCATCGCATTATTTGAATGCGATGTAGGGCATCTTCTCGAGAGCCATGTACCCCTCTGGTGCACCATCCTGTCCTATGGGTCCAGTGGCCTACAATCTTGGTGTCCTGCAGACTTATGCACAGGCACCGTTTAAGCCTTTTCTGCCAGCGGCGCCGACCTGGAATTTCCCGGCTCCGAGGTCATCAAGGTCAATTCTATATTCACAGGCTGCGATTCCAGCTCGACCTCGTACGTTCCTGTCTGTACCTCCGGATCCAACCACGGCTCCGGCACCGGCTCCGTCAGAGTTGGTTGTGACTCCATCAATGCCGATACCGAGAATGAGGTCTAGGTGGGAGGCTCAAAGGTTAATGGAGGAGTAAAGGTTTCGAGCTGAGGAGATGGAGGCGGGAGAACTGCAGGAATCTGAGGACCTGTTTGAAGAGCTCAAAGAGGCAAGTGGCCTGGAGTTATCTCCGGAGTGGGAGCTTTCTTCAGCTCCTGATGTCCCTTCAAAGGATGACCACACGGTCATTAAAAAGGCGGATGAGCTCTTGGATTTGAATTTGCCTACTGCAGATTTTAAATCTAATATTTTAATGGAGGTGCTTCATTCTCCCTCTTCAGTTGTGGAGCCAATGCTGCCATTTAATGAAGCTATAACTGAGCCGATAATGAAGATGTGGCGTAAACCCTTTTCGTCTCCTGTGGTATCAAAGGCTGTAGCAAGAAGGTGTAGGGTTGCTCCTGGAGATCCAGACTTTTTGTCATCACATCCATCTCCTGAGAGTCTGCTGGTTCAGGTAGCCTACTCTAAAAAGTCTACCAGAGCCTTCCCTCAAGTGCCAAGTGATAGGGATTTGAAGAAATTGGACCAGTCAGCCAAAATGGTTTTCTTATCGGCCAGCATGGCATTAACGTCCACAAATGCGGCACGCCTTCTAGGGCATTATATTCATGCACTTATGGACTCAGTGAATCAGTTGGTGCCAAACATACCTGAGGACAGGAAGAACTTTAGGGTCATTTTAGCTGATACGCAGGCTGCTGCTTCCCAAGCAATAAAAAGCGTCTTGGATACGGCTGACTCTGTGTAAAGGGTGATGGGATCATCTGTTGCCACTAGGAGAGCTGCCTGGCTGAAGACTCCTTAGTTTTCTCCTAATGTGCAGGCAACATTGATAGATCTCCCTTTTGATGGTTTGGGTCTGTTTGGCAAGAAAGCAGATGCAGCCTTGGAAAGGTTCAAGGAGAGTAAGGCGACGGCTAGGTATTTAGGCCTGCAATCCTGAGGTTCTTCAAATAAGAGATTCAAAGGTTTCAGAAGGACTTCCTTTCACTCATACAAACAGCCACAGCAGCGGCGACAGAATTCCCTGTATAAATCCTACAGAGGCAGAAACAGGGGCTGTTCACGAGGTCGTCAAGTCTCCTCTTCCTCCTCCTCTTCCGCGTCCTCTTCCCACCCCCCTACCACAGCAAAGCAGCCCTAGATCCCCCATTCTGGATCATGTTGGTCCTGTAGTTGGTTGGCTTACTCATTTTCTACAGGATTGGGAATCGGTCATATCAGACCTTTGGGTTCTCAATTCTGTAAAGAATGGGTATGCTCTTCCCTTTCTGGAATTTCCCCCAAATTATCCGCCTTGTCAAGGATTTTGCACGGAAGACCACCTACTTCTCCAGCAGGAGGAGGTCCTGGCGTTACTGAGAAAAGGTGCGATAGAGGTGGTCCCGGAGCAGGAAAGGGGTCAGGGATGCTAATCCCGGTATTTCTTGATACCCAAGAAGGATGGCAGGCTTCGTCCAATCCTGGACCTCAGGATCTTGAACCTCTTTTTGAAGCAAGATAAGTTCAAGATGCTCACCCTTGCACAGGTTCTTCAAGCACTGCAGCAAGAGGACTGGATGGTGCTGATCAACTTGCAGGATGCATATTTCCACATTCCAATCCTGAAGTCGCACAGGAAGTATCTCCGTTTTACGGTGGGATTGCAAAATTACCAGTTTGCGGTTCTTCCGTTTTGTCTTACTACTGCACCTCAAGTCTTCACCAAGGTGATGGCGGTGGTGGCAGCCCTTCTCAGAAGGTCGGGATTCCAGTATTCCCTTATCTGGACGACTGGCTGATCAAAGCAGAGTCGCCAGAGAAGGTGCTCCATCATCTTCAGATTACAACTCAGTTGTTGTATAGGTTGGGTTTCTCGATAAATGTGCCAAAATCTCACCTGGTGCCCTCTCAGCGCAACATGTTCATAGGTGCGGTACTGGATACCACTGTGTGTCGAGCATTCCCTCCTCCACAAAGTAGTCTCGACATACAGGAAATTATTCCTTTATTTTACAATGGAGTGGTTGTTCCAGTCTTGAAGGTCCTTTGTCTGCTCGGTCTGCTGGCTTCCTGTATTCTGTTGGTCAACCATTCATGCTGGAACATGAGGGCTCTCCAGTGGTATCTCCGCAGGCAGTGGTATCAGCACAATGGAGATCTCAGGGAGTCAGTGAGGATCTCCAGAGAAGTTGCAACGGATCTATTTTGGTGGAGCATTGAAAGCAATCTGTTTCAGGGAAAGCCCTTCCATCTTCCTCCTTCGGTGGCCACAGTGATAAGGGATGCATCCAACCTAGGGTGGGGTGCTCATCTGGGGGATCTGGAGATCAAGGGTCTTTGGTCTCCAGAGGAAAGGTTGCTTCACATCAACCTTCTAGAGTTGCGGGCGATACATTTGGCGCTCAAGGCCTTTCTCCCTTCCCTTCGCGGTCAGTCAGTTCAAGTCCTAACAGACAACACTACCGCAATGTGGCATGTCAACAAGCAGGGAGGAGTGGGATCGCATTGCCTTTGCAGAGAGGCTCTCCATCTCTGGTCCTGGGTTCAGGACCATCAGACTTGTCTGATGGCAAATCATCTTGCCGGAGTACTGAATGATCATGCAGACAGTCTCAGTCTGCAATTCTCAGCCGACTACAAGTGGAGGCTTCATCCAGAGGTAGGTTGTCATGTCTTTCGGACGTGGGAAACCCCTCAGGTGGACTTGTTCGCCACTCAAGAGAACACTCACTACCCGTAATTATGCAGTCTCCATGATCTGATGCAGGGAGCTTTGGGGGACGGGTTTCAGTTGAGTTGGGGTTCACAACTCCTTTACGCGTTTCTTCCCATACCCTTGATTAAGCATGGGCGGATTTTGCGAATTGGCAATCCGCAAACTTGCGTATTTACGGATTCGCAATCCGCAAAATCCGCAAACTCTTGCGAATTAGCGGATTTTTTTTTGTGTTCGCAAGGGTTTCTGCCAGTTCGCGAGGGTTGTGTACCAGTTCGCAATTGCGAACTTACTTGTCGGCTCGCAACGGCTGCGACTATGTTGTTTCTACGTCTGGTTCATCATCACAGGTTCACAGCACCCTCTGTTTCACCACTGCCCCCCTCTGGTACACCCATGCCACCCTCTGGTACATCACTGCCACCCTCTGGTTGTTTATCACTGTAGATTATGGGGGTGAAAAAAAGCAAGCACACCTGCCCTGCTTCAACTGACATGAATTAATTTGGGGTTGATTAATGTGTCACTGAATTTAAACTTCCAGTCTGGCTGGCACCTGCTTCCTTATCTGTAATTTGCTTTCTGTTGCAGTGCAATTTTTTTTCACAGGACCTTTGTGGCCTACTTGTAGCTATTCTCTGAGCCTGCTGTGAGGGTCAGAGCAGGGTCATAGAATAGTTGCAAGTAGGCAACTGAACTCTGAAGGGGCCCCTCAGGAAGCACTACAGGGAATGGTTACTAATGATAAGATTGAACTTTTGCACCTGCTGAGTGCTTTCAGTTTTGTCTGTAATTGCTTTCTGTTGCAGTGTAATTTTTTTAACAGGACCTTTGTTGTATACTTGTAGCTATTCTCTGAGCCTGCTGAGTGCTTTCAGTTTTGCAAAAATCCAAATACCTAGCAGCATCCACAAAAAGTAATCCTTCCAGGTCAAGATCCAAATCAAAGTGACCAGCACATGAAGAAAGCACTGGGAGGAGCCTGCTGGACAGTAACAGGAAGTTGGAGACTGTGGGGCACTTCCTTCCTCCCACCCCCCCAAAATGGACTCCTTGCAAAGAAAAAGGGCAGGCAAATGTCAACCTGAGGAGTTATTCTGCTAAAAATCATAATTTTCAAGGTTTATGCTGCCTGCTGGTGGATTTCTTGTGCGAAATTGCAAATTTTGCAATCTCGCAATTGCGAGATTGTCGCTGCCCGCCGCATCTACGTGCTCGCAAGTGTTTACTCCCGCAAAATTGTATAGTATTCTAGTTGGCAAGGGCGACCAAGCAAAAAATCCGCTTCACACGGATTTTACGAATTTTCGGCAAGTTCGCGAGAGTTCGCGGATTGCGAATTTCCCGAAAATCAGCAAAATCCGCGAGCGGAACGGATTTTACGCCCATGCTTACCCTTGATTCCTCGAGTTCAGAGGAAGATTCGCCAAGACCGGGCCCAAGTCATATTGATTGCCCGAATTGGCCAAGAAGGGTGTGGTACACAGATCTTCTCCACCTCTCCTCGTGCCCACTGCTCCGTCTCCCTCTCAGGGCAGACCTCCTCTCGCAGTCGCAGGGGCAGGTTCTACACCCCCACCTCGAGTGCTTACACCTTCATGCCTGGAGAATGAACAGGGCAACCTGAATTCTTTTTCTGTCCCGCCCGATGTGGTGTATGTCATATTATTAGCCAGACTGTACTCCACCTAGTCTATTCTTATAGGTGGTCCAAGTTTGTTTTATGGTGTGGAGAGAAGTCCATTGGCCCCTTGAAGGCTCGTTTGTCCGATATTCTTCAGTTTGCACTCTCTTTGGCTCAGCGAGGATTTGCTGTGGCGACAGTGAAAGATTATCTTTCGGCTTTGTCGGCATTCCTTTGCCTGCCGGACCAACTGTCCTTATTTAACCCCTTCGACGCTGATGACGAGCTGGGCTCGTCATGAGGTAGCCTCCTCGCACGCTCATGACGAGCCCAGCTCGTCACGTAAAGTGCGCTTTTGAAATAAATTCCGCCCGCACGCATGCGGTTAAGTCACCTGTTGTTTTAAGATTCTTAAAAGATCTTACGAATACATTTCCTCCCACTCCTTTTACTATGCCTCAATGGGACTTAAATCTTGTCTTAACCTACTTGATGGGATCACCTTTCGAATCCTTGCACAAGGGGCCCTTGAGATTGTTATCTTTTAAAACGCTCTTTCTGATTGTGATAACCTCAGCAGGGAGGGTAAGTGAGCTTCAAGCTCTAAGTTCGAAACCCCCATTCTTGACTATTTATGCTGAAAGAATGGTGCTCAGGACAAGGGCTGCTTTTCTGCCTAAGGTGGTAACTCCCTTCCATCTGGGGCAGTCCATTACCCTCCCTTCCTTCTATCCTCCCCCTCACCCTTCCAAGGAGGAGGAGAGCCTTCACCATCTGGACCCTAAGAGGACGGTGAGCTTCTACCTTGACAGTACCAGAGAGTTCCGAATTGATGACCAACTCTTCGTGGGTTTCGTTGGCTGCAGGAAAGGCAGAGCGGTGCACAAACGCACGCTGTCTAGATGGATTGTCTTGTGTATCAAGATATGCTACTCTCTAGCCGGTAAGGAACCTCCAGAAGGTTTGAGGGCTCATTCTACTAGGGCAAAGTCATCTATACCTGCTTTGTCTAGGGGTGTTCCTGTGGAGGACATTTGCAGGGTGGCAACTTCAGCCTCCAATCACACTTTTGCAAAACATTATTGTTTAGATACAGAGGTGAGGAGGGACGGATACTTTGCTCATTCCGTCCTTCAGGACGTCTTGGTATAGAAAGGTGGGCACCTTCCTCCGGGAGTAGGACTGCTGTGGGAATCTATTCACAAGGTGAGGAATCTGCTGGCAGATGTATCCATCAGAAGAACAAGTTACTTACCTTCGGTATCGCTTTTTCTGGTGGATACAATATCTGCCTGTGGATTCCTCACTGGCCCACCCACCTCCCCGTTGTCCACCCTTGTATACCTGCTATAGTGGCAAAGTTTTAATCTATATATGTTACTTTCAAAGGTAGTGTATTATTCTATTTGCTTTCCTGCATTGTCTTCACACTGTGTGGGTTACCTTAATTATTTTGTACTGAGTACACTGTATATATATCTACTGTTGTCGGTCCGTCCGAGTGCCTGTAGGGCATGGAAAAAAGGGCAGAACTGATTTCATTACCTCCTATTACCTATTATGGATTCAGTGATGTCAGCGGAGCGGCGCGCAATGCCGTGCTTCTGTGACGTCATCCACATCGGCGTGAGGAGCTACGAAAGAATTTCCGAATGTTGCTGATGCAGGGGATATTCACAAGGCGAGGAATCCACAGGCAGATAATGTATCCACCAGAAAAGCATTACTGAAGGTAATTAACTTGTGTATCTGCTATTCTTATATCACTTATCACATTAGTTGTTGGATTAACATCACCTGCAACTTTAGTAGCATACAACTTTTTTATACATATCTTGCATTTGAAAAAGAACAGATCTATACGACTTTGTGTATAGTTAAAATCATTAGAGGTGCAAAAAGTAAGGCCCATGGATAAAATTTCTACCTCTGTCTTACTTAGTGTCCTTTCCGATAGGTTTATCACTGTTTTCCTGTTCAGTACTTCATTTTTATTTGGCCCCTTGTACGGCTTCCCACGGGGCTTCCAAGATCTCCCAACGGTGCATTGTTGCCTCTTTTTCCTCCTCCGTTTCCTCTTCCATGCCTTCTTATCTGTTGCTTGATTGATTGTCTTCACTTTGCAACAAGATCAAATTCGGCTAAAATGCTCGTTTTTACTCCAGTGTATTCATCGATGCTTGAAAAGTCACTGCCACTAGTAATACTGACACTACTGTCCCCAGGATTATCCACATCAGATTGTACCTCTCCATTGCCGCTTGGCGCCATAGTCTGTCTTAACTTTGTTGTTCCTTTAGTTGAAGTGCTCCTTAGATGATCATATCTTTGGGAAAAAAGTCAGGATTTGTCCTTTCCGGTAATCAACCGGATCTCCCTGAAATTTACGTTGTTTTTTCACTTTGATATCTTCCTCAATTTTATATAAAAATGTTATCCATTTCCTTCTGCTACTCCTCTTCACCAAAAAGTGCTTTCAATTGTGTGGTTAGATCATCTATAATAACACTTAGATTATCACAAGCTTTTCTTGCAAATTTCACCAACATTGTCTCCATTGCCGCTTGGCGCCATAGTCTGTCTTAACTTTGTTGTTCCTTTAGTTGCAGTGCTCCTTAGATGATCATATCTTTGGGAAAAAAGTCAGGATTTGTCCTTTCCGGTAATCAACCGGATCTCCCTGAAATTTACGTTGTTTTTTCACTTTGATATCTTCCTCAATTTTATATAAAAATGTTATCCATTTCCTTCTGATACTCCTCTTCACAACAAAGTGCTTTCAATTGTGTGGTTAGATCATCTATAATAACACTTAGATTATCACAAGCTTTTCTTGCAAATTTCACCAACATTTTCAACATATTCGTGGAACACTGATAATTATTTTCAATCCATTCTTTTACTAATTCTGGATCAGGATACTTAAATGTGAGAGTGATAAATATTCACAGACCGCTTGGGACCCTTTCTACTTCAATATACTTCTGCAAGGGGGTTGATTCCTACCATTTATTCTGTTCTTTTTTCAATGCTTTCCACAATGTGTCCCACAGTGTCTTTTTATTTGGGGTTATGGTCGCACTTGATTCCCCATAATTCTTACTGCTTCTGCCATCTGATTGGCAAATGTCAAATAGCTTCTCCGCTGCTTCGGAGCGTTTATCGTTCCTTGCCCCTGCCATTTCTGTACTTAAATATTCACACGCTAACAAGAGTATTGCTGCTTCAAAACCTCAGAGTTAATCCCGCTCCACGGGATCGCGTAACGCCAGCCATCTGCTGGGATTAAAGATGAACGTGTACTTTAAATATAAGAGAAAGTTACCATATAAATCACAGGCTTCAGGCGTCACTTATACTCCGCCTCGCTTGTCAAACCGGCACACTTCTCACTATATATATATATATATTCACTGAAAAAGCCATAGGTTTCAGACATGTTACAGTTAGGAATTAGCATTGAAAAAACCCTAGAAATTCACTGAAAAAAACATAGGTTTTAGGGATGTTATAGTTAGCTGGACATTTCACACGTACAAAACCATTGAAATTCCTCCAATATAGTTAGTTGTATTAACTATAACTCGCGCACCTGCAATCCACTGCTGATGATGTCACATATTACATCAATCATGACATGGTCAGTGACATCACTGATGACATCACTAATGACATCTCAAATGACATCACTGATGACATCATCCAGTGAATGTGGTTTGGTTCGATATTTAAATAAGTATTATATATATTGCATACTGCATTGGCGACTGAGTGCATTTATAAGTGTCTGGATTGAGGATTTAGTAGCACTGTGATTGACTGTCTAAGGGACTAATTTAAAGTGTTTCACTAAACATATGGGATAGTGATTAAACTGTGTGAATATCTGCATCACTCTATCTCTTGTTGCGTAAACTACTACAGAAGTTGGTTACTAGCTATGTGAAAGTCTATATTAGTTATTAATTACTTAAGTGAGTATGCGATAGTGAATGTGTGTGTAGTTGGGTGGGAGGTGTGTGACTGTCCAAAGATGTGTAAATAGTTGATTTAGTAGGTATTTGAGGTTAAGACTGTCCCCCACATGCATCAATCTAGGATTTTGCATTTCTTAAATAGCGAAAATTAAGGAATCGCTATTTAGGAAATGCAAAATCCTATGCATCAAGAAATCCTAAAAGTTTTTAGGATTTCTTAATTTTCGGAAATTGCGATTCCTTAATTGCGAATCGCAATTAAGGAATGGCATTACATTGATTCCTATGGGCCTAGAGGCCCATAGGAATCAATGCCGTTTTGCATTTTTTTTTTGCTCTCGCAATTTGTTGATGCATTGCAAGGGTGCAGAGGGGGGTCCAAAGGACCCCCCCCTGCACCCCTGAAATGTATTTTCAAGTGCATGTTTCACACACACATGTCCTAAGGACATGTGTGTCTGTAACATGCAAGTTTAAAAAATGCATTTTTTTGCTTTTTTATAAATTTTCGCAAATTAACACGAGGGTCAACCTCGTGTTAATTTGCACTTCCAATTTCAAAAATCGCAATTTTAAAAAAAATGATGCATTGCAATTAAGGAATCGCACAAATGCGATTCCTTAATTGCATTTGCATTTTTAAGAAATGCAAAAAATAGCGAAATATGGCACTCTGTTTGATGCATCACAAAAACGTATTTAGGAAGTGCAAACGGCCGAATTTACCGATTCGCACCGTTTGCACTTCCTAAATAGGTTGATGCATGTGGGGGTGTATGTTGAAACAGTTGTTTGGATGAGTGAATGTCTTTATGGGTGTGGTGATGAGTAAGTATATTTCTCAAGGATACATGTCCAACAAACTAGAAATATAAAAGGCAGTGTACGTGACAGTTGTTGTATGTAAATAAGTATACATAAGACTCAGTGATTGTTTGAGAAATTTGTATCGAAAACTTTACACATGCAATAGTGATTTTATAACACACTAAGTATGAGTTACTATCTGAGTTACTATATGAATATTTAAAGTGGTGTTTGTATAAGTGTGCAGCTGAGTAAATGTATGTATGATCAATTATTTGCATAAGTGAGTAGGATGACTGCATAAGTCCATACGATGTGTGCTGGTGTTTAATGTCGATGTAGGTGTATAACTATATTTAATAGTGTTCTATTGATCTTTGTTAGCATGTATGAGTGAATCTGTAGGTAAGTGTTTAGATGTGTGTGTAGATGTATTAATCACTGAGTGGGTTTTTAGAAACTTGTATTGTATGTGACAATGGTTTCAAATATGGTACTCCATATTTAATAATGAGTGTTGAAAGGTTATACTAGTTTATGATGAGATGTATCAGATTGTCACGTGGATTATGTCATTAGTGATGTCATCAGCGATGTAATTTGAGATGTCATCAGTGATGTCACCGACCATGTAATGAATGATGTAATATGTGACATCATCAGCAGTGGATTGCGGGCGCGCGAGTTATACGGGGGAATTTCAATCATTTTATACGAGTAAAATGTCTAGCTAACTATAACACCCCTAAAACCTATGGTTTTTCAGTGAAGTTCTCAGGTTTTTTAAATGTTAATTCCTAACTATAACATGTCTGAAACATATGTATTTTTCATTGAATTTCAAAGGTTTTTTAAATACTAATTCCTAACAATAACATGTCTGAAACCTATGGTTTTTTCAGTGAATGTCAAAGGTTTTTTAAATGCTAGTTCCTAATTATAACAGCTGCAAAACCAATGTTTTTGTTTGTGAATTTCAAAGGTGTTTTAAATGATAATTTTAATTTAATGTATATTTTTTTAACAAAAAATGTTTTATATTTTTATTTTTAGATGTTATTTTTAAATTACATTACACTTTTTGAAATTATTTTAAATTGTTTATAATATACTTAAATTATTTGTATTATTTTTTTTCCTTTTCCTTGGAGTTGCACACCCAAAATGCACCCTGCTCGTTTACTGCGCGTAACGTGTCTGCCATTTTAGTGTTGCTCTCTAGGATCCGCGTAGGGTGTGCGACGGGTACGACTTTTCAGATGTGGTTGCTATGCGGCTTGAGCGCGACGTCTGGCGCATAAGCAAGATGTACATATTACTCGACATGACGGACGCGCGGTAGCGTGTGACGTCATATGCATATCGGACGCGGTGGGTGCGCAACTCCCACGACTTGTTTTATGTTGAAAAATGTATGTATATATATATTTAATATACATATTATGACAAGACATTATCTGAGGTTATATAAAAATAATATTCTTTAACTTTCTTAAAAAGTACATCACTCTTTAAAGCAATTTTGCGAAGTCCCGCTGGGTTTGAGCACGGTGCATCCTACGCGCACCCCATGTGACCTCAAAAAAAGAGATTTTATTGGTTCATTACACTTCCTATTGAAACTATTGAAGGACCCCACCAATTTCAATCAATCTTCTTAGAATTTGTCTTACGGAAAGACCTCCTGAGAAAATCTGCTGCTCCTTCATTATTGGAGAAGAGATTCATCTGATTAAACCATGGCTGCAAATCCACCACCTTCCTCTGGTTCAGACAATTAATCAGAGCAGGATTTTGTTCCGGAACCTCCACCTAAAGAATGATATACCAGTATTGTCTGGAAATTTTTCAAAATACCTCCAGGGTTGAAGAAGGTGAATGCAACTAAAGTCACTTGTCGCATTTGCAAGGCAGTGCTTTTGACGGGAGATCCTACAAAAAAATACTCATGCGGTACTGCAAGTATGCGGAAGCATTTGTAAACAAAGCATCCGGTGAACGTTGCCAGGGAGGAGTTATGAAGATTAAGTGAGACACCTCCTGATCCATCGGCAGTCCCTAGTACCAGTGGAGCAACACTAGCAAGCTCATCATCACATCCTGACATCCATCCCCAATTAGGGAAAGTTCGCATGTCATTCATAAAATGCGGACGGCTCATTGCATATGGGGAGCAGTCAGTGGATCTGGTGTGTTGTGCCATTGACCACCACCATTGTTAGTTTTCTTTTTACCTCTCCTCCCAGTTTTTAGTTCTCTGTTCCCAGTTCACATTGTTTCCCCTCTTAAAAAAAATAAAATACAAAATCGTTCCAAAAATACAAAAAAATTACAAAACAACAAAAAGAAAAAAAAATATTTTCAGAACAAACTACTCTGGTTAAAGAAAGATCTAAAGTAGTATGCTAGTGTGTGAAAGTTTAGATGAATGTATATGTAGTGCATAATTGACTGTAAAAATACATTTGTGATGTGTGGTGAATGCATAAGTGCAGAATTATAAGGAAGTGCTGCAGCATGACACTGTAAACTGTTTAACTACATCATGCTGTGCTACTTCCGAAGCACAGGGATGCAACATATGTATATAAATATGTGCTTCACTCTGCACAGCTGCTTAAACTGCAGCCATGTGGTGACACAGGCACCCTTGCACCATGGTGCAAGGATGTCCGTGTCATGTGGAGATTGTTTTTGTGCAAGAAGGGACACCTCCCTGCACAAAGTAAGTAAAGGCATTTTTCTCCTTCAATATATGCTGTGCATTGCAGCATATATTGAAAGTTAAAAAATAAGAAGTGAAAACAATTTTCCTTGCTGTGCTTTGCTACACCAATAGGAGGATGGTGCAGCATTCACAAACATGTCCAGATTTATGATTTATGATAAATCTAGAGATGTGTCTTTTTCTATGAGTCTTCTGTGCAAACATGCACAGCAAAACCTATGGAACGCCTTTTCAATGCAAAGTGCTGTGTATGTTGAGATTATATTTACATGGAAAAGAAAAGGTATACAAAATGCCTTTTCTTCACCTTGTAAATAAGAAAGAGAGTTAATGGCTAGGCCAATTGTTAATAAAGGAGTGCATTTCTATACTGATAATAGAGAACAAGATACATTTACAACTACTTACGTTTTAGGGAACTGATAGGACATATTTATATATTACTGAAGGGAAGGGATGTGGTCTAATATGATATGTGCAAAAGCACTCAGTGATGTGGTTTAAGTTAAAGAGTTTCATTTCTTCAAGACCTGCTAAACAACCATATCAGTCTATTCTGTACTATACCATGTATCTTGCAGACAGGTGTTCTGAAACTGTCCCCTAATTCATACATGTTTGCATTGGAATTTTCTGGCACAAATCTAGTTTATCTGTCTTCCTTTTCTTCAACTCTTTGGAAACACAGTCCATTGTGCATTTTAAGACTTACTAAAACTTACCTCAACAGTAATACACCTAAAAAATGCTACACATTTTATTCACTTGTTTTTTATAATCTAAACTGTGGTAAATTCCATATCTTAAAATTAAGATATGTAAAAGAAAAGAAAACATAGATAGAACATATAATAATACATTTTTAATAGCACACCATAATTTTAACATTTTACAAAGTAATTTCTTTTCCTTTTTTGCTGGTCTCAGAATATATTGAATTTCACTAGAAATAGTGATTTTTATCGTATTCATCGTATAAGAGCGGGAAAAAAAAACAATCAATTAGATTGCTTCAAAATAAACAATAATCCATCTATAATCAAATACTAGATAATATACATCAAACATATATAAAATGATCACTGCTAAGAAAATGTTATAACTTAAATTTATAAACACTATAAATTATGCCAGTTAAAATTATACACCGAGACAATGTGCAACAAAAAGTCAATAATTCAAAGAAATACCTTTCCTTGAGGCTAAATTGTATTTTTGCAATCAATTGTATGTAAATTGTCCAATGGTAATCCTATTAAATGATAATAATAAATTCCTCAGAGGCTGAATTATCTACCTAAAATTTTGGCTTTAAAAATATTAGGTGGAATTTGGTAATTCGAAGGTAAACGTTGTTTGAAAACCAACTCAGCATCATTACAAAGAGTCCAGACTTTCTCACTTTTTAGATAGGCAGTGTAATGTCCAGATGTTGTTGAAGGACCATCGTGGAAAATTATTGCTACTGCTACAAAAGTCCTTCCTGATATTGATAGTTGTGTAGCTATAACATGTTTTATTAAAGTGTCCAATTTTCTTCCGTCAGCTGTACAAAGTTGCATCATTAAAATGATATATTTTCCATATCTTTGTATGAATAATGTTGATAACATTTCTGATTTGCATTGGCTACACTCCATGTTTTGATTTGCAGCTTTAACTAATGTACTGAAATACACTGATTTACAGTCCGGTAATGTCAAATATAGAAATCTTCCAGTATCTACATTAGTGCTACATGTATACATACAATTTTCACATTAATGTTCCCATTTATAACAAAGGCCAAAAATATTCTCTATGTCTACACCTTCATTTTCCAATACAGTAGGCATATACATTAGAAATTCCTGAGCATCTTGTTGGATATTTTGTGTAAATTGTGTAGAACCAGAACATACATCTAAAATATTACGAACATCAGAAATGCTTTGTATTTTACTTTTATCTGTTCTCAATTTTTCATGAACAGAATTCAACAAGGAACAAAATCTTTTTTCACGATTCTCCATAATTTGCAGTTGCAAACCTTCAAGAAAAAAATTAACATTGACCGCTACATTAGCATAGCAGTTGACACCAGAACTATTTTCAGGCTGATAACCAACAATCTCTTCAACAGTGTCCTTTTTCTTCTTGCTTGCTATCACAACATTATCTTTTTTTCCCTTCTCTTCACCTTCAGTACAGATATTCTCATACCTTCTTTTTCGACCAACCACATGCTTTTCAAATACAGGATATTGCCCTAAATTAGGAACAAATGTTCTTCTTAACCTATTGTACTCTTTGACACAGTTGGCATCTGCAGTGATCTTAGTATCATCATAATCAATCAAAAACGACAAAGCAACATATGCATACCCTCTTTAAACACAGTATTTCCAATGTTCACCAAAGCACTGTCAACAGTTAAACCTTGAGATTTATGAATAGTCACTGCATATGCCAGAGAAAGTGGAAACTGTTTTCTACTGACATATACATCTTTAACAAGCAAAAAACGAACAGAACAGAACAACGACCAATTTGTTTCACTTCTTCCTGCGCACCGGAATCCACGCAAGGTATTGCATCACTCCCCACACAGACCGTAGTCCTTGCAACACGCCCACTGTGTCCAGCGGGGTTGTCACATCGCCTCCCCAGGGTGTCAGGAGTGACGCATTGCTTGCTTTTCAACACTGCAGCTTTCACTTGGAACTTTTGTCACATCTAAAGGTACTCTTGGCTAAAACATGACGCAAATGTCGATTATTTTAACGCAACCTTAAGAACTCTTTTGAAACCATTTTCATGAACTGTGTATGTTGGATTTTTGTTGTTTTGGTCTTGTTCAGTTTAGATTAAATACTTCTATTTTTCTAAACTGTTGTGGAATCCTTTTGTGGTGTTTTCACTGTGTTACCGTGAGTGTTGGTATAAATACTTTACACATTTCCGTTGATAAACCTGACTGCTCATGCCAAGCAACCAAGGGGGTGAGCAGGGGTTCTCTAAAGAGTGTATCCTCCTTGCCCTGACTAGAAGCAAGGGTCCCTATTTGGACAGTGGTCCCTACCTCTGCCAACTAGAGACCCCCAGGTCTAACACTCAGGTATGTATACTTGTGCTATCTTTGATAATTAACGAAATCCACAACTTTGCCCATTGCTCCATTAATTAAACCTTTTTCTACATCCAAATTGCGCCTACAAATTATCCGACAGTTTGTACATGCATATAGATTCTTTTCTAAACCAGCAGTTTTAGATATTGATTTTTCTAAAGAATGTCTTCAATTTTCCAATCAAAATAATAGTAATGCCTTCATGCTATATTTTATCAATGGCTTCCATTCTTATTATTTCTTCATTTTCAAGTTTCAAAAGTTGTTAGTAGAATATAGAACATTCAAGCAGCATTGACAATAAGCACATTAGAGATTTGTTTTCTGCAATTTTCAAGTATATTTTCCCGGGAACTACGTTTTCATTTGGAAACAAATTGGAAAGTAATCGAGTCTGCAAAACTTGTTAGCCATGTTCAGTCAGTAGTCCAATTCTTATATATTGGAGGATAGTTACATAATCAGTATCATTTGCCTGTTGCATATTTGTAATGAATTCTTTTTATTCAAAATATGACCAAATGTTCATGTTTCCAACACTACCCAGAGAGTTTCTAGTGTCTTCATGCGCAAGTGTTTTAAATACTGGTTGTCCTTTTATAGGAGTCAGTTGCAGTAGATCTCCAAAAACTATGACATGTTTTCCTCCAAATAACACGTCATACTCTGTTTTAAGAATTTGCTACATTCTTAAATGCACAAACTCAAGCATTACGTTCAATACCATGCTTACCTCATCAATAATGAGAAGTTTAATTTTCTTCAAGACTCTTGAAACTACACAACAAGCTTCTCCAGATAGCTTGTGGTATTCCAATTAGTTTTAATGCTCAGCAAGTAGCATTAGTAACCGATGTAAAGTAATTCCTTTAATGTTGTGTGCTGCCAACCCAGTTGGAGCAGTGACAACACAAGACAAATGCGACTCAGTTGTTTTCTGTAGATAACTGATGATTACTTTAATTAAGAAACGTTTTCCTGTTCCTGTTTTTCCACTCATGTACATTCGGATAGGTTGAAATGACGTGCATGAGCACTCTTTCTTTTCAAGAAGTAATCCATGGTCAATCTGTTGTTTCACTTGCTCATATATTTATTTTTGCTCAACATTTAGTTGTTCTTCCAAATTTGCTAAGTTAGTTACATCTTCTTGAGCTTGATGCATTGCTGTTTCCACCTCATTCATGGCGATTGCTGCTTCATTTTCAACAATTGGTTGTCCTAGTGGATCTTGACTCAGCGCAGCAGAACTTTGACTGTCTTGAGTACTGTCTCTAGCAATCTCAGCTGCAATTGTAGCTTCCTGCTAAATTTCATCGTTCAAAACTTTCATATAATTTGCAAAAGCACTGCATTGTATGCTATCTTCACAAGCATTGAAGGAATCTTCATAGCTATGGAAATCGCCAAGTAATTCTAGTTCTGAACGCCATGCGTTGTAAATGGGCTAAATCGTCAAATTCCCTTTTATCAGCAGTGTCGCAACTCAGCTTTCTGTGATTAATCAAATTTCCTTTTGTTTGCTTCACCAAACATCCTTTGGAACCAATGACTCCATATTTTCCATCATTGATGTTCTCAAAAGTATTCCATTTAAAAGTGTAGTTTTGCAGCACTTCGTAGAGAAACATTTTCTCAATATGATGACTTCTGTTTGGGTAATATGTGTCCAACATATTCATTTTCAAAATATCTGTACTTTCTTGATCTTTTGCTGCTAAATATTCAATTTCTTGTACAGATTTTACTACTCGACTTCACATTTCTGCAAGACCTAGACTCACATACAGGATTCTTCTAGATTTGGAGTATAGACTTGCAGATGATAACCATTCTGAGCATTCATATGCTCCAATTTTTTGATGCGATAACATCTGCAAACTGAAACTGTATAATTTCTTACTAAGAGTCTTCTCGTGAGAAATCTATTCCCACATTTCTTTCAATTCTGTCTTTTCTGCTTTTGTAATATAGGACGTTACATATCGAGCAACAGCAATGGAATTGTCCGCAACATATTGAATATCCATGTTTGCATTCCACATGGACAAAATGACTGGGTTGTAGCCATTTATGTATTTTGACTCCTCATTTCTTCTTAAATTGTAGTTATTTTTTAGAGACTTTCTTGTGATAGTATGTCACAAAGATGACATAAAACTGTTCACTCTTCCTTTTGACATTACAGAACGTGGAAATGCAAACCGACATTTGGTGTAGAACTTGTCCTTAGATTTGTTCTTTCGTCAACAGTATTTTCCACATCGGTGGCTTTGGAATCGTAACACTTGTGCTCTTAAGTTGTTTTCTTCTGTGCTTTTGGGTACATCACATGTTGCATATTGTTCAATAAAACTCAAAACATTATCATCTGCATCTGTTCCAAATTTGGGAACATCCTTAATCCATAACTGCATATGTATATAAGGAGAACCTCTTGCTTGAAAATCCTTTCTCCAATAGAAATCCACAACTACTCCTAGAGGAGGATTTCTTTTATTGCAGATAAAATACATCATAGACTCAAATCTATGATTGAATTACCTGCATACATTAACAGGATCCAAAGAGCACAATTCTCCAGGTGTCTTGTATTCATGATTTTTTATTTTGGAATTTGCCTCTCCAAGAAATTCTAGCAAATCATCCCAAGGGTACTCAGCACAGCTTACAGTAAGGAACCATGTTGAAGTTCCTATGTTCCCTAGCATACATTTCAGTTCTCCATGACGACAGTACCATTTCATTCCAATAGCTTTATTCAACAGTTTAGTCATAAAATCACAAATATATACAAACATACAAAGTAAAAACATAAATATTCCAGGCCTTAAAACATTTAAAAAAGTATGAAATATCCAGTATCTGTCGAGTAAGAATAGTAAATACCAGTATCATAAAAATCCCATAAAAGTTAGTACATAAAATACAACATAAGGCATTCACGTTTCATAAATCTAGTTAATTATTAATCATTTGGGGTGACAATAATCACACAGCAATTCAAGGGGCCTGTGACAATGTCATAGGACGAATACACCAGGTCCAACCCAAAAACGTGGCCATAGCTGTTGACAATATTAGCGATGGGTCTGATGAAAGAACTCAAAGCGCCTCCTCATGCCTTCTAAAGCCTAACAGCTTACAAATAGGTAGAATCCACTTTGCACGGGGTTTCATATACAGTGGACAGAAAAACAACAGGTGGCTGATCGTTTCTCGCCTATCTTTGCACACCGGGCAGCCAGACTCAATAAGCCCTGCCCATTTACTAGTAAATTCCCTGACTGGCAGGGTACCAACCCTCAGCTGAAAGTACAGCTTTCTGTCCAATGGTTTCTCAATGGCATCCCAATAGGGCTCGAGGGCCGGCGATGACTTAAATTCTAGAAACTGGCCAGTTAGATGCTTTATTGAGCCACTAGAACATACAGAAGCCCGTACCATTTCCCAGTACAGCTCCTTCAAGATCTTATTTGAAAGGAAAATAGCATTGGAGGGGTCGTTACATAGTTCGCTCAGCTCCAGATTCACTAGCAGCAATCTGATCTCTGTTAGCCATTTCACCTTGTGGAAGTAGTCACTTTCCATTATATCCTTGATGCCCAATGCATAGTGGGATAGTTCGGCCGTGCTCCATAATCGCCGCCAATATAGGAGGGGGCGGAGTTTCACTAGGTCTGATACAGCTTTCCTCCCCAAATCGAGCAGCAGCGGGCGGATTGGTGTACATTTAGGGACACTTGTAACCTTACGTAAAAATGAATTTTCAGCCACTGATAGGGTAGAGACATTCGTACACCCCCATAGCACAGCTCCATACAAACATGAGCTTAGAACCTTCATGCTATAGATCTCTAGCAAGGGACTAATTGGTTTCGAGAGGGAAGTCTTAAATTTGGCTGCCAGGATCCCAGCCTGTTGTTTGTGCTTTAACGTGGCCACATCAATTTGATTTGACCATTTCATATCAGCCTGCAACGTGACCCCCAAATACGTTAAGTGTCCACTTTTTCGAGAGGCACTTTGTCCATATATAACTTCCCCCGGAATGATCTGTGTTCATTAAAAGACATGAACTTTGTCTTTGCCATGTTGATTATTAGGCCCCGAGTTGAACAGAATTCCTCAAACCTGGCCAAGGCTTTTTGCAGACCACTAGGCGTTTTTGCTAGAATTAGAGTGTCGTCTGCAAACATGAGGATCGGTATGTACACACCGGCTGTGGAGCATCAGAGGGTACTTCAGAGAGGAAGTCAGCCACACCGTTAACGAAGAGCGAGAACAGGGTTGGTGCAAGCACACAACCCTGTCGCACTCCCCTGTCCACGGCAAATGACTCAGTGACCTCCCCCCTGGACCCCCACCGGACATGTGCATGGTTACCTCTGTTTCTTCTGTGCTTTTGGGTACATCACATGTTGCATATTGTTCAATAAAACTCAAAACATTATCATCTGCATCTGTTCCAAATTTGGCAGCATCCTTAATCCATAACTGCATATGTATATGAGGAGCACCTCTTGCTTGAAAATCCTTTCTCCAAAAGAAATCCACAACTTCTCCTAGAGGAGGATTTCTTTTAATGCAGATAAAATACATCATAGACTCAAATCTATGATTGAATTACCAACATACATTAGCAGGATCCAAAGAGCACAATTCTCCAGGTGTCTTGTAGTCAAGATTTTTTATATTGGAATTTGCCTCTCTAAGAAATTCTAGCAAATCACCCCAAGAGTACTTAGCACAGCTTACAGTAATGAACCATGTTGAAGTTCCTAAGTTCCGTAGCATACATTTCAGTTCTCCATGACGACAGTACCAATATTTATTAGTCCCCCGCTGACATGGCATTAAATTAATGAGCAGAGATTCTAGATGATCATCTCTCTAGTGCACTTTATCCATAAAATCTTTTGCTGATACATTTTGCAGATGTATTCCAGTTTTTAGAATATGATTGACTACATATGAAAGTCCAGACAAGTCACTTTCAAACAAAAGATGAAATATATAAGGGATACATTGTCGAAATCTTGGATATTCTGCATATAATCTTGTTGTCCGATATTCAGATGCAGAAATCTGCACAGGACGTTCATCATATCGTCCTCATTTTCAGTTGGGAACAACTGTGGAAAATGATGAGCTTCCAAGCTCTCTTCCCATACACTCATGGGAGTTCTTTTGCTTTTTTCATTTGGAACAAATCAATAGTGTTCCCCATCACTTCCTTTGAATGAAGTGGATGCACACTTTAATGTTCATAGATTTCTTCACATCTTAACATATTCACTTTTTCAATTTGTCCACTTGATGTTTCAGTATCTTCTGCTAAAACTATTTCTTTGTCTCTCATATAAACATCCTTACAGTATGTATTGTTCTTTATCAAATACAATGTTGCCTTTTGCACTTTCCTCTAACTCCTGCCAGGTTTTCTTATTCTTAGTCGGCACACCATTAACAAGAATAACTAGTGGTTCACTTTCTACACTCTCTACACCAATAGTTTCATTATTTTTCTTTAAATCTAATGGTAAATACACAACTCTTCCTTTTAATGCTCTTTGTAAATCTGAAGGAGGCAATTTACCTGTTTTAGGGTCCATACGAACAATAGCCTGAAACGGGTGAACACATTGAATAAGAATAGACTCATAGGTGTTTAAATCTATCAATTCGGGAGGAATAGCAACCAACTCTAGATTATTATGAACAGCTCTAGAAGGCATTTTATTCTCATCTAATTTGTTATAACAATATTTACAAGTACGTTGATCAGAACCCAAATCAAAACAATTCTCTATCAACAAATAAGTTGCTAATTCTTTCCACGTATCATTATTTGCTTTTTCACTTTTTAAATACAGATCAACACTCCTGGTCTGATTTTTGTAGTGAGTTTGGCGACAACAATACAAGAAAAATTTGGCCTTTCACCTGAAATCACCTTAAACTTTGTAATTTCATTTTCAATTTTTTTTGTACAACTATGTTCAATATTCTTTACAACATTTTCTTCTATTAATGTCTGAGTTTCTTCACTCTCTTCTTCAGGACCAAAGTAACAAAACTCAATATCATCACAAACCTTTTTCACATCTGATACTGACCCTCGCAAAAGAGCACTGTTCAACTCATTTAACATTAGTGCTGGGCTTTTTGCATAATACAATCTTCTCACTAACTTCCGCATTTGAGTATGATGTACTGCCAACATCCTGAAATGGTGAAAAACACTTTGACATACTTTCCTAGAAAGACAAACCAGAGAATGACCTAGCAAACCAGTATGTTTTTTCACTCTGCAAGGGTCTAGTCCTTGTAACACCTTAATCTTTTGTTTAACACTTTTTTTACAATATGCTTGTAAGAAATTGCATAATTTATCAATAGATTCTTGTTGTACACTACAATTACTGCTACAATCCCAAGTGTACACTGGGGCTTTAGGACGTCTGCCTAGAACGTCATCAGCTATTACTTCTTCTGCATTTATAGGAACCATTTGCTCTTTCCCAATTGGATAACCATCTCTCACCTCCTAAGCTCGACCACTGGTGTCAACTGCATGCAACAAATTATTGCTCGGTAAATAACTCTCTTCATTAAAAAAGGTTCGGAACTTGAACTGTGTTTCCATTGCCCTAAAAAAAATCACAAAAATTACTTTGGTTAATTACTCTATTCCTCTTACTTTTGGCCTTCGTTAAATGGATTGGTTTATCTGGTGATCAAATTCTCTTTAATACTAGAATGAATAATCTCCTCTTTACTTCAAAAGCCTTTTCAACAATGGTTACGATATGCTTCTTTACTATGTTTCAGTAAATTATGGACTTCTCTGTTGTAAAATATTTTTTTTGCATATTTCTTTATATTGATTTTCTCTTCTTTTCCTATAAATTGTATCCTTTGTATGTACATTGCCTTTTTTCCATTCCTAATCTTTGCACTTTTTTCTGTGTTTGGAACATTTTCACGGCTTTCAACATTTCCATTTTTTTTCTCTCTGAATCTAGTAATATTTTTTATGAAATCCTTTGTGGTCTTACCAGAATTCTTTCTCTTTTTAAAGACATTCTGTAGGTCTTCCAATACTTGTGGTTGACTCTTTTTCAAGTAAGAATCCTTCTTCTGAGCTTTTCTTCTTTTTTTCTCTGCCATGATAACTTTTTTTTTATGATGATAAACAGTATCTGTAAAAAATAATAATAAATAAATATTTATTAATAGCTTTAAAAGTATACTTTTTTATTACTACACAAACACATTTCATATAAATTCTGACTAAGAAATTGTAGGCCTGAATTACAACAGTGAAGTTGGTAACAGCAGTACATACATAGTACATACCACTTTGAAGCACTCCATTAAAGTAAAACCTGAAGCACTTTATGAGTACATGCATATTAAGAAAATGATCACAATACTATAAGGAGAGACACTCAGTGAATTCGTGATTGGTTCACTTTTACTTTAGTAAATAGATTACTACATGGTACATAAACAGTCACTATCGTTAAACAACCGTACAGATTTAGAGTTTACAGTACTACAGTGGTGTTTGTGTAGTGTAGGGGGTCGTTGCGGAGTACTGTTCTAGGGTAGCGCAGTGGTGTTTGAGTTGTGTAAGAGGTCGTGCTGGGGTAGTGTTTTAGGGTTTAGGGTACTGCAGTAGTGAATAGGAAGCGTAGGTGGTCGCGCGGGAGGTAGATTAAGGGTTTAGGGTAGTGCAATGATGTTTCAGTAGTATAGGCAGTCGTGCTGCAGAAGTGTTTTAGGGTTTAGGGTACTGCAGTAGTGAATGGGTAGTGTAGGTGATTTTGCTGGATTTTGCTGGAGGTAGATTAAGAGTTTAGGGTAGTGCACTGGTCTTTGTGTATTGTAGGGAATCATGCTAGGGATAGTGTCACTGCAAGAGTGCATGTATTTATATATCTGCAAACACATAAACCAAACAAATCATTTTCTCTCAATTTCCCCAAATGGACACTGACTCACAGTGTGATTATAGACAAATAACAATATTTCTCAAAAATGCAGTAGTAGGGTAGTATAGTAGTGTTTGGGTAGTGTAAGGGGTCCTGCTGTGATACATTTAAGCTTTAGGTTAGTGCAATGGTATTTATTTAGTGTAGGGAGTCATGCTGGGGTGGTGTTCTAGCATAGTGCAGTGTTGTTTATATAATTTTGGGGATTATGCTAGGGATAGTGTTTTAGGGTTTAAGGTAGTGCAGTAGTGTTTGTGTAGTGTATGTGCTCGTGGTAGGGTAGTGTTATAGGAAATACAATGATGTTTGGTTAGTGTAGGAGGTTGTGCTGGGGTAGATTTAAAGGTTTAGGGTAGTGCAATGCTGTTTGAGTAGTATAGGCAGTCGTGCTGCAAAAGTATTTTAGGGTTAAGGATACTGCAGTAGTGAATGGGTAGTGTAGGTGATTGTGCTGGAGGTAGATTAAGAGTTTAGGGTAGTGCACTGGTCTTTGTGTAGTGTAGGGAATCATGCTAGGGATGGTGTCACTGCAAGAGTGCATGTATTTATATGTCTGCAAACACATAAACCAACCAAATCATTGTTTCTCAATTTCCCCAAATGGACACTGACTCACACTGTGATGCTATACAAATAACAATATTTCTTATAAATACAGTAGTAGGATAGTATAGTGTTGTTTGGGTAGTTTAAGGGGTCCTGCTGTGATACATTTAAGCTTTAGGTTAGTGAAATGGTGTGTAGGTAGTGTAGGGAGTCATACTGGGGTAGTGTTCTAGCATAGTGCAGTGGTGTTTATGTACTGTAGGGGATCATGCCAGGGATACTGTTTTAGGGTTTAAGGTAGTGCAGTGGTTTTTGTGTAGTATAGGGGCTCGTGGTAGGGTAGTGTTCTATTACATACAATGGTGTTAGGGTAGTGTAGGAGGTTGTGCTGGCGTAGATTTAAGGTTTAGGGTAATAAAGTGGTAAATGGGTAGTGTAGGTGGTCATGCTGGAGGTAGATAACGGGTTTACAGTAGTGCAGTGGTGTTTGAGTAGTGTAGGAGTTTGTGTTGGGGTAGATTTAAGGTTTAGGGTAGTGCAATGCTGTTTGAGTAGTGTAAGCAGTCCTGCTGGGGAAGTGTTTTAGGGTTTAGGGTACTGCAGTAGTGAATGAGTAGTGTAGGTGATCGTGCTGGAGGTAGATTAAGGGTTTAGGGCAGTGCACTGGTCTTTGTGTAGTGTAGGGAATCATGCTAGGGATAGTGTCACTGCAAGAGTACATGTATTTATATATCTGCAAACACATAAACCAACCAAATCAGTGTCTCTCAATTTCCCAAAATGGACACTGACTAACAGTGGGATTCTAGACAAATAACAATATTTCTTATAAATGCAGTATTAGGGCAGTATAGTCGTGTTTGGGTAGTGTACAGAGTCCTGCTGTGATAGATTTAAGCATTAAGGTAGTGAAACGGTGTGTAGGTAGTGCAGGGAGTCATGCTGGGGTACTGGTCTTGCATACTGCAGTGGTGTGTATGTAATGTATGGGGTCATGCGAGGGATAGTGTTTTAGGGTTTAAGGTAATGCAGTGGTGTTTTGTAGTGTGGGGGGTCGTGTTAGGGTACTGTTCTAGGAAAGTATACTGGTGTTTGGGTAATGTAGGAGATTGCAATGGGGTACATTTAATGTTTAGGATAGTGCAATATTGTTTGAGTAGTGTAGGCAGTTGTGCTGGAGCAGTGTTTTAGGGTTTAGGGTACTGCAGTAGTGAATGGGTAGTGTAGGTGATTGTGCTGGAGTTAGATTAAGGGTTTAGGGTAGTGCACTGCTCTTTATGTAGTATAGAGAATCATGCTGGGGATAGTGTCACTGCAAGAGTACATGTATTTATATGTTTACAAACACATAAAGCAACCAAATCATTGTCTCTCAATTTCCCCAAATGGACCTTGACTCACATTGTGATTCTAGACATAGAACAATATTTCTTATAACTGCAGTAGTAGGGGAGTGTAGTGGTTTTTGGGTAGTGTAAGGAGTCCTCCTGTGATAGATTTAAGCTTTAAGGTAGTGCAGTGGTGTTTGTGTAGTGTAGGGGGTCATGGTAGGGTAGTGTTCTAGGAAATAAAGTAGTGTTTTGATAGTATAGGAGGTTGTGCTGGGGTAGATTTAAGATTTATGGCAGTAAAGTGGTGAATGGGTAGTGTAGGTGGTCGTGCTGGAGGTAGATTAAGGGTTTACAGTAGTGCAGTGGTGTTTGGGTAGTGTAGGAGTTTGTGCTAGGGTAGATTTAAGGTTTAGGGTAGCGCAATGGTGTTTGGGTAGTGTAGGCAATTGTGCTGGAGTAGTGTTTTAGGGTTTAGGGTACTGCAGTAGTGAATGGGTAGTGTAGGTGATCATGCTGGAGGTAGATTAAGGGTTTAGGGTAGTTCACTGGTCTTTGTGTAGTGTAAGGAATCATGCTAGGGATAGTGTCACTGCAAGAGTGCATGTATTTATATGTTTGCAAACACATAAACCAACCAAATTATTGTCTCTCAATTTCCCCAAATGGACACTGACTCACAGTGTGATTCTAGACAAATAACAATATTTCTTATAAATGCAGTAGTAGGGTAGCATAGTGGTATTTGGGTAGAGTAAGGAGTCCTGCTGTGATAGATTTAAGCGTTAGGGTAGTGAAATGGTGTGTAAGTAGTGTAGGGAGTCATGCTGGGATAGTGTTCTAGCATAATGCAGTGGTGTGTATGTACTGTTCGGGGTCATGCTAGAGATAGTGTTTTAGGGTTTAACGTAGTGCAGTGGAGTTTGTGTTGTGTAGGGGCTTGTGCTAGGCTACTGTTCTAGGAAAGTACACTGGTGTTTGGGTAGTGTAGGAGGTTGTACTAGGGTACATTTAAGGTTTAGGGTAGTGCAATGGTGTTTGAGTAGTGTAGTCAGTTGTGCTGGAGTAGTGTTTTATGGTTTAGAGTACTGCAGTAGTGAATGGGTAGTGTATGTGATCGTGCTAGAGGTAGAATAATGGATTAGGGTAGTGTACTGCTATTTGTGTAGTATAGGGAATCGTGCTAGGGATAGTGTCACTGCAAGAGTACATGTATTTATATTTGCAAACACATAAAGCAACCAAATCATGTCTCTCAATTTCCCCAAATGGACCCTGACTCACAGTGTGATTCTAGAAAAATGACAATATTTCTTATAAATACAATAGTAGGATAGTATAGTGCTGTTTGGGTAGTGTAAGGGGTCCTGGTGTGATAGATTTAAGCTTTAGGGTAGTGAAAAGGTGTTTAAATAGAATATGGAGTCATGCTGAGGTAGTGTTCTAGCATAGCGCAGTGGTGTTTATGTACTGTAGGGGATCATTCTAGGAATAGCGTTTTACAGTTTAAAATAATGCAGTGGTGTTTGTATAGTACACGGTGCCATGGTAGGGTATTGTTCTAGGAAATAAAGTGGTGTTTTGATAGTGTAGGAGGTTGTGCTGAGGTAGATTTAAGGTTTAGGGTAGTAAAGTGGTGAATGGGTAGTGTGGGTGGTTGTGCTGGAGGTAAATTAAGTGTTTACAGTAGTACAGTGGTGGTTGGGTAGTGTAGGAGGTTGTGCTGGAGTAGATTCAAGGTTTAGGGTAGTGCAGTAGTGTTTAGGTAGTATAGGGAGTCATGCAGGGGTAGTGTTCTAGCATAGTGCAGTGGTGCTTATGTGTTGTAGGGGATCATGATAGGGAGAGCGTTTTAGGGTTTAAGGTAGTGCAGTGGTGTTTGTGTAGTGTAGGAAGTCGTAGTAGGGTAGTGTTCTAGGAAATCAAGTGGTGTTTGGTTAGTGTAGGAGGTTGTGCTGGGGTAGATTTAAGGTTTAGGTAAGTAAAGTAGTGAATGGGTAGTGTAGGTGGTCGTGCTGGAAGTAGATTAAGGGTTTACCCTAGTGCAGTAGTGTTTGGGTAGTATAGGAGGTTGTGCTGGGGTAGATCTAAGGTGTATGGTAGTGCAGTGGTGTTTGAGTAGTGTAGGCAGTTGTGCTGGAGTAGTGTTTTAGGGTTTAGGGTACTGCAGTAGTTAATGGGTAGTGTAGGTGCTCGTGCTGGAGGTAGATTAAGAGTTTAGAGTAGTGCACTACTCTTTGTGTAGTGTAGGGAATCATGCTAAGGATAGTGTCACAGCAAGAGTACATGTATTTATATGTCTGCAAACACATAAACCAACCAAATCATTGTCTCTCAATGTCCCCAAATGGACAGTGACTCACAGTGTGATTCTAGACAAGTAACAATACTTCTTACAAATACAGTAGTAGGGTAGTATGGTGGAGTTTGGGTAGCGTAAGGAGTCCTGGGGTGATAGATGTAAGCTTTAGGGTAGTGAAATGGCGTTTAGGTGGTATAGGGAGTAATGTTGGGGTAGTGTTCTAGCACAGTGCAGTAGTGTTTATGTACTGTAGGGGATCATGTTAGGGAAAGCATTTTAGGGTTTAAGGTAGTGCAGCGGTGTTTGTGTAGTATAGGAGGTCGAGGTAGGGTAGTGTTCTAGGAAATAAAGTGGTGTTTGGTTAGTGTAGGAGGTTGTGCTGGGGTAGATTTAAGTTTTAGTGTAGTAAAGTGGTGAATGGGTAGTGTAGGTGGCCGTGCTGGAGCTAGATTAATGGTTTACAGTAGTGCAGTGGTGTTTGGGTAGTGTAGGAGGTTGTGCTGGAATAGATTTAAGGTTTAAGGTAGTGCAATGGTGTTTTAGTAGTGTAGGCAGTCGTGCTGGAGTAGTGTTTTAGGGTTTAGGGTACTGCAGTAGTGAATGGGTAGTATAGGTGATGCTGCTGGAGGTATGTTAAGGGTATAGGTTAGTGCACTGGTCTTTGTGTAGTGTAGGGAATCATGCTACGGATAGTGTCACTGCAAGAGTACATGTATTTATATATCTGCAAACACATAAACCAACCACATCATTGTCTCTCAATTTCCTCAAATGGAACTTGACTCACAGAGTGATTCTAGACAAATAACAATATTTCTTTTAAATGCTGTGGTAGGGAAGTATAGTGGTGTTTAGGTAGTTTAAGGGGTCCAGCTGTGATAGATTTAAGCTTTAGGGTAGTGAAATGTTGTTTAGGTAGTATAGGGAGTCATACTGGGGTAGTGTTCTAGCATAGTGCAGTGGTGTTTATGTACCATAGAGGATCATACTATGGATAGCGTTTTAGGCTTTAAGGTAGTGCAGTGGTATTTGTGTTGTTTAGAGGGTCGTGGTAGGGTAGTGTTCTAGGAAATAAAGTGGTGTTTGGGTAGTGTAGGAGGTTGTGCTGCGATAGATTTAAGGTTTAGGGTAGTAAAGTGGTGAATGGGTAGTTTAGGTGGTCGTGCTGGAGGTAGATTAAGGGGTTACAGTAGTGAGTGGTGGTTGGGTAGTGTAGGAAATCATATTGGGGTAGTATCACTGCAAGACGACATGTACTTATTTGTCCTCAAAAACATCAAGCATGCATTCCATATATTTCAGAACTGCATTTTACTATTAAGACTAAACTCATTTTGGAAACACATAACCAATGACTATTTTCTAATTCTACCAAAATGTGAGAACACAATACATTTTAACCAATTACATGTCTGGAAACACATGAACTACCAAAATGCTTCCCTCAGACTGATTCCTAAATGCACATACTGTGTGATTCTACTCAATCAAATCTATCCCTTGCATGTTACCAAAACACATTTACCACTCAACAAGACTTTAGGTGACTCTGCACATTGAACAACATTTTCTACTACACATTAGTATAGAGTGCTTCTATCAGAATGATTCCTAAATGCACACACTAGACAACCAACCCTATCCATTGCATTTTACCAAAACACATTTCATAGTCTAGATTTAGTACTGCATTTTAATGTAGAAACTTAAGTCATTTGTGCAAATAAATAAAAAATAACTGGTTTCTAATTCTACCAAAACATGACAACAGCATAGTTATTTGTCTGCAAGCACATGAAATACACAAATGCTTATCTAAGAATGCATTTAAAATGCTCACACAGTCACAATAAAATCCTAGAGAAAAAAAGTATTCCCTGCACTTTAGCAGGACAAACACATTAGTCTGATTAAAATCAAAATGCACCACATATATTCCCTCACAAATTAATAACTCACCTTTCAAATTGTTTTGTCGAATAAGAAGTATATCAGTCACATACAGAATCTCTGTCTTGAACACCTCTCACCAGAACCAAAGAATGGCACAGTTTCCCTCTCATTTTCAACACATATACACCTTCACATCAAATCACATTGCTTCCCTCATTAATTCAAAAGCAAACACACATTTCTATTGGTAACACATTTCAATCCTTTCCAAATGACAAAAATGTCAACCCTACCCCCATTCTGCCTTCTGCCTGTTACCATAGAAACACTTCATGGAATACTTAACTGAACACACAGGTCACACAATGTTGCTAATCAAAACAGCAAGTGTGCTTGACTTCTCAATATACCAGCTTAACCTATGTAATGTTCTTTTCAATCGCTTTTTGTTAACCAATAAGAATCATGCTTTTAAAAAAACAGAGTGTAAGTTATAAAGGGGGTGGCCCTTAAAACTCTTGGACCTGGGTCATTACATAGGTACAAAAAAACGTGGTCCGAGTTATAAATCAATTTGCAAAAAACTTTATTAGGTATTACTTCATACCAATATACACCACATATTTGTTAAATGCAATTAAATGGAGTTAAAGATTCAAAATCCCAAGTCAATTTGCATTTGTTCTTAGCAAAAGTTTACTCATATAAATTTCATCAAAAAATTTATCATCAGCGTTCATTGAATCCTATGGTGTGTTAGGTTGGCGTAGTCTACGTTTCGACCCCCATAGACGCTGAAGGGTTAATGTCGCCTCATGTTGGGGGTCTTCGTCAGGACAAGGTTGGAGAGCACGAAAAAGACGGTCAGTGGCTGTGCCGTCGATGAGTGGGCCTTGGCGTGCTCCTTCCAATTTTGGGCAGTACTCCTCTGGAGTCAGCGTAGAAACACTTGTCCAAATAATGGTTTTCTTATGGTCGACGTGCTGGTCTGACACCGTTCTTATCGGCGTCTGAAAGTCACCATCCTCACAGCACGGTTCCGTCGATGGGGGTCGAAACGTAGACTACGCCAACCTAACACACCATAGGATTCAAAGAAATGAATATATCTCACCTATGTGTGATGTGATTTGGGAACATTAATATTAACGTGTTTGTAAAGGCGTTTTTGATTTTATTGTGATGTTATTAATGTCACACCACCTTTACCCAGTCCCTCACAACCTCTTCACTTCCCCTCCTTCTCACACTGAGAGCACCTTTAATGTAATGATTGTACAATTACATTGAATTAATGATGAACGCTGAAGATCATCATCAGCAGCAGCCACCTGAAGTGCATCCTGCTCAACACCCGCTCCGTCCACAGACACGCCGTCGAGCTCTGGAACCTGCTCGACACCACAGCCCCAGACGTCGCCTTCCTCACGGAAACCTGGAAGAACGCCTCCTCAGCACCCGACATCGCCATCGCCATCCCGGACGGCTTCAAGATCATCCGGAGGGACCGCGTCAACCAGACAGGAGGAGGCATCGCCATCATCCACAGGAACTCCATCCTCATCACGACCAACACCGACGACACCCTCGCACCCGCCAAGCACCTGCACTTCCAGATCCACATCAACCCCAAGACCACCCTCAGAGGAACCCTCGTCTACAGACCCCCGGGATAACGCACACAATTCAGCGAGGACATCGCCGACTTCGTCAGCCCGCATACCCTCCCCTCCGCTGACTACATCCTCCTCGGGGACCTTAACTTCCACCTGGAGAACAACAATGACCACAACACCACCACCCTTCTGGACAACCTCGCTAACCTCGGACTCAAGCAACTGGTGACCACCCCCACCCACTACGCCGGAGACACACTCGACCCCGTCTTCTCATCCAGCAAGGACATCGCCTTCAGCCACGCCACCGGACTCCACTGGACGGACCACAGCTGCGTCCACTTCAGCTTCAAAAGGACCACGATCCACCACCAACAGCAACAGGTTGCACGCAGAAGCTGGAACAAGATCACAGCCGACCAGCTCGCGACTTCCCTGAGCAAGAACCCACCCACCAGCGCAACGAACCCCAGCCAAGCGGCCACCAACCTCACGAAGTGGATCAGCGACTGCGCAGACGACCTCGCCCCTCTGAGGACCCCGCCTAGCAGACCCGGTAGCAAGAAAGCCCCATGGTTCACCGACGAACTCAAGAGCTCCAAGAAGGACTGCAGAGCCATTGAGAAAGCCTGGCGCAGAGACCCAACACCGGACAACATGACTGCCCTCAAGCTCGCCACCCGAAAACACCACCAACTGATCCACACCACCAAGAAAACTGCATTCAAGGAACGACTGGACAACAACGCACACAACAGCAAGGAACTCTTTAAAATCGTTAAAGAGCTCTCCAACCCCAATGTCGGAAACAACAACATCACCCCTTCGCAAGACCTCTGCAACTCCCTCGCCTCCTACTTCCACAACAAGATCGCGGACATACACAACAGCTTCAGCACTCAACCGACGCACGCCATGACCGAACCACCGCCCCCCACCACCACCCTCCGCGCCTGGACCCCGATCAGCACCGAAGACACCATCCGCACGATGAACTCCATCCACTCCGGATCTCTGACCGACCCTTGCCCTCACCACGTCTTCAACAAGGCCGACACTGTCATCGCACCCCACCTGCGGGACACCATCAACACCTCCTTCAACACCGCTACCTTCCCGGAGAGCTGGAAGCACGCCAAACTCAGCGCCCTACTAAAGAAGCCATCAGCCGACCCCACCGACCTCAAGAACTACCGACCCATCTCACTGCTCCCGTTTCCCGCAAAAGTCATCGAGAAGACCGTCAACAAGCAGCTGGCCGCCTTACTCGAGACAAACGGATCCCTCGACCTCTCGCAATCCGGCTTCCGGGCCAACCACAGCACCGAGACTGCCCTGATCGCAGCAACCGATGACATCCGAGCCCTGCTCGACAACGGAGAAACAGCGGCCCTCATCCTCCTAGACCTCTCCGCGGCCTTCGACACTGTCTGCCACCGTACCCTAGTACAGCGCCTCAGCAACGTCGGAATCCAGGAGAAGGCACTGGAGTGGATCACCTCCTTCCTCGCCGGAAGAACACGGAGAGTCCGCCTCCCCCCGTTCAGATCGGAACCACCGAAGTCATCTGCGGCGTTCCTCAAGGCTCCTCGCTCAGCCCAACCCTCTTCAACGTCTACATGAGTCCCCTCGCAGCCATCGCACGCCAGCACAACCTCAACATCATCTCCTACGCCGACGACACCCAGCTGATCCTCTCCCTCACCAACGACCCCGCCACCGCCAGAGCCAACCTACACGAAGGGATGAAAGAGGTAGCCAAATGGATGAAGAACAGCCGCCTGAAACTGAACTCGGACAAGACGGAAGTCCTCATCCTGGGTTCCTCACCCTCCGCCTGGTGGCCCCCCGCCCTAGGCAGCGCACCCAAACCAACAGACCACGAACGCAACCTGGGCTTCATCCTGGACTGCTCCCTCTCCATGACCAGACAAGTCAACGCCGTCTCCTCGTCATGCTTCAACATCCTACGCATGCTACGCAAGATCTTCCGGTGGATCCCCACCGAGACCAGGAAGACGGTTACCCAAGCCCTCGTCACCAGCCGACTGGACTACGGCAACGCCCTCTACGCCGGAACCACCGCCAAACTCCAGAAGAGACTCCAGCGGATCCAGAACGCCTCGGCACGACTCATCCTGGACATCCCCCGTCGCAACCACATCTCCGGACACCTGAGAGACCTGCACTGGCTCCCGGTCAACAAGAGAATCACCTTCCGTCTCCTCACCCACGCACACAAAGCCCTGCACAACCAAGGCCCAGGATACCTCAACATGATACCTCAACAGCCGCCTCAACTTCTACGCTCCCAAACGCCAGCTGCGATCGACCGGCCACGCCCTCGCCGCCGTCCCCCGCATCCGAAGAGCCACCACAGGGGGAAGGTCCTTCTCCTACCTCACCGCCAAGACTTGGAACTCCCTCCCGACCCACCTCCGCCTGACCCAGGACCACCAGCTCAAGACCTGGCTGTTCGAGCAGTAGCGGACCCCCCCTCCCCTAGCGCCTTGCGACCCTCCAGGTTGAGTAGTGCGCTATACAAATGCTTTGATTGATTGATTGATTGATGATAAATTCTTTGATGAAATTTATATGAGTAAACTTTTGCTAAGAACAAATGCAAATTGACTTGGGATTTTGCATCTTTAACTCCATTTAATTGCATTTAACAAATATGTGGTGTATATTGGTATGAAGTAATACCTAATAACGTTTTTTGCAAATTGATTTATAACTCGGACCACGTTTTCTTGTACCTATTTAAAAAAACAGAAACATGCACCCTAGTTTCAATGTAGAAGGTTGTCAAACAACCAATGATTTCTTTTCTTTTTTCAACAATGCACGTTATCCACCATTTTAGAAAAATCTTAGTTTTCAAACTGTCACTTCATTTACAGAGACCATCTGAGTGCATCCAGTCCTCCATTCAAGATGCTTAGAGTGTGGATTGTGTGACACAGCTATATTTTCTGCATCCAAAGGTATGCAGAACACAAAGGAATTCACAAAGACCTAGGTTTACCAAATGTAGACATTAAATGGATTGGACAGAGAGGGTTAAAGTGTCACCAATTGATGCCATTGATGAAATCCTTTTTGCATCTCCAGCACCCTGACCTCATAATTGTGCACTGTTGTGGCAATGACCTATGCACTTTGACTGGGGTTGGTCTGGCAATGCTTATGAAGGATACCTTGGAGAACTGATGTCATTTTTCCACCCAACTTCCTTTGTCTATTCTAACATATGCCTAAGGCAGAAATAGAACTGGTCCAATCAATTTTGTCCACATATTGAGAAAGATAGGAAACATGTGAATAAGTCTGTTTCTGCTTTTCTCCAAGACTATAGAATGGGGTCCATTTATCACAACAATGTGTGTTTCAATATGCATGGCATCTATAGGAGAGATGGTGTACATTTTACAGATGATGGGAACAGAGTCTTCTTCTTGAACTTTAGACTCTGCATCGGTACTAACCTGTAGGTACTAAAATCTCACAATAAACACAAGGGCTCTTTTTAGAACAACTAAACACATAAGCTTAAAGTATATTTGAAAAATATTATTTGTTTTTTGGCTAGGAGTCAAAGTTGTGCAGCCGATGCGTGCAAGTCGTGCACCACACGCGCTGGAGTTGTGTACCCTATGGGTTAGAAGCCATGCTTCCAACGCGTGCACACCAGGGGCCGCGCTGAGCGCCGCGCTGGGTGCGCGACTTCTAATTTTACAGTAAAAAAGATTAGCCCCTATTACTAATTTTTATTGGGACCCTATCCCCCGGGGCTTATATAATACGCTGGGCACCGTGGGGGGAGCCCCAATGCCCCTACGGTCCCAGCCCGCTCCCCACATCCTTCTGGAGCCGGCATTGCTTTTCCTCAGAGAGAGCAGCTAACATGCTGCTCCCCCTGAGGAAAAGCAATCTGTTTTCCTATTTGAAAGAGAGCTCTCTCTTCCAAATAGGAAAGCAGTTTGCAATGACAGGGTGGGAGCCGCGAGGCTCCCACCCTGCCATTGAAAACAGCAGTATCCCAGGGGTGGGCACCCCGGGACACTGCAGGAGCCGGCCCTGGGGGGTGGCGGTCCCCAGAGCCATCTTGGGCTCCAGGAGGAGCACCCTCCCACACTTTCAAAAAGTGTGGGTCCCTGGGGCTGCGGGTGGGCCCCGTGAGCCCCCCTGCATATAAGTTTAGGCCCCCGGGGGTGGCGGTCCCCGGGGCAGTGTGGGGGGATTGGGACCCACCACACTATTTTTTTTAAATGCCCCCGGGATTTGGCCCCCCAGGGGCTAAAAACCTTTAAAGCGCGGAAGCCCGCTCTTCGGGGTTTTTTTTTCGGCAGCGAAATGTGCGGATCCTATGCGCATCCCGCAATAAAAAAAAAACGTTATTTGGGCCTCATGGGTCCTTTTGGGACCCCTTGAGCAGGCCTAGGGGGTCATAGTTTCTCTTCCCTGCACCCTTTCCGTGTTTTGCACACATATTTCCCCTGAGCAGGCCTAGGGGATCACTGTGTCTCTACCCTGCACCCTTTCCTTGTTTTGTACACATATTTCACAGACTTCTTCAACCTCACTTATACCGAGGCATAAAATGGCTGCCAACCATTTCTAGTTTTGAATGTTGACAACAACTTGACAGCCAATTAGCCTTCAGCACGTGCTGGGCAGGGTGTGATTAAGGTACGATGACAATGCGCACAGAATCCGCTGATCCACCACGCCCATAGATATATAAATGGTTTTAACTGTAATTTTCTCAGGAACTACTGAACGGATTTACACCAAATAAGCAAAAGGCATGAGTCTGAACCAAGGACTACCTCTTTGCCAAATTTGGTGTAATTCCGTTCAGCAGTTCGGGCTGTAGCTGTAGCTGTGGCTATAAGTCATATGGGAAATTGCATGGGTAAAACGTGTTTTGGAACACCCCTTTTTTCTCGGCCCCCGCTTGACGAATCACCCCCAAAACTTTCAGGATAGGAGCGGACCGGAGCTGGCCAAAGGTTTAAACAATTTCATGCAGTCAATCGGCGTCAAAGTTATTCCAAATAGAATGTTGCGGATTTCCTATGGGTAATTGGTCCTAACTATAACTATTTACTGGCGACCGCCAGTAGATAATACGTATATATATATATATATATATATATATATATTTTGACTTTGGGGAAATAAAAACTGAAGCACGGATTTTGGGTTTGTGTCCTGTTTGCTGGCGGCGGCACGTGATTTAAGACGAGGCAGCCATCTGGACAGGATTGTGATATATATATATTCACTGACAAAACCATAGGTTTTACACATGTTATAGTTAGGAAGTAGCCTTTAAAAAACCTATGAAATTCACTGAAAAAAACCATAGGTTTTACACACGTTATAGTTAGGAAGTAGCCTTTAAAAAACCTATGAAATTCACTGAAAAAACCATAGGTTTTATACATGTTATAGTTAGGAAGTAGCCTTTAAAAAACCTATGAAATTCACTGAAAAAACCATAGGTTTTACACACGTTATAGTTAGGAAGTAGCATTTAAAAAACCTATGAAATTCACTGAAAAATCCATAGGTTTCACACCAGTTATAGTTAGCTGAACATTTTACTCATACAAAACCATTGAAATTCCCACGTTATAGTTAGTTGGACTCACTATAACTCGCGCGCCCGCAATCCACTGCTGATGATGTCACATATTACATCATTCATGACATGGTCAGTGACATCACTGATGACATCACTGATGACATCTCAAATGACATCACTGATGACATCTCAAATGACATCACTGATGACATCGCTGATTACATCATCCATGTGATAATACAATACACCTCCTCACACTCTAATCTAACCTTTTATACATCCAGTGTTCATTACAGACTACCATTCCTGAAACCATTGACACAGTAATACCACTTACTACATACACACTCACTGATTCATAAGTCTACACACACATCCACTCATTCACCCATACAATCACTCATACATACAGTCACTCTTCAATACAACGCTATCATATGCACTCATAAACCTATACAGACATTCACACAGTGCCACTCATCCATGGAGTTACTCTCTATTCTACTCAGTAATGAAAAGAATCAATCACACTCCCATTTCCTCAAGAAAATTCCACCAGTGCACATCCCTGTTTGTGAATTCTCTCCAATTATGTCGTAATTCGATCACTTTAGTAGAACAATTTCTTTCAAAGTCCTCAGATATTCAAATAGTACACAGTCCATCGATCTTTCAAAATCCTGTTTATTGATTTATGATTTTTTCTTGCCACATCGTCACAGCCGACGCGCGTTTCGCCCTCCACGGGCTTTTTCAAGGCAAAAACAAAGTAGAATGGTGAGTGGCGTAATCTTGTACAGAAAGTGCCAGACGAACGCGGAAGGGAGACGCCTTGCTGAGACGCGATCGGCTCTGCATGGCGATGGGACTTATCAAGGCTCCTTGAACTCTAGACAAATGTATGGACTACTTAATGAGGAATGACAATAGAAGCATGACTACTCTAAGGGATAACGTTCACTTCGACTATTGAAAGGCTCTAAGGAGAAATAAGGGAAGGACTTTTTATCTTTTATTGATTTGTACAAGATTACGCCACTCACCATTCTACTTTGTTTTTGCCTTGAAAAAGCCCGTGGAGGGCGAAACGCGCGTCGGCTGTGACGATGTGGCAAGAAAAAATCATAAATCAATAAACAGGATTTTGAAAGATCGATGGACTGTGTACTATTTGAATATCTGAGGACTTTGAAAGAAATTGTTCTACTAAAGTGATCGAATTACGACATAATTGGAGAGAATTCACAAACAGGGATGTGCACTGGTGGAATTTTCTTGACATACGGTTCATGAAACTCTACTACAGTTTCTGTGGGTAGTTTTTTGTGACGGCAATTGCTTAAGGGTGAATAAGCATCTTACCAGTTGGGCACTCCAAAATTGAGTATTCTTTGTATGATTGGATTATGATTACGATGGGAAAGACACAATAGTGATGTGCTGATCATAATAGCAAGTTCACCCTTCCTTTTTGTTGATACACTCCCATTTCCTCATCTATATAGTTATACACACATAACCTTACTTATTCAAACATATACTAACACATACTTACTCTCTTTTACAATCACTGATACAAGTACACATTGATCCATACAGTCACTTACGCAATCACAGGCCCTCATGTATAGTCATTGATATATGCCAACTCTCATATGCACTGTGTTTTACATATGTACTTACTTGGACATGTAGCACTGAGATATACATTCACTCACCAACACACCCATGCACAAGGTCAACCGCCCATACAGCTATTTCCACATGTACTCTTGAACCCAAACACCAAGTGAATCAACTGCTCACACATCTATGCACAGAGTCACACACCTCCCAGCCACTCCCACACACACTCACCCTCACATACAAATACTTGGGCAACCAATCAATAACCCATATAGCCAGTCATATAGCTACTAATCAACACATGCAGCAGCTTACACAACAACAGACTTAATGATGCACACATTCAGACAGTTTAGTCACTAACCTATGCATTCAGTAAGACACATTTAATCATTCACTCATACAGTCAGTTACGCACCTACTAAATCCTTCATGCAGACACTCATGCATACACTCATTCTTCAATATGTAAAACATATTTTAACTTTACAGGAACACACATTCACTGGATGGTGTCATCAGTGATGTCATCAGTGATGTCATTTGAGATGTCATCAGTGATGTCATCAGTGATGTCACTGACCATGTCATGAATGATGTAATATGTGACATCATCAGCAGTGGATTGCGGGCGCGCGAGTTATAGTGAGTCCAACTAACTATAACGTGGAAATTTCAATGGTTTTGTATGAGTAAAATGTTCAGCTAACTATAACTGGTGTGAAACCTATGTTTTTTTCAGTGAATTTCATAGGTTTTTTAAATGCTACTTCCTAACTATAACGTGTGTAAAACCTATGGTTTTTTCAGTGAATTTCATGGGTTTTTTAAAGGCTACTTCCTAACTATAACATGTATAAAACCTATGGTTTGTTCAGTGAATTTCATAGGTTTTTTAAAGGCTACTTCCTAACTATAACGTGTGTAAAACCTATGGTTTTTTTCAGTGAATTTCATAGGTTTTTTAAAGGCTACTTCCTAACTATAACATGTGTAAAACCTAGGGTTTTTTCAGTGAATTTCAACGTTTTTTTAAATGCGAATTAGTAACTATATTTTCAATGTATTCTATAGTTTTATCATAGTATTTCGAGAAATGTTTTCATAGGATTACAAACTTTTCTTCACTGTCAGAATTGTTTAGGGACTCCTTATAAATCTTTAGAGGTTTACGAAGTCTTTACCTTACCTTCTTTTTAACGTTTTCAGACTTCTCACTAAATGTTGGAAAACGTACTGTTGTGCGCGACCGCGTGCGCGCACCCCGGTATTTTTAAAGATTAAAAAAAGGATGTATACTTTATCGGTATTGTTCTTGGGACCCCATATGAAGGTATACAACATCAGAGAATGTCTACCTTTCCTCCTTTTCACATTTTAAAACTTCATTAAATTAGACCGATACTTCCAAACGACGTACGTGTCCGGATTCCATCACCACGTATACGTCCTAATACGCGCATATCAAATCATGTGACTTGAAAAGAACACTTCCTATTGGTTCATAGTAGTTTCTATTCAGCAATTTTCCAGAAACCACCAACTTCCCTGACTATCTATTTGGCGCTGAAGGGAGAAGAACCTTTTTCATCTTTCCGGAGACTTTGCTGAAATGGCTGCCGCTCGCAATTCATCCTCGGAATCTGAAGAAAATTTTCGTGTACCTTTAAAAAAGAATCTGTCATCTGGCAATTTTTTACCTATCCTCAGTATCAAAAAAAAGTAAATGCTTCGAAAGTAACTTGCACAATTTGTGACACAGTACTTTCAAGAGGAAATGTTTCAAAAAAATATTCCTTTTCGATTCATACCATGAAGAGACATGTGAGCCAAGTCCATCCTGTGCAATATGCACAGGCAGCAACAAGAGCTCTGGCAACAGAACTACCACCAGCTGTGGCCAGTACTTCATCAAGAGGACGACCTACATCTCCATCTAATGCACAGTTGGAGTTGAAACCATTTTTGTCGAAAGTGCATATTAAATGCAACACGTGTCATGGATTGATTGTGTACGGGGAGCAGAGCCTCACTCTTGTCTTATTGACCATGAAAGATTCGAATGTAGCTAATTTTTTAACAACTTCTTATGTTCCTGTTTTACAGTTCAAAAATGTGGCTCCAGTTTAACAAATTATAAAGAATAAAAAACTTGTCCAAAAATATAAAAAAAGTAAAAAAACTACAAAACTCCAAAAAAAAAGTTATTTTCAGAACTACCTCATTGTACCAAAAAGAGCTCTATTCATAAGCTAAAGTATCGCCGCATTTTCAGAACAATTATTAAAGAATGCGGCAATACTTGGGGCATATTATGAAGAAGACGTGATAATTTATCGTGGCTTTTATCGGCAGAACGCTGCTCTAAAAGCGACGATAATCGCCTTCATAATATGGGCCATATTATCAAGGACGGGCGATACAATATCGCCGCTTTTATCGGCAGGAAACTGCCGATAAAGCGGCGATAATGGACTTGATAATATGCTATATGGAATTCCTATCGAAGCCAATGTTAGATGTTTTCACATCTCACATGGGCTTCGATAGGATTTCCATAGGGCATATTATCAAGCCCATTAACGCCGCTTTATCGGCAATTTCCTGTCGATAAAAGCGGCGAAAATGTATCGACCGTCCTTGATAATATGCCCCTATGTTCTACAAATTCCAATCGAAACGTATGTTATATGTCTTTATATCTAACATTACGTTCGACTGCGATTTATAAAGCATATTATGAACGCCGTTTTTGCCCCTATATCGGCAACTTCCTACCATTAAAGACGGCGAAAATGTCTTCCGTATCCTTGTAAATGTTCCTGAACACCTGTGTGACAACGTCATAACACCGCCTCCGGTAAGAGCACTTTGCATGTATGCCGCACAAACAGTTAATAACATGCATAGTAGGCGTACGTTAAACCACAAGCAAAATGTGTTTGGAGACGAAAATACTATCACAAACACGGCTATTGTTAGAAAAACAGTTTAAATAAATTTCTTTATCGTACGAGTGCCGCGGCCTGCTTTGATGAAGCATTTGGCAGCGTTAACATGGAGGTGTGGAAAATAAAACTAAATCAACCCCCTCTCCTAATTACAAAGCACATATTAGTACATAAAAACAACGCTTGTTTTCACGCGGTAATGTTAACTGCCGCTGCCTGTTACAGGGGTACTATCACATATATATTTAAATTAATAATGAAGTAGTTACACTGCGGAAAACTCTGCTGATACTTCTAAAACTTGTGATTCCCAAACTGTGCACCGCGGCTCCCCAGTCCGCCGTAATTAAGTGCCAAGGGCACAATGCACACTAGGGTGATCAACCGTCCATAAATTCCACGGACGTCACTACCCTGTTATGTGTAACTGTATCCATCTCAGAGAGCTGCGCGCTCCTCCCCTGTGAGAAGGCTGACAGCCCTTGCTGGAACGGCCTTGGATTTCACTGCTACAGGAGCACCCCTCCCGCACATTGAAATTCTCTATGGAACTTATTGGCACTTACTGAATGAGAATATGGCAGTCAAGGTTTTTTAAAGCAGATAGCGCTCTTTCTGCCTCAACGAACAGAAGACATTATCTTAGATAAAAAAAATAAAACCACCAGCATGCCATATTAGAAAACACTTCCTTTAAAGAAGGCTATGAAAGAAAATTAAAAAAACAGATTAACGTTCTTCCATTCTCTCATGATTTTTAAACAGCAGTATTTTCATTAATATATTCAACAATGCCATGGTTACTGCTTTTGTACTTAAAGGAACTAGCACCCATTGTCAAAGCCAATAGTCTTTGCTTGTTCTTTGTGTAAAGATAGTTGCTGTTCTACATATCTGCATGCAATCAGACATACAACATAACAACAGTCGAGCACAACACTATGCGAGACGCATATTTGTAGCTTAGGTGTTTTAAACTGCCCTCGGAATTACATCCAACACATCCTTTGAAAAGACCCCTCCATTTTTTTTAACAGTGCATAAAGCCATGTAAACAGCACCATTTTACAGTAAACTCACATCCTGTTACTGGACATCATGTATAACTGATAACTTCTACCTTTTCAGTCTGCCTATGTACGGAGGCATTGTAAACTCTCACCCACCGCACCCCACCCCTTGCTGTAGTTTGTTCTTTACAGGCCTCTTCTCCCTACAACTCTGCAGAGAAGGACTCAGGTCATAAACTACAAAGCTGAGTGAGTAAATAAATTTGGAATGTCTAAATGGCTGGATCGATTACTGAAAGAATGAATGGATGAATGAAAAGAGAATAGTTACCTAATCAAAGAAAACCTGGATGAATAAATGAATGAGTGTAAGCATAGATGAGAGAAAAGATAAATAGATGGATGTATGGCTGGAAGGTTGCATAAATGGCTAGAAGAATGGATAGATATGTTAAAGGATGGATGCATGAGTAAAAGACCACCTGATGCATCAGTGTTTAGTGGATGGATGTGTGAAAGGATAGATAGATAAATAAGTGAACGGGTAGATGATGGGCAAGTAAATGTGTGAATAGATAAAATGATAAGTGTAAAAGTAAAAGAATGGATAACTGAAAGGGTGATTATAAAGATTAATTAGTAAGTCAAAGGGGGTAGATGGACAAAAGCATGGATACATCAGTGAAGTAAAAGGGTGGATGGTTAAGAGAGCGGATGGCTGGATCAGTGAACGGATGATTGGATGAGTGAAAGAATGTGTCCCAATTACTTTAAGAAAGGTAACAGAACGTACATACCACCTACCAACCGTTAAATAAAATGGTGAGGAACCACTGTAAACTGCTGAGTAGGTCAAGGAAACCACAGGTGAACATTGTTTATGAACAACTGTCCTAAGTCATAAAAATCGGTCCAAATACATAAATATTGTTGTGAATTCAGCAATATTCATCCATTACCGAGCTATTGGTCTTAGTCATGTTATATACCTACCATTACATGACATAGCTAAGAACTGCTCACGGGCAGCTATTAGATTTTGGACATTTTCGACCATAGCACAAATATCTTCAAAAGTGGGTAAAAAGAGATAGCAATGTTAGGAACTGTTTCCAGTCACTAACATCTTGCAATACTAACTTTGCATCTCAACAATAATACATTTCACAGACAAACAAAGCGAATCACAAGATAGTCATTATCTGTTATTAGATGTCGCTAACTGGTGTTAGTATCACCTACATACTAGAGAGATCATTTTATCTCCGCTTTGTTGGCTTTTAACCGCATGCGTGCGGGTGGAATTCCGCTCGTACGCTGAGATTTTTCAAAGCGCATGTTACGTGACGAGCTGGGCTCGTCATCAGCGTGCCAGGAGGCTACCTCATGACGAGCCCAGCTCGTCATCAGCGTGGAAGGGGTTAAAGCCAAAAAAGCAGAATAAAACCCCCTTCATAATATGCTCCAAAGTTCTTTAACACATATCATTTACCTGCAATGTTTTGACACATCCGCATTAGTGAACTGACTCACTGAAATGTTGCTGATTTCTTAAATTAAATTTTTAAGAGACTCCTTGTGACCGTACAGCCAATCCTCCATGGAAGTGCACACATAAAACACAACACTGGTGTGACCAGAATACTCAAAAAAATGACACAGTGATGAAAAAGTATTTTTATTTTTTATACTTACCTCAGAAATAGTAATAAAGAAAAACTTAAAATCTTTAAAAGAACATGGTATCTGTTGAAAAAAAGTAAAAATAAGGTTATAGTGTCATTTTATAACACAAAACAAAGTAGAAGTGATTGAAACAGAAAGTGAAAGAAAAGAAGACTGAGGGACAGAAAAAGACCGAGACAGAATTATTTCAAAGAAATATTAGCACTCAAAGAATGACTGTCTAAAGGAAAGTAAAGTGAGAGACAAAATGAGAGTATAATCAGTGATAATACACGAAACAAACAGTTTGTAAAATAAACAGACTAAGAATACTGAAATGTCTTAAAGAGATAGATAAAATAAAGGAACAACACTAAGAGAAACAGAGTGAAAAAGAATAAGTAACAGAAGATGAATGGAATAGAAACAGATATGGAGTGTAAGAGAGACAGATAAAGAGAAATAAAGTAAGGTGAGAGAACTAAACTACAGATTTAAGTTTGGAAATTGAGCATAATTAATGAAAGCAGAGTAAGGGAACAAATTGTAAGGAACAGTAAAACAAAGAAATTAAGATTCAGGAAACAAAGGTGATAAAGGGTCAATAAAGGTGACTCAGTATAAAACAACGTAAGTAACAAACCGAAGAGTTAGATAGACTGAATAGAATATTAACAGAAAAGATGTAAGAGAAACAGCATAGAAAATTTAAAAATGCAAAATGTGCATGAGTTAAAGGGAATAAACATGTCTAAACACCACTAACAAAGGAAGAGGATGAAAGAAATAAGGATAAGAGAGAGGTACACGAAACTCTCAGATATGATTAGTTGTACTTACCTTAAAAATGTAATATCTGTGGAAGACAATAAAGAAATCTGTTATAATACATATTTCTAAATCCAATGTAACAAAATAACTTAGACAACATATTAAATGGTTTATTTTTGCTGTCCTCAGATAAATTGTTTTTCACTATAACAGTGATTTTCAATAGTAATCATCATGTGACAGCGGGGAAAAAAAAACACAATCAAAATGATTGTGTTTAAAAAACCCGTACAAGATCTCAATACATACTATAAATACCTAGAAAAAAACATGTCTTAAATGTTTTTCTCTAATTCGCAATTTCTTGAGTAAGCACAGCACATACTCCACAATTACAAACTAATTAAAGTATACCTGTAACTTTTAATTTTCTCTCAACAAATAACCGTGCAACTATGTTCTAGAAACATTTATCTCAAGTCCACATTTAGATAACTCAAACTTTTCCGCGTGGCCAAATAGTATGAGTTAATTCGTTTTTTTTTATACCTCTCAACAAACTTCTGAGTAAGTGTGTTCTAAAAACATTTATCGATTTTGGAAAAAGGGGGTGGTGATGGACAGAGTTTCTGAATGATGCAGAATACTCTTACCAAGTCCTGACAATCTTGCTGAATATTCTGAGAAAATTGATTTACTCCTGCACATATGTCTAAAACATTCCTTACTTCTGAAACACTTGCTACTTCACTATTACCACTGATACATTTTTCAAACACAGAATTTAAAGAACAGCACAATGTTTGCTCCTGATTTTCTCTAATCTGTTGCTGAAAACTTTTTAGAAAAAAAACACATTAACCACTACATTTGCATAGCAGTTGACACCAGACCTATTTTCAAATTTAAATCCAACAATCACTGTAGTACTAACCTTTTTCTTACTCCTACCAATGACAGTCTCATCTTTTTTTCTTCGTTTCTCTACTACTTCAGTACATTGTTCCTCATTTCTCCTTTTCTGACCAACTATACTCTTTTTAATTAAAGGATATTGAGGTAAACTTGGAGCATATTCTCTTCTTAACCTATTATACTCCTTCACACATTTTAAATCTTCACTAATCTTTGTCTCATCAAAATCAATTAGATAAAGTCCAGATAAAGTTCTAACTCGTGATAAAGCAACATATGCCATACCCTCTTTGAATACACTGTTTCCAATATTTACCAAAGCACAATCTACACTTAAACCTTGAGATTTGTGAATAGTCACTGCATATGCCAAACAAATTGGAAATTGTTTCCGACGGACATACAAGTCTTTCACAAGTAAAACACGACTTGAACAGCGACTAAATTGTTGAACTTCCTCAATTCCATCAAATTTTATTCGTAAAAATTCAATCTCATCTCTATTTGGGTAATTTACAAAACCAACAATATTACCCATTGCTCCATTCACCAAACCTCTTTCTACAAGTAAATTTCTCCGTAAAATAATCCGACAATTTAAACATACATACAGATTCTTCTCTAAGCCAGCAGTTTTAGATATAGATTTCTGAAGAGTATCCAATTTTAACTTTAATTTTTCAGACAAAACAATAGTACTTCCTTCATGCTCTATTTTATCTTTAGCTTCCAGTTTCTTAATTTCTTGATTTTCCAACGTCAACATTTTCTCATTGAAAACTGAGCATTCTTTTAGAGTTGGCATCAAGCATATGACTGACTTATCTTTTACCTCTTTACTATATATTTTCTCAGGTACATTATCTTCATTGGGAAACAACTTACAAAGTAATCGAGTTCGTAGAGTTTCGTTCGCATCTTCAGTTAGTTTTCCAATCCTTATATCTTGAAGAATATTTCCATATTTAGTATCCTTTGCCCGTCGCATATTTTGAATCAGTTCAGTATATTTGAAGTGTGACCATATATTAACATTTCCAATACTGCCAAGACACTATCTGGTGTCTTCATGTGTAACAGTTTCAAATACAGATTGTCCTTTCACAGGAGTTAGTTGCAGTAGATCTCCAAAAACTATGACATGTTTCCCTCCAAATAAAACATCATAGTCAGTTTCAAGTATCTGCTGCATTCTTAAATGTACAAGAGCAAGCATTAAATTGGATACCATGCTTTCCTCATCAATAATGAGAAGTTTCATTTCTTTAAGAACTCTAGAAACTTCATAACAAGCGTCTCCAGATAGCTTGTGATATTGTAATGTATTTTCATGTTCAACTGGCAGCATCAGTAAGCGATGTAAAGTAATACCTTTAATATTATGTGCTGCCAATCCAGTTGGAGCAGTAACAACACAAGACAGCGGTGACTCAGTTCTTTGCTGTAGATATGTAGTAATTCCTTTTATAAGAAAACTTTTCCCTGTTCCAGCTTCTCCACTTACATATAGTCGAATAGGTTCAAATGACATACATGAGCATTCTTTTTTGTCATGACGAAAACCATGCTCAATGTCCTCTGTCACTTCGTCATATATCTGTCTTTTCTCAAGATTAAATTCCTTCTACAATTCTTCTAAGTTTATTATATCCTCTTGAGCTTGCTGCATTGCTCTTTCTACCTCATCCATGGCAGTGGCTGCTTCATTTCGGATAATTGGTTCTCCCAGTGGATCCTGACTCAACGATGCAGAACTTTGAGTGTCTTGTGAACTTTCTCTAGCAATCTCCGCTGCAATTGTTGCTTCTTGCTCTATGTTGTCGTTCAACATTTTGAGATAATTACTAAAAACAGGACATTCTATACTACTTTTTGATGCGCTGAAGGAATCTTCATAACTAACGAAGTCTCCAAGTAGTTCCTCTTCAGTACGCCATGGTTTAAAGAGTTGCAAAAGAGCTAAATAGTAAAATTCTCTTTTGTCTGGATTTTCGCAACTCAGTTTTCGGTGATTAATCAGGTGTCCTTTTCTTTGTTTCACCAGACATCCTTCCGGTCCAATCACAGCGTATATACCTTTTTCAGCATTCTCTCTAATATTCCTTTTAAAAGTGTATTTTTCAAGTACTTCATACAGACAAATGTTTTCAAGCAGAGTACTTCTATTTGGATAGTATGTATCCAACATATTTGTTTTCAGAATGTCTGTACTGTTTGGTTCTTTCAGTGCTAAATATTCAATTTCTTGCACAGTTTTCAAAACAGGGTTTCGTGTTCCTGCAAGACCTAAACTCACCCACAGGATACTTCGAGATTTCGCATAAAGACTTGCTGATGATTATATATTTGGACTCTTCACCTCTTCTTAAATTGTATGTATTTTTGGGTGATCTTCTTGTGATATTATGCCGCAAAGATGACATCAAATTGTTGACTCTTCCTTTTGAAAGCACCGGTCGCGCAAATCCAAAACGACATTTAGTATAGAATTTATCCTTTGATTTGAATTTTCGCAGACAATATTTTCCACAACGATGTCTTTGAAACCGTAACACTTTTCCTCTTAAGTCCTTATCAGTTGTACTGTTAGGTATGTCACAAGTGGCATATTGTTCAATAAAAGACAGTACAGTGTCATCGGAGTCTTTTCCAAATTTGGGAGCATCCTTGATCCATAGTAGCACATGAATATGAGGAGCACCTCTTGCTTGATACTCTTTTCTCCAGAAGAAATCCAGAACTTCACCAAGCGGTGGATTTTTCTTGTTTGTAATAAAAGACATCATAGCTTCAAATCTATGATTAAAATATCTGCTGCAAACATTAACCGGATCCAACTAACACAATTCTCCTGGTGTCTTGTAGTTTATATTTTCAATATTTGCATTCGCCTCTCGAAGAAATTCAAGTAAATCTTCCCAGGCATACTCTGCACAGCTTAGAGTTAAAAACCATGTTGGTGCTCCTAAGTTTCTTAGCATGCATTTTAAATCTCCATGACGACGGTACCAATACTCATTAGTACCACGCTGACATGCCATTAAATTAATTAGGTGAGAATCCAAAACACTATCTTTCTGTTGCACTTTATCCATAAATTCCTTCGCTGAAACATTTAGCAGATGCACTCCACTTTTTAAGATATGGTTTACTGCATAAGAAAGACCAGATAAGTCACTCTCAAACAGAAGATGAAACAAATATGGAATACATTGACGAAATCTGGGATCTTCTGCATATAATCTTGTTGTCCGGTACTCAGATGCAGGAATCTGCAAAGGTCGATCATCATATCGCGCACCTTCACCTGTTGGGAATAACTGTGGGAAACAACGACCTTCCAAACTTTCTTCCCATACACTAATAGGACTTCCTTCTGCTTTTTTCATCTGAAATAACTCAATAGCATTCCCGATTGCTTCTTTCGAATGCAGTGGATGAACACTGTAATGTTCATAAATTTCTTCAGTTCTGGACAAGTCGACTTTTTCAATTTGTCCAATAGACAAATCATTATCCTCTTCTTCACTTACATCCTCTTCCTCTACATACACATTTTTATAGTATTTATTATTTTTGACTAAATACAACGTTGCCTTTTTGACTTTCCTAACATCCACTAAATCTTGCCAGATTTTCTTACTCTTTGTAGGTACACCATTAACTAGAATAACTAGAGGTTCCTCTTCTACATTTTCAATACCAATTGTCTCCATATTTTTTTTAAATCAAGTGGCAAATATACAACTCTACCCTTTAATCCTCTTTGTAAATCTGAAGGATTTAATTTCCCAGTCTTAGGCTCCATAAGAACAATAGCCTGAAAAGGATGTACACATTGAATCAGAATAGTCTCATAAGTATTTAAATCCTTCAGTTCCAATGGAATATTTATCAACTCAAGATTATTATATACAGCTCTAGCAGGCATTCTATTTTCATTTAATTTATTATAACAATATTGACAAATACGTTGCTCAAAACCCAAATCAAAATAGTTTTCTACCAGCAAATAAGTCGCAAACTCTCTCCACTGAGTATTATCTTCATCTTCACTTTATAAATATAAATCAACTAACCTAGTTTGACTTTTGTAATGAATGCGTCGACAACACACACAAGTTAAATTTGGTTTTTCACCTGCAATCACCTTAAACTTTGTTATTTCCTGTTCAAATTCTTCAGTATTAAAACGTGCAACATTTTCTAGCACATTTCCTTCTATAACTATATCAGTTTCTACATTCTCTTCATTTCGAGCAAAATAACTTACCTCAATTTCTGCACAAATATTCTTCACATCCAATGCACATCCATGCAAAAGAGCACTATTTAACTCTTTAAGTTTAAGTGCTGGACTTTTTACATAATACATCTTTCTAACTAATTTTCTCATTTTGGTATGATGCACTGCTAACATCCTGAAGTGATGAAAAACACTCTGGCATATTTTTTTAGAAAGACAAGCCAGAGAATGGCCTTGCAAACCTGTTTTTTCTCTCACTCTGCAACAATCTAATTCTTGCAACATTACAATTTAGTTTTTTAGACTTTCCTTACTGTACTTACGTAAGACATTGCGAAAGAAATCAATTGAATCCTGTCGTACACTGCAAATACTGCTACAATTCCAACTATAAACAGGAGCATGAACACGTCCCTGTAAAACTTCTCCACCTATTTCCCCTTCTTAATTTCTGACCTCAATTTTCTCTTTCTCAATAGGACAGCCATCCTTCACTTCATACGCTCGACCACTGGTGTCAACTGCATGCAAAAAGTCGTTACTTTGAAAGTAACTCTCTTCATTAAAAAATGGCTCAGAATTTGAAGTATGCATCCATTTACCAGAAAAGACTTTACAAAAATTAGTTCTATTTATGTGTCTCTTCCATTTACTCTTAGCTTTTAAAACTCTGATTGCCTTATTTAGTGTATTTATTCTGTTAAGCACTAAAATAAACATTTTTTTTTGTCTTGAACGCATCATCCACAACTTCCTCTATATATTTTTTCTTCTTATAAAAAGCAGATTTCCTTTTAGAAACTTTTTCCTTTTTCAATAAATTCAAAACTACTCTCTTATGAAACATACGTTTCCTTATTTCCGCAAACTGATTAGTACGTCTTTTACTGTACATACGTTCCTCAACACTGATTTCAGACACAATTTTCTTTTTTCTTCCATTTCTCCTTGTAGATACTGAAAACAGTTTTTCCTTTTCAACATTATCCAATTGAGTTTTCCTTTGACACAATTTTTTCAAAAAATCCTTGCTGCTCTTACCAGGAGCACTCTTGTTTTTCTCCGTCCTTTGTTGATTAGATAAATCTTGTGCTTCTTTCCTCTTCAAATGGTATGTCTTTTTATACAGCTTTATTTTTTCATTTCTGGTCGGCATAGTGATTGATGTTTGTGATATAAATGACAATCTGTTTGGAAAAAAGTTACAAAATATTATAGACCCCTACTACCATATAAATTACAAAAACTAACCACTGCTTGATTTTATAACTACAATAAAGTGAAAGAAACAGTCTCTGGTCAGAGTAGGAAATCCTATAGTGAATATTGTTTCTAAATTTATGACACTCCATACCCGTGTTATCATTATACGGATATATGACGTTACCACGCGTTCTTTTACCACGCAGACCATTACCACGCATTTTTTACAACGCAGGACCCTTTACCACGCATACCATTACAACGCTGGTATTTACAACGCAGGTACTATTACAACGCATACCATTACAAGGTAAGTATAGGTAAGTAAATAATATGGTAAAATAATTTAATTATTAATAATATTTTTTTAAATTAATAAATTATTATTTTAATATTTAATATTTTAATTATTTATATTAATATTTATTTATTAATATTTAAATATATATGTTAAAAATACCCCTGTACCCCAAAACCCAAACCCAGCCCTAAAACCTAAAAATACCCCTGAACCCCAAAACCCAAACCCAGCCCTGAACCCTAAAAATACCCCTGTACCCCAAAAACTGAAAACTGACCCTGAACCCTAAAAATACCCCTGTACCCCAAAAACTGAAAACTGACCCTGAACCCTAAAAATACCCCTGTACCCCAAAAACTGAAAACTGACCCTGAACCCTAAAAATACCCCTGTACCCAAAAACTGAAAACTGACCCTGAACCCTAAAAATACCCCTTTACCCAAAAACTGAAAACTGACCCTAAACCCTAAAAATACCCATTTACCCAAAAACTGAAAACTGACCCTGAACCCTAAAAATACCCATTTACCCAAAAACTGAAAACTGACCCTGAACCCTAAAAATACCCATTTACCCAAAACCCAAACCTAAAATATTTTAAATAAAATTATATACTTACCAATACTTACGTTGTAATGGTATGCGTTGTAAAGGTACCTGCGTTGTAAATACCAGCGTTGTAATGGTATGCGTGGTAAAGGGTCCTGCGTTGTAAAAGTTGCGTGGTAAAGGTAGGTCGTGGTAAAAGTTGCGTGGTAAAGGTTGTATACCTCATTATACATGTATTTTATGAATGTAATTTTTCAGGCATATAAGTACTATACTAATTTTCAAGCATTCTAGGTGTTCCTAATGCTTTTAATTTTTTTTACTTTAATCTGTTACACACCTCATCAAAACTTTTACTATCAGTCTCTAAAAAGAGAATACCAATGAATAGTACAACAATCATGTTTTTTTTTTAAACAAAAATAATTTTATTGATTTAATCATTCGTATTCCAGAAGCACATGTAGCATCATTTCATCGGATACTTCATTAATATTATTTTCTTCTTGCAAATTCTCTTCTTCTTCCCCTTCCACCATTTCTAAGTATGAACTATCAAAACTGCAGTCCCAAAACTCCTCATTTTCTGTTCCATTGTCCTCTTCAAATATTTCTTGTAATAATTCTTCAATAAGTTCAGTTGCCATTTCAAAATGGTCATTTATATTTTCTGATGATTGTTCCATTTTACTACTTCTTTTATATTTTCTGTGTCCTTTTAAGAAAATATAAAGACTAAATTATATCTTTCTTATGATTAGATGACCAAAAATTACCTTGACTAATCTTTAAACTACATACATTTTCATACTTTTTAAGACATTAACTACATAGATTAAGATAGCACCTTCCTATTTATTTTAGAAAGCAACTGACACTTTGATCCTACACATTAACACTATTCCTTTTAATTTTTCTAATTGAAATTCTGCTGTAAAAACACATTTCTGTCTGAAATTTGTTTTCAGGATTTGTGTGCTGTAGAACTATTTATACACTTTCTAATGTATTTGTAGGGATCTCTTTTCTGAGTTCACCACTACAAACTGTGATTTAAACTGTATGCAAACTGAAGGAATGACTCACAATATACCAATTAAAACATTCACTAAACAGATTGCTACTTCCCACAAAGACTGTTGCTTTTACCTTTAAACAGCATACTCAACATGTAAATTTCATCTAATGTAAAACATTTCATCATAACCATATGAAACCACATTCATCCGCGACTCGTGGAGGGAATTATGTTGGGGCAGGGAGACAAGGAGGAGGAGGTGTAGGGTGGAGGGACCTTATAACCAGGATATAGATAATTTCTAGTAAATACATAATTTAATTATTGAAATGAATTTTGTAGTGCGCACTGCATTGCAAAATACGATGCTGTGTACACTACAACATTCGTTTTATTAATTGAATTGTATACTTACCTGCAATTATCTATATCCCAGATTTTAGATCTCTCCACCCTACACCTCCCCCTCCCTCCCTCCCTGCCCCACCGTAAGTCCCTCCACGGCCTCCGACTGACCACATCATAATACACCTGTGCACTTGCATATAATAGAGTGAAAATAGATAGTACAGTCACAGAAATGCATCAGAAATTGCCATCACGCCAACAGCCATATCATAATAGACCTCTATAAATCAAGAAAAATGACTGTACACAAATGATACAGCATAAGTTAGAGAGATAATGATGACTTAGCAAAAATTAATCCACGTAAACACCAAACTCTTACAATCAAAGAATAGATGAACCCAAACTGCATAGAAAATAACACATGGACCAGGCCCATAAAAAGATAGTACCAACAAACAATGGAACCGTATTTCAAAATACATATGTATTGCAAGCAGGTACAGACATGTTTAAAATACAAATTAAAATCCTCCTGCAAAAGAGAAGCAGTGCAAATATTCCTAAAAATCTTGCTTATTATGGTATTCTGCACAAAAATAAATTGTCATTTAAAAAATTTCAACTCACCTGTAAAAAAGAATTTGGTTGTTGTATACTCTCACTTTCACTTCAGGTTGTTGCTTTTCAGCACCAAACACTCTTAAAAAAAAATAAACAACTACATTTTAGTTAACATATTACAGACATATTTATTAGACAACATACACCCATTCTGCCAAATTTCATGCCTAACAGATACATTCCCTAATTTTCTATCCAATATATATCCTAAAGCCTAAGTTTAATATTTCTTTGTGAAACACATTTAATTACTACATTTTTCACCCACAATTTTTTTAAATCAATCATCATTTACAGTATAATCTACCACACATTGCCAGGATACTACATGCAATATTTATGATATGCACTGCTACACAACCTTACTTAGTATATTTGTTTCCTAAATACATGTACATTATGTGCAGGGTGTTTTTTTAACAAAATGGCGGTCAACACTTCCTGATTTCCTCCAAAACGAATCTTTACAGACGTTAATCAGCAAATCACAATGCCGCTCACGCACAGCCGCATAAGTGACTGAAAAGGGAAAAGTGTCTACGCATTGAATGTGGAAAACCGAGAAACAATCGTGTGTGATCAAAAAGGAGACGTGGTTTGTAAATAAAATTTAATGGTGCAAAGGGAGAGGAGACATGAAGATAGTTTCAGGACTTTAAGTTTTGTAATTTTGCCTATTTTTCAAAATTTCAAAAATTTACAGTTTGCGGAATTGCGATTTGCTATTTAACGTCTGTCAACATTCGAATCGGAGGAAATCAGGAAGTGTTGACCGCCATTTTGTTAGTGCGAGTGAATATATTCTACTGAACAAAGGGTTAGAACATGGAAAGGGCACAAGGTACAGATTATCTAACCGGGTAGGTTTTCTCAGGGGGTGCAGTATAGACCCTGAACGCGAAAAGACAATTTTTTTTGTGAAAAAAGTTGCGGGGTGCGCGCACTCGATCACGCAACCCTATTTACAAGACTGTGGACTATTGCCTTTCACACAGATTAATAGCTGCACAAGTTAATTAAACCTTAATTTACTCCTCTCAATAATGTTTATCAAACTTCAACTTACAGTCCCGCTGACACTACAACAATATTCTCATACCTAAGTTTCTTAAAAATTAAAAAGTATTCCACACTAAATGTAACTCTCTTTAAAGGTTTTCCGTTCCGTTACTACACTACACTCACCTAACATCATCTCATTGCATCACTTCTCCACTACTCATAAGTACACAGTGTCAGAAATATCAATACCGCACATAATCGTTCACATCCAGGCACTACCAATTGCATGACTTATTTAACAGGAAGCGCTGTAATGTTGCATGTGTTTTCAAAGGTACACCGGTACCTCCTATAATGCCGAATTTTACCTTAATACTCAGCAGTGATTATTTATTTTCAAGCAATGTGAATTACTATGAGTTTTTAAACGACAAGCCTTACTCTATAATAGTCACTCTGCATATATCTCTCTGTAAAAATGTAGTTTATCCAACCCCGCATGAGAACCTTGATGTTTCCATCTGGCCGCGAAATCCGGCCTTGAACTGAAAGTTCCATCCCCAGACTTGAACAACAGCCTTATTGTCCCAAAAACAAGCTACCCGAGCAACTGTTCACAAACATATCTCATTCACTTAGCTAACACTCGCAGAAAACTGCATACCTTATTAAATAGTGACCTTCCTTTACAATTTTCTGAGGTGACTCTCATAATCTTTAACGCTCCTCCATTTCCCAGCTGGGCTATTTTTTTTGCAACTACTAACCAATGGTTTGGTGATTTTTTTGAACCAAATTATTTAAAGGCATTCTGCTACTCTTCACTCCATACTCTCTCATCTATCTTTCTCAACTTCCTCATCTACTACCAGCAGCCACTACTTTAGTGTTCCTATTTTCTTTTTTACAAAATGGAGGTCCGTCCTGTCTTCGCAAACGAGCTGGAGCACTTAGAACTGTTTCGCCACAAGATGCTTGAGTACTATGGCATCCTACCACTCGCGACTTTGAGTGCATCATATGGATTATCATTTCAATTTTCCTATTTCACCTGTGTGCAACCTGTATTTCATTGCCTGAGCTGTGATTTCATGTGGGCCCTAGACTTATGTCTCTGCAACTCGGTACCTCCTGAAGTGAATTACAATCATCTCATGAATCCGTTACTTGATCATGAACAGCTTTGTTCCGACGGGGGGATTATGGCCTTTGCAGCGATACATGGAGTTCTGGGTCATTGGAATATATTCGCAGCAGCGCAAGATTTCTTGGCACACAGCTACATAGAAAAGTCACCGAGTTGTCCTCTGATGGTACTAGAGGCTCCGGTAATTAATGACCATGTATGTTCATTTCCTCTTTTCAATTGGATGGCTGACTTGTTTTGGACGATAACAATGACTTTCTTTTACAAGCGGTTGCCAATTACTTTGCCTATTCAATGGAAGCATACCTGTTATGCAAACCATTGATATCTTGACTGTTTTTTCCCTTCCTTATTTTTCTTATTATTTTTTTATTTTTATGTTTTATATAAACATACCTATTGGCTTTACTAACATTGGACATTGCAATTTCCTGCTGGTGAGATTTTTTTATTTTATGTGGAGTTAATTTTTTTTCCACACCAACTCGATTTTGTGCAAAACATTTCATGATGCTCTAATTTCAACAAATCACTAGCTTATGTTATCTTATCTGATTTGAAATATTCTCGAAGCAAGGCTGCATAAAATATGGTTAAATGTGCCCTGATAAATGTGTATAGTTACAATGACTTTTTATATCGTTTATCACCATTTTCCCTTTCTACTCCAATTTCCGCCTTACACACATATGTGCTGTTTTTGCTTTATGCCTATTGAAAGATTTTTGATTCATAACTGAAAAGTATATGATTACACTGATATTACCCTTGCTTATCAACCTGTATGTCACATCGAGTACTGAAACCTTTCAAAAAATTATCTCAATACAGTAGTTATTCTGAGTACTGATTTTCGAACGTCCCTGCAGATAACATACATGCACCTACAGCCAAGTTCTCGCTTTTGGCGCGTTTTTTATTTCCTTTCACAATACCATACAACAAGCTTGTTAGTGCTTCGTATGCAGAAAACTAATTGTTAATGAGGTGATGTTTAACCACTAGCATTTTCATATATGATTACTGAACTTAAAATCAAAAGACACCTTCTTGCATGCAATATAATTTAATATATTTTATTGCGGGGCTGTACAATATGTTTTTAAAACGTTATTCATTTTGCTTCATACTACATTTCCATCATTTGTGTTGTATGGACTAGTAACTATGCCCACTACTTTCTTTATAATATCTTTACTTGTATTAGATAAAAAACTTCGCTTCAAAGCACTGCATCAGTGAATAAATATTTCAAATATATACGTTCTCTCTTTTAACCCATATTCACAACAGAAATAATGTATACTAAAACTGTATTCATGTGTTTGACGTAATCTCAGCTGTACTCAATCCATGTTTTCTTTTGTCAACCTGAATTATTCATAGTTCAACCCGCTGGCCTGCAACGGTCAGTCAAGCCTGTCTTTGCGGGTTGTGAACCATAGCATCAATCGTACCTCTGGCAAAAAAATAATTTATTACTGTTAGCAAGCACCGCCGCAGTTCTGGTTCACTCAGACTGTTTCCACCCGCTTCCACAGAGCACACGCTATGTCGTATTTCAGTACTTATCACCCTTTCATCTCCACTATAACAAACACTTCTTTGCCAGCCATCAGACAACAAAGTGAAAAACCAAAGGGACTAAGAAGTGAAATACGACAAACCCTTTGCTCTGTGGAGGCGACCGAGCGGTAATTCTGAAACTCGACATACACTGACTAACGCTTCCAAAAACCATCTCAATTATATAAATAATATTTTCGAAACCTGCCAAGTACTCTAATGCGACTATCTGTGTCTGCCTGCAGAACAAACTTCCTCAGCCCAGACTGAACGCACACACACACACATACACATACTAAGATAACACAAAGCAACTGATACGGAAAGTAGGAGTGAGATGAAAATACAGTCAAACGGCGGAACACAGAAACCTCTATATATATTCGGTCTTCTACATCAATTTATGAAGGCATATACTCCACGAACCTGTGTACAACCTCATGGTCACAATTTTTTATTTGATTGTACTGGGACACCTCTGCTTCTCACCCCAACCCCACCAGTGCATCCCTCGGCCACAAACCACACTGTAATTTTTTCCTCAAACTTAGTTTAAAATACCTAAAGCATTCCCACTTTTTGTTGACGATATCACATATAATCTACCATTTCTCCGTCTACCAGCATTATCTGTGTCTCTGCTAATTCCTTTTTTTTCATCTGTAACCAACTTTACAAATTATGTGCAAACGCTCCCAAATCTCAATTAATTTATGTGTATTTTATTTCATTTTATATTCCGTTTATTCAGTATACCACAAATATATTCAAAACTATAATTCACACTTCAAAGAAAGTGAAAAAACGGCGCACAACCCCTATTAACTGCACACCACTTCACCCCCTCCCCCCCCACTCACGTCTGCTGTGGAAGTCCAAGATAACATACATCCCAGATACACACACCTGAACGTTTCACATCTCTATAAAGAACCATTTGAATGTTAATTAGGCCTTGCACTTGTTTTACCCATTCTAAGAGCCCCTCCAGCTTTACTCTACCTACTAATTACACGTTCATGTCCCCCGAGAAAAAATCATTTTTTTTCGTCCCCCCCCCCAAATTTCGTTGCAGATCCGTCTCTAACTCACATTTAATTCATAGACCTAACAGTAGTGGATAGCATAAAAACATGACTGAAGTCCACTAACCTTAATCAAATTTATTAATCATAATTTAAAAATAATAATTACAAAGAAACAATGTTTAAAAACAGTGATGTAATAAAATGGAACAGTTGTTGAAAACATATAAAACCGTAACAAAGTCAAAAATGTGGTTGCTTAGACACTGTAAGTCAAATAATCAAATATAGTGATCAAACCACATTTAACGGTACATTATAAAACAAACAGTTATACACTCACCTTTACCAATGCTTTATAAGATGTAGAACAATGATAGTAGCAAAACGATAGCTGTTTGACGGAGCTCTCAATAATACTTCTATCACTGCAACCAAAGAATAATGGCATAGATTTCCTGTTAATACACACTCATATATGTCTCTCCAACCAGTCATATTTGTTCCCGCACAATTTCATAATCAAATTAACATTTCAGTTGGTTATCCTTTCAATATTTTCAAAGTCACATAACGGTCACCCTTCACCCTCTGCCTTCTCTGGCTGTTACCATGGTAACAGCTCATTCTGCACCTGGCTGATGGCACAGGTCAAAAGTTCATATCTCAACGTTCTAAATCAAAGCAATAAGGTGCAATTCCCTGCAAACACACCTGCCTATCCACTGTTTTTTTACATTTCTTTTTTTCCACAACCAATAGAAGATTTCGTTTTAAAAAAACAGTAACATACAACGTAGTCTTCAATCTTGAGGTATAACAATCAACCAATCATTTTCAGTTTTTCATCAACACCACACCTCATACACTTTTTTATCGTGACTTTCACCATCTACTTGCCATTCAACTTCAAGAACCCATCGGAGTACTACTGCATCTGCCTTGAAAATGAAGGTTTGGCTTGTAGGACACAGTTATATTCATTGGAGTGAAAAATATGCTGAAAACAGACAAATTTCTAACCTTGACTTACCAAATGTGCAAATTACGTGGATTGGCCAAAGAGGATTAAGATGTAACCAATTGATACCATTGGTGAAAACTTTTATGCATCTCCCTGAACCTAACCTGATAATTGTGCACTGTGGTGGGAATGATCTAGGCACATTAACAGGGGTAGGTCTCGAAATGCTTCTAAAAGACACCTTTCGTCAACTGATGTCACTTTTTGCTCAAACTGTCTTGGTGTATTCAAATATATGCCAAAGACAAAAATGGAATTGGTCCAATCAACGTTGTCCACAAATTGAGAAAGCAAGGAAACATGTAAATAAATCTGTTTTTGATTTCTTGAGACAAAATAACATGGGTTCTTTATACAACAACAACCTGCGTTTCAACATGGAAGGCATATATCGGAGAGATGGTGTTCATTTCACGGATGAGGGAAATAGAATTTTCCTCTGTAACATGAGACTCTGCATCGGAACTTACTTATAAGTGCAGAAAAAACTCAATTAATGCAAGGGCTCTTTTAAGAGCCACCTTACATCTAAACACTCAAACTTGTAATTTATCTCCATCTTTCTTTATGTTTTTTGTTCGCCGTGCGCGAACGGGTGCGCGCACCTCATAACTTTTTTGCAAAAAAAGCTACTTTTAGACTTTCGGCATCCTTAATAAACCCCTCAATAAACTTACGAAATCAAACAGTCTCCACCCTACTCCCTTTGCATTCTCTCCACTATAGTTTTTCACAGTCTTGTAAATAGGGGTGCGCGACTGGGTGCGCGCACCACGCAACTTTCGTCCATACTACACCCCCTGAGAAAACCTACCCGGCCAGACAATCTCTACCGTCTCCCCTTTCCATGTACTAACCCTTTGTTCTGTATTATATATTCACTCGCACTAACAAAATGGCGGACAATACTTCCTGATTTCCTCTGAATCGAATGTTGACAGACGTTAAACAGCAAATCACAATGCCGCTCGCGCACACCCGCATAGGTGCGCGCACCCGTGCGCGCCTACAGATATATAACTGATTTCAACTTTAATTTTCTCAGCAACTACTAAACGGATTTACACCATTTAAACAAAAGCGTGATCTGCGACCCACACTCTACCTTTCTACCAAATTTCTTATAAATCCATTCAGCCGTTCGAGCTGTAGCCGTGTCTAAACGTCCTATGGAAAATAACATGGGAAAAACACGTTTTGGGACCCCCCTTTTATCTAAGCCCCCACTTGACGAATCCCCCCCAAACTTTCACAGAATGAGCGTTGCGGACCTAGCCATCTTCTTTGAGAAATTCGCAAACATTCGTCCACCAGGGCCAAAGTTATTCCCAATAGAATGTTGCGGATTTCCTATGGAAACTAGGTCCTAACTATAACTACCTACTGGCGACCGCCAGTAGGTAATATATATATATATTTATATATATAAACAGGAAAGTCGACACCTTAAGGAATTCGAAGGATGACAGCGGACCCAAAATTTGAAGGTGCAATATTTTTTATTTGTGCAAGTAACCCCGCACCTTAGCCATGACGCGTTTCGGGCCTCCTTGGCCCTTGATCACATGATACGCTATGGAGTGAAATTCCAAAATTTCAAGTGACAGTGCAAGTTGCAATCGACAACGTCATCATAGACATAGACAAAAAATATATATATATATATATTCACTGAAAAAACCATAGGTTATAGACCATATATAGTTAGGAATTAGCATTTAAAAAACCTTATTTTACTCACACAAAACCATTGAAATTCCATATATAGTTAGTTGCACTAACTATATATTGCGCACCCGCAATCCACTGCTGATCATGTCACATATTACATCATTCATGACATGGTCAGTGACATCACTGATGACATCACTGATGACATCTCAAATGACATCACTGATGACATCACTGATGACATCATCCAGTGACTGTGTGTTTCTGTAAAGTTTAAATATGTTTTAGATATTGAAGAATGAGTAGATGTATAACTGTCTGGACGAAGGATTTAGTAGGTGCATGACTGAATGTATGAGTGAGTGATTAAATGTGTCTCACTGAGTGCATGGGTTAGTGACTAAACTGTCTTAATTTGTGCATCATTATGTCTGTTGTTCTGTAAACTACTGCATGTGTTGATCAGTAGCTATATGATTAACTATATGGGTTATTGATTGATTGTCCAAGTATTTGTATGGGAGACTGAGTGTGTGTGTGGCTGGCTGGGAGGTGTGTGACTCTGTGCAGATCAATGTGTACTTGTATCAATGATTGTATAAGAAAGTAAGTATGTGTTACTATATGTTTGAAAATGTAAGGTGCTCTATGTTTAACTGTATAGACAAGAAAATGGAAGTGTGATTGATTCTTTACAGGACTGACTAGGTGTGTGAGTAACTCCATGGATGAGTGGCAGAGTGTGAGTGTCTGTATAGGTGTATGAGTGCATATGATAGTGTTGTAAAGATGAGTGGTTGTATGTATGAATGATTGTATGGGTGAATGAGTGAATGTGTGTGTAGACGTAGGAATCAGTGAGTACGTATGTAGTAACTAGTATTGGTGTGTCAATGGTTTCAAAAATTATACTCTGTATTTAACACTGGGTGAAACAGAGGTTATATTAAAATGTGAGGAGATGCATTGTATTGTCACATGAATGATATCATCAGTGATGTGGTCATTGATGTCAAATGAGATGTCATCAGTGATGTCATCAGTGATGTCATTTGAGATGTCTAAAAAACTAGAAGTTGGTGGTAGTTTCCAAATCCTTAATATCATTTTTTACATATTTTTTGTTTGATACATTGCATTTAAGGAATCGCAAAATTTGCAAATCCTTCAGTGCAATCGCAAAATAAGGAATAGCAAATTTTGAATTAAGGACATTTTAAGTCATTTCCACATGTGCAGTGTTTTCAAATTATGATTTGAAAATCGTTTTTGGGGAAAAGTAATGGTTTGCAAATTTATGACAAGGACATAATGGTGTATGCTTCTCTATAAGGCATTTCAGTGTCTCTGATGTCATTTTTCCCATATTACATTATAAGACCTTTCCCCATGGAGCACATTCCTTGTAAATATGCTCCCACCTGTGCATGGCGAATTTAGATTTTGACTGTTTGAGTCACATAGCCATGTTAAAAGTGACCCAAAAAATTGCAAACGTTTTAAAAAAACACATTCATGTGTCTTAAGGACATTTTAAGTCATTTCCCCATGGACAGTGTTTTCTAAGTGGCGCAAAAGAGGCATACACCTATCATAAATCTGTCCCTAGCATTTTAAATGATTCATTCAGGATGACAATAAGATGTGGCCTATCCAGAGGTTTGTTTAAGGTGAGGCCTACTCAGGATTGCAGATTAAAGTTACGCTTGATGAAGAATACAGAGGACATAATACATGTAAAGCTCTACCAATGAAGTAAGTGATGTCCACTTCATTGCGCCAGTCATCATAAATGTATCCCTAAGCTTCTTATCTTATCTTCATCTCATCTTAGAGATGAACCGCCATATGTATCATCATACTATTTTGCATTTCTTAAATAGCGAATTTTAAGGAATAAATAGCGATTCTTTACCATTCCTAATTTGCAATGAGCCAATTGCTAATTGCAAATTACCCATTCATTTCCATGGGCCAGGAGGCCCATAGGAATGAAGGTGCAATTTGCGATTAGCAATTAGCTCATCGCAAATTAGGAATTTTTCCAAAGGTGCAGGGGTGTCTCAAGAACACCCTGTTGCACCCCTGAAAAAGAAATTTGGGGGCATATGGCGCACATAAATTTTAACAACATTCCTTTACCTCAAAAACGATTTTCAAATCATAATTTCAAAACACTGCACATGGGAAAATTACTTAAAATGTCCTTAAGACACATAAAAGCATTTTTTGATTGCCTTTGCAGCATGTTTGTATCACTTTTAACATGGCTATGTAACACAAACATTCAAAATCTAAATTTGCCATGCACAGGTGGGAGCATATTTACAAGCAATTTGCGCCACAGAGAAAGGTCTTACATTAAAATGGGAAAAATAACATCAGGGACAGTCAATTGCCTTATAAAGAAGCATACACCATTATGTCCTTGTCATAAATTTAAAAACAATTCCTTTTCCCCAAAAACGATTTTCAAATCATAATTTCAAAACACTGCACATGGGAAAATGACTTAAAATGTCCTTAAGACACATGAAAGCGTTTTTTGATTGCCTTTCCAGCATGGTTGGGTCACTTTTAACATGGCTATGTAACACAAACATTTAAAATCTAAATTTACCATGCACAGGTGGGAGCATATTTACAAGCAATTTGCGCCACAGAGAAAGGTCTTACATTAAAATGGGAAAAATAACATCAGGGACAGTCAATTGCCTTATAAAGAAGCATACACCATTATGTCCTTGTGATAAATTTAAAAACAATTCCTTTTCCCCAAAAACGATTTTCAAATCATAATTTCAAAACACTGCACATGGGAAAATTACTTAAAATGTCCTTAAGACACATAAAAGCGTTTTTTGATTGCCTTTGCAGCATGTTTGTATCACTTTTAACATGGCTATGTAACACAAACATTCAAAATCTAAATTTTCCATGCACAGGTGGGAGCATATTTACAAGCAATTTGCGCCACATAATTCATAATTTTCTCCTTAAAGCACACTATTCTCTATCTAAATTAAAGAAATATTTTCTCACCTTAGCAAATACTTTGAGTTTGAAAACAGTCTCAGAAACACACCAATTTGTCTTCAGCAGAGCAAAAGGTATGCACTCCAGAGTCTGCAGCTATCAAAAGCACAGAAATGCTGTAATTCTTCACACATATCTCTCATGTCACCCAATCAAAACTCTTCCCTCACTTTTTTTCAAATGAAAACCCATCCCCCCTCTGCCCTTTCTGCCTTTTCTGCATGGCAACCACCTCTTGGAAGACCTCTGTTGTTTGCAAGTTCACACAACAATGTTGCAATTGAACTCTGAACTCTCAGTGCACCTGCATATCCAGTGCATTCTTTCATTTAATGATTTTTTATTGACCACTCAAAATACATCTTTCAAAGAACACATCCGTGCACCCTAACTTTCTGTTTTCAGCAATCAAAATCCACCAATCACTGTTACTGCTTCATGTACACAGAAACTCCACAGTTTTTTTTCATTTTACACTCTCATTTTTTCAACTGCCATTTCATTGCCACACTTCATCTGACTGCAGGAGAACCTTCTCTCACCATGTTTTCTGTCTGGATTGTTGGTCATAGTTATATTCACTGGGCTCAAAGGTACGTTGAAAGCAGGAATTTACCTAACCTCAATTTACAAGATGTGGAAATTAAGTGGTTTGGCCACAGAGGATTAAAATGTCACCAATTGATACCATTGGTGAAAACCTTTATGCATTTGCCAAAACCTGACCTGTTAATTGTGCACTGTGGAGGTAATGACTTGGGCACTTTGACTGGTGTAGGTCTGGAAATGCTTTTAAAGGACACCTTTGAGCAATTAATGGCACTTTTTCCTCAGACTGCCTTGGTATATTCAAATATATGCCAAAGACAGAAATGGAGGTGGTCAAACCAATTTTGTCCACAAATTGAGAAGTCGAGGAAGCATGTAAACAAATCTGTTTCAGCTTACATGAGAGACCATGGAATGGGCTCCCTGTACAACAATAACTTGCGTTACTACATGCAAGATATCTACAGAGGAGATGGAGTTCACTTCTCAGATGAGGGCAACAGAGTTTTCACTCTGAATTTAAGAATGTGCATTGGTACCTACTTATAAGTACCTAAATGTACCATAAACCCAAAAGCTCTTCTCAGAGCTACCCTACATCTAATCACTCACAATTATTATTTTACTCTAACTTTTTTCACTAATTTTCAACAAAGTACGCTCCCTGGGGCGCTACCCGGTACGCGTACCGGGAGCTAACCTCGCGAAATTTTTTAAAAAAAATGTTTTTTTTTCGCACATATAAACCTCCTCAGCCACCCTCAGAAAACCTAGGGGGTCAAGATAACTCTACCGTGCCCCCTTCTACCCATTCCGAACATTAATTGGCCTCCATCTTGTATCTTAATTCGACCGAAACACAAAATGGTGGACTCCCGGAACGCTTAAGGTCCGCGAACCGAGGCGCTCAACGGTTCGCGTACCTGGTCACTCCCTGGGAAGATAAAGGAAATAAAAAATAATCAAAAAATCCAACAATCAATTAACATACAGCATTTGAAAAGACTATCATTCATTTTTCATTGTAGTACGCTCCCCAGAACGCTTCCCGGTTCGCGGACCGGGCGCTAACCACGAAAAAAAAAAAAACATTTTTTTTTTTTTTTGCCCCCCGGGGCCCCTTTAAAACCTCCACATTAAACCTAGGGGGTCAGCGAGGATCTACTATGCCCCCTTATAGTTATTTCCCCCTTTGTTTTGGCCTCCTCTTGTCTCTCGATCCTACCGAGAGACAAGATGGCGGCCGCTCCGGACTGTTTAGAATGTTGACAGACACCGGAGAGCCAATCAGCTTCGCTACGCGAAGTTCCGATACGCGTAAGGTACGCGAACCGGGGCGCTGCCTGGTCCGCGCTTACAGATATATATCTTTTTTTGAACGTTAATTTCTCAAAATCCACTGCAGCACATATAATGAGACCTACAAAAGGCACATCGGGCTACCAGTCCCTACAATTTTGCCAAGTTTCGTGCAAATCCATTCAGCCATTCGGGCTAAAAGTGAGGCTAACCGCCCTATGGAAAACTCAATGTTAAAAACACGTTTTGGGACCCCCCTTTTTTCTCGGCCCCCCCTTGACAAACCCCCCCCAAATTTTCAGGGGCTCCTCAGAAACAAAATGTTCCATTTTCCAGAAAATTTCAGCCAATTCCGTCCACAAACGCCAAAGTTATTAGACATAGAATTTTCAAAAATCCCATAGGGAAAAAATCATAACTATATATACCTACTGGCGACCGCCAGTAGGTAATATATATATATATATATATATATATATATTCACTGAAAAAAGCATAGGTTTCACACCAGTTATAGTTAGAAATTAGCATAAAAAAACCTATTAAATTCACTGAAAAAACCATAGGTTTTACACCAGTTATAGTTAGCTTGGACTCACTATAACTTGCGCGTGCAATGCACTGCTGATGACGTCACATATTCCATCACTCATGACATGGTCAGTCACATCACTCATGACATCACTGATGACACCATCCAGTGAATGTGTGCCTTTCTGAAAAATAAATATTAGTGAGTAATGTTTAAATATTTAAAAATATTTATTAGTGTTTAACTTTGTGTATAAGTGGCTGCATGGGTTGGTGAGTAGCTACATGTGTATGTATATGGGTTATAAGATGTTTTTCTTAGTATCAGTATGAGTGTTTATATGGTTTGGTAGGGGTGTTACTTAGCACATTGATGCATGAGTGACTGACTCTCTGTTTGTATGTGTTTTGAAGACAGCATATGTGCAGGACTGCATGGGTGGATGAGTGTATATATGTGTGTGTTGGTGACTGAATGACTGTCTCACTAGTGTCTTTATCAGTAACTACATATGTTTTAATCTAGTATATGTGAATCTTGATGTATATAAGTGAGTATATGTGAGAGTGAGGTATTGTAAGAGTTCCTGTTTAAATTAGTATGTGTTTCTATAAGTGATTGTTTAAGAGAGTAAGTATGTGTAAGTTTCCTTAGAAGTAAAGTGGTAGTGTGTGTATAGCTGTATATGCAAATAAATGGATGTTCAATAGTTTATTTGCATGTGTGAGTATGTGTGTGACTAACTTTTGGATGCCTGTCAGTGTGTAACAGGATGTATAGGTGTATCACTACATATGATGAGTGAGTATATCTATGAGTGCCTATATAGAACTGTTGGTGAATGAGTGGATGTGTATATAGATGGTGGAATTATTGAATTGGTTGTTGTAAGTGGTATGGGTATCTCAATTTTTTTGAAAATTTTAGTTTCTATTTTTGAATATTTGTTTCAAGGGTTACATTACAGTGAAAGAAGGTCTGTCACTCTGTCACAAGGATGGTGTCATCAGTGATGTCATGAGTGATGTGACTGACCATGTCATGAGTGATGTAATATGTGACGTCATCAGCAGTGCATTGCACGCGCAAGTTATAGTGAGTCCAACTAACTATAACGTGGGAATTTCAATGGTTTTATGCGAGTAAAACTTCCAGCTAACTATAACTGGTGTAAAACCTATGTTTTTTTTCAGTGAATTTAATAGGTTTTTTTAATGGTAATTTCTAACTATAACTGGTGTGAAACCTATGGTTTTTTCAGTGAATTTCAATGGTTTTTTAATAGCAAATCTTTATAGGTATGAAATGTAATATTTATTATAACAAATGTTATATTGTATAATTATGTCAATTTTTGTTAATTTTTTTAAAATTTTTAACCCCGGGGCGCTCCCGGGGCGCGTACCGGTGAAAGCACGGGTAAGCGCAATGTTACGGCGCGCCCTGGGAAAACAACATCGTGATGTATCGCGCAGACGCGTGATGCGTCATATGACGCACAACGTAAGCGCACCCGGAAGCACGCATGCGCATACGATGGCGCAACGTCCTGACGCGCTTACTCTACGCGCCCCGGGTCGCGACTACGGGCGCGCCCCGGGGCGCGTAGCGTAAGCGCGTCGGGTCATGTGACCTGAAAATAAAACTTTTCATTGGTTCTTTTCACTTTTGGTTTCCTAATGATGTAAGGCCAGGTCATGTGACCTAAAAATAACACTTTTGATTGGTTTAGGACAGTTTTCTTTTCCAAATGATAAAAGACCCCACCTTTTTTCCTCATTCTACCTTTGTGCTTTGAGAGAGGAAAACCTGCAGTTATTTCAGTAGAAAATGGCTACATTAGCTGCAGCTGCTGGAGCTTCTGGTCCACCACCACCACCACCACAAGGACCACCACAACTTCACAGTGGTGGAGATCAAGAAGAGGAGGAGGATGAGGAGGAGGAGGAGGAGAGGAGATTCGTCCGAGAGGACAATATTACCTACAAACCTAAAGAGCACATCATCTGGCAGTTTTTTCAATCCCCAATGACAAGAAAAAAGTAAATGCGCCTAAGGCAACCTGCTTAATATGCCATCAGGAGCTGTCAAGGGGGAATCTCAATAAAAAGTACTCCTTTGGCAACCACACCATGATCAGGCATATGCTACGCAGGCATCCAAATAACTATTCTAGGGCAGAGGTCAGGGAACTGGCCAGAAACCCTGTCCAATCTTTTGCCAGCACCTCCCAAACGAATGATCCCACCCCATCGGGACCGGAAGTTAGGGAAATGTGCTCCACCATACAAAGAAAGTTTCACAATTTAAAAATGGTTTGTATTTTTTGTGGACAAACAATATGCTATGGACAGCAAAGCATCACACTTATTAACCTTGCTTGGGATAACCACAAGTGCCCAAAGAAACATTGATTTTTTCCGCCTTTTTTGTTGCTCCTGTTGAGCCCTTTAGAACTCCCTATTTTTTGTTTCTCCCCTTAAAAAAATACAAAAAAATATAAAACTTCAGAAAAGCCCCAAAAAATAAAATTTTTTTAAAAAAAACAATAAAAAAAATATAAAACAACAAAAACAATAAAAAACAGTTCTTTTTAAGAACTACCTTTAATTTATAAAAATAAACCTATAGTTTTAAAGAATCTCTGTCCATCTTTTTTCTACAGGGTACGCGTACCGGTACGCTCCCCGGGGCACGTACCGGTACGCTCCCCGGGGCGCGTACCGGGCGCTCCCCCCGCAAAAATCGAAAAAAAATTTAAAAAAATTTGACCCGCGGGACCCTTTTATGGCCCCCACATCAAACCTAGGGGGTCAGGGGGGGTCTACCCTGCCCCCTTTTGATTATTTCCCCCTTTGTTTTTACCACCTCTTGTGTCTCGATCCTACCGAGACACAAGATGGCGGCCGCTCCGGTCTGTTTAGAATGTTTACAGACACCCAAGAGCCAATCATCTTTCCGTGCACAATGTCGCGTGGTGCGCCCGGAGCGCTCCCCGGTACGCGTACCGGGGCGCGGCTATAGATATATACTTTTTTTTAACCTAAATTACTCAAAATCCTCTGGAACACATATCTTGAGACATAGCAAAGGCACATTGGGCTACCAGTCCCTACAATTTTGCCAAGTTTGGTGAAAATCCATTCAGCCGTTTGAGCTAAAAGTGCGACCGACCGCCCTATGGAAATTAACATGAGGAAAACACGTTTTGGGACCCCCTTTTATCTCGGCCTCCGCTTGACGAATCCCCCCCAAACTTTCAGAGAAGGAGCGGAGAGCCGCGAGGCAAAGTTGCTAAAAATTCAGGCAGATTCCTCAACCGGCGCCAAAGTTATTCCCAATAGAATGTTGCGATTTCCCTATGGAAATCAATCCTAACTATAACTACCTGCTGGCGACCGCCAGTAGGTAATATATATATATATATATATATATATATATATATATATATATATATATATATATAACCTACTGGCGGTCGCCAGCAGGTAGTTATAGTTAGGACCTAGTTTCCATTGGAAATCCCCAACATTCTATTTGGAATAACTTTGGCGCCAGTGGACGAATCTTCTTGAATTTCTCCAAGAAAATGGCCTGCTCAACTCCGCTCCTTCCCTAAAAATTTGGGGGCGATTTGTGAAGCGGGGACTGAGAAAAAAGGGGTGTCCCCATGCAATTTTCCATAGGACCTTTAGCCAGGGCTACAGCCCGAACGGCTGAACGGAATTATACCAAATTTGGCAGAGAGGTAGAGGTCTCTTCACAGATCAGATTGTTAAATGGTGTAAATCCGTTCAGTAGTTTTTGAGAAAATCAAAAGTAAAGTCATAGATATATCTATATGGGAAGTACCCTACTCTGTTCTGTACTCTGTACAGTATGCGTACTTTCCCGAGTATGAGCTGCATGCTAATTGGCACAAGAAAGCAGTGAAACAAGTACGCAAAACACGCAAAGGGGGCAGGGCAGAAACACCCTGACTCCCTAGGCCTGCTCAGGGGGTCCCAAAAGGACCCCCAAGGTGGGATACGCGTAGGTACGCGTACCCCGTGAAAAAAAAACCCGGACTGCTTTTTTTCCAATTAGCCCCGGGGGGAGCTCAAATCCCAGGGGCATAGAGAAAAAAAAAGTGTGGCGGGGCCAATCCCCCCACACTGCCCCGGGGACCGCATCCTCAGGGGCAAAGTAATTATGATAGCGGGGGCACACAGGCCCCCCGCAGCCCCGAGGACCGCCACCCCCTGGGATTTGTGTATGTATGTTGGGGGGCCTCTAAGGCACCCTGAGCCCAGGGGACCACCACCCCGGGCTTTGTTATGTTGTATGCAGGGGGCTCCTGGCCCCCCCACAGCCCCTGGGACCGTAACCCCCAGGGGCTTTGTTTTTTTAAATACTAAAAAACCTGTGAGGGGGGCTCAAGCCCCCCTACATGCCCCGGAAACTGCCACCCCCGGGCTCTAATATGTAAAATAGGTGGGTCCGTGATGGACCCCCCAGCCCCAGGGACAACCAACCCTTGGGGCTTTGAACAAGTTGGAGTGGGGCCACGCGGCCCCCATCCTGGAGCCCTTGATGGCCCTGGGGACCGCCGCCCCTAGGGCTGGCTCCTGCAGTGTCCCAGGGTGCCTACCTCCCGACACTGCTGTTTGCTATGGTCGGGCAGGAGCCTCACGGCTCCCACCCTACCACAGAGAACTGCTTTGATTTTTGAAAGAGAGAGCAGGAAACCTGCACTCTCTTTCACAAATCAAAGCGTATTGCTTTTCTCCATGGGGAGCAACATGTTAGCTGCTCCCCAAGCAGAAAAGCAATACCGGCTCCCGCAGGATGCGGGGAGCAGGCAGGGACCATGGGGGGTTTGGGACCCCCCCATGGTCCCCAACGGAGAGGGCAGGCCCCAGGGGATGGGGTCCCAGGGGTCATAAGTTGCCCAGGAGGGGGGCCACGTGGCCCCCTCCATCATTTAAAAGAAAAGAAAAAAGGCAGTCCCCGGGGGATGGGGTCACCGGGGCCTTAAGGGGCAGAAGAGGGGGCTATGCAGCCCCCTCCAATAAAAAAAAAAAGTTGGCCATGCACCGGGGGATTGGGTCCCCGGGGCCGGTATTGGCCACGGGAAGGGGGGCCACGCGGCCCCCTACCCATAAAAAAAGAAAAAAAAATTGGCGGCAGGCCCTGGGGGATGGGGTCTCCAGTGCCAAAAAACAAGAAAAGGAAGGGGGGCTAATCAACCCCCCTTCTTAAAAGTATATTTTTTTTAAAACTGAATTGGGAGGAGGCCATTCCCCCTCCCTGCACCTCCCTGGGGCTAACTAGCCCACCAGCAACCTCCAGTATGCGCCAGGGGGCTGCATTGCAGAGAGGTGTAATGGGGCCACGCCCCTTTTTACACCTCTCTGCAACGCAGCCCCCTGGCGCATTTGCAGATGTGGAACTAATTCCACTTGCATACTGGGGGTCCCTGGGTGCCAACTATGTCATCATCAGTGATGTCATGAGTGATGTCATTGACCATGTCATGAGTGATGTAATATTTGACGTCATCAGCAGTGCATTGAGGGCGCACGAGTTATAGTTAGCTGAACTAACTATAACAGGGGAATTTCAATGGTTTTGTATGAGTGAAATGTCCAGCTAACTATAACATGTGTAAAACCTATGGCTTTTTAGTGAATTTCTAAGGTTTTTTAAATGCTAATTCCTATTTGGAATAACTTTGGCACCAGTGGACGAATCTTCGCGAATTTCTCCAAACAAATGGCCTACTCGGTTCTGCTCCTTCCCTGAAAGTTTGGTAGTGATTCGTCAAGTGGGGGCCGAGAAAAAAGGGGGGTCCCAAAACGTGTTTTCCCGATGCAATTTTCATGGGGACCTTTAACCAGGGCTACAGCCCGAAAGGCTGAACGGAATTACACCAAATTTGGCAGAGAGGTAGAGTTTGGTTCGCAGATTGGGCTTTTTGTTAAATTGTGTAAATCCGTATAGTAGTTTCTGAGAAAATTAAAAGTAAAATCATAGCGATATCTAGAGAAGAAGTACTGCATGCTTACGGAGATCTGTTCAATTACAAGCACGAGCTGCATGCTGATTGGCTGTTAACTGTCTGTCAACACTCCAAGCCAGGAAGTATTGGCAGCCATCTCGTTCGTCGCAAGAACCGAGTCACAAGAAAACAGTAAAACAAATTTGAGAAATAAGGAAAGGGGGCAGGGTAGAAACATCTTGACCCTCTAGACTTGCTCAGAGGGTCGTACATGGATCTTTAGGCCCAACATTTTTTTTAAATAAAAAAATCACCGGGTACGCGTATCGTACTCATACGCGGTGGAAAAGGGGAAAAAAACTACAAGTCTGTTTTATTCATTAGGTCCTGGGGGGGCAAATTCCGGGGACAATTATTTTTCATAATGGGGGGCTTGTAAGGTGCCCCGAGTACCGGAAAACGCCACCCCTCTGTAATTTTACTTTGACGTATGCGGGGGGAGTTACGGTCCTCCTCCCCTCAGTCTCGGGGACTGGCACCCCGTCGGGGCTTTTTAAAAAAAATAAAAATAAATCAAAGTATGTTTTTAGCTCTCCCTTCCTGTCTCCCCGTACACGCGGCGGGGACCGCCACCTTCCTGGGGCAGTAATACGTAAAATTACCTTCCAGTCCCGGGTACCTGCACTCCCCGGGGTTTTTTAATGTTGGGAGGGGGTTGCGCGGCTCCCTTACTGGAACCCTTGATGGCCGTGGGGACCACCATCTCCCAGGGCCCGCTCTTGCAGTGTCTAGGGGTGCATACTCCTGCTGCTGTTTGGTATGGTAGGGCAGTATCGTTGCCGCTTCCACTTTACCGCAGCAAACCGCTTTCCTATTTGAAAAAGAGAGCAAATTAATCTGTTTTCCCTTTCAAGTAAGAAAGCAGATTGTTTTTCATCAGAGAGAGCAGCATATAAGCTGCTGTCTCTGATAAAGCAATGCGGGCTCGCAAAGGACGCGGGGAGCCGTCTGGGATCATGGGGCATTGGGGCTAAAAAAAAAGCGTTATTTTTGAGAACTAACTTTAGTGGTCAATAAAAAAGCTATATTTCTATGATAGTATGTAAAACTTTCCGTTTTTTTTTGTGCACCAGTTGTACTCTCTATGCATGTGCAGCCTCGTTTCAAAGCCCATGTTTTTTTCTTTTTCGTCAAGTTTGCCAAGCAAACCTCTCCTTATTTCAGGTATTAAATTTGCCGCTTTCTTTTCCCGGGCCGTGTGTGTCATCCGCTGCTATACGTTTGCAATATATTAATAAACATATTGTATCTATATTTATTTGAAATGTAGTGTTGAGGCGCCAAACGTTGATTACATACTCCATGCACCGCCATTTTAGTCGTTTTTCTCCCTTATTTTAATTATTTCCGTTACTTTCATTTTACCCTCCGCTTATCTTCTCTGTGATCGATTAGATTTACTGCCACAGATACCACAGTGTTTGTCCTTGGCCTCTGATATTATCATACTTGGTCACACGTATACCTAAAAACGAATTTGAAGCATGTAAGCCACAGCCATTACAACGCGTGTTCGTCAACATAAAGACATTATTATGATTATGCATTTATCATGCGTGGTAAATGTTTAATAGTTGTAAAAGCATGCATGGCTTCGTGGTGACGATCACGCGTGCTTATGACCGCGTTGTAATGGATGTTTCCCCCAGGACACTGCAGTGACCGGGTCTGGACGTGGAGGACTGCAGGGCACCAGGTGGAGGGCACGCAGCCCCTCTCATACAATATAAAAATCTTTTTGGGGTGATTGTTTCCGTGGTGTGAGGGACGTCATTGAGGCCCTCACATTTCATTTTGTAGGGGGGTAGGTTTGCATGGGAAAATGTTGCAAGAGGTTTGTAAATGTGGTACACATTGTTTCGCATTACTTTGATTTCTTTACCATGTTGTAGTCTATCCAGAGAAAATACAACTCAGTGCTTTTCAATTCTACTCTTGAACATCTTATTATAGTACTTCAACATTATAAATATTATTTTTATTGTGGACCGTCACCCCCCCACAAAGAAAAAGAAGTATGTCAGTTTTTTTATTAAGTTTTATTAAAACAATAACTGTATACGAAACTTAATGATAAGTATATTATAAAGAACTAGAAAAATTACTTTAAAAAAACAATATTATAAACAAATTGTGAAGTGGACTCCAAAAGACGTACAATTGGTAATCTGCAAAACAAAAACAAAAAATTAGAGTTCAGAATTATGTAGATGTGAGTAAATGAGCTGAAGCATTACAGGTCAAGGTAACTCTACGATTTTACGTGTGCAGTGTGCTTGGTACATTTCACTTCTGTTATAGTTTCATTGGTCCTTATTCGGATATGCATTATCCTTAAAAGTGCAAACATTTCTCATGATCATTTACATGGTCCATCACCATCCAAATTTTCAAAATGTGTCAATAAAAATATTACAGAATTATCACACATAATCAATAACAGCCAAAACTAAGGTGCCAAAGTGCAAAAGTGCAAATGCTTCAAGGAATAGCAGCAAAGGTGGAAAAATTAATAAGTTACAATGAACTTACAGGTAGCAACTTTATATAAAATGCCAATGTGCAAGGTCTAAGTAAAAAAAAAGGAAAGATAACTGCAAAAGACGAAGTTAATAGATTCTATACATAATACTCTGTGCACCCACATATTATTCATGCCGCACTTCTGTTATTGTGCCGCGTTCAAGTGGTGTGTATATGGAAGTGCCTACTGCGTTACTGATACAAAAGTGGCACAACGGGATTGTAAATATGCCGACTTATTTCTAATGCATTGCAATGAAGGCATTGTATATCTAGGCCTCCGTACTTACCGTTGTATAAACACTGCGGCCAAACACTGCGGCCAGTGGAATTAACAACCTCACTTTAGCTGTTGTTCTACATGTCAAAGCAGACAGCAGTGTCTATAAGTTTAAAAGAGAAAGAGAAATGATGTCACAGAGAGTGAGAGAGCGAAAGAGAGAGAAAACAACATTAAAATTGTCTCACAGAGTCTGGAGTTGAGATTTTTTTTTTGAGAAGTCAGACGTAGATTTACAAGCTCCTTGCGTCACGTTTCCCATGTTAAAAGTGACACAAAAGTGGCGCAATATGTTTGTAGATTTGTTTGTCAGACTGTTGTAAGCTATCTGTTGACACTGCTCGGAGGTATTTTTACATTTTAAACAGTGAAGCTGCTGCATACTACCCACTCTCTCCTTTCCCAAATAACGGTAATACTACGGTTTTATGTGTGCAGTGTGCCTAGTACATTTTAGTTCTGTTATAGTCTCGCATTGAAGTGGTGTGTATATGGAAGTGCCTACTGCGTTACTGACACAAAAGTGGCACAACTGGATTGTAAATATGCCGACTTATTTCTAATGCATTGTAATGAATGCATTGTATATCTTGGCCTCTATGCTTACACTTCTTTAAACACTGCGGCCAGTGGAATTCACAACTTGAGTTCAACTGTTTTTCTACACGTCAAAGCAGATAGCATGGACTATAACTGTAAAAGAGAAAGAGAAATGATGTCACAAAGAGCGAGAGAGAGAAAGAGAGAGAAAAGAAGATTAAAACTGTCTCGCAGAGTCTGGAGTTGAGATTTTTTCTTGAAAAGTGAGACGCAGATTACCAGCTGCTTGCGCCACTTTTCCTATGTTGAAACTGATACAAAAGTGGCTTTTTTTTTAACGGTATATTTAGTGTACGCGTACTGTGCGAATTCTGAAAGTCGTTTCATAAGCGTATGTAAGCAAGTAAAAATCAATTAAAAATATATATTTCACAGATATCTATCAGGTTTATGTGTTTATATGTTGGTTGCTCCTAATGAGACCTTTTCTCTTTATTGGTACTTATAAGTAAGTGCTTATGCGTAGTCTAAATTTGTTGAGGAACTGTGTTTTATACAGTGCTGAACTTTTGACCTCTGTTGACAGTTGACTTTTGCATGATCTGTTGGGGTAGGGTGGAAAGTTATGTCAGTTGGAAAGGTTTGAAATGTTAAAGCAATAGAAATGTGTGTTTCGTTTTGAATTAATGTGTGAAGGATTTTAATTGGTTGTTTATATGTATGTATCTGTAAAATGAGAGGGAAATTATTCCATTTCAGGGTTCTGCTGCAATATCTACTGTGTGAGTGGCATTCTTCCAATTCTACAAATCAATTTGAAAGGTGAGTTGATAAGTTGTATGGGAATATATGTGGTGCATGTTTGTACATTAAGGCATTATGGGGCATATTATCAAGACAGGCGATAAAATTATCGCCGCTTTATCGGCAGAAATCTGCTGATAAAGCGCGATAATGAGCTTGATAATATGCTCTATGGAATTTCAATCAAAGCCCATGTTAGATGTAAAGACATCTAACATGGGCTTCGATTGGAATTCTATAGAGCATATTATCAAGCCCATTATCGCCGCTTTATTGTCATGTTTCTGCCGATAAAATGGCGATACTTTTATCGCCTGTCTTGATAATATGCCCCTACATGTGTCCCTTGTTAAACGTTTTATAGTAGTAAATGTGTTTTGCTATAATGCATGCTGTTATGTTTTTTTGTTTATTATCACATTTTGCGTCTGTGTACATTAAGGAATTATGGGCCATATTATCAAGTAAGGGCGATGTATTATCGCCGCTTTTATCGGCAGGAAACTGCCGCTAAAGCAGCGATAATGGGTTTGATAATATGTCCATGTGAATTCCCATAGAAGCCCAGGTTATGGCCATGTTAGATTTGAAGACATATAACATGGTCTTCTATTGGAATTCCATAGAGCATATTATCAAGCCCATTATCGCCACTTTATTGGCAGTTTTCTGCCGATAAAGCGGCAATAATTTTATCTCCTGTCTTGATAATATGCCCGTATATTTGCCCCTTTTTAAACGTTTTACAGTAGTTAATGTGTTTTGGTAAAATGCATGGTCTTATAATTTTTTGGGTAATATCACACTGTGCATCTGTGTACATTAAGGAATTATATTTGCCCCTTTCTGCATATTTTCTACACTCTCTTGTCATACTCCCTCCTCTCTCGTCTTACTCCTTCCTCTCTCGTTATACTATCTTCTTTTTCTTATCCTCTGCACTCTTTTTATACTTTTTTTTTCATACTTGCTCCTCTTTTTGCATATTTTACTCCTCTCTATATTCTCTCTTTTCTTTATATTCACCACTGTTGTCATAGTTCTTACTGTCTTCTCATATTACTCCCTCTCTCCTTATACAGTCAGTCTTCCTTTATATTTGTCTTTTCTCCACATTTTTGTCTGAGTCTTTTTACATTCCTTCCTCTTTCTTCATATATACTCTTCTGTTCTTATATTCTCTGTTTGTTCTTATTCTCGCTGTTCTTTGCAGGTACTCCTTCTTGTTTTGTCATTCTTTTCTTTTTCTTCTAATACTCTTCTCTCTGTACTCACATTTCTCCTCTCTTTTCGTATACTTTGCACTCTCTACTAATTTTGCCGTCTTTTCTTATTGTCATATTCCTCTCCTCATTTTCCCCTGTGTTCTTATACTCCTCCCTGTTTTCACATTCTGCTCTCTCTTCACTTACTTCTCCATGTCTTCTCATACTACTGAGTTTTTCTTATATTTCCTTTTGTACTATACTCCTTCTCTCTGTGTTCATATTTTCCTCTTTTTCTTCATATTTCTTTTCTATTTTCATTTTCTGTCCTCTCTGTTTATACTTCTTAAATCTGTTCATATTGTTTGCTATCTACTCTTACTCCTCATTGACTCTCTGCATACACTCTGCAGCACTTTCCTCATATTCTTCGTTTTTTCATACTGACCTCTCTTTTTATATTTGTTTCTCTTGTCATACTTCTGTCTCTTTCGTCATACACTTTTCACTCTTTATAATCCTCCATCTGTTTATACTCCTTCTTTTCTCCTCAAACTGTATCCTCTGTTCTTGTACAACCCTTTTTTCCTTGTGCTCCACTTTTTCTCACATTCTCCGTGCTCTCTTCTGGTACTGTTCTCTCGTACCTTATACACACTGTCCTTTGCTAGTATTCCTTTTTTGTTGTTATAGTTGCGTGTCTGTTTACATATTCCTTCTTTTTTCTTTAGAGTCTTTCTCTCTCTTCTTATAGTGCCCCCTCTGTGCTCTTACTCTCTTTTTTCTTCTCTTTCTTCTCTCCTCATATTTCCATCTTTCTTTTCATACTCTCCCTTACCTATTCATACTTTCCAGTTTATTCATACTTCTTTTATCCTGTTATATTGCAGTGTACTCCCCTTTTTCATTATATTTTCCCTTGTTTCATACTCCTTCCTCTCTTGTTGTAAGTACTTTCATTTTCATAGTCTCACATTTGTCCTCATAATCCTCCCTCTGTTCTTATAAGTAATAATAAAGAATATTTCATATATTTATTTTTGTAATGTTATATGTATTTTTTTATATTAGATTCTGTTTATCAATACTGAAAAAACTGTATCATGCCTACGAAATCTCAGAAGAGGATAGAATGAAAGAACGGTGTTTATTTGAAGAGAAGTCATCCACAAGATTTACATGAAGAACCATGTGTTAAGAAAAAGAAGAAAAGTCATGGTAAGAGAAGGAACACTTTTCTGAGGAAAATACTAAAGACTAAGAGTAGTGTGCAAAAAGTGAGGAATGGTATAAGGGTATCTGCAACGAAAAAGAAAAAGAAGAATAAAGAGAACAATCAAGGAAAGTTAACTGCAGAAAAGATAGTGTACAGTAAAAGGAGGAAAAACCAATCTATGGAAATTAGGAAAAACATTTTTTATAATAGAGTTCTGTTAAATTTAATTAAAGAAATAAAGGGATGTAAAAAAACAGCATTTTATAAGAAGAAGAAAGGTATAGAAAATGTAGTTGAGAAAGCTTTCGAATTGAAAACAAAATTATTTATTTTGGTAATCAATAGAATTCAAGTACTAGATACGCCAATCCATTTAATGAAGGCCAAATGTAAGTGGAGAAGAGTAATTAACAGAAGTAATTTTTGTGAGTTTTTGTTGGGTGAATGGAAATATAGTTCAAGTTCTGATCCTTTTTTAATGAAGAAAGTTATCTTCAGAGTAATGATTTGTTGCATGCAGTTGACAGTAGTGGTCGTGCTTATGAGGTTAGAAATGGTTGTCCTATTGAGAAAGAGAAAATTGTTCCTAGAAATGCATAAGAGGTGCTAGCTAATGAAGTTAAGTTTTAGGGAGACGTTCTAAAGCTCCAATGTACACTTGGAATTGTAGTAGTATTTGTAGTGTATGACAACAATCTACTGATTTTGTACACAATTTCTTACGTATCTATACTAAGAAAAGTGTTAAACAAAAGATTAAGATGTTGCAAGGACTAGACACTTGCAGAGTGAGAAAAAATACTGGTTTGCAAGGTCATTCTCTGGCTTGTGTTTCTAAATAAGTATGTTGAAGTGTTTTTCACAATTTCAGGATGTTAGCAGTACATCATTCTGAAAATAGGAAATTACTCGGAAGATTGCATTATGCAAAAAGTCCAGCTATACTGTTAAAAAAGTTGAACAGTGCTCTTTTGCATGGATCTGTATCAAATGTTAAGAACATTTGTATTGAAATTGAGGTTAGTTATTTTAGTCCTGAGGAAGACAGTGCAGAAATTGAGATATTAATAGAAGGAAATGTTGAAAAGAATGTACAACATTGTAGTACAGAAAATTTTGAGCAAGAAATTACAAAGTTTAAGGTGATTACAGGTGAAAGGCCAAATTAATATTGTGTCTGTTGTCGACGAACTCTTTATAAAAACTCAGACCAGGACTGTTGATTTGTATTTAAAAAGTGAAAAGGAAAAAATAATGAGTGGAAGGATTTTGCAACTTATTTGCTGGTAGAGAATTGTTTAAATTTGGGTTCTGATCAGCGTATTTGTAAATATTTTTAAAGCAAATTAGACGAGAACAAAATGCCTGCTAGAGCTGTGCATAATAATCTTGAGTTGGTAAAGATTCCTTCTGAACTGATGAATTTAAATACCTATGAGTCTATTCTTTTTCAATGTGTGCATCCATTTCAGGCTATTGTTTGTATGAAGCCTAAAACAGGAACATTGCCTTCTTCAGATTTACAGAGAGGATTAAAGGGAAGAGTTGTATATTTGCCTCTTGATTTAAAGAAAAATATTGAAACAATTGGTGCAGAAAATGTAGAGGATGAACCTTTAGTTATTCTTGTTAATGGCGTTCCTACTAAGAGTAAGAAAATCTGGCAAGTATTAGTGGATGTTAGGAAAGTGAAAAAGGCAAAATCTGGTAAAAAATAATCAATATTACAGAAATGTGTATGTGAGAGAAGAAGAAAAAACTGTGGAAGAAGATAGTGACTTACCCTCTGGACAAATTGAAAAAGTGGATGTGTCCAGAACTGAAGAAATTTACGAACTTTACAGTGTTCATCCACTGCATTCTAAAGAAGTGATGGGGAATACTATAGAGTTATTCCAAATGAAAGAAGCAAAAGGAAGTCCCATTAGTGTATGGGAAAAAACTTGGAAGCTCTTTGTTTCCCTCACTTGTTTCCCACAGGAAAAGGAGGACGATATGATGACCGACCTGTGCAGATTCCTGCATCTGAATACCGTACATCAAGATTATATGAAGAAGATGCAAGATTTCGATAATGTATTCCGTATTTGCTTCATCTTTTGTATGAGAGTGATTTGTCTGGACTTTCTTATGCAGTAAACCATATATTAAAAACAGGTGTAGATCTGCAAAATGTTTCGGCAAAGGAATTTATGGCTAAAATGTACTGCAGAAAGATAATGTTTTGGAATCTCAGCTGATTAATCTCATGGCATTTCAGCGTGGTACTAATGAGTACTGGTACCGTCGTCATGGAGAACTGAAATGTATGCTAAGGAACTTAGGAACTCCTACATGGTTCCTTACTCTAAGCTGTGCTGAATATGCTTGGGATGATTTACTTCAATTTCTTTGAGAGGCAAATCCAAAAATACTAAATATTCAGTGGCGGATCCTCCATGGGGGCGTTTGGGCGCCGCCCCACTGCTTTCTCGCAGTGCGAGAAGGCAGAAACTAAAAGTAGAGAACTACCATTTGTTTCTGCCTTCTCGCACGGCGAGAAACAGACGTTCCTGCTTGAGAGAGTGGGAGGGGTTACTCGAAGGCAGGGGGGAGTGGCTTCCCGCACTGTTGTTAATACTGTCAGTTTGGGCAGCCTGAGAGGCTGTCCAAACACACAGTATTAACTGTATTAAGAACAGTGGGCAAGCCGCTCCCCCCTGCCCTCGAGTAACCCCTCCCACTCTCCCTGCAGCATACAGAGAGAAATGACGTAGGTAGGGCAGCCGGCCGAACCAATCACAGCGCTGGCTGCTGTGGAGGGGAGGGAGGCTGCCTGCCGCCTTCTGATGGCGAGCTCAGCCCAGAGGTCGGAATTCACAGCGACGGCGGGAGTCGGAAGTCTGGAGCCTGTCAGGAAAGAAAAGCGGGAAGCCATTACCTAAGGTAAGTTTTAATATTTAATTTAATTATCCCACCTCCCGTCCCCCCCATTCACTCCGCCGCAACAACCCCATTTCCACCCCCCCTCCCGTAATGCAGGCCGCGACTGGCCTCTGGTGACAAAAGGCAGAGGGTACGTGTCAAATTGCCCAGACTTTACTGTCTTTGTGTGTGTGTAAAGTAGAATATGTTGTACTCCCTGGCTGAGTGGCACGGTGGATTCAACAGTTGTACTCGCCAGACTCGCATTGTATTTGCATCGTTATAAAGGGCATATCACAGCATGAGCTTGTCAAGCTTCCGTCGGCCACGTGCCCCTGCACCCATCCTCTTCTCCTCTGGCTCAGAGTGCTGCAGTTATTGAGCCAGGCTCCCTTCACGCTCCGGAGGTGATATTTCTAAGAAAACTCCCTGAGCCTTATAAGGCCCGCCATTAACCCCCCCCCCATGAGACGGGTGCCGATTAGACGGCGCGGGAAGTGGGGAAACAGGCCTTTTCTTAACGTCGGGAAAACAGCAAGAAATTCTAATGAAAAATTGAAATGGGCACTGCAGTGAAAAACTGTTAAACTCCTGACAATTTTGCCCAACACTTAAATGATTTCTTTTAGTCATTGAGGAGTTCTCGGTGAACGTGCGCTGAATTATGATTTCCCCCTGTTACTGGGAGCGCAGAATTCAGAATGAGGTCGGGAGGAGGCCAGGAGCACGCGCCTAAAGGAGAGGCTGTTCTAGGCCAGGGGGCTAGGTATATTATTTGCAGTGAAATGATTCGTTATAATGGGCATATCACAGCATGAGCTTGAGTTTTCCACCCTTGGGTGTGCCAAGGTCGTTGTATTTCGTATGTTAAAATAAAGTGTGTGCACTGTAACTTTGTGAAAACACTGGCTTACAGCAGGGTAGCCCAGTTTGCTTATTCTTGCAAACTCTTGCAACTCTTGCCCCCTTAGGGTATTCAGGCACACTCGCAACAGTGCACTCCCACACAATACTTACGCCCTACCACTTTCAAATGTCACCAGCCGCCACTGTAAATATTGAATACAAGACACCTGGAGAATTGTGCGCTTTGGATCCAGTTAATGTATGCAGGTATTTCAATCATAAATTTGAAGCGATGATGTCTTTTATCACCAATAAAATAAATCCTCCTCTTGGAGAGGTTCTGGACTTCTTTGGAGAAAGGAGTATCAAGCATGAGGTGCTCCTCACATACACATGCTAATATGGATCAAAGATGCTCCCAAATTTGGAACAGACTCAGATGATAATGTGTTGTCTTTTATTGAAGAATATGCTACATGTGATATACCCAAAAGTACACAAGATACGGACTTAAGACAACAAGTGTTACGATTCCAAAGCCATCGTTGTGGGAAATACTGTCGTAGAAAGTACAAATCTAAGGACATATTCTACACCAAATGCCGTTTTGGATTTCCACACCCAGTAATATCAAAAGGAAGAATGAACAGTTTTATGTCATCTTTGCGACATACTATCACAAGAAAGTCTCCAAAAAAAACCTACAACTTAAGAAGAAATGAAGAGTCAAAATACATAAATGACTATAACCCAATCATTTTGTCCATGTGGAATGCTAATATGGATATGCAATATGATGCAGACATTTCCATTACTGTTGCTCAATATGTACCATCGTACATAACAAAGTCAGAAAAGACGGAATTGAAGGAAATGTGGGAAGAGATTTCCCACAAAAAGAGTCTAAGTAAGAAATTATATACTTACAGTTTGAAGATGTTATCTCATCGAGAAATTGGAGCGTATGAAAGCTCGGATCGCTTATCATCTGCAAGTCTATACTCCAAATCTATAAGAATCATTTGGGTGAGTCTAGATATTGCTGCAACACGAAACGGAGTTCTTAAATCTGTACAAGAAATTGAATATTTAGCTGAAAAAGAGCCAGAAAGTACAGATATTGTGAAAACAAATATGTTGGATACATATTATCCAAATAGAATTCATCATCTTGAGAACATTTGACTCTATGAAGTGCTACAAAACTATATTTTTAAACGGAATTTTACAGAAAACATCAATAATGGTATATATGCCGTAATTGGCTCCGAAGGATGTCTGGTGAAACAAAGAAAAGGACATTTGATTAATCACCGTAAACTGAGTGGCGAAACACCTGACAAAAGGGGATTTTACTATACTTTTCAAGCCATGGTGTTCAGAACTTTAATTACTTGGAGATTTTGAGAGCTATGAAGATTCCTTCCATGCAACTAAAGATACTATAGAATGTCCTGTTTTTGCTAATTATGTGAAAAATTTGAATGACGAAATTGAGCAAGAAGCTACAATTGCAGCTGAGATTGCTACAGACAGTTCTAAGAGAGTTAAACTTCTGCTCCGTTGAGTCAAGACACACTAGGAGAACCAATTGTTCAAAATGAAGCAGCAACTGCTATGGTAGAGGTGGAAACAGCAGTGTATCAAGCTCAAGAATATGTTACAAACTTAGGAAATTTGGAAGAACAACTAAATCTTGAGCAGAAAGAAATATATGAGCAAGTGAGAGAACAGATTGACCATGGATTACTTCATGAGAAGAAAGACTGCTCTTGCTCATCATTTGAACCTATCCGAATGTATGTGAGTGGACAAGCTGGAACAGGCAAAAGTTTTTTAATTAAAGTAACAGAAAACAACTGAGTCACATTTGCCTTGTGTTGTCACTGCTCCAACTGGATTAGCAGCCCACAATATTAAAGGAATTACTTTACATTGTTTATTATTGCTACCAGTAGAGCATGAACACAAATTAGAATACCACAAGCTATCTGGAGAAGCTTGTTGTGAAGTTTCAAGAGTTTTGAGGAAAATGAAACTTATTATTGATGAGGTAAGCATGGTATCAAACTTAATGTTTGCTTTTGTGCATTTAAGAATGCAGCAAATTCTTAAAACAGAGTATCACGTATTATTTGGAGGAAAACAGGTCATAGTTTTTGGAGATCTTCTACAACTTACTCCTGTAAAAGGACAACCAGTGTTTAAAACACTGGTGCATGAAGATACCAGAAAGTCTTTGGGGAGCATTGGAAATGTAAACATTTGGTCATATTGTGAGTATAAGGAACTTATTACAAATATGTGACAGGCAAATTATGTTGATTATGGAACTATTCTTCAAGATATAAGAATTGGAAAAATGACTGGACATGGCAAACAAGATTTACAGAGACGATTACTTTCCAATTTGTTTCCAAAAGAAAATATTGCCCCAGAGAAAATATACATGAGAATTGCAGAAAACAAATCTGTAATCTGCTTAATGCCAACACTACGTGAATGTTCTAAATTCAATGAAGAAATGTTAAAGTTGGAAAATGAAGAAATTTTCAAATTGAAAGCTATTAATAAAATAGAACATGAAGGAATCACTATTATTTAGAGTGAAAAGTTGAAGAGGAAATTGGATTCTTTAGAGAAATCAATAAGTAAAACTGCTGGTTTAGAAAATAAATTGTATGCATGTGTAAACTGTAGGGTCATTTTACGACGTAATTTGAATGTGGAAAAAGGTTTAGTAAATGGAGCAATTGCTAAAGTTGTTGATTTTGTTTTTTACATAAATAGAGATGGTATTGAATTTTTGAAAATCAAATTTGATCAAATTGAAGAAGTACAACAATTTAGTCATTGTTCAGCTCGGTTTTTGCTTGTAAAAGATTTGTATGTTCGTAGAAAACAGTTTCCTGTTTCTTTGGCGTATGCGATAACCATTCATAAATCTCAAGGTTTAAGTGTAGATAGTGCTTTAGTGAATATTGGAAGTACTGTGTTTAAAGAGGGTATGGCATATGTTGCTTTGTCTCGAGTCAGAACTTTATCTGGATTGTACTTGATTGATTTTGATGAGACAAAGGTTAGTGCAGATGTAAATTGTGTGAAAGAGTATAATAGGTTAAGAAGAGAATATGCACCTAATTTAGGTCAATATCCAGTATTTGAAAAGCGTGTGGTAGGTAGAAAAAGAAGATTTGAGAATATCTGTAGTGAATATTTAGAGAAAGAAAAAAAAACAAGATGTTGTTGCGCCTGCAAGCAAAAAGAAAAAGGACAGTGTTGAAGAGAATATTGGTTATCGGTTTGAAAATAGTTGTGGTGTCAACTGCTATGATTGATTGATTGATTGATTGATAGGCTTTATTTCGAAATAAAAATATCATAAAAGCTTGTTCAACAATTATAAAACACAACATTTACAACAATCACTTCCTAATTACACAGAAAGGGAGAAATGGAGTAAAATGTTAAAACAGTTAAAGCAAGAATTGAATTGACATGGACAGCCTTCTTACACGAATCAACATTGACCACTTTAAAAATATTGAAACACCGCAAACAACCAAAGCGGATGTGTCAGACATTAAAATGCGTAGCGCCACTGTGTGCTGGCGGGTGCCTAAAAGCCTACATAAGGGTTTGAGCCAGCGCTATGATAATGTAGTTGTTAATGTTGTTTTTGTTCTTGAAAGTTTGGAACAGCAAATTGTTGAAAATCGGGACACAAGATTCTGTTCATTGTTGTATTCTGTTTATGAGAAATGTAGTAGTGATAAAAGTAAAATACAAAGTGTTTCTGATATTCAAAATGTTTTGGACATATGTTCTAGTTCTAGTCAATTTACGCAGAAGATTCAGAAAGATTGTCAGGAATTTTTAATGTTTATGCTTGGTGTACTGGAAGATGAAGGTATAGATATTGAAAACATAAAACCTTTTTGGCCTTTCTTATAAATGGCAACATGACTCTCAAAATGGTTTGTTTACATGTGGCACTAACATAGACACTGAAGGATTCATATATTTGACTTTACCTGACTGTAAATCAGTGTCTTTTATCAATCTAATTAGAGGAGCAAGTCAAAACATGGAGTGTAGCCCATGTAAATCAGAAATGTTATCAACATTATTTATACAAAGATATGGACAGTATGCAATTTTAATCCTGCAACGTTGTAGAGCTGATGGAAGAAAATTGGAAACTTTAATTAAAAATGTTGTAGCTGGTCAAGTTTCAATATCAGGAATAACTTTTGTAGCTGTTGCAATTATTTTTCATGATGAACCTTCTACAACACCTGGACATTACACCGTTTATTTACAATGTCTAAAAGGTTGGATACATTATAATGATGGTCAATTCGTTTTTAAGCAACGTGCGCCTAAAGAGTTACCAAATTTTACCTAATATTTTTAAAGGCAACATTTTAAGATCAAAATTTGGCCTTTCAGCATTACTGCTATTAAGGTAGATTAGTCTGATGTTGTAGAGAATTTTGTAAGTGAGTGTGAGGAGCTTGAAGGTGATCGTCTTATTGATATTGAGGCAGTGTAGGTGTATCAGGTGGTGGGTGATGTGGCTGCAGGAGGAAACATTGATGATCACTCAGGGGGAGGTGTTTTGGATTTGTTGTAGTTGTTGCAGGTGTTTGGCTGGAATTCCTGTGTAGAGTGTTTTGCCACAGTGTAGTGTGCTGCTGATGAGGGCCTGTGTCACGGTTCTTCTTCTTTTAGTTAGGATCCACTTGTAAATGTTGCAGAGCATGTGGAGGGTGTTATAGCAGTACGAGGAGATGGTGTAGACTTGCTTACACATGGAGAGGGAGTAGTTGAGGATGAATGCTAGGTTGTGGACATGGTTGGTAGGTGTTGGTACTGTCCACAGTGTAGTCAGCTAGCAGGAGTGGTCTGAGGCTGAGGGGGTGAGTCTGAGGATGAGTACCTTTATTTTGCGAGTTCGTGTTTGGAGAGCTGCTCTTTATGAAGTTGGTGACGTCCTTCATTGTGTCATGGAGGTTGCTTTTGGTGGTATGTGGCTTCTTGGTGAGGAAGAGGATGAGCTGGGTGTTGCTGGCGTAGGAGATGTTGTAGATATTGTGATGGTGGGCTACTTGTGTGAGAGTGGACATGTAGATGTTGAATAGCGTCAGGTTGAGGGATGAGCACTGGGGACGGAGCAAATGATGTCTGTGGTTTTGGATCAGAAGGCTGGGCGGCAGATGCTCAGGATTACTATTGAACAATTTCCAAATTAAGAATTTGACGCATACTATTTAGCCGTTGGGAAAAGTATGTGAAACCAATAACGAGTTTTTGCTGTATATTTTTTCAGCATATATTTGTAAGTAACATTATTTACAGTGTATGAAAATGAATCATAATGCTTTGTTATTTTATGATTGTTTGAGATGTGTCATATTTACGTAAGAAATTGCTCTTTAAAAACATTTAAGATATGTTTTATTTCTATTTTTTAGATTGTTATTGAGAATGTTGAATGTTTTTTTTAAGATAATCTTATTGATTGTCTTTTTTCTGACCGCTGTTATGTGAAGAGTACTATTGAACTCACTGTTTCTAGTGAAATTCAATATATTCTGGGAACAGCAAACAAGGCAAATGTAATACTTTACACATTATTTTGTGTTGTAAAAGATAAATTGTAACTGTATTTTTCTGTGTCTTCCACAGATGGTAATTTTATAATATATATTTTTTTATTATTTATTATGCTTAAGGTAAGTACAAGTAACTGTTAAAAATGGTCGATGGAATGTGCTTCAACCGAGCTGAAATAACAAAACATGGATTGGAGAACATAAGTGTGTAAAGATGGTTTGTATTTTTTAATGTCATTTCAAAACATTATATACTGAGTGTACCTGTCAAAACCCCTAATTAAGCAGAGGATATGATAATGACTTATCTAAACCCTAGCTGGTGCAGGAGAGATGAAAAATCCGCAAAAAACAGACTTGGAGTGCTTTAGTGCAACAGAGGAATTCAAAGATGGCCGTCTCAAGGATAGAATCTGTGGCGGTCTAGTCATTTACCACACACCTGTGGGGAATACTTTGTGAGGCGTGCGCTCCCTAACGATTGGGCACTTCACCTAAGACGTTACCGTGTCCAGATCCGTTTTCAATTGCTCCATAGATATTCTGGAAGAGAAAGCACAGATATTTCTGAGAGAGTTAAAGAAGGTTACCGGTTAAACTTACCTTGGTTATCGTACCTGCAACTAGAATTAAGAAGGAACATTACTGAAAAATACAAGATATTCAAGCATTGACAGAATAGATAACAAGCAACTGCATAAAGTAAGGTTGGTAGAAGAACAGAAGGAAATTAATAATATAAAAATTAGACAATAAACTGAGAGGCCTAGGTTAATGAATGTTATGTAATTATAGGTTATCAGCAGTGAGAAAAATAAAGAACGGCAAGCTACAAAGTTGCAGATAAACAGTAGAGGAGAGGCTACTTCGAAAGACCACAGGGTAGGTAATTAGTAGCATTAGGCTAAATTATAGATAAGGAATAGAGATAGAGTAGGGTTGGTTATTAAATAATTGTTCTTTGTTAGTTTCCATATTGTATCCATGTCAAGGGATTGTCTGTCAATAAAACAAGACAGTCAGAGAGAAGGTGCCAAGGAGGAAATGCAGAGGTGGTGAGCCAGTCTCTTCTTCTTTATTATTTTTTCCCATCCGCCTTCTCCCGTGTTTTTTAGAGATTAGATTAAAAAGTTTGGTCTCTGGAGGATCCTGGAGGGGGAGTTGGGAAGTGGCGTCATCTGTTCCTGTGCAAGTATTCGGTAAGAGTTTCTGGGCTTACTGTTCCTGACAGTACCAGTGTTCTATACCTGTTGTTGTGAGTATTTTCGACTTATATAAGGAATTACTACTTTCTAAATATGTTAAAAGGTGAGTACTGGATAGGTCTTTAAGAGTTTATTTGTGTGAAAACAGATGACATATTCAAAAAGTAGTGTGATAATGATATCTAAATATAGACAGATACACAGTGTTATTCTGGACAATCAATAGAATCTCTTGCATTTTTCTAAAACAGATTTAGTATTTTGGAATGGGTAAGGTGAATAGACATATTCTACTTTTTTTGTACTGTATTTTACTATAACAGCCTGAGTCTTTTCCTATAGTCATAAGGAGTAACTGGTTTCAAAATTTAAGAAAACCTAAGAACAGGATATCCTTATAAGTAATTATATTTATATAACTTTATAAAGGAGTAAAACTCTACTAATGGAATGTTATTAAACAATGGCATTTTTATAATATTTTTTGTAGGCCAAAATAGGTGCAAACGCTAGTTTTATATTATATATTACGAAAAAACTGACAAAATGAACTGTTTATATTTTTATACAAGGAGCAACAACATAAAGTAAAACTTATGGAAAGAGAACAGCCTTATACTGAGGATATTTTGGATATTACCTTGAGTGTAATTGAAGAAATAATCGTATCTGTCACAGGCAATGAGAGTGAAGAAGGGGAAATTAGTGCTGCAGACATGAGATATGATTTCGAAGACGAATGCTTTGATGCAGATTTTCTGGAAGCATTGAATTATGTTGACATTTTAGAACAAATTAATTCCGAAACTGCTAACGAGGGAATTGATGTGTATGAAATACCTAATGAACTTATTTTAGAAGGTCTGTTAAATTATGAGATGTTAGAAAAATAAATTAATTGTTTAAAAATAATAAAGGTTTGAGCAGTATCTACTAATGTATTCATTGTACTAAAAGTGAAATACTTATAGATTCAGTTATACATTCTTTACATTTTTGTATTGATTTAAAATATGCAAAGTGGGTCTGAGGGTATGGATTGCTTAAAATCCCTATGGAGTATACATGCAGTCTTCTATGCACCTGCAAATTTGTATTTTACACCTAAATTCCCCAGTCTGTATCCCTAGACTTGCACCAAACACTCTGACACTGCTGTTTTAGTATTGTAGTGAGCCAGTAAGCAGTATGTTCTTTTCCGTTGTACCGTGGTAAAGCTGAAGCTGTTATAAATTTAGTGAGGAACTTTCTTTGCAGAACTGTAATGATCCACTCACTATCTAGAAACTCATGGATTAAAACAGGCCTTAGCCCATAGACTGTTTCAAAACTCTATAGACTGTGCATGCACTGTTCTATGCACCTGCAAACTTATCTTTTGTACCTTCAATTCCTCAATGTGTATCCTTACACTTCCAGCAAACACTATCATACTACTGTTTCAGTATTGTAGTGAACCATATAGTAGTATGTGTTTAGCTATACATTGTTGTAAAAGTAAAGCTGCTATGCATGCAGCCACATACTCCTCTTGCAGAATTGTAATAATTCAGTCAGTACCTAAGTACTGTTGGTGCAAAGTGGGCCTCAGGGCATGGACTGCTTGAATCTCCTATAGACTATGCATGCACTGTTGTATGCACCTGCAAATGTATCTTTTATATGTTCGATTCCCCAGTCTTTATCCTTACACTTGCACGAAACACTCTGTCATTACTGTTATAGTTTTGTAGTGTCTCATTAATCAGTGTGTAGTAATCCATTCACTACATTCAAACAGTAATCAGCAGATGTACAATAAGTGGTACATCCCCAGAGATATGCAAGCTATTGTGCACTGTGACATCACCACCATTGATGCACTGTATTTACAATGGGGTGTATTATGGGGCAAAAACGGTACAGATATGTGATGTATTTGTGTTGTGAAGGTGGCGCATTGCTTGACTTGCGTTGGAAACATAATGCAGCTCCAGCGTTCCTCTTGGGGCCCTATGCTTACAATGCTATGTCAATCCTTACACCTGTTTCAAGCAGATGCAGGGCTTTGATGCAGCATAAGCATAAAAGTGACTGAATTAAATCTTATAGATTTCACTTAGTCACTTTTAGGAGGCGTTCTTGCACCAGAACACCTCCACCCCCCCTTTCCTGTGCAGGAAAGCATCCTTCTGGCAGGGCTTTAGAATGGGAAGCACCTTTCATATGCATGTCATTGTGAATACCACACACTATGGCACATCTTTTACACCACCGCTGCATCACAAAAGTGACGCAACAGATGTGTAAAAGAGGCACAAGTGCGTTGTAAATCCGTTCCTAACACATGCAATTTCACCCAGTTAGTTTCACTAGCAGTGTAAATTGAAGCATAGACTTGTAACATATTTATATGGATATGTTACATTCAAGTGCTTCGGAAGTACTACACTATACTATAAGTACCTTATAGATTTATGCTGTAGCACTTCCTTATAGTTCTGCAGTTTCACATTCACCATACAGTAGTAATGTATTAATTCATTCATTTACTAACTACACATTCATTCTGACAAACTTTTACAGACTAACATTGAAATATAGTTCTATCTTTGAGCAGTGTAGGTAGTTCTAAAAAGAACTGTTTTTTTGTGTTTTTAGTTTGCTTTTTTTTGTATTTTTTTAACAATTTTTTTTTTTTTTGTAAGTTAAAAAAATAGAATAGGAACCCCAAAAGTGTCCAACAGGAACAAAATGGAATGTGAAAGAAAAAAGTAATGACGATGAGAGCGATGCTCACTCTTACTGCGTTTTATGAGGTCGATGGACTGTTTCCCGTAACATAAAAGTTCGTCACAATAAATGCAGAGGATTTTAACTTCAGTAAAATCATGTTTGATGTGTGGTTGTGGACAGCTTTGCACTGGTGGTGCACTTGATGTACTTGCTTCAGCAGCAGGTGGGTCCTCTTGCGACCTCCGTGTTGCAGCTCTTGCAAAATTGTTGGGGTGCAAGGTCTTCACGAGCCGCACCATACTTGCACTGCCAAATGAATATTTTTTTAAAGGATTGCCCCTGGAAAGTGTAGTTTGGCACATTTTACAGGTCACAAGAGGTGCATTGACCTTTTCTTCCCCTTCAGTGAGTTCTCCATTAGAGGAGTGGCTGAACGATGAGTCCATTGGTGTTGTCAGAGATACTTCTTCTTACAAAGTCAAAGTAGAATGATTTAAATAGGAGGGGTCTTTCAAGAGTTGAAATAGGAAATGTTATGAAGCAATCTAATCTCTTCTTTTTAAGTCAGATGCCTTTGGGTACGCTTATGGTGCGTTTACGGTGCTCTTACGATGCAAATGCGAATGACGTACTTCCGCGATTTGCGTAATTGTTTTTATAAGTAATATACGATTATTATAAGTTAAAAAAAACTAGTTTCATGATTATCTCAGATAATGTCTTCCCTTAATATGTACATTAAATATATAAATATATGTTTTTGAACAATTAGAAACGTTTGCGCCATTCGCATACGGGACACAGTACATGACGTCACATGGAAGTGTAGATGCAAAGCGTAACGTCAAAGCGTATTTGTGACATGTATGCGCAGAGTATAAATTACTGTACAAAGTATAGTGCTATCACCGTATGCGCATGGTAAGGTTATCCCCAAAAAAACTATGAAAAAGGAATTATATAGAATTTATTTTTAATATTTTGAAAGAAAAATGTAATTAATAGACAAAAAAATTTAATTTAGTTTTATTATTTTACATTAAGAATATGAAATATAACTTTAAAAAAACATAAATATTTATACCAAAAATGTTAGGAAATTCGTATAAAAAGAAAGAAATATAATAATTAATACATTTAAAAAATATCATTTACAAAACCTTTGAAATTCACTGAAAAAACCATAGGTTTCACACATGTTATAGTTAGCTGGACATTTCACTCATACAAAACCTTTGAAATTCCCCCGTTATAGTTAGTTCAGCTAACTATAACTCACGTGCCTGCAATGCACTGCTGATGACGCCACATATTACATCACTCATGACATGGTCAGTGACATCACTCATGACATCACTGATGACATCTCAAATGGCATCACTGCCACTAATGCCGTCTTTCACTCAGAGAACTACCACCAAAGGAGTCTTATCAATAATATCCCATATGGTGAATTCTTGAGAGCAAGAAGGATATGCCTACTGAAATCAGAATGGCAAAAAACTGCAGTTTAATATCTGACAGATTCAAAAGACTCAATTACAACAAAAAATTGGTTGCAGCATGTCAGCAAAAAACTGCAGAATTGGAGCGGTCAGAATTGATCACTAAAAAACAACAACTTCCTAACATAGATTCAGCCCAACAGGAAATAAGGTTGATAACAACATACTCCACAGAAAACAAATCAGAAACATACTTAGAAAAAATTGGAACATCTCAACTCTGGATCCTTTCTTTTTTTTATGGTGCATTTTCCTGGATACGACCCCAAAAATGTGTCCCCACAAGGTGAAATTCCTTTCTTAAAAAATTATTTTTTATATGGTGTATCTAACAAGCTCTAATGAAATCTCTTTTCAACTAATCCCCTGTTTGTGCAGTCATTAAACACTTTCAAGTTGCATTAGTTCTGTCCTTTGCACTCCGCCTCTGGGCCTGTCAGAGTTGGTGTTCTTGTGTCTTTTGCCAAGGCCACTCATTAACCTTCTAATTCGGTATTCTTGCTTCCATCCAGGTCATTCAACTAATTTCAAATCGAAAGAAGATGAATGTAACTGTTAGCTGCGTAGATCAATAGGCGCATAGTTATCTTTGCATCTCTCAAGTAATCTTGTTGCTCTTGCAAGATTTGATACTCCTGCAAAAGCAAAATGTTGAAGGATTTTGCAATCAGCAATTTCCTCCATAATGTCACAGGACTTGAAAAGATTAAGATTCCTCAAGATTCTGTCTTGTCATCGTCTGGGTCAAACAAGATATCACAACATGGGGCCACACTTTGTTCTGCACATCAAGGGTGTCTGATTTAGAGTCACTCTAGGGTGGTTCCCCGAACTGGGAATCATGGAGGCAAAGTCCCAATAGAGAGGATCAGCTGCTAGCTGGCGCTGCAGGCCTTGCCAGGCAGTGGGCCAGTACTGCTCCTCGCAGTTATTGCCTGAGTGCTTCATCGGAAGTCCCCTCAACCATCACTTGTATCACACATCTGCTAACCATATTTTGCCCTGACATTTCCATCTCCTGCTCCTGTCAAGCTCGCAAAACCCATTGGGCTCAAAGGGCTTCACTCCCCTCCCTCATCGCACGCCCCCCCCATCGTGTGTCAGACCGAGCTGGGGACCGCCTAATTGGCCGCACCTGAGTACGTCACAGCACTGGCGTAATGAACCTTGAGGGGGCCCCCTGCACGGCACTCAATCAGGAGTTCTGTAGCCAAAGTGCTGTGCTGAGGGGGCCCCCTGGAGCTTGAGGCCCCCTACAGCGCGGGGCTGTGGGGGCCTGTGCTACGCCCCTGCTTCACAGGTCTTTAAAAGATCATTTACTTGTTAACTAGGCTTTGTTGTGTTTTCACTCCTTCTTCAGCCCCTGCATCTCCACTCTCCCTATTGTTGGAAGAATTAGCCACCCACCCAAAATCTTCAGTAGCCCTCTCTCCATGAAATTTGGCTCTAGTTCCGCCTCTTGCTCCTATCCTACATGCCATCCCCTGTACCACACAGCTCAGCTCACTGCTCAGTGCATTTTGCCACCAGTCCCACGTTGCTTCCATACTACCCAATGTCCCATATAAACACCTGATGTAGCCCTTCACATACCTCAAAATTGTCATTGTCCGTGTGTGACTGTCCAGAATGCTTCCAGGTAATAACTGCATTACATACTGCGTCTTGTTACCTACTGTGAAGTAGTTTGTTTACAGCACTGACTCCTTAACAGCAGTGCACCACTACCCTTAGTGCTAACTTACTGCACATTAAATTGGTTTCCCATCACACATGTGAACCCTGGACTTGCTAAGTGTAGCCAACAGAATCCCACTCACTAAAAAGGGTTAAATGGATCCACTGACTCCCCTTCCCCCAGCGCCTTGAGACCCACATGGTTGAGTAGCGCACTTACAATTGCCTGATTGAATGATTGATTGACTCACTGCTCTGGTGATGTGAATGTAAAGCATTGTATCAGGCTGCACGGCCAAGGGAAACCATAATTTCATGTACGGTGTGAAGAATATTCTCTTCCACCTGTAGAATTAGTTGAATGTTGGCAACTCCGGTCAAATCCTGCCAATCTCGGCATGGTGGAATTTTGTTTCTTACTCGCAGCTCCATATTGGTATGTTGGCGACAGCTTGTGAGATTTTGTATCTCCTAGCACAATTCTGGTCGTTAACAGGACATCCGGTGAGATTTTCCTGACGCGGGCGGTTGTTGCCGTTCGTGGTCAGTAGGCTGCCATTCAAGTAGAAAATCTGCTCTAGCATCAGCAAAAAAATCTCGAGTAGCTTTGCCCCCCAGCACACCCTGTGGAGCACTTTAAGCTTAGTTTTCAGTGCCAAAACGCACTACTGGTGCCAAATCACGCAGCAAGATGTGCCTATTTCAGCTCACTGACGTTTTTAAAATAACTCAGCGGAGTCAAATTCCACGACACCCCTATTCATGCATCTAACTGTGCTGCAGTCAGGGTTTTCACAAAGCGTTAATGAGCCATTGAGCGAGGCTGTGAGGCAGGGAGAGGGATTCATGCTGATTTACAGGACAATGGCTAACAGGTGTGCTGCAGGATAATGGCTTCAGGCTCTGCTGCAGGGCAAAGCCTCCATACTGCTATTTGACCTAAACTTCATGCCTTTCTTCTTGCTGTGCCTCCAGGGTGTGCTGCTGGATAGAAGTACAGCTTTTGCTGTATGAAAATATATGAATAATTGGACGCAGCAGTTCAAAGCTGTGGTGAATGGGGATGGCTCAAGGCTGTGCTGCAGATCCATATTTCGAGGCTTTGCTTCAGGACAAGGGTTCCAAGCTAAGCTGCCATGCAAGGGATGCAAGCTATATTGCATGGCCAGCATCCATGTGAGACTAAAGGGTGTTGGCAGAACTACTGCTTCAGATGAGCTGCTTGACATCATCACTCCACCATGCTGAATGGGTATTATGGGCTGGTTGCAGGGCAAGTATTCAAGGCAAAAATGTATCCAGTGTCCAAGACTTCAAGCTATTGAATTTTACTGGGGCATTTGTAAACTTCTGTATACATCTACCATGGCCCCAACTTCATTTCTAGATAGTTGAGCAGCTCTGCAGTTTGTTATGTATGGCTGAAAGAGTGTTTAATACATTACCTTTGTAGAATGTTAGATGTTGCATGTGAGATTCAGATGTGCACTCATGTCGCAGCTAGCTTGTCCTTGGAATAGATTGAGACACGCAGGATAATTGTTATAGTATAACTGTAAAACCATTTTATTCTGTATACCTGCACGATTGGGGGTTTGTGGATGAGCTAGGCCTTAATTGATTTCCTTAATTCTACATTGCTATTGAGTATTCGTATTCATATAGGAGACATTCGGTAACAAATTAGCTACCAGCGATGCTCAGTTTTCTGATCATAAGGATGATCAAGAGCGGAGCTATTTTGCAAAGGTGCTTAGTTCTCTGCTGTTTGACTGGTTATGAGCTATGAAGTTCCGCGTGAGCAGAACTAATTACCTAGCGGGAAATCTGTCTTGAAGTTAAATTTAAAGTACAAATTGGACACTGTGTATAATGTTGTCTCATGGTCAAAAGTCCAGAGCTATTCTACCTGCTTGCATCTCTTTTTGTTTAAGTCTTGTGAGTAGGTATTACGGTAACCCAAAGTAAGACATCATTTGTCTAGTCCAGTCATGACAGCACTCATGCAATCATCGTTTACACTCTAGGATTGAAAAGTAGTTTTGGAAACTTTCTGTTTAGTGTTGTTATGAAACAGAAGCTGTCTTTTGTTACAACGTTAAACTGCATTCAGAGGGAAAGGTACGGCCCCTAATTACTCCCTTATTTTAAACTTTAGTCATTGGGCTCACCTAGATCAAAGATACTGTTGCTGTTGTATTTGTGCATTCATATCTGAACCAGCATGCTCAATAAAGAAATTCTGACTTTGGGGAGTTCAATTGAGGTGGTTCTACAACAATTAGCAGTCAACTACTGTTTTGCAATGGCTGCGGACAAGGGTGTCCAGTTTAAAGAGTTTCTCTAGCTTTGGAGAAATTTAAGTGACATTAAGGTAGTCATAGAGTTCAATCATTAGATGTGCTCTTAAAAAAGGCTATGCTGTAAGCTGTGGAGTAGATAGATGGATTATGGTAGATTCCTGGAGATGATGGATGGAATGCTGAAACTTTTCAGACACTCACCCTCAGTCACAGATATGGGTTGAATCCATCATCGTTCTCTAGCTCACTTTGCCACCCCAGTTCAGACACAGGTATATGCAAATCATTCTTGACCCTGTGCCTCATGGGAACAATCCAGCCCAAACTGCCAAGCCATGTCTTCCCTGGACAGGAAACAAGCATCCTGGGACCAGTTCCGGGCTAACAGCCCTCATCAACCAGGTAAGCTTGAATCCAGTGGCACAGTGAGAAAGGGACCCTTGTCTAGGAATAACCTGCCATCTTATGGAGAACAAAGTAAACACAAGGAGATGATGGACTGAGCACTGAATCTTTTCAGGCACTCACCCCCAGTCACGGATCTGGTTTGAATCCATCATCATTCTCTAGCTCACTTCGCCACCCCAGTTCAGACACAGTTATATGCAAAGCAGTCTTGACCCTTTGCCTCATGGGAACCGCCCAGCCCAAACTGCCAAGCCATTTCATCCTTGGACTAGAAATAAGCATCCTGGGACCGATTTTCAGGCTAACAGCCTCATCAGGCAAGCTGTCTTGAAAACAGTGGCAAAGTGAGCAAGGGACCCACGTCTGGGCATACCTTGCCAACTTAGGGCGAACAAAGCAAGCACAAGGATATGGTGGACAGAGCGCTGAAACTTTTCAGACACTCACCCCAGTCACAAATCTGGGTTGAATCCATCATTGCTCTCTAGCTCACTTCACTACCCCAGTTCAGACACAAATATATGCAAATCAGTCTTGACCCTGTACCTTATGGGAACAGTCCGACCCGCACTGCCAAGGCATGTCTTCCCCGGATCGGAAACAAGCGTCCTGGGACCAGTTTCGGGCTAACATCCTTCATCAGCCAGGCTAGCTTGAACCCAGTGGCAAAGTGAGAAAGGAACCCACGTCTGGGCATACCCTGCCAACTTTTGGCGAACAAAGCAAACACAAGGAGATGATGGGGAAATGAGAGAAGGAATCTGAAAACATGGCGGCTGGCCGAGACATCGGTCGGGAACTTAGCGAGGTGGAGAATTTTTGCAAATGTATCCTGTACTCTCTGCAGTCACAACCGCTGCAACCATCGCAGCCTGCCTCGCATTTCTTTTCTTCCTGCTCTGATTCTCGGCACAGCCTCAGTACAGCCTGTTTTGTTGCTGTTACATGCATGGGAGTATATATAGAGGGACTTAGGGCCTGAGGTGAATGGTGGTGGCGGGATCCCCTCCCTGAATTGTGGCAACAAGTGGGCTGCAGGTGCTTTGCCTACTCGGCAGTTACAAGGAAGGGAGGAGTGTGAACCCTGCAGAGTCAGCACAAGTGCTCAGAAAGGGACTGTGCAGCGCTGGCCAAACAGCCAAACAATGGAAAGGCGGTAGGTGTCCTGAAATTGAAAGTGGGCAAACAAGTGGAACCATGAAAAGGAAAGCAATAGTGCTGGGCAGATGGGTGCAAATGGTCATACTGGCCTAAGGGTAGAACTATAGCAGGAAAAGCAAGGAGGAGACCAGCAAATTAGCCCCAAGAATATAGATATATCTCAGGTCCCACTGGACGGACACTATACATTAAGATCACATGTCTGTTCCGGCTGGGTATTGGGGGAGGGTGGAGGGACTGATAAAATTACCCCGCAACCCACTGTAAAATTACAGGTTAATCAGAGGAAGGGTAAAACAAATATTGCCCTTAATCAAGATTTGCACCCCCACCCCAAATTAGCAACTATAATTTGGCAAACCCAGGACCATGGAAGAGGAAACAATTAGCTGTAGTCCAAAATCTTATGAAAATTACAACCTCACTCAGATCTTATTAGAAGCTTAGGACTGAGTCCAAACGCACAGAGGGAGGTACTGACAACATGGATGGAAGAAAAAACACTGTGGGCCAAGTAAAGCAGGAGAACAGAGCAAATAAGTCTAACACAAAGACTATCCCGTACGGCGAGACTGATATGTCTCTGCTCCTTTCAGTAGTTACATTGCAAAACAGATTTTCGTCTTTAAATGTGGAGACGTTATCTTCTGAGGTTGGTGACAAAGGAGTTGATGCACCAGAACAACATCAATGGGCTGATGGGTCATCTACCCTGGAGCAGCTAAGAGCTCCAGTAGCTCAGATAGCAAGAATGCATTGCAGTAGATGTTGTCCTGCCTCTCTCTGGAAATCAAAGAACGCTTCGATATTTGAGAAGCAAATCAGAAAGAAATTCAGGGAACCTGTCTGAGCTTGGAAGGATAGAAGGTCTAAACCTAGGCTGAAAAAAACCACAAAAGATCCTGGTAAACTTTCTCTCATACTCAATAAAAAAGGATTTTGGGGTTAGCGCTAAAAGAAAAGTCCTTCCAATCATTAGGTGCGTCCTACCGAGTTAGGTCAGATATCTCAAAGGAGACAGCTGATAGACAGTGGGAAATGGGTAACAGAATGGATGAATTAAAGAAACTGGGGGCATTCGTACAATTGAGGTTCCCGGCTTTTCTAAAAGTGATGTGGCAGATTAAACTGCATAACTTCTCAGACCCTGCTGAAGTAGATAAATTTGTCCAGGACGTGAAATCAGAAAACACAAGTTATAGATAGAGGGTAGAATGTAGGCGGCGGGTGGTGGTGACCGTAATATAGTTATTTTTTGTTTCCCATATGTGCAAGCTCAGTAGGCACCGGGGATGCCTATAAAATATTTCTTTTTGGGAGGGTATTCCAGGAGGGTGCAAAAGTGGTGAGGAGCATAGGGAACAAATTCAAAAAAAATTATATCCGCTAATCAGTAAAAGAAGTGCCTGTTATAAGTCATCAAAACAAGATCCGCAGGGATATCAAATAAGGAAGTGGAAGAAGTATGGATAAGAAAGATCAGAAGATCCTGTGTTGGAACGTGAATGGGTTACGGGTCATAAGAAGGCAAAGAAATATAGCGAAATATTTAAAAGATCAGAGTGCCCAACTAATTATGATGCAGGAGACGCATCTTCTGAGTCAAGAATGTGGGGAATTTCTGTCTAAACAAAGATGGGTTGGAAAGTGGGTATCTACTGACCAAACTCACTGTACTACGGGGATAGTAATAATACTAAAGGAAAACTCAGGGATTGAGCTCCTTAGATATAGAGCTGATGAGGGAGGGCGGTGGATAATTGCAGAGATCAAAAGAGCACCCACGACATATACACTAGCGAGCTACTATAGCCCAAATACAGATGATGTAACACCTTTGACTAAGCTTTTTTCTAATCTGGTTGACTTTAAATCTCCTATCATTCTTGGTGGGGATTTTAATTTTCTATTAAATAATGATCTTGACAGGTCATCACTTAGAACTCAAATTACCTCCCCCAAGATGAGGGCATACTTGTTAGATATGATGGGGAACTTTAATTTGTGTGATGTCTTCCGTAGAGTCAAGGGTAAAACTAGAGGTTATTCCTTCTATAGTAAGAAGAATAGGCTCTTCTCAAGAATAGATTACTTGTTTATGGATAAGAAAGAAGTGGAGTTGGTAGTCGGCATAGACCATCTGCCTATACATCTTTCAGATCATGCAGCATTATTATTAAAAATTGGGAGAAACGAGACACAAACAATTAGTAGGTGGAAGAGGAACATAAGAATTTTGCTACAACCCGAAATAATAGATTTTTTCTCATGGAATATGGGGTCAGCCCCGGGCATACAGTATGGGATACCTACAAGGCATGGTAGAGCGGTTTAGTTAAAAACCTAACTGTATATTTGGTTAAGAAAGAAAAAAGACACCTTAATGAAATAGAGGGAGAGATAGGTAAAATGGAAAATCTATTAAAAGGTAATAAAGGCGTGGAAAGGGAAAGAAAGGAATGGGTAGATCAGCTTGAAGAGCTACAGCAGAAGTTCAGAATCACATTGGAGGAGGAAGTAACTCCATAGTGGGAGGTGAGCAGACGCAGGGATATTATGCAAGGGGAATGCTGTGGAAAGCTGCTGGCCTGGAAATCAAGGCTGGATAGAAACCAAAACTTTATAGGGAAAATCCTAGATGAAGATTTGGGACTTATAGTCGAGGAAAGTGAAAAAATTAAACCTGCGTTTACTAACTTCTTTCAGGAGCTATACAGACAATCTTGAGGTAACCAAGTAAGAAATACAAAGAAGGCTCCTAAGTAAGCAACTTCCTAAACTTACAGAAGCTCAAGCCCTCTATCTAGGATGAGAAATAGATGGGAGCAACATTCCGGAAATTTTTAAAAAAGCAAAAAAAGGGGAAAGCTGAAGGCCCAGATGGAATCCCTATCAAAATGTATTCCCTACTACGGGAAGAGATTATCACGGTGTGGGTCAAATTATTTGATTCTATCCTGATTGATGAGGGCCCAATCCTGATGACATGGAATGAAGCAGTTATCTCCTTAATCTTGAAGCCAGGCAAGAACCTGACACATTGCCAATCAGTTCGCCGAATATCTTTACTCAATGAAGATTACAAGATATTTTCTGGGGTTTTGGTTGCACGTTTGAATAAGGTAATGGGCCTGCTGATTCCCAAAGATCAAAACGGTTTTCTCCCTGGGAGATATATGAATGAGCTTAATTACTCCCTGATAGTCTCTATAGATTTAGCTATAGCACATAATGCTCCTCTTGCAATTGTCACGCTAGATGCTGCAAAAGCATTTGATCGCAAAATTTGGAAGTATTTAAAGGTCACATTAGAACATTTTGGTCTCAGTAAAAATCTGATAGATACTATTTTAAAAATGTACTGAGCTCCAAAGGCAAAGATTCTAGTTAATGATTGCCTGTCTACCCCTGTGCCAATTGAGAGAGGTACAAGACAGGGTTGGCCTCTGTCTCCTTCATTGTTTGATCTCTATATGGAACCTTTTGCTCAAAGTTTAAGGCAAATGATGAGATTAAACCCTTTAAAATTGGGGCATATTTTAGGAAGATCTCGCTTTATGCTGATGACCTTATAGTTTACACCTCAGACGAAGTATCAACTCTACCTCAACTTATGACGGAAGTGATGGAATTTGGTCAATTGGCGGGATATGTGGCAAATGAAGAAAAAACAGAAGTAATGATAAGGAACCAAGACAGCGGAGAAATAAAATGTGTGGAGGAACTGAGATACCTGGGGATTACAATAATTAAAGACCTTGGGAAGATAGCGGTTGTTAATCTGGAAAAAGTAGGAAAAGAGATAGCCGTACAATTAAAAAGATGGCAGAATCTTCTACTTACGATATATGGCTGTATTAATTTGGTGAAAATGTCCATCCTACCAAAACTCACCTTTCTCTTTGACAATATCCCTTTGCACTTCAAAAAGAAAACTCTCCTGAGGTTGCAGGGGAAGATGCCCTCCTTCATATGGGCAAGTTGAGAAATATGCCTCTCATGGAAAAAGTTGAGACGGAAAGTGGGACTGGGAGGTATGGGTCTTCCCGACGTTCAGATCTATTGCTTGGCGTTCCAAATTAAAAACGGCAGAATGCTTTTACAAAGGGCTGATGACTCTTTAATGGGAGTTATGTTCAAATCTATGTCGGTGGGCCTTCCCGAGGAGGGTTTCTCTTATAAATATGGGACTGTAATATGTTCAAAAAAAGTCAGACTACAATGTCTCCAGTCAGTGGCAAGAACTTCGTATGAGATAAGATCGGTCCTAGGGATACCTTTTACAGCAGACTATCCCCTATGTGGGTCTCTTCAGGCACCCCTGAATGTCTATTAGACAGCCTAGCAAAACCACTGAACAAGTTAGATGTTAGGCAGTCTGGGGCATCCCAGGAGATTAAAGATAAGTACGATCTGCAAGTATACTACCATTATTTGTTTTTTTAAAGTTCTATTTATTGGCATTTCAGAAAATAAATGCAGTTCTCCTGCCTTGCAAGGCAGTACAATAATAACAAAACATACAACAATTCTGTGATCAACCTTTTCACACAAAAAAATTACTGATGTACGTCTTATCGGCATTGTTCGTTACATTTGCGGCAATACAAATCCTGATTGCAATATTACCATCTCTAATCAGTCTGCGGGTTCTTTACAGATAATTGCTGCATGTATTGATGTAAAGGTTCCCATATGTCTCTGGGTCTATACGATGTGGGCTGTTCGTCTGCATATAATGCCAGGTTTTCATTACAATAAACCATGTCCTTAATCCAGCTCTTGGTGCTTCGAGCCATAATACTTTTCCAATGAAGTGCAACTCTACGTTTGGCCAGCAGTAGAGCAAAACACACAAACTTACCCATCACCCCCTTTAATTGAGGCACATAATACAACAGGAAAATTGAAGGCGTGAATTGCAATACAATCCCTGTCAATTCTTGTATGTGTTGGAGGACATAAACTACCCTTATTTGATATTTTACTTAGTACTATTATCAGGAAGAGAAATCTGTAAACTTTGGGTTCATCTGGAAGCCCCTTCCTGGCAAAATTGGAAGATTTCTGTGTTTTTTTTCAAGGAAATAGATAAAAGCAGTCACGGGTTTTGGAACTCTCTAAAATATCGAAGACCTCTTTGTGCAATGATTACACCCTTTCATTTCAGTAACACGGAGGGCAGTGCACTTTTCGTAATGACCCAGTAATTCTGAACTCCTTTAGAGTTAACAATATTCATGTGATCATTCCTTATAGCAGTCAAGGCTGAATATCTGTCTCAGCCAGGCTAGAATCATATCTGCATGTCTTAGAGGACATTTGCTTTTAGAAAGGCTTAGATTTGGGTAAAAACAGCATTTTCAATATTTTCAGCCAATATTGATCAATTGGCTCTGAGCTTTTAATTTTTTGAATCCATCAGGTCAAGTCTACGTTTCTTTAGGTTAGGTTTGTGTGAGGTTTTAGGTCAGTGGCAAACTTCCTAGATGAAAGTGAGAAATAGAAATGTATGAGTTTTATGACTACCTATGAGGAACAGAGAATCTGACCCACATGTTTTTGAAGATTTTGTAAGGGCACATATTTGTAGGTGAGTTTGGAATATGACTGGACTTGGTTAGGTGCGCTTTGTCTTTAATTCAGAATTAAAGCATAGAGAGGAGGTCAGTGTTAGTAGGGTTTAAAGATGACAGGAGAGGATTGAGATCACCAACCAGCTTTCTAAGAAAATACGACTTAAGATTAATAGCTTTTTTGAAAAAGTTGTCACTTAGATTAATCACAAACATTTCAGGATACTGGTCAGGCTGGAGATGGGCTGTCAGAATTCATTTATTATTTTAAGACATCATTTGGTTGCGTATGTTACTTCTGTAATGCAATAATAGTGGTTTGCTTTTTTTAATACCCACATTTTATTGATTTTTTTCCAACATAAATAATGAGAAAGCATGTCAGAATTGCATAAATTGTGCAATCGTCATTGCATAAGCCATTTTACCCACCCCTTATTGGAGTCAATTGTCTTTAGAGTTTGATAGACCATGATGTCCCGACTGTTTCCCCCCGATCATTTGATATTTCTTGGGACAGACTTTGGCTTTGTATATAGGTTCTTATGGTTACGCATTCCAGTCCATTACTGCTCTCCATTTACTCAAGGTAGATGGGGTTGAAGACTTCCATTTGCATGCAATGTCTCTCCTGGTTACGATTGTCACCATGCCCACTTGCTAGCACCCTCCCCCCGCTGACCTGGGTACCTCACAAGTTCTTTAGGACACCTAGTAGGAAACTATTAGCTGACAGTTTGTATTTGGCCCCTAGATGTAGAAATTTGACCCACCTGGTTTTGGTGAGTTTACCAGTATGCCAGAGACATTGTGAAGTCAGGTAAGTCATGTGTAGGTACTAAACTGGATCAATTGAAGGCGAAAGGAGATGGCTAGTTCTCGGGAGATCAACAACAAATATAATTAAGGGGGACCCAAGGGCAATTTATTGACCAGCTCTAAATACATGCCCCAATTACATATACCACAAAAGTATTAGAGGGTCAAAATCTCAAAGGTGATTACCAGAAACCAGGGAGGTTATCAATAAAGCCAAATAAAGAGAACTATAGCAACCAAATCAGGTTTGTGTCCAGTCTCTGGCACCCATCAGTCACCACTCGGAACCGCCCTTCATCATTTGGGGCTCCGAGGACAAACACCATACCTATTGTTTGCTCCGACAGAGAAGGACTAGCCCTCCTGTGGGATAAGGATGGTTAATGTGAGTTAAAAGATATATACTCACAACGTGACTATGGGGTAAAAAAAGAGTGCAGTGCTAGGGATAAGTAATACCAAGAGTAATAAGAAAAGTGAATAAAATTGGTTTTAAGGAGCAAAAAATATTTATTTAAGTACAACTCCTGACACCAAGGTTAAAAAATAGCCAAGACAGGGGAATTAAACTGTCTAGCGGTGGAACGTGGTCAACATGTTTCAGCAATACTTGGCCAATCAGCCTTGCTTTCTTCAGGACCCAAATTTCACGCTACTGCAAACAAAAAAAACCCTTATGTGAAATAGTGTGTTCTATATAGGGAAAATACTGGAACGTTTTTATTACAAATTGTATATGTCACCTGAACCTTCTAGGTATACTCGTTCCGATACTTCTTACCAATTCAGTAATTGACTGATTTGTAAGAAGTCAGGACCTCACCCCACCTGGCTGCGGCTCAGGACAAAGGTGAAGCACCGCTCTATCCGTCGGTACTCCGAAGCGGCATCTGTGCCGTCTGAGTTCTCGGGAGGCCATGCATTCTTGTCTCCATTCTATCTCATCCAGGGTCCCAACCCATCCTTCCCACCTCTGTATAAGGTACTCCAGTGTATTGGGGGCATTGCAGATGTACTGCAGATCAGTGAACGGTGAACCTGTAAAAGCCTGCTGAAATGTACGCACAGGCAAATTCTGTTAAATCAATGAGCTCAGCCTGATAGATCATCAAGGCTTGATGAGTTGCTAGTATATGTGAAATTGGGTATGTACGAGTTTGAAGTGATGTTGTAAGTCCTTAAATGGTTGGATATGTGACCCACTCCAAACGTCCCCTAAGGTGATGATCCCAATCTATCCCACTTCCCAAAACCCTCCAGCTGGGCAGTTTTGCTTAGCCTGCAGTCTTGCCCTGGGGTGAGGGGGGGTTGCTGCATCACGTTCTTGTCCCATTTATTTGCAGCCACCCAGACTAAGAATACTGTCCGGTATACAACTGTTATAACGCATCTTTTAGCACGCAATACCATTACCACACATATTTTACAACGTAAAGTCTTTTACCACGTATACTTAAACAACGGATACTATTACAACGCAAGTACTTTTACAACGCATGTACTTTTACAACGCAATTTAAAAATGTATTGAATTAATTAAACTTTTGTATTTGGTAAAACATTAATACTAGAGTATTATTTGTAATTTATATTTTTATGACTAAAATATTAGTACTAGAGTATTAGTACTAGAGTAAAAAAGTCTTAATATTTATTAAATGTTGTATATAAAAAAATATTTCTTATTAATTAAAATGTTGTATTTATTAAACTTTTATATTTGGTAAAAAAATTAATACTAGAATATTATTTGTAATTTATATTTTTATGGCTAAAATATTAGTACTAGAGTATTAGTACTAGAGTTAAAAAAGTCTTAATATTTATTAAATTTTGTATATAAAAAAAATATTTAATATTAATTAAAATTTTGTATTTATGAAACTTTTATATTTGGTAAAAAATTAATACTAGAGTATTATTTGTAATTTATCTTTTTATGGCTAACATATTAGTACTAGAGTATTAGTACTAGAGTTAAAAAATATTTAATATTTATTAAATTTTGAATTTATAAAAAAATATTAAATATTTATTTAAATTTTGTATTTATTAAACTTGTATATTTGATAAAAAATTAATACTAGAGTATTATTTGTAATTTATCTTTTTATAGCTAAAATATTAGTACTGGAGTATTAGTACTAGAGTTAAAAAATATTAAATTTTGCATTTATAAAAAAATATTAAATATTTTTAAAAATTTTGTATTTATTAAACTTTTATATTTGTTCAAAAATGTATGCTAGAGTATTATTTGTAATTTACATTTTTATGGCTAAAATGTAAGTACTGGAGTTAAAAAATATTTAATATTTATATTAAGTTGAAAAAAAGGTTCGAATAAAAATTGTAATTATTATATATTTTTATGTACCAGGATCATGTAGGTTGGGAAAAAATAAAAAAACATTTTTATAAAAGAGAATGTAAAAGATAAAATTAATGAAAGATTTGGTTCCCACGTTTTATCATTGAATCCAATGTCAAACTTTGTCCTTCTTTTATTTTCATGCTAGATGCTATGAGTCCCGCGGAATACATAAAGAATGTTTGAAAGAAGAAGAAAGAAGATAAAAAGAAGGGAAAAGGAAATAGAAAACAGGTAAGGAGATAAATATATACATTTACAAAACATATATTTAGAATAGGAAGTAATGCATGTGAAATTGATTACCCAAAAAATTATGATAACATTGTTTCAAATGTTTTATTTTTTATTTTAAACACATAGAAAAATAGCGTGTATTTTCATGAATTTATTACATATTTTTACACAATTTTAATGTAAGGGAAACATTATGAAATATTTAATAAACAGTGTATTTAATATTAATAACAAATATAGTCCCTTTTTTATTGTAGCGGCATCCAATTACGTAAACACGTTAACGTGAGCGTAAGCGGCCATTTTGAAGAGTATCCAAGGTGGAAGCAGCTGGAAGCTGATCTGCGTCCAGGTAGGAAAACTTTTAATACTTTATTTTAAGTAGTAAATTTAAAATGGTATCGATATATTGTAAGGAAAGGATAAGGAGAGGTTACTATATAGGTAAATGTTGTTATGTACGTAAAAAAGCATGTCGCCGATCATATAGCTACAATATGCCTATGTCGGGTATGTTGGGGGAAAATAGAAATGTTTGTTCTGTTTAGAAAATGTTGTCTTTATTTAAAAAAATAAGCTAAGCTGGATATGTTTTTCTTTTTTTTAATCGGTACGGAAGAAATGTAAAAAAATGCATTTTTATTTTAAAGGAGAGTAGTTGCTTTACTTAAGAAAGAGAAAAAAGTGGTTAGATATTTGTAGAAAAAAAGCTTCAAAGAAAGTAAACAGTGGTTTTCTTAAGTTTTTGGCTACGGAAATTTGTTTTTGGTATTGTTTGTCTTATTGAAAAAAATAGTGAGAGATCACGTGGTTTGAAAGGTATTTGTTCAAAAGTGGTCAATCAAAATGGTATATGGATTTTTGGTCATAAATTAAACCAACAAAAGATGGTTCATTCCGTAATAGAAATAGTTTTTTGGCCAAAATAGTAATGTTGTGGACTGAAGGAAGATGCATATGGAATTGTGATTTTTTTAAAAATATCTCTTCAAAAGTGAGAAGGATTGTTTCTGTTATTTAGACAAAAAAGGATGTTTTGTAAAAATTGTGCATTATAATGGAAATTAATTTTGAATTATTGGTAATTCAAAAAAACATGAAGGATCTCTATTTTTTTATTAAAAATGATTTTCGATTATAATTTTTGTTGTGGGGTTCTAGAATATGCAAATGGAGATGGGTGACTTTAAAAAAAGCTATTCTGAAAATTGATGGTTCACTTTTCTTGATGTTAAAAATAAAATTTTATTTACAGATATATTTGCTGTAAACAAAATCTTTTACAAAGACATGCTTACTCATTTGAAGAAGCTATTTTTTCAACAATTTAAAGAAAAGAGAAAAACACAATATTTTTACAAATTTATGAAAATGCATTTCTTTACAAATCTAAATTAAAATATTTTTAAAGAAGAGTGGATTCTTTTCTTAAAAAAAGGGAAAAAATATATAATTCGTCCTACTTGGATATTTACATTGATTTGCAACTAAGAATTTTTCAAAGTTGCTTAAAAAAAAATATATATATACTATTAATGGTAAGGAGTCCCGACTTAGGGGGTCATTATGATGACGGGCGGACTTTGTCCGCCCGTCACCATAGTGGGGAACGGGACCACCCGCCATAAAGGCGGGGGTCCCGTGGGGGGAATTAGGATGTGCCCGCCACAGTGGCGGGCACATCCTGTAGTTTTAGCATTGTGGCGGGCGGTGCACTCTGCACCGCCCGCCACAATGCTAAAAATGCTTTTTTGCATTTGTATATGCAAAGCGGCAGGCACCGCGCGGTGCCTGCCGCTTTGCATATGCAAATGTGGGGGGGTACCATAGGTACCCCCCATGTGCCCCCTGACAGTGGTGTGAACCTGGGGGCCCTGCAAGGGGCCCCCGCAGCAATCCCCGCCTGCCTTTCCGTGGCGGCATTGCCGCCGCGGAAAGGCCTCTACCTTGTGCCATTGTAATATGGCTGGCGGTGTCCATTGGACACCGCCACCATATTAATCCATTACCGCCGCGGTCGCCTTGCGACCGCGGCGGTAAAGCGGCGGACGGTCTTTCCGTCCGCCGCTGTGCCCTCCGCCATCCTAATCTGGCGGAGGGGAAAACGGGAGTGCTTGTCGGGCGGATTGCCTCCGCCAGGGTGGCGGTGGCCACCGCCACCCTGGCGGAGGCAATCCGCCCGACATCCTAATGGACCCCTTAATTTAAAAAAAAATTATATTTTAGAAAAATTTAATAGCCAATTTTAATTAGAGAGGGTACAAATTTAGAGCAAAGCAGGAAAGTAATATGAAACAGATAATTAAAAAGTAAGAATGTTAGCTAAATTTTCCAGGTAATCTAGAGCCACACACAACGTAAACTATTGTATAAGTGCCAATAGTCTCTCGGACATTTCCTTTGTTTTGTGGGTTATTCGTGGATTTAGACTACCTGTAAGAGTTTGGGAAATTCTCATTTCCTGGAATATTTGCTCCTTCTTCAAAGTTTTCAAAAAAGAGTGGAAATTAGGGTGGGGTTTACCAATTGTATGGTTGAAGGAGTTATGCCATCCCTCAATGGCATTATTTGTTTTTGCCTCTCCCTGTAAGCAACTCGAATAACAGTTCCACCACTCCACATGGAAACGTGGTTTCCTCCTGCGACCCGATCTGCTTAGGTGTCCAATCCATGTGTCTTCCATGTAATTTAGAATGGGTGCCAATTTTTCCTCATTTGCTATGTAATAATCAGACTCTGTAATGGCAGTGTAGTACTCATCTACACTTTCGGGAGGGACAAAACAAAGGGCAGTTAGTTTTTTTAACTCTACCTGTAGTTTGCTGTCTGAGGCGTATTCTGTAACCAGGGGTGTTTTTTGTAACTTACGCCAGAATGCCTGGGAAAAATGGAAAAAACACCCCTGAATTTGGGTATCCGTGTACATTTTGGTGATCACATTGATCATGCTCAATTCGAAATCTATTATAATTTTCCTAGGGCTTTGGTTTGTTGTTGATTTTATAACTGATAAAAGTTCAGTGTAGGTTGCAGAAGTCTTATCAGGCAGCAAACTATATACTAGGGGGATCACTTTATTATTAATTTTTGCATGTATAGTATAAATTTGGGTGAATGGATGGGGTGTACTTTTAAACGTCCTATCCATCATCCAAATTTCACTAGTTTCAAGTTAAACTAGGTTGCGGGGTGTACTAAAAATTAATATACGTTTTTGAGGGTTTTCATTATCATGCAAAAGGAAAGGTTCATCAGCAAAAGAAATAGTGAGTTCATGAGGAATAACTATGTCTGAAAATGTATGAGGTGTATTGGTTTGTGTATTACTTGCCTGCTTTTGACGTTGGATAATTCTTCGCAAATTCTGGATGGTAGGCATATTACTAGCTATATGATTAGGGACATGCTGAGCAACCTCTCGCAAAATGGATCCTGTAGAATCATTGGAGGTGCTTGCAAGTTCCTTCATTTCATTGACAGTATTTCTGACATCAATCTCCATTGCAGTGGCAGAGTGGTTATGGTTACTTGTTTTTATAATGATATCATCAACTGTAACCGCTCTGCCGCTGCAACGGGTTGAGAAGTATTGCACGCACCTCCAATGATTTCTAGGAAAACGTATCCTTTCCTTACAATATATGTAACCCGCATGATTTAAAAGTCTGTTTCCTTTTCGGGATTTGATGTACTTTGCTGTGGGTTGAGTAGACATTATCTGTAAGGAAAAAATATTTGTATTTACTTTGTGCTTTTATTTACTTAAAGTGTATACAAAGAAATCAACACTTTCCCTACTGCAGCACTTTCCTGGAGTTAGAATAGTAATTGATACCCCTACACTATCCGGCACTTTCCCTAGTGCAGCACTTTCCTGGAGTTAGAATAGTAATTAATACCCCTACACTATCCAGCACTTTCTGTAGTGCAGCACTTTCCTGGAGTTAGAATAGTAATTAATACCCCTACACTATCCAGCACTTTCCCTAGTGCAGCACTTTCCTGGAGTTAGAATAGTAATTAATACCCCAACACTATCCTGTACTTTCCCTACAGCAGCACTTTCCTGGAGTTAGAATAGTCATTTATACCTGAACACTATCCTGCACTTTCCCTACTGCAGCACTTATCTAGAGTTAGAATAGTGATTTATACCCCAACACTATCATGCACTTTCCCTACTGCAGCACTTTCCTGGAGTTAGAATAGTAATTGATACCCCTACACTATCCTGCAGTTTCCCTACTGCAGCACGTTCCTGGAGTTAGAATAGTAATTGAAACACCTACACTATCCCACACTTTTTCAACTGCTGCGCCTTCCTGGAGATACAATACTAAATATTATTCCTATGCTTGTACTTTTTAATTGAATTACCTTCTGAGTCTGGTGTGTTTTACTTGTTTGGTTCTTAGATTCCCTTGGATTTGATTTTCTTTGGGTATTTGAAGAGTTGTTTGATAATCTGCAAACAGAAAACAATATGATTATGTATTTTTTTGCTTTAAATGTTTGATGAAAAGTGGAAAATGTCTACATTTCTGTTCAAAAGCTTAATGTTTCTAAAATTGTGCCTTTACACTATCCCACACTTTCCCTACTGCTGCACCTACCAGGAGTTAGAATAGTAATTGATACCCCTACACTATCCAGCACTTACCCTAGTGCAGCATTTTCCTGGAGTTAGAATAGTAATTGATACCCCTACACTATCCAGCACTTACCCTAGTGCAGCACTTTCCTGGAGTTAGAATAGTAATTGATACCCCTACACTATCCTTCACTTTCCCTACTGCAGCACTTTCCTGAAGTAAGAATAGTAATTGATACCCCTACACTATCGTGCACTTTCCCTACTGCAGCACTTATCTGGAGTTTGAATAGTGATTTATACCTCTACATTATCCTGCACTTTCCCTACTGCAGCACTTTCCTGGAATTAGAATAGTAGTTGATACCCCTACACTATCCGGCACTTTCCCTAGTGCAGCACTTTCCTGGAGTTAGAATAGTAATTAATACCCCTACACTATCCAGCACTTTCCCTAGTGCAGCACTTTCCTGGAGTTAGAATAGTAATTAATACCCCTACACTATCCAGCACTTTCCCTAGTGCAGCACTTTATTGGAGTTAGAATAGTAATTAATACCCCAACACTATCCTGCACTTTCCCTACTGCAGCACTTTCCTGGAGTTAGAATAGTCATGTAAACCTGTACACTATCCTGCACTTTCCCTACTGCAGCACTTATCTGGAGTTAGAATAGTCATTTATACCTGTACACTATCCTGCACTTTCCCTACTGCAGCACTTATCTGGAGTTAGAATAGTGATTTATACCCCTACACTATCATGCACTTTCCCTACAGCAGCACTTTCCTGAAGTTAGAATAGTAATTGATACCCCTACAGTATCATGCACTTTCCCTACTGCAGCACTTTCCTGGAGTTAGAATAGTAATTGATACCCCTACACTATCCCACACTTTTTCTACTGCTGCACCTTCCTGGAGATAGAATACTAAATCTTATTCCTATGCTTTAACTTTTTATTTGAATGACCTTCTGAGTCTGGTGTGTTTTCCTTGATTGGTACTTAGATTCCCTTGGATTTGATTTTGTTTGGATATTTGAAGAGTTGTTTGATAATATGCAAACAGAAAATAACATGATTATGTATTTTTTTGCTTTAAATGTTTGACGAAAAGTGGAACATGTTTACATTTTTGTTCAAAAGCTTAATGTTTCTAAAATTGTGCCTTTACACCATCCCACATTTTCCTTACTGCTGCACCTACCTGGAGTTAGAATAGTAATTGATACCCCTACACTATCCAGCACTTTCCCTAGTGCAGCACTTTCCTGGAGTTAGAATAGTAATTAATACCCCTACACTATCCTGCACTTTCCCTACTGCAGCACTTTCCTGGAGTAAGAATAGTAATTGATACCCCTACACTATCCTGCACTTTCCCTACTGCATCACTTATCTGGAGTTAGAATAGTGATTTATACCTCAACATTATCCTGCACTTTCCCTATTGTTGCACTTTCCTGGAGTTAGAATAGTAATTGATACCCCTACACTATCCAGCACTTTCCCTACTGCAGCACTTTCCTGGAGTTAGAATAGTCATTTATACCCCTACACTATCATGCACTTTCCCTACTGCAGCACTTTCCTGGAGTTAGAATAGTAATCGATACCCCTACACTATCCAGCACTTTCCCTACAGCAGCACTTTCCTGGTGTTAAAATAGTAATTCATACCTCTACACTATCCAGCACTTTCCCTACTGCAACACTTTCCTTGAATTATAATAGTGATTTATTCTTTAAAAATATTTTACACATTATTTACTATACATTTTTTCAGGTATAAGAGTAGTTATGGATATCCATTAAGTAATCTAAATTTATATGACACATGGAGTTTGTTTTTAAAAAAAACAAATTGTATCTGCAAATGGTTTTTATCTTTTGTGATAAGAATATTTAGAAGTACCAATGGATATTTAAGAATATTTGCTTGTTGCTATGTTTTAAAAAAGGTGTGTATTTTTTAAATACCTTTTGTTTGAGCTGTTTTTTGGTTATCTTGGATTGCTGCTTTTTGGAGAATACTCTATCTTGCTTTTTTCCGTTTGCTGATCTTCTTGTTCTTCTGTTTGGTGTGCGTTTAGTACTGGATAATTTTACAAATCTAGATAATGACAAAAATGAAAATAATTATTGTTTTTTTTCAATGACATTTAGATCACTAAAGGATGCCTTTAGACTTTTGTACACCTTTCTATTGCAGTACCTTCTTGAAGTTAGAATAATAATTGAAATCTCTACACTATTCTATACTTACCCTACTGCTACAACATCCTGGAGTTAAAATAGTTATTGATACTTCTATACTCTCCAGTACTTATCGTAAATGATGCATTTTCCTGGTTTTGGAATACTAAGTGAGAACCCTACATTATCTAGTAATTATTATCCGAATGCACCTTCCTAGCAGACTAGTTAGGTATGCTATTTGGGGTTAAGCTTACTTTCAATTACTTTTTAATGTTGATGTATTCTTTTTTGTCTTGATCCTGGACGATTTTCTGGTTTTTAGATGGTTTTCTTTGTTGTCAGCTCTGTCTGGATTTTTCTTTTGGTCAGAGGGCTGCTAAAATATTTAAAAAATATTTAATGTCATTATTTATTTAAATGTTTGTGAAGTAATGAAATGTGATAACATTATTATGTTTTAGTTACATTTTATTTCCTATTTTGAAAATATCACAATTTCTGTGTACTGCCTTATTACATCAAAAAAACACCTATAATATTCATCATTTTTTCTTCTGCTCCACCTTTCTGGAGTTACACAAGTGTTTGAAAATTCAACAACATTCGACCGTTTCGCTTTATCTGCACTTTATCGGTGTTAGAATAATATTTGATATTTGTATATCGTTTCACACTTTTCCTACTGCTGAATAATGATGGAGTTAGAACAGTAATTGATTACCTTTATTAAAAATTGGTTTGACTTATTACTTTTCTATTTATGTAATGCAAAAAATTAATTACCCTGTTTTTAACGAGGCGTTTGTACTTCAATATAGTACATTTTTTCTTCAATCGTCCTTTTATTCTGGTGATAAATACGATTTAAAAGGTATGCATTATTAAATATTTTGATCTGTAAAATAGTAACAAATCATTTTTTTAAAAATATAAAAGTACCTGTAAATAAATGTTGACGAGGAGTGTGGCTCTTGTAACAAAATGCTTTATTTGAAAACGTTGTTTTATCGACAGAGTTTGTAGGAGTTGTTCTTTAAAAAATAAACAATTTACTGAGTTTCATCGAAAATTACATTAAAAATGTGTTTTGAATTTAATTTATCTGTTCTAAATATTTCATTTACATATTAGTCGTGTAACAATCTTTTTGGCATTGTTACTGATATATGTAGGTTGGTCGTTAGAAAGGTAATATTTTTATTTTAACCGTTTAAAATGCATAAAGCGAATATTTCGTTTATTTGTTTCACAAACTTACTTGTTGATCTGTAAAAAATGCTCCAAAGTAGGCTACTGCTGATATCAAGTTGAAGGGTCAGAGGGTCAGCTTTTGACGTCTGGTTTCTCTGGGAGTTGTCAACCAACTGAATATAAAATGGTGTCTGGCTTGTATTTATAAGTTTTTCACAGGTACATCGTTTTTTATAAAAAATACCTCGTTAGTAATCTATTTTAAACATCTTTTTATTAATGTGGAAACTAATAATTTAATTTCTCGCGTGAAAAAGTGTTGTTTAGTGTTGTTTAGTGAATTTCGTTCCGTTTTGGCATCCATTTTGAAAGTATTGTTGTGGTTTGATTTCATGGAAAGAGTTGAAGGACAAATATAGTATCTGAATAGTTTAAAATATCGTAAATATATTGTTATATTTGTAAAATACTTATTTACTTATTCGTCGACTTGGTAAAGTATGTTATTTTTTACTAATATTAGTATTAATTTTAATACGCGAGTATTAATTTTAATACTCGAGTATTAATTTTTTTAAATCTGTAGTATTTCATAATATTACGTTTAGTTTTTTACAACATTTTAATACACTTCCCCACCCAAAACCCCTAATTTCCCTGTATCCCGTGCCGGGTTTTATTTGACAAAAAAAAAAATATTATATATTTGCGTTGTAATGGTATGCGTTTTAAAAGATATCGTTGAAATGGTAGTTTTTCATTAAATGCACTATAATAATAGTATTCGTTGTAAAATACTGCGTTGTAATGGTATTTGCGTTGTAAAAAATGCTTTGTAAATGTATGCGTGCTAAAAGTATGCGTTGTAACGTCATACATCCATACTGTCCTCATGACTTCTGTAATATTAGTCACGATGGGCCCTGCATACAGCAGGTGTAGTACATTGTTGAGCCCCAGAGCTGCCAGTTCCAGTTGATACGCTAGGTCATAAAAACCGCCACTCAACCAGTCATTGATAACTAGGAGATGTGAGGCCCAGTAGTAAAGCTCGATTTCTGCTGCCACAAACCCACCATTATGGATTGATCAACAGCACTTGTCTAGTCGGCCCTTCTAATGGTTCTTCTGGGTGAAGCATGAGGCGGGCTGAGCTGGCATCTCAGGAGGTCAGCGGGGTGTGCGGCTCATAAAGAGCTGGGCACCTGACGTTTACCTTGCCAAGTAAAGATTAGTGCAAAGGTATGGCCCCACTGGCATACGATGTTGAGGTTGTGCAGCTCATCTGTGATGGGCTTGAAGTCCCTACAGTGCCACAGTATCACAAGGGCGATGTCCTGGAAGATTTGGAAATGGTGTCCTTTATAGACCAGCTCTGCCTTGCCCCGTGCCCCTTGCGGCCTGAAGGATTGCATTGTTTTCCGCAAAGAAATGTACCCGTGTGACAGCAGCAACTCAATGAGCTCTATCCAGGGATGGCGGGGAGGCATCATCAGCATCCACCGTGAATGCCATGATGTTTGCCCTCTACGCCACTCTGGGAATCCCACTGATGTGATTGTTCCTCCTGCTCCTGCTTTAGTTGGAAGTCAATGTGTTGCTCCTCGAGAGCAGCCACCTTACACCATAAGTTCTCGGTCTTCTGAGCTTGTATCTATTGTGCACTTCAGGTCATCAACCCACCCCCAATATCTGTAACTTTCCACCTGAGGTCCTGGAGGCAGGCCATGAATTTGGATTTGATGGAGCCAATCTCTGTTTCTATCTCTTGCAGAAAGTTAATAATGAAAGCCTGTGAAAGAGGGCTTGTTGCAGGTTCGCCAGGGGCTGCTGCTAATGGGATGTTTGTGAGGACTGAGGTCAAAGAGCCCGACTTAAGCTACATGGAGGTCAAGTCAAGTCAAGTCAAGATTTGTATAGCGCACTACTCACCTGGAGGGTCTCAATGCGCTTGAGGGGGGGGGTTCGTTACTTATCAAATAGCCAAGTTTTGAGTTGTTTTCTGAATGAGAGGTGGTTCTGTGTAAGGCGGAGGTGGGTGGGGAGAGAGTTCTAGGTTTTGGCGCTAAGTAGGAGATAGATCTTCCTCCCATGGTGGTTCTTCGGATGCGTGGAATCGCGGCGAGGGCTTGATTGGAAGATTGTAGTTGGCGGGTGGGGGTGTAGAAGGTCAGGCGTGTGCTGAGGTATTTGGGTCCTAGGTCGTAGAGGGCTTTGTGTGCGTGGGTGAGGAGGCGGAATGTTATTCTCTTGCTGACGGGGAGCCAATGAAGGTCTCTCAGGTGACCGGATATGTGATTGTGGCGGGGTATGTCTAGGATGAGTCTGGCGGAGGCGTTCTGAATGTGTTGGAGTTTTTTCTGTAATTTGGCTGTGGTTCCGGCGTAGAGGGTGTTTCCGTAGTCCAGACGGCTTGTGACAAGTGCTTGGGTGACCGTCTTTCTTGATTCGGTGGGGATCCATCGGAAAATCTTTTTGAGCATGCGTAAGATGTTAAAGCATGATGATGAGATGGCATTGACTTGTCTGGTCATCGAGAGAGAGGAGTCTAGAATGAATCCCAGGTTGCGAGCATGGTCCGTTGGTTTGGGCGCGCTGCCTAGGGCCAGATGGCCACCATGAGTCGTCCCATGCGGAGGGGGATGACCCTAGGATGAGGACTCCCGTCTTGTCTGAATTCAGTTTTAAGCGGCTGTTCTTCATCCACTCGGCTACGTCTTTCATCCCTTTGTGTAGGTTGGTTTTGGTGGTGTTTGGGTCTTTGGTGAGGGAGAGGATCAGCTGTGTGTCGTCGGCGTAGGAGATGATGTTGAGGTTGTGTTGGCGTGCGATGGATGCAAGGGGGCTCATGTAGACGTTGAAGAGGGTGGGGCTGAGCGATGATCCTTGTGGTACACCGCAGATGACTTCGGTGGCCTCTGATCTGAAAGGAGGGAGGCGGACTCTCTGTGTTCTTCCGGCGAGGAACGATATGATCCAATCCAATGCTTTTCCTTTTATCCCGACGTTGCTGAGGCGTTGTATAAGGGTGCTATGGCAGACTGTGTCAAACGCTGCGGAGAGGTCCAGGAGGATGAGGGCGGCTGTTCCCCGTTGTCGATTAGTGTTCGGATGTCGTCTGTGGCTGCGATGAGGGTGGTCTCGGTGCTGTGTTTGGCTCGGAAGCCGGACTGTGAGGGGTCGAGGGAGCCGTTACATTCGAGGAAGGCGGCCAGCTGACTGTTGACGGCCTTCTCTATGACTTTGGCAGGGAAAGGGAGGAGCGAGATGGGGCGGTAGTTCTTAAGTTCAGTGGGGTCTGCTGTAGGTTTCTTCAGGAGGGCCCTGAGTTCGGCATGTTTCCAGCTTTCCGGGAAGGTAGCGGTGTTGAGGGAGCAGTTGATGATATCCTGGAGATGGGGTGCGATGGTAGAGTCGGCCTTGTTGAAGATGTGGTGGGGGCAGGGGTCGGTTGGTGATCCGGAGTGAATGGAGTTCATCAAGCGGGTGGTGTCTTCGGTGCTGATCGGGTTCCAGGCGCAAAGGGTGGTGGTGGGGTGCTTCAGTTTGGTGTTAAGGGGGGTGGACTGTTCGCCGAAGCTGTTATGTATGTCAGCGACTTTTCTGTGGAAGAACGAGGCTAGAGAGTCGCAGAGGTCTTGAGAGGGAGTGATGTCGTTGGTGCAGGCGCTGGGATTGGTGAGCTCTTTGACGATGCTGAAGAGTTCCTTGCTGTTGGGGGCGTTGTTGTCGAGTCGATCCTTGAATGCTGATTTCTTGGTGGATCGGATCAGCTGATGGTGTTTGCGGGTGGCGTCCTTGAGGGCGGTCATGTTGTCTGTGGTTGGGTTTCTTCGCCAGGCTTTCTCGAGGGTGCGGCAGTTCTTTTTGGAGTTCTTGAGGTTGTCATTGAACCAGGAGGCTTTTTTGTTACCTGGCTTGTTGTGTTGCTTTTTCAAGGGTGCTAATTCGTCAGCGCAGTGCGTGATCCATTGTGTGAGATTGATGGCTGCTTGATTTGGGTCCGAGGATTTGGCGGGAGGGTTTTGGTTTAGCGATGTGGTGAGCTGGTCGGTGGTAAGTTTGTTTCAGTTTCTGCGGGGGACTTGTTGTGGGTGGTGGTGGTTCGTGGTCTTTCTGAAGTTGAAGTGGACGGAGCTGTGGTCCGTCCAGTGGAGTCCTGTGACGTGATTGAAGGAGACGTGCTTGCTGGAGGAGACGATTGGGTCGAGTGTGTGTCCGGCCTAGTGGGTGGGGGTGTTTACCAGTTGTTTGAGTCCGAGATTGGTGAGGTTGTCCAGAAGGCTGGTGGTGTTGCTGTGGTTGTTCTTTTCCAGGTGGAAGTTGAGGTCCCCTAGGAGAATGTAGTCCTCGGAGGGGAGGGCGTGTAGGCTGATGAAGTCAGTGATGTCTTCGCTGAATTGTGTGCGGGGTCCTGGTGGTCTGTAGATGAGGGTGCCTCTAAGTGTGGTCTTGGGGTCGGTGTGTATCTGGAAGTGGAGGTGTTCGGCGGTAGTGAGGGTGTCGTCGGAGCTGGTCCTGATGCGGATGGTGTTTTTGTGGATGATGGCGATGCCTCCTCCTGTCTGGTTGATGCGGTCCTTTCGGATGATCTTGTAGCCGTCTGAGATGGCTATGGCGATGTCGGGCGCTGATGAGGCATTCATCCAGGTTTCTGTAAGAAAGGCGACGTCCGGCGTAGTGTTGTCTAGTAGGTTCCATAGTTCAATGGCGTGTCTGTGGACTGAACAGGTGTTGAGCAGGATGCACTTCAGGTGGTTGTTGTCGCAGCTCTGTTTGGCGTTTGTGGATGTAGTGTGGGTTTTGATGCAGCCGAACTTGCAGGATTGGCAGGTTAAGGGTCCATGGGTGCGTCCTGGGGCGGCTTGGTGGCAGTCGGGGAGACGGCCGGTGTTGAGTGCAGAGAGGGTCGCGGCGTTGTACGTTAGGCGGGTGGAGTGGGCTTTGCGAGGGCCAGGGGGTCTGGCGCTGGGCGTGGTCCAGGCGCTGACGGGCGTAGACGGGCTTACCTTTGGCGCGCCTTCGGCACGCATAGGGCGTGTCCGCTGCACGCAAGTGCATCTGACATAAGTGGATAGTGGGGGGGCGGAGCGCGGGAGGGTCAGCTGGGAGGCGGGAGCGGGGTGGAGAGACGGGCTGGGAGGCACAACAACAAAATGGCAGCAAAACAAAAGCGAAACAGGACGAGATTGGGGCACAAGCAGCAATGTCGCTATGATGTGGGCAGAGGCACCGGCACAATCAGGCACAAATTCAATTAACAGGCAATGCAAACTTTGCACTAAAGCGCTACGACTTCAAGCAGGCAGAAATGGAAATACACGCTATGTGGGCTATGCAAATATAGCGCTACGCTATTAATCGGCACTATTATATTTATAAGCAGTGAGAGCAGAGCAAATCAGGTAATGCCAGCAATGAGCAGCAAAGCGCTACGATACCAGGACAGCAGGGAGCTTGGGGAGCGTGGGGAGTGACCGCTGCTGCACGAGTCAGGACGGTCACAGCGCTGGGGCATACGAGTCAGTCCTAATCTTTCAGTGGGAGGGAGGGTCAGCTGGGAGGTGGAAGCGGGGTGGAGAGACGGGCTGGGAGGCACAACAACAAAATGGCAGCAAAACAAAAGCAAAACAGGACGAGATTGGGGCACAAGCAGCAATGTCGCTATGATGTGGGCAGAGGCACCGGCACAATCAGGCACAAATTCAATTAACAGGCAATGCGAACTTTGCACTAAAGCGCTACGACTTCAAGCAGGCACAAGTGGAAATACATACTATGTGGGCTATGCAAATATAGCGCTACGCTATTAATCGGCACTATTAAAATTATAAGCAGTGAGAGTAGAGCAAATCAGGTAATGCCAGCAATGAGCAGCAAAGCGCTACGATACCAGGACAGCAGGGAGCTTGGGGAGCGTGGGGAGCGACCACTTCTGCACGAGTCAGGACGGTCACCCTATTATCTATGGATGAAGCGACTGTCGCCTCCTTGCCAGTTTTTATGTGGGACATGGTCTGCAAGAGGCCCCGGCCGAGTGTGACCCTTCAGTGAAGTCCGTAGGTTTGCCTTGACAGAAGACAAAGGTCAGGGTAGATGTTTCTTTGCTGTGGGCTGGCCCACTCATGACAGGTGCCCTGTATGGGTTAGGGCCTGCTCAGATCTGAGGTCATCTCTCCTGGTTCGGCATATGGTTGGGAGGTCTCAGGTGTGAGAGAGGGAAGGCCCACTTGTTCCTATCAGTATGGTGCCCCCTGCCTCTGCAGCATTCATGGCAGTTTGAAGAGCGCCTGAGCGGACCCGGGGGCAGAAGCCATCCAGGAGGCCAATTGGCACCCCGGCCCCCCATGAGATTTCTGGAACAAGGTGTACAAAGAGATGCCCCGCAGGGTGTCCTCAGTGCTGGCTGGTGTGTAGAGGTGGGGGCAGGGCAGGCAAGAGACCCCAAAGGGAAATATAGGTTAGGTCAATGTGTGAACCCAGTATGTCCTTGAGGTATCCCCAGGAGATTGGCCAAGCAGAGGCCCCGGCAGCAAAGAGGGGTAGGAGACCCAAGGAGAGGCCTCCAGGCAGCTTGGAGTCAAGTCCCAATGTGGCAAGGGCTGCAGCAAGGTCACATAAGTAAGGCTAGGTCCAGGCCCTCATGCAGTGGAGGTGGGTAGGAGGGCCGCTGCCCGATATTTCAGCCGATCACCCCTTACCTTAGAGGCGAAGTCCCTGCTGCAGTCGGTGTCCACCAGCTTGGGTCATTTGAGTGGGCCAGAGATCAGGTTATGGCTCCCATTGATGTTTCAAGGTATGTAGAAAGCTGCAAAACTGTATGCCAACCGCCACTGCCAGGAAGGTGACACAGGACGACACTGCTGAAAATGGGGCGGTCTCAGGGGATCGTTGGGGGCCCAACACTCCGTATCGGGCAGCCAACACTATTGAGGCCTCAGGTCCTGCACAGCGGGATGTCCCACAGGGAGATTGCAAGCCACCCAGGGCTGTGCTCGGTGAGGGGGATCCCTGCATAGTCCACAGGCTACGGTAGGAGATGGACTCCTGGGCGCAACGCGCACCACCTTAGTGGATTTGTGATCGGGAGAGAAACAGTTCAGGCCCTTTGGGTTCATCTTGGTGGGCCGCAACCCTCCATGGTTCATTCATGCCCTCTCTAATTCCTTGGAGGCAGGGGGTCGCATTTTGGCGTGCCAGTGCCCTAGGTATGATCATGCATGGATACTTAGGAGGAACGCAGGCTCAAGCTCCCAGTCGCTACTCAGGCAGGGCCCGCCACCAGGCCCTGAAGTGCCAAAATGGCAGAGTGGATCAATCCCAGTCCGTAGGCAGGCTGTTTCCTGGGGCAAAGAGGAGGAGGCAGAGGGAATCTGTCCACCTCTCTAGTGGTGACAAGAGACCGGACGTCTCCAAGGATCCAGGAGACAGGGAGCAGTTTGACCGAGGACACCCAGGAGTATCAGGTTTGCTACCTGCAGGCTTTAGGATGGGGGTTCCAGTCATGATTGCTCCTCAGGTAGAGGCCAGCCAGTCTGCCAAACCATTGCAGCGACCCCCATCACAGTCAGATAGTAGTAGACAGTGGGAAGACGGTTGTAGCAGCCTTCGATGGGTGTTTTACGGGTCCTCCTGATGATACAGGATCAGTTTTGGCCCGTTGTGGGGGAGTGGAAACCTCCCGAGGTACATCTTACACCATTGGCTAACTGGCCACCCACCACCAGATTCAGGTTTAATAGTTTCACATCAGAGTTAATATAACTAGCATTCTGGCAGTATTACTGAAACTTAGATAGATGGAGAAGAAACACAGTGTCAAAGGCAGCCCGGAGATGTAGCTGGAGTTTTCTGAGCTGTTGTGAAGAGGTCCAAAGACAAATAGGTAGACAATAAAGACTATAAGACATTGATTTCAGACATCTTCCAGGATCTAAAGTCAAGCTTGGATTTAAAGTGAATTTTGTAGCTATTGACCTTGGCAGGTTCAGGCTGAAATGAGGATGTGGTGGTTGCTCAAGGAGATGCAATTAATTCCTCTTAGTGTGAGGAACTTAAAGTATCAATAGTGTTTCGTGTGTTCTAGTATAGGGATGACCTGACCTGGCAGTTCAGGCTATACTGTTTCTATTAGAGCAGGCGTCAAGACTGATTTGCTATGTCTGAGCCCAAACCGCGATGAATGCTACCCTAAGCAACTGCCAGTGGTTATTCTTATTGCAAGCATCCTCTCATCACCTTTTTTGGTTATGAGAATGCTCAGCAGTGTGCGCATGGTTCACAAAATGTATTTGCAAGTCAAGATGTTCTTGTTTGGAAAGGAAAGAAGAGGACTGGTGGAGTTTGCCTTGTTCACATAGGCACTATGGTCTCCAAAAATACATACTTTATGGTGGCCAATCATGGTGCCAGCAAACATCTCAAATTGAGCATCTAGGAGGAATGCAGAGTGGAGTTCGGTAGAAAAATAAGAATGAGACTGAGGTTAGTACATTTTAGCAGTGAACAAGGATTCACAGTTTGTGACTGTGAAGTCTTGATCCTTAAGACTGATAAGGAGTTCTTGAACATCATCACTAATCTATCACCACTCTTCTTGGATGATGTCTGTGTTATGTAGCCTAGTTATATTATCTTATGCCTGCAGTGTGGGGGATGTATCATCCCATTGGCAGGTTTCAGTGATAAGAGAATAATTAAGAGTTCCAGTGTGCAATCATACATAGGGTAATATATGTGAGTGCTGTTCTTCTTTGACAGTCTAGCAATTACTAGAATTCAGGCTAAATGGTTCTAGTGAAGACAGGAATGGGAATTTTTCCAAGGGGTACGAGGAAACGTTGATGCTAACTCTTATCTGGATAGCAGTGGAGCATGCATGGGAGAAGGATTGAAAGTACCAAGAAGACCAACCAGGGTGGTTCTGGAGAGTAAGATATAGAATAGATGTAAGGGAAGTGAGGGTAGAGAATAGCATATACTATAGGCATGAAAGAGAGCAAGGATCTTACTGGAGCTGGAGAAGATAGAAGGAGAACAGGGGAATACTAAGACTGCAGCATTAAAGGTGTGGCAGGCAGAATGATAGTCAAGAAAAATAGAGAGAGGAGGCAGAGGGAGTAATGGTGAGGCAAACATTGGTAGATAGAAGGGGAACAGGGGAAGAATGTTGGAATGGAGAAATTGAGTGTAGGGTAAAGATTCAATCTGTGAAATGATGGTGGAACTTTGATCTTTCATGTAGTTTTAGACAGTTCCTTTTTTCACAGTTACATCTTTAACTGGATAATTCAAATAAATTTAGCTTGATAGCCAATACCACTGTGAATGGTCGACTCAGGAGTGGTAAAGGCAGTGCTTTAAATGGGCATTAAAATGAGCTAGAGGTGTAGTGCAGGGGCGGGGCTAGGTGTGGGGCTAAGGGCAAGACATGATGATACTTTACAACTTCTATATTAGTTGCAGCACATACCAAAACCTGAATGGACCCTGCTCTGTCAAGCACAGCGTGATGGTGAGTAGCCGGACATTATTCAAATGAGCCCTGCTGAATAGGTCATCTGGGGCTCAGATCGGGGGCTGCAGAAGTGGCGCCTTGGCTGCCAGAGACATGTTCCACTCCTGCTCACCAGCACAGGCAATGAGCCTTACTTTTCACCGGTACTCTCCACAGCACTGGAGAAGTGCCAGGACTCCGAACGATAAATCTAAGAAGTGCTGGTACTCAGTACCGGTGAGTACCGACCCATTTAAAGCACTGGGTAGAGGTACAACTCAACCAAAAGGTACTACTTCCCAGGTTAAACAAGTCTGTGAAGTCCAGGGAGAGGTTTCTAACAAATGCGGTATTAGGAGTCAATGGAGGCCATAAGGATTGAATCAGATACAACTCTCTGTAATAAACAAGTTACAGAAAATACTGAGTGACTTTATGAATGTTAAAGTTTGCCCAGGTGTAACAAATATGCAAAATCTGGAAGACAGTTTCCTCAAACCAAGGCCATTGATTAATGGCTTCCATTGGCCTAGCCAATGTAGGCTTTGCTGTCTAAATCATGGCACTTTCCTCATCCCGACATAGGCTGAGAAATAGGGACTTTAATAGACAGAGTACTCTTCCATGTGTTTGGTGGAGTACTCTATCTGCCAAAACCTAAAAAAGTCCCCAAGGGTTTAAACAATCTATGGAGTTCACCCCCATGTGATGAATGCACAGCTCAACGGGAAGACATTGCTCCCAATCGATGCTATGCTCACATGTCTATGTGTAAAATATTTATTGATTGATTAGTAAAAATCATTACAATATTTGGAGCATTAACAGATGTAATCACAGTAGTACAAAAAATCAATTATAATCAAATGTATAAATAGATGAAATAAGGAAAGACCACTTAAATCTCATAATTTTCAGCAGATATTAGGGATAACATGCTGCACTAGAACATTGACACTGTTGTTATAATTATCATAGTTTCCATAGTCATTGCCTTACTAATAAAATATCTCCATGTTTATAAACACTCAGGGCCAGATGTAGGTGGCCAATTACCGGTCGGTAACGGCCGAATTCGGCCGTTACCGACCGGTAATTGGATTTTGAGATGTAGGGCATGCATTTACAGAATCGGTATTTTACCGATTCTGTATTTACCAAATCGGTAAAATTACCGAATCGGTAAATACAGACTCGGTAAAATACCGATTCTGTAAATGCAGATGTCGCTGGCACATGTCAGAGTGCCACAGGGCTTTAAGAATCGGTATTTTACCACCCAATCCAATTGGGTGGTAAAATACCGAATTCAGGTGTGCATGCACATGTGTGCATGCACACCTGTGCCATGTGACACACAGACATGCCCTTAGGGCATGTCTGTGTGCCACATGGCGCACATGCCTATTTTTGGGGAGCTAGAGGGTGTCAAAGTGACACCCCCTGCACCCTTGCTAAAATCGGTATTTACCGAATCTGTAATTACAGATTCGGTATTGCCCATTGATTCCTATGAGTTTCAGGGCCCATAGGAATCAATGGGCAATACCGAATCGGTATTTCCAGAATCGGTAAATACCGATTCTTAACGATTCGGTATTTACCGAATCTGAAATACCTACATCCCCCCCCTCTATTTTACCACTTCTTAAATACCGATTCGGTATGATTCAGTATTTTACAAGTGGTAAAATAAAATTACCTACATCTGGCCCTCAGTATCTTATCCTTTGATCTTAACTCCAGAACGATAAAGTGCATGCATGCTTTTTCCGCTGTGCTATAAACAGTATTAAAATAACTGGATAAAATTACTCAATGCCCAAAATTTTTAAAACAGACTTATTAAAGTGCCTCGAAGTAGTAAACTGCTTATATGCAGTGCCTTGGTGCTACCCAAACCGTATTTCTATCAGTAGGTAGCATGTTAATAGGGTTCTTCAGATTGTTTTAATAAAACCTACTCTCCATTTAATTCTGAATTTAGTTTTGTTTCTGCTATAAGGATATTATTGAAAAATTGTCTATTTAAATGGATTAATTTCCCAAGAAGGCATAAGATTATTGCTTGACTACAAGGTCTCACCCCTAGTTCCTTAAAAATGGGTTTCAACAATGATTTCCGTTCCTTTAATAGGCAAGGGCATATACATACAATATGTGTTAGGGGTTCGCAAGCAAACCCCAGAGTCTACAGTTTGGCAATGGCCAGTTGCAAATCCATGTTGAGGTTTCATCCTTTGTTGGATATTGTCCAAATCTTTTTTTAAAGAATTTTCCTCAAAAAATGGCTGAAAATGAAGTAGTACGTAAGGTTGGGGCTCCTTTTTTATTAAAAAAATTAATCATCAACCAGGCATGTTTTTGTGCTCAGACAGCTGGTCTATAAACAGTATTAAAATAACTGGATAAAATTACTCAATGCCCATAATTTTTAAAACAGACTTATTAAAGTGCCTCGAAGTAGTAAACTGCTTATATGCAGTGCCTTGGTGCTACCCAAACCGTATTTCTATCAGTAGGTATCATGTTAATAGGGTTCTTCTGATTGTTTTAATAAAACCTACTCTCCATTCAATTCTGAATTTAGTTTTGTTTCTGCTATAAGGATATTATTGAAAAATTGTCTATTTAAATGGATTAATTTCCCTAGAAGGCATAAGATTATTGCTTGACTACAAGGTCTCACCCCTAGTTCCCTAAAAATGGGTTTCAACAATGATTTCCGTTCCTTTAATAGGCAAGGGCATATACATACAATATGTGTTAGGGGTTCGCAAGCAAACCCCAGAGTCTACAGTTTGGCAATGGCCAGTTGCAAATCCATCTTGAGGTTTCATCCTTTGTTGGATATTGTCCAAATCTTTTTTTAAAGAATTTTCCTCAAAAAATGGCTGAAAATGAAGTAGTACGTAAGGTTGGGGCTCCTTTTTTATTAAAAAAATGTATCATCAACCAGGCATGTTTTTGTGCTTAGACAGCCTCCTTATCCAGTATCAGAGATAAGATTTTGGTAGATTGATTTAAAAGATGTTTAAAAAAATTATATTTCTGCTCCAATTATCATATGGTTGGAGGTTAAATGTATTTAGACTCTTAAGTATGACCTCCACCCAGTTGCATAGTCGGATTTAGTCAATTCTTGCCAATACAGGTTTGCAAGGCTGCCAGAATCACATAAAAAAAAAAGATATATAAGCTTTTTAGGAATGCTGATTGCCTTACCAGTGATCATATATTTGCATGTCCAATATTTCTGGAATTCCTAAAACTAGATGTTATAACCTTAATTTGTAAATTATCAAAAAATTTTAGAATCCTTGCCTCTGAAAATTACAGACCCGTAGGCCAAGGCGGGAATCGTCTCGGCCTTCACCAATTTAACTGAATGCACGTGACTGGGGCATGGAAGTTTATCTCTCACGATTCTAAAAGCAAAGGCAAGATATGGAGCTTTGTCCTTTAAATTTGTAAAATGGTATTTAAAGTTAACCCTATAATTAAATGTGCTTCCCAAGTATTGGTAGGTTTTTATTGTTTCAATCTCTAGTCCATTTACTTTCCATATATGCACAGCTTGTATAATTGAACTTATTGTCATAATTTTTTTTTTTTAAATATTCAATTGTAAGCCATTTGCTAAAATATAATTGTTAAAAGAACTTATTTGCATGCTAACTCGAAGGAGAACATGGTGCCTGCAAGTTAGCAGTCGCTTGCTCCCGGAGCTCCTGCTCCCGCCGCCAAACTCACCTAACAAGTTAATCTAGCCAGCAGACACCATACCTTCCGTACGCATCTTTCCTCGTTTCTCCCTGGGCTTTTCTTTTTTCAAGTTCATTGAGGAATTAGGGAAACCGGCACCACTGCTCGCATACATCCGGGGATGTGTCAAGATGAGGCAGGTGGACCTCTCCGCACTACCCCGTTGGTCCGAGGCCGCCCTGGAGGTCTGCAAGGGTTGCATAGCAGCCGCCCACGGGCACCTCTGGGGGAACAGCGGCAGAGACAGCATCAGCGTTTTCTTGGAGACTTTTGCCCCTACGTTGGAGCCAGGTACTGTGGCAGCGAAACGGGGCTTAGATCATCATACAGAACAGCATTCTCAGGAGGCTTTAGTCCTCAGCTCTCAAACCCCTCAGGAGGTTTCTCACCCCTTTGGGAAAGTGCTGCTACCTACCATTGCTGCCAAAAAGGGTTCTAAGAGGTGTAGAAAGGGCGTTGGGGCAAGCTTAGGTATGGCCAAGGCAGTTTCCCAAAACAATTCCACTGGCAAAGGCACTGGAAATTCCAACAAAGATTCTTAGTTAAACCAAGACCCGAGCTCTGACAAAGCAACATCCGAGGCACTAGAGTCTCCTCTTGCCCTCGTCGCACAGGTTTCATCTAGTAGCTCTGCCGTTCAGATTTATCAGAGCCATACCAAAGGGAATGATGGATGGAGCGTTGGAGCAAAACAAACACTCACCCCCAGTCAACTGATCTGGGTTTAATCGATCATCATTCTTTAGCTCCCTCCACCACCCCAGTTCAAACATGGCAATATGCAAATCAGTCTGACCCTGTGCAACAGGGGAACAGTCCAGCCCGAACTGCCAAGCCATGTCTTCCCTCGAACGGAAGCAAGCATCCTGGGACCAGTTTCTGACTAATCAGCCGTCATCATCCAGGCTAGCTTGAATCCAGTGGCAAAGTGAGCAAGGAACCCACGTCTGGGCATACCCTGCCAACTTAGTGCGAACAAAGCGATACCAAAAGGGATGATGGACAGAGCATTGGAACAAATCAAACACTCACCCCAGTCAACTGATCTGGGTTTAATCCATCATCATTCTTTAGCTCACTCCACCACCCCAGTTCAGACATAGCCATATGCAAATCAGCCTGACCCTGTGCCTCATGGGAGCAGTCCAGCTGAACGGCCAAGCCATGTCTTCCGTGGACCGGAAACAAGCATCCTAGGATCGGATTCCGGCTAATCTGACGTCATCAGCCAGGCTAGCTTGAATCCAGCGGCAAAGTGAGCAAGGGACCCACGTCTGGGCATACCCTGCCAACTTAGGGAGAACAAAGCGATACTAAAGGGATGATGGACGGAGCTTTGGAGCAAATCAAACACTCACCCCAGTCAACTGATCTGGGATTAATCCATCATCATTCTTTAGCTCACTCCACCACCCCAGTTCAGACCTGGCCATATGCAAATCAGTCAGACCCTGTGCATCATGGGAACAGTCCAGCCCAAACTGCCAAGCCATGCCTTTCCTGGACGGGAAACAAGTATCCAGGGACTGGTTTCTGGTTAATCAGCTGTCATCAGCCAGGCTAGTTTGAATCCAGTGGCAAAGTGAGCAAGGGACCCACATCGGGTCATACTCTGGCAACTTAGGGAGAACAAAGCAGTACCAAAGGGGATGATGGACGGCACTTTGGAGCAAATCAAACACTCACCCCCAGTCAACTGATCTGGGTATAATCCATCATCATTCTTTAGCTCACTCCACCACCTCAGTTCAGACTTTGCCATATGCAAATCCGTCTGACCCTGTGCCTCATGGGAACAGTCCAGCCCGAACTGCCAAGCCATGTCTTCCCTGGACCAGAAACAAGCATTCTGGGACCGGTTTCTGGCTAATCAGCCATCATCAGCCCGGCTAGCTTGAATCAAGCGGCAAAGTGAGTAAGGGACCCAAGTCTGGGAATACCCTGCCAACTTAGGGCGAACAAAGCGATATCAAAGGGGATGGTGGGCAGAGCGTTGAAGCAAATCAAACACTCACCCCCAGTCAACTGATCTGGGCTTAACCCATCATCATTCTTTAACTCACTCCACCACCCCAGTTCAGACATGGCCCTATGCAAATCAGTCTGACCCTGTGCAGCATGGGAACAGTCCAGCCCAAACTACCAAGTCATGTCTTCACTGTACGGGAAACAAACATGCTGGGACCGGTTTCTGGATTATCAGCCATCATCAGCCAGACTAGCTTGAATCCAATGGCAAAGTGAGCAAGGGACCTACGTCTGGCCATACCCAGCTAACTTAGGGAGAACAAAGCGATACCAAAGGGGATGATGGACGGAGCGGTGGAGCAAATCAAACCCTCACCCACAGTCAACTGATCTGGGTTTAATCCATCATCATTCTTTAGCTCACTCTACCGCCCCATTTCAGATATGGCCATATGCAAATCAGTCTGTCCCTGTGCCTCATGGGAACAGTCCAGCTCAAACTGCCAAGCCCTGTCTTCCCTGGACCAGAAACAAGCATCTGGGGACCGGTTTCTGGCTAATCAGCCGTCATCAGCCAGTCTAGCTTGAATCCAGTGGCAAAGTGATCAAGGGACCAACACCTGGGCATATCCTACAAACTTAGGGCTAACAAAGCGATACCAAAGGGGATGATGAACGGTGCGTTGGAGCAAATGAAATATTCACCCCAGTCAACTGATCTGGGTTTAATCCATCATCATTCTTTAGCTCACTCCACCACCTCAGTTTAGACATGGCCATATACAAATCAGTCTGTCCCTGTGCCTCATGGGAACAGTCCAACCCAAACTGCCAAGCCCTGTCTTCCCTGGACCAGAAACAAGCATCTGGGGACTGGTTTCTGGGTAATCAGCCATCATCAGCCAGGCTAGCTTGAATCCAGTGGCAAAGGGAGCAAGGGACCAACACTTGGGCATATCCTGCCAACTTAGGGCTAACAAAGCGATACCAAAGGGGATGATTAACGGAGTGGTGGAGCAAATCAAACACTCACCCCCAGTCAACTGATCTGGGTTTAATCCATCATCATTCTTTAACTCACTCCACCACCCCAGTTCAGACATGGCCACATGCAAATCAGTCTGACCCTGTGCCTCATGGGAACAGTCTTACCCAAACTGCCAAGTCATGTCTTCCCTGGACCTTAAACAAGCATCCTGGGACCGGTTTCTGGCTAATCAGCCATCGTCCGCCAGGCTAGCTTGAATCCAGTGGCAAAGTGAGCAAGGGACCCACGTCTGGGCATGCCCTGCCAACTTAGGGCGAACAAAGCAATACCACTGGGGATGATGGACGGAGCGTTGGAGCAAATCAAATACACACCCCGTTTAACTTATCTGGGTTTAATCCATCATCATTCTTTAGCTCACTCCACCACCCCAGTTCAGACATGGCCATATGCAAATCAGTCTGACCCTGTGCCTCATGGGAACAGGCCAGACCGAACTGCCAAGCCATGTCTTCCATCGAACAGAAACAAGCATCCTGGACTGGTTTCTGGCTAATCAGCGATCATCAGCCAGGCTAGCTTGAATGCAGAGGCAAAGTGAGCAAGGGACCCACGTCTGGGCATACCCTGGCAACTTAGGGAGAACAAAGCGATACCAAAGGGGATGATGGACTGAGCATTGGAGCAAATCAAACACTCCCCCCCAGTCAACTGATCTGGGTTTAATCCATCATCTTTCTTTAGCTCACTCCACCACCCCAGTTCAGACATTACCCTACGCAAATCAGTCTGAAATTGTCCTCATGGGAACAGTCCAGACCGAACTGCCAAGCCATGTCTTCCCTGAACCGGAAACAAGCATCCTGGGACCGCTTTCTGGATAATCAGCCGTCATCAGCCAGGCTAGCTTGAATCCAGTGGCAAAGTGAGCAAGGGACCCAGGTCTGGGCATACTCTGCCAACGTAGGACGAACAAAGCGATACCAAAGGGGATGATGGACAGAGCGTTGGAGCAAATCAAACAATAATCCCCAGTCAACTGATCTGGGTTTAATTCATCATCATTCTTTAGCTCACTCCACCACCCCAGTTCAGACATGGCCATATGCAAATCATTCTGACCCTCTGCCTCATGGAAACAGTCCAGCCTGAACTGCTAAGCCATGTCTTCCCTGGACCGGAAACAAGCATCCTGGGACTGGTTTCTGGCTAATCAGCCGTCATCAGCCAGACTAGCTTGAATCCAGTGGCAAAGTGAGCAAGGGACCCACGTCTGGGCATACCCTGACAACTTAGGGAGAACAAAGCGATACCAAAGGGGATGATGGACGGAGCGTTGGAGCAAATGAAACATTAACCCCAGTCAACTGATCTGGGTTTAATCCATCATCATTCTTTAGCTCACTCCACCATCCCAGTTCAGATATGGCCATATGCACATCAGGCTGTCCCTGTGCCTCATGGGAACAGTCCAGCCCAAACTGCCAAGCCCTGTCTTCCCTGGATCAGAAACAAGCATCTGTGGACCGATTTCTGGGTAATCAGCCATCATCAGCCAGGCTAGCTTGAATCCAGTGGCAAAGTGAGCAAGGGACCCACGTCTGGGCATATCCTTCTAACTTAGGGCGAGCAATGCGATACCAAAGGGGATGATGGACGGAGTGGTTGAGCAAATCAAACACTCACCCTCAGTCAACTGATCTGGGTTTAATCCATCATTATTCTTTAGCTCACTCCACCACCCCAGTTCAGATATGGCCATATGCAAATCAGTCTGACCCGGTGCCTCATGGGAACAGACCAGCCCGAACTGTCAAGCCATGTCTTCCCTGGTCTGGAAACAAGCATCCTGGGACCAGTTTCTGGCTAATCAGCCATCATCAGCCAAGCTAGCTTGAATCCAGTGGCAAAGTGAGCAAGGGACCAACACCTGGGCATATCCTGCCAACTTAGGGCTAACAAAGCGATACCAAAGGGGATGATGAACGGAGTGTTGGAGCAAATCAAACACTCACCCCAAGTCAACTGATCTGAGTTTAATCCATCATCATTATTTAGCCCACTCCACCACCCCAGTTCAGATATGGCCATATGCAAATCAGTCTGACCCTGTGCCTCTTGGGAACAGACCAGCCCGAACTACTAAGCCATGTCTTCCCTGGACCGGAAACAAGCATCCTGGGACCGGTTTCTGGCTAATCAGCCGTCATCAGCCAGGCTAGCTTGAATCCAGTGGCAAAGTGAGCAAGGGACCAACACCTGGGCATATCCTGCCAACTTAGGGCTTACAAAGCGATACCAAAGGGGATGATGAATGGAGTTTTGGAGAAAATCAAACACTCACTCCCAGTCAACTGATCTTTGTTTAATCCATCATCATTCTTTAACTCACTCTACCACCCCAGTTCAGACATGGCCATATGCAAATAAGTCTGACCCTGTGCCTCATGGGAACAGTTTTACCCAAAATGCCAAGTCATGTCTTCCCTGGACGTTAAACAAGCATCCTGGGACCGGTTTCTGGCTAATCAGCCGTCATCCGCCAGGCTAGCTTGAATCCAGTGGCAAAGTGAGCAAGGGACCCACGTCTGGGGATACCCTTGCAATTTAGGGCGAACAAAGCGATACCAAAGGGGAAAGTGGGCAGATCGTTGGAGCAAATCAAACACTCACCCCCAGTCAACTGATCTGGGTTTAACCCATCATCATTCTGTAACGCACTCCACCACCCCAGTTCAGACATGGCCATATGCAAATCAGTCTGACCCTGTGCAGCATGGGAACAGTCCAGCCCAAACTACCAAGTCATGTCTTCACTGGACGGGAAACAAGCATGCCGGGACCAGTTTCTGGATAATCAGTCATCATCAGCCAGGCTAGCTTGAATCAAGTGGCAAAGTGAACAAGGGACCCACGTCTGGGCATGCCCTGCCAACTTAGGGAGAACAAAGCAATACCAAAGGGGATGATGGACGGCACGTTGGAGCAAATCAAACACTCACCCCCAGTCAACTGATCTGGGTTTAATCCATCATCATTCTTTAGCTCATTCCACCACCTCAGTTCAGACTTTGCCATATGCAAATCCGTCTGACCCTGTGCCTCATGGGAACAGTCCAGCCCGAACTGCCAAGCCATGTCTTCCCTGGACCAGAAACAAGCATCCTGGACTGGTTTCTGGCTAATCAGCGATCATCAGTCAGGCTAGCTTGAATTCAGTGGCAAAGTTAGCAAGGGACCCACGTCTGGGCATACCCTGGCAACTTAGGGAGAACAAAGCGATACCAAAGGGGATGATGGACGGAGCATTGGAGCAAATCAAACTGGACGGAGCATTGGAGAAAATCAAACACTCACCCCCAGTCAACTGATCTGAGTTTAATCCATCATCATATTTTTAGCTTACTCTACCACCCCAGTTCATACATGGACATATGCAAATTAGTCTGGCCCTGTGCCTCATGGGAACAGTCCAGCCCGAACTGCCAAGCCATTTCTTCCCTGAACTTGAAACAAGCATCCTGGGACCGCTTTCTGACTAATCAGCCGTCATCAGCCAGGCTAGATTGCATACAGTGGCAAAGTGAGCAAGAGACCCAAGTCTGGGCATACCTTGCCAACTTAGGGCGAACAATGCGATACCAAAGGGAATGGTGGACAGAGCGTTGGAGCAAATCAAACACTCACCCCAGTCAATTGATCTGGGTTTAACCGATCATCAGTCTTTAACTCACTCCGCCACCCCAGTTCAGACATGACCATATGCAAATCAGTCTGACCCTGTGCAGCATGGTAACAGTCCAGCCCAAACTGCCAAGTCATGTCTTCACTGGACCGGAAACAAGCATCCTGGGACCGGTTTCGGGCTAATCAGCCGTCATCAGTCAGGCTAGATTTAATGCAGTGGCAAAGTAAGCAAGGGACCCACGTCTGGGCATACCCTGGCACCTTAGGGAGAACAAAGCGATACCAAAGGGGTTGATGGATGGAGCGTTGGAGCAAATCAAACACTCACCCCCAGTCAACTGATCTGGGTTTAATCCATCATCATACTTTAGCTCACTCCACCACCCCAGTTCGGACATGGCCATATGCAAATCAGTCTGACCCTGTGCGTCATGGGAACAGTCCAGCCCGAACTGGTAAGTCATGTCTTTCCTGGACCTGAATCAAGCATCCTGGGACCGGGTTCTGGCTAATCAGCTGTCATCCGCCAGGCTAGCTTGAATCCAGTGGCAAAGTGAGCAAGGGACCCACGTCTGGGGATACCCTTGCAATTTAGGGCGAACAAAGCGATACCAAAGGGGAAAGTGGGCAGATCGTTGGAGCAAATCAAACACTCACCCCCAGTCAACTGATCTGGGTTTAACCCATCATCATTCTTTAACGCACTCCACCACCCCAGTTCAGACATGGCCATATGCAAATCAGTCTGACCCTGTGCAGCATGGGAACAGTCCAGCCCAAACTACCAAGTCATGTCTTCACTCGACGGGAAACAAGCATCCTGGGACCGGTTTCGGGCTAATCAGCCGTCATCAGCCAGGCTAGCTTTAATGCAGTGGCAAAATGAGCAAGGGACCCACGTCTGGGCATACCCTGGCAACTTAGGGAGAACAAAGCGATACCAAAGGGGTTGATGGATGGAGCGTTGGAGCAAATCAAACACTCACCCCCAGTCAACTGATCTGGGTTTAATCCATCATCATACTTTAGCTCACTCCACCACCCGAGTTCAGACATGGCCATATGCAAATCAGTCTGACCCTGTGCGTCATGGGAACAGTCCAGCCCGAACTGGTAAGTCATGTCTTTCCTGGACCTGAATCAAGCATCCTGGGACCGGGTTCTGGCTAATCAGCTGTCATCAGCCAGGCTAGCTTGAATCCAGGGGCAAAGTGAGCAAGGGACCCACGTCTGGGCATACCCTGTCAACTTAGGGCGAACAAAGAGGTGCCAAAGGTGATGATAGATGGAGCGTTGGAGCAAATCAAACACTCACCCCCAGTAAACTGGTTCGGGTTTAATCCATCATTATTCTTTAGCTCACTCCACCATCCCAGTTCTGACATGGCCATATGCAAATCAGTCTGACCCTGTGCCTCATGGGAACAGTCCAGCCCGAACTGCTAAGCCATGTCTTCCCTGGACCGGAAACAAGCATCCTGGGACTGGTTTTGGGCTAATCAGCCATCATCGGCCAGTCTAGCTTGAATCCAGTAGCAAAGTGAGCAAGGGACCAACACCTGGGCATACCCTGCCAACTTAGGGCGAATAAAGAGGTACCAAAGGGGATGATAGACGGAGCGTTGGAGCGAATCAAACACTCACCCCCAGTCAACTGATCTGGGTTTAATCCATCATTATTCTTTAGCTCACTCCACCATCCCAGTTCAGACATGGCCATATGCAAATCAGTCTGACCCTGTGCCTCTTGAGAACAGTGCAGCCGGAACTGCAAAGTCATGTCTTCCCTTGACCGGAAATAAGCATCCTGGGACCGGTTTCTGGATAATCAGCCATCATCAGCCAGGCTAGCTTGAATCCAGTGACAAAGTGAGCAAGGGACCAATACCTGGGCATATCCTGCCAACTAAGGGCGAACAAAGCGATACCAAAGGGGATGATGGACGAAGCGTTGGAGCAAATCAAACACTCACCCCCAGTCAACTGATCTGGGTTAAATTAATCATCATTCTTTAGCTCACTGCACCACACCAGTTCAGACATGGCCATATGCAAATCTGTCTGACCCTGTGCGTCATGGGAACAATCCAGCCCGAACTGCCAAGCCATGTCTTCCCTGGACCAGAAACAAGCATCCTGGGACCGGTGTCTGGCTAATCAGCCATCATCACCCAGGCTAGCTTGAATCAAGTGGTAAAGTGAGCAAGTGACCCACGTCTCGGCATATACTGCCAACTTAGGGCGAACAAAGCAATACCAAAGGGGATGATGGATTGAGTATTTGGAGCAAATCAAACACTCACCCCCAGTCAACTGATCTGGGTTTAATCCATCATCATTCTTTAGCTCACTCGACCACCCCATTTCAGACATGACCATATGCAAATCAGCCTGACCCTGTGCCTCATGGGAACAGTTCAGCTGAACGGCCAAGCCATGTCTTCCCTGGACCAGAAACACGCATCCTGGGACCGGTTTCTGGCTAATCAGCCGTCATCAGCCAGGCTAGCTTGAATCAAGTGGTAAAGTGAGCAAGGGACCCACGTCTGGGCATACACTGCCAACTTAGGGCGAACAAAGCAATACCAAAGGGGATGATGGATTGAGCGTTGGAGCAAATCAAACACTCACCCCCAGTCAACTGATCTGGGTTTAATCCATCATCATTCTTTAGCTGACTCCACCATCACAGTTCAGACATGGCCATATGCAAATCAGCCTGACCCTGTGCCTCATGGGAACAGTTCAGCTGAACGGCCAAGCCATGTCTTCCCTGGACCAGAAACACGCATCCTGGGACCGGTTTCTGGCTAATCAGCCATCATCAGCCAGGCTAGCTTGAATCCAATGGCAAAGTGAGCAAGGGACCCACGTCTTGGCATACCCTGCCTACTTAGGGCGAACAAAGCGATACTAAAAGGATGATGGACAGAGCTTTGGAGCAAATCAAACACTCACCCCCAGTCAACTGATCTGGGATTAATCCATCATCATTCTTTAGCTCACTCCACTACCCCAGTTCAGACATGGCCATATGCAAATCAGTCTGAACCTGTGCCTCATGGGAACAGTCCAGCAGGAACTGCCAAGCCATGTCTTCCCTGAACCGGAAACAAGCATCCTGGGACCGCTTTCTGGCTAATCAGCCGTCATCAGCCAGACTAGCTTGAATACAGTGACAAAGTGAGCAAGGGACCCACGTCGGGGCATACACTGCTAACTTAGGGCGAACAAAGTGATACCAAAAGGGACGATGGACAGAGTGTTGGAGCAAATCAAACACTCACCCCCAGTCAACTGATCTGGGTTTAATCCATCATCATTATTTAGCTCACTCCACCACCCCAGTTCAGATATGGCCAGATGCAAATCAGTTTTACCCTGTGACTCATGGGAACAGTCCAGTCCGAACTGCCAAGCCATGTCTTCCCTGGACCGGTAACAAGCATCCTGGGACCGCTTTCTGGCTAATCAGCCGTCATCAGCCAGGCTAGCTTGCATACAGTGGCAAAGTGAGCAAGGGACCCAAGTCTGGGCATACCCTGCCAGCTAAGGGCGAACAAAGCGATACCAAAGGGAATGGTGGACAGAGCGTTGGAGCAAATCAAACACTCACCCCAGTCAATTGATCTGGGTTTAACCCATCTTCAGTCTTTAACTCACTCCACCACCCCAGTTCAGACATGACCATATGCAAATCAGTCCGACCCTGTGCAGCATGGTAACAGTCCAGCCAAAACTGCCAAGTCATGTCTTCACTGGACCGGAAACAAGCATCCTGGGACCGGTTTCGGGCTAATCAGCCGTAATCAGACAGGCTAGCTTTAATGCAGTGGCAAAGTGAGCAAGGGACCCACGTCTGGGCATACCCTGGCAACTTAGGGAGAACAAAGCGATACCAAAGGGGTTGATGGACGGAGCGTTGGAGAAAATCAAACACTCACCCCCAGTCAACTGATCTGGGTTTAATCCATCATCATACTTTAGCTCACTCCACCACCCCAGTTCAGACATGGCCATATGCAAATCATTCTGACCCCGTGCCTCATGGGAACAGTCCAGCCCAAACTGCCAAACCATGTGTTCCCTGAACTGGAAAGAAGAATCCTGGGACCGGTTTCTGGCTAATCAGCCATCATCAGCCAGGCTAGCTTGAATCAAGTGGCAAAGTGAGCAAGGGACCCATGTCTGGGAATACCCTGCTAACTTAGGGCGAACAAAGCAATACCAAAGTGGATGATGGACGGAGCGTTGGAGCAAATCAAACACTCACCCCCAGTCAACTGATCTAGGTTTAATCCATCATCATATTTTAGCTCACTCCATCACCCCCAGTTCAGACATTGCCATATGCAAATCAGTCTGACCCTGTGTCTCATCGAACAGTCCTGCCCTAACTGCCAAGCCTTGTCTTCCCTGGACCGGAAACAAGCACCCGGACTGGTTTCTGGCTAATCAGCCATCATCAGCCAGGCTAGCTTGAATCCAGTGGCAAAATGAGCAAGGGACCCACGCCTGGGCATACCCTGGCAACTTAGGGAGAACAAAACGATAACTAAGGGGATGATGGACGGAGCATTGGAGCAAATCAAACACTCACCCCCAGTTTACTGATCTGGGTTTAATCCATCATCATAGTTTAGCTCACTCCACCCCCCCAAGTTCAGACATGGCCATATGCAAATCAGTCTGACCCTGTGCCTCATGGGAACAGTCCAACCCAAACTACCAAGCCATGTCTTCCCTGAACTGGAAACAAGCATCTTGGGACCGGTTTCTGTGTAATCAGCCATTATCAGACAGGCTAGCTTGAATCCAGTGGCAAAGTGAGCAAGGGACCCACGTCTGGGCATGCCCTGCCAACTTAGGCCTAACAAAGCGATACCAAAGGGGATGATGAACGGAGTGTTGGAGCAAATCAAACACTCACCCCAAGTCAACTGATCTGAGTTTAATCCATCATCATTCTTTAGCTCACTCCAACACCCCAGTTCAGACATGGCCATATGCAAATCAGTCTGACCTTGTGCTCATGGGAACAGTCCAGCCCGAACTGCCAAGCCATGTCTTCCCTGGACCGGAAAAAAGCATCCTGGGACTTGTGTTGGGCTAATCAGCCGTCATCAGCCAGTCTAGCTTGAATCCAGTAGCAAAGTGAACAAGGGACCGACACCTGGGCATACCCTGCCAACTTAGGGCGAACAAAGCGATACCAAAGGGGATGATGGACTGAGCGTTGGAGCAAATCAAACACTCTCCCCCTGTCAACTGATCTGGGTTTAATCCATCATCATTCTTTAGCTCACTCCACCACCCAAGTTCAGACATGGTCGTATGCAAATCCGTCTGACCTTGTGCTCATGGGAACAGTCCAGCCCGAACTGCCAAGCCATGTCTTCCCTGGAACAGAAACTAGCATCCTGGGATCGGTTTCTGGCTAATCAGCCATCATCAGCCAGGCTAGCTTGAATCCAGTGGCAAAGTGAGCAAGGGACCCACGTCAGGGCATACCCTGCCAACTTACAGCAAACAAAGCAATACCAAAGTGGATGATGGACGGAGCGTTGGAGCAAATCAAACACTCATCCCCAGTCAATTGATCTGGGTTTAATCCATCATCATTCTTTAGCTAACTCCACCTCCCCAGTTCAGACATGGCCATATGCAATTCAGTCTGACCCTGTGTCTCATGGGAACAGTCCAGCCAGAACTGCTAAGTCATATCTTTCCTGGACCGGAATCAAGCATCCTGGGACCGGTTTCTGGCTAATCAGCCATCATCAGCCAGGCTAGCTTGAATCAAGTGGCAAAGTGAGCAAGGGACCCACGTCTGGGCATACCCTGGCAACTTAGGGAGAACAAAGCGATACCAAAGGGGTTAATGGACGGAGCGTTGGAGCAAATCAAACACTCACCCCCAGTCAACTGATCTGGGTTTAATCCATTATCATACTTTAGCTCACTCCACCACCCCAGTTCAGACATGGCCATATACAAATCAGTCTGACCCTGTGCCTCATGGGAACAGTCCAGCCCGAACTGGTAAGTCATGTCTTTCCTGGACCTGAATCAAGCATCCTGGGACCGGGTTCTGGCTAATCAGCTGTCATCAGCCAGGCTAGCTTGAATCCAGGGGCAAAGTGAGCAAGGGACCCACGTCTGGGCATACCCTGCCAACTTAGGGCGAACAAAGAGGTACCAAAGGTGATGATAGACGGAGCGTTGGAGCAAATCAAACACTCACCCCCAGTCAACTGATCTGGGTTTAATCCATCATCATTCTTTAGCTCACTCCACCACCCGAGTTCAGACATGGTCTATGTAAATCCGTCTGACCTTGTGCTCATGGGAACAGTCCAGCCCGAACTGCCAAGCCATGTCTTCCCTGGACCAGAAACAAGCATCCTGGGATCGGTTTCTGGCTAATCAGCCATCATCAGCCAGGCTAGCTTGATTCCAGTGGCAAAGTGAGCAAGGGACCCACGTCTGGGCATACCCTGCCAACTTAGGGCAAACAAAGCAATACCAAAGTGGATGATGGACGGAGCGTTGGAGCAAATCAAACACTCATCCCCAGTCAATTGATCTGGGTTTAATCCATCATCATTCTTTAGCTAACTCCACCTCCCCAGTTCAGACATGGCCATATGCAAATCAGTCTGACCCTGTGCCTCATGGGAACAGTCCAGCCCGAACTGGTAAGTCATGTCTTTCCTGGACCTGAATCAAGCATCCTGGGACCGGGTTCTGGCTAATCAGCTGTCATCAGCCAGGCTAGCTTGAATCCAGGGGCAAAGTGAGCAAGGGACCCACGTCTGGGCATACCCTGCCAACTTAGGGCGAACAAAGAGGTACCAAAGGTGATGATAGACTGAGCGTTGGAGCAAATCAAACACTCACCCCCAGTCAACTGATCTGGGTTTAATCCATCATTATTCTTTAGCTCACTCCACCATCCTAGTTCTGACATGGCCATATGCAAATCAGTCTGACCCTGTGCCTCATGGAAACAGTCCAGCCCGAACTGCTAAGCCATGTCTTCCCTGGACCGGAAACAAGCATCATGGGACTGGTTTTGGGCTAATCAGCCGTCATCAGCCAGTCTAGCTTGAATCCAGTAGCAAGTTGAGCAAGGGACCAACACCTTGGCATACCCTGCCAACTTAGGGCGAACAAAGAGGTACCAAAGGGGATGATAGACGGAGCGTTGGAGCAAATCAAACACTCATCCCCAGTCAACAGCTCTGGGTTTAATCCATCATCATTCTTTAACTCACTCTACCACCCCAGTTCAGACATGGCCATATGCAAATCAGTCTGACCCTGTGCCTCTTGAGAACAGTGCAGCCGGAACTGCAAAGTCATGTCTTCCCTGGACCGGAAAAAAGCATCCTGGGACCGGTTTCTGGATAATCAGCGGTCATCAGCCAGGCTAGCTTGAATCCAGTGGCAAAGTGAGCAAGGGACCAACACCTGGGCATATCCTGCCAACTAAGGGCAAACAAAGCGATACCAAAGGGGATGATGGACGGAGCGTTGGAGCAAATCAAACACTCACCCCCCGTCAACTGATCTGGGTTTAATTAATCATCATTCTTTAGCTCACTGCACCACACCATTTCAGACATGGCCATATGCAAATCTGTCTGACCCTGTGCATCATGGGAACAATCCAGCCCGAACTGCCAAGCCATGTCTTCCCTGGACCAGAAACAAGCGTCCTGGGACCGGTGTCTGGCTAATCAGCCATCATCACCCAGGCTAGCTTGAATCAAGTGGCAAAGTGAGCAAGGGACCCACATCTCAGCATACACTGCCAACTTAAGGCGAACAAAGCAATACCAAAGGGGATGATGGATTGAGTATTTGGAGCAAATCAAACACTAACCCCCAGTCAACTGATCTGGGGGTAATCCATCATCATTCTTTAGCTCACTCCACCACCCCATTTCAGACATGACCATATGCAAATCAGCCTGACCCTGTGCCTCATGGGAACAGTTCAGCTGAACGGCCAAGCCATGTCTTCCCTGGACCAGAAACAAGCATCCTGGGACCGGTTTCTGGCTAATCAGCCATCATCAGCAAGGGACCCACGTCTGGGCATACACTGCCAACTTAGGGCGAACAAAGCAATACCAAAGGGGATGATGGATTGAGCGTTGGAGCAAATCAAACACTCACCCCCAGTCAACTGATCTGGGTTTAATCCATCATCATTCTTTAGCTGACTCCACCATCACAGTTCAGACATGGCCATATGCAAATCAGCCTGACCCTGTGCCTCATGGGAACAGTTCAGCCAAACGGCCAAGCCATGTCTTCCCTGGACCGGAAACAAGCATCATGGGATCGGATTCCAGCTAATCTGCCGTCATCAGCCAGGCTAGCTTGAATCCAGTGGCAAAGTGAGAAAGGGACCCACGTCTTGGCATACCCTGTCTACTTAGGGCGAACGAAGCGATACTAAAAGGATGATGGACAGAGCTTTGGAGCAAATCAAACACTCACCCCCAGTCAACTGATCTGGGATTAATCCATCATCATTCTTTAGCTCACTCCACCACCCCAGTTCAGACATGGCCATATGCAAATCAGTCTGAACCTGTGCCTCATGGGAACAGTCCAGCAGGAACTGCCAAGCCATGTCTTCCCTGAACCGGAAACAAGCATCCTGGGACCGCTTTCTGGCTAATCAGCCATAATCAGCCAAGCTAGCCTGAATCCAGTGGCAGAGTAAGCAAGGGACCCAGTTCTGGGCATACCCTGCCAACTTAGGGCGAACAAAGTGGTACCAAAGGGGATGATGGACGGAGCAATGGAGCAAATCAAACACTCACCCCAGTCAACTGATCTGGGTTTAATCCATCATCATTATTTAGCTCACTCCCCCACCCCAGTTCAGACATGGCCATATGCAAATCAGCCAAACCCTGTGCCTCATGGGCACAGTCCAGCTGAACGGCCAAGCCATGTCTTCCCTGGACCGGAAACAAGCATCCTGGACTGGTTTCTGGCTAATCAGCCATCATCAGCCAGACTAGCTTGAATACAGTGACAAAGTGAGCAAGGGACCCACGTCGGGGCATACACTGCTTACTTAGGGCGAACAAAGTGATACCAAAGGGGGCGATGGACAGAGTGTTGGAGCAAATCAAACAATCACCCCAGTCAACTGATCTGGGTTTAATCCATCATCATTCTTTAGCTCACTCCACCACCCCAGTTCAGATATGGCCAGATGCAAATCAGTCTTACCCTGTGACTCATGGGAACAGTCCATATACTCCTTTATTGATATCTTCTGTAATATTCCTCTTAAAAGTATAGGTTTGTAGTACTTCATAGAGACAAACGTTCTCAAGATGATTACTACTATTTGGATAGTATGTATCCAACATATTTGTCTTCAAAATATCTGTACTGTCTGGTTCTCTCTGCTAAATTCTCAATTTCTTGTACAGATTTCAAAACTCGGTTTTGTGTTCTTGCAAGTCCTAAACTCACCCAAATGATTGTTCTAGATTTGGAGAATAGACTTGCAGATGATAAACGATCTGAACATTCATATGCACCGATTTCTCGATGAGACAACATCTTCAAACTGTAGCTGTACAATTTCTTACTTAGGCTCTTTTCATGAGAAATTTCTTCCCACATTTCCTTTAGTGTAATGTAAGACGTTACATATCGAGCCACAGAAATCGAGTTGTCTGCAACATATTGAATATCCATGTTAGCATTCCACATGGACAAAATGACTGGGTTATAGTCATTTATGTATTTTGACTCTTCATTTCTTTTTAAGTTGTAGACATTTTTGGGTGATTTTCTCGTGACAGTATGTCGCAAAGATGACATAAAATTGTTCACTCTTCCTTTTGATACTACTGGACGTGGAAATGCAAATCGACATTTTGTGTAAAACTTATCCTTAGATCTGTACTTTCGACGACAGTATTTTCCACAACGATGGGTTTGAAACCGTAAGACTTGATGTCTTAAATTCTTTTCTACTTTACTTTTGGGTACAGCACACGTAGAATATTATTCAATAAAACTCATCACTGTGTCATCTGAATCCGTTCCAAATTTAGGAGCATCTTTGATCTATAGCAGCATATGTATGTGAAGAGCACCTCTTGCTTCATACTCCTTTCTCCAAAAGAAATCCAGAACCTCTCCAAGAGGAGAACTTTTTTTGTTTGTGATAAAAGACATCATAGCTTCAAATCTATGATTGAAATACCTGCATACATTAACTGGATCCAAAGAGCACAGTTCTCCAGGTGTCTTGTATTCTATATATTCTATGTTAGCATTTGCCTCTCGAAGAAATTGAAGTAAATCTTCCCAAGCATACTCTGCACAGCTTAGAGTAAGGAACCATGTAGGAGTTCCTAAGTTTCTTAACATACATTTCAATTCCCATGACGACGCTACCAATACTCATTAGTACCATGCTGAAATGCCCTGAGATTAATTAGCTGAGATTCTAAAACAGTATCCTTCTGTTGGACTTTATCCATAAAGTCCTTTGCTGAAACATTTTGCAAATGTACTCCACTTTTTAGTATATGGTTCACTGCATAAGAAAGTCCAGACAAGTCACTCTCAAACAGAAGATGCAGGAATCTGCACAGGTCGTTCAACATATCGTCCACCTTTGCCTGTTGGAAATAACTGAGGGAAGCAACGAGCTTCCAAGCTTTCTTCCCATACACTAATGGGACTTGGTTATTGTTGGAAGTCGTAGTATTCAAGAATATGCTTCTTTCATTTGAAATAACTCAATAGTATTTCCCATCTCTTCTTTAGAGTGAAGTGGATGCACACTATGGGGTCGATTCCAATTTGGGAAATTTGTATCCGGAGCCCTCTCCGTATGAATCGTACCCGTCTGTCCGAGTCGCGTAGTACGATCCGTGAATCCGTCCGAATCGTCGCGATCCGTACGTATTGCAAGTCTGAAACTGTGAACCGTACGACTCGTACACATGCCGTACGACTCGTACACATGCCGTACGTCCCGATGAGTACAATTCGGACCGGGGTATGAGGACGCGATTCGTATGGTCCACGTCAGGTAAGGGCGAGTCGTACGGAAAAGCACACAAACACATACACACCGTACGGTCCGTACACGCCATGATCGCAGGGGTACGGTGTGTACCCCTGCGATCATGGGGTGTATGAGCCGTACCCCATGTACGGCTCATACACTCATCGTACATGGGGTATGGCTCGTACACCCATCGTACATGGGGTACGGCTTGTACACCCATCGTACATGGGGTACGGTTCGTACACCCATCGTACATGGGGTACGGCTCGTACACCCCATGATCGCATGGGTACGCACCGTACCCGGGGGCGTTCCGTACCTGTTTCGGCGCGAACTCTCCTTTTACGGCTGTTTTCAGCTCCCGTAGAAAAAGGGTTGTACGGTGCGTACCCGACATGTATCGTACTTGCTGGGTCATAAAAACCAGCCGCGAACCGTACAGATGTCGCGTACAGCGGGTTCCGAGGGAGAATCGTACGGAGATTAGAGTTGTACGGTCTCTGTACGACTCGTACAGAGTACGGCTCCTGGTACGAATCGTACTTCGTCGTGCGTACGGGGGACGTTGCAGGGTACGATTCGTACGGGAAAAACGCTCCGAACGGCTATTCGGATCGGTTTTTCCCGAATCGGAATCAGCCCCTATAATGTTCATAAATTTCTTCAGTTCTGGACGTATCCACTTTTTCAATTTGTGCAGTTGGCAAATCACTCTCCTCTTCTACAGTTGTTTCTTCGTTTCCTACATACACATTTTTATAGTATCGATTATTGTTTACCAAATACAAAGTTGCCTTTTTCACTTTCCTAACATCCACTAATTCTTGCCAGATTTTCTTACTCTTCGTAGGAACGCCATTAACTAGAATAACTAGAAGTTCCTCTTCCGCATTTTCTACACCAATTATTTCAATATTTTTCTTTAAATTTAGAGGCAAATATACAACTCCTCCCTTTAATCCTCTCTGTAAATCTGAAGGAGGAAATTTCCCTTTCTTAGGCTCCATGAGACCAATAGCCTGAAATGGATGCACACATTGAATGAGAAAAGACTCATAAGTATTTAAATCCATCAGTTCAGAAGGAATATTTACCAACTCAAGATTATTATGAACAGCTCTAGCAGGCATCCTATTCTCATCTAATTTATTATAACGATATTTACAAATACGTTGATCAGAACCCAAATCAAAACTATTCTCTACCAACAAATAAGTTGCAAATTCCTTCCACTCATTATTATTCTCCTTTTCACTTTTTAAATATAGATCAACTAACCTGGTCTGATTTTTATAATGAATTAGTCTACAACAAATACAAGACAAGTTTGGCTTTTCATCTGAAATGACCTTAAACCTTGTAATTTTTTGCTCAATATTTTCTGTACTAAAATTATGTACATTTTCTTCCACATTTCCGTCTATTAATGTATCTGTTTCTGCAATTTCTTCACAAATGTTGATCACATCTAACACAGATCCATGCAAAAGAGCACTGTTCAACTTTTTTAACATTAGTGCTGGACTTTTTGCATAATACAACATTCTCACTAATTTCCTCACTTCAGTATGATGCACGGCTAACATCCTAAATTGGTGAAAAACACTCTGACATACTTTTTTAGAAAGACAAGCCAAAGAATGACCTTGCAAACCCGTTTTTTCTCTCACTCTGCAGGGGTCTAATTCTTGCAACATCCTAATCTTCTGTTTAACAACTGCATGCAACAAATCATTACTCTGAAAGTAACTCTCTTCATTAAAAAACGGCTCACAACTTGAACTATGTTTCCATTCTACAGAAAAAACATTACAAAAATGTGTTCTATTAATTAGTCTTTTCCACTTACTTTTGACCTTCATAACATTGATTGGCTTATCTAGTGTTCGAATCCTACTGATTACTAAAACAAACAGGTTTTTTCCCACAATTGTCTGTATATGTTTTTTCTTCTTATAAAAAGCTGTTTTTTTACAAATCTTTACATTTTTCAATAAATTTCCAATAACTCTGTTATGAAACATTCGCTTCCGAATCTCAACAAACTAATTTTTTCATCTATTAGTATACAGACTATGTTTCGTACATATTTTTCCATTATTTTCTGTTTTTTCTGGTTTTTCTTTGTAGTTACAGATATATATTTTTTGCCTGATTGTCCACAGTTTTTTAAAATTGTGTTATTTTCCTTATAAAATCCTTTGTTGACTTACCAAGAACTTTCTTTGTTTTTTCCAAACATTGCTCTTTTGATAAATCTTGTACTTCTTTTTTCTTGGAAATGTAAGCCTGTTCATATCTTTTTCCTCTCTCACTTTTAGATGGCATATTGCTTTTTCTTTCTGTAGATAATTAAAATATGTTGTGAAGAAAAAAAACATATTTAATTATTTTTTTTACAATTGTAGACCACTACTAGTGGAGAAGCGTGGCTCAGTGGTTAGAGGCGGCAGACCCGGAAGCTGAGATCGGCCGTGGACCAGGGTTCGATTCCCTGCCTCGGCGGGTCTCGGGCTCAAAAATTCCACGGACTCGACAATTCTCGCTCCGGTGCCTACTCGACTCACGGGGTCACACTCTGCGACTCTGGGCAATAGCTTGCTTAATCTCCACTACGGCCCCTCGCGGCGGGATGCCTGGCTTTCACCTTGTGGATACGCTGCCGGGGTATCTCACAGGGGAATACCAGGACGGGTTCCCTAAGCAAGCGCCTTGAGACCCCTGGGTGATTCGTGCGCTATATAAATCGAAACACATTTACATTTACATTTACTAGCATACTACATAGCAATTAGAAGCACTATATGTTGTTAAGTCTGATTCACTTCATAAGTAATAAGGCACAGCAGCAGAGTTCGGCAGTGTAGGAGATCATGCAGGGAGTGCTGTTTCAGGGTTTAGGACGGTGCAGTGGTGTTTGAACATTATAGGGGCATTTGCTGAAAATTATGTTTCAGGGTTTACAGCAGTGCAGTAGTGTTGAAAGAGTTTAGCAGGTTTTGCTAGGGATGGTATTTCAGGGTTTAGGACAGTGCAGTGGTGTTCAGGCACTGTAGAGGTTCAAGGTGGGACTGATCATTCTGAGTTTAGAACAATGCAGTTGTGCTTGGGCAGTGTATGGTATCATGTAGGGGCTAGGAGTATAAAGCACTGTATGTCCTAAAGCCTGACTCACTCCATGAGTACATGTATTCTCATATCTGCAAACACATGCATCGAGCAAGTGATTCTATCACAATATTCCCCAAAACACACTGACTCACATTCTGATTCTAGAGAAATCAAAATATCCCTTGCAATTCACTGAAATGATTACTGCATGCTACAGAGATATTTGCAATGGCATTTCTACAGCACATACAAGATCTCTATTACACAGCATGGAGAATATAGAAACCTGACACACATGCTGTATAGGACTTTGTAGCACCACATGTAATAAAGATCCTGAGTGTACTGTAGAAATGCCATAGCAACTTTCTCTGTAGCATGTACTAATCATTTCAGTAAATTTTCATTTCTACTTTCTCAGTCCCACCTTCACTCCCTACACTGCCTGAACTGTACTGCACTATCTTAAACCGTGATACACCATCCCTAGCAAAATCTACTATACTCTTTCAACACAACTGCACTGCTTTAAATCCAGAATCACCATCCTCGGCGAATGCCCCTATAATGTTCAAACACCACTGCAATGCGCTAAACCATGAAACAGCACTACCTCCAAAAAAACCTTTCAATGTAGTAATAATTTTACTGAATTTTAAGGGATACTGTCATGTGTCTAAGGTCACACTGTGAGTTAGTATTCATTTCATATAATTGTGGCAGAATAATTTTCTTACTTGATGTTTTTAAAAATATGGGAATACATGTACTTATGCAGTGAGACAGACTTTAGGACTTGTAGTGCTATAAAAATCTATGCAACATGTGTGTCAGGCCTCTAAATTCCCAAATAGTCTCAATGTTGTGTTATAGAGATCCTGTGTGTGCTGTAGAAATGCCATAGCAACTCTCTATGTAGCATGTAGTAATCATTTCAGTGTATTTTCATTTCTATATTCTCAGTCCCGCCTTGACCCCTTATAATGCCTGAACAGCACTGCACTGTCCTAAACCCTGAAACACATTCCCTATCAAAAGCTGCTAAACTCTTTCAACACTACTGCACTGTCCTAAAATCTGAAACAGCACTCCCAGCAAAACCCTTTTTCACTGTAGTAATCATTTTACTGAATTGCAAGGGATACTATCATGTGTCTAAGATCACAGTGTGAGTCAGAATTCATTTCAGAAAAATGTGGCAGAATAATTTACTTAGTTGATGTGTTTAAACATATGGGAGGAATACATGTACTCATGGAATGAGTCGGGCCTTAAGACAATTAGTGCTCCAAAGTCCAAAGCAGCATGTGTGCCAGGCCTCTGAATACCGAAATAGTCTCCATGCTGTGTAATAAAAATCCTGGGTGTGCTGTTGAAGTTGAATAGCAACTGTCTCTGTAGCATGTACATTTTAGTGAATTCTCATTTCTACATTCTCAGTCTCACCTTGACCCTCTACACTGCATGAACACCACTGCACTGTCCTAAAACCTGAAACAGCACTCCCAGCAAGACTCTCTTTCACTGTAGTAATCATTTTACTGAATTACAAGCAGGGCCGGCTCTAGGCTCATGGTGGCCCTGTGCAGGGAGCGTAGGTGGGGGCCCCGGGAACTTTGCCATTAACCAAGGCATATCTCGCTGCTCGTATGTCACCCTTCAACTCAACAAGCACGGCTAGTGCATATAAAAGGCAGCCAGAAACAAACACTCACGCAAACAACAATACATTCGCGTGCTCACGAACGCACAAATGTGCATGCACACACACACGCACTCACACACAACAGGAACACACACACACGTTGAGGAGCACACAGACACATGCATTCGTGAGTTCTCGGTTATGCACAGGCACACACTCAAATGTGCATACACACGCGTGTCGTGAACATGCATAATGCAGACAAACCATTCAGTATTGACTACGCTGCGCATCTGAGACATGTTGTTAACACTCACATAACTAGGCAGCTCAACTGGAAAGACAGGCGATTACATTATAAATATTTTGTGAGCAGTCTCGTTTCAGAGACAGAGTCAGACTCTCACCGTTCCAAATTTGAAGGGTCGGACTCGGGGAAAAGTCGAGATAGTGCCAGAGTCGGACAGGTGTTCTCTGTCTGATGATCGGGTGGCGACGTTAATTGTTCTTTATTCTCAATCTCACACGATGACGACGCACCGCTCACTCACGTCACGCACTCTCCCAGGCGGGAGCGTGACCACCGTGACACGTCACTGAGCGGCTAAGAGCAGCAGGTGCACAGTTGCGCACTGCGAACAGTGCGCGGGGGCTGTCCCAGGGCCGTCACGTCACTGGTATAGTAGGGCTAAGATTGACGGCCCTGGGACCCAAACTGCTGGCTGGCTGAGCAAGTGAAACTGAAAACAACAACGCTCACGCTGCCATTGCCCGGAGGCCGTCAAATCCTGCCAGGGGGCCGCCAGACAGGCCTGCCTGTCAGTGTATCCTGTCAGTCTTTCTGTGGAGGTCTGGTGTCCTGCCCGCCCTTCAGAGCCAGGCCTGACTGTCAGTGTGTCCTGTCTGTCTTTCTGCGGAGGTCTGGTGTCCTGCCCGCCCTCTCTTTAGGGGTGGTTGCCGGTTGGTTCCTTGTTATCCTAAATATTTGCCATTGTGCACACTGTTTGTAGGACAATCTGAGCAGGTGTGCATGTGGGAAGAGGACCAGGCCAAACCCTTCCTTCGCAGCGCCTGGGCGCAAGAGCGCATGCTTCGAGGCACTCTCTGCGCGGGAGGCGGCGAGCCCTCCGGCATCACAAGTTGGGACAAACTTTCTGTTTGTTTCATATTTCGAGGGTCATGGGCCTGTTGACTCCTCGAAGCTCTGCTTGTTGGGTGTAAACCTCCCCGGTAGCAGGTGTAACCATCGGCCGAGGAGCGCTGTGACGCGGCCTCTGGGCGCACAACCTAACCCGCCGACCTCCGGGCAGCCTGCGGCCTCAAGGGTATTTATACCCGACCCGTCGAGGCGCTGTTTGTGGTCACAACACGCGCTGCGTGCAGAAAAGTATCCATCTGGGTGTTTGTGTACAACGCGGGGCTGTCCCTGGCACGAGAGGAGACACGCCGCATGCCCGAGTGCCAAGAAGCCAGGCAGTGCTTAATTTGTAAAATATGAAGTCCAGGTGCTCAAATGTTTGTCGGAGGCCACACCTACTTCTCCCAGGCTCCACCCACTTCCTTCACTAGCTCCACCCACTTGGTCTATTGGCTTCACCCACATCCTCAACTGGCACTGCTAAAAGTTACATGTAATACCCAATCTGAATTTCAGCAAGGGAGCCTTCCTCATAAGCAAATGCAAAAATAAATGTAATTTTACTGAAAGTAATGAACAATGAAGTAGTGATGTCTGAGTTTTTCAAAACTGTTTCTGAAGCTCACTTGGATTACACCATAAAGAAGAATGCAAGGGGGCGTACTTGCCTGCAAACAATTAAATATCTTCAGATTTGTGAGTTTGAAAGTTGCCTCTAACGGGTGTTCTGTTTTTAAAGAGTTGAGCAGGCTTGTCAGTCACACTGGGAATGGCACTTTGGAAATGCCTGATCTGCTAGTACAACACTGTGTTTAAAAGCAGGAGTGCATTTACTAAATCTATGGGCAACAATTTGTCTCTAGTGCAGTCTTTTAAAAAAGCAATAGTTATGATGGTAAAAGGCTAGTGCAAAGCCAGAGTAAGCCCAGGCAGTGCTCTCCTCTAAGGTTCTTATGAAACGATAGTACAAAATATACTGTTAGCACCTGTTTTTTTCACTCCCTACGATAGCCCACAAGTAGCTTTTTTTCAAAATTATTTGCAAGGATTTGGATATTGTGATCTGGCGAACATGAAGGTTTCCACGTTCTAACAAACATGGGAATAAAGTCAAAGCTGTAGGTTGAGAAACAACAATCTATCCATAAATCTAGGAAGAGGGAGCTACTGCCATTCTTTATGGATATTCTGCCTCTGGGATGGTGTATACATACTTCAGATTAAAAATATATTTTTTTAAAGTGACATACATAATCCGTGCCAGTTTGGACAAAAACATGTTGCCATAGTTAATATAATGACTTGCAGAAAAAACGACCAGGCTGATGGGAGGGCCACACCATTTCCATCAACATCACTTTCACATAAAAACGAAATGAGTCAGCAGCACTTGATTACTCAAAATGCTGTCACGCTGTGGTGTTCCGAGAATGACAAACATGTAATAAAAGAGACAGGGAAAGGCTTTGACGGAAAACGAAAAATATAAGGAAGCATCAAGATGGAGCATGTAGGAGACAGAAGGCTATTAAGAAAGAGAGGGAAAACAAGAAGCATTAAAGAGAGAGCGAAAACAGAGTCAGAGGGGCAGGGAAAGAGAGGGAGGGGCAGAAAAAGATAGTGAAAAAGTGTGGGAGAGAGAAAGAGAAAGAGAGACCACTTAATTGCATTAATGGTATTTTCGTGCAGTATATTTCTAGAAGAGGGAGTGCCTGATTAAGGACAGGAAATACCAGTATATTATGACATTGTAATAGTATTTACCCTATGGCTTAAAATCCCGTTAATAACAGGTATTACTTTAACATGAAAATATTAACTTGTTAAATTGCAGGATCACAAAAGGCTGTGACACCCACCAGGCCTCAAGTTGTGCCCCTCTGGATGCTGTCATGTCTCTACCGCACACTTGTAATTCTCTAAATTATCTTCACAGATTGTACGACCTTCCCGTGGCTTCAGGAGTGGAGTTAAGTATGAAAAGAGACCTTACAAATAGGACAGGATGTGTTTTCACATCGCTGCAAATGTCTTATGTTAAAAAAACGACTTCCTGCTCGTCTTGTAAAGATTACGTTCTCTTCACCATCCCGCCGCAAATGTATTATATTTAACAGTAAGGGTTGGTTAGTGGCTATGTAGACAATTAAAATCATGGCAAAACGTGGCAATCTGAAAACAAATCTGCACACGCTGCCTACCGCACACAGAACTAAATAATCAAGATTCCAGCCCGGGGCAGGGCCTTTACCTTAACTGCTTCTCGGCCCTTGAATTAGGTTCAGACATACTACGGGAGCCAAAGTCTCAATCAAACCAACGTCTAGCCTATTTTTCCCTTTTTTACCTTGAAGCTGCGTAAGACCGTGTGTAGAACTTGCAAATGTGGATATTATAATGTGTACGACGCTCGCGGGCCGCTACTTGGCCCGGGCAGGCACTGCAGTAGTGAATCATGGAATCTTGTGGCGCTGCCACCACGCTCCAAAAGATAAAAACAGCGCCGGTATGACATTGGCGTACTTACAGTTTACTCATGGTGGGGGTCATTGGCACTGCTTTATTACCTGGATATGATGTCTCTGCTCCTCAACGCCATCAGGTGGACAATGACTCATGGGCGTGCTTCAGCCACTGGGGTGTGCTAGAGCGTCATGTGGCTCTCTGAAAAAAATCTGTACAGGCTGCCTGCTGCACACAGCCCTGCAGAACCTCAGTGATCCTTCCGATCCGATCCGAGTCATCGTGGCGGCCCCTGGGGTTTGGCGGCCCTGTGCAGGTGCACACTTTGCACATGCCTAGGGCTGGCCCTGTTGCAAGGCATACTGTCGTGTGTCTAAGATCACAGTGTGAGTTAGAATTTATTTCAGAAGATGTTGAAATTGCATAACAACTGTCTCTGTTGCATGTAGTAATCCTTTCAGTGAATTCTCATTTCTACATTCTCAGTCTCACCTTGACCCTCTACACTGCCTGAACACCACTGCACTGTCCTAAACCCTGAAAGCCGGGCCAACGACGCCTGAAATGGCAGAAACCGGCCCCCGGAAGCTTGTTTCCTTCCCAGTACAAGAATTGGCTTGGTAGTTTGGTTTGCCCTGTTCCCATCATGCACTGGGACAGGAACAGACTAATTTGCATATAGCCAAGTTCTGAGCTGGGATGGTGCAGTGAGCTAAAAAACGGTGATGGATCAAGCCCTGATCTTTGGACTGGGTAAGAGTGGTCTGCTTAATTCAGGCACTCTGTTCATCACCACCCCCTTTTCTGAATCATTTTGTCCACCATAAGCGTGGAAGGGTATACTCAGATGTGAGTCCCTTGCTCATTGCACCATCAGGATTCAAGCAAGCCGGGCCGACGACGCCTGAAATGGCAGAAACCGGTCCCCGGAAGCTTGTTTCCTTCCCAGTACAAGAATTGGCTTGGTAGTTTGGTTTGCCCTGTTCCCATCATGCACTGGGACAGGAACAGACTAATTTGCATATAGCCAAGTTCTGAGCTGGGATGGTGCAGTGAGCTAAAAAACGGTGATGGATCAAGCCCTGATCTTTGGACTGGGTAAGAGTGGTCTGCTTAATTCAGGCACTCTGTCCATCACCACCCCCTTTTCTGAATCATTTTGTCCACCATAAGCGTGGAAGGGTATACTCAGATGTGAGTCCCTTGCTCATTGCACCATCAGGATTCAAGCAAGCTGGGCCGACGACGCCTGAAATGGCAGAAACCGGTCCCCGGAAGCTTGTTTCCTTCCCAGTACAAGAATTGGCTTGGTAGTTTGGTTTGCCCTGTTCCCATCATGCACTGGGACAGGAACAGACTAATTTGCTTATAGCCAAGTTCTGAGCTGGGATGGTGCAGTGAGCTAAAAAATGGTGATGGATCAAGCCCTGATCTTTGGACTGGGTAAGAGTGGTCTGCTTAATTCAGGCACTCTGTTCATCACCACCCCCTTTTCTGAATCATCTAAACCCTGAAACAGCACTCCCAGCAAGACTCTCTTTCTGGGGGACTCTCTTTCTGGGGGACTTACCAGAAGTGAAAAATTGTTTTCCTGATTGCCAAGGTACACGAGAGTGTTGCAGTGTCGCCGCTGGAGGCGGAGCCCCTGTGGGTGTACCGCGCCGGTCCCTTAACGGACCGAGAGGGTGAGTGAACTACCCTTCCCAGCTGCCCTGTGACCAGGAAGAGGAGGCGGGACCCGAGAGCGCGCTGCAGGCGCATAAAATCCACGAGCCCCACCGGCAGAGCGGGGGACTTACCAGAAGTGAAAAATTGTTTTCCTGATTGCCAAGGTCCACGAGAGTGTTGCAGTGTCGCCGCTGGAGGCGGAGCCCCTGTGGGTGTACCGCGCCGGTCCCTTAACGGACCGAGAGGGTGAGTGAACTACCCTTCCCAGCTGCCCTGTGACCAGGAAGAGGAAGCGGGACCCGAGAGCGCGCTGCAGGCGCATAAAATCCACGAGCCCCACCGGCAGAGCGGGGGACTTACCAGAAGTGAAAAATTGTTTTCCTGATTGCCAAGGTCCACGAGAGTGTTGCAGTGTCGCCGCTGGAGGCGGAGCCCCTGTGGGTGTACCGCGCCGGTCCCTTAACGGACCGAGAGGGTGAGTGAACTACCCTTCCCAGCTGCCCTGTGACCAGGAAGAGGAGGCGGGACCCAAGAGCGCGCTGCAGGCGCATAAAATCCACGAGCCCCACAGGCAGAGCGGGGGACTTACCAGAAGTGAAAAATTGTTTTCCTGATTGCCAAGGTCCACGAGAGTGTTGCAGTGTCGTCGCTGGAGGCGGAGCCCCTGTGGGTGTACCGCGCCGGTCCCTTAACGGACCGAGAGGGTGAGTGAACTTCCCTTCCCAGCTGCCCTGTGACCAGGAAGAGGAGGCGGGACCCGAGAGCGCGCTGCAGGCGCATAAAATCCACGAGCCCCACCGGCAGAGCGGGGGACTTACCAGAAGTGAAAAATTGTTTTCCTGATTGCCAAGGTCCACGAGAGTGTTGCAGTGTCGCCGCTGGAGGCGGAGCCCCTGTGGGTGTACAGCGCCGGTCCCTTAACGGACCGAGAGGGTGAGTGAACTACCCTTCCCAGCTGCCCTGTGACCAGGAAGAGGAGGCGGGACCCGAGATCGCGCGGCAGGCGCATAAAATCCACGAGCCCCACCCGCGTCGCGGGAGCGCCGGGCTAAGCCCGGGCAAAGGGCGGGCCGTCTGAGGCCGTCTGAGGACGACGGAGGACGGGACGGGCCACCCTACTGATCCCCACGCTATCCGATTAGCCTAAGTAAGATCTCTATAGTCACCATATCAATTTACGCTTTGCCTTTACTAGGCGTCTATTCCTCACACATACGGCCATGTCCACAAGGGGCAGTCGCAGCAAGACTGCCGCAGGAGTAGGGAAGGTCACCGGCCCAATCGATAATTTCATTTTTAGGGCCAATGAAGCAATTGACCATGGAATATCACTCCTGGAGCGTAGAGTCTCTTTGGAATTGGCTCAAGCCAGACGTTCTTCTTTGGGACTCCTCGCTTCAGTTAACACCCCAAATAGGGACAATCCTGCTGACGGCATCTCCGCAGTTAGAGCTAGAGCAGAGATTCACACCATGCCTAACACTGTGGACTTATCAGCAACACAGTTATTATCGGAATCGCTACGGAGTTTAGAAAAATCCCCAAACCTCGATATAACCGATAATTTTAATACACAACTGGATCTCGTCACCAACTCTATCCCAGCTGCGAGTTTTGCTGACAACCTGGCCACAACACCCATCATGGTGTCTCAGTTACCTTCTATCCCGATAACAGACACTACACATGCTCTTGCCACTGACCCGATTCTGATCATAGACTCTGATTTGTTGGCCCCTAATTTTTCCCCTCCCCTAGAATCGGTCACTACATACACCTTGCAGGATTCAACTCCTAACTCAAGAGCATCACGAGGCTTAAGGGAGGGAGCCATACAGAAACAGCCACAAGGCTCAAATATATCTATACCCAAGGGGAACCCCCCACCTCAGAGAAAACAGGGGAAATGTACATCTAACTATTCAAAAAAGGGCAATAAGAAAGCAAATATAGGGCAGACCCATAAAGGAGACTCGTCTATCACAGAGTCATTATGCAAAGACTGCCCCTCGACCAACCAACTTATAACGAAGGTCGGGAAACTTATAAGTGCACATTTAGTAACCATAGACAAGAGACTAGGGAATATAGAAAAACAACTAAATGAACTAAGTACCCTAGCCATAACTCCACCTATAAAAGGAACATCCACTTTAGCGGCAGCCAATTCGCATATACAACAACCCCTGGGCCAACCCGTGAAAAAACCCGTTGCAGTCCCCAACAATACACCTAAACTAACTCCACCCTCTAAGGGTGTCGTGAAAAAACCAACTCCATCTATTACAAACACTAACCCGCAAGGGAAACAATCTAACCCGACACAACCAAAGGGGGGAACCACCAACAACCATAATGATAGGAATAAAGGAAAGCAAGTAAGACTTCCTGCTAATCTGCCCCCTGGATCAAGCCCATATGTAGTGGTGATGACGGGAGTTCCTGAGATATTAGACAATACTGACGAACCCACTTGGTCTTTATTAAATAAAGTCAGTTATTGGCTAAAAAACAATAGACCTCTACCCCCATACTGCAGGGGCAAAATTCTAACAGTCAGGAGAGTACCGTGGGTGGGACACGAGACAAAGAAGACACATGGGGATTGTGTGATTGTTAATTTCGAGGACCCACGCACAGTAGAACATATATGTTCCTGGAAAAGTGAGGGGTACAGAGAAGGTATAGAGACAAGGCACCTCTCTTTTTTCTACCCAGCTAGGAATCATGGTAGGTTTGACCACCACGACCAGGCCTTTGATGGAGGCTGGTGTCAGGTGGGGCAAAGAGATGTAGGGAATAACTGGGGTGAGTGGGGGCGGGATAACTACAGATACCCTCAGAGAGATACAATAAGCAGGGATGCCTATTGGGGAATTCCTGTCTTCAACAGATTCAGCGGCCTAGAGATGGTTGATTGACTTCTATCACCATCCGGGCCGCTGAACACTGAATTGGAGGGAACCAAACAGGGCTGCCCAACTGAGATCACAAACATCAATGAGGTGCATGTTAAGGGGATCCCCAGTATACACCCAGCTCAAATTACTCTGAGGATGTCACCGATAAGAGAAGAGCAAGTAGGTGGCAACATTAATGGACCCGTAATACCTGAATCCCGAGATCCCCGTAGCCCCGAAAAAGCTATCGATATGCACACGACCCACGGGAAACCATACCCACATAAACAATCTAACAACGAACTAAGGATTATTAGCTGGAATGTGGCCGGACTCCAACAGCGGGTGTCGGACTTGGAATGGTTAAAATTTATATCCGACATAGACATAATAATGCTACAAGAGACATGGGCCATCTCTGAAATAGCTATTGATGGCTTCGAATGTCATAGCATTAATGCACAGAAGCCAGTTTTTGGACGCCCTATGGGAGGTCTCTTGATCGGATTCAAGATAACTCTAGGGGGGGCTATCAAATTAATACCAACAAAAAGCTCAAACATTCAAATAATCGAGTTCACACGTAGGTCCCCGCTATACTTGATTAACTTCTATAACAACGACTTCCAATCAATTCCTAATAGGAATTATATAGAACTATTCGGGAACCTAGCGAAAATAATCGAATCCCCCAATAGCTGCGCGAACAATAGGATTATCCTAGCTGGGGATTTTAATGCTAAAATGGCCAAAGAAGGTGTTACTCAATCAGACAGGGCCACTAAACGTGGAAAGGAACTAGAAAGCTTCATAAATGCGCACAGCTTACTGGATATTATGGACATATGTAAAATTAGCGAATCTGTTTATATTCCAACCTTTAGAGGCAGAGACTTTTCAAGTACGGTGGACTATATTTTTATGTCTGTAGAACTATTAGACAGAGTCACCCAGGCAAGAGTCCTAGAAACAGCTTTTGGAGACCATAATGCACTGGAAGTAACATTAAGACTGGGATCGTCCCAAGCACCTGCTCGCACTCTGGGAGCTAGGGATATTATGCCCTCAACTAACAACTTAAGGCTGAAATGGAAAGGGGTGGATAGTGGTCGCATTATGAACATAATAACAAGCAACCACCAACCACTAGTTGATTCGTGTTCACTGACCGATGGGAATCACCAAAGGATAGTCAAACACTTTGAAAATCTTTGTAACGTTATAAAGACTCTCCTAACTGTCCCCAACAAAAAACATAATGATGAGCCTAGGTGGTTCGACAGTCGCTGTTCAGCGGCGAACAAGGCTCTTCGTAGGGCCCTAAATTCCAAACCTAGGAGCCAAATAGATGTACGGACCGCTAGACAAACCTATAAAACAACTGTAGGGATAAGGAAGGCTACCATGGTGGAAGACCATTGGAAGGAACTAACGGTCTCAGCTGTTGTGGGAAATAGCGCTACCTTTTGGCCTGCTGTAAAGAAGATGCGGGACATGGGAAAACAGTTATCACCAATTAGCTGCACCATTTCAAGCCAGCAATGGGAACAACACTTCTCTGAAATATATGCCAACCCTGTTGCTTCTACAGTTGGGTATAGCCCTGGCAAACTGACTTCACTAGACATAACCCAGGGAGAGGTTATTCTGGCTATTAATCAAAGCCTTGGGAACAAAGCGCCTGGGCCAGATGGCTTCCCAATCGACTTAATTAAACACAAGCCGGAATTCTGGGGACCCATTTTAGTCAATGTTTTCAATTGTTTGCCGCTGGTCCCTATTCCTGACACCTGGTCAACAAGCATAATAGTTCCCATTTACAAAAAAGGTGAAAGATCTGACCCTGCAAATTATAGGCCCATTTCGCTCTTAGACAACACCTTGAAAATTTTGGGTCGGGTGTTGTATAATAGAGTGAACGACTGGGCCGAAGAAACAGGGGTGATGGACAGAAGCCAAATGGGCTTCAGAAGTAAGGTTGGAACAACTGAACAATGCCTGAATCTCAACCTCATAATCGGCAAATATACCATAGCCAGGGTCTCACCTATTTACCTAGCATTTATGGACCTGTCGTCCGCATTTGACTTAGTGAACAGGTCAAAATTGTGGGCGACTCTCCTCTCTTATGGCCTTGACGAACCTCTGGTGCATTTCCTGGCTTATTTACATGCAGACACTAAAGCACAGGTACGGATTGGTATGGAGGGCGAGATCTCAGGGGCAATCAAGGTTGAAAGAGGCGTCCGACAGGGGTGCGTTTTAGCATCCCTGCTGTTCATTATTTATATAAACGGACTGAGCGACTCCCTGAAAAAAACGACCATTGACGCACCAAGAATTCAAGGGAGATTGTTACCCGCACTTCTGTACGCCGACGATGCGGTAATTATGGGCCTAACACCAAATGCCCTACGTTCTCTGGTCAATCATTTTGCACATTTTATGGGGAATTTAAGGAAATATCAATAATTGACTCCAGCCCTGTCTCCCACACTGATTCTGTGGAAACCTGCAACAAAATCGCGAATTACTTCTCTGGTAAAATCGAGAAGATATATGCGAGCTTTTCTGGTAGTAAAATGTCTGGCTCTGACTTTTTAGAATATAAAGAGCATACTAGCACTCAATTTTGCTTAGACGCCTTCTCTGTTCCCTCTGCCGACATTCTAATATCCACTTGCAAAAGCATTAAATCCGGCTCTCCTAGTGACCCAGCCCCTCCTAAAATCTTAGCAGATAGTCTGTCAGTTCTAGAGCCCCATTTTAGGCACATCCTGCAACTCTCCTTCTCCACTGCCTGTCTACCCGCTGCCTGGAAGAAAGCCATAGTCCTCCCCATCAAAAAAAAACCCAATGTTAGTCAGGATCTGTTAGAGAATCTACGTCCCATCTCCCTGCTACCTTACTTGGCCAAGCTAGCAGAGAAAATTGCCAATGTCCAACTCATGGCACATCTTGAAGCCCATAATGCCTTTCACACATCTCAGTCCGGTTTCAGACCCAGATTCTCTACTGAAACAGCCCTCCTGAGAGCCACCGAAACTATGAGGGAAGGAGCCGATGAAGGCAAAACTATGGCCCTCATTATGCTAGACCTCAGTGCCGCGTTTGACACTGTAGCTCATCACATCTTGCTACAGTGTCTAAACCGAGCGGGTGTCATCAAAGAGGCTCTGGGTTGGTTGAAAGCTTTTCTTACCAACAGAAGCTTTCAGGTCCAAAGAGGGATTTTCCTCTCAGATAGCATGACACTTGCACAGGGGGTACCTCAGGGCTCTGCCCTGAGTCCCACCCTGTTCAACCTGTACATGGCTCCGCTGGCAGAGGTGGTACAATCGTTCGGCGTAGAGCTGGTCTCTTACGCCGACGATACCCAACTACTGATCTCCCTCTCACAATCCCCATCCGCAGAGGCTGATAACTTTAAATCTTGCATGAGTAAATTGGCTGTCTGGATGAATGAAAATTGCCTCAAATTAAATGGCACTAAAACGGAGGTACTGGTAATAGGTGGAGGAGACTCTCTGTGGACAAAGGATTGGTGGCCCACTAGTTTGGGTCCTGTACCTACTCCTAGTCAAGAAGCTAAAAACTTGGGTGTCTGGATAGACAACAAGCTATCATATGACAGCCATATCAAAAAAACGGTGGGCAAATGTTTTGGAGTTATGAAAACTCTTAACCGCACCCTAGATCTGCTTCCCCTGAATTCCAGACGCACAATGACTCAGGCACTTATCACTTCCCGAATAGACTACGGCAATGTACTGCTGCTGGGAACATCGGATAAAAACATTAGAAAGCTGCAAGTCCTGCAAAACTCAGCGGCTCGCCTTGTGCTGAGACTTCCTCGTAGGGCTCCGTCTAAACCTTCCCTGGCCTCCCTTCATTGGCTACCCATCCGACATAGGATACTATTTAAAGCCCTCCTATGGTGTCACAGGATCATCCATCTAAAAGCCCCGTCTTATTTGTCCGACTTAGCCATACTTTATGAGCCGAACAGGACCCTACGCTCTATGGGAATGGGGCTGCTTAAAACCTCGCGCATAAAAAAAGCCAGGATGGGTGGCAAGTCCTTCCGCACCCTTGCGGCTAGGAAATGGAATGCCCTCCCTGCATCCATCAGATTAGAACAAAATGAGGCTTCTTTCAGGAAGCTGCTGAAAACTCATTTATTTACTCTATAATGTACAGCTTCTCTGATCTCTGGCCAAGACTTTTCTCTCCACACAGCGCGGGGACACGCCGGGAGGCGTCACCAGGCGCTTTATAAGCCCCTTTAATAATAATAATATTTGGACTTGAAAGTGAATTTTAAAAAATCATTCATTATGGTCTGTGGGCCAGGGGCCAAACATCTTAATTCCATCTCTATCGGACAAGATAAGTTGTATTCTACAAAAACATTTCCTTACTTAGGCATGGTCTTTGCTGCGAACGGCCTGTGGAGTGGGCATCTCGCCCACGCCACAGGCAAGTTCTCAAAGGCCATAAACTCAATTATCTCCCTTCCACGGCCAAAGAGGACTGAAACAACTAATGCAATTGTGAAGATATACAGACTGCAATGTGCCCCGGTAGCAACCTATGGTGCAGAGATTTGGGAGATAGTGAAAGCACCTAGCCTGCAGACAGAAGAGAATCGATTATGCAGGAAACTACTTGGCGCCCCAATCTCCTCATCCGGGTACATCTGCCATGCTGAACTTAACCTGCCCTATATAACTGATTTTATCGCCACACGGCCTGCACTATTTTGGCTGGCCATTTGGGCCAATGACCGCGCTACTCTAACTCAGGAAATTGTGACGGAGTGTTTAGCTTGTGACAAAGGTATGAGTATCCCATGGCTTCAAGCGACACAAGAAAGTCTAAACAGTATAGGCAAAATTCATCTTTTCAACGACCCCTCTCAGATCAAGAGCACTGATAAAAAGGATGTACAATTTGAACTTTATGCACTTTTTAGGGAAAAGAGGTTGGAGGAAGAACTGCAAAAACAAACTGTTAAGTCATATGTGAATAATGTAAATAATGACTTATCTCCACAGCAAATTCCTCTATACCTAAGACTTCCATTAACTAATTGGGAAAGATCGTTACTATATCGCCTGAGAGCTGGGACTATAAAATACTCACTTTGTTTTCCTATGGGCCATAGTATAATGACCTCTGGAAACACGCCATGCCCCTGTCCCTGTGATGGATTCAGCAGACAAAATGATCTACATTTCTTTTTTAACTGTAAATTTTATATGAAATACATTAAATGGTTTTTAGCCCCATATTTTAAAAAACACACACCAGATTCCCTGACTCAATCCTACTCCATGCTTTTAAAACTAGAAAACGATGAACTGATCTTCCGTGTAAGTTCTTTCTTGAAAGTTATTTCCTCTACACGCAAATCAATGGAACCACCTTGAAAAGTTTACGCACCGTACATTCCCCAATGCCTTTGCACTTTAGTAAATTGGACTGCATTTTAGTAATCGGTATATACTGATTGTTTACATTCATGCTTGTATGCTCCTTTCGCAGTCTTTAACTATTTGTGATAGTCTTTGTAATTTTAAATGTATTTTTAACTATGTTGCTTTTATGGATTTGTTGAAATCCGAATAAAGTATTTTTGAATTGAATTGACTCTCTTTCACTGTAGTAATACTTTTACTAAATTGCAAGGCATACTGTCAAAAGTCTAAGATCACGAATAGTCTCATTTTTTACCACAGTGCATACAAACAGACATTCTCTTGAATACCTCTGTACAATAGGAAATCAACAACCACAGAGACTTTGCTAAAAGTCAAACAATATACACCTGGAAATAAAAACTATGCTGTAAGACTCAGTTTATACCACAATAACTTGGCTACTAGTTCAAAGATTACAATTGTACAAGAAGACTCTCTCAAATCATTTTTAATGTTTAATCATACATTTATTCTTGTGACATTTCATATTGTAATAGAACATCTAGCATGATGTTATCAGGAATTTCAGTAACATCTTCATCTACTTCTGAACTTGACACATTAAACTCAATATCATCCAATGTTTCAATTAATTCATTACCTAAACTTTCATCCCAAAAATCACAGGTTATATCTCCTGCATCAATAGGTTGTTGTTCATTGCTGCTATCCACAAAAGGTTCATTTAAGTCCTCTATCAGAGTGTTAGAAATTTCAAAAGTGACTTCAATGTTCTTCTAATTTTGATCCATAATAAATGTTATTATGTTGCTGTACCTAGCAGAAAAATATAAACACTTAATTTAATTATTTTAACTTATAGATAATACAAAACTAGTTTTATCAATTTCATGAGTACATGTATTCCCATATTTTTAAAGACATCAACTAAGCAAATTATTCTGCCACATTTTTCTGAAATGAATTCTGACTCACCTTGTGATCTTAGACACATGACAGTATGCCTCGCAATTCCGTAAAATGATTACTACAGTGAAAGAGAGTCTTGCTGGGAGTGCTTTTTCACATTTTAGGACAGTGCAGTGGGGTTGTATGACGTTACAACGCATACTTTTACAACACACACCTTTACAACGCATTTTTTACAACGCAACATCCATTACAACTCATTTTATTACAACGCACACCATTAAAACGAATTTTTTAAAAATATCTTTACAACGCATTCCATTACAACGCATACTACTTTTACAACGCATACCATTACAACGCATAACATTACATTGCATGTATGGTAAGTCTTGCATAGTGTAGGGGTAAAAATTACTATTCTAACTCCAGGGGGTGCAACAGTAGGGTAAGTGTTGGATAGTGTAAGGGTAAAATTACTATTCTAACTCCAGGGGGTGCAACAGTAGGGTAAGTGTTGGATGGTAATGGTATGCGTTATAATGGTATGCGTTTTAATGACTGCGTTGTTATGACATGCATTGTAATGGTTTGCGTTGTAGTGTCATGCATTGTAATGGTTGCGTTGTAATGGCATGCTATGTAATGGATGTTGCGTTGTTAAAGTTTTGTTGTAATGGTAGTGCGTTGTAAAAGTTGCGTTGTAAAGGTTGTTTCCCGTGCAGTGGTGTACAGGCAATGCAGGGGCTCAAAGTGGGACCAAGAATGTAGAAATGAGAATTCACTGAAATAATTTCTACATGCTACTGAAAAAGTTGGTATGCAATTTCTACTGCACACCCAGGATCTTTATTACACAGCATGGAGACTATTTGGGAATTCAGAGGCCTGACTCAACTTTATAGCACTAACTGTCATAAGGAATGACTCACACCAAGACTACATCTTTTGCCATATTTTAAAACACATCAACTAAGCAAATTATTCTGCAACATTTTTCTGAAATGAATTCTCACTCACATGACAGTATGCCTTGCAATTCAGCAAAATGATTACTACAGTGAAAAAAAGTCTAGCTAGTAGTGCTGTTTCACATTTTTGGACAGTGCAGTGGTGTACAGGCAATGCAAGGGCTCAAGGTGGGACTAAGAATGTAGAAATGAGAATTCACTGAAATAATTTCTACATGCTACTGAAAAAGTTGCTATGAAATTTCAACAGCACACCCAGGATCTTTATTACACAGCGTGGAGACTATTTGGGAATTCAGAGGCCTGACACACATGCTGCTTTGGACTTTATAGCACTAACTGTCATAAGGAATGACTCACTCCAAGACTACATCTTTTGCCATATTTTAAAACAGATCAAATAAGCAAATTATTATATCATTTTTAACAACAGCACTGTACTGCAAAAAAATATATCCTCAAACACATCAACATACCAAATGCTCCTTTCACAATATTTTTCCCAAAGCAGACAAATTCAAAATTAGACTCTGTTCAAATAAACTCCTGCTTCCACATTAGAATACATTTTTCAATTTAACTTAACTTGCACAACATAGATCCCCTTACAAATTAACAACTCACCTTTAAAAATGCTTTTGTAGTTTTAGAACAGTGTGAATCATACAGCAGATTTTCTTAAGCCGAATCTCTGAATAGTGCACCAGTCACAGCAAGCACAAAATAGCATAGCTTCCCTCTCATTTTACACTCTAATCTTGATGAAAACCAATCAAATATCTTTCCACACAAATTCAAAACCAAACTAACATTTTAATTGGTTGTACATTGAAACACTTTCAATCTCACATAACATTCAACCTTCCCCCACTGCTCTCCCTGCCTGTTACCATGGTAGCAATCCATAGACACCTAACTGAACACACAGGTGAAAAGTTCATCTGCAAAACAAACCAGGAAGGGTGTTTGACTTTTCAAAACAGCAGCGAATCCTGTGCAATGTTGCTTTCAATCACTTTCTCTCAACCATTAGCAAAACAGTAGCATGCACCCTAGTTTTTAATGTTGTATTTACAGAAACCACCAATCATTTATTCTTTTTTAAGTGTACTGAATCTCATCCACATTTTTTTCTAAACTACTACTTTTCAAACTGCCATTTCATTTTCAGAGCCCATCTTAGTACAACCAGATCTCCCTTCAAGATGCTTAGAGTGTGGATTGTAGGACACAGCTATATTTTCTGGAGTGAAAGGTATTCAGCAAATAGATGCTTTCTCAATCTTGACTTACCAAATGTGGATAATATGTGGATTGGCCAGAGAGGATTGAGATGTCACCAATTGATGTCATTGGTAAAATCTTTTTGCATCTCCCACACCCTGACCTCATAATTGTGCACTGTGGTGGCAATGTCCTAGGCACTTTGACTGGGGAAGGTCTGGAAATGCTTTTAAAGGACACCTTTGGGAAATTTATGTCACTTTTTCCACAAACTGCCTTTATATATTCTAATATATGCCAAAGATAAAAATGGAACTAGTACAACCAATATTGTCCACATATTGAGAAAGCAAGGAAACATGTGAATAAGTCTGTTTCTGCTTTCCTCAGAAACTATGGTATAGGTTCTATATACGGTATACATTTCACAGATGAGGGAAACAGAGTCTTCCTCTTGAATTTTAGACTCTGCATCGGTACTTACTTGTAGGTACAAAAAACACTCAATGAACACAACGGCTCTGTTTAGAGCCAACCAACATCTAAACACTCAAACTTGTTATTTAACTGTATTTTTTTTGTTTTTTTTCTGACGTGCGCGCAACGTGCGCGCACCTCGCACATTTTTGCCTCGAGGGTGCGTGCAATGTGCGTGCACCCCGCGATTTAAAAAAATAAATAAATAATTTTTGGGGGCCTTCGGAATCCTCCAGGCACCCCCTGAGAAGGCCTACGGGGTCAGGGAGTCTCTACCCTGCCCCCTTTTCACGTTCTTCACTTTTGTTTTCCGCTCTCTTCTGTCTCGAACACAAAATGGCGGCCAACACTTCCTGATTTCGACCGATTAGAATGTTGACAGACGTCTAACAGCAAATCAGAATTCCGCTCGCGCACACCCGATTCGCGCAACGTGCGCGCACGGGTGCTCGTCCGGTGCGTGCTTACAGATATATATATATTTTTTTCCCTATGATTTTCTCAGGAACTATTGGAGGGATTTACACCATTTGAGGAAAAGCGTGATCTGCGAATCAGACTCTACCATTTTGCCAAATTTCTTGTAATTCCGTTCAGCCGTTCCGGCTGTAGCCGTGTCCAAACGTCCTATGGAAAATAACATGGGGAAAACACTTTTTGGGACCCCCTTTTTTCTCAGCCCCCACTTGATGAATCCCCCAAAACTTTCAGGGAAGGAGTGTAGCGTAGCGGGCCATCTTCTTTGAGAAATTCGCGAAGATTCATCAACCGGCGCCAAAGTTATCCCCATAGAATGTTGCAGATTTCCTATGGAAACTAGGTCCTAACTAGTGACCGCCAGTAGGTAATATATATCTATATATTACCTACTGGCGGTCGCCAGTAGGTATATATAGTTAGGATTTTTTCTCTATGGGTTTTTTGAAAATTCTATGTCTAATAACTTTGGCGTTTGTGGACGGAATTGGCTGAAATTTTCAGCAAAATGGAACATTTTGTTTCTGAGCAGCCACTGGAAATTTGGGGGGAGTTGGTCCAGGGGGGGCCGAGAAAAAAGGGGGGTCCCAAAACGTGTTTTTAACATTGAGTTTTCCATAGGGCGGTTAGCCTCACTTTTAGCCCGAACGGCTGAATGGATTTGCACGAAACTTGGCAAAATTGTAGGGACTGGTAGCCCGATGTGCCTTTTGTAGGTCTCAATATATGTGCTGCAGTGGATTTTGAGAAAATAACGTTCAAAAAAAGATATATATCTGTAAGCGCGGACCAGGCAGCGCCCCGGTACGCGTACTTGACGCGTAACGGAACTTCGCGTAGCGAAGTTGATTGGCTCTCCGGTGTCTGTCAACATTCTAAACAGTCCGGAGCGGCCGCCATCTTGTCTCTCGGTAGGATCGAGTGACAAGAGGAGGACAAAACAAAGGGGGAAATGACCATAAGGGGGCATAGTAGATCCTCCCTGACCCCCTAGGTTTGATGTGGAGGCTTTAAAGGGGCCCCGCTAAGCAAAAAAAATAAATGTTTTTTTGTTTTTTTTCGTGGTTAGCGCCCGGTACGCGAACCGGGAAGCGTTCTGGGGAGCGTATCACAATGAAAAATGAATGATAGACTTTTCAAATGCTGTATGTTAATTGATTGTTGGTTTTGTTGATTATTTTTATTTATTTATTTTTTTTAAGCTTTTTTTATTGTGTTTCATAATTTATTAAACTTTCTAACATTTCATTGTCAGAAATTTCATAATAATCATGGAATATAGATTGTAGTCTCTGAGGTTGTAAAATGTCCTCATTTGCAAGGAGGTTATCTACTGCTTGTACACATTGCAGTAGTTCTTGGTCCCAAGTTTCATCCATAAATTCAATCTCATTTGGATCAATGATTTCTGTGTTGGACTCTGGAAGGACAATTTCAAATGAAATGTTTTGTTCACTTTCCATTTTTCCTGAAATTTGCATAAAAAAAATATATATTAGTAGAGGTAGGGCACTGTTGGGATTAATTTTAGATAGGCAGTTTTTAACAGAGAATTTATCTTTGGGCAGTGTATAGTATCAGAGTGGAAGTAGGAATATAAAAAAGTGTATCTAAATTTATAAGTACTACAGAGGGATAGTATATAACTAACAGAAAAAGTTTGCCATATTAACTTAAAGTGCACAATATACTTCAGTTTTAAAAATAACAACTTACCTTTAAAAAGAAGTTGAAGTTATTAATGAAAATCCTATTGAAATGTACACCAGGAAGTAGTAGTCAAAATGGCTGTGTTTCCTTCTCTTCCTTTATATATATTCGGGTACATAACCAATCAAATGTGAGGTAAAAAAAGTAGAAAATGAAAGTAACATTTTAATTGGTTGTCAATTCCAACATTTCAGATGTGTTTTGTGAAGTAATTTACCTCACGGTATTTAGAGAGGTCTACAGGCTAAATGGCTAAATGGAATTCCAATCAAATTTGTGAAAATGGTAGGGATTGGTATGTAGTATGAGCTAATCTATATTTGGTGAAATTGTCTCCAGTGGCTTTTCTGTGAACTACTTTCCCACCTTTTTTTCCCAGGGAGCGACCCGGTACGCGAACCGTTGAGCGCCCCGGTTCGCGTACCTTAAGCGTTCCGGGAGTCCACCATTTTGTGTTTCGGTCGAATTAAGATACAAGATGGAGGGCAAATAATGTTCAGAATGGGTAGAAGGGGGCACGGTAGACTTATCTTGACCCCCTAGGTTTTCTGAGGGTGGCTGAGGAGGTTTATATGTGCGAAAAAAAAACATTTTTTTTAAAAATTTCGCGAGGTTAGCTCCCGGTACGCGTACCGGGTAGCGCCCCAGGGAGTGTACTTTGTTGAAAATTAGTGAAAAAAGTTAGAGTAAAATAATAATTGTGAGTGATTAGATGTAGGGTAGCTCTGAGAAGAGCTTTTGGGTTTATGGTACATTTTGGTACTTATAAGTAGGTACCAATGCACATTTTTAAATTCAGAGTGAAAACTCTGTTGCCCTCATCTGAGAAGTGAACTCCATCTCCTCTGTAGATATCTTGCATGTAGTAACGCAAGTTATTGTTGTACAGGGAGCCCATTCCATGGTCTCTCATGTAAGCTGAAACAGATTTGTTTACATGCTTCCTCGACTTCTCAATTTGTGGACAAAATTGGTTTGACCACCTCCATTTCTGTCTTTGGCATATATTTGAATATACCAAGGCAGTCTGAGGAAAAAGTGCCATTAATTGCTCAAAGGTGTCCTTTAAAAGCATTTCCAGACCTACACCAGTCAAAGTGCCCAAGTCATTACCTCCACAGTGCACAATTAACAGGTCAGGTTTTGGCAAATGCATAAAGGTTTTCACCAATGGTATCAATTGGTGACATTTTAATCCTCTGTGGCCAAACCACTTAATTTCCACATCTTGTAAATTGAGGTTAGGTAAATTCCTGCTTTCAACGTACCTTTGAGCCCAGTGAATATAACTATGACCAACAATCCAGACAGAAAACATGGTGAGAGAAGGTTCTCCTGCAGTCAGATGAAGTGTGGCAATGAAATGGCAGTTGAAAAAATGTGAGTTTGAAATGAAAAAAACTGTGGAGTTTCTGTGTTCATGAAGTAGTAACAGTGATTGGTGGATTTTGATTGATGAAAACAGAAAGTTAGGGTGTACAGATGTGTTGTTTGAAAGATGTATTTTGAGTGGTCAATAAAAAATCATTAAATGAAAGAAAGCACTGGATATGCAGGTGCACTGAGAGTTCAGAGTTCAATTGCAACATTGTTGTGTGAATTTGCAAACACCAGAGTTTCTCCAAGAGGTGGTTGCTATGGAAAATAGGCAGAAAGGGCAGAGGGGGAAGGGTTTTCATTTGAAAAAAAGTGAGGGAAGAGTTTTGATTGGGTGACATGAGAAATATGTGTGAAGAATTACACCATTTCTGTGCTTTTGATAGCTGCAGACTCTGGAGTGCATACCTTTTGCTCTGCTGAAGACAAATTGGTGTGTTTCTTAGACTGTTTTCAAACTCAAAGTGTTTGCTAAGGTGAGAAAATATTTCTTTACTTTAGATAGAGAATAGTGTGCTTTAAGGAGAAAATTATGATTTATGTGGCGCAAATTGCTTGTAAATATGCTCTCACATGTGCATGGAAAATTTTGATTTTGAATGTTTGTGTTACATAGCCATGTTAAAAGTGACGCAACCATGCTGGAAAGCCAATCAAAAAATGATTTCATGTGTTTTAATGACATTTTAAGTCATTTTCTGATGTGCAGTGTTTAGAAATTATGATTTGAAAATCGTTTTTGTGGAAAAGGAATTGTTTTTAAATTCATGACAAGGATATAATGGTGTATGGTTCTTTATAAGGCAATTGACTGTCCTTGATGTTATTTTTCTCATTTTAGTGTAAGACCTTTCTCTGTGGCGCAAATTGCTTGTAAATATGCTCTCACATGTGCATGGAAAATTTAGATTTTGAATGTTTGTGTTAAATAGCCATGTTAAAAGTGACCAAACCATGCTGGGAAGGCAATCAAAAAACGCTTTCATGTGTTTTAATGACATTTTAAGTCATTTTCCCATGTGCAGTGTTTAGAAATTATGATTTTAAAATCGTTTTTGGGGAAAAGGAATTGTTTATAAAATCATGACAAGGACATAATGGTGTATGGTTCTTTATAAGGCAATTGACTGTTCCTGATGTTATTTTTCTCATTTTAGTGTAAGACCTTTCTCTGTGGCGCAAATTGCTTGTAAATATGCTATTACATGTGCATGAAAATTTTAATTATCAATGTTTGTGTTACATAGCCATGATAAAAGTGAACCAACCATGCAGGAAAGCCAATCAAAAAACGCTTTCATGTGTTTCAATGACATTTTAAGTCATTTTCTCATGTGCAGTTTTTTGAAATTATGATTTGAAAATCGTTTTTGGGAAAAAGGAATTGTTTTTAAATTCATGAGAAGGACATAATGGTGTATGGTTCTTTATAAGGCAATTGACTGTCCCTGATGTTATTTTTCCCATTTTAATGTCAGACCTTTCTTTGTGGCGCAAATTGCTTGTAAATATGCTCCCACCTGTACATGGAAAATTTTGATTTTGAATGTTTATGTTACATAGCCATGTTAAAAGTGACCCTACCATGCAGGAAAGCCAATCAAAAAACGCTTTTATGTGTCTTAAGGACAATTTAAGTAATTTTCCCATGTGTAGTGTTTTGAAGTTATGATTTGAAAATCGTTTTTGAGGTAAAGGAATGTTGTTAAAATTTATGTTCGCCATATGCCCCCAAATTTCTTTTTCAGGGTTGCAGCAGGGTGTTCTTGAGACACCCCTGCACCTTTGGAATAAATTCCTAATTTGTGATGAGCAAATTGTTAATCGCAAATTGCACCTTCATTTATATGAGCCTCCTAGCCCATGGAAATGAATGGGTAATTTGCAATTAGCAATTTTCTCAAACAAATTTGGAATGGTAAAGAATCGCTATTTATTCCTTAAAATTCGCTTTTTTGGAAATGCAAAATAGTTATATGATACATATGGCGGTTGATGTCTAACAAGATAAGAAGCTTATGGATACATTTATGATGACTGGTGCAATGAAGTAGAAATCACTTACTTCATTGGTAGGCCTTTACAATAAATTATCTCCTCTGTATTCTTCATCAAGCGTAACTTTAATCTGCAATCCTGAGTAGGCCTCACCTTAAACAAACCTCTGGATAGGCCACATCTTATTGTCATCCTGATTTAATCATTTATAATGCTAGGGACAGATTTATGATAGGTGTATACCTCTTTTGTGCCACTTAGAAAACATTGTCCATGGGGAAATGACTTAAAATGTCATTAAGACACATGAATGTTTTTTTTTAAAACGTTTGCAATTTTTTTGGGTCACTTTCAACATGGCTATGTGTCTGAAACAGTCAAAATCTAAATTTGCAATGCACAGGTGGGAGCATATTTACAAGGAATGTGCTTCATGGGGAAAGGTCTTATAATGTAATATGGGAAAAATGACATCAGAGACACTGAAATGCCTTATAGAGAAGCATACACCATTATGTCCTTGTCATAAATTTGCAAACCATTACTTTTCCCCAATTTTTTGTGATTTGTGATTCCTTAAATGCAATGTATCAAAAAAAAATATGTAAAAAATGATATTAAGGATTTGGAAACTACCACCAACTTCTAGTTTGTGGTAATTTGCGAATTCTTTTCAAAAAGCATTTTTTAAAAAAAAAAAAAAAAGGTCCCATATGACGCCCATACATGCCATTAGGGCATGTAGGTGTGCCATGTGCTCCCAAATTTCTTTTTCAGGGGTGCAGCAGGGTGTTCTTGAGATACCCCTGCACGCTTGAAAAAAATCCTATTTTGTGATGAGCTAATTGCTAATCACAACTTGCAACATTAATTCTTATGAGCCTCCTAGCCTATGGAAATGAATGGGTAATTTGCAATTAGCAATTTGCTCATTGCAAATTAGGAATAGTAAAGAATCGCTATTTATTCCTTAAAATTTGCTATTTATAATATGTAAAATATTTTGATGATACATATGGCAGTTCATCTGTAACAAGATAAGAAGCTTAGGGATAGATTTATGATGAGTGGCGCATCACCAGGGATGTGACAGTCATCCTGCGCCACTGTTCCGCCACCCATGTTGTGCTGCATTTACAATGCGGCGCAGCATGGGGCAAAAACGGCACAGATGCGTGACGCATCTGTGCCGTAAAGGTGGCGCATTGCTGGAGTTGTATCGTAAGTGCGATGCAGCTCCAGCAAGGCTCAGGGGTGCCCCATCTCTACAATGCTGCGTCAAGACCTATGCCAGCTTCAAGCAGGCGCAGGGTTTTGAAGCAGCTTTCTCCTATCTGATTGTAAATGCGGCACACCATGGGTGGTAAAGCAGTGGTGCACATTAACTGGTGCATGCCTGGGGATGTGCCATTTAATATAAATCTGCACTTTAACATTTGAGTATGTGCAGGGGACACAGAGTCGTTGAGGCTTATCCAAGGTTAAGAACAGATGAGTCCTGTTCAGTGAAAAATTAGACATAGGCTTCACCTGCTCAGCATCGCTGGACATGGCTAAATAATAGCTGCAAAATGTTACTCTTGTTAAATAATTTTACTATTATAATCTGTGAGATTTGTCTCTTACTCTGCAACATCTCATTGTTGTTATCTTTCTTTAAAGATAAAGACAACCTCAACATGAGCGACAATCTGCAATCAGTTGATTTTGACCTCATCATTGAACTTGTAATTGAAACATCAGTGGATGTTGATCCATTGGATGATTTAAATCCTGAGGATGAAGAAGAGCGTGATGAGGATGCAGATTTGTCCGAATTATATGATATAGGATGGGAAGCTGACCTGCTTGAGCCTTTGGAATTATAAACATTTATTTTTAAAATTTATAATCAATAAAAAGTAAAAAGGTAAACCGTTTAATTTAAAAATAAAGACACCTTCAAAAACAGGTTATGTGTAGTGTCTTCAATAAAATATTAAAATATGCTCATAAAATTAGATCAGATTCACATATAAAATAGCATAGGTAACATAAATATAAATGTCATTTCTTTTCTGGTATTTCTGTATTGTAAAAATGGCAATGACTAAAAAATCTTCAAATTAAAATGTCAAGTAGTGTGTTATGTTTTTGATCACTATTACTGATTTACTGTTTGATAATAATGTTAAATAATAACATTTTTTATTATATTTTTCCTCAGATTCAACTGCAGATCATTTCAAGATTTCAATATGCCTACAAAAATAAGAGAGATAAAGGCTGCAAAACGTCAAAGACAGCAGGAGAAAAAAAAAACGCAGCAGTCCTCTAACAAAAAGATTTCTCAAGCCATGAAGAAAGCACCGGGTAAGAGCTCTAAATATTTCATAAGAAATATTTCTAATAAAAAAAATATTAGTACAGAAAATGTTTCAATCCATAACATGAGAAGTAAATCAAATGGAAAGAAAAGGACAAATGAAAATGTTACTGCTAGAGCAAGAGATAAATCTGTGCATGATAGTAGAAGGAAACAACAGTTTAGGGAGATTCGTAAACGAATGTTCCGTAACAGGATAATTGGCAATTTGTTAAAAAATATTAAGAAAGGTCAACAGAAATTAGTTTTTTATAGGAGAAAAAAAAAAGTTGAGAAAGTTATTGATCAGGCTTTTGAAATTAAACGTAAGTTATTTATTTTGATAATCAATAGAATTAGGAAGCTAAACAAGGCAATTTTTGATTTCAAAAGAAATAGTAGATGGAAGAGAATAGTTAATCGTAGTAATTTTTGTGAAGTTTTTTCTGGAGAATGGATACATAGTTCAAGCTGTGAGGCATTTTTTAATGAAGAGAGTTATTTCCAGGATAATGATTTGGTGCATGCAGTTGACATCAGTGGTCGTGCTTATGAAGTGAAAGATGGTTGTCCAGTTGAAAAAGAAAAACTTGTGACAACAGAGGCAGAAGAGTTGTTAGGTAATGAGGTTTTAGGAAGACGTGCTAAGGGTCCTGTGTACACCTGGAAGTGTAGTAGTATTTGCAGTGTGCGACAGGATTCCATCAATTTGCTTTGTGATTTTGTACGGACATTTAACAAGAAAAGTTTGAAGCAGAAAATAAGGTTGTTGCAAGAATTAGATCCTTGCAGAGTGAGAGAAGTGACAGGTTTGCATGGTCATTCACTGGCTTGTCTTTCCAGGAGAGTATGCCAGAGTGTTTTTCATCATTTCAGGATGCTAGCAGTGCATCATAACAAAGTGAGGAAGTTAGTTAGACTGTTGTATTATGCTAAGAGTCCAGCCATTATGCTGAAACAATTATGCGCTGCTCTTTTGCATGGTTCTGAAATAGATGTGAAGAATATATGTGAAGAAATTGAGTTTTGTTACTTTGGAAGTAAAGAGGAGAATGTTGAAATTGAGCAAGAAGTAGAGGGTCATTTGGAAGATAGTGTACATGTTTCCAGTACAGATAATTTCCAGAGGGAAATTGCGACGTTTGACATGAAATCAAGTGAGAGGCCTAATTTCACTTGTGTGTGTTGTAGACGCACTTATTATAAGAATCAGACTAAGTTAGTGGATTTATATGCAAAAAGTGAAAGGGAAAATAATAGTGAATGGAAGGATTTTGCAACATACTTGATGGTAGAAAATTGTTTTGATTTGGGATTGGATCAACGTGTGTGTACTTATTGTTGTAACAAATTAAAACAAAACCAGATGCCTGCTAGAGCAGTTCATAATAATCTGGAATTGGTTGAGATTCCTTCTGAATTGAAGGACTTAAATACTTATGAATCTATTTTGATTCAAAGTATCCATCCCTTTCAGGCTATTGTAAGAATGGAGCCAAAGACAGGGAAATTGCCTCCATCAGATTTACAGAGAGGATTAAAGGGAAGAGTTGTTTATTTGCCTCTAGATTTCAAGAAAAACATTAACACAATTGGAGTAGAAAAAGTGGAAGAGGAACCTCTGGTTATCTTAGTTAATGGGGTTCCGACAAAGAATAAGAAAATATGGCAAGATTTAGTAGATGTTAGGAAAGTTAAAAAGGCAACATTGTATTTGAAAAAAAATAATAAATACTATAAGAATGTATATGTTGCAGAAGAGGAAGTAAGTGAGGAAGAGGATAGCGATTTGTGTGCTGGTCAAATTGAGAAAGTAGAACCCTCTACTAGTGAGGAAATATATGAACATTATAGTGTTCATCCTTTGCATTCAAAGGAAGTCATGGGGAATGCTATTGAGTTGTTTCAAATGAAACAAGCCAAAGGGAGTCCCATTAGTGTTTGGGAGGAAAGTTTGGAAGCTCGGTGTTTCCCACAGCTTTTTCCAACAGGTCAGGGAGGAAGATATGATGAGCGACCTCATCAAATTCCTGCTTCTGAATACCGGACTTTGCGATTGTATTCAGGAGATGCTAGGTTTCGACAATGCATTCCTTATTTGTTTCATCTCCTGTTTGAAAGCGATCTGTCTGGACTGTCATATGCAGTGAACCACATCTTGAAAAGTGGTATACACATGCAAAACATCTCGGCAAGTGATTTTATGGATAAAGTGAATGTCCAAGATAGTATTTTGGATTCTCACCTGATTAATCTCATGGCGTGTCAGCGTGGTACTAATGAGTACTGGTACCGTCGTCATGGTGATTTAAAATGTATGCTGAGGAACTTAGGTACTCCCACATGGTTCCTCACTCTGAGTTGTGCCGAGTATGGCTGGGAAGACTTACTTCAATTTCTACGAGAGGCAAATGCTAACGTAGAAAACATCGAATTCAAGACACCCGGAGAACTGTGCTCTTTGGATCCAGTCAATGTATGTAGGTACTTCAATCATAGATTTGAAGCTATGATGTCTTTCATCATGAATAAGAAGAATCCACCTCTTGGAGAGGTGTTGGATTTCTTCTGGAGAAAGGAGTACCAAGCAAGAGGTGCTCCTCATATACATATGTTGCTGTGGATCAAGGATGCACCTAAATTTGGAACGGATCCAGAAGACTCAGTGATGAGTTTCATCCAACAGTATTCTATGTGTGCTGTTCCAAACGCAAAGGAGAAGAAAAGCCTAAGAGAAAAAGTTCTGCGTTTCCAAAGCCATCGATGTGGAAAGTACTGCCGTCGTAAATTCCGAAACAAAGACAAGTTCTACACCAAATGTCGTTTCGGCTTTCCACGACCGGTGATTTCTAAAGGAAGAGTAAACAGTTTGATGTCTTCGCTGCGACATAATGTGATGAAGAAATCACCTAAAAACACTTACAATTTGAAGAGGAACGAAGAGTCCAAGTACATCAACGACTACAACCCGGTGATTTTGTCCATGTGGAATGCTAACATGGATATACAGTTTGTGGCTGATAACTGTATGGCTGTGGCTAGGTATGTGACGTCTTACATCACCAAAAAAGAGAAGACAGAATTGAAGGATATGTGGGAGGACATTTCCCATGAAAAGAGCCTCAGCAAGAAGTTGTACAGTTTCAGTCTGAAGATGTTGTCGCATCGAGAAATCGGAGCGTACGAATGTTCTGACCGGTTGTCTTCAGCAAGTCTCTATGCCAAGTCCAGGAGTATCGTTTGGGCGAGTCTTGGTCTTGCTGCAACGCGTAATCGAGTTCTCAAACCTGTGCGGGAAATTGAGTATTTGGCGGAAAAGGAGCCAAACAGTACCGACATTTTGAAGACAAACATGTTGGATACATATTATCCAAATCGAAGCAGTCACCTAGAGAATGTTTGTCTGTATGAGGTTCTGCAAAATTACATGTTCAAGAGGAACATCAAAGAAGATACTGAGAAAGGAGTGTATGCTGTAATAGGAAGTGAGGGATGTCTGGTCAAGCAAAGAAAATGCCACTTGATAAACCATCGAAAATTGAGTGGCGAATCTCCTGAAAAAAAGGAGTTTTTCTATTTAGCACTTTTGCAACTTTTCAAGCCTTGGCGTGCAGAAGAGGAACTGCTTGGAGATTTCCTCTGTTACGAAGACTCTTTCAATGTCGCCAAGGAGACCATAGAATGTCCTGCTTTTCCCAAATATGTAGAAATGTTGAATGCGGAAATTGAGCAGGAAGCAACGATTGCAGCCGAGATTGCCAGAGACAGTTCTCAGGACAGTCAGAGTTCTGCTTCATTGAGTCAGGATCCACTAGGAGGACCTCTTATTGAAAATGAAGCTGCCACTGCTATGAATGAGGTGGAAAGAGCCATGGCACATGCTCAAGAGGATGCGGTTAACTTAGAAGAGTTGGAAAGGCAACTCAACGTTGAGCAGAGGAAAATATATGACGAAGTTACCATGCAAATTGATCATGGATTAAGTCATGATAAGAAAGAGTGCTCATGTACGTCGTTGAAGCCTGTCCGACTGTACGTGAGTGGAGAAGCGGGAACTGGAAAAAGTTTCCTCATTAAAGCAATTTCATGCTATTTGCAGGAAAGGACAGAGTCATCGCTGTCTTGTGTTGTCACTGCTCCAACTGGACTGGCAGCACATAATATTAAAGGGATTACTTTACATCGTTTACTGATGCTGCCAGTGGAGCATGACAACAAATTAGAATATCACAAGCTATCTGGAGATGCTTGTTTTGAAGTTTCAAGAATCTTGAGGAAAATGAAACTTCTTATCATTGACGAAGTAAGCATGGTTTCCAATGTCATGCTTGCCTTTGTGCATTTGAGGATGCAAGAAGTTCTCAAAACAGAGTATGATGTGTTATTTGGTGGCAAACACATCATTGTTTTCGGAGATCTTCTGCAGCTGACACCAGTGAAAGGGCAACCTGTGTTCAAAATGCTCACGCATGAAGATACCAGGAAGTGCCTAGGCAGCATTGGCAACGTCAATATATGGTTAAACTTCAATTATGCTGAACTGCATGAAAATATGCGTCAGGCAAAGGATGAAGTTTACAAGACTATTCTACAAGATGTTAGAATTGGAAAAGTGACCGAGCATGGGAAAGAAGCTTTACATGCACGATTACTGTCAAATTTATATCCAGAACAAGATGTTGTGCCTGAGAATATTTTTCAGAAAATTACTGATAAGAAATCTGGAATATGTTTGATGCCAACTCTTGCAGAATGTGCCAAATTTAACAACAAAATGTTGCATTTAGAAAAGCAAGAGATTGTGAAAGTGGAAGCTATTGATAGAGTAGAGCATATGGGATCAACAATTATTTTGTCTGAGAATCTGACAACAAAATTGGATTTATTAGAGAAGAGTATATCTAAAACTGCAGGTTTTGAAAAGACTCTGAATGTGTGCTTGAACTGCCGTATAATTTTAAGAAGGAATTTACATGTTGAAAGAGGTCTGGTAAATGGATCAATGGGTAATGTTGTTGATTTTGTGAAATACAGAAATAGAGATGGAATTGAATTTTTAAAAATTAAATTTGATGGCATTGAGGAAGTACAGCTAATTGCTCGTTGTTCTGCTAGATTTTTGCTTGTAAAAGACTTATATGTTCGCCGTAAGCAGTTCCCTGTTTGCTTGGCATATGCGGTGACAATTCATAAATCGCAAGGTTTAAGTGTAGACACTGCATTGGTGAATATTGGCAGTTCTGTGTTCAAGGAGGGTATGGCATATGTGGCATTGTCACGAGTTAGAACTTTATCGGGATTGTACTTGATTGAGTGTGATGTCAGAAACATTTGTGCAGATCTAGATTGTGTTAAGGAATACAATAGGTTAAGAAGAGAGTATGCGCCACATTTGCCTCAGTTTCCTTTGTTTGAGAAACGTCTGGTAGGCCGGAAACGAAGAAATGAGAACAATACTGGGGAGGTTGTAGCAAAAAGACAAAAAGTGAATGAACCTAAAATTACAAGCAGAAACAAAGAGGATTCTGTTGAAGATGTTGTTGGTTTTCAGTTTGAAAACAGTTCTGGTGTCAACTGCTATGCTAATGTAGTAATTAATGTTTTGTTTTCTCTAAAAAATGTAAAAGAAGAGATTGTGGTCAATTCTGATCAAAGATTTTGCAGTTTGTTAAATTCTGTGTTAGAGAAATGTACCACTGATAGAAGAAACATAGAAAGTGTGTCTGAAATTAGAAATCTGTTAGATAGATGTTCAGGCCAAACACAATTCTCTCAAAATATTCAGCAAGATTGTCAGGAGTTTTTAATGTATATGCTTGATGTATTACATGCTGAAGGTGTAGATGTAGATCAGCTGTTTGGGCTTTCTTATCAATGGCAGCATGACTGCGAGAACTGTATGGTATCAAGTACTACTAGTGTAGACTCAGAAAGATTTATATATTTAACTTTGCCAGACAGTAAATCAGTCTCCTTTAATAAGCTAGTAAAAGCTGCTAATCACAACATGGAGTGTAGCCAATGTAAATCTGAAATGATGTCCACATTATTTATACGAACATATGGCCAGTACGTCATTTTAATGTTCCAACGATGTAGGCCTGATGGAACAAAATTGACAACTTTAATAAAAATTTTTGTAGCTTCGCAGTTGTCAATATCAGGAAGGACTTTTGTAACTACAGCAATTATATATCATGACGGCCCTTCAATATCATCAGGACATTACACAGCTTATTTAAAGTCTAGAAATGGCTGGTCATTCTGCAATGATTCTGTTTTAATTTTCAAAAAAAAATTGCCGTATGACCTTAAAAACTCTTACCTGGTGTTTTTAAAACCAAAATTTTAGGAAAATAATCTCGGGATATGATCTGTGGAATTTCAAGAAGTTCTAATGGCTCCTACACAATTTGGCCTTGAGGATAAGTGTAGTTCAGAGACATAACTTCTAATCATAGGATTGGACATCATGGAGATGTATGTGCACTTTAAATGAGTTCAGAAAAACTGTTTCTTTTCATAAGCTAATTGAAGCAGCCAATCAAAACATGGAGTAGAGGGAATGTAAGTCTGCAATGCTGTCTACTGTTTTACATTGCTTTGTGATTAAAAGTGATGTAGAGAATTAAATAATTGTAGTACTCATAGAGGTAGTGTAAGTCTGCTTCATATTAAGCAGTATCAGTGTCATAGGAAATGTAGAACATGACTGAGCAAGAAGGGGAAGATATTACTATTCCAGGATTGTGAAAATGATCTTCAACATTTTAATTCTGAAAGTTGCGGAAATGCCAAATGATGGGATTGGCTTACAAGAAATCCAAGAGTTATAAATATCTCTGACTAGATTTGGCCTTGTGGAAAATAGTGGTAGAGAGCAAGAAGTCATTTATTGCATGTAACGTGTTTTTAAAAACGATGGAGGTTTTCTTTCAGAAAGTGGCGGGCTGAAAGTAATAACAGCACAAAAGAGTGTAAGCTGTTCATAGGACATCCTTGGACGTCATGGAAAGTAAGTTAACTTTAAGGAGTTCTGAATTTTAATTTCTGATGTTGTATGGGTTTTTTAAACACAATCATTTTGATTGTGTTTTTTTTTCCCCGCTGTTACATGATGAATACCTTCAAGTCACTGTTTTTAGTGAATTTTGATACATTCTGAGAACAGCAAAAATAAACCATTTAACATGTATAATTAATTCTGTACTGTTTGCATTTATGATGTATATGTAGAACTGTGTAGGAGGCATGGAGAAGGTGAGTTTTCTGTAAGTGTTAAATTTATTGTATGCAGTGCTGCACTTCTACGTATTCTTTCATATGCTGGACTACATCTGCACAATGAGATACCTAAGCAAAGGAAACACAAGTGATGTGATTGTGAAATGAGCAAAATAAATTGCACATATTTCAATTACATCACCTGTGTTTCCTATCATTACGAATCACATTGTGCAGATCAAGTTTAGGTCTGTCCAGTGAAACATAGGAGGTTTCTACTTTGTTGAAGAGTGCAGTGGACATGACTCACTTCATTAGTAGACTTTCACAGATATTATCTCCTCTGTACACTTCAACAAGTGTAAATCTCATCTTGAACTCTGAGTAGGCCTCACCTCAAACAAATCTCTGGATAGGAGACATGTTATTGGCATACTGAAGCGACACTTTTCTGAAACAAGAGCAATGCAAAAGATGCACCATGTTTTAAGATAGGCCTCACTTCATCTGCATCAAGATACTGTTAGTTTAAAATGTATATCTTTAGGATTGTGTAGAGGACCTGGAGAAGCAGAAGCTTCTGTCAGTGTCAAAGTTGTTGAAAAACTATTTGTCCTTCAATATTTTCCCTTGTCTTTTGTAATTTTTAAATACATATTTTAATTTTTTTCAAATGTTGGTTCTCTCTTTCACAGATTGAAAGTATAGAAATAAAATGTGATTAATTTAACGGCAATTACAAGGTAAATAGTTGTACTCTTTTCGTTACATTTCTATCACATTCACCTACTATTAGATCCACTGCTTCACTTCTTTAATCCTCAGTTTCCTGCCTTTGCTACTTTCCTCATTCCTTTCTCTATTACCTATTTACTCAACTCCTTCCACTCTTTTTCTCAGTCCCTCTGTTCTCATAGTTCCTCAGTCTTGTTCACTCACTCCATCTCTATTACTCTTAGTGTCTGTGAATTACTTTCCCAACTTTTTTTTTTTTGGACTGCTTCCCGGGAAGTTGCCCGGTTCGCAAACCAGCAGCGTTATGGCAGTCCACCATTTTGTGTTTCGGTCGAATCAAGATACAAGATGGAGGGCAAATAATGTTCAGAATGGGTAGAAGGGGGCACGGTAGATGTATCTTGACCCCCTTGGTTTTCTGAGGGTGGCTGAGGAGGACCATAGTTCTTCACTCTTGTTCACTCTCTCTGTTTCTATTAATGTCACTGTTTATGACTGATCAAAAAAATGTTTTTTAAAAAAGAACAGTAACTATAAGGGAAGGAAATAGACAGTTATGTTAAAAGAAAGACAGCTATAGGGAGTAAACTAAGGATACTGTTACCTACAATCCACTGCTGTTGATGTTACTGACCATGTCATGAATGATGTAATATGTGACATCATCAGCAGTGGATTGTAGGTAACAGTATCCTTAGTTTACTCCCTAGAGCTGTCTTTCTTTTAACATAACTGTCTGTTTGCTTACCTTATACTTACTGTTCTTTTTTTTAAAAAATATTTTTTTTGGTTAGCTTCCGGTACGCGTACCGGGTAGCGCTCCGGGAGCGAACTAAGAGAAATAGAGGTTGGCAGAGTTCCAAATATTCTACCAATTTTTTTATAATGGGGAGTTAGTTCTGAAAAGAACTTTTTTTTTTATGTTTTTGTTGTTTTATATTTTTTTTAGTATTTTTTGAACATTTTTTTACTTTTTTTGTATTTTCTGAACGTTTTTAAATTTTTTTTGGTTTTTTTGGGGGGGGGGGGAAACAAAAACGATCCATTATAAAGGGCTCAACAGGAGCAAAAAAAAAAAAAAGAATTTATTTTTTGGTGCGTTTCGTACAAACATTAATATGATTTTGAATTGCTCGCAAAATCAAAGTGATGCTACTTTCTCTGTAGCAGATGAAAGTGCCACATTCCACGCACACTTGCTTTACGTGCCCAAACAACATTTGGATGTTTGCGATCATCTCCCTCGCCTCTGGTCCCGACACCTCTGGAACCACCGATCTTCTTGCCATTGGGAGGGGATTTTGTTGTTCGTCACGTAGCTGGGCAGCACTATAATTATTTGGGTGCCACCTACTCATATGCCGATGCATAGTATGATTGCCATAACTGTATTTTTTATCAGTGCCCCTTGACAATCTATCACCGCATATGCGGCAAAACACGTAACGTGCATTCACTTTCTTTTGCCCCTCAGGAATTCTGTAGAATTGCCAGATGTAATTCTCCTTTCGATTGTACCTCCTGGGCTCCTCTGGCAAAAACTCATGCTCTTCCTCCTCTTCCTGTTCTTCCTCTTCTTGCAAAATTACTTCTGCAGGTGGTCCTCTCTTTCTTGGATTTGGTGGAGGTGGTGGGCTAGCACCAGCTGAAGCTACTAATGAAGCCATCTCAAAGTCTCAATAAAGGGTCTTTCTCTCACCAAGATGAAAGTCAGAGTGATGAAAGAAGGAGGGGTTTTCATCATTTGGGAAAAACAAAAGTTCTAAACCAATGAAAAGTGTCCATTTTAGATCACATGACCTTGTATTACATCATTAGGAAACCAAAAGTGAAATGAACCAATGAAAAGTGTTATTACCGAGTCACATGACCTGCTATGTTTACGTTACGCGGTCGGCGCCGCGCCGCGGATCGCTTCCGGTTCGCGTACCGCTGCGCTTCCGGGTACGCGAACGTAGCACGTAATATGACGTATTACGCGAGAACGCGAAACGTCATGCTGACGCGAAGCGTCACGATGTTGTTTTGTAACGCGAGAGGTGCGCAAAAGGAACGTTTACCAGTTCGCGTACCGGGTCGCGCCTCCGGATTGAGCTAACGGGAAGCTAACCGGTACGCGTACTGGGAGCGAAACAAAAAAAAATAAAAAAAAAATTGTATAAAAAACATGTAAAAAATCTTTTTCTTTTTAAAGAATAATACATTGTAAAGGTTTTGATATTAGCTATTAAAAAACCAATGAAATTCACTGAAAAAACCATAGGTTATAGACCATATATAGTTAGGAATTAGCATTTACAAAACCTTAAAAATTCACTGACAAAAACCATAGGTTATACACCATATATAGTTAGGAATTAGCATTTAAAAAACCTTATTTTACTCACACAAAACCAATGAAATTCCATATATAGTTAGTTGTACTAACTATATATCACGCACCCGCAATCCACTGCTGATGATGTCACATATTACATCATTCATGACATGGTCAGTGACATCACTGATGACATCACTGATGACATCTCAAATGACATCACTGATGACATCACTGATGACAAAATCCAGTGACTGTATTTTTCTGTAAAGTTAAAATATGTCTTACATATTTATGAATGAGTCGATGTATAAGTGTCTGGACGAAGGATTTAGTAGGTGCATGACTGAATGTATGAGTGAGTGATTAAATGTGTCTCACTGAGTGCATGGGTTAGTGACTAAACTGTCTTAATTTGTGCATCATTATGTCTGTTGTTCTGTAAACTGCTGCATGTGTTGATCAGTAGCTATATGAGTAACTATATAGGTTATTGATTGGTTGCCCAAGCATTTGTATGGGAGACTGAGTGTGTGTGTGGGTGGCTGGGAAGTGTATGACTCTGTGCATAGATGTATGGATTCAAAAGTGCATGTTGGAAACAGCTGTATGGGCGGTTGACTGTGTGCATGACTGTATTGGTGAGTGAATAGATATCTCAGTGCTACATGTCAAATTAAGTACATATGTAAAATACAGTACATGTGAGAGTTGACATATATAAATAACTGTGCATAAGAGCCAGTGAATGTGTGAGTGGCTGTATGGATCATTGTGAACTTGTATCCAGGATTGTATAAGTGAGTAAATATGTTTTAGTATATGTTTGAATAAGTAAGGTGTGTTTAACTGTATAGTTAAGGAAACGGAGGTGTGATTGATTGTTTGCATGACTGTCTAGGTGTGTGTGTAACTTCATGGATGAGTGACAATCTGTGAGTCTGTGTTTACACTGAGTGTATCTAAGGTTATATTAGAGTCTGAAGAGGTTCATCGTATTATCACATGAATGATTTTATCAGTGATGTCATCAGTAATGTCATTTGAGATGTCATCAGTGATGTCATCAGTGATGTCATTTGAGATGTCATCAGTGATGTCATCAGTGATGTCACTGACCATGTCATGAATGATGTAATATGTGACATCATCAGCAGTGGATTGCGGGTGCGTGATATATAGTTAGTACAACTAACTATATATGGAATTTCATTGGTTTTGTGTGAGTAAAATAAGGTTTTTTAAATGCTAATTCCTAACTATATATGGTGTATAACCTATGGTTTTTGTCAGTGAATTTTTAAGGTTTTGTAAATGCTAATTCCTAACTATATATGGTCTATAACCTATGGTTTTTTCAGTGAATATATATATATATATATATATATATATATTCCTGCTCGTTGCTCCTTTCTCCTCAGGAGCATGAATTGAGGCGCACACAAGGAGGTGATTTCATATATTTATTTCGCAACACAAATGGCCCAACAGACGCGTTTCGGCTACACGCCTTTGTCAATGTTGGGGAGGTAGTGATTCAAAACATATTTATAAACAAATAAAGTTCATTGCGTGAAAAAACTCTCTCATGTTAGAATTCATTGAAAACGATGAGAGACACTTAGGTCGAGCTTCCATCTATTAACTCTGGGGGCCATCTTGTAGTGTATAAGGAGTACAATTAGATACAATGCTGTTCCACATTTGATCCATGTTTTTACAAAACATATTTACAAGTAAATACAGCTTATTCCACCAAAACCAAATACATTAAAAAGGTCTATAATATAGGTGGCTCGACAAACTATTGCAAGTTGCAACGCCTGTCAAGATCTTATATGCATTGTCAGCACCTGCATGCAGGGTATCCTTATCACTGTTTCCTCTTCGAGCCCTGGATGGGCACCTATACTCACCACTGTATAGACAACACGGCACGCCTTCCCTACTCAACGTGGGTAGCATATGTGTCTCTACTCCTCTACTCCTCTACTCCTATTTACCCCTTATATGTGTGCAAGACCCTCGTGTGCCTCAGATCCTCGGTGTGTGGCAGTACGCTATTCTAGGTGTAATCAAAATGCCTGATGTCTGTTCTTGTGAAGGCTCCAATCCTTCTTTATTTTACAGGAGTGGATGTTTGGCGAAATTGTTGTTTTCGGATATATATATATATATATATATATTACCTACTGGCGGTCGCCAGTAGGTATATATAGTTAGGATTTTTTCTCTATGGGATTTTTGAAAATTCTATGTCTAATAACTTTGGCGTTTGTGGACGGAATTGGCTGAAATTTTCAGGAAAATGGAACATTTTGTTTCTGAGCAGCCCCTGAAAATTTGGGGGGGGGTTCGCCAAGGGGGGGCCGAGAAAAAAGGGGGGTCCCAAAACGTGTTTTTAACATTGAGTTTCCCATAGGGCGGTTGGCCTCACTTTTAGCTCGAACGGCTGAATGGATTTGCATGAAACTTGGCAAAATTTTAGGGACTGGTAGCCCGATGTGCCTTTTGTAGGTCTCAATATATGTGCTTCAGTGGATTTTGAGAAATTAACGTTCAAAAAAAGATATATATCTGTAACAGCGGACCGGGCAGCGCTCCGCTACGCGTACTTTTCGCGCAACGGAGCTTTGTGAAGCGAAGCTGATTGGTTCTCCGGCGTCTGTCAACATTCCAAACAGTCCGTAGCGGCAGCCATCTTGTCTCTCGGTAGGATCGAGAGACAAGAGGAGGCCAAAGCGAAGGGGCAAATGACCATAAGGGGGCATAGTAGATCCTCGCTGACCCTCTAGGTTTGATGTGGAGGTTTTAAAAGGGTCCCGCGGGGCAAAAAAAAATAATAATAATAATAATCGAACGGCTGAATGGATTTGCACGAAACTTGGCAAAATTGTAGGGACTGGTAGCCCGATGTGCCTTTTGTAGGTCTCAATATATGTGCTTCAGTGGATTTTGAGAAATTAACGTTCAAAAAAAGATATATATCTGTAACAGCGGACCGGGCAGCGCTCCGCTACGCGTACTTTTCGCGCAACGGAGCTTTGTGAAGCGAAGCTGATTGGTTCTCCGGCGTCTGTCAACATTCCAAACAGTCCGTAGCGGCCGCCATCTTGTCTCTCGGTAGGATCGAGAGACAAGAGGAGGCCAAAGCGAAGGGGCAAATGACCATAAGGGGGCATAGTAGATCCTCCTTGACCTCTTAGGTTTGATGTGGAGGTTTTAAAAGGGCCCCGCGGGGCAAAAAAATAATAATAATAATAATCGAACGGCTGAATGGATTTGCACGAAACTTGGCAAAATTGTAGGGACTGGTAGCTCGATGTGCCTTTGCTAGGTCTCAATATATGTGCTTCAGTGGATTTTGAGAAATTAACGTTCAAAAACAAGATATATATCTGTAACAGCGCTCGGCTTCGCGGAGATAAAATTATATCTGTATTACCTAGCTGTTGCTAACACCAGTTAGCGACGGCTAGTAGGAGATAGCGACCATCTTGGGCCCCACTTTGCATGTGAGTGATATTTATCACTAATGACATGCAAAGTGGGCGTGCCAAGATGTTAGCGACTGGAAACAGTCGCTAACATCGCTATCTCCTATTATCAACTTTTGGAAATATTCGAGATAAGCGCGAATATCTCCAAAAAGTAGCACCTGCCCTGAGCAGTTCTTAGCCATGTTATCCAATGGGAGGTGGATAACATGGCTAAGAGCATTAGCTCGGTAATGCATGAATATCGCTGAGTTTTCAGCGATATTAATGCATTGCGGTCGTTTATTATCGTATTTGCAATAAACCTTGATAATAGCAAGGTTTATCTGCGATAATTTATGACGATGCTTAGAGGTAAAAAAATCGTTGCTAAGCATCGTTAGGGATAAATATCGCTTAACTTTGGTAATATGCCCCAACGTCTGTTAACGTTCGATTCGAAGGAAATCAGGAAGTGTTGAAAAACATTGTCTGCGCCATCTTGTCTTTTTTCAAATGCCACACTTTTGTCGTGCACGGCAGCCATTTTAGATGCCTTGACCAGACCCACTCTCTGCACGCTGTCGATCCTTAGCATGGCTCCCCACCCTCGCAAGCATCTCCCCCAGGCAGTGGTCACCCCCGCTTTCTGTCTTATGCATGGGTAATAAACCTCCCCCCATCTGCGCTGCTCTTCCCTGAGAATCACACCCTGTGCCCGCCCGACACCTCCCTTTCGCCCTATTCACTACCGCACCCTCTGACACTCCTCTTCCTCTGTGTCCGATTGTCCAGGCCGGTCCTAGGCTATCAGCTAGCCCTGCAGATGTAGTTTATGGCCCCAGCTGTAAAGAATCACCCCTCTTCAAAGGAGTTATAGTAGATCAAGGCCCACACTCGATGAGATTCGTCACAGCAGAAGCGTTCCTATTATCTGAAAACCATCCTGTATTGTGATTGGGGAGGGGACCGAGCCTGAAGCGGAAGATTCCAGGGATGACTCTTTGTACATCAAAGTTTTTACAATTATGTGTCACATTAAAAATATATAGCACTCCGACAAAGTAGTAAGATTATAAAACTTTAATAATTTATAAATATATACAAGAAAACAAAAATAGTAATAACATATAAACATTTTTAGGGAAAAACAACGAAGTAGCGGTCGGCTGTGCGAATAGTCCCAACGCAGCACAACGTCCAGATTTCCGGCGGGGGGTGGGTCATCAGTAGCAAACTGTTGTGCGAATAGTTCCAAGGCAGCAGAACGCGCTGAAATCTAGATGACACGAAAGTGATGTCTAGTAAGTTGCCACCCAGCAAATAACGGCGTGGGGCGTCGCGGGGGGTGGGTCATCAGTAGCAAACTGTTGTGCGAATAGTTCCAAGGCAGCAGAACGATGGCACCAAGGTGATGTCCAGTAAGTTGCCGCACTGGTTTTGGTATCCTACAATGCTGCTCCGAATAACGGCGTGGGGCGCCCCGGGGGAGGCGGCGTGAACGGGCTTCTCCAGGTGGAGTGTCATCTGTTGTAGTGGGGCGCCCCTTTACCGTTTCAGTTGCCATTCCGTCCGTTTTTGGTCCACTGTGTCAAAAGCCGCAATTCAGCTGAGTTGCGCCCACTCTTGCGGTGCAGCGATAGGCGGCTGTCACAGGACTCTCAAAATGGCGGCAGGCTCTTTCCTTTTTGGGCCTGGTCCACTGAAATGGCCCTGGGACACCTTGGAAATCGGACGCTTGTCTGCTAGGTCTTGGACCCCATTCTCGAAAGCGTCCCCTCCGCCTTGAGGATTTATCAAAAGTTTTGGGGGCCCCCGACTCCTGTAGGCTTGTGGTGGGGAGCGGTTGCCATGATTGCTCGCGGAATGACCACGACGGAGCTACGAGATGGTGGTGCTCTCATGCTGACGCCAGCTTCAGTCTGAAACATCCAGAAACAAGGTGGGGCTTTCATCGTTTGGGAAAAAAAAAAAGTTTTCATCCAATGAAAAGTGTTGTTTTTAGGTCATATGATCAAGCCTTCCATCATTAGGAAACCAAAAGTAAAATGAACCAATGAAAAGTTTTATAAACAAGTCACATGACCTGTTATGCGGCATAGGGTATAAAATGCGGAGAAAATACGTTGGCACGTGAGGCGGCGTCAGTAGCCGACCGATGTGCGAATAGGCCGAAGGCAACACAACGCGCCAAGATCCGGATGGCACCGAGGTGGTGTCCAGCAAGTTGCAGCACTGGTGTGGCCATCCTATAATGCTGAAAGTCGGCGTGGGGCGCCCCGTTGGCCTGTGAGTTTGCGTCAGTAGCGGACCGATGTGCGAATAGGCCGAAGGCAGCACAACGCGCCAAGATCCGGATGTCACCGTGGTGGTTTCATAGTTGAGAGGCACTTCATCTGCAGTGGAGCGCCGAGATCCGGATGGCACCGAGGTGATGTCTAGCAAGTTGCTGTACTGGTGTGGCCATCCTACAATGCTGATAGTCGGCGTGGGGCGCCCCGTTGGCCTGTGAGATGGCGTCAGTAGCGGACCGATGTGCGAATGGGGCCAAAGGCAGCGCAAAAATATTTTCTGATTTGAAGACACCACAAGGCGCTGAGATGCAAGATCCGGATGGCACCGAGGTGATGTCTAGCAAGTTGCTGTACTGGTGTGGTCATCCTACAATGCTGAAACTCGGCGTGGGGCGCCCTATTAGCCTGTGAGATGGCGTCAGTAGCGGACCGATGTGTGAATGGGGCAAAGGTAGCGCAAGAATATTTTCTGAATAGAAGACACCACAAGGCGCTGAGATGCCAAGATCCGGATGGCACCGAGGTGGTGTCTAGTAAGGTGCACTGGTGTGGTCATCCTACAATGCTGAAACTCGGCGTGGGGCGCCCGATTAGTCTGTGAGATGGCGTCAGTAGCGGACCGATGTGCGAATAGGCCGAAGGCAGCACAACGCGCCAAGATCCGGATGTCACCGTGGTGGTTTCATAGTTGAGAGGCACTTCATCTGCAGTGGAGCGCCGAGATCCGGATGGCACCGAGGTGATGTCTAGCAAGTTGCTGTACTGGTGTGGCCATCCTACAATGCTGATAGTCGGCGTGGGGCGCCCCGTTGGCCTGTGAGATGGCGTCAGTAGCGGACCGATGTGCGAATGGGGCCAAAGGCAGCGCAAAAATATTTTCTGATTTGAAGACACCACAAGGCGCTGAGATGCAAGATCCGGATGGCACCGAGGTGGTGTCTAGCAAGTTGTGGCACTGGTGTGGCCATCCTACAATGGTAAAAGTCGGCGTGGGGCGCCCTGTTGGCCTGTGAGATGGTGTCAGTAGTGGACCGATGTGCGAATGGGGACAAAGGCAGCGCAACAATATTTTCTGACTGACACCACAAGGCGCTGAGATGCCAAGATCCGGATGGCACCGAGGTGATGTCTAGCAAGTTGCTGTACTGGTGTGGCCATCCTACAATGGTAAAAGTCGGCGTGGGGCGCCCTGTTGGCCTGTGAGATGGTGTCAGTTGCAGACCGATGTGCGAATGGGGCCAAAGGCAGCGCAACAATATTTTCTACAATATTTTCGGAATAGAAGACACCACAAGGCGCTGAGATGCCAAGATCCGGATGGCACCGAGGTGATGTCTAGCAAGTTGCTGTACTGGTGTGGCCATCCTACAATGGTAAAAGCCGGCGTGGGGCGCCCTGTTGGCCTGTGAGATGGTGTCAGTTGCGGACCGATGTGCGAATGGGGCCAAAGGCAGCGCAACAATATTTTCTGTATGGAAGATACCACTAGGCGTTGAGATGCCAAGATCCGGATGGCACCGAGGTGATGTCTAGCAAGTTGCTGTACTGGTGTGGTCATCCTACAATGCTGAAACTCGGCGTGGGGCGCCCCATTAGCCTGTGAGATGGCGTCAGTAGCGGACCGATGTGTGAATGGGGCAAAGGTAGCGCAAGAATATTTTCTGAAGAGGAGACACTACAAGGGGCTGAGATTCGGTTACCACCGAGGTGATGTCTAGCAAGTTGCCGCACTGGTGTGGCCATCCTACAATACTGCTCCGAATAACGGCGTGGGGTGCCCGAAGGGGGGGGGGGGAGGCGGCGTGAACGGGCCTTCCCAGGTGGAGGCTCGTCTGCTGTAGTGGGGCGCCCCTTTACCGTTTCAGTTGCCATTCAGCTGAGTTTCGGCTGCTCTTGATGCTACAGCGACAGGCGGCTGCAACAGGACTCTCAAAATGGCGGCCTGTTCTTTGGATTTGGGCCTGGTCCACTAAAATGGCCCTGGGACACCTTAGAACTCGGACGCTTGATTTTTTTTTCCTTTCCTGTACATGCAAAAAAAGGTAAATGTCCGGTACGTTACACGCTTCATCTGCCACGATGAACTCTCCAGAGGAACCGAAAAAAAATATAGTTATGGTAACTATACCATGCATCGTCATATGGAGAGGTGGCACCAATTAATTATAGTGCTGCATAAAAGAGAGATTTGGAGGAGAACCCCTGACCTGCTAGTACATTGATCAAAGAAGTGGCACTGACAGCATCAGAGGCAAGGGAAACGGTCCCAAATATTTAGAAGAACTTTGGAAAGATTAAAATGACATGTTTAGATTGTGGCAAATTAATTTCATGTGGACAGATGAGTGTTACTCTAATAAATACAGCATATGAACATCATCATAGTCGAGGGTTGGTAGAGACATTTTGACTATATCCTGGACCTGCCCGTCCTCGCCCAAAATGGCGCCGGAATAAATGGGACTTGTAACTCCTTGTTGTGTACTGGTTGCAGAACCTTGAAATCACGAGATACGTATGCAGTTTTGAAGCACATGGCGGGCGGGGACGAGAATTGATTGAATATTTCGACATCCCTATTGATATTAAGTTCTGATGTGTTATTGATTACTGTACTATTGAAAGTTCGAATTAACGTCACCCATGGTACTTGCCCGCAAATGTATATGTAGATAATTTTATTGTAACTGGCCCTGTCGTATTTTAATTATAAAATGTACGTCCACCGATTCCGTAACTGTTAGACACCTTAGTTCTTGCAACCTAATGGCCCGCCCGTTACGTTCCTCTACAGTGTAAATGTCTACTCATCATATACGATTACAGTTTGCTCCGTGGCCGGCCCACGTGGTTATAGGCTCGTATTTGTATAATGAAATTTTCACAATAAAGGTTTTTAAAAGAAAACATGGTAGTAGTATATACATTGGTAAAGTTTTTAATAATAGTCACTGTTTTAGAATCATTAAAAGGCAAGTGAAATAAAGCAGACCAAGTACATGAAGGGTAAAAGGTATAATACGAAGGAACGCAGTAAAGATAAATGGTCAAGGGCTGTTGTGTTTTCTACTCCTGCAACATAAAGTGATCGATAAGAATCTCATATTCAGGCGTATCGGCGACTAAGACAGCAGGTCGACCCTCTTTTGCTCAACGGCTCCGTCATGGGACGAAGAAACGCTCTTTTTCTCGAAAAAAGAATATATTTTACTTGCAGGACAGTTGTAAATTTTCCGGGAAAGTACATTAGCCTGGAACATTATAACATATATTTAAGAAAAAATAATGTTCGGAAGTAATAAAAAGCGTAATTTTTAGGTCATATGACCAAGCCTTTCATCATTAGAATAAGAAAAGTAAAATGAACCAATGAAAAGTTTTATTAACAAGTCACATGACTTGTTATGCTTACGTTACGCGCTGCGCGCCCCGGATGACTTCCGGATGCGCTACCGCGGCGCGTCATATGACGCATTACGCGACAACGCAGGTCCAGAATATAGTCAAAATGTCTCCACCAACCAGCGGTCGGAACACAACCCCTTTCAGCAGGCTAAATAGTTCTGTTAAATGACAACAGAAGGGACAGGCAACAAGAACCATCAGTCAAAGAGGGGAGGGCTAGTTCTTCTCTACCGGGTTACATTGGGGCGCTACCGGAACTGATCGAATTGGTAGTCTACAGTGTTTCTGGATGTTTCAGACTGAAGCTGGGGTTAGCATGAGAGCAGCACCATTTCGTAGCTCCGTCGTGGCCATTCCGCAACCAATCATGGCAGCCGCTCTTTATTGTTATTTTGGGCGGGGTGGGTGGCGGAGCCGAGCTGTTTTGCAGCCATCATTGTGTGGAGTTCAGTTCATCTCACTAGTTTTGTATTTGTCATGAGGGGTTGTTCCTAATGTTTCTATTTTAGCGAGGTCAAAAAGAGATCCCATTAGTGGCCTACTGATTTTGCTCGATTCCTTTTCTTTTTTTTTTTACACGATTTTTCGTTATCTGCAAAGACTAAACAGAGTATTGCGACTCTGTGTTTGTTTGTAAATAGAGAATGAACCAAAGAGAACCAATTCTAAAACAGTAAATACTTGGATAACAATCAATCAAATGGAGAGAGAAGCAGGCACGACGTATTACAACGGGGGCAAAGGCCTGCGTTAACTACTCTTCACTATGTGCAAAGAGAGAGTACTCCTAATAGAAATGAGGGTGGGGGGCACCATTCAAAGCAGATCAGTGTGCATAAACACGAAAATGTTTTCACTTACCACGTACTTGACATTCGACAGCTTATGATATTTGCTATTAAAAAACCATTGAAATTCACTGAAAAAACCATAGGTTATAGACCATATATAGTTAGGAATTAGCATTTACAAAACCTTGAAAATTCACTGAAAAAACCATCGGTTATAGACCATATATAGTTAGGAATTAGTATTTAAAAGACCTTATTTTACTCACACAAAACCATTGAAATTCCATATATAGTTTGTTGCACTAACTATATATCGCGCACCCGCAATCCACTGCTGATCATGTCACATATTACATCATTCATGACATGGTCAGTGACATCACTGATGACATCACTGATGACATCTCAAATGACATCACTGATGACATCTCAAATGACATCACTGATGACATCACTGATGACATCTCAAATGACATCACTGATGACATCACTGATGACATCTCATTTGACATTACTGATCACATCACTGATGACATCATTCATGTGATAATACGATGAACCTCTTCAGACTCTAATATAACCTTAGATACACTCAGTGTAAACAGACACTCATAGACTGTCACTCATCCATGGAGTTACTCTGACACTTAGTCAGTCATGCAAAGAATCAATCACACCTCCATTTCCTCAACTATACAGTTATACACACCTTACTTATTCAAACATATACTAAAACATATTTCCTCACTTATACAATCCTGGATACAAGTTCACAATGATCCATACAGCCACTCACACATTCACTGGCTCTTATGCACAGTTATTTATATATGTCAACTCTCACATGTACTGTGTTTTACATATGTACTTACTTTGACATGTAGCACTGAGATATCCATTCACTCACCAATACACTCATGCACACAGTCAACCGCCCATACAGCTGTTTCCACATGCACTTTTGAACCCATACATCTAGTCAATCAACTGCTCACACATCTATGCAGAGAGTCATACACCTCCCAGCCACCCACACACACACTCAGTCTCCCATACAAATGCTTGGGCAACCAATCAATAACCCATACAGTTAATCATATAGCTAATGATCAACACATGCAGCAGTTTACAGAACAACAGACATAATGATGCACAAATTAAGACAGTTTAGTCACTAACCCATGCACTCAGTGAGACACATTTAATCAGTCACTCATACAGTCAGCCATGCCCCTACTAAATCCTTCATCAAGACACTTATACATCCACTCATTCTTCAATATGTAAGACATATTTTAACTTTACAGAATTATACAGTCACTGGATGTAGTCATCAGTGATGTCATTTGAGATGTCATCAGTGATGTCATCAGTGATGTCATTTGAGATGTCATCAGTGATGTCATCAGTGATGTCACTGACCATGTCATGAATGATGTAATATGTGACATGATCAGCAGTGGATTGCGGGTGCGCGATATATAGTTAGTGCAACTAACTATATATGGAATTTCAATGGTTTTGTGTGAGTAAAATAAGGTTTTTTAAATACTAATTCCTAACTATATATGGTCTATAACCTATGGTTTTTTCAGTGAATTTTCAAGGTTTTGTAAATGCTAATTCCTAACTATATATGGTCTATAACCTATGGTTTTTTCAGTGAATATATATATATATACACATAGTACTTTTACAAAAGTCTATGCCTTCACCATGCATGCCTTTGCGTTGTAATGGCATGCGTGGTAAAGGCATATGCGGAGTAAATATTTGCGGGGTCATGGTAGGTCGAAGTAAACGCACTTCCATTGTAAAAAATGCGTAGTAATGGTATGCGGGATATTATCCTGCGGAATAACATCATATATTCGGTAATACAACGAGATGACCAGTACCATAATTAACCCAAATTATAGGGGGGCGTGCAGTTAGTTTGTTTCTTCATCATCTGTGGAATCGAATATAGATGACAAATAATTTCACAATGTTTTCTAAATATCTTTAGGCCTGGATGTGACCGGCTGTAGGGAAGCATATATTTCTGAATTAGTAATCACAATAAGACAAGTCTTTCAGACAGGCTGCTGCCGTAGAGAGGGTACAAACTCCTCAGTGTAGGGAGCTTTGCAACTTGGATAATAGCAGAGCAATTGCACTAGAATGGCATAGACTCTGGTAGTTGCTTAACGTGCCTAAATAAAGCTACAAGAGGCTCAGCAGAAAGTGGTCATGCAATAATGAGATGGAGTTTGGAGAAGATCACCTTCCAAAAGGATGCTACCATCACACAAGTACATACCAGGTTGGAGAAATCTGTATAATCTGCCTGTCATTTCTGGCTCTCATGGATTTAGTGGGATCAAATTTCGCCAGCTCTTTGGGGGGTGTGTAAGTTCTAAAGAGGTATTTGTAATGCAAAACCTTCTGCCGGTGATTATCGGAACTGTGTTTGGTCTGCATACAGCAATAATACCTGATTTTCTCTAAAATAGGGGCACCCAGATCATTTCCCCTTGCATCACTGGCTCTCTCTGATCCAGCAGGTTTCAGCTGTAGGAAAGTATGATATAATTTAGAGACCAAGTGACCACTGTCTGGGGATGTAATAATTACTTCAAGAGGAGGGAACTCTTTAGGTTCAGTCAGGTGAGTGAGCAGTGCAGCACACAGTGTTCTATGCTAGCAATGAAACGTGAAGCTGTTCATAGTTGACAACTGTCCTTCCTTGGCCATTGTGGAACTGGGCTTGAGTACACCATCTACAAACAAGTCACCCGCAATCTTGGGCACCAAGGATACGCTGTATAATTTGTTCACAATTAAGTGGAAGCCAAGGGTTGTTTATGAGTGGAGTTTGTGGGGAATCGAGAGCATCTTCACTGAGGTAGCATAAACGTTTAAGCCATGCCCATGTAGTAATAGCATGGGTCTCCACTGTATTGGGATTGCGGGGAAGCCCTTGAGAGAATATGGTAGTGAGTGAAATGTGCGGTAGTTGTGCCCTTTTCGGTTTAAGGAATGGCAACCAGGCCTCTTGGTGATACCAGTAACAAGTGTATTGCGCTTGGGCTATGTAAAATTAAAGATGAAGGTCAGGGACACCAAACCCTTCACGATCATAGGGGATTGTAAGCACTTCCCAGCATATGCGAGCCCCAGAACCATACAAGCCGAATGAGCAACCCTCGCAAAGAAGTAAAAAACTTTATGACGGTAAATATAATATTTAAAAAGAAATAAAGAAAGTGGGGCAGCACAACCATTTTAATTATTGCTATACACCCAGCCATAGCCAGTGGGATTTAATCCACTTTTCCACCTGCGTTTCAAGTTTCTGTAATGCAGGCCTATAGTTGCAATGGATAGCCTCAGAGTGATACCTGTAGATATTAATACCGAAATACTTCACAGAATATGTGCAGTACATCAGAGTGAAATCAAGGTTGTAGGGCACAGTGGCATCCATGAGTTGAAATAACTCAGACTTTCCCCAGTTGATATGTAGACCAGAGAAAACCGCAAATCGATGTGTCTCATGTAAAAGTGGAGATAAATTGACTTGGCGTCACTGATAAACAATATGATATTTTCTGCATAATGAGAAGCTACTAGTGTTCCATGTGGGAATCTAAGGCACCCATGAAGAGGTTTTTCTTGCAGATGGCGAACTAAAGGGTCCATAGAAATTTAAAATAGGAGAGGGGAGAATGGGCAACCCTGCAAGGTAACAAGCGTTAAAGGGAGAGGCTCTGTGAGTGTACCATTGAGGCGTGGCCTGGATAATGGGTTTTGGAAAAGTAAACTAATTTATTTATTTACCGAAGCCTTTAGGCATGCCCAGTTTTGTCAGCATGGCATGGAGCCTTTTTGGCTTTTATTAGCGCAGCAACCGAGGGACAGTGGGGGGGATTGGTGGATCACAGCAAATAAAGTGCAAAGGTTAATTGAAGTGGATCGGTGTGGTGTGAAACCTGATTGCATAGGGGAAATGTTTTTGTCCATCAATATGGAAAGATGGGTAGTTAACAACTTGGCGGTGTTTTAGTGTCAAAATGTATTTGAGATATTGTACTGTACGAGGCACAACGGAACAGAGGCTAATTGGGATTAAGTAAAACCGTTATGACAGCATCTCGTACTGAAGAGGGGAGAGAGCCACAATCAAGAGATTTGGTGTACATGTCTAATAAATTCGGGACATGAGGGTTTTATAAGGTTTATAGAAGTCGTCAGTAAACCTATGGCTTGGGAGGCTTCCTTCCCTGTAATGAGGGTGGCAGGGAATCGCTGTTGGCTGGCCTCAAGCGACACCATGGCAATTTCAAATAGTTAGTTGAATAACGCCTCTTCACCAGTGCCAACTCATTACATCGCGTACCAATACCACAAGTGCCATTACAATGTGGGTATTACTACGCAATGTCAATTACAGCAACATGCCTTTACATCACAAATTTTTACCACAACTATGCCTTTACCAGACATGCCATTACAACAAAAAGGCATGCGTGGTAAAGGTATAACGATGGTAAAAGTTTAAAAGGTAAGTGACTCTACCCTGCCCTACCCTAAACCCTTATGTAGTACCCCTGCATGACCCTCCCGGAACCCCTGTCCTCTCCCTACATTTACACTACCCAGCATGACCCCCCAACACTACCATAAACTTTTAAATCCCCAGTCTGGTCCCTACAATCAAAAACTACCCTGCACAACCCACTGACACTACCCAAAACCCTAAAACACTACACTACACTACCCTACACTACAAAACACCAAAACACTGCCCTAAGCCCTAAAATACTTACCCCAGCATGACCCCTTGACCCCCAGTCCAGTCCCTATACTCAAACCCTACACTGCATGACCCCCAGACACTACCCTAAACCCTATAGAAGTAACTCCCACCCCAGGCCAATCCCCCTTACCTCTCTCTCCTCGTGGTTCTTCTCTCTTGGTTCCTGTTTCTTGTCAGCTGAGGGGCGTTGCACAGTGCACGTCGTTGTGAGGAAATGGAAGAGTGTCTGTTTCCCCACTATGAGGTGGATCGTCATTACATTGCATGCGTTGTAAAAGCCTATGCGATGTAAAAACATGCGTAGTAACTGCTATGCGTTGTTACATCGCATGCGTTGTAACGCTTGCAATGTAATGGCATGCTGGGAAACAGCCACTTTATGAAGGCTGTTTCCCGCCAGGGAGGGACGTATAAAGTCTTTGATATTAGTCAGTAAAGTGTGCTAGAATGGAGGCATCCTCGGTATAATCAGCACTATTTGGTCGCCGCAAACAAGTGACACAGGCGGCTTGATATCGGAGGCGAAGCAAGCGGGTCAGCATTCAGATGAGGTGCTCATCCTTACCTACTTCTCATTGGGTGAGGCCATGAAACTCAAGCATTAATATGGATCTATTGTGACTCTGATGGTCCTGTGCGACTCCCTTGTCAAAAGTGTCCAACGCGTTGAGCTTGTCCTCAATCTTAGATAAATCAACCCTAATAGCACAAAGCACCCCCACGTGTTTTGAGATACACTCTCCCTTGCAAATGCCTTAAAGGCCAATCATTCAAAAAATTCAAGAAGGCCTCTTCAGAGCGAAAGACCGTATCAAATAAAGCGTTAAAGGTCATCGCCACTGATTGTAGTATTGTGGGATGCAGTCTAGTGGTTGGGGGGTGGAGTCAGAGGGAGGAGCAGGAACAGGAGGAGCCGGAGAACAGGAACCAAGGACAGTTAGAGTAGGGACAGGGTAGGAGCAAGAAGTGTGTAATAAAGCTCCAGTTAAGGTAACCCCACGTGTCTGTAGTTATTGTAGCTGGATGCTACAACTGGCGACGAGGATGGGATAAGCAAGCCCACTGCGTGCAGAACCCCAAGAAGACACCCTGTCCCCTGCAGCGTCGAAAAGAGAAAGTCTGCTGCTGTAGGTGATGCTGCCAGCCAAAGGAGAGATAAATAGTAGGTGACCCTGCACCTCCTGTCATTGTGGGAGCCCAGAGGGAGCCGCTACCACGAGCGCTGAAGCGCTCGAGAAAAGAAGAAGCCTTCGCGCCGAAAACGCGAGCTCCGCCTGATGCGTGAGCTTTGGCACGCTGTCGGCACCGGAGAGCGGGAACTCCGAAAGTGAGTTGGGAGCCTACCCCAACCCAACCTGAAGACTGTAGTGGCCAGAGAAGAGTGAATCCTGGGGTGGATCGCCCCACGAAGGTCTACTGCTAAGCGCTGCTGAGCGCGCTGAAATTTGAGCCCGGGTGAGGTCCGACGTCGGAAAACCTCACCCCCGATGCGTGAGCTTTGGCACCTCACCCCCGATGCGTGAGACTTGGCAAGTCACCGCCGAGGACCCTGCAAAGTAAGGCGGGAGCCCACCCCAACCTCACCTGATTGTAGCAGTGACCAGAGGGAGCCAAATCTGGAGTATGCTGACCCTGCAAGCAACTGGCGGTGAGTCCCGTGTGAAGAATCAGGTTGAATGAAGAGAGAGAAAGTAGTGCCTGCAGATAACCACGGTGGCCATCTTTGAGTCAGGCAACTTTTGGGACATCCTCTCTGTGCAAACTGTAGGCGGCCATTTTGAGGTCAGGCGAGCTGAGTTTAACAACAAGCATTGGCGAACAGAACAGAAACAAGCACTGGCGGAGAACAAACAAGCATTGGCAACAAACAAGCATTGGCGATAGAAATAAAACAAGCATTGGCGATAGAAATAAAACAAGCATTGGCGATAGAAATAAAACAAGCACTGACAAACAAACAAGCATTGACACCGGAAGACCAAACAAGCATTGGCCAATCGAAGGAAACAAGCACTGTCAAGAACCAACAAACAAGCAGTGGCGAGTAGAAACCAACAAGCACTGGAAAAGCAAACAAACACACAAACCGGCACGAGCACCTCCAGAGGTGATGGTGAACACATACCGAAGAGCGTAAAGGGGAGGAGCTACTGGAGAGAACCGCACGAGGTTCAGAGGAAGGCAAGACTGCGAAGGACGGTCCCGGAAACAAGCACAACATACACGGAGGTGACTAAAGGACTTGCACTAGCCTCACCGCGGAGAAGGAGCCCTGCGACCGGCACAGCGCGGCTGGGTAGTGGACATCTCGGAACGCAGGAAATCCAAGTTCTAGTCACTGGCGCATACGGTGGTGGTTGCAAGGATTAGTAACGCCCCAGCAGATGACCAGACCCGAGGCCTTGACCAAAGAGGATTAACTCAAAAACAACTACGAGAAGCCGAGTGAGCAACCCGCCTGAATACAACCAATCAGAACCCTCTTCTCATGGCGAAGGAAGAAGTAGCATACCGACGCAACCCGTGCTTCAGAGCACCACCCCCAGGAATGCAGTATGATACCTGGAGTCTGTGTCTTGAACAGAACCGATGGCTGGCGACATTGGGTGACTTCCTGGATGCCAATGGTGAACAAAGAGAGAGGAAATGTCTAATGTTGCTCCTCCATTTGGTGGGTCCAGAGGGCCGATGCCCAATCGAAACATTTTCCAAAGAGGACACAGAAATCTATAAAAGACTCCAAGAAAAGCTATGTGCCCGTCTCTCCGCACAAGCGGAAGTGGATCAAGAGCGCATCGCTTTCAACACAGCTCGGCAGGAACCAAGTGAACCATTGCCAACCTTCATCTCTCGATTGCAAAACCTGGTGCAAGGCTGCCACTTCAACACCTTTACGAACGAGGACGCAGTTCGACTCCGGATAATTGAGGGCTGCGCAAACCCCGACACAAAGCTCAAGATCTTGCGAGGAAAGTGGTCGCTAGAAGAAATAATCAGGAAGGCTGAAATTGGAATGCACGTCAAGGCAAGAGACAAATCAAGGGACCCGAGTCTGAAGGCAAATTATCAAGTCGCCCGGACAGATGAAACTCGGAAAACAGACAAAACAATAAATAAAGAGAGGGAAGGCAGACCAATGAAAAGACAACGGGAAAGACACAATGACAAGGAATACTCTGAGTCAATCAGTTAAAGGACAACCTCAAGGAGTTCGTCACCCTCAAGATGCCATTCAAAGTCTGACGAGGAGGGAGCGTCAAGTGGGACAGATCGCACCCCTGGACAAGATGGCAACTTACACAACAAGAGAGTAAGGAAGACAAACTATAGAAGGAAAGCTCAAAATGGTCAAAACTGGAAGTCAGCGCAGGACCACTTTTCGTCAAGTTGTGAAGATGAGTCTGAAGGAACATCATCCAGCAGGAGAACACATCACACCCACAGCATGGGTATCCGAGCGCCAAACAAGTGGGAAGAAGAAATAGGTCGCATAAGACGAACCGACCCTCCCCATCAACGAACAGGAAAAGACCAACGCATCAATGACACCGGGGACAACGAAGAAACTGAGAAGACGTCGTTGACATGTGAGAAAGACAAAGATGGAAAATCTCAAGAGCAAACACAAAGAACAAGCACGTGGTTGCTGAACAACTTCTCGAATGAAACAATGCCAAAGACGAGTCGACGAAGGCGCCCGGAGAATCGTTTCAAAGACAACCCTGAGTCACTGAACAACACATCACGGCCCACTTATTTCAGACATCCAGCACCCGATACACCCTCAAAGGAACGCTTCAAAAGGAGTATGGCCAGAAACTCCTCTGATTCAGAGAGCGCGTCCGTTCGATCCTGGAAGTCGACAAAAGACTTCTCTGACCTAGAAGGCACGTTTATGGCTAGAAACTTCTCTGGTTCAGAGAGCACGTCTGTCCGATCCTGGAAGTCGACAAGAGACTTCTCTGACCCAGAGGGCTCGTCTGTTCAATCCCGTGAGTTGACCGAGTCATGGTCCCGACAACAGTCATGGCGTCAACCACCCAAACGCACCATGGAACCAAAGGACATCCTTCACGTCAAGAACAACACGTCACACACTAAGGACTCTGAACACTCAGTCATGCCACAAGACAACCTGCCAGGTCAGTCACAAGTATATCTGGACACAGATCAGACACCGTCACCCCTGAAGGGGTCAGCGAGGCTGACCCAAAGGACTTACAGAGGGAAAACAGAGACAGTGGACCCTGGTCACCGGACGGGAAGGGACCAGCCAGTCACTCCGCAAGGAAAACCGGACGCGTCAGTAAAGAGTGACCATCAGACGAGAGAGAAACATGCCTATGCACAGACGGCTCACGAGTCGGCCAGACAACCCGAGGCTGTGAATGAGTCATCGAATCAAGCCAAGACAGTCTCCTCAGATAGCACCACACTGTCTGATATACATGACCCTGAATTGGAGGACAGTGTTGCCCTCAACCGGACAAGACAAACGGAAGTAAAAGCAGATGCGGGTACTCGGAAGAGGACCAGAACATTATTCACTCATGAAAGAGATCGAGCATCTGAACTAACAGTAGCTACACCACTGGAAGGAGACATACTGACCGCGGAAGGTGAGAGCAGACAGTTCACACGCAACGTGATCAAGAATGCCCCGATTAAGACAACAGGAAGATTGACCAAAGTCAAGCCCACCGCGGATTCAACACTACTGAGGCTTGAAGAACAGGCTGTCCGCCGACCTGTGTGGTGGATTGAAGAACTACGAACACTGAGGACATTAAGCTCATTTTGTTAAGAAAGGGGGAGATGTAGTATTGTGGGATGCAGTCTAGTGGTTGGGGGGTGGAGTCAGAGGGAGGAGCAGGAACAGGAGGAGCCGGAGAACAGGAACCAAGGACAGTTAGAGTAGGGACAGGGTAGGAGCAAGAAGTGTGTAATAAAGCTCCAGTTAAGGTAACCCCACGTGTCTGTAGTTATTGTAGCTGGATGCTACACTGATGAAGCACAGGAACCTGGGCGGGACTGTGAAGTGTAAGTAACACTGGAGCATGATCCAATAGCATGCAGGGGAAGTGAGTAATAGCGTGCAGCCACAGGGGAGACGCCTGAGTCATATACCTAAGGTCGATGCGAGTTCACACATTATGCTTGGTAGAATAAAACTATATTTGTAATGCCTTGAGTGTTTATGATGCCACACATCTTTCAGATGAAATGTATTAAGGTAGTCGATAAAGGCCTGTGAAGAGTGGGGTTTAAAATAGAAGTAGAACCAGTAAAATCAAGCTCTGGCTTTCGAACAAGGTACAGATCTCCTCCCAGTATATTAATATCAGTCTGATACCAGCCAATTCAGAAAGATAAATCAGGAAAGTAGTCCGGGGAGTCAGTGTTCGTTGCATATATGTTAACTAGTAGTTCTGATCGATTCACCAACTCTGCCCCATCACAAATAAGTACCAACGGTAGGGTTAAAGATAGACTGTATTAATTGGGAGGGAACACTACTATGTATCAAAATGCATACCCCTCACGAATAGGAACAATAGTGAGAGAAATAACGATGTGTGCTCGAGGAAGAGGCAAACCTACAGTCTAATCAGGGAGCAAAATGTGTCTCTTGAAGGAAGGCCACTTGAACACCATCTCAGAGTAAATAAGCAAGGGCCTGTTTTACTTTTCTGAGATAGTACAAACCTCTAAAATTCCATATCATGCAACAGGGTGATGTCACTGTTTCTCTACTAGTGGTGGAAGAATATTGAGGAGCAGGATTACACATGAAGGGAACTAATATGGGTACATTTGATGCGTAATAGGGCAATAACAAAGCTTCAAAAAAAGACAATTAAAACAAACAAATAATACCCTGCCAAACACAATCTTCCCTGAATAAGGGCTGGGGAGCCCAATTAGCCCTAGAAGAGAAAAATAACATAATCCTAGCAGTGTACACCATTGTGACTACACCTGAATAAGCAAAACCCAGAAGGGACACTAATTGTAATTTGGTAAAGGTCATGGAGTAATTGAGTAGAAGGAGAAACAATAACATGGAACAATGCAACTCACTATATAAAACAATAAGCATGGTCCTGCAGAGGCATCACATAACATACAACAAACTGCAGCTGACTGCACTCAAAAAGTATCAAAGTGCATAAAGCAATTTAACATAGCTGACTTCTGGGGGAGGCTGGTGCCAGGTCTGCAGCAGCCTTGGTACCTGAACTGGTGCTAGATGGAGAGTCATAGAAAGGGTGCTTCTTGCAAAAAAAGTTCGGCATCTGCAAGGGTGTTAAAGATGTGATGACAGCCATCAACTATCACCTGGAGGCATGCAGGGTAGAGTATCCCATCTTGTAGTCCCATCTTTTCGAGGGTGCGCTTAAGTCAGTAAATTTGCGTTGTGCCTCTTGGACCAATGGGGTGTAGTTTGGATATAGCAAAATTTGAGACCCCTGGTATTGAAGCAGACCATTGTTTGAAGCCATTCGGATAGTGGTGTCATGGTCTCTAAAATTGAAGAGTCTGGCAATAATCTGTCATGGTGGTGCTCCTGAAATTGGCAGGGGGCCTATTGTGTGGTGTGCTCCTATGACCACAAAAGTATCAGGAAAACACTTCCTATCAAAGAGCTCTCCTAAGAGGTGTTCCACAAAGATATCCAACCACCAACCACCCCATGTTGGTGGATTCTCATATACCAGCTATACGAATATGAGTGCGACAGGATCTTGCCTCAAAGTCTTCATTTTTGGTTGTAGTAGTCCTGAGAATACGCTCCACTCGTTCAAGGCACTTCATGGTCAACATTGTCATCTTCAATCTCTGAAAATCTGTATTCAGCACCATTGAGCCGCACATTAAGATGGTCGAACAGTTTAGACATGACATCAAAACTACGTGTTAGGATATCAAACCTGAAATCTATGGATTTGAAGCTGGCTCAAAGTTCGGCTATAATTGCGGCCATACCATCATATCGTGTGTCTGCCATTCAATGGTCTGAGGTATTAGTGGAGTCAGTGTGCGAGCGTTGGTGGCGTGGAGTCCTGGCTGGCTCAAAGGAGAGTTGCTTCTGCCTGGCATCACCACTCCCCATTATAGTATAAAACAATGGTTTTGTTGGGGCAGTTGTGAAAGCAGGCAGTGCATGGAAGAACAGTTAAGCACAACGTTGTAGAGGAGAACCAAGAATGCAGTGGGCACAGTGGTGGTAGGAGAGGGAAAAGCGATCATGGATTTTCAATAATGCCTGAGTCAGTAGAAGAAAGAGCACCCAGAGTAAACTTGAAATTGTGACACTGACAGCACAGAATGGAGCACTTCATACAGGGAGAACCACAGTGTAAAAAGTCATCAGGTCATCCTGTACCACCAGGTGCACGAAAATACCGCATGCAAAGAATTTGAAAAGGGTATTTCAACATTGGAGCCACACAGTTAGGACCTTCAATTCACCCCATCTGTATAGGCCAGCACTTTCATGAAGTCTCCAAGCAGGCAAGAAAGCAAAGGGGAGGGAAATCTGACTGCAAATCCCAATAATATAGGCGGAAGGGTTTTCCAGCAAAGCTGCCAGATCAAGCAAATAGAGGAGGGGGGCAGAACTACCAATGCGGTCAAAAGAAATCGGCAACTGAAGCCTATGTCTTTGCCATGACACCTGTTGACTCGGTCGGTCCCCGATGCTATGTGAGGGCAAAGCCCTGCAAACGATCGATAAAGCCCTGCAAACGATCGATGTAAATCTTACCCGGGGGGTCCCTTGGAACTCTAATGGTCCACTACATCAATATTTGCCGGAATCTCGGAAGGTACAGCAGGCTTGGAGCAGCCCAAATAGCAACAAAAAGCCTAGCCTCACTGTGCCACAAACTGGGAGTGCACCCGCAGTGCTTCAGTCCATAACGCAGCAGTTGGGATCCAACCTGGCTCTCCTCAGCAGATGGGGTCTCGTCCGGTGCCTCCCCACTGCAGTCTCCAGCTCGGAGTGCCAAGAATGTGGCAGCTCCACCCTCAGGCTCACCTGCAGGCTCTGCCCTGCAGGCCTCCGAAGCTGATTCATGTGGCCCACCTAGGGGACCATTATATAGGTACCACCGCCAGTCGTAACCCTGCAATTTTCGTCCTCATCAGGGACAGGCAATGTCTAGCAGATTCAGCATGTTCATTTAGAGGGATAGGTTTCCCAACAGTGAATAATATGGGCTTAGTGGCTTAGTAAATGTAGAATAACGCAAGGTAAATCTAATCACTGCCGTGTGTTACTCTACATTGGGAAGGCGTTCTATGGGTGGAGTATGGGCATTCTCATGCATCCGAGCATGTATTTTGACACAGTCTCAGCTTTATTAAGGTTAGTAAACCTGGGATTGAGTCAAAATAATATGCCTTCTCAACAGCTGTGCAACAAGAAGAAATATCTTTATTTTTTCTCATTACTTCTTCTTTCTGTGTGTGCTGGATTCTGTAGCACAAGCAGAAAGAGGAAAATGCCACTTAGGATTTATTTTTTCATTTAGGAAGGTGTCCCTTCCTGCATAAAAAAAATCCTGCATGTAATGCTCCTGCATGTAATGCAGGCACCCATGCACCATGGCGCAAGGGTGTCTGCACTGGGGCTAGGCAGTACTCAATAGGTCAGCGCAGGGAGAGAGCAGGAATACGTCATATATTAGTAGATATGGCACATTCCGGCTCTCTTTCCCTGTCCTGCAGAGAAGCAAGCTGTTTTGCTGTGTTGCCTTGTGGTACAATTTGATAAATTCAGCCCCAAGGCTTTGCTGCTCACCGAACATTTGTTGAGGCTGTTCTCACTGTTTAGTAGTCTAGATTGTCATTCATAAATCATAGAGCAATCTAAAGAGGTAGGGCATGTTCGACTCAACTATACTTCCCAGTAAATTACCATCACTGAAGTTATTTACCATTGCATGTGAGTTGTAGATCATACAGGCACAATTCTTGAAAACATAATGTGTACAGACAACGGACCTATGTATTTTTGTCACATTGATGGCAGTATTAAAGCTATAACTCCATCATGTAAGCTGCCATGATAGTTATTTTAAATTAATTTTGATAATTTTGGTTTATTTGTCAGGCAGGGTTTTTTGTATATAGCAATGACTTGTGTCTGTTTTTCGTAATCTCTTTTTTACTGTCTTGTTACTAAACATTTGCACAATGATATTTGTACTGATATATGGTAGCCATACCATAAAGCCGAGGTTTCTATCTGGAGCCCATTGTTAACAAAGGTTTTTAATGCAGCTGCAACGATTGCGGCCCCACAGACTTGGGGGGAATCAATCATTATCCCGGTGTAAAAAAAGGGGAGAGGGGTGAGGCAAAAAACTACCGCCCGATTTCTCTCCTCACTGCTTCCCTAAAAATTATGAGTAGAGTATTACTGAGTCGTCTGGAGGAATGGGTAGAAGACAAAGGGATCCTTGCGGATTCTCAGTATGGATTCCGCAAGGGGTTAGGCACCATAGAACAATGCATTAATTTAGATCTTATTATATGCAAATATACAAGGGCTAAACAAGGCTCGTTGTTTCTTTGTTTTGCCGACCTGACCAGTGCCTTCGACCTGGTTTGACCATGGTCTCCTGTGGTCAACCTTGTTGGACATGGGTGCTCCACAGGATATTATCTATTTCTTGGCCCAACTTTATAGGAATCTGACGGCTAAGATACGCTACGGGCAATCGGGGGAGTGTACACCCAGTATTAAAGTAGGTTCTGGAATTAGGCAGGGATGTGTCCTTGCACCCCTTCTTTTCTCCCTTTTTATAAACGCAATTGAGTCGGAACTACGGACCATCAGTGCAGATGCACCGACTGCTGACGGCCTTTCCATCCCAATATTGCTTTACGCGGATGACGCGGTTCTGCTCTCACAAACCCCTCTTGGGTTGCAAAAACCTATGAATAAATTTGCAGATTTTATTAATGGGAGAAAATTAAAAATTAATAATTCAAAAACTTTTATAATGCCCTGTGGGAAGAAAATTAAAAACTTAAGGCCCTTTACAGTTATGGACCAAACTATAAAAGTGGTGGACAAATTTTGTTATTTGGGTATCACTTTTAATAGAGGGGGGATGTGGACACCTGAAATGATTAATGTAAGAGCCAAAATGGCCAAGTGTTCTTTTGGCATATTTAAGTTCGCATCCAAGTTAGGCTCAAGACGGATACCAGACATGTTGTACTTATACCGCCATAAATGTGTTGCTCTGGCCCTATATGGCTCAGGAGTGTGGGGCCATTATAATAACAACATGCTCCAGGTTGAGGAAAACAAATTTGCCAAAAAACTCCTGTGTTTACCATCTTCTGCCTCAACAAAGCTGATCCATCAGGAGGTTGGTCTAGAACATCTATCTGACTTGATCAGATTAAGACCCCTGTTAGTATGGAGATCTATATTTATTAAGGAACAGACTGGTTTCACAAGAAAAATTATTTTAGACTGTCTTCATATGGACAGATGTTCCCGCATCCCTTGGCTTAACTATATTATTCGAACATTTAATGATGTTTTTAATCTTACTGTGCGTGATAACCCTTATTGTGTTTTAGATATCTCGAAGAGTGAGCTTAAACATGAATTTTTGAGGGTTAGCATGGTGAAGCGTAACGCAGCTACTGCTCAGTTCTCCACACATGTTTTTTACGACAGATATACTAAGGAAGAAATGGGGCTTTCAGGATACCTTAAATCGGTTACTATCCGATCCCACCAATATGTATTGACAAGTTTACGGATGGGGATTGTTCATTTGCTTGTTGCGTATCCTGAAATGAAGACCTATACTACTGCCCCCTGTCCGTGTGATGGGACCACAAAACAAAGTACGGAGCATTTTTTATTGTTATGCCCTCTTTATCTTCACCTCCGAAAAATATATCTGAAACCGCTTTTTAAAAAATATAATGTATCCACTATTGTATCGGCCATGGGGCTTTTATTTGGACTTGATTCACAGGACATCTGTTTTTTTACTGCTGTATTTATTTTAAAATCGATATGTTTGAGGAAAAGCACCCTTTTTTGATATGTGATTAACTTAAAATTTGCTGTACCCTCATGCTTTATTATTTATGTATGTATGTACTTTTATGATCATTAATCAATGATCGAATAAAGTTTTTGAATTTGAATTTGTATATAGCAATGACTTGTGTCTGTTTTTCGTAATCTCTTTTTTACTGTCTTGTTACTAAACATTTGCACAATGATATTTGTACTGATATATGGTAGCCATAGACAATAATTGGGTAATACTGATTTTTTTTAATGAGCTTTATATGATGTTGCCTTATCAATTAGAGATGCTACGATCTAATAACTGAATTGTTAATACTATATAGAATTATCAGTAGATAACAGTGAGCTCACAGAGGGATCTGAGTGACATTGATTAGACAACAAGAGCATATCTTGAGGTTTCTATGATGTCGCTCAGAACCCCGAGGTGAACAACAAACCTGCAATTCACGTTTTATTCATTAGTAATTTTATGTTAAGTATGGCGCCTAAAATCATCAGCCTCTACTTTCAACAGCTATGCAGGGACAAAGGAGTAATGGGTAGCCATATCTAACATGGCCTCCCGTTCCTCTGTCAAATAAAAAAGAGGCATGGCGTCCTGCCACCCACCCCACCACTCTCTATGCCTTCTCTCTCTTCCAAAAGCCATGCTCCTTGGTTTCCAGTCCTGCTCTGAGAGACTCCCAGAGAGTCCAGCCAGTTGTTAACTGTTGTTGCCATGTCATAGCAGTGAGCTAGGGTACTTGATCCAGTTATTCACACTAGAGGCTCTCTACCAGAGCCATACACATATATAACAATGTAGATTATCATTGGAAATGATCATATGAAATTATCAATGGTCATGTGACCTAATGTAAACCTCTTGAAAGACTACAATACCACAATGCAACCTTTGCTCCCAGAACACAGCTACCTTTTGTGTTGACTGTATGTTTGTCTTTGACAATGTACAGCTCTCCGCTTCCTGTTGCCTATGCTTGTGCTATACCAACACCACATACAGATGTATAAATACATATATACAGAAGGGTGCAGCTACTTTTTGATTCTCAACAGCATTTTGACTTACACCCCACTACTGGACAGGGCTCTTCCCAGGCTCCAATTATCATTTGCTCTGCTTTCCCCTCTTGCTGCTCCTGTACTTACTGTTTGCTCTTGTCATAACTGATCTTTTGTTCTACTTGGCTTCCTGCACCTAAAAAAATATTTTCATTTCACCATCCCATCATCTTCTGAGAGAGGGAAAAGACTGCTATTTATTATCCAGAATATTTATCAGTGACTTAGTCCCTTTTAAAATTTTATGATCATCACTTCTGTGAAGATTGTAACCATTAGAATACTGTCTAGTTGTTTGCCCTTACTTAAAGCAACTTACTATATATTGTTGTTTCGTGCATGTTGAACTGCATGTAACTAACCTAAAAGAGAGTTTTCCTATTCCTTGCCTTTACAGTTCACCAATGTTCGCAATCTGTCCAGAACTTTAATTCATACTCTACACTACTCTTTAACTATGGCATAAAAGCCATCTGCGTTCCTACAAAGGTGTCCTTCTCACAACCTCACCTCAATGTCCTGTTTTTCTCTGCTCTCAACCATTTTGTTGCTTTTAACTATTATGATTCTCCCTAAACTTCCCTATTTCCCAATTCTCTTCTCAAATCCGGCCCGACGCCTTGCTGATCAAACTGTAGCAAGAGGAATCACATAGCACCTATGTGGCTTGAAAACCATCCTGAAAGAATTGAACAGCTCCTTACATTCAACAGTCTCCTCTGATTGCCACTTATAGAGAGAATCTGTTGAACTCCATCTTCAAAAAAAGGCAAAATCATGATCCATTCAAGTGATCCTAACATGGAACAATTGAACATCACATTTTATGATGCTGAATTGCTCATGTTGCAATCCCTCACTTAATCAAACCCACTTGATCCTGAGGCTCTTGTGTATTTCCAATTCTAACCTCCTGAATTCTCACTTCCTCTCCCGCTCACATTGGAGTAGAGACTATTTATGAATCACGATATTTGGATTCTCGATTTTACCAATTTCTAGTATAATATCAAAAATAGAAATATAGTGTGAACAGAACATTGTCTCAAAAATATCTGGGACGAAAATATTGAGCACCTAAGTGCAAATAGGTAAGAAGATTTACTATTCTTATATACACATCTATGTACCTTAAAGATACATATATTGTCAAGGTGCATATATGTTGAGTAATATATAATAAAACTTTGCTTACCTATAGAAACTGGCCTGCACAATATTTTAGTAAATGAAATAATATTTGACCTCTGAACTCCAGGATCATACCTCTGGGGGAGCTGAAGCTAGCCCCCAGTACCCCTACTTACAGTACCTAGGCCTCCAACACTTTCCAAGTCAGCGTGCCCCTTCTTTGTTCACCTCTCTCTTATCTGGGATTAAATTGTGAAATCATTTGTGATCTTTCTTCTTCAAACCTTCCCACCCAAGTTTTTTGCCCAGGCCTCATCAACAACTACCCCCTTCTTCCCTATGTTCCTCACTTTCGTAATATCATGCTTTTGACATTTATATCCTCTTTCCCTCAGATTTCTTCCCAATCTCTAAAAAAAAGTATTGCTATAATCCTCACTCAAAATCCATCCTTAAACTCATCATCGCTAATAACTATCCACAAATGCAAAACTCTGTCTCGTTTGAATGATCCACCGACTCTTATATGTAATTTTCCATGTACTTCTTCAGATCTGTGATGATCGAACAGCATAAAAGACCAACAATTTCGGTTTTGGACACAAAGGACCTAAATATTAATAACTTTGACTCGTGAATGTCAATCAATCTTCCTTACCATGCATGTGATCATGGAATCAATTAGGTCACTGACAGCTACACTAACGCCATATCCTTTAACTCCTTAAACAGCTCGCCAAAGAGTTATAGACTGGCCTTTTCTGTGCGTCATTTTTCCTCAAACTTAAGCTAGAAGAGAATCTACACTAGTTTAGTATTCAGCCTTGTGCAAGTAAGGAGTTAGAAAGAACTGAGCCTGCTCCAGTTGAAACCTATAACTTCTGTGCTGCCCAAATGATGCATATTGTATGTACATTGCCCTGAAAACTATTATGCTTCCCTCCTGCTGTCAAGGCAAGAGACCAAAGGCCTGATTTACATGTTTCAGGGAGGGAACATCGTTTCAATGTTGACAAAGTTCCCTCCCTGCCAACATTATGGTCCACCCTCCTGATTTAGAAGCCCTTTGATGGCCTGACGGACTAAGAGCTGTTGGAGATTTGGCTCTGTCCCTGCCCAGTAACTTTAAATGGCCTGACACTTAGTCAATTTTCAGTGCCTTCACTGCCAGAAAAGACCTGGCACTGAGTGGGGCATTGAAAATATCTCAATACCCCAATCACTATGGGTGAAAACTACCATGGAAGGAATCGCAATCATGTGATGGATATCAAGATGGTGTGAGAGAGACCGAAGACTTTTATAACAGTAGTCTTCTGAAGGATGCATCTTCTTGCAAATTCCTCCTCTGATAAATAAATCTTCTAGAAGATTATTCACCTTATGAACATCCGCAAAGAACCACAATTGACCTGGAAAACTCTTTTCCACAGAAATAGCCACCTTGAAGATGTCCACCATGGTCTACCAGATTACCGCAGTATATGCTTATTCGACAAATTGAGTAAAGGTACTCTGAACTTATTTTTCCCATTTTTGAAACATCTTTAATTTCAAGACACATTTTGAGTGCAGGGAACAATGCAGGTATCAGAATGTGTCCTGAAAGTTTTACTTTCTTGGGGAAAGGAAAATACATTTGCATCTGCTTCTGGCTCTTAGTCAGAAATTGTCTGGTCTCCCGCTACCTGATGACCTTTGAGTGTGTGAATGAAAAAATAGTTGAAGGCCACAGTTTCATGTTTGGAGCCTAGATAACACAGGCAATTGAAATATTAGTCCAACAAGAACGTGTTATTTTATGTTATTTTTTTAATTGTAACGTTCGCAGACACTCGTGAGTGTCCCGGGGCGGATCAAAGAGGGGTAACCAACAGAAAATTAGGCAAAGAAATAGGTTTTCAGATTTTTCTTGAAGATGCGTGGGTCCTGGATATTCCGAAGTGTTAGAGGAAGAGCGTTCCAGGCAAAAGCCGCTTTCCTTGCCAAAGAGCTGCCTCCAGGCCTCTGACGTTGGAAGCGTGGGACCCGAGCCAGGTGCTGGGACAGAGAGCGCAAATGACGTACTGAGGTGGAGAAGGCGAAGCGTTTCTGTAAGTAGGTGGGACCAAGCCTATGAAGAGCAGGATGGGCCATGGCCAGGGCTTTAATTTTTAACCTGTTCAACCACCGGAAGCCAGTACAGAGAGCGCAGTTAAGGTCTCATGCTAGTCCTGGCCGGAATTTCCAGAAGGAGTATGGCTGCCGCATTCTAGACCACCTGAAGTTTCCGTAGCAGGTAGTACCGAATACTCACATATAGGGCATTGGCATAGTCCAATCGAGACAAAATAAGCACGCAGATGACGGACTCCTTCACCTTCATAGGTAGGAGAGGTAGAAATGTTCTCAAAGATTTCAAAAGCCCAAAACAGGTACCAGCAAGTTTCTTGATCTGTGTGGCGAAGGAAAGATTTTCCTCGAACCACACCCCTAGGTTCTTGGCCGGCTTCTGTATAGAGGTGGGGCTGGGAAACTCAGGGGGCCAGAAAGTATCTCTTAAGTTTGGAGGGAACTTTCCGTAGAGAAGAATCTCTGATTTTTCTTCGTTGCATGTGAAACACAATAAGTGCTCCAGACACTCATCGATGAGGTGCAGAAAAACAAGAACCGATGCCAGACACCAGTTGGCACCTAATTTATTCGGATGTCATCACATCCAGCAGTGGTGCTGTGACTGGAGCCACATGATACCACTTGTTCGCGTTAGAGAGATATTACTGGGTAATATAATTTGTCAGATCCAGTGTGGTACATGGGGATTAGTCAAAAGGTGTGGAATCTGCCAGAAGATCAGTGATTCATGAGAAATATGATTTATTTTATATGTCAGTCCCCTTTCACGAAAAAGCTTAACTTGGACAACTTCATAATTTTGTGTTGCAGCCAAAGTTGCACCAGCATTGTAATAGTAAAACAAGCAAATGGAGAACATTTTAATATCTGAAATATAAGATTAATAATATTTAATTGAATCACACTCAGTTGGCTCTTTTGGAATCCAAGTAAACTATTGGGATTCAAAGAATGCGAAAATTGTTTACTGGTTTACATAATTAGGAAATCTGATATAAGAAATATTAAATATAGAATCAGAGGGAAAAAAAGGGAAAGGTGCTGTAAAGTGCACTGACATAAAGTCAGATTATTTTCATGTCCCTTTTGAAGCCTCCATAATAGTGGCAGGTGCAGTAAATCTAGTTGTTTTTCGCAACTAATATTTGTACATTGACATCTTAAAATAACATAGATCATTGCGGGGGTGTGGCCAAGATGGCAGCTACATTGGACGCTACTTAGTGAGCTCTGAGGCTGGCTATGATTTATCTTTCCTTTAACTCTCCCCATCTAGCTGTAAATTCCTGAAATTTATAGCCCAGGCTGCCCGCATTGCGGGACAGCATCGCCCGATGTCATACCTGACATTCTTAGCCCTGTACTGGCAACTTGGGGACAGCCAGCACTGCCAACAAATGAGGCCTTAGGGTCCACACCACTGATATATCCTCCCCATTCAGATGCAAACTCCTGAAATATATTTAGCCCAGGTTGCCCGCTTTGTGTGATGACATCGCCCGACACTGTACCTGTGGTGCTAGCCCCCATCCTGGCATCTTGGAGATGGACAGCTTTGGCAACAATTATGCCTAATGGTGAAATTACCCCACTGCTAGACCAGGACCAGCTACTGAGAAATCGGCATGCGGATTTGGGTGCCCCGGAGTTAAGTGGACAATATTGAAACCTGAAGATCCCCCGGGGTGAACTGTGCCCAGCACCTACCCACGGCCTGCCTGCCTGAACTGAGGTCACGGAGACCTTTTATAATTAGATCGGGATCCGACCCGTTCGGTGGCGGCTCCTCTAATCAGAGCAACCAGCTCGGGCCCGGAGCGGCCTGCTCTGCTTGAATTCGGCCACTTAAGCACTACTCACTGCCTCACCTGCACCAGGGAGCATCTGGATCAGCAGGCATCATTGCTGATAACCCTTCTAATACTAATACGATGAGCTCCCCATACTCCAGGACCTTATAAGCTGTGCCCTTTCAGATGACCCTCTGGATGCCCTGAGGTTGATCCATTATCTACCATCTACCAGGACAATAAGGTTTGCACCTTCCCTGACTCTGGCTCCCTCTGAGGTGCTGATTGATGGAGGATGGCCATGGACATGCTGGGGGTGACAGACATGTTATCCTACATTCACTCAGGACACCTTGGCATACTGGTACCTTTCTGAACACTCTCTACCCCTCTTGGTGCCTGCTACCCGGGGAGCCTGCTTGATGAGTGGCTGCCTTGCACCTGTGAGCCCTGCAGTGTAGCCCCTAACCATCGGTGGGCACTCCTCTTGTCTCCCTGTTTGGCCTGCCAACCACAGTCTGACTGGAAACCCCTAGTACAAGGTGAGGCCCTACAGACTCACATACTGTACTCCATATCTGGGGATACAAAATCTTGGTGTGAGGGGAGAGACTACTGGCTTTAACAACACCTGTTGCCATGCTGCAGATAAATATTGGCGAGCTCACATGGAGCCCCTTTACCTGCCATCATGCCACAGACATGCAAGGTTGTTAGCTAACTTTACTACCCACCGCCACATTACCTCTGGCACCACACTGCAGAGTCATAATGACGGTGAAATCAAAGACCACCAAATCTCTCCCTCACAGATATGGCGAGTTGACATCTTCCACTTCTTGTGCAGACTGAACCCTGAACACTTTGAATCATCGTAGGCTACCCTTCGTTCACACTCCACCCAGTTTGACAAAGTATTGCCAGCCATTCTAGACACTAACACCTCCCTGGAGTCCTGGATTGACACAGTCCCACTGGATGTGAACTTGCTGAGGGCCGATCATCACAAACTGGCTCATCGAGTGGATGAAACACGGTTCGCCCTGACTACAATGGGACCCATGGTGCAGAAGCTACAGGTGTTGCTGAAGAAGATGGGGGATGAGGTGACCATTCTACACCACATTGCAGAAGATGCATAGGGGTGTGCTAGGTGCAACAACATCCGTCTACTGGGATTCCCTGATTGAACCGTAGGACCCAGTATGGAGTTATTTTTCAAAAATTGGGTGATGGTGATGGTGCTTGCTGACAAGGCGCTGACATTCTTTTCAATAGAACAGAGCATCAGATACCAGGAAGACCACCCACCTCTGTGTGCCCCACCAAATCCCACTGTAGCACAGCTTGTTATCTGGACCATGACTTGCTGGTCCGTGCGCGGGGTCCTTGGCAACATGAAACAGTGATTACGGTGAACTCCGACTTCATGATGGAAGCGCAGCAACTCCGTAGCTCCTATTTAAAGTCAAACAATGCCTCTGCGAACTGAATCTTAAATATGCTCTTATTTCTCCAGTAAAGCTTAGAGTAATTGATGGTGAGATGGCCTGCAGACCTGGCTACCTGCTAAAGAATTGATGCAGGGCACACCTTAGGAGTCCAGTGTGGGGAATGGTTTGTGTCAAGACCTCCGGGACACAACCAGAGACCCCTCAGAACAAAACCATCCTGGGATCAAAGGCAATGGAACAGGCAAGGGTGGTATCGGCAGCCTCGCAATACAGCACATGCTATTTGCTGTTCTATGAATTGAGCACCATTGGAGTCTTGTCATTGTCAGCTGGTATCTACCAGGGCCCAAAAATCACTCCACAATTTGCAGGTGAATTTTAATGCTGGTCCCAACGTGAGTGAACTCAGGCACACTGAGTCCTAGTGTGCATGGGCACTCCTATGGTAACCTGTAAAGATTGGGAGGCCTGAACGATGACTCCTCTGTCTACCGCCCAACCCATGGGAAAAGCAGACATTAGCTCTTCTACACTCCTCAGAGAGACTCCAAAGTGGACATGTGTTGAACGTCATATTGTTTCTTTGGTTTATGGTTTTTGTTAAAGAGCATTTGGCTGGGGAATCATATGATACCTGACCTGGGTGGGGCACAATTGCTGTATTATGTTTGTTGATGCCATGTGGAATGCATATTGGTGGGAGGGTGTGATGGATTACTTACTTGTGTGCTATAAGAAACACGGAGTAGAGATCACCTGGAGTTCGCTGCCTGATACCTGGCACACACACTACCATGACACACCATGGGGACACATGCTGACAATCTTACTCCACAACATAATGTGTTACCATGGAGTGTGTGCGGTATGTCGACCACTGCCAAACATAAATCAAATCCACTCATACCTGAAGGGCTGCTGCCCACATATTGCCATGCTGCAAGAAACACATTTTACTGCTGTGGAACTTCAGAAGGTCTGTGCCAAATGGAGGGGGCAGGTCTATGGCACATCCTCCTCAGCATTCGCACATGGTGTGCTGATATGGATTCTACAAGAGGTACCATACAAAATGGATCATAACAGCACGAATGCAGGGGGTCGACATGTGGAATTAGGGTGCCACTTAGATGGGGCACTGCTAACACTTGTGGGGAACTAGGCACCCAACTTCAGTCAAACAGTTATTTAGTGCAATTACTCCCGTGCTCGTTCACAACCCAGTGGCACTGGGTCTTTGTGGTGTGCACTTCAACTGTGTGCAGGATGAGACCTGGGCAACACTACTCCCTCCCTGTGGGGCACAATCAGTATTCAGACAATGCAGCACTTCTGGGATTTGCTACCACAGAGATGCCTACACAACACCAAGCAGACCGTAAATATGACTTATTATCTCCAGTTCACAACCTCTACAGCAAGCTCAATCTGATTCTCTGCACCAAATAACTGGGTCCATTGATTTGCCTGGTCTGAGTATCTGGGTGGGACTCTCATGGAGTATTGCTCACTGCAAGTAGTCCTGCAGTGGGGCAGATCACATGCACGAAATCCTCCCTGGTGCTTTCAGAACAAAGCATTATCAGACTCTCTTTTTCTGAAGGCCTCTCTATATGCATCACTCACTATTTCTCCCTTAACAAGGGGTCCACCGCCTCAGGGCCACAGAACGGGATGCAGACAATCTAGTGGTAAGAGGTCAGTGCATGGCTGCCACCTGAGGGCACGACAATTACTACAGGACGATTTACTAACAGTGAAGAGGGAACTATGCCCCTTGCAGGCTGATATGAATGACTCTTTCTGTGATTACTACTGTACTCTGTACAAAGCTGCGGACAACAAAGACATGTTACATGGATTCATTAATGGACTTCCATGAACCCGCCTATTTATACTCCAGAGATCTGAACTGGAGGAACCCATTAGACAAGACTCGGGCACAGATGGTTTGCCAATTCAATACTATGGCATGTTCTCTTCCCTGCTCACCAAGTCCCTTCTGGAGGTGTTTAATGAAGTTAGAATGCATCGTCAGTTCCTAGACTCACAACGTGAAGCGTTAACAGTGGTCCTCCCTAAACCAAGATGCAACCCATTGGATGTACGGTCCACTGTCCCTCCTTAGCCTTGACTACAAAGTCCTGGGAAAGGTACTCGCTAACAGACTTCTCTCATTGATCACCATACTGGTTCATGACAATCAAGCTGCATTTATACTGGGAAAAAGTATTTTCCTCTATATACTACGGATCTTACGTATCATCCCTGACACTCACGAGGGCATACAACAGGATGGCAGTATCTATTGACATTGAAAAAGCCTTTGATACTTGAGTTGATCATGTGAGGCTATACTAATGGCAATAGTGCACTATACTTATCTCAAACATAAGAACAAAAACCTTGAACCCTGTATCTGTACAATCATAAACATCCAACAATGTTGCAATATTTACAGAATATACATTGAGTCAAGAACAATGGTATCCAAAAAATAATTTATACATTTCCTTACAGTACTTTTTATTAGTTATTTTTTCTCTTCAGTATATTCATCTCATATTATCCACAAACGAACTATTAATTTGTGGAAAATAGTATGAAGTAACAAAGCACTCTAATTTGGTGCAATGAGGTAAGATTAATTTTTCTCCACAAAGCATGCTAAAACTTAAACAGACTCTCATATGTATCACAATCATTCTCAAATATTCCTCATTTATAAAATCTATCAAAACATTTTAAAACGTCAAGTAGGGTACCACAGGATGTAAAGGACCCCATTACAGTGCTCAAATGATTGTAAATTAATGACATGAAGAAAAATGATACCCATTTCCATTATTCTATGATTATCATACATCTTTATTTATAATATGCCAGCCATTTATCCATAAGTCAACCTTTTGTTATACATCATCAACACCATGGACACTATCTTGACTACAGGGCAGTTTTCCCTGCTTGCCTTAAAAGCTCTATCCATTTTTGGAGATAAGATGTGATATCGCTTCAAGGCTGCCTACCCTTTCTTCTTTTGTAATTGTATTGTTCTTTGCACCCTGATGAAGGTGACTGACCTGATTTGGTTTCATACTAAAATGTGGGCCGTGCTAATAGAGTGGGGCCAGAAGACTACCCACATCAAAAGAAAACACAAAGGACACCAAGAAGATTCCTCCATTCAAAGAGTTTATTATTTTGACCTCTATGAAAGGTTCTAATTTTGCAAATCATACATCAGAATACAGACTGTTTGTCAAAGAACCCAAAAGACACACAGATGATGGATGGAATTCATAGCAAATCAAACATTCACCCCCAGTTAATTGATCTGGGTTAAATCCATTGTTATTTTACTCACCATGCCACCCCAATTTAGTCCACACCATATGGAAATCAGTCTTGACCCTGTGCCTCATGGGAACAGTGCAGACCGAACTGCCAAGCCAGATCCTCCCTGGACCAGAAACAAGCCTCCTGGGACTGATTTTTGGGCATCAGCCAAGCTAGCTTGAATCCAGTGGCACAGTGAGCCCGGGACCCACATTTCGGCAAACCCGGCGCATTTATGGCAAGAAAGCAAAATGCACACAGATAATGGACAGAATGACGAGCTAATCAAACATTCAGCCCCAGGCAATAGATCTGGATTAAATTATTTTTTTCTTTTGCACACCATGCCACCCCAGTTTAGACCCAACCATATACAAATCAGTCCTGACCCTGTGCCTCATTGGAACAGTCTGAGCCAAACTGCCAAGCCAGATCCTCCCTGGACCGGAAACAAGCATCCTGGAACCTGTTTTAGGGCATCATCCCTCATCAGCCAGGCTAGCTTGAATCCAGTGGCACAGTGAGACCGAGACCCACGTCTAGGCATACCCTGCACACTTAGGGCTAGAAAGCAAAAGGCACACAGATGATGGATGGAATGCAGAGCAAATCATACATTCACCCCCAGTCAATATAACTGGGTTAATTCCTTTGTTCTTATGCAGACCATGCCACCTCAGTTTAGACTCAGCTATATACAAATTTGTCTTGCCCCTGTGCCTCTTGGCACTATCCAAACTGAACTGCCAATTCAGTTCCTTCCTGGACCAGAGACAAGCATCCTGAGACAAGTTTGGAGCATCACCCCTTATCAGCCAGGCTAGCTTAAATCCAGTGGCACAATGAGCCCGGGACCCACACTTGGGCATACCTAGTGCACTTAGGTCGAGAAAGCAAAAGACACGCAGATGATGGACAAAGTGCAGAGCAAAGCAAACATTCAGCTGAAGTCAATAGATCTGGGTTAAATCCTTCGTTCTTTTGCACACCATGCCACCCCAGTTTAGACTCAGTTATATACAAATCAGTGTTGACCTTGTGCCTCTTGGGCACTATCCAAACCGAACTGCCAAACCAGTTCCCCTCTGGACCAGAGACAAGTATCCTGCGAGCAGTTTGGAGCATCACCCCTTATCAGCCAGGCTAGCTTGAATTCAGTGGCACAATGAGCTCGGGACCCACATCTGGGCATACCCTGCGCACTTAGAGCGAGAGAGCAAAACACACAGATGATGGACCGAATGCAGAGCAAATCAAAAATTCACCCCCCAGTCAGTCGATCTGGGTGAAATCCATTGTTCTTTTGCTAACCATGCTACCCCTGTTTAGACCCAGCCACATGTAAATCAGTCTTGACCCTGTGCCTCATGGGAAGAATCCAGATTGAGCTGCCAAGCCAGATCCTCCCTGGACCAGAAACAAGCATCCTGGAACCGATTTCGGAACACCACCCCTCATCAGCCAGGCTAGCTTGAATCCAGCGACACTTTGATCCCAGGACCCACACTTGGGCATACCTAGCACACTTTGGTCGAAAAAGCCAAGGAGGGACACACAGATGATGGACAGAGTGCAGAGCAAACCAAACATTCACCCCAGTCAATCGATCTGGGTGAAATTCATTGTTTGTTTGCTCACAACACCACCCCAGTTCAAACCCAGCCATATGCAAATCAGTCTTGTCCCTGTGCCTCATGGGAAGTATCCAGACTAAGTTGCCAAGCCAGATACTCCCTGGACCAGAAACAAGCATCCTGGGACCGGTTTCGGGGCATCGCCCCGATCAGTCAGGCTAACTTGAATCCAGTGGCACAGTGCACCCAGGTCCCACATCTGGGCGTACCTTAGGGGGAGAAAGCAAAAGACACACAGATGATGGATGGAATGCTGAGCAAATCAATCATTCACCCCCAGTCAATGGAACTGGGTTAAATCCATCATTCCTTTGCTTGCCATGCCACCCCACTTTAGTCCCAGCCATATGCAAATATAACTTGACCATGTGCCTCATGGGAACAGTCCAGACTAAGCTGCCAAGATAGATCCTCCTTGAACAAGAAACAAGCATCCTGGGACCTGTTTTGGGGCATCACTTCTCATCAGCCAGGCTAGCTTGAAGCCAGTGACACAGTGAGTCAGGGCACCACATCTGGGCATAGCCGGCACACTTAGGGTAAGAAAGCAAATGACACACAGATGAACAGGGAAAAAAGGGGGAGATATTGCCATCATTTATAGAGACCATCTAAAATGTACCACAACACACACCGCGGAACTAAAGGACGCAGAAAGCCTCTGCTTCAAAATTAAAATAAATAATTACACGACTTTCGCCAGAGTATTGGTGTATAGGCCCCCTGGCCCCATAGGCCATTTCTTAGACACCCTTGGTGACTACCTGAGCCCCCTGGTGGTACGCTACTCCAATTTCACTGTTCTAGGAGATTTCAACCTACACCTAGAATTGGAGGACTGCCCAAATACAAAAAACTTCAGGGAAATTACCAACTCCCTCGGACTTATTATACACAATAAAGGCCCCACACACCAAGCAGGTCATACCCTAGACGGGATATGCTCAAATGCCACTAACATAGTAGCATCCTCCCCGTCTACCCTCTTCTGGACAGACCATAAACTGGTGCCCTTTAACCTATGCTATGGAAATGGACCCATCAAGGGGAAAGCTATCATCACCCTCCCCCCTGTTCGCAACTGGAAGAATATGCTAGCCAGTCCGAACCTGCTGACTCTAGCGGAATCCTCCAAACCCACCCTAACAGATGACCCAGATACGGACAATGATCTGTTTAATAAATGGATGCTCTAAATAGCAAACACCCTAGCTCCCTGGAAGAAAGGCAAGAACGTAAAACGTAAGTCAGCCCCTTGGTTTACACCCCAATTAAAAGCTATGAAAGATCAGTGCAGGAACCTAGAGAAAAAATTGAGAAAGCACTACAAAACGGAGGACCTGAAGGCTTTCAGACTAGGTTTAAATTCCTACCACCTACAAATAAGGGCGGAAAAAAAGAAGCACTAGACAAACCCGATTGATAGGGCAGATGACAATCAAAAGACTATCTTCACAATAGTCAAATCCTTTACGCACCCGGCAAGCCAAGACTGTGAAATACCCCCTTCACAGGAACTTTGCAACGACATTGAAGAATACTTTCAAAATAAAATCAGTGAGCTGAAAAACAATTTTACTGACTGCCCAGCTCAGGACTCCTCAGCCCAATACTTAGGATTGAAAGCAGAACTTAAGTGCTTTAAAGAAATTAGCCTAGAGGAATCAAAGAAGGCTATCCTATCATGCAAGTCAGGGTCCCCCTTTGATCCATGCCCACCAAAGATCCTCCACGCACTAATAGATATTGTTAACCCTGTCATAAACCAAATTATAAATTCCACATTTAAAACAGCAAAAATCCCTGACCTCTGGAAAACAGCCGGGGTCAAACCCCTTCAAAAAAAGAAACTATCAGACCCCACTATTCTTTCCAATCTGAGACCTATCTCCCTACTTCCGTGCCTGAGTAAAATTGCGGGGAAAATGGTCAACTCATAGCTAAATGAGTTCTTGGAAAACTCTAATAGCCTACACCCCAATCAATCAGGCTTCAGAGCGGGGCATTCAACAGAATCAGCATTGCTCCACACCACAGACACCCTGAAATGGGCATTTGATCAAGGCAAAGAGGCGGTGCTGATTCTGTTGGATCTCTCCGCAGCCTTTGATAGGGTCTCCCATAACATCCTAATAAACAGACTGAAACAAAATGGAATAAACGATAAAGCCCATGAATGGTTAACCTCATTCCTTAGAAATAAGGAACCAGATCGTCACACTCGGTAGTTACAAATCCTCAGGAAAACCACTGTCCTCAGGAGTCCCCCAGGGTTCTTCCCTAAGTCCGACCCTTTTTAACCTATACATGTCTCCACTGCTCACCCTGATTGACTCCTTCAATATCGAAGCAATCACCTACGCAAATGACACCCAATTGATTCTCACCCTGGACAAAAATTCTACAGCAGCTGAAGAAATATTTCACCATTGCCTCACCTCAGTCATAAAATGTATGGAGTCAAATCATCTCAGGTGCAACAGCTCTAAGACAGAGATCATGCTATTCGGGAAAGCCAGCAACTTTATTCCACCCGGTTGTGGCCCGGAAACTCAGACCCTCCGCCCACCACAGTAGACATAGCCAAAAACATAGGCTTTACATTTTACCACATGCTCTCCTTTCACAAGCAGGCACTTACAGTTGCAGGTACCTGTTTTCAAATCATAAGAACTCTAAGGAAATTCTTTGATCTGCTCCCCCTGCACACCAGAAAGACTGTTGCAGTGGCCTTGATTCTATCTCCCCTAGACTACGGCAACAGCCTATATGCAGGAACAAAAAGAATGGTGGTAAAAAGACTACAAGTGGTCCAGAACGCCGCCGCAAGGCTGGTATTGGGACTCCCCAAACTGTCATCCTCGACCGAAGCTCTAAAAACCCTCCACTGGCTACCAATCCATAAAAGGATCCTGTTTAATGTTCTAACCACTACCTATAAAGCCACCATGGAAACTGGGCCCCATTACCTAAGGAGGAAAATCAGACCCTATATTACCAAACAAACTCTGCGTTCTTCCTCTGAGAATCTACTTACCATCCCCAACTTTAAAATGAAAACCCGAGGAGGGAAAACCCTGGCCCCACTTGGAGCAAAGGCCTGGAACTGCCTTCCCACCCAACTAAGGCACACTAACAACGAACCCACTTTTAGAAAGCTACTTAAAACCTGGATCTTCAGCAACCCAGATCAGGAAATATTAGCACTAATATGATCACTCCCTTATCACCCTCTGTCCTGCACCACTGCCCTCCCTGTCTTGTCTTCGGCTTTTGTCCAAAAGCGCCAAGATGCTCCTAGGAGTGAACGTTGCGCTATACAAAAAATATTTTCATTCATTCATGATTGGCAGAATGCAGAGCAAATCAAACATTCACCCCCAGTCAAAAGATTCGAGTTAAATCTATTGTTCCTTTGCACATCTCACTGCAGTATAGCCCAGCCACGTGCAAATCAGTCTTGAGCCTGTGCCTCATGGGAACAGTCCAGCCCTGGCCTGGCATTTTGGGCTGCTCTGTTCCCATTGGGTGCAGGGTCAAGACTAATTTGCATATGGCTGGGTACAAAATGGAATGGCATGGGGAGCAAAAGAACAATGGATTTAGGCCCAGATCTCTGTACTGGGGTTAATGTATTACATTATTCTGCATTCTGTCCATCAATTGTTCTTTTTGCGTTTGTCACTCTGAATGGTGCAGGTATGGCCAGAAGTGGGTCCCGTGCTCTCCATGCCACTGGAATCAAGCTGTCTGGGCTGATGAGATGTGAAACCCCGAAACCTGTCCTTGGATGCTTGTTTCCCGTCCAGTGTGGACCTAGCCTGGCAGTTCGGGCTGGACTGTTTCCATTGGGTGCAAGGTCAAGCCTGATTTGCATATCCCTGGGTTCAAACTGGAATGGCATGGGGAGCAAAACAATGATAGATTTAGGCCCAGATCTCAGTACTGGGGTGAATGTATGACATTGTTCTGCCTTCTGTCCATCAATTGTTCTTTTTGCATTTGTGTTTGTCAAAGAACAGCACATAATCTCAAGTACAAAATGGAAGTTGGTAAAGTTTCTTTTGATGTCATTAATTTGCAATAATTTGAGCATTGTAATGTGGTTATTTTCTTCCAGTGCTTCCATAAATCATGTTTTTAACATATTTTGATATGTTTGTTATAATTGAGGTATGTTTGAGGAATCATTTTGATATGCATGAGAGTGCTTTGAAGTTTTATCATGCTTTGTGGAGAAAGGTTGATTGATCTTACCTTGTTGTGTACAATTAAACTGTGTTGTTATCCACAAGTGAATGGTTTGTTCCTTCACACATATAAATTATTTTTGGTCATGATTGCTCTTGACTGAAAATATATGCTGGGAATAATACAACATTCTTGGATTTATACGATTGTATAGATATAGGATTGACGGTTATTGTTCTTTAGTTTGTGTTTGTTTCTCCTGATTAAGCCTCCCTTCATTCGACTTCTTCTAGGGGCTCTGTTTTTCACTGTATACTAGTTAAGAGACTTCTGTTTGCACTATCTGCCATAATTCAGATTTTCCCAGATTGGCTATAAAGCTTTCATTCAATACAGACAGAGTATGTCTGACGCCAAGTGTAATCTGTGTCACGGTAAATACTCTGCCCATCACTGAAAGTAAGTTTCCCATAAATATATAGGGTGCATAACATTTTGTCATGTGGTGTATCATTCAGGTGGTAATTGAGCACGTTTCTTTTGAACCAAAAGTGGGATGTGTTTAAAGTGCCGGCAACTTGAACTTTGTAAGTTTAAGGAAGCAGAACTCGAACTCCTGTTTTCTTCTTTCTTTTATATAATAGGTAAGATGGTAATGTTGCTTTCTTTCTAATGTTTTAATGTAAAATGTATTTCTTTGAATATTGCTAAAAAGGCCAAGTGGCACCCAAGGGTTATAAAATATTTCAAAGCAGTTTATGAGCAGCATCAACTTACAAACATAGATTAGGAAGAGCTTCATAAGAGATGACGTTTTCTGATAAATGTAGATGCCATTAGGGAATAGTATTTGGGTATGGAACTAAATTAATATCGCCTTGCCTTTTGGAAACTTATGATTAGTTCAGCAGAAAATTATTTATGGGGTGAACAGGACACCTGTAAGAATAGATATGCTAGTGTGATTTTTAGGTTGAGACTAAACAATGCTTGCACTGTTGCTTAGCTTCCTGTTGTATATGCTTTGTGGGGTTCAACTTCTCCCACTGCTTGCCATTGCTGTTTATTTGTCTATGTCAGTATCCTTTAAAAATCTTTGCTTGCTAGTGGTCAGTCCTGTATCTTTGTCCCTCCTTTTTCTCTTACGTTCCTCCCACGGAGCAGGGACTAAGGTCTGTATCATTACGCTATGGTTCTTAATCTGTTCTTTTGGGGACTATGTTTTTATTGGTTTCCTGCTCTGTTACTATTTGCCTGTGTTTAGCTTTGGTGCCAAAGCTGCTTACATTGTCATATAGCATTTCTTCCTCTCAGCTTCTCTTAATGCTACAGTTGGGTTAGTGCTGCTTCCCGCAGCATGCCTCCCACTATGTTGCTTGTATTTGTTTTGGCCTTTTCCCAGTTTTAGATATCGATCAACAGTTGGGCTTCTTTTGGTAAGAAATTAATTTGGTTTTGGGCTTCCTTTTAAGGGAGATTGGGCTTGTTCAATATATTTTTATTCAACCTGTTAAGGTCATAAAGGAACACCTATAAACACACTAAAAGACTGTAACATTTTTACAAATATGCATCATACAATATGAGAACAGGTACATCTGTTCTTTACTAAAGGCTCACAATAGCTGCCTGCTGGCAAAGCTGTACCATTCTGATAAACATTTCACATTTGGCAACTTTGCCACAAGTTCCTACAATAAAAGTTTCATATAAAAACAACTGGATCAAAATTACATATCCATTGCTTTCCTCGATCTTACAACAGATTTAAAAAATGAACTAACCTGTGAACTTACTTTAGGGGAGTTCAGTGATTGCAGGTGATGTTAGGCCTCTTTACAACTTTGAATCCCAATGTCCTCTAAAATGGGCTTTAGAAAATGATTTCATGCAAATTTTAAATAGTTACAAAAAAATATAAAATGCAGCAATGACAGACTAGTTTTTTTTTTATGGAAGGGGCAAGAAAAAACTTGAACTCTTGCAAAGCCAGGGGCATGGTGAAAACAAAGTAGCCGCCAAATTGTTCCCATTTGAAAGCAAAAAGGGGGAGATCTTTACCAGTGTGTAAGGGCAAGGACCATGTAAATATTGGGCCCAACTGAGGCTAGGACCCTATAATAGGTTGGCCCAGAGTGTGTGGTCAATTTCATCCTCAGCCTATTTTCTTTGTAATGATCTAGGAAGTAGGACTTTAACATGAATTTGCCCTTCTTGTTAATATTCCTCGGATTTGTGAACAAAGAGGGCAATCCCAGTGCGAGGAAACTATCACGGCTATAATTCAGCCCGTGACAATGTCTATGCAGAGAGACGTATCCGGATTCGTCTACATACTCACCCATTACATCAGGGGAGCCAGATGGACCTTATCTGCAATAAAATCTAGTTTTAACTCTAAGCAAATAATATAACTATAGCTAGATGGGGAAGATGCAAAAGCTTCCAACATATGCAATGTTCTTTAGCTTGTAAAAAGGAGGAGCTGTGTAAGCACCATACCCCCGCCCCATATATAGTAACATGAACACACTGAGAATGATATACTTTCATTAATGGCACAATAGACCCTTTACCCTCCTTGGATCTAGCTAATATGGAAATTGCTCTTGCAGCCCTACTGAGGTTAAGGTGTGTGTTGTTCGACTGGCAATGCTAGGACCCTGAGGCACTGAATGTAACAACTTGATAGCTAAAATCATTAACACTCATAAACAACAGCTCTTTATTAATAAGACAAAATAAATTCATTTTTCCAAGCCCCTAGGCCAATATATGTGATTTTCAATAGTTGGCCATCAAGTCGAGGCTAGTCATAAAAGTAGTATATATAATGCATTAGGGTTGAGCGCAGGTAAAACCATGTGGTCTGCATATAGCAGTGCGGCCACCTGTTTGCCGGCTAACCTAGGTATCTACCAAGTCCAGGCTCAAATGAGGACATAAACCATTGATATCGAGGATAAAAAGCAAGGGGGCTAAAATACGCCCCTGAAGCTCATCCCGCTTTATTAAGAATTCTGGTGACTTTTTTCACTAATGCCAAATCGAAAAGTGGCTACCAGATCCGTATGTACAGAGTGCAAGAAGTTTACAAGGATAACTCCACCCCTAAATCAAATAACATCAACCATACCCTAGACCTAATTACAGACTCAAAAGCAGTAGATCTGTCCATAAAGGCCAGGTGTAGTGGCCAGCGCTTGACGTTAGCGTATTTGCTCAATATCAAGCTCAGATTTAAACATTGCTCCACTGTGCTGAGACACAAACGGAATCCAAATTGGAATGGAGATAATATATTACTCTCCTCTGTCCAGTCAATAGGGTGTCTATATGCCACTGTTCCTATAATCTTGATTGTACTGTCAATGAGTGATATAGGTCGGTAGCATTAAGGAGAAGTAAGAACACCCTTTTTAAATATGGAGATAATAGGATAAAAGGAGCATAAGGTTTATTGAACACTGCTTTGCTGCCAAATACACTTCTGGTAGGAAGACAAGCAAGGGTGATGATTGCCTCAGTCTATGTTGTAAGGCACGGGCCAAAACTACATTATCTTCTATGTGATATATCGCGGGAAAATGCACAAGCCAATCTGACACCAAAATATTACTGTGTGATAGACGGCTTACTGGAACATTCCTATTTTAAATTATTTTCACCAACTCCCAGAAACGTTTGCTATCTTTCTTGTCATCAGTGAGTTCTAAAGATTCCCAATTTCTCTTATATAAAGCATCCTTCTTCATTTTAAGAGTAGCTTTATAGTTCATCCGAGCAGCTTCGACCTCGAACTGAATTCTCACAATGGAGGTCAAGACGTTCCTCAATCTATGGTTGGCCACTGAATAGCGCTCGTCAAACCAGAGTGGTACTCCATTTTTGTGCCGAATAGGCTTAAGTAGAGTCAGTTTAATGCAATCATTTAAGCTAGCAAAATTAATCAACAAGGCATCTCCATTAACTTCAGTCAGACAGTTAAAAACAGGCCTACATGTGATTTAATTAATGAAAATAAGGTATTGACTTCATTTTTAAGATGTCAAGCAAAGTGAGAAAGATAGGAACATCCAACAAAAACAGAGTAGAGAAAGTCTCCTTTTTTTAGACAGGCGCAAGGGGACTCAGAACCAGAACCCAAACCCTCGGGGACAAGGGAGAAGGAGAGGATTCTATCAGACGAACCAAGGCCAACAACGTCCTTATATGAAGACAAGTAGTCAGAAAACATGGGACTAGAACCTGAAACTAAAGCACCAATAATAAATTTATCAAACAGAAACATGACAAACGAGGAAATCGGACTTTTAGAGAAAGGATTAGGTTTCGCCATAGCAGGACCCCCAGATAAATTCACATTAGAGAGGGACCTACAAAATTTTTTTTTTTTTTTTTTTTTTTTTTTTTTTATTTTTCAAAGGCAGAGGAAGAACAAAATACAAAGATGGAGCAAGGTACAGTATTAACAAAAATAAGACAAAACTGATAAGGCAATAAACAACAGTAACAAAATTCAAAACAAAATTCAAACCAATACATTTCACAATACTGTCACTTTGGATTGTAAACATAATTAAATTAAATCCAATTATCAATAGGAAGCCATAGCTTCCTAGCAAATAGCTTTTTTTTCCGTCCTTTCAATTTATAAACTGCATTATCCATTCGGTAAATATCTAATAGTTTACCTAACCATTGTTCAAATGAAGGTGGATCAGCATCTAACCATCTTGAAGTTATACAAAAGCGGTAGATGGACATTCCAATAAAAAGAAAATACTCTTGATCGACGGATAAACTCTCGGGTGGAAAATATACACCAAAGATAGTGACAGAAGAACTTAGTTTGATATTGACATTCATCAGATTGGTCAAAAACTGTTCTATCTTGTTTTTAAATACAATAAGTTTAGAGCAGCTAAAAAACATATGACATGAATCGGCTGCTAAAATACCGCACCGACTACAATTAATGCCTTTCGTGGCTTTCCATTTAGCAAGTTTGGCGGGCGTGTAATACAGATCCAAAGAAGCCATATAATGTTGACTTTTGAGAGAGCTATTAATTAGTACTGTATTGCTGAACTCGAATGCCCTTGCCAGGTCGATCCCTACTATAGACAGTTTTCTCTCCCACTTCTGAGCTTGTTCAGCCAAATCGTCGGGTAGCCTGTTTATCATCAGCTGATAAATGGTACCGATACGGGCATCCTTCCTACCACTCTCCAAAATTTCATTAGGCACCATGACCTCACTGTAAAGCAAATTTTTCCTAGCCAAAAAACTCCGAATTTGTAAATACTTAAAAAAATCATATCTAAAAAGATCAAATATGTTTTGGAGTTCAGAGAAAGACATTAAGGTCCCAGCTGAATACAATTGCCCAATTGTTTGAATCGATCCCAAACGAAATCCAGAAGTGGGAATGCTTTGAGGTATCCCTGATATTGAAATGTTACAGCGTATAGGTGTATAGAAATTATATTTAGGGATAATCCGTAAAACTTTGTTCATTTGTTTCCAAGCCAGGAAAGCAGAAAGCAAAATCTTAAATTTTGTTTTTTTATAGTAACTCGGCTCCGTAAATATTAATAATGATTGTCGCACATAGTCACCCAAAAGCATTTCGAAAATGGAAGGTGCTTTACTGATTTCATTGACATGGTCATGAAATAATAAAACTTTAATAGTTTTAAGAGTAATGGCCCAATAATATAACCTAAAGTTCGGGAATCCTAACCCGGCCCGCCCTTGCGAGAGGGTACACCACTTGATAGCTCTTCTTGACCGGCGATACCCCCATAAGAATCTAGACAGCATCCTATCTATTTTATTGAAAAGAGACATACTAAAAAGTAAAGGGATAGTACGGAAAAAATAGAGAAACTTAGGAAAAATTAGCATTTTAATGACGTTAGTCCGTCCAAATAGCGATAAATGTAAATTATTTATCCTTTCCAAAGTCCTTTTAGTAGATACAAGTAAAGGATCCAGATTTAGGCCAACAATGTCATCTATTTTAGACGATAAAGTCACACCAAGATATGTAGCAGTAGTGTTAATTGATAAATCCAGGGGCATGCCTATTTTAGAATGTATAATTTGAGTTTTAGAAACATTCAGTTTATAGCCGGAGAATTTGCCAAAATCACAAGCGGCTTCGATTATTTTAGGTAGAGCTGTAGCGGAGTCAGAAGTTACGATGGCCACATCATCGGCGTATGCTAGAACTTTATAGTCTATTTCATGGAGTCGGACAGGAGGAATACCAGGTTCTGTGATTAATCTGTTCAGATAAGGCTCTAAGTAAAGTGCAAATAAAAGTGGAGAACAAGGGCACCCTTGTCTAGTCCCCCTAGTAATAGAGAATGGTCTAGAAATGTCAGTGCCAAGTCTTATTACTCCATTTGCATTAAGATAAAGTGACTGTATAGCTTTAATAAATTGTAATGGGAAGCCCTTCCATTCTAATACCGACCAAAGGAACCCCCAGTCAACTCGATCGAACGCCTTTTCAGCATCGAGCAAGATCACTCCGACTGGAGATTCCTTTGCTTGCGCCCAATCCAACAGAGCGATAACACGTTTGACGTGATCTGTAGTATCCCTATGTTTGATAAACCCGTGTTGTATATGAGAGACCAGACTGGTCATAACATCATTTAGTCTATTGGCAAGAATTTTAGAGTATATCTTGCTGTCTGCCGTAATGAGGGAGATGGGACGATATGATCCTAGTTCCTTTGCATCCTTATTTTTTTTTACAAAAACAACAATAATAGCAGTCGACCAAGAGTCAGGGGGATAATCTTGGAATGCTACATTAAAGATTTTTAATAGTTCTGCCTTCAGTAAGTGCCTAAACGTCCGATAGAATTCAAGGGGAATCTGATCAGACCCCATAGCTTTGCCAGCAGCTAGGCTCAGAATGGCCTCTTCAATCTCTTCCCAACTTATTGGCCTAACAAAAGAGGCCTTATCATCTGTACATAGCGACATTTGATTAGAATTTAAAAGATAGTTGAAAGGATTAAGAGACTTATCGACTTCATTTTTTTCGTCATTGTAAAGTGCTTTATAAAAGCCGTAGAATGCATCTAATATTCCTGCCTTGTTTTCTTTAAGTACCCCGTTTATGTCTTTAATACTTTGTATTTCACTAAGAGAAGATTTTTGGCGTAAGCGCTGCGCTAAGATTTTCCCCGTGCGTTCACTTAATTCGTAACGTTCAGTTTTATGTAATTTGAATTTTACGGTTACTTCTTCAGCCAAATATGATCGGAGGCCAGAGCGTACGATAATTAGTTGATTTTGTGCATCCTCAATATTAGTGTTATTTTTACAGGCAGTAGATAGTTCAAGCTCAGCCAGTCTGACCTTATTTAGCCTATCTTTGAAGTCTTTTTGGTTTCTTTGCCTTCTATAGTTTGCGAAACTAATAGTTTCCCCACGTACAACTGACTTAAAAGAATCCCAAACTACCTGAGGAGAGGCAGAATCATTATTTATAGAAAAATATTCTTTGATAGTTGTAACCATAAACTGAAGATACTCTTCGTCTAGTAGTAAACTCCTCTGAAATGACCAGGATCTGTTGGGGCTTTGACAGTCCATAGGGAATTGAATTTCAACGATAATAGGATTATGATCCGAGATGACCTGTGGTAATACTTCAATACGAATTTGCTCCAAAAAAACAGAGGATACAAAGAAATAATCAAGACGAACAAATTTTTTATGGGGCATAGAGAAAAAAGTGTAACCAGGATCATTATAAAGGAGCTTATTCCATACATCAGTTAGCCCATTACATAGGACCAGATCTCTAAGTGCTTTATAGGCTTGGATCTTACGGCCCATATATCTTTTTCCTAATTTGATATTCCAATCAGCTGGTATATGAATATTAAGGTCACCACACATTATTATCGGCTGTGTCCAAGTAGACAGTTCTGTGTTAATAAGATTAAATAACTCAGCATCATCCAAGTTGGGGCCGTACAAACAACATAAAGTGAACCTAAAGCTCCCAATTTTCAATTCAGCAAGCCCCCATCTCCCCCATTTGTCAGAAGATGTTTTAACACACTTCCCAACTCCCTTTCGCATACAAATAGCAACACCTCTCTTGATACCCGTTTGTTTAGATGCGGTCAAAACTTCTAGCCCTAAATTATTCAAAAGAGAGCGCTTGTCCCAAGAGATATGAGTTTCCTGAACACATAACAAATCAATATTCATGTTTAAAAGGATAGTACGAAACATAGCAATCTTCTTTAGATCATTTAGGCCATTAATATTAATAGTACAAATTTTCAGCCGTTTATGCATTTCGAAAACATTTCAAAAAACAATATAAAATAACGATTAATAGCCTTCGTCACAAATTTTAGGAACTGGCAGTTCCTATGCCTCATATGTTGGGGAGGGTGGGGGGAGGGGGTTCGGGGGTTGGGGTGGGGGTGGGTTCGGGCAGCGGGGGGTGGTGGGGGTGTAAGGCAGAGGTGTTCAATACAATGATGGTTACTAAGGTCGATGTATTTAAGGCTGCGATGGCTGAGATGGCTATAATGTGGATAAAGTATAATTTGGAGGTGCAAATCTTTGTGACGAGGGACCTACAAAATTTTGTACGTGAAATCAAACTTCAGAAATATTTTGAGGGTAAAGATAAACCACCCACTGACAATAAATCTGGACTGAGGCCCAAATCAGTATGGACTCCTTTGAGCTCCATGGTGAATACAAATGTAGAAACGTTTGAAAAGGTAATAACAAGAGGGATGGAAGACATACTGGAACAAAATATTTGGATTAAGAACAATCTTTGATTAGATGAGAAAAAGGCCCTCAAAATTTTGGAAGAATGTGAGGACATCACTATTAAACCAGGGGATAAGGGGCGTAGTATTGTGATACTAGATACCAAGGACTACGAGAGGAGAATCAGTCTCCTTCTCTCCTACCCACATCATTATGTAAAATCAAACATACAACAGTGGCAAGATCAAGGGAAACGCATAAAGAATCTACTCCTCCTGGCAAAAGAGGATGGAGTTATCAATTATGAAGAATATAATTTTCTGTACAACGATACGCCAACCATTCCGGCAATCTACGGTTTGCTGAAGGTCCACAAGAGCATCGACGATCCACCAATGCGGCCGATAGTTTCCAGCATTAATTCCCTAACAGAACCTCTTAGCAAATACGTGGAAAAATGTATCCAACCGTTAGTCACAGAACAACCAGAATATATCAAAGACACCACAGATATGATCAGTAAGGTGGAAAATGTTGAATTCAATCCAGACACTCAATGGTTGGTTACGCTTGATATAGAAGCGCTTTATACCAATATTCCCCAAAATGACACCATAAACATGATCAAAAAGATGCTGCAAAAGGAGCATGTGGAACTTTCAGAACACTCAATATTCATTATTGAATGTGTAGAGTTGATTCTTCAAAACAAAATTGAGTTCTACCTGGAGTAATGCATGATCACTTGTGTCGTCTGTTTTGATTTCAAACTTTTCAATTTTGCAAGCAAGCTGATTGCATAAGAAAATATAATCAATTGTGAAGCAGTTCTTAAATGTGGTTCTCCCTTGGTTGTTTGGGTCTGGGCTTTTTTTAAATACTCAGCTGAATTAAGTTCCTACTCTAGTAAGAAATTATTAAAAATGATTTTGGCGCAAGTTAGGTAATTCCTTTCGCACTGTTTTGTTCCTAAATGATGCAAAGTGAAATTGACTAATGCCATCACTTTTCTCAACTCCATCAATGACCGGATCCAGTTCACTCACACTCTCAGTAGAACTGAAATATCATTCCTTGATGTCCATATCAAATTGATCAACCACAAATTTGTTACCTCCATACACACCAAAGAAACAGATCAGAACAACTATCTACACTATCGTAGTTTTCACCAACCCAGTTTGAAACGTCATTTACCCTATTCTCAACTGCTACGTGCCAAAAGAATTGCCTCAACAGACGAGCTATACATTCAAGACAGTCACAAAATCACTACAAAATTTCAACAACGGGGTTATCCCATAGAACTAACAAAAACTGCAGAAGAGAGAGCAGCGTGTCTTAACAGAGATGACCTACTAAAACCTAAAAATGCGCATCCTGAAGATGAGAACCGTTGCGTTTTCGTATCCAAATTCTCCACACAATCTAAAAAGATCAAGGATGTAATTCGCAAATACTGGCCCATGCTAAATCTGGAGAAAGATTTCAACAATATCTTTGATAAACCACCCATTTTTGCATACCAACGTTCTAAAAATATACAAACTCTTTTAAAACAACCCATTTTACAAAGTGTGATCACCTTCAAGGGCACCATTCCCTGTCACAATTGTGGACATTGTAACAGTATCATACCGGGAAAAATATTATGCCATCCTACCAAAGGTACCCCAATTCATCTTCAAGTTAATGCGACATGCGATTCCACCAATGTCATATACATGCTAAAATGCCTGTGTGGCCTCCCATATGTGGGAAAAACAGAAAGAAAAATTAAAACTAGACTTACAGAGCACCGCAGTAACATCCGCCCGAAGAACTTGAAGTCATGTATAGCATCACATTTTGTCACACAATCTCACAACCCCAGTCAAATCCGTTTCTTAATTCTGGAAGTGGTTAACAAACTACCTCATAAAGACAATAGCAAGTATTTGCTACAACGAGAACTCCACTGGATTTATTTTCTATAAGCCCTTCAACCAAAGGGACTTAATGATAGAATTGAACTCAGTTGTCACCTATGAAGATTGTAATTTTCTATGTATTGATCTCTCTTTCAACTGTGTTTTAGACAGGATCTCTGGTTGACTGTCCCCACTATATGTTAATGTCTGTATACCCTTATTGTAATATTTTCCCTACTGTTTTCCTTGTATTTCCTATTGTTCCTTTATTATTTTTCCCGACATAGAGCACTTTATTCGCTTTTTACATATTCTATTGCCCACTCTCTCCGTTTGGTTCACTTTCTTTTTCTGAAATCTTTGCTCTTCACTCAATTTATTTATTTTTTCACCCGTCTTTCCTTGCTTTCTGGTATTCTCAGTCCTGTTTCTATTACGATCATTTTTTCTTATGGGCGGCCTCGCACATACTCGGTGTCTTCCGGGTTGCGTCTCTGAAACACCGGACCGTTTCTACCTGTTACGCGTTCATTTCTCTTGGTGATGGGTAAGTTACCAATCACATTTTTTTTCCGGGTGGTTTGTTTTTCTGTTTCATGATCACGCATCGTATTTCCTCCTTACACAGGGTGCTTTCAAATCCTCTTAAATTCCACATCCTGGCATTAATATTGTGTATTCACAAACCTTCACGTTTCTCACATTGTTTTACTTGGGATTTTAAGGTTTCTTTTCATCCTGACTTTTAAGTCCGGTCTACCCAACACCAGTTAACACATTTGTCTCGATAATGTTTCCCTCTGGTTGTTGCCTTTTTCCACTTTTCGTAAGCTTTCACTTTCTCGGTTCCGTGCATTCACGTTCCCATATATCAGCAACCTACATTGTGTTTCATTTCTTCTTTTCAGACATATATCCCCCTGAAGAAGTGCTGTTCTAGCACGAAATGCATTGGGGTTTTCCATTTACTTTGAGTTGAACATTTGCCATGTATTGCAATGGATTTACTCTCATTAGAAGCTTAATGAACATATGAAGAAATATGCCATAATTGATATCGTTTGGATTTACATGATATATTTCAACAAATAAAATTTCAATGAAGCATTGAATATTACGCTATTCACTTGAGTTTATATACAGTTACGCACTTTTTGTGCATCCAGAGTGCTCTGGGTCAGTTCTTACCTGTTGTAAGACTTCCTATTTCCTCATTGTTCACTTTCGCACCTTTGGAACCAGAAGGTGTTTTTCCCACGAGCACCTAAAAAAGTTCTACTATTGACTACGTGACCATTTGTTTTTCACTTGGGAGTGCAGCGGTTTTCTTCCAATTTGCAAAGTGAAATCACCTAGAGCATTTTCGCCGGTGATCGGTATGTATATAGAATTTCCTGTATTGTTGTAATCATAGATTTTGTAACCTTTCATTTCCATTGGGCTGATGTATTTAGATATACATTAATTACAAGCAACGAGGTGGTGTTTTCCTTGTCACTTTTTTCTTCCATTAACCATACTTGTAGCATGTTTGAGTTGGTATTTATATTCCTAACAGTTAATTGTTTTGCGTGTTTGACATAAATCGAGATCCCACCTGATGGTCTTCCGTAAAGGTTATTTTTGGTAGCAAGTTGATGGAAACCCGCATAAACTTCCAAGTGTACCGGTTCTGTTGCCCAGGTTTCTTGTAGGCATAGTATATCACCCTCCAGCAAATCATTTATTGCTGTCACTTGTCTGAGGGCTTTTTGGTAGCCCGCCACATTCCAGGAGACGAGTTTGAGACTTTGGTATGTTTTCTGAGTTTGACCTGGTATGCCAGCATTTTCCTCTATCGACAAATTTGTTCTGGACTTTGCTTGAAGATCTCTCGAAAAGTCTGCAGTGCACACTTTTGCGTCAGGTATGGCGAATGGAATTCTGTGTATCACTGTAATTCCCCCTAAAATTCCCCCTCCATTGGATTTTGTGGGGTGCCTCTGCTTTTATTATTCTATGTGCAGTTGCTTCCTCCTGGGTGCTTACAATGATACTTAAATTATTATAGTTCTGATCCGGTTGTTTGTTCAAGGTACCTTTCAATATGCTACGAGGGTGTTGCTTTACTTTCTTAATATCGTTGACCGTGCTTGATGGTTCAAGTAAGGTTTGCGGATATTTTTCTTGCTCAGGTGTCGTGACTGTTATGCCCTAAATTTTGAAAGTTTCTGTTTCCAAGAGCACAGCTTTTGCGATGTGAGGATTTATCCAGGTCACTACCGTGTTTTCCTGGTTGGGATATTCGTCCCTTGGTTCAAAATGAACGCTCTCCATGTCTGCACTTGTTATGTTAGACAAATTTGGAATATGTTGGAGGAGCCTTAATAGGTTACCCCTATTTATGATGTCATGTCTGCCCTTTGATTTATAAGATGGCTGGAAGATGCTTAGTCTTGCGTCTCTTCTATCAGCCAGATAGCAATTGTTGTGAAATACGTTGTTCGGGGATTTGGTTACATCGGACGCTGTCTCACCTGGAAGCTTAGATGTAGCCCCATGAGGTTGGGTATTTCCTTCCCCCATTTTATTTTTGGGGTGTTCATTTAGTATTTTGTCTAAGCAAACGGTTATTATGTCAGTTGAATCCCTCTTTACTACCTCCTCTTGCTCAGGTTTCTTCTGAGTTTCTCTGATGGCCAATTGTTCAACTTTCTTCTGCTTTTCTCTGGTAGCTAATTCAACTGGACTTTTCACTGTCACAGTAGCATTTCTTAATTGTTTATTTGCTTTTATCTGTTTGGAAAAAAACTAGATATGTTTTTTATTTGATGGTCCTGTTTCTGGTTAAATGTTGTTACTGGTTTGTTAGATCCGTGTGTTGGCTGTCTCCAGCTTCTTCTAAGTTGTGTTGTCTTTTCAGCCATTTTTTTATTCTTCATACGTCTAGTCATGTTTAGTTGTGCTGGTTGAGTTAAAGCTCCTTGCTTATTCTCCAAGTTTGAATTATCTATGGCAACTATCAATTGATTGGCCAGTGCTAAGTCTGAGTCTAAGCTTGACTTATTTAGTTCCTCTTTTTTATCGGTGTGCTGAAGCCTTGCTAGCGTATTATTAAGTTTGTTATCGTTGATTACCCTGGTCTTTAAGTCCTCAATAAGGGTAGTCAGGACTTCCTGAATTGTTGCCAGTTTATCGATTGTTGGGCAACAGGCACATTCCGTATTTAATGTGGTCTTGTAGGCCTGTGCTCGCATGATTAGAGAGTTGAGGTCAGCCAATTTTTTGTCAATCCCTGTAATTGCATTTGCCATGATGTTTAGCAGGTCTACTTGAACATCCATCATGTTTGAATGGTAATTTAGTGCCTCCAGAGGGAGTTGTGATGTTTTGAAGAAGATGTCCCATATTGTCCCTGAGTCGGTTGTCGGCGCTGTTTTGGTTGTTAGTGCTAGAGCGTGGGTCTCAATGCTTTGACTCAGATTTGCGCCTTTAGGTGTTTTTTTAATGGTGATGATGTTACAGATTGTATGTTTTTTTTCTAGTACCTTGATATTCTGATCTGCTTCCTCGTGATATGCTTGCGTTGGTGTTTGGTTGAATCAGAATTTTTCCTGGACCTCTATTGGTTGTTGAACCTCAGTGCTAATGAATAGTTCTTGAGTTTTGTGCCAGAGTGAGCTATCAGGCGCCTCTTGTGGACAATCTGCCGCATGCGGAGATTGTTTTATAGACGTAATTAGCTCCAAATCTGTTATAGACCCCCATAAGTTATCTTGTCATTCCATTGGTTCTTGTTGTAACATACACTCGGTTGGACCCTTGGCTATTCTTAGGTCATTTGCGTTGTCGAGGGCATTTATGTTGTATGCTCCATTTGTATCCTTTACTTGTGTGTCCCTGGTTTTCTTCTTTGTTGGTGTGATTGGTGAGGGTAATTGATTATCTCCCTCTTGATTGGTGAGCATTGTCCCTGCTGGATCTTTTAAAAAGTTAGTCTTGCATGGAGCATTATTTGTTCTTGTAAAGATGTGAAATAGTGGTAATATTAATGTTTGCACCTCCCCTCCATTTTTGCTTTATAGTTGTTGGCCGACATTCCTTGTGCTTTTCTATTCCTTTTTGTTGCAGGGCAGGGCTCTCTGTCCCTTCCTGACCTCATATTTTATTATATTTTATTTTATTTAATTGTTGTGTTTATTGTTCTACTTTTCCCCTTTTTTTCGCACAAGGCTACAGACTCAGAGCAAAATCTGGGCACAAGGGAGACGAGGGGGCACTAAGGGTGAGGGAACAAAAAGTGATTGATTAGCTACAGTCCAGCAGCAACTCACGATGTCGCCTTCCAAATGCTCTCTGCCTCACCTTGTGGCCACACTGCCCTTGCTCCACCTTGGCTTGCTACTCTGGACAAAGCCAGCACAGCGTAACACAGTACCTCAAAACGGGGCTAGGCGCCCTGGAGTCACAGGGCTGCAATCCACACCCTTGCTTCAGTTGGTCTTCTTGACCAGCCGCGCAGCTGCTGTAACACCCTTGCCAGGCAGCACACATGCCTTGAAGCCTGGTCTGATCCGGGCAAGGCAGGGCAGGGTGCCGGGAACCAAGAACCGGGGTCCGAGCAGCAATTTCGGCACTTTTCGACAATTGCGGTGTCCTTCCTCACACCGCTTCAGCTTCTGCTTCTGCTTCAGGTAGCTGTAGACAATGGGGGAAAAGCAGCAGCGTTTTTTAATCCACTTTGATCTGCTTTGATCCTCACACTGCTCTCCCACTCTCCCCACCGCTTTTCACGCCCTACCACACTATCCTGCAGCGACCCACAACGCAGGCGGTGTGGTAGGCTGACTTAGTAGCTGACCACGCAACAGGGGGGGGGTCGAGGGTGGCTCTCCACGAACACAGCGCTGGCATCACTCCGTGGGGCACCTCGCGGCACTCATCGGCGGTAAGGCAAGCTCCCAGCGTGGCTCCTTCTGCAACGGCAGAAGCAAAAGCAGACTCCCAGCAGGGCACCTTCAGCAACCACAGCTGTGTCACTCCCCCGCGTGGCCCAGCCGCCGACAGCACAGCACAGCAAGTCTAGCGGGGCAAGCAGAGGCAAGTGGGGGTAGGGGCTCCGGCTCCCAACGATGGCAGATTTCTGCGGCTCTCTGCGTTGACTCTCCGCCACTTCTCCCTCTCTGCTCGTTCTTGTTCCAACAGCGGCTCTCAGGGGGGCCAGTGGGAGTGGGCTGATGCTGCCTACTGGTTCCCAGTACGTTCCTCTGAGGGGACTGCTCCTCTGGGCACCCTGGCACCCTTGAAATCCCACCCGGTATTACCGATTCGGAAAAACCGAATGGCTAATACTGAATGTCTTCACATTCATTCCTATGGGCCTCCAAGCCTATAGAAATGAATGGGTAGGTATTTCTTATTACCGAATCTCAATTACTGATTCGGTAATAAGGAATATTAAGGATTTGGTATTTTTTATCGAATCTTTACCTTCATAGGAAATACTGATTTCTTAATAGCGAATCGGTAAAATTAAGAAATTGGTAATTCTGATTTACCTACATCTGGCCCACAGTTAGCTATTTAGTCTTTGATAACACTGATGCTGAAGATGTCAAATGTTCAAGATTCAATGACAGCAATTTGATAATTGTTATGACTTCAAAGTTGCATTTTTATTGGCACAAAATCCTTGGCCCTCGACTTATTTACCTGTTGACCTTTGATGGATTCGGAAGGGTCTGGAGCGGGTGGCTATCCTCGAGCGTAGTCCAATAATAATTATTTTTTGCATAGTTTTGTTTCTCCATTATTGGATTTTTCATAGATTCACATGCTTGATTTATTTTCTGTCTGTGAAGTGAGTCCTGTGGCACCATGGTATCATAGGCTTTAATGGCAATGGAAAGTCATTTTCATAGCCAATCTATGTCTTTTCTAAAAAAAGGACCAAACTTGAATAATAAACATAAAGGCAATACCACCCTCTAGAAAACTCCAAACAGAGGCTGACTCCATCAGATTTTCTACTGCACATTATGTGAAGGGAGTCTCCCTGAGCTCTCCTCAGTTTTATCTGAATAACTCAACTGCTCTACATCTACAGCGCCTAAGTCTTCTAAGAAAGGCCTGTTCACTTCCTGCAAGTTCTGTGAGAATAAAAGGCCGTATTTTTGAAGATCCACGCAAAAACTGTCTCTGTTGCCTCTACACACAGCAACACAGCATCAGGTAAAGGAGTGCAATATTTGACACAACTTTTCTTCTAAAACATTAAGGGAAGGAGAGGGAAGGCTATTTCTGTGGTTACAGAAGTCTAAATCCAAGAAATCTGGCTCTTCTGAGGAGGACAGCGATTTGTCTGGTGGTCCCTACAAAAGGTAAACAACCTCTGACCATGGGGCTTCTGAAGGGAGTAGAAAGTCTTTGAAGACACACTATTAAGAACCCATGCAAAAGGGGAAATGTAAGCTCATCTCCACAGGGGCGGCCTCCTCCCAACCTGCAAAAATGTTCTCCCTCCTGAGAATCATCGATGTCAAGGACAAAAGAATTCTCTCAGAACACCATAGACAATGACACCAAAGTCAACGCTCGTATCAGCAACAACGATAATGGCGACCATCACCATAGTCTCGTCAACAAATCCACCATCGTCAAGGACTTTGACGACGGAGGCTATCAATGCTCCCATTTCATCCACTTAAGTGATTTCCTCCACTAAGTCACCGTCAACTTCACAAATGCAAAAAAGAACAATTGATGGACAGAATGCAGAACAATGTCATACATTCACCCCAGTACAGAGATCTGGGCCTAAATCCACCATTTATTGGCTCACCATGCGATTCCAGATTGGACCCAGCCATATGCAAATCAGTCTTGACCCAGGGCCCAATGGGAACAGTCCAGCCCGAACTGCCAGGCCAGGTCCTCCCTGGACTGGAAGCAAGCATCCTAGGACCGGTTTCAGGCGTTCAGCCCTCATCAGCCAGTATAGCTTAACTCCAGTGGCATTGAGAGCACAGGACCCATGTCTCTGCATACACGTCCCACTCGGGGTGACAAATGCAAAAAGAACAATTGATGGACAGAATGCAGAACAATGTCATACATACACCCCAATACAGAGATCTGGGCCTAAATCCATTGTTTTTTTGCTATTTGCTCACCATGCCATTCCAGATTGGACTCAGCCATATGCAAATCAGTCTTGACCCAGGGCCTAATCGGAACAGTCCAGCCCGAACTGCCAGGCCAGGTCCTCCCTGGACTGGAAACAAGCATCCTAGGACCGGTTTTGGGCGTTCAGCCCTCATCAGCCAGGATAGCTTGACTCCAGTGGCATGGAGAGCACGGGACCCATTTCTTGGCATACCCGCCCCACTCAGGGTGACAAATGCAAAAATAATAATTGATGGACAGAATGCAGAACAATGTCAACAATGTCATACATTCACCGCATTACAGAGAACTGGCCCTCAACCCATAATGGTTTTGCTCACCATGCCATTCCAGTTTGGACCCAGCCGTATGCAAATCAGTCTTGACCATGCACCCAATGGGAACAGTCCAGCCTGAACTGCCATGCCAGGTCCTCTCTGGACTGGAAACAAGCATCCTAGGACCGGTTTCTGGCTTTCAGCCCCCATCAGCCAGGATAGCTTGATTCCAGTGGCATGGAGAGCACGGGACCCACGGCTGGGTCCTAACAGGGATGGTGTGGTGAGGAAAAGAATGATGGATTTATCCCAGAACCTTGTGACTTGGGGTGAATGTTTGCATTGTCCAGCATTCCGTCCATCAATTGTTTCTTTTGCATATGTCGGCTAAGTGGGAAGGGTATGCCCAGATGTGCGTCCCGTGCTCACCACAACACTGGATTCAAGCTAGCCTGGCAGATGAAGGGTGATGCCCTGAAACTGATCCCAGGATGTTTGTTTACGGTCCAGGGAGGACCTGGCTTGGCAGTTTGGGCTGGACTGTTCCCACAAGGAACAGGGTCAAGACTGATTTGCATATGGCTGCAACCAAACTGGGGTGGTATGGTGAGAAAAAGAATTATGGATTTATATCAGATCCTTGTGACTGTGGGTAAATGTTTTCATTGTCCAGCATTACGTCCATCACTTGTTTCTTTTGCATATCACTGTCAACAAAGACACCGCCAACAGCAGCACCACCGACAGTGACGCCATCAACAATAACACTGATGGCAGCAGCGCCAACCTCAGTACCATCAACAACACCATCAATGGTAGCATCATTGACGACTGTTCAGTCAATGAAGGAACTCTTACCATAAATGCCCCAGTTCACTTTTCTGTTGTCGACAACTTTGTTGACGGAATACAATTAAAAATATCACTTAGACGACCTAAATAGCTGAAGTTACCTCTCCTAGTAAGATGGCATCTTTATTTCCATGGCATTTACTGGATGTGGAAAAGTCGGATGATGATGGGCCGCTTTTGGGATGTGCGTATTCCTTTGGAGCTCCAGGTGGATGAAGAGCAATGCTGCCAATCATATTATGCCCTTCCTAAGCGGTATCATGAACCGTATGAATGTCACCCGCATTCCCAGCCGAGACATGATGAAATGCACATGCCCAGTTCTCTAGTGCAAGATCTACAAGTCATGCTGTAGGATTACAAGAGGAGATTTCCTGATCCCACCACAAGAGCAGCAAACAGTGCCAGCCCAGCCTGCTTTGCCTGCCACACCAACGAATATTCCTCCACTAATAATGCCCAAGATAACACCTGCTTTCCACATCGTACTGCCTCCAAGGGAAGACCACTGATCCTCAGATGAAGAGAGAGAAGGAGAAATCCCTGATTCTTAACAACCACAATAATGAATGGGATTATTACCTGGTCTCTACTCCATTTCCTCTGCCACCCTATCCTGCAGACTCCTGCCCCAGAGGACATCGAGGGCTTTCGTAATCTGATGGACTGAGCTGCCGCCCAATTCCTTCTTCCAACTTCTGTGAAGCAGTCCATCTGCTGTTTGTATGACTTAAAGGAGCAAGCCAGATAAAAGTCTTTAAGAGCCATCCCCATTATAGACTTTACCTGGAGTGAGCAGATAAAATTGTGAGAAATCTGGTGACAGTAGCACCACTACAACCTTGCCTTGACAAAACATATAAGGCCACTGATGATTCTTCACTTGCCTGTACTGTCATCCCAAGTCTAATTCTGTCATCTCTCAAGTGGCACAAAGGCACTCCAAAGATCCTTCTGCACCAATATCAGTGCCACCTGACAAAGAGGGAAGGCGCTTGGACAATATAGAGAAGAGATTCTCCCTCATGTCTGCCATAACCATTTGAGCAGCTAACTCAAAAGCGATCCTGCTGTAATCTGACTGCTTGATGTGGACAGATATAAGCAGCCTGCTTGATTTGAATTCTGAAGACATGAAGGCGGAGGCAAAGAAAGTGTTACTGGAAGGTGAGCACATTACCTCAGAAATTTTTGCCAGTGTTCTCGATATTGCCTCCACAGGCTTTCGTCAGTTTGCCAGAGCAGCAGTCTTAATGAGCCAAGGGTGGCTCAAGGCGACCTCATTTAGACTGGAGGTCCAATCAAAGACACTAGAATGGCCTATAATGGTGACACTTTGTTTGTGAAACATGTCAATGAAGCCTTAATACCCATAAAGGCCAGGTACTGGCTACATATGCTTCTTCAACCCATGTCAGCAGGAATATCTCCAACTACCTCGCTCAATGGAAGGAGATAACAACGGATACGTGGGTGTTGGACTTATTAACCTACAGGCATAGCCTAGAGCTTCTGCAAAGACCAACAAATAGTCCTCCAAAAAGAGTACACCCACCTCATCTTCACTTACTGAGGAAAGAAGCTCTAATAATGCTCGCCAAGGCTGCCATAGAAAGGGTTCCTTGTTCTCAAAAGGGCATTGAATTCTACTCATGTTTTTTCATGATTAGAAAGAAATGAGGAGGGTGGGAAGGGTATGCCCAGATGTGCGTCCCGTGCTCACAACACCACTGGATTCAAGCTAGCCTGGCAGATGAAGGGTGATGCCTTGAAACTGATCCCAGGATGTTTGTTTCCGGTCCAGGGAGGACCTGGCTTGGCAGTTTGGGCTGGACTGTTCCCACAAGGAACAGGGTCAAGACTGATTTGCAATGGCTGCAAACAAACTGGGGTGGTATGGTGAGAAAAGGAATTATGGATTTAAACCAGATCCTTGTGACTGTGGGTAAATGTTTTCATTGTCCAGCATTACGTCCATCAATTGTTTCATTTGCATATCACTGTCAACAAAGACATCGCCAACAGCAGCACCACCGACGCCGTCAACAATAACACTGATGGGAGCAGCGCCAACCTCAGTACCATCAAGAACAACACCTTCAATGGTAGCATCATTGACGACAGTTCAGTCAATGAAGGAACTCTTACCATCAATGCCCCAGTTCACTTTTCTGTTGTCGACAACTTTGTTGACGGAATAAAATTAATAATATCACTTAGACGACCTAAAGAGCTGAAGTTACCTCTCCTAGTAAGATGGCATCTTTATTTCCATTGCAAAAAACACAGTTGATGGACAGAATGTAGAACAATGTCATGCATTCACCCCAGTACAAGGATCTGGGCCTAAATCCATCGTTTTTTGCACTCCACACCACCCTGGGTTAGACACTGGCTATATGCAAATCAGCTCTGACCCTGTGCCTCATGGGAACAGTCCAGTCCGAACTACCAAGCCATGTCTTTCCCAGACCGGAAACAAGCATCCAAGGACCGGTTTCTGGCTATCAGCCTTCATTCAGCCTGGATAGCTTGACTTCAGTGGTGTGGAGAGCCTGGGACTCACGTCTGACCATACCCAGCCCACTCGGGGTGAAAATTGCAAAAAACACAGTTGATGGACAGAATGTAGAACAATGTCATACATTCACCCCAGTACAATGATCTGGGCCTAAATCCATCGTTTTTTTTGCACTCCACACCACCCTGTGTTAGACACTGGCTATATGCAAATCAGCTCTGACCCTGTGCCTCATGGGAACAGTCCAGTCCGAACTACCAAGCCATGTCTTTCCTAGACCGGAATCAAGCCTCCAAGGACCGGTTTCTGGCTATCAGCCTTCATTCAGCCTGGGTAGCTTGACTCCAGTGGTGTGGAGAGCCTGGGACTCACGTCTTAGCATACCCAGCCCACTCGGGGTGAAAATTGCAAAAAACACAGTTGATGGACAGAATGTAGAACAATGTCATACATTCACCCCAGTACAAGGATCTGGGCCTAAATCCATCGTTTTTTTGCACTCCACACCACCCTGGGTTAGACACTGGCTATATGCAAATAAGCTCTGACCCTGTGCCTCATGGGAACAGTCCAGTCCGAACTACCAAGCCATGTTTTTCCCAGACCGGAATCAAGCATCCAAGGACCGGTTTCTGGCTATTAGCCTTCATTCAGCCTGGATAGCTTGACTCCAGTGGTGTGGAGAGCCTGGGACTCACGTCTGAGCATACCCAGCCCACTCGGGTTGAAAATTGCAAAAAACACAGTTGATGGACAGAATGTAGAACAATGTCATACATTCACCCCAGTACAAGGATCTGGGCCTAAATCCATCGTTTTTTTGCACTCCACACCACCCTGGGTTAGACACTGGCTATATGCAAATCAGCTCTGACCCTGTGCCTCATGGGAACAGTCCAGTCCGAAATACCAAGCCATGACTTTCCCAGACCGGAATCAAGCATCCAAGGACCGGTTTCTGGCTATCAGCCTTCATTCAGCCTGGATAGCTTGACTCCAGTGGTGTAGAGAGCCTGGGACTCACGTCTGAGCATACCCAGCCCACTCGGGGTGAAAATTGCAAAAAACAAAGTTGATGGACAGAATGAAGAACAATGTCATACATTCACCCCAGTACAAGGATCTGGGCCTAAATCCATCGTTTTTTTGCACTCCACACCACCCTGGGTTAGACACTGGCTATATGCAAATCAGCTCTGACCCTGTGCCTCATGGGAACAGTCCAGTCCAAACTACCAAGCCATGTCTATCCCAGACCGGAATCAAGCATCCAAGGACCGGTTTCTGGCTATCAGCCTTCATTTAGCCTGGATAGCTTGACTCCAGTGGAGTGGAGAGCCTGGGACTCACGTCTGAGCATACCCAGCCCACTCGGGGTGAAAATTGCAAAAAACACAGTTGATGGACAGAATGTAGAACAATGTCATACATTCACCCCAGTACAAGGATCTGGGCCTAAATTCATCGTTTTTTTGCACTCCACACCACCCTGGGTTAGACACTGGCTATATGCAAATAAGCTCTGACCCTGTGCCTCATGGGAACAGTCCAGTCCGAACTACCAAGCCATGTCTTTCCCAGACCGGAATCAAGCATCCAAGGACCGGTTTCTGGCTATCAGCCTTCATTCAGCCTGGATAGCTTGACTCCAGTGGTGTGGAGAGCCTGGGACTCACGTCTGAGCATACCCAGCCCACTCGGGGTGAAAATTGCAAAAAACACAGTTGATGGACAGAATGTAGAACAATGTCATACATTCACCCCAGTACAAGGATCTGGGCCTAAATCCATCATTTTTTTGCACTCCACACCACCCTGGGTTAGACACTGGCTATATGCAAATCAGCTCTGACCCTGTGCCTCATGGGAACAGTCCAGTCCGAACTACCAAGCCATGACTTTCCCAGACCGGAATCAAGCATCCAAGGACCGGTTTCTGGCTATCAGCCTTCATTCAGCCTGGATAGCTTGACTCCAGTGGTGTGGAGAGCCTGGGACTCACGTCTGAGCATACCCAGCCCACTCGGGGTGAAAATTGCAAAAAACACAGTTGATGGACAGAATGTAGAACAATGTCATACATTCACCCCAGTACAAGGATCTGGGCCTTAATCCATCGTTTTTTTGCACTCCACACCACCCTGGGTTAGACACTGGCTATATGCAAATCAGCTCTGACCCTGTGCCTCATGGGAACAGTTCAGTCCGAACTACCAAGCCATGTCTTTCCCAGACCGGAATCAAGCATCCAAGGACCGGTTTCTGGCTATCAGCCTTCATTCAGCCTGGATAGCTTGACTCCAGTGGTGTGGAGAGCCTGGGACTCACGTCTGAGCATACCCAGCCCACTCGGGGTGAAAATTGCAAAAAACACAGTTGATGGACAGAATGTAGAACAATGTCATACATTCACCCCAGTACAAGGATCTGGGCCTAAATCCATCGTTTTTTGCACTCCACACCACCCAGGGTTAGACACTGGCTATATGCAAATCAGCTCTGACCCTGTGCCTCATGGGAACAGTCCAGTCCGAACTACCAAGCCATGTCTTTCCCAGACCGGAATCAAGCATCCAAGGACCGGTTTCTGGCTATCAGCCTTCATTCAGCCTGGATAGCTTGACTCCAGTGGTGTGGAGAGCCTGGGACTCACGTCTGAGCATACCCAGCCCACTCGAGGTGAAAATTGCAAAAAACACAGTTGATGGACAGAATGTAGAACAATGTCATACATTCACCCCAGTACAAGGATCTGGGCCTAAATCCATCGTTTTTTTGCACTCCACACCACCCTGGGTTAGACACTGGCTATATGCAAATCAGCTCTGACCCTGTGCCTCATGGGAACAGTCCGGTCCAAACTACCAAGCCATGTCTATCCCAGACCGGAATCAAGCATCCAAGGACCGGTTTCTGGCTATCAGCCTTCATTCAGCCTGGATAGCTTGACTCCAGTGGAGTGGAGAGCCTGGGACTCACGTCTGAGCATACCCAGCCCACTCAGGGTGAAAATTGCAAAAAACACAGTTGATGGACAGAATGTAGAACAATGTCATACATTCACCCCAGTACAAGGATCTGGGCCTAAATCCATCGTTTTTTTGCACTCCACACCACCCTGTGTTAGACACTGGCTATATGAAGGCTGATAGCCAGAAACCGGTCCTTGGTTATTAGTAACCTACAGGCATAGCCTACAGCTTCTGCAAAGACCAACAAACAGTCCTCCAAAAAGAGCACACCCACCTCATCTTCACTTACTGATGAAAGAAGCTCTAATAATGCTCGCCAAGGCTGCCATAGAAAGGGTTTCTTGTTCTCAAAAGGGCATTGAATTCTACTCATGTTTTTTCATGATTAGAAAGAAATCAGGAGAGTGGAGGCCCATTCTGTACCTCAGGAGACTGAACACCTTTCTGCGCAAACAATCTTTCCATATGATTACTCTTTCTGACATTCTCCACCTTTTAAACAGCGGAGACTGTATGACCTCCCTGGTTTTACAAGATGCTTACTTTCACATTCATATACATCCAAACCATCACAAGTTTCTCCGTGCTACCATAGCCAATACCCATTACCAGTTTGGCGTCCTTCTCGTTCCACTCCAGGCTGCTCTTCAGATTTTCATAAAATGTGTCACCCCGGTAGCATCCACACTTTGAAGCAACGTCATCAGGTATTTTCTTACCTATATGATTGGGTGTTAAAAGCCTCAACATGACCACATACCTCCAGGACTACCATGGCCTGTCCTTGACCTTTTCACATGCTAGGCCTCACAGTTTAAATTACCCACAATTATTGACTATACCATGTCAGACAAGGATGGTTTTGGGTGCCAACCTCAATAACATCAGGAACAAGGATTATCTGTCACAAGCGAGACAACAAAGATTACCAAACCTGGCCATAAAGATCTCAAAAAGAAAGTCTGTTTCAGTGCATATGTTCAAGTCGCACCTCTGCATTATCTCTTCTGCAATAATCCGGGTCCAGCTTGCACGTATGAAAATGAGACATTGCAGGAGGTGCTCCAGTTGGAAATGGTCCAATCGACAGGCTTCTTTGAAGATTTTGATTAGCATTACCTCAAAAATGTGGGAGACACTAGAGTAATGGTACAACAATCTCATCTGTCACAAGGTCTTACGTTCCTAGCTTGTATCCCAGATTACATCATTACCACAGATTCCTCCATGGAAGGCTAGAGCCGCTGTAGTAGAGTAGGGTCTGCTTTCCTATGGTCACCCCAATTTTTGCTTTTTGCTTCACTGGTTTTCGACTTAATGTGGCTGTGGGCCTGCTAATCAGACCCACAGCCTGCTGTTCTCTCTCTAAATTAATATCCATGTACTATAGGTACATCACCAATTTGGTACTGGACACCTTATCGGCCCTTGTACAGTGCACTATAGGTGCCCAGGGCATTGGTGCATCCAAGGCCTACCAGGGGCATATCTTTTGCCACCCCTGGCTGGCCATTCAAATCGACACAACTGGCTGATCACTCAGCTGGGGCAAGGTGGTGTAGTCACCCCTTGCTTAGATATAGTATACCTATATCTAAACCTATATCTGGACACATATATACCTATAAGTCACTTCTATGGCAGGCCTTAACAATCCAGGAGGCAGAGTGCTTGGTTTTATGTGAGATGGTGCTCTAGCATGAGCTGAGCCTGTCTGCAGCGTTCAGAACCATTTCCTTACTGCTGTTCCAGGATATTGCCATACCATATACTCTTAAGTGCATTATAATCCTCGCGGTTATTGCTAACTTTGGTTTGGCTTTATCAAAACATGTCGTGTAAGTTGTCATACACTTTGCAATACTACCCCCTCGCCAGTTCTGGCAGCGGGGGTAGCATTCCACCCTTCTAGAGGGAGAAGACATGTTACTTTACTTAAAACGCGGTTAATCCTAACCAGAGCCTCAGCATCACAAAATGGATGCTGCTGCCCCGACACAAGTCTGACCTCCTGCTGCTGACCGAAACCTGGCAGGGGAGGCTTGGACAAAGAGTTTCCTGTAACAGGGAGGTGCTACACCACCCCAGACAGGAGATAGTGGATTGGAGCAAGGAGGGTTGAATGAAACTAGACACTGCCTGGGGCACACATGATGTCCCATGCAAAATCCAGTCCAACCGGTTCTGGGGCACTCCAGCCCCAGCTCTGGCGCAAAACTGGACAAAGAGAAAGGGGTGTAACCAACCCCTTCCTGGGTCCCACCCATAGAAGAGACCTTGCAGGTAATCCAGCCCCTTGATTTAGAATAAAGGTAGGAGCTGTGTCAATGCACCTCAGATTATCCTGACTGAAACTTATGAAATGAAACTCTGGACCCTTCGACATCCTACTCGACGTAGAAGACTGAAGAATCTCCCTTGTGGTCAAGGAGTGACCACCCTGCGCAAACAGGCACCATCCAGCGCCCAATGGTTTGCTTTGTTGCAGTTCCCGCCGGGACTCGAGCAACAGATATCGACAAGAACAGCTTCCCTCGACTCCTAATGGCCCGATCCACAGTCCCAGCGAATCTGAGACCCGTTGAGGTGACGTGGAGCGTGGAGACGGCCATCTTTGAAAAACTACGAAGTGCTGACCGTGCAGCTCCCGAGGCTCCCTTGAAGCTGTGCATTGGGGTTTGAGAAGCCCCAGCCCCGAGCAGCTTTGCACCGAAGATCTCCCCTCCACACTCACCGAGTGCTGCGTGGGGCCCTTTTGCATTTTCCTGCTTGACGTGTTGGTCCAGTCGCTTGCCCGTTGGTTAGTGGCCCCAGTACCGACGAACCTTTGAATTTGCTCTGCTAGTCTGGTTGCCCCAGACTGGCCCTCGCTCCCCTGAAAAGGAGCAACCCCTCTGATCTTGCTGGTCCAAGAAAGAAGCGATCTTCTAATCCTGCGTGGTTTGCCTTTGCCAAGGCCTGTTGACTCCAATCTGGAAACCAACACCGCCGACAGTGAGAGCCTTTGTGGGACAGCTCGTGATTTGACCCTAGTCATCCTCGATGCCCCCGAGTCCACGTGGCAGCGGAGACAAGCTTCCCGTCAACAACCTGATTGCGCCCGACATCGCCTGGTTCCTTCCTGGTTCCTTCCTGGTCACTGGCTAGTGACCCAGAATCTGTCCCCTCTGCTTTCAGGTACTCTACAGCTTCGATGTACTCTTGGATCCAACCGGGCTCTTCTCTCCTGGCCGCCTGCAGCATCTTCATCTCCAGGCACCATAGAACTGCACGACAAAACCCGACACACTTTGGCACCTATGCACCCGCTTCCTGTGGGTGAGGTAACTCGTGAACGCCGGTGCTCCTGTAGTGGTTTACACCTCTAGTGTCCTAGTTTAAAGTGTGTTAATTCTATTCCAGTCAGAAGACTCCTAAAACAGTAACTTTGCAACTTTTACGCACCACTGACTTTGCATTGGTGCATGCGTGTGCTTTTGGCGCTGCACCCGAGTCCCGCGGGCTACTCCCGTCCTAACTGCTGTTAGTCCAGTGTAGTCCCAGCGATTCTCAAGGCCCCAGGCCTTACCACTATTCGTAAAGTGATACTTATACCACTTGTTTGATATATGGTTTGAGTGGCCACCGGCCTCATCCATAAACATGCAACTTTCATATGTTAAACTGTGCTTTTGTTTAAACGCTTGTGCTTCTATACTCATAAAGAGTACAGGGGATTATTCTAGTAATAAATACATATAATTTTATAATAAATAACTTGTGTGGTGTCCTTTCATTTGATATTACAGGATTGCATATGGTAAAACAGCTGGCTTCACATGCCCTCTTGAGTTTAGCCTGAAGGCTGCTTAGTCCATGCTACCATTAGGATAGCCTGTCTTTTAAGGTTGACTTACAACCACCACCATAAGTGATTGTTTGGACTGATACAAGGTGCCCCCAGAATTGTGGACATCATACATCAGGCCAACTTCTCACATTGGTGCACAGCGGTTGGGATTTGAGCTTTCTGTTGTTTTACCATTGCAATCTTTTTATCAAATTGAAAGATCACATTAAGTACCATAGGTACATATTAACAATGCTTACATATTTAAGTTCTACTGAACTTAGTCGTTGTAGATCAAAGAGCTTAGCACACCCTACCTACAACTCACTAGCAAGGTTCCAGTAGGAAAACACTTAGTGTAGGTAAGTGCATCACTGGAATGAGAAAAACAAGGACCCCCTGGGTAGTAATGTACGCAGACTCCTAGGGCAGGGTAAATAAGATTTGTGAGAAAATTCCTAGGCAGTCAAACCAGTAGGCAAACAATTAATCTGACCCAATAGCAAAAGGAACATTCAAGAAATACATTTGTAAAACAAGCATACTTTTAATTGACATAGTAAAAATCATATAGAACCCTGAACAATAATCAGACTATATGATGAATTCATTCAATGATCATAACATATACAATTAATACATAAAATTAAAAAAAAGTTTTTAACAATTTAATAATACGACACCCTAAATCATAGGTGGTGCCTAGAGTACAATGGCGAATAAGAACTTACACCTCACTAGAGTCATGTCTGGCACAGGTGAAGCTTCCAGCTCTCTACCTGTGGTAGTTGACCTTACCAAGGCACCTTCCAGCTATGACAAACTCAGCCACAAGGACCTGAGTGCCTTGTGCACTACAAGGAAGCTTAGAAAGGGTCACAACCCTACCATTCCATCCCTGATAGCCATCCTAGAGAAGGATGATCTGGAGAAAGCTAGTGCAGCTCCCCCAGGTGATTCAGGAGAAGTGTGGTTCTGAAATTCTGGACCCTACTGTCATCCCAGTATCGAGATCCAATGCCCGTGCCACAAAATATCAACATCCCATGACGAATTTGGTGTCAACGGACCGGTAATGATTATGACATCATCCCTGTATATTTGCGTCATGATCGAGGAATGCCAACACCCCTAAATCGCAGTTTCCGTTCCGACCCCTCAGACTCCATTTTGTAAACGGCATCCATCTTGTGTCTTGCCCTCATGATAAGTCAATTGAGTAAGGTCGAGCTTGATCTAAAAGGACACATCCACCTTTCCTTGACTTCCCCCTGACCTGTCCCAACTGACTCCCTTGCCTCCAGCCAAACCTGTTTGGGCAGCTCCTCGCCCAGTGGCCGAATACGATACCATCAATGCATAACATACCACAAACCATTCACCGCGTACAGATCATGTTTTCTACACACACACACACCTGTCCGAGTTCCTTGTTTATGGCCAGTTTTATGACTAGGAGGTGCCCTTCTTTATTGGGGTTTCATCGATATCTGATGGGAGTTCCGGGACTGGCTGGGTAATCTATCACGAACGGGACGTCCAAAATATGGGCTTGCCTACATGACTTCGCTCTTTGTATTGTTGTAGAAATATGTGTACAGCCATATCATAAACTCAAGAATTCTTGCTTGCAGCTATTATTTCTGTATATAAGGAGAAGGCTTGTTCTGTAAAAATGAACAGTCTCCTGAGAACACACGATCCGCGTGGTCGTGCTTCTAGGACACATGTTACTTGGTAGCTGCCAATAAAACTTGATCTCTGACTGCGACTAGAAGACTCCGTGTTTCTGTGATACGGAACAAGGGAGAACTCAGAGGTCTTCGGGTGTTATTCCCTGGCACCACCGGGTTCTTAAAAACCCGGCACCTCAGTTGGCGCCCAACTCGGGGCGGTATCAAGCGGCGACGGTCCAAGCCAGATGTTCGTGAGGAGCTTCGTGTGAAAATTCCAGAGGACAGCCAGCCACTTCAGCGACCCCTGTATGTCGACGTGGTTCCGAAGGTCTTTGCTGCGAGGTTCCCCGCGTCCCGACGGCTACGAAGGACTGCTGCCCTGACTATCGCCTTGTTTTGGACCCAGTGATCCTTGGTAGAGCGAAACGATAGACGAGTCTTCTAGCGACGTCACCGATCTTCAAATACTTCAGTTAAGTATAAGTGGAGCGTCTCCCAGTCCTTAGTTTGATCCTTAGTTTTTGGTATCCTTGAGATACGCTTTGATTTGGTACTTGCAAGCCCCAAAGCCGAAGGACTCGTGTTTTCACGAGAAATATCGTAATCGATAATCCTTTGAAGTTTGAAGCTAAACGAGTGAGCAAAGATGCCTTGCTTTAGCGGACTTGGAAACTTGTTTTGTCTTGGTTGTAGTAAGGACTCCCGATTAGAGGATTCTTGTCCGGTTCCTCCGATTGGAACTCCAACGTATGAGCTCTATGTGAAGCATGGCGTAGGTCCTATCACATATATTGAAGTGTGGATAAAATACACCCGCAAGGATGGTGTTTTAAAGTGGCCCCAATATGGTAGTTTTGACCCAGAAATCTTAGACAACCTAGAGGTCAAATTGTTCAAGAAAAAAGCCTGGCCGGCGATGTTTGACTCTTTTCGCTTATGGCGCAAAGAAGCCAAACAGAAAGAAATAAAATTAGCAAAAAGGAATAAAAGAGGTATGTCAATGGTGCAAGCTGCCATTGCATACAGGGATAACGAGGAAGAGCAAGAAAGCGAACAAATACTTAGGAGCAAGAAACTAGCAGTAGATAAATGCTACCCGATGTTACCAAATGAGGGACGAGGTCAAGAGGAAAGATCCGAGAAAGATCCGTTAATGTCCCAATTATTGAGCTCACCTCCACCGTATGCGTTAGACGCTACCGCACCACCAAAGCATTTTACTATACTGCGCCCCGGCGCACGTAACCCAGCTCTTGCGCGAACGCCAGCTCCTCTTCAGCTGGTTTCTACTTCTCCGGCACAGCCTTCTCAAGGGCCGCCATCTTTGCTACATACTCCATCTACTTCTACCACTTTGCCTACAGCTCCAACTGTTCCCTATGATACTACGTCTGCCACTGTTTCAACTTCCTCTGCTATGGCCTCGATTTCTTCTTCGCCTCAGCCTGTCTTTTCTGATGCATTTGCCCCTCCGCAAGCTTCTCCTTCTATTAGACAAAGAGTGACAGGTACCGTCACTGGTCTGCTTTCACCTTTCTTCGGGTCTCCTAAAACGACCCCTAAAACAGAAGATAGACAGTTACGTAGTCAACTGCCTGATTACGAGGAAAGAAAAGTGCTGAATGAACTAGCACGCCAATGGATTGCGGATACTGTTACATATGATGTTCAGTCTGTTATGGAAGTTTTCCGTCAATGGAATGCACCCACTCAGAGATACGTATTCGAAGAGATGTGTGTATATCTGTGCGAAGATTTGGAGACGAATGATCCCAAATACACAATGGACGAACTATGGCGTACGCGTTTTAAGTTCCATGAAGGTATGATTACAGGTGAAGATGTTGAGAAAGCGATAGAGTTGTTGTTCTCTTATAGGAGTAAGGGAAACGTCTCTAGATCATTGTACCAAGGTGACGTATCAGGTAGGAAAAGAGCAAGACAGTACCCCATGAGAGAGGTTCCTCCGGTTTGGAGGGAAGGCGATGCGAATGTAGTACCGCCAATTCTGCCACATTTCCAGCGTGTATGGGTACATGTCCCCTGGAAAAGATCAGAAGTTTTAGCGCTCAAGCAGACACTACCTGATCCCCGTAAAAACCCGACTGGGTATTATAAGGAGTTATCGCAGACTGCAAACTCATGCATAATGAATTTAGCAGATGTAGACATGTTGTTTGGGAATGTTGTCCCACATCCTTTCTGGAGTAAAATTCATCATACGGACCATGACCAAGAACTAGGTGATTCATGGGCTAATATTACCGCTATAGATGCTAGACAAATTGGTGGTTCTAAACCTGAGCCGTTAATAGCTGAACTTCCCGGTAGAATTATCACGTACATGAAAACATTAATGCCTGAGTTACGGGTAAACTGGGACAAGCTATCTGCGTGCAAGCGGAAGAAGGATGAGAATGTGTCTGACTTTTTCACGAGATTTGAGGAGACTTTCACCGATCCTAGTGGTCAAGATATGGCTACCGAGGGTGGTCAAAGATTGTTTGTAGACAAATTCGTACATAATTTGCTTCCTGAACTGTGTACTAAACTAAAAGATTCAGAGAGTGCTTGGGCTGTCTCTACGTCAGCGCAGATTTTAGCTACAGCCCAGTACTATGAAAATAGGCGCAAAGACGAGCTAGATAAGGTAGACAAAAAAACTAAAGATTTGAAAACTAAGGTTCTTCTCCAGCAGGCCTATCCGCCTCGCACAGCTAGTCAGTCCAATTATCAACCAGAACAGCAGTATTCGAGAAACGCGCAAGGAAACGAGTTTTCCCATCAGCGTCTTCCGTATGGCCCGAATGAATGTGCGTATTGCAAGGAAGAGGGTCATTTTAAAGGTAATTGTCCGGCTCTTGCGCGACGTTTAAACGGCGTTTCAGGTGTAAGGGGAAGAGGTGTTCAACATGCCCCTAGAGGTAGGAGCCGTGGAAATTTCACCCAGAATATAACTTCTTTTCCGCCTCAGAATTCCATGAACAGCTTTGACCAACAGAATAATGCATTGTCTAGGTCAGCTCAGTACTATGCTGACGACTATTACACCGAACACGAAAATGAGGGTAATGATTGCTAGGACAGCCATGGACAAAGAGAGGGAGTCGTTTCAGTTCCAGTAGATCAGAATGGACCTTATGTCGAGGTGATTGCCTCAGGAGTGTCAGAGCCATTTCTGCTGGATACTGGTGCTACAAAAAGTTCTATTATGCACTCGAAACTTCCTGGCGCACCTTTGTCTGACGCAATGAATGTCTCAGTAGGTTTCTCTGGCGCCCCTGTTAGAAACCCGATCTCTAGTCCTATATCCCTTTCTGTTGGCCCATGCGATTTAGAAGCACCCCTGATTTTGACAACAGGTTGCGGTGAAAATTTGTTAGGTTTGGATTTGCTAAAAAGGTTATATGCGACTTTGTACTGTTCTCCCTTGGGAGTACAGCTTACTTTAGGTAAGAAAGTCGTTTCTCCAATGTATGTGTCAAAAGAAAATATTGCAACTGAATTGTCGTGTCTTCCTGATGTACTCTGGGCTAATGGTTCCAATGATGTAGGTCGTTTGGAGATAGCACCGTATGTCATAACATTGAAAGCCAACGTTAGGTTGCCACGTATTCCCCAATATAAAATATCCAGCGAATGTGAAAAGGCGTTATTGACGATTGTTTATGACCTGATTGATAAAGACGTCATCGAAGAAACAACAGGAAATGTTTGTAACAGTCCAGTTTTACCGGTCCTAAAGCGTACCGATCCTTCACAGCCCCCTGTGTACAGGTTCGTGATCGATCTCAGAGAAGTGAACAAGGTAGTTATCCCACAGTTTCCAGTTGTCCCCGACATTACTGCCTTGTTGACGATGGGTCCAGCTTCAGCAAATTGGTTCTCGGTGATCGACCTGAAGAACGCTTTCTTCAGCATCCCGATTGCTGAGGAGAGTAGAGATATTTTTGGATTCAATTTAGGAGGACGAGCTTCCGCTTCAAGTGCGCTCCTCAAGGCTACTGCGAAAGCCCATCAATATTCAGTCAGGCCCTGAAAACACAACTGGACACAATTGTTCTACCAGATGGGTCAACTCTGATTCAGTATGTAGATGATCTGCTGATCGCTGCAGACACTGAAGAAATTTGCAAACAAGCTACGCTGTCATTATTGCATCACTTATGTGACATGAAGCACAAAGTCTCTCTCTCCAAACTACAATTTTGTCGACAAGAAGTTACCTACCTAGGTCACATCTTGTCGAAGGAGGGAAGGAGACTGACGCCAGAAAGAATACAGGCAATAGCAGAGCTGAGTGCCCCAAGGACACAGAGAGAGGTTCGAGCCTTCTTGGGCATTACATCGTACTGTAGACAATGGATACCGAATTTGTCACTACTAGCTAAACCCTTACTGGCACTACTCTGTAAAGACACGCCCAATCCTATGCCCTGGTCTGAAGATTGTCAGACGAGTTTCCACGAGTTGCGTGATGCATTGTGTTCGGCTCCTGTGTTGGGAAACCCCAACTACAGTAAGCCTTTTACATTATACGTCCATGAGAAGGAAGGTTGTGCATTATCAGTCCTAACACAACACTTTGGGGACAAACAGCGCCCATGCGCGTATTTTTCGGCAACTCTAGATCCTGTGGCTAAAGCCCTACCAAGTTGTCTGAGGGCTACCACCGCAGCAGCTGTCTGCATTCGACAGTCCGCTGGATTAGTCATGAATAATACTCTGATCGTTATGGTCCCGCATGCAGTAGACATTTTGCTAAACAGGACGAGGACACAACAGCTTACTAGCGCTCGACTATCCAGTTACGAACTTACACTGTTAGCAAGTCACATCCACATAAAGAGGTGTGATACACTCAACCCCGCTACGCTACTACCCATCCCGACAGAAACAGACGAGATTGATAAACATGACTGCTGCTTTAGGACAGAAGAAGAGACAAAAGGGAGAGTAGACTTACAGGACACTCCCCTTCCTGAATGCAATGATACTTTATGGGTTGATGGTTCATGTTTCAAGTTGCCAAATGGTGATACGACTGCAGCCTATGCCGTAACAACATTACACACCATTATAGAGACCGCGCGCATTTCCCACAATTCTGCACAAGCTGCAGAGCTAATTGCACTTACAAGAGCATGTGTATTGGCGAAAGGAAAGCGAGTGAATGTGTACACTGACAGCCAATACGCCTTTGGTGTGGCTCACAGTTTTGGGAGATTGTGGCGTGAACGTGGATTCCTTACGTCACATGGTGCAAAGATACAGCATGGTCAGCTAGTTAATGAGCTCCTTGAGTCATTGACCTTGCCACTACAAGTTGCAATTATGAAATGCAGTGCACACAAAAAGATTCAGGACGATGTTGGCCGCGGGAATGCATTTGCAGACGAGGTTACGAAAGAGACTGCAAGGAACACAATGAGTCGGATGTATGTTGTAGGTCCCGCTAGATGGATTACTGATGTGGGAATGTGTGAGGACACCATCGAAAGTGTGAAATCTATACAAGCCGAGGCAACTGAGAAAGAGGTGAATGAATGGAGAGAAAGTAAGGGTAGGTTAGATGCGAATGGTTGTTGGGTCGAATTGTCAGAACACCAGCGATGGCTATTACCTAACGCCTATGTACTTGCAGTAGTAACAATGGCTCATGGATTTGCGCACATCAGTTCAAAAGGAATATGTAAGCTATTGGCCCCAGTATGGCAGAATAGCAATATCCCAAAATATGCAGAGAACGTGGTCAGAAAATGTATGGTGTGTTTGAAGCATAATCCCGGTAAGGGAACCCCAACTCCAGCTGGTCATTTTGCGCCTCCGACGTATCCGTTCGAGGTTTTGCAGCTCGATTTCATCCACATGGAGAGGTGCAACAATCTGAAGTATGTGCTCGTTGTTGTTTGCGCTTTTTCAAGGTGGGTGGAAGCATACCCCCTTAAGGACAATACCGCCTTGTCAACTGCCAAAACCCTTGTCAAAGAATTCTTCCCTAGATTCGGCATGCCTAGAATGATCTGGAGTGATAATGGAAGTGAATTCGTAGGACGTGTGATGAGGAGAGTGTGTGAGTGTCTAGGCATACGCCAAAAGTTCCACGCTGCAAACCACCCCCAATCAGCTGGATTAGTGGAGTGCTACAATGGCACATTGAAACTCAAACTAGCCAAGGTCCAAGCCAGCACAGGTCTTAAATGGCCTGACGCCTTGCCTCTAGCACTCCTGTCGACCAGAATGACCGTCCATTCTAGATTAGGACTTAGCCCCCATGAAATAGTGTTTGGCCGCCCAGCCAACGTCTGGGGCGTGCCAAGGCCAAAGAAACTCAGCGAAATAGAACACCCCGTACTGCTTGACTATTTGTGCGAATTGACAACTAAATTGCGTGTTTTACACCAACAGGTTCACAGTTCCTCTCCACCAGCCTCTGATGATCCAGGTCACTCCATCGAACCCGGCACTTGGGTTCTGGTGCGGAATTTTCGGCGCACAAACAACGAACAACCCAGGTGGACCGTACCGTACCTTGTGCTTCTTTCCACGAGATCAGCCGTTCGGGTGGAAGGAAAGAAAAGTTGGATACACGGGACCCACTGCAAACGGGTCCCTCTGCCCCTTCCATACGACCGGTGGGTCAACGAAGGAATTGCCGACTCCGAGACAGAATCCATACCTCGCTTCATCCCTTTCAGCGATGCACGTTTAAAAGAAACTGGTACCGAAAAGGAGAGTGATCATATTTTACAAGGACTTGTGCCACCGTCAATGCAGTTGGACACTTCAGAACCTAAGACATTGTTTGAAGACCACACCGTACCTGGGAAACCACAATATAATCTAAGGTCAAGACAAAGAGACTAATAAAAAGCAAATTAATGTGATTTCCCTTCCCCCAAGAACTATTTTTGATTTTTCAGCTCTCTCACTCTCAGGGAACTTGCTAATTTTTGATTTTCGAACCGCCATCCGGTTCTGCTGCTAGGGTCGCGGTTGAAGTCTGGGGAGTGCTGCTGGGGACGTTTAGGTCAACGGTTCTGGTTGGTCCAAGGGAGTTACCCCGGACTGAACAGAGTGCACTCCCTGGCAGAATCAATCTACCACCGCGGGCAGCAACTAGAGGATGGAGTTTCCTAGGGTAAAGAGACCTACCAGATTCACGAACATTGAAAGACAACTATGCACTGTACTGGCCAAAAGAAGGTTTTTGATAACATGTATTTTAATGTTGTGTAGCATAACGATGTTTTTGACTGGTTATACTCTATTCGTATTTCAAGTTACTTTTTCAAATGACACCCGGCCACCACCTCCTCCTACTATCTCCCCACACTACTTTCACCCTCTACCTGAACACGAGTCTGCCAGAAGACTCGAATTTGTAAACAACTCATTTATTCAACTCCTACACCAACACCAGTCCATAATGAACACATCGAACTGTTGGATATGTGGACTCATGCCACACACAACGGATAAGGGTATCCCATACTTCATCCTCCCATTCAGTTATTATGGTTCTCTGTGGGCTTTCCAGACCATGTTCCTGTTCTCCCTAGAACCATACCCAACCCGTTCCATTGAAAGCGATTCCAACAACAAGGCACTAGTGGCAGGGATAAGAAATATGAGTAGGGAGTTCGACACATATCAAACGATCCCCAAAGATGAACTCACTCCATACAGTCGTTGGAACATAACAAAGAATGGGATTTACAGCAAAGAAATCCCGCCCAGTTTGGATAGTACCCCACCGAGGTCACTTATGTTTACAAGGTATCGGTAGGGATCCCAAAGCACAATTAGGAAAGAGCATATGCACGGAAACATATGTGTTCGCTTCCCGAACTTCCTCTATATTCTTAGCAGCCAAAGGCACGTATTTCGTCTGCCACGACCAAGCCTATACATGGTTGCCCCCTGACTTCTCAGGCACGTGTTTCATCTCATTTCTGCTGCCTCCCACCTACACGGCCAGAGCAGATTACCATCGGACAAGGACAGCTAGAGGTGTCGTGAGTAAAGACGACACCGCGGGTCAGGAATTTGCAGACATCGCAAAGGGTTTTCTGCCATTTTGGGGGCCTATGGTGAACAGCAGGAATATTTGCCAGTTATCGAGGATAGTTGAATCCGCCGTGATTACAACGGCCGGAGCCCTTGACAATTTGACAACCGAGCTTCAGTCGGATCGACTTATGACCCTTCAGAACCGAGTTGCCCTAGATATCATACTCGCCGATCGTGGTGGTGTATGCAGAGTGATCCAATCTAGTTGCTGTATTTTCATCCCTGATAATGCACCGACAGTGTACCAGGCCATCTCCAAACTCCACAAAATATCTGGTTCCCTTCACGTGGAAAAAGGAGATTGGTCCCTTCTAGGGTGGTTCTGGGGCCTGATCACTGCCTGGGGATGGAAAACACTGATCTTCGTTGGGATGATCTTAGCGCTTCTGTTTATGTTCTGCCTGTGTGTACAGTGCGCTCCTGCACTATGTGGCCTCTGTGCTACCCCATGTGTAAGGAAGCCTGTGTCAAGGGACGAACTGAACAACAGAATGATGCTACAGCAACATCTCCACGAATTCATTAATACAGATTTGGACTCAGATTAACATGAGTTATTGCCTTATATGAGGGCAAAAGGAGGGTCTGTGGTTCCGAAATTCTGGACCCTACTGTCATCCCAGTATCGAGATCCAATGCCCGTGCCACAAAATATCAGCATCCCATGACGAATTTGGTGTCAACGGACCGGTAATGATTATGACATCATCCCTGTATATTTGCGTCATGATCGAGGAATGCCAACACCCCTAAATCGTAGTTTCCGTTCCGACCCCTCAGACTCCATTTTGTAAACGGCATCCATCTTGTGTCTTGCCCTCATGATAAGTCAATTGAGTAAGGTCGAGCTTGATCTAAAAGGACACGTCCACCTTTCCTTGACTTCCCCCTGACCTGTCCCAACTGACTCCCTTGCCTCCAGCCAAACCTGTTTGGGCAGCTCCTTGCCCAGTGGCCGAATACGATAGCATCAATGCATAACATACCACAAACCATTCACCGCGTACAGATCATGTTTTCTACACACACACACACCTGTCCGCGTTCCTTGTTTATGGCCAGTTTTATGACTAGGAGGTGCCCTTCTTTATTGGGGTTTCATCGATATCTGATGGGAGTTCCGGGACTGGCTGGGTAATCTATCACGAACGGGACGTCCAAAATATGGGCTTGCCTACATGACTTCGCTCTTTGTATTGTTGTAGAAATATGTGTACAGCCATATCATAAACTCAAGAATTCTTGCTTGCAGCTATTATTTCTGTATATAAGGAGAAGGCTTGTTCTGTAAAAATGAACAGTCTCCTGAGAACACACGATCCGCGTGGTCGTGCTTCTAGGACACATGTTACTTGGTAGCTGCCAATAAAACTTGATCTCTGACTGCGACTAGAAGACTCCGTGTTTCTGTGGTCCGGAACAAGGGAGAACTCAGAGGTCTTTGGGTGTTATTCCCTGGCACCACCGGGTTCTTAAAAACCCGGCACCTCAGAAGGAGTGAATCCCCCAGATACTGAGAACACCACCCCAGAGGTAGAAGATGAGGAGGTGGATCCTGAATCAGAAGGTGAAGAGTCAGATCAGGATCAGAGGGATAACCAGGTTCCAGTTGGGAGGCTTAGCCAGATCAACTTGGACCTACATGGAAATGGAGAGGGCAAGCACCTCCCCAGATTCCATAACAGAATACTCCCAGGCAATAGAAGGGAGAGATCTCCTTCCAGGGAATCTCACCTTTCTAGTGCCTCAATGGAATCTCAAAGGGGAATGACTTCCCCCCAGAGAAAAGAGCGTAAGGCCAGGATGAGAGCTTTCAAACTCCAGATAGAGAGGGAAGAGATAGCCCTGGCCCAAGCTAAACTTGCTTTAGCAAGGGAACAAAAATTGAGTAGGGTAGAACCCACTGGTGGCAGCATTATCCCTAGAGATAAAGACAGGTCCTATGAACATAGAAACCTGAGTAAGAATGTGCCCCCCTACAGAGATGGGGATGATAACCACAAATGGATAACTGCTCTGGAGTGGGCCTGCATGGTACAGCAGGTCCCCCAAGATCAATGGGCAGCAATCTTGTGGCTCTCCTTTTCTGAGAAAGGGAGAGATTGGCTCCTCACTGTTAGACCTGAGGATACTAAAAACTACTCTGTCCTGAAGAGTGCGCTTATTGATGGGTTTGGTCTAACCACTGAGCAATACAGGTTGTTGTTCAGAGACACCCAAAAAGCTCTGGCTCAGGACTGGACTGATTTTGTTGATTGTGCCACTAAGGCTCTGGAGGGTTGGTTGTAGGGAAGTGAAGTCTCAGACTATACAGGATTGTACAATCTAATAATGAGAGAACAGATCCTTAATAACTGTCAGAACCAGCTATTGCATCAACACCTTATTGACTCAGATCTGAACTCTCCCCAAGAATTGGGAAAGAAGGCAGACAAGTGGGCCAGAACAAGGGTTAAGCAGAAACCCCAGGACCATGGAGGTGATCAAAAGAAGGCAGACCAGAAGGGTAGGGATAAGAAACAAAAAGAAAAAGACCAGAAGTCTTCTTCAGGCCCCCAAAATAATTCTAATAAGGAGGGTGGTTCCCAGAATGGAAACAAGAAGAAGAAGAATGATGGCCCAAAGAAACCTTGGTGCAACAACTGTAAATCTACTTCTCATTGGGGTAGTGAGTGCACTAAGAAGAATCCAGTACCTACCACTGCAGTCCCTAAGACACCTGCACCCCCTAGTACAGTTAGCAGTGGTAGTGCACAACCCAAGGGATTAGTGGGGTTAACCCTGGGAACTGAGATGGAGTCTGGCCTAGTCAGAATCCCTACTCAGGCAGTTCTGCTATATGATGTGGACATGTCTGTGTCCACTCCTATGAGTCCCAGTACTTTGGGCAAGTATAGGCAGACACCTTTGATTAATGAGAAACTGGCTCAGGCCTACAGGGACACATGTGCCAGTGTCACTATGGTGTGTTAGATCCGTTAGTGCACTCTTGTTTATTAATGAATTTAATACTGTATTTCACTGATCGTTGTAGTGCATTCCTTCCAAAGTGTTTTGTCTGGGAACACTATTATAAAATTGATTTCTAGATAAGGTGGAGGCTCCCCACCTTAAGAGGTTGTGTGCACTCTTCAGCTTTGACCTAAGTAGGTCATTCCCAAGTTTCTCATTTTGAGTCATTTATGAAAAAATTCATTCAATTTGTCAAATGTTCTTCTATTAATGTCGTTTATTTATTCATCCATAATATAAACTTCATGAGAAAATCCATTTATCATGCTTCATCACTTCACATAAACCCGATGCATTTCGGGTCAGGGACCCTTCTTCAGGGGTCTGTATAAGGAAAGAACAAGGAATTTTTGAGCCACACTTCTAAAAAGTATACAATGAAGTTAACAAACATATCCAGAATTTTTTTTCTTGAGTATACATGGATATTGATAAACATACCAAGTTCAATGATGTCATTGCTAAACTAGATGGCCAAAGTGATCTAAAAAATGAAAAAGCAAACGCTGTAGGCTCAGTAATCAACAGAACAAAATGCCGAGTGAAACGTAGTAAAACTAAACAAAAATTGAGTCTCTATTACATAGACTACTTTTTCTGTGCTTTACTTGTGAGTCTATTTTTCATGCCCCTGACCTAAACAAACAAAAATAACTTTATCTACTGTTCGAACAACCTAGTTTGTACTTACGGAAGTAAAAATCGATGCGAACCTCGTGGTTCGTCCAATCGTGAATGCGCTAGCTGTTTACTGATTGTAATGTCTTAAATCGGTGTATTGATTGTGTCATAAGACAGTCACGTGATCGCAACACATATATGTCAACGAAAATCGGTTAAAAAGTGATTCTAGTGATAAAATCTTCGCATTCATATTGCAGTACGTAATGGACAACAAAATTGAAGAAAAAATGTGAAAAAATGTATAATTATGTATAACCGGACCATAATAATAAATTGAGATCAAAACGTAATCAAATGCATTCAATCATTTAAGGTGTTCTAAATCAAATGTTATGTAACACGCATGTGAAAAATCTGCTCTCACTGTTGTTTACCGTCAATACAATGATGACATCAGAGTGTCGGCATAAAGTATGCAGAAACAACAGTCTCAGTTCATAATTAAAGAAAACAAGATAATTCGATCCTATCATTTAATCCTTGCGGCTGTAGGCTACACATCTTGCGAATCCAAAAGTATTCTGCTCCTAGTCTTTTTTTGTGAATGTCTGTGTCTTGCTGTGTTGTAATCACTTCTAGAATAGTAAATCGAAGTTGGGAAACGTTGTGTTTGGCCTCCAACCAATGCATTGCTATAGATGATTTTTGATTCTTTTGTCTGATATTGCTCTTATGTTCTGTTATTCTAACTTTAATCTTGCGCTCTGTCTGGCCTACATAAAGCTTACCACACGGGCATTTTATGCCATAAATCACATGTTTTGTATCACAGGTGCTTGAGTGTAATAATGGAATCTGTTTTCCAATCATTGGGTGAGTAAATGATCCTCCTGTGATTACATTGTTACAATGTACGCAGTTCATACATTTCTGCATTCCTTTATGGGTCTCAGTTTTTGATTTCATCTCTTTTCTCTTTAACAGTTCTTTGATATTTCTTGATCTGCTGTAAGCAAATGTAATCTGTTCAGCAAATAATGGTTGGAGATCTGGTTCTTGAATAATCATTGCCCAATGTTTCCTCATAATTCCTGGTATTTGTCTTGATTGAACTGAGTGTTTTAGAACACATACTGTGAGTTTTGTTTCTTTCTTCTCTTTTGTTTTGAGTAAATCTTCTCTGTTCATTCCCATCACACGATTTTTAGATTCTTCAAGGATCAATTTAGGATATCCTCGTTTAAGGTATTTCTGGATCTGATTGTCAATAGTAGACAAGACTTCAATCGAGTTGGATGTAATTCTTTTCTGTCTGATAAATTGTGAAAAAGGTAAATGTCTTTTCAGAGAATGATGATGAAAGCTTTCATAGTGCAAACTGCTGTTCCTATCTGTACTCTTTATGTGTACATTGGTATATAATCTTTTATTCTCAATCCTGATTTTTGCATCCCGAAAAGCCAATTCTTTGTGGTGAATTTGATATGTAAATTTCATTCTTTCATGTTGTTGATTAAGGATCAGTATGTTCTCTTCCAATTTCTGTCTTGATCCTTTCCACAATATAAACATGTCATCTATATATCTTTTAAAGACCATTAATCCATCTTGCCAATTCAGATTCTCAAGGATATGGTCTTTCTCAAATTTCACCATGAAGGTGTTTGCATAGGAGGGAGCCCCCGCAAACCCCATGGAGGTACCACTGCACTGTTCAAAGAACTCTTCCTTCCATTGTAGATAACTATGAAATAAAGCGTATTGCATCAATTCCATTAAAAAAATCTTTTCTGATCCTTTGATATCATTATGCAATAATCGCCACTCTAGTGCTTCCAGTCCCTCATTATGAGGGATAGAGGTGTATAATGATGTCACGTCTATTGAACATAGTAATGTCCCTTCGACAGTTGAGAGGTCAATGTTCTTCAAAATATTAAGAAATCCAGAGGTATCCTTAAAAATAAGTTTCCCAATTTTGTACCAGCGGTTGTAAAAACCAATCCAAATATTGGCCCAATGGTTCTGAAAGTGATCCACATGCTGACACTATAGGTCTAAATGGCGGTCTTGTGGCATCTTTATCATCATTCTCTGAAAAGACATTTACCTTTTTCACAATTTATCAGCCAGAAAAGAATTTCATCCAACCCGATTGAAGTCTCGTCTTCTATTGGCAATCAGATCCAGAAATACCTTAAACGAGGATATCCTAAATTGATTCTTGAAGAATCTAAAAATCATGTGATGGGAATGAACAGAGAAGATTTACTCAAAACAAAAGAGAAGACAGAAACAAAACTCACAGTATGTGTTCTAAAACACTCAGTACAATCAAGACAAATAACAAGAATTATGAGGAAACATTGGGCAATGATTATTGAAGAACCAGATCTCCAACCATTATTTGCTGAACAGATTACATTTGCTTACAGCAGATCAAGAAATATCAAAGAACTGTTAAAGAGAAAAGAGATGAAATCAAAAACTGAGACCCATAAAGGAATGCAGAAATGTATGAACTGCGTACATTGTAACAATGTAATCACAGGAGGATCATTTACTCACCCAATGCCTGGAAAACAGATTCCATTATTATACTCAAGCACCTGTGATACAAAAACTGTCATTTATGGCATAAAATGCCCATGTGGTAAGCTTTATGTAGGCCAGACAGAGCGCAAGATTAAAGTTAGAATAACGGAACATAAGAGCAATATCAGACAAAAGAATCAAAAATCATCTATAGCAATGCATTGGTTGGAGGCGAAACACAACGTTTCCCATTTTCGATATACTATTCTAGAAGTGATTACATCACAGCAAGACACAGACATTCACAAAAAAAGACTTAGAGCAGAATACTTTTGGATTCGCAAGATGTGTAGCCTACAGCCGCAAGGATTAAATGATAGGATCGTATTATCTTGTTTTCTTTAATTATGAACTGAGACTGTTGTTTCTGCATACTTTATCCCTATTCAAGATGGCCGACACTCTGATGTCATCATTGTATTGACGGTAAACCATAGTAAGAGTAGATTTTTCACATGCGTGTTACATAACATTTGATTTAGAACACCGTAAATGATTGAATGCATTTGATTACGTTTTGATCTCAATTTATTATTATGGTCCGGTTATACATAATTATAAATGTTTTCACATTTTTTGTTCAATTTTGTTGTCCATTACGTACTGCAATATGAATGCGAAGATTTTATCACTAGAATCACTTTTTAACCAAATTTCGTTGACATATATGTGTTGCGACCACGTGACTGTCTTATGACCCAATCAACACACCGATTTAAAGACATTACACTCAGTAAACAGCTAGCGCGTTCACGATTGGACGAACCACGAGGTACGCGTCGACTTTCACTTCCGTAAGTACGAACTAGGTTGTTCGAACTGTAGATAAAGTTATTTTTGTTTGTTTAGGTCAGGGGCATGAAAAATAGACTCACAAGTTTAACGAAAAGCACAGAAAGAGTAGTCTATGTAATAGAGACTCAATTTTTATTTCGTTTTATTTCGTTTCAATCGGCATCTTGTTGTGTTGATTACTGAGCCTACAGCGTTTGCTTTTTCAATTTGTAGATCACTTCGGCCATCTAGTTTAGCAATGACATCATTGAACTTGGTATGTTTATCAATATCCATGTATACTCAAGAAAAAAAATTCTGGATATGTTTGTTAACTTCATTGTATACTTTTTAGAAGGGTGGCTCAAAAATTCCTTGTTCTTTCCTTAAACAGACCCCCGTAGAAGGGTCCCTGACCAAAAATGCATCGGGTTTATGTGAAGTGATGAAGCATGATAAATGGATTTACTCATGAAGTTTATATTATGGATTAATAAATAAACGACATTAATAGAAGAACATTTGACAAATTGAATGAATTTTTTCATAAATGACTTAAAATGAGAAACTTGGGAATGACCTACTTAGGTCAAAGCTGAAGAGTGCACACAACCTCCTAAGGTGGGGAGCCTCCACCTTATCTAGAAATCAGTGTCACTATGGTGACACCTAACTTTGTGGACCCTGGACAAATCTTACTAGGTGAGAACTACCTAGTGACCAATGCTAGCAATGCCATTACTACACATAGTGTGGCTGTTGTTAAATTCTCCTGGGGAGGGGTAACTGGCCTCAAGCAAGTTGTTGTGAGTGCAGACCTCCCAGTTGACTGTCTTTTGGGCAATGATCTAGAGGAATCCTTATGGTCAGAAGTGGAGTATAGGACTCATGAAGAAATTCTAGGGATTTCAGCACATGTCCTTGCTGTAACCAGGTCCCAGGCCAAGAAGTGCCTACCTGAACCTGTGGTGGATCTTGAAACAATAGACCAACCACATCCCAAGAGGAAGAGCAAGAGGGTTAAGGCAGTGCCTTCCCACTTGCCCCAGGTTGAGGATCAGCCCTCTCAGGAGGATGGTTCTGTGAACCCAGAGGAGACTGTCCTGGAAGAGCTTGAACCTGATCAGGTTGAGTTTCTGGGGACAGGGGGACCCTCTAGGGCAGATCTGGGGCAGGCTCAGTTAACTTGCCCTTCTCTTGAACCCCTCAGACAGAAAGCTGCTGCTGAGGCTGCTGGGAATTCTCAAGGTACCCATAGAGTGTATTGGGATGATGGGCACCTTTATTCAGAGGCTAGAGACCCCAAGCCTGGTGCTACCAGGAGGTTGGTTACACCTCTGCAATTTAGGGGCTTCCTTCTCACCTTGGCCCATGATATTCCCCTTGCAGGACACTTAGGCCAGAACAAGACTTGGGACAGGCTTGTCCCTCACTTTCACTGGCCTCACATGTCAGAGGATAACAACGAGTTTTGTTGCTCCAGTGACACCTGTCAAGCCAGTGGCAAGTTAGGTGGTACCATAAAGGCCCCCCTTATACCACTACCTGTGGTGGGGGTGCCCTTTGAGAGAGTTGAGATGGACATTGTTGGACCAATGGATCCCCCAACAGCATCTGGGCACAGATTTATCCTGGTGGTAGTGGATCATGCCACCAGGTACCCAGAGGCAATTCCCCTGAGGACCACAACAGCTCCTGTTGTGGCAAGAGCCCTACTTGGAGTGTTATCCATAGTGGGCTTTCCAAAGGAGGTCCTTTCAGACAGAGGTTCTAACGTCATGTCTGGATACTTAAAAGCAATGTGGAAAGAGTGTGGAGTAAACTATAAGTTTACCACACCCTACCATCCACAGTGCAATGGGCTTGTTGAAAGGTTCAACAAGACCCTAAAGGGAATGATAAAAGGGTTACCTGAAAAGCTTAGGCGAAGATGGGACATCCTTTTACCCTGCCTGCTCTTTGCTTACAGAGAGGTCCCACAGAAGGGGGTTGGCTACAGCCCTTTTGAACTTTTGTTTGGCCACCCTGTGAGGGGTCCATTATGTCTTGTGGAGGAAGGATGGGAGTTACCTCTCAAAAAGCCTAAGCTTGATATTGTGGACTATGTACTTGGTCTCCGCTCCAGGATGGCAGAGTACATGGAGAGAGCAACCAAAAACCTGTACAAGGGCCAAGAATTACAGAAAGCATGCCATGACCAAAAGGCTGTTCTGACTGTGTACCAGCCAGGGCAGAAGGTGTGGGTGTTGGAGCCAGTGGCCCCAGCAGCCCTCCAAGACAAATGGTCTGGACCCCACACCATACTGGAGAAAAAGGGAGAGGTCACCTACTTGGTGAACCTTGGCACCCGTAGGAGCCCCCACAGGGTGCTCCATGTAAACAGATTGAAAGCATATGTGGACAGGGCAGACATGGGCTTGCTCATGGCAATAGACGGGGAACAGGAGGAAGAGAGTGACCCTCTGCCAGACCTGTTATCCCAAAACCCTGATGATGGTTCAGTGGATGGAGTAGCCTTGGCAGGTAGCCTCTCTGAACAGCAGCAATGGGACTGCAAACAAGTGTTGCAGGCTCATTGACATATGTTTTCTCTTACACCCAGTCAAACTAACTGGTGCTCCCATGAGGTGGACACTGGTGACAGTCTGCCTGTGAAGAATAAAATCTACAGGCTACCTGACCATGTCAGGGATTGTATAAAGGCTGAGGTGCAGAACATGCTTGAACTTGGAGTTATTGAGCCATCAGAGAGCCCCTGGGCCAGCCCAGTAGTCCTTGTGCCAAAACCTCATACCAAAAATGGAAAGAGAGAAATTAGATTTTGTGTGGACTATAGAGGTCTCAATGCTGTCACTAGGACAGATGCTCATCCTATTCCAAGGGCGGATGAGCTCATAGACAAGTTGGCTTCTGCCAAATGTCTGAGCACATTTGATCTTACAGCTGGCTATTGGCAAATCAGGTTAGCTGAGGAGCCCAAGGCCAAAACAGCATTCTCAACCCCCAGTGGACATTATCAGTTTGTGGTAATGCCCTTTGGTTTGAAGAATGCACCTGCCACTTTCCAAAGGTTGGTGAATCAAGTCCTTGCTGGGTTGGATGACTTGTGTGCAGCATATCTAGATGATATTGCTGTCTTCAGCTCCACCTGGGAGGATCACCTGATCCACCTGAAGAAAGTTCTGGAGGCCCTGCAAAAGGCAGGCCTGACTATCAAGGCTACCAAGTGCCAGATAGGGCAGAGCAAGGTTGTGTACCTGGGCCACCTAGTAGGTGGGGGTCAGGTTCAACCATTGTAGAGCAAGATACAGGCCATACAGGACTGGGTAACCTATTCGTAGGACACCCCCGCGCCGCACGGCCACCAGCTGTCGCGTGTGCCCCCCCGCCTGCCGCTGCTCTCAGCCTTGCTGAGCCTTCCCTCCTTCTGGCCACGCCCCCCGCCGCCGCTCGTTGTTGTCCCGTATTTCTGCCATTAGGGTGTTTAATGTAAAAATTGTACTGTATTTTGAATTTAATTCCTTTGTTTTCCTTCTGCTTGTATTGTTGCCCTCCCTGTGCTGTTTTCCCCTGCGCCCACCCGCCCCGCTCCCCGCTTCCCGCCGATGGGAGTGTGGACACGCCCCCTTCCTTCTGTGCCCTCCCCGCTCCCGCCTCCCAGCTGCTCCTCCCTCCCTGCACTTCGCCATAAATGGCGACCGTGCGCACGCGCAGCGTTGACGCGCAGCGTTGACGTGCAGCGGGCGCGCCGATTGTGCGCCAAAGGTAAACCCGTCTGCGCCCGTCCGCGCCTGGACCGCGCCCAGCGCCCGGACCCCTGGCCCCCACAGACACCAGCCCACCCGCCGGACCTACAACGCCACCGAACTCTACGCACTCAACGCCGGTCGAATCCCGGGCTGCTATCAAGCCACCCCGAGACGCACCCACAGACCCTTCTGATGCCACTCCTGCAAGTTCGCCTGCATCCGGACCTGCACTACACCAGCACCGACCAAGCCAAACACCAGCAGCAACCACCTCAAGTGCATCCTGCTCAACACCTGCTCCATCCACAGACACGCCGTCGAGCTCTGGAACCTGCTCGACACCACAACCCCAGACGTCACCTTCCTCACGGAAACCTGGATGAACGCCTCCTCATCGCCCGACATCACCATCGCCATCCCGGACGGCTACAAGATCATCCGGAGGGACCGCGGCAACCAGACAGGAGGAGGCATCACCATCATCCACAGGAACACCATCCGCATCACGACCAACACCGACGACACCCTCGCACCCGCCGAACACCTGTACTTCCAGATCCACGTCAACCCCAAGACCACCCTCAGAGGCACCCTCATCTACAGACCCCCAGGACCATGCACACAATTCAGCGAAGACATCGCCGACTTCATCAGCCCGCACGCCCTCCGCTCCACCGACGACATCCTCCTCGGGGACCTCAACTTCCACCTGGAAAACAACAACGACCGCAACACCACCACCCTGCTGGACAACCTCGCCAACCTCGGTCTCAAGCAGCTGGTGTCCACCCCCACCCACTACGCCGGACACACACTCGACCCTGTGTTCTCATCCAGCAAGGACATCACCTTCAGCCACGCCACCGGACTCCACTGGACGGACCACAGCTGCGTCCACTTCAGCTACAGAAGGACCACGATCCACCACCACCAGCAACAGGTTGCACGCAGGAACTGGAACAAGATTACAGCCGACCAGCTCGCGACCTCCCTGAGCATGAACCCTCCCACCAGCGAAACGAACCCAAGCCAGGCGGCCACCAACCTCGCGAAGTTGATCAGCAATTGCGCAGACGACCTCGCCCCTCTGAAGACCCCGCCTAGTAGACCCAGCAGCAAGTAAGCACCATGGTTCACCGACGAACTCAAGAGCTCCAAGAAGAACTGCCGAGCACTCGAGAAAGCCTGGCGCAGAGACCCAACACCGAACAACATGACTGCCCTCAAGCTCGCCACCCGAAAACACCACCAACTGATCCACGCCACCAAGAAAACTGCATTCAAGGAACGACTGGACAACAACGCACACAACAGCAAGGAACTCTTCAACATCGTCAAAGAGCTCTCCAACCCAAACGCCGGAAACAACGACATCACCCCTTCGCAAGACCTCTGCAACTCCCTCGCCTCCTACTTCCACAACAAGATTGCGGACATACACAACAGCTTCAGCACTCAACCGACGCACACCACGACCGAACCACCGCCCCCCACCACCACCCTCCGCGCCTGGACCCCGATAAGCACCGGAGACACCATCCGCACGATGAACTCCATTCACTCCGGATCTCCGACCGACCCCTGCCCTCACCACGTCTTCAACAAGGCCGACGCTGTCATCGCACCCCACCTGCGGGACATCATCAACACCTCCTTCGACACCGCTACCTTCCCGGAGAGCTGGAAGTACGCCGAACTCAGCGCTCTACTTAAGAAGCCATCAGCAGACCCCACCAACCTCAAGAATTACCGCCCCATCTCGCTGCTCCCGTTTCCTGCAAAAGTCATCGAGAAGACCGTCAACAAGCAGCTGGCCCCCTTCCTCGAGACGAACGGATCCCTCGACCTCTCGCAGTCTGGCTTCCCGGCCAACCACAGCACCGAGACTGCCCTGATCGCAGCCAGCGACGACATCCGAGCCCTGCTCGACAACGGAGAAACAGCGGCCCTCATCCTCCTAGACCTCTCCGCGGCCTTCGACACTGTTTGCCACCGTACCCTAGTGCAGCGTCTCAGCAACGTCGGAATCCAGGAGAAGGCACTGGAATGGATCATCTCGTTCCTCGCCGGAAGGACACAGAGAGTCCGCCTCCCTCCGTTTAGATCAGAAGCCACCGAAGTCATCTGCGGCATTCCTCAAGGCTCCTCGCTCAGCCCAACCCTCTTCAACGTGTACATGAGCCCCCTCGCAGCCATCGCACGCCAACACAAACTCAACATCATCTCCTACGCCGACGACACCCAGCTGATCCTCTCCCTCACCAACGACCCCGCCACCGCCAGAGCCAACCTACACGAAGGGATGACAGACGTAGCCAAGTGGATGACGAACAGCCGCCTGAAACTGAACTCGGACAAGACGGAAGTCCTCATCCTGGGATCTTCACCCTCCGCCTGGACAACTCCTGGTGGCCCCCCGCCCTGGGCAGCGCACCCATACCAACAGACCATGCACGCAACCTGGGCTTCATCCTGGACTCCTCCCTCTCCATGACCAGACAAGTCAACGCCGTCTCCTCGTCATGCTTCAACATCCTGTGCATGCTACATAAGATATTCCGGTGGATCCCCACCGAGACCAGGAAGACGGTCACCCAGGCCCTCGTCACCAGCCGTCTGGACTACGGCAACTCGCTCTACGCCGGCACCACCGCCAAACTCCAGAAGAGACTCCAGCGGATTCAGAACACCTCCGCACGACTCATCTTGGACATCCCCCGTCGCAGCCACATCTCCGGACACCTGAGGGATCTGCACTGGCTCCCGGTCAACAAGAGAATCACCTTCCGTCTCCTCACCCACGCACACAAAGCCCTACACAACCAAGGCCCAGGATACCTCAACAGCCGCCTCAACTTCTACGCTCCCACACGCCAGCTTCGATCGACCGGCCACGCCCTAGCCGCCGTCCCCCGCATCCGAAGAGCCACCACAGGAGGAAGGTCCTTCTCCTACCTGGCCGCCAAGACTTGGAACTCCCTCCCGACCCACCTCCGCCTGACCCAGAACCACCTTGCCTTCAGGAAGCAGCTCAAGACCAGGCTGTTCGAGCAGTAGCGGACCCCCCCTCCCCTAGCGCCTTGAGACCCCCCCGGGTGAGTAGTGCGCTATATAAATGCTTTGATTGATTGATTGATTGGGCTCCTCCAACTACCCAGACACAAGTCAGAGCCTTCTTGGGCCTGACTGGTTATTACAGGAAAGTTGTGAAGAACTATGGGTCCATTGTGACACCATTGAATGATCTGACATCCAAAAAGATGCCTAAAAAGGTTCAGTGGACAGTTAGCTGTCAAAAAGCATTTGATGACCTGAAGAAGACCATGTGCTCTGCGCCTATCCTGAAGAGTCCTGACTACTCCAAACAGTTCATTGTCCAAACAGATGCTTCTGAGTTGGGGGTGGGAGCTGTGCTTTCACAACTTAATGTAGATTGTCAAGACCAGCCCATTGCTTTTATTAGCAGAAGGCTGACCCCTAGAGAGAAACGTTGGTCAGCTATTGAGAGGGAGGCCTTTGCTGTGGTTTGGGCCCTGAAGAAGTTGAGACCATACTTGTTTGGCACTCACTTCCTGATTCAGACAGAACATAAGCCCCTCTTGTGGCTTAATCATATGAAGTGTGAAAATCCCAAACTGCTCAGGTGGTCCATTTCCCTACAGGGGATGGACTTTACAGTGGAGCACAGACCAGGGACTGACCATGGCAATGCAGATGGTCTCTCCAGGTATTTCCACTTAGAACATGAAGACTTATCTGGTCAAGGTTAAGTTTAATGTCCCTGCGTTGGGGGGGGTTATGTAGGAGCGTAGGGTCTGCTTTCCTATGGTCACCCCAATTTTTGCTTTTTGCTTCACTGGCTGTGGGCCTGCTAATCAGACCCACAGCCTGCTGTTCTCTCTCTAAATTAATATCCATGTACTATTGGTACATCACCAATTTGGTACTGGACACCTTATCAGCCCCTGTGCAGTGCACTATAGGTGCCCAGGGCATTGGTGCATCCAAGGCTTACCAGGGGCTGCAGCATATCTTTTGCCACCCCTGGCTGGCCATTCAAATCGACACAACTGGCTGATCACTCAGCTGGGGCAAGGTGGTGTAGTCACCCCTTGCTTATATATAGTATACCTATATCTAAACCTATATCTGGACACATATATCCCTATAAGTCACTCCTATGGAAGGCCTTAACAATCCTGGAGGCAGAGTGCTTGGTTTTATTTGAGATGGTGCTCTAGCATGAGCTAAGCCTGTCTGCAGCACTCGGAACCATTTCCTTACTGCTGTTCCAGGATATTGCCATACCATATTCAATTCAATTCAATAGAGACTTTATTTCGGATATATCTCAATCCATAAAAGTACACAAGTAAAATGCAATAAACATTTCAAATTAAAATCACGGTCACTAAAAACATTTTTTACATAATTCATTAATGAGTGAGTAGGCAAAATCATAAATAAAGTGCAAATAGTGCTAGATTTACAACAAGATACATAATCATTCAGTAGGAAGTTCAACAACTTTCAGAGGTGTATCTGGTCTAAACACTTTCTCAGTTTAACAGTCAGTTTTAAGAATTCTATCACATGGAGAACACTATCACTGTGCAAAAGTTGCAAATACACAAGTGCTGGTCTTATTTGATTACAATTTAATTTCATTAAAAGGATGACAAGATAACGTTTCCGTGGGTATTCGTAAAACCAACATAAAAATATAAAATGCAGCATGTCCTGTGGAGACTTCACGTCGCAGCCACAGGGAGCAGCAGTTTTATTAAAAATGTCAGACGTTGGTCTGATTAAAAGATGATGGAAAATGTTAAACCTGAACCTTGTCAGCAGAAATTTTTCATGGGAAGTGAAGGAGCATGTTAGATATAGTTCCATAGTATCACAGGTTTTTAACATGACATATTTTCTAACATTAGGTTTCATGAGCTGGACCTCTTCTCTTTGGGCCCTCGTAACCATGTAAAAAGCCCGCTTAATTGCTGCCACATCACCCTTTACTATCCCACTAGGGTTTTCAAACAAATTCAGACAGCCAAGCCTTAAAAAGTGAGATTTCAGGTATTTTAACCAGGGCACACACATTGAATTATCAGCGGATACAAGGTCTTGCACGATCAGGTGGGTTAGCGGAATGTCTTGATTTAACCACAATTTTACCCAACAAGTCAGTGGTCTTAGTGCAATTATATCAGATAAATACTGACTTCCCATTTCTTCATGTACCGCTAGGTTCGAAGTGCTAACTGGGACACAGAGGAGACGTTTTAAAAAATTGTTTTTTGTAACCTGTAACTGTTCTCCTGTTACATAGCCCCATATCTCACTGCCATAAACAGAAGTAGCTATCGATTTAGCATTGTAGAGTTTCATCATTGCTGTATTTGGCTTTTTCCCCAGTTTAGTGGCAAAATTAAAGAAAGAGGCGTTTACCCTTGTCATTTCCCCTTTTTTTCTTGCCACATGTGGGCCCCAGCTGAGCTTTGTATCAAATACAACACCAAGGTATGAGAATGTTTGAGTGATGGGGATCAGGACATCATTTAATTTAAAAATAAAATTATTTTTTGGTTGGCGGCCAACATGCATTATATAAGATTTGGAATTGTTGACCAAAAGGTCTCTATTAATCATGAAATTATTAAAAGTATTCAAGAGTGCCTGGAGACCCTTTTCCGTTCTAGAAATTAAAACCGCATCATCTGCGTATAAAAGTACCGGAATACCCCGCCTGCCAACTCTGGGACAATCTGATTTTACCTCCTGTAATGCAGCATCTAAATCATTATTGTAAAAATTAAAAAGAAATGGGGCCAGGATGCAACCCTGTCGCACTCCCTTTTTAATATTAAAATTACCAGTGGTTTCCCCATTAGTTGAAAATCTTACATTAGCACTGGTATTGCTGTGCAAATCCACCAGAAAATCCACAATCCCTGTGTCCACACCTTTCTCCCTCAGGGTCTGCCTCAGCCTTCCCCTGTTGACACAGTCGAAGGCCGATGACAGATCCACGAAGGCAAGGTGTACGGCTCCCTTCTACAGTATATTTGCTCAATATGAGGAACAGGTTGAGGCACTGCCTTATGGTGGAACGGCCTTCACAGAAGCCATATTGGGAAATGGACATAATATTATTGTCAAATGTCCAGCTAGATAGACGCTGCAGTATAATTCTCCCCATAATCTTGACCATAGAGTTTATTAATGAAATTGGACGATAGCATAGGGGGCTGCCCTTGTCTCCTTTCTTGAACACCGGGACAATTGTTGACAGTCCCCAGGACAAGGGACAGCCCACTAAGGCGGCAGCATTAAATACAGCTACCAGGATAGGTGCCCAGAAACCTGGATCTGATTTATAAAGATCCGGTGGAATTCCATCAGGTCCAGGGGCTTTCCTAGCTGTAAGTCCCTCTATGGCATCTATTACCTCACTTGTATCAAATTTAATTTTGCCTCCTCTGACATAAGGTAAAGCATCAACTGTAACGAGGTCCGCTGAATAATACAGTTTTTTAAAATGGGTTTCCCACTCCTCCTTAGTTATGCAGCAATCTAGACCATCACCCGGTTCTTCTACCAAGAACGGTCTTTTAACTAGCGCCCAGAATTTGGTGCTACAATTTAAGGTGGAGGGGTCAAGTATTTCATCCCATGCCTCTCTTCTTAAAAACTCCTTGCGGGATGCGATAACAGCCTTATATTCTTTTCTACACAGTTTTACTCCCTCCGGGTTTCTCGGGGTAGCTGACAGAGCAAGCCTAAGATTACATGCGGCTTTAGCCCAGTCTTGGTTAAACCACGCCTTGAGACCCTACGGGTGAGTAGTGCGCTCTATAAATGACCTGATTGATTGATTGATTGACCACCTAGGACCCCCATTCACCCTTTTCTTAAGGGGAACTGACAGTAATTCTGACACCTTCTCCGATAAGTTTTGATAAGCAGCTAGGACCAGCATAGGCTCCCCCCCTCAAAGGTACAATTTTTGATATCCTCAGTACATTTATCAGCAATATTTTTATAGAGAAGGTCTGGGGTGACCATTGACCATTTAAGTCGCCTCCTCCCATCTGTTGTGCACAGCCTGCCTATGCTACAGTTCTGGTTTCCCTTTTTAACCCAGGGTCCCTTTAAACAGATTGTTAGGGGGTTGTGGTCACTAAATTCACTCAGCTCAATACTGAATGAATCCAAAAAAATCTGCATCGGCAGAGAGACTAACATATGATCTATAAAGGTGCCCCTACCATGCCCTTTGAAAGTAGGAATATAAAAGCATTTTAACAGGTCCCTGAGTATCATAGCCATTGAAATATCAAAATTATTCATCAGATCATTGCATAGTTCCCCATCCATAGTATGTTCCATGTGTATGCCTCCCATACATTCACAATGCAAGTCTGTTAAACATTTCTTCAGTGGGTCACCGCAGGGATGCACATTAAAGTCCCCCATGATCATAAGATTATGACCCAGATCTTTCGAAAAGGTAGTAATGAAGGAATTCAATACAGAGATTTGATTAGAGCCTGCACTATCAGGAGTTGAATTGTAAAAATTCACCAAACCAGCCAGACAGTTTTCTCCATACAAAACTAAGCCCATACAATTCTACGCATTTTACATGGTACTAATATAGAGATAAAAATTACAAGACCCCCCTTTGGCCTACCCCTTGTTGATGGAATAGCTGGCACATAGAAGGCCTTGTACCCTTCCAGGTGAAGATCACACCCCACCAACCAAGTTTCTTGTAAACAAATGATCTTAAATTGTTTAATGTAATTAACCCAATTTCCGTCAGCCATTTTGGCAGCCAAGCCCGCAATATTCCATGAAACGACAGAAAATCCAGATGCTATATCTTGGGGGTTCTCTGTGTATATAGGTTCACCTGAAGCCACAGTGCCCTGCGCCGCAGGTACCCCCCGTCAATCACACATCTCAAGTCCAGACAGGGCTTCAAACCTGTTCTGTGTGTTGACATTGGACCCATGGTGATAGCGTCCAGCGCTATTAGTCCTATTGTAGGTTTCATCCATATATCCAGGCCCGCGTGGGTTAGTGATGTTATAAGTAAACTGTGTGTCCATGACTGGGGTCTGTAGTTCAAACACCCGCCTAGTTAACCTTTGTTGAGGGGTGGGTTTGCACAAATGTGCGTAAAAGTACCCAAGTGGACGCACACAAATACTGTTCTCATTGTAAACTAGTGAGGAAGATCTTAAAAGAACAGTTGACACATGCTGGGGATGTTTAAAATTTACAACAATGCAATCCCCATTGCCCATCTTTTTGGACGGGCCTACCCAGTTCACCCTCCTTACAGCCATTACCTGATCTGAGTAAGAAATGGGAAACCCGCAATTTTTATTAAGCCATGCCACTGTCTTATTCTTCAATGATGCATGAGATTCATCATAAGGTGAGGCGGGATGAGTACCACAAGATGGAACATTCGTTAATACTGCCACAAACTGTGCACAGTCAGGTGGTAGATTCAGGTTATCGATTGTTCCTGGGGGGTCTCGGGGCTGGAACACTTCGTGGGGCTGGATTGGGTTGTGTCAACAAAGCAGGTGCGACTGGGACAACTGGTGTACTTAGTGCCTCATTTGCATTGCTCGCTACTGCAACAGTATTGCGAGTATTCTGATGGTCTTTTGCCTTTGTCGCATCCTGCCCTTTTCCAACAGCCTTAACCCTTCCACTAATTGGTGCAGCCAGGTGTGCAGACACCAGACCGCCAAACCTAGCTACTTCCATGACCAGGGTCTCAATCTGACTGGTCAGTGGTTTAAATATCTCCTCTATTTTCACTGCAAGTTTTGCTTCTAGATTTTTAATAAGAGAGGCAAACTGTTAAGAGGTTAGATTGAGACCACTATCATTATTTCCAATAAACACAAAAGGGTTTATGGCAGGGCTATGCACTTCTTTCCCATCCAAATCCCTTCTTTTAGTACTATGTTTCCCCCCCGTTGTTGATGTGCTATCCTGCAGGTTCCGACTGGCCTAATAGCAGGTGGGGCCTCACCTGATTCCTCGATTGACAGGACGTGTTGGTCTGAGTGTACCTCAACGCTCACTATAATGGGCGTCTGCGGTTCTACTCTGGTGTCTCCACTCGTACTTGCCTCAGCCTCTATAGTCGTCCTTAGAGGAGACAGCTCTGGGAGCTCCATTGTCGAAGAGCCCTTTCCTAGAGAGGCACGCCATTCAATATTTATCTGGCTAACTTTCTTCACCATATAGTTGTCGATGGAGCCGGGGCCTATTGCAGGTTTATCACTTTTAGTTTTAGACATCCTAAGTAAATGTGGAACGATATGTGAACTCGTGTAAGGCACTACTCACTCGTACAAAATAAAACAAAGTACAGAATAAATTCTCACGTGAATAAAACACAGTGTAGGTCCAGTTAAAAAGATGTAGGGTCCCTAGCCCAGCCCAGTCTCCTCAGGCCTCTGATGGCCACAGAGGGCCCGCCCTTTGTCCGGGCTTCGCCCGGCGCGTCCCGCGGGACGAGGGACTGGCGTTGCCTTTATACGCCTCCTGGCGCTCTTGTGGGCGTCGCTGGTGGTGGGAGGGGCCCGGCGGAGCCAATCCCGGCCAGAACACAGGCGGAGCAAGGCCCGGCCCTTGGTGGCTGGTGCGGCGCTACGGCGGAGCAAAGCCCGGCCGTGAAGTCTCCAAGAAACAAACAGGTACCCCCGCTGAGCTCGGCCCTGGCGCTGCCTTTATGCGCCTTGTGGTAAATAAATAAATAATTGCCGGTACTATTTTTCTATGCATTAACTGAAAAGGATAGCTCAATAAATAAGAGGCAAAATCCGTGGTATCTGAGTCATACGGGCTTTAATTAAGTGGCTCGAGCCAATGGACCATCGGGTTCCATCACCTGCTAAGGTTCAGGAAGGGACAATCTCAGGAAAAAGAGGGGACAGCCAATATCTCATTAACATCATACAATATATATAGTAAAACAGTACAGTTGTATTGAATACAGTAGGCGTAACAAGTGACAAACGAAAGATAAGAACATATGGGCGTGAAAAGAAGGCGTGCACAGGGAGTGCACGGAGGTGTGTGATGTAGACGTCACAGAAGTGTCATAAGTGGGTGAATACATGGAGGGGGCTTCATGGGCAGCTGGAACCTTTAACCTACTGGTGCGCGCAAACGAGTCATGACGTGTAACTGGGGAGAGCTGGGGGCTCTGACTTCTAGCACTAGAAGAGGAGACTGTAGAGGAGACTGAAGTCTAGGATGTCAGAACGACCTGTACCTATAGCATATCTGATATCTTGTGTTTGGAGTACATGTTGCTTGATTCTAAAAGTCATCAGGGCAAAGGCTACTTGTCACTAAGGCTAGTGCATGCATATATTTCTTCATGTATTGCGTGTGCTATGGATCTTCTATGGATATTAATTCAGTAAGTCACTTGCATGGAGACAGGAAGACTAGACTGTAGATGGATATGTTTATGCAGTTCGTTAGCTAGGAATGTGAAGCCGGGGAGCTGAACAGATAACTGTAGGCATAACATATTCTTGGCAAGCAGGCTAGGCCTGGCCGGGCACCGTGCTGCTTGACAGGAAGTAAGTGAAGGGTCAGGGATGCGGGCGGGGCTGCATCTCTCCTCGGAATGGTTCAGGAGACTTGAGGCATGAATCTAGTGTCCGGGCCCTGTGAGGCCTAGAAACGGGTGCATCTCGATGATTTATCGTGCACAATGTAAAGACGTTGGCAACATAGGCCTGAAAGCCTAATTCACGTTGCTTTCACGGGAAACTGGATAACTGGCATACTAACGATGGACGCAACTGTAAATGCGTCTTTATTCGGTCATAGGGGAAATATGCATAGCGATCATGCACATATATATTACATGTTGGGGAACACGTAGGGACACATAGCAGGGCAAAATTCGATTTTCCTCATTCCCTCCTTGTTCCCTACGTTTCCTTCAGGAAACATCAATATTCATAAGACCATCTATCTGTTCATACAGCATCATTTGCTCGTCTTTCTTCATTTGGGAATGGGATCGTGGACGTGGAATACAAGATGTAGCGCACAAGCCGCAAATCGCAGGGCCACATTGTAAACAGAGACAACAACTGAATATGATCATTACTACTACTCCTAGGAATGACAGTACTTTCCATCCCCACGCAGATATTACACTCCAGAGCCAGCCGGACCAAGTCCAAGTGCCTGGATTCTGGTGTAGCTGATGAGCTATTTTATGAAGTCTAGTTATGGCTGAATACACAGACGGTGCGTTATTAGGAATGAAAACGCAACAACTAGATCCGATGACTCTACAAGCTCCGCCTCTATCGGCCAGTATGACGTCAAGAACAAGGCGGTTCTGAAGAACAACAAATCTCATAGCAGACTGCTCTTCTGTTAAGTTACCTAGGGCGGAAGTAGTCTCATTCACTACTGCTTCAAGGGTTCTGGTTAACCTGCGTATTAATGTACTATTCTGGACAGGACCTATGAAGAAAAAGAAACCTTTATTGAAATCCGTATACTGTTCTAATGCAGTTTCAGTCTGATCGACAATTGGGGACTCGATCTCCCTTCTATGTCTGACGTGTACTAGATGTGTATTTCGGTGATAATCGGATGGGGCCAGGAAAACTGGTGGCAGTAGGAAGGCAATGTAACATGTTCCATCCCAATCTAGGGGCAAACGTACATAAGCGGTCTGACCACATATAAAATAAGAATGACGTGAGGCTTTGAAAGTAGATTTCCCACTGTCACCATACTCGACCACAGTAGTACAATCACTGTGTCCTAGGTGTACTGAACCATTCTTTCTAACACATAATTCGCCTTTCACTGGTAGAACTGTTATAGAAGGCAAGTCTGGAGTGGTCTCGGACTGAACATTCAAAACCATGAGGTTAGAGGAAAAGTTACCTAGATCATATACTTCATTTTCTAGATCTAACCCTGTCCTATTGGAAAGACCGTCCTTGTCTGGGAAACATGTTCTATTCAGAAGAGACTTATCGTCTAAAGAGGATGTTAACGTAAACCATGCTCCACACGAGCCATTGTGTGAAAACGGATAGGGAAAGAGTGGCAGAGCTCCCTTCACTGTCTGGTAAGGGGGTAGTCGACCACATACCCAGCAATTAGTGGTATTGCTGGTCTGATGCGAATAGTGTAACATACGAATAAAAGTATTGTTGCGCATTGCAAGTCGATAGGATAACTCGTGAGGGGGTAGTTCACTAAATGTGTGCTCTACAGTATTATTAGAAGAAAAGTGTACATGTGAACCAAGAGGAGGAAAGAATACATGTAGCATATAACTTATACATGTGATCGTAAGACTCAGAAATAACATAAACAATAACGTAACGACGCATCTGCTTCGGAGAGTTTTACAGTATTTCATTTTCTTGAAGTTTCGTCTATCTCTCTCACTATGTGGGTCTATCTCATACATGTCAGGAACCTGTCTAACCGCTTCACCCGAGAGGGACTTAAACAATTAAACGCTGTCTGACTTACTAGACCGTAATTTAAGTTTATACTCCTGCTGCGGAGTTTTCTCTAACAGGGGAAGTTTAGAGTCAGTATCGGGGCAGTCCTTGAAAAAAGTCTTTGGACGCAGTCCATGGAAACGCTTGATGTGACTGGAGTGGATCCAGCCTTTACGTCCTTCCAGCTTTACGGCGGTCCTTGTGGTCATCAGAACAAGTTTTGGCTCCTTCCAGCGGGGCTCCAGAGGGCTTGAACGATCAAAGTTGCGGACCAGAACAAGGTCACCGGGAACGACCTCGTGCAGTTTCACCTGGGTGTTGTCTGGAAAGGCAGCCGCGACCTGTGAACGACAAGAGAGTAGTGCAGACATCAAGGAAGCTAGGTAATCTGTCAGCATATTACTGTCAACATCGGTGATTTTACGAGGCATAGGTGTACCCCACATGTTTGGGGGACGACCGAACACTACTTCGTAAGGTGACAAACCAGATCGGGAGTGAGCGACCATTCTCATATAGAAGAGGGCAACCGGCAGGGCTACCATCCAATCTACACCTTTCTCTGCACAGACCTTCGCTATTCGTATTTTCAGAGTTTGATTGTGTCTCTCGACGAGGCCAGCTGCCTCGGGATGTCGTACGCAATGGAATTTCCACTGGTACCCTAACAGAAGTGACACTTGTTTCATGAGTTCGGACGAGAATGGCTGTCCGTTATCTGAATACACGACCCAGGGCAAACCATAGTGAGGGAAGAACTCACGAACCAACTGCTTGGCAGTGGTCGCGGCAGTGTAATCTGGGACTGGATATGCTTCTGTCCATCTGGACAAAGCGCATACAACTACGAGGACATACTTGAAACCTCGACATCGATCCATCTGGATATAATCCATCTGGAGGACTTCAAAAGGGTGGTCAGGAGGATGAAATCCACCTTGTTCCACGGGGACACCTTTACCTGGATTGAACTGACAACAGATCATGCAGGTACGCACTTTCTGCTTCGCTGCTGCTTGTAAATGCTTGTTAAACCAGAGGTTCTGGATGCTGTCTAACATGGCTTTTTCTCCTGAGTGTGCTGGACTATATGCTGTGTTAATAATGACTTGAACCATAGAGTCGGGGAGAAACCATGTGGCTTTTCCCTTCGTCAACCATCCCTGATCTGTCTGGACCCCTCCTTGTTCAGACCATTTCTTGATTTCGTCTGGGGTAGCATGTGTCTGTATGTCTAGTAGGTCTTGTGTAGGGTCCTTAACTGTCATACAAGTCGTCTGGTCTGGAACGTCTGTCTTTGTCATGTCAACTGGAGTGTCTGGAGTCTGAGCTGTAAGCTTGGCTGTTCGATCTGCCAGGTCGTTACCCTGGGAAATGGTGTCAGTGACTTTCGTATGTGCCTTGCACTTCATAATGGCGATAGCTGTAGGTAAATGTATTGCTTCTAACAGAGCTTGAATGAGGGGGCCATGCTGAATCTTGGCTCCATGAGAGGTCATGAAACCTCTTTCTTGCCAGAGGACTCCAAAGTCGTGAACGACTCCGAATGCATAACGTGAATCTGTATATATGTTTACTTTCAGGTTCTTGGCTCGTATGCAGGCTTGGGTCAGAGCGATGAGCTCTGCTGCTTGAGCAGACAGGGTGTCAATACGATGTGTTTCTATAACTTCAGTTTCAGTAGTCACTGCATATGCAGCTACTAACTCTCCAGTACTTGTTCTCATACATGAACCATCCACATAAAGTGTCAGGTCTGGATCAGGTAATGCAATGTCCGTCAAGTCTTGTCTTGGCTTCGTCATAGTGTTATTAACTTCCACACAGTCATGTGTGACAGGATTTGAGGTAATCGAGGGTAACAGTGTAGCAGGATTTAATATGTTGCAGCGTCTGATTTCTATGTGTGGCTGGAACAGTGTCAGTTCATATCCTGTTAATCGTGCAATTGTCAAGTGCTGAGTCTGTGTTCGGTTTAAAAGAACTTCCACAGAGTGTGGAACCTGTACTGTCAGGGAGTGTCCTAACACTATGGAATCACTTTGTCTAATAGCTAGAGCTGTGGCTGCAACTGATTTGAGGCACGCAGGCAAAGCCTGGGCCACTGGATCTAATGTGCTAGAAAAATAAGCACAAGGCTTGTGTTGTCCTGCTTGGTCTTGTGTGAGAACAGATAATGCTGTACCATCACGTTCAGTGACAAAAAGTGTAAAAGGTTTACTGTAGTTTGGTGTCGCTAACACAGGTGCATTACATAAAGCTTTCTTTAACTCATTGAAAACAAGTGTATGTTCCTGGGTCCAAGGGAGGACAGTCGATGTCGCTGCCTCCTGTGTTGTTAACTGTATCAGTGGCTTGGCTAGATATGCGTACTGAGGGATCCAATGTCAGCAGTAAGAAGTGAGGCCGATAAAAGCTCGTACCTCCTTCTGTGTCTTGGGCTGTGGAAGATGTGCTATTAACTGGATACGGTCAGGTGTCAACTGTCTACCCCACTTGGACAGCAAGTGTCCAAGGTATACCACTTGCTGGACACAGAATTGCAGTTTCGAAGGGGACACCTTGTGCCCCATTTCTGCCAGGAAATACAAGACTGTCAGTGATGCTCGTTCGCAGTCATGTTCTGTACGGGCTGTGATCAATAGGTCATCGACATACTGGAGCAGGGCAGTGTCAGTTGGCATGTGAATACTGTCTAGTTGTCGTTTCAGTGCTTGGCTGTAAATACTAGTACTTTCTGTGAACCCTTGAGGTGCACGTGTGAATTTATAGCTACTTCCATTTAAACAGAATCCGAAAAGGAACTGGCTGTCTGGATGGATGGGGACACTAAAGAAAGCGTTCTTGAGATCAATAACAGTGAAGAACGTAGCTTCGGAATCAATGGCAGTCAATAGGGAAGAGATATCTGGAACCACAGGGTACTGGGGTATGATACATTTATTAAGTTCTCGAAGGTCAATCACTAGTCGATAAACTGGAGGTGCATTTGGGTCAGTACGTTTAAGAATCGGAATGATAGGAGAATTACATACATTGGAGTCAGTTTCTACAACTACTCCTTGAGCGATGAGCTCGTCAATAATTTTCGATAAGGCTGTTACAGCCTCAGGTGGCAACTTGTATTGTCGGATTCGGGGTAATACAACTCCTTGTTTCAGAGTGACACGATATGGTGTAATGTGCATACAACCTACGTCAGTTGGACCTTGCGCCCATAAATGCTGTGGTACATTCAATAATCTTGGATCAAAATCTCTTAACACGTAATGTCCTTTAAAATCACGTAAAAACAATCTCACTCCTTCCGGAGAACAACATATTACTGCACCTAATTCTTTCAATGTTTTAATACCAAGTAAGTTTTCTGGACATGATTTCGTAAGTAATAAATCTGTAGTTCGGGACAATGGACCAACTTCTAGGGAAACTGGTTTCGATATTTCATTAACAATAGGCTTTCCTGAAAATCCCAGGGAAACATTTCTTGAGCCTGAGAGAGGAGCCCCTGGAACCTCGTCATGACTGATGGTAGTCCTACTTGCCCCTGTATGAATCAGAAATTTTCTGTCTTTCCCTAATACCTGACTGTGTACATAGGGACCCTCTTGATCTACAGGAACCTCGATGAGAGGCAAGCCAACCTCCCTCTCTAGGCTGTTTCATGAATACTGCTGATATTCGGGATAATCTGACTGTGCGTACTGGTACATCTGCTGTGTAATGTGTTGTGTGGCAGCTATAGGCTGCGGTACTGTAACTGTCTGTTGTGCGTTCTGCGGTGATTGCGTATTTTGCGGAACATGTTCCTGTCTAGGAGGACGCGGTCTCTCTTTCGTCTTACCAGTAGCTATGTTGTGTTTCAGAACTGCACATTCGTTTATATAATGACCTGGCTGTTTACAGTAATTGCATGTCCCTTTAACGGGAGCTGCAGAATGACTAGTTTGATTCGTACCCCTCTTTTGACTATCTGCTGGAACAGACTGTGCCACTAGTACTTTCATTTTCGTGTCTTTCATACGTCTCCTTTCGTGTTCTTGTTCTTCTCTGATTCGGTTCTGGTGGTACTGTAACATCTGTAGCATTTGGGACGGGGTATTAGCTTGCCAGGTACTCTCGACCTTCAGTACTCGATTTTTAACTTGTGGTAAAGAATTCTCAACTAGTTTGGTAACAAAAAGATGTGGATACGACTCACTACTTGTTTTCAAGCCGCTATTAATAATGAAACATTTCTCAAATCTGGAATAAAAATCACTAGTGTCTTCATCTTGTTTCTGTTTACAGGCTGAGATGGCATCCCAGTCTTCCTTTTTCGTGGCTAATAATCTTGGCAATACTTGAATTAACAATTCGGGCAATGCTTTGGCTTTTTCCCCGAGACCGGTACCAGGAACTCGTGTGTTATCTTCGTTCTCTAATGCTGTCCAGTCAATCTTTTTCTCCCCCACCTCCCATTATTTTTCTTTGAGTTTTTCATATATGCCCGCAGGCAGCAGAACCTTTAACATTTTGATGATATCAGGATACGTGTATTCTCCCATACGGAGCATGTCTTTTAATTCACGATGGAACCCTGCTGGATCTTTATCGTGACAGGGCACTAACTTTTTCATTTCCAGTAGTTCTATTTTCGTTAAAGGGGTGTAAACAAATACTCGTTCGAGCTCACCCCCCGTTCCCTTAACAGGATGCACTTCTCGCAAAGGATTCTGTCTATCTATGTAGAATGGGGGTGGAACAGGAACAAAATGTGGAGTCAGGAACGTTCTGTATGTATGACGTTGTTCTAAAATGACATTAATCAAATCGGTACCTAGGCCTTTCCATCGGTTTAGGAGTAACTCGTCCAATACTTTATATAAAGGACCTGGATCAGAATGCTGATTCTCGTACAGTGTACTGATTCTGAATCAGTGTATACTGATTCTCGTACAGCTTCCCCCAGTCGCTGTTCGTCTGGGGGAAGCTTCAGAAACATTTGGGCCACTACTTCGTCTGAAAACGTGCTAGAATCACTAGTCCATCGAACTGCTGACCGGGCTAGTTCCTGTTTATGCATGGTACTAAGCTCACTGTAACCTATTCGTAGTTTCAGAACTTTATCGGTAGCCTGGAATAAATGCTCAAAAGAACACTGTTCTGGTACAGGAGTAAGAAAAGCTTTCTTGTATTCTAGGCGTGTGTGTCTGTCAAAAGGTCTCGTCCTACCTACGTACGCTATTCTGTTTGGATTCTCGGTGTCTACATCTTCGTCTGAAGTGTCATTCTCCTTCTCGGCTACTCTCATTGCTTTCTCCCTTTCGTGTATGTCTAGAATTTCTTTACGAATCTTTCTGTACATGGTTTCTATACAATTTTGTTTACTGTGTTTTCCTTCTGCTATATTGTCACTCCATCTTGTCAGGACTTTCATCTCATCTTTGTTTTTATCAGGATGATCTTGTTCTCTTATTAAACAATTTATCAAAAACTGCAAAATCATACTTTGAATCTCGACTTTCCTGTGTGTCATAGCCTCGTGAATACTTTCTGGTTTCTCCCCTGTTCGGATGAAATGATATATTCTGTCTAAATGTTCCTTCATATCTGGCATGGTAGTCAAAAAGTTTGCAACTTGTCGTAAACGTACGGAATATAATATCATGTGATCTTCGCCTGGCACTGGATCATATCTACAATCAGTAAGGTACTTTTTGAGGGCTTCGTATGTAGCCACTTTTGGCGTACGCTGTAATGCTGCGTCTCTCAGCGTCATTCGTTTTGTTTGAGGCGGGGTGATAGGAATACCTCCCCCTGCTCCTCCTGAACTAGAATCGTCAATTAATACTGAATGTGCAACTGCTGGTAAAGTGACTGGTAAAGTAGTCGTACGTAATGTGGGTTGGTCCTGGGGTACTGGCGGATTAGAAGGATTCCCAGGACCAATGACTGGAGGAACAGTAATTACGTTATTAACAGGGTGCTGAGGTTGAATAGGCGGAGTAGGATTCGGATTTGCATATTCTGGGACAGTGTCGTCTAAATAGGAAGAAAGGAAAATTTCAGCTGCGGTCGGTTTATGACGTAGCTTAGTCGGGACCAATGGTGGCGGTAAATTACAGGGTGTTTCCGGGGTCGCCTTAGGCAAACCCTCGGCGAGAAGGGGATACATACCTTTAATAAGGGCATTTCTTTGTCTGTCTGACTGTTCTGTTCTAACTCGTTCACCTTCTTCTAGTAGTTCCCTTTCTTGGGCTTTTTCGGATGATTCCCTACTTAGTTCTGCTTTCCTGAATTCCTTTTCTGTTCTTTTATGCGATTCTTTGCGCCACAATTCTATGGCATCCTTCTGGGATTGTCTGGCTTTCTTTTTCCATAGTGCTTCCTCTACTCTCATGATGCACTCGGCATCCCATGTTCCTGAAACAGGCCATCTATATTTCTCTTCGAGATCCTTGGTATAGTCTACCCATAAGTCTAAGTACAGTATGGCATCTAAGCCATGTTTATGATACATGAAATGTCCAGGACTGTCTCTAGGAGGGACAGGAACTGATTCTTCGAGTAATGCTTTTCTGGTCCCTATCTGACGTATCTTTGAAAACAGAGGCATATTTGAACGTACATGAACTTGAACACAATACACCATGAACACAGTAATGCAATAGCGAACAAATCACTCATACCACGACATCAATACACATTAATAACAGTTCGAACAGATACTACCTAGTACATTGAAAACATAACACATCGAAAACATAATACTGGAACTTCTCGAGAAACGATACTAGAAAACAGAATTACTAGAATTACTGGATGCACTGCTAAAACAGTACAGAACATACCGGTCTCATAAAGAGACACGTCATACCGTATCCACCTAGGTGAACACGTCGGACCGGATCTGTGTACCCAAACCCGTCGGACCGGGCACAAATTAATGAACCCATCTAGATACGTTCCCAGCAACGGTACTCACCGGGAAGCAAAACTGAAGGCCTCGGACTGGACTGGACTGCTACGACGTCTGGTTACTGCTACGCACTACGCATGCGCCTCGGGCTTCAGAAACAGGTGGGCCTCGGGATACCTCGGACCTTGCTCTCTCAGCTTGGGCTCTGGTCGGGACGTTCCGCCTTCCTCACCGCCTCGTCTGGATGCCGGACCGCAGTCTCCGTCTCCTCCGTGGGCCTGAGGGAGATTTGGGCAGGAAAACCTGCAGGTGCACAGTAGGGGTCCGTCACGGCTGTAGAAGGGTCAGGGGGCCTGTGTTACATCGCCGGCGCGTGGGGAAGGGGCTCGTCCCTGTTCGGGCGCCATTATGTGGTAAATAAATAAATAATTACCGGTACTATTTTTCTATGCATTAACTGAAAAGGATAGCTCAATAAATAAGAGGCAAAATCCGTGGTATCTGAGTCATACGGGCTTTAATTAAGTGGCTCGAGCCAATGGACCATCGGGTTCCATCACCTGCTAAGGTTCAGGAAGGGACAATCTCAGGAAAAAGAGGGGACAGCCAATATCTCATTAACATCATACAATATATATAGTAAAACAGTACAGTTGTATTGAATACAGTAGGCGTAACAAGTGACAAACGAAAGATAAGAACATATGGGCGTGAAAAGAAGGCGTGCACAGGGAGTGCACGGAGGTGTGTGATGTAGAAGTCACAGAAGTGTCATAAGTGGGTGGATACATGGAGGGGGCTTCATGGGCAGCTGGAACCTTTAACCTACTGGTGCGCGCAAACGAGTCATGACGTGTAACTGGGGAGAGCTGGGGGCTCTGACTTCTAGCACTAGAAGAGGAGACTGTAGAGGAGACTGAAGTCTAGGATGTCAGAACGACCTGTACCTATAGCATATCTGATATCTTGTGTTTGGAGTACATGTTGCTTGATTCTAAAAGTCGTCAGGGCAAAGGCTACTTGTCACTAAGGCTAGTGCATGCATATATTTCTTCATGTATTGCGTGTGCTATGGATCTTCTATGGATATTAATTCAGTAAGTCACTTGCATGGAGACAGGAAGACTAGACTGTAGATGGATATGTTTATGCAGTTCGTTAGCTAGGAATGTGAAGCCGGGGAGCTGAACAGATAACTGTAGGCATAACATATTCTTGGCAAGCAGGCTAGGCCTGGCCGGGCACCGTGCTGCTTGACAGGAAGTAAGTGAAGGGTCAGGGATGCGGGCGGGGCTGCATCTCTCCTCAGAAGGGTTCAGGAGACTTGAGGCATGAATCTAGTGTCCGGGCCCTGTGAGGCCTAGAAACGGGTGCATGTCGATGATTTATCGTGCACAATGTAAAGACGTTGGCAACATAGGCCTGAAAGCCTAATTCACGTTGCTTTCACGGGAAACTGGATAACTGGCATACTAACGTTGGACGCAACTGTAAATGCGTCTTTATTCGGTCATAGGGGAAATATGCATAGCGATCATGCACATATATATTACATGTTGGGGAACACGTAGGGACACATAGCAGGGCAAAATTCGATTTTCCTCAGCCTCCTGGCGCTCTTATGGGCGTCGCTGGTGGTGGGAGGGGCCCGGCGGAGCCAAGCCCGGCCGGGAAACAGGCGGAGCAAGGCCCGGCCCTTGGTGGCTGGTGCGGTGCTACGGCGGAGCAAAGCCCGGCTGTTAAGTCTCCAAGAAACAAACAGGTACCCCCGCTGAGCTCGGCCCTGGCGCTGCCTTTATGCGCCTCCTGGCGCTCTTGTGGGCGTCGCTGGTGGTGGGAGGGGCCCGGCGGAGCGAAGCCCGGCCGGAAAACAGGCGGAGCAAGGCCCGGCCCTGGGTGGCTGGTGCGGCGCTACGGCAGAGCAAAGCCCGGCCGTGAAGTCTCCAAGAAACAAACAGGTACCCCCCATACCATATACTCTTAAGTGCATTTTAATCCTCGCGGTTATTGCTAACTTTGGTTTGGCTTTATCAAAACATGTCGTGTAAGGTGTCATACACTTTGGAATACTACCCCCTTGCCAGTTCTGGGGATGGGGTAGCATTCCACCCTTCTAGAGGGAGAAGACATTTTTACTTAAAACGCGGTTAATCCTAACCAGAGCCTCAGCATCACAAAATGGATGCTACTGCCCCAACACAAGTCTGACCTCCTGCTGCTGACCAAAATCTGGCAGGGGAGGCTTGGACAAAGAGTTTCCTGTCACAGGGAGGTGCTACACCACCCCAGACAGGAGATAGTGGATTGGAGGAGGGAGGGTTGTATGCAACTAGACACTGCCTGGGGCACACAAGGTGTCCCATGCAAAATCCAGTCAAACCAGTTCTGTGGCACTCCAGCCCTAGCTCTGGCGCGGAACTGGACAAAGAGAAAGGGGTGTAACCACCCCCTTCCTGGGTCACACCCATAGGAGGGACCTAGCAGGTAATCCAGCCCCTTGATTTGGAATAAAGGTAGGAGCTGTGCCAATGCACCTCAGATTATCCTGACTGAAACTTATGAAATGAAACTCTGGACCCTTCGACATCCTACTCGACGTAGAAGACTGAAGAATCTCCCTTGTGGTCAAGGAATGACCACCCTGTGCAAACAGGCACCATCCAGCACAGTTTGCTTTGTTCCAGTTCCCACCGGAACTCGAACAACAAAGATCAACAAGACCAGCTTCCCTTGACTCCTAACAGCCCGATCCACAGTCCCAGCAAATCTGAGAACCGTGGAGGTGATGTGGAGCGTGAAGCCGGCCATCTTGGAAAAACTATGAAGTGCTGACCGTGCAGCTCCCAAGGGTTCCTCGAAGCTGTGCAATGGGGTTTGAGAAGCCCCAGCCCTGAGCAGCTTTTGCACTGAAGATCTTCCCTCCACACTCACCGAGTGTTGCGTGGGGCCTTTTTGCATTTTCCTGCTTGACACATTGGTCCGGTCGCTTGCCTGTTGGCTAGCGGCCCCAGTACCGATGAACCTTTGAATTTTCTCTGCTAGTCTAGTTGCCTTAGACTGGCCCTCGCTCCCCTGAAAAGGAGCAACCCCTCTGACCTTTCTGGTCCGAGAAAGATGCAATCTTCTAAACCTGCATGGGTTGCCTTTGCCAAGGCCTGTTGACACCAATCCGGAAACCGACACCGCCGCCAGCGAGAACCTCCGTGGCACAGGTTGTGATTTGACCCTGGTCATCCTCGATGCTCTCGAGTCCATGTGGCAGCGGAGACAAGCTTCCTGTCAACAACCTGATTGCGCCCGACATCGCCTGGTTCCTTCCTGGTTCCTTCCTGGTCACTGGCTAATGACCCAGACTCTGTCCCCTCTGCTTTCAGGTACTCTACAGCTTCGATCCACTCTTGAATCCAACCGAACACTTCTCTCCTGGCCGCCTGCAGCATCTTCATCTCCAGGCACCATAGAACTGCACGAAGAAACCCGACACACTTTGGCACCTATGCACCCGCTTCCTGTGGGTGAGGTAACTCGTGAACGCCGGTGCTCCTGTAGTGGTTTACACCTCTAGTGTCCTAGTTTAAAGTGTGGTAATTCTATTCCAGTCGGAAGACTCCTAAAACAGTAACTTTGTAACTTTTACGCACCATTGACTTTGCATTGGTGCATGCGTGTGCTTTTAGCGCTGCACCCAAGTCCCGCAGGCTACTCCCGTCCTAACTGCTGTTAGTCCAGTGTAGTCCCAGCGATTCCCAAGGCCCCAGGCCTTACCACTGTTCGTAAAGTGATACTTATACCAGTTTTATGATATATGGTTTGAGTGGCCACCGGCCTCATCCATAAACGTGCAACTTTCATATGTTAAACTGTGCTTTTGTTTAAACGCTTGTGCTTCTATACTCATAAAGAGTACAGGGGATTATTCTAGTAATAAATACATATATTTTTATAATATATAACTTGTGTGGTGTCCTTCCATTTGATATTACAGGATTACATATGGCAAAACAGCTGGCTTCACATGCCCTCTTGAGTTTAGCCTGAAGGCTGCTTAGTCCATGCTACCATTAGGATAGCTTGTCTTTTAAGGTTGACTTACAACCACCACCATAAGGGATTGTTTGGACTGATACAAGGTGCCCCCAGAATTGTGGACATCATACATCAGGCCAACTTCTCACAGCCGCCATTTGCAGGACATGAAAATTCAAAGGAAATGCGTCCGCACTCCAGATGTCTATGCATATCAATCATCTAAAGCTCACCGTCGGTTTTCTCATTCTCCAAGTCTTCCTTCTACATATAGCAGGAGCATCCTTGCTGGTCTGTATAGACAGTACACTAGCATGTTCTACATCAACAAGCAAGGGCGTACAAAGTCCCTGACTCGCTCTCAATAGGCTCAAGACTTTTGGAATTGGCTGGCAGCCCACAACATAACTTTGAAAGCATAGCACATGTCAGGAGAAAACAACATCTTAGAGGACATTCTCAGCAGAACTACGGACATTTTTCAAGAGCAGAATTTGGATCAGCTGGTGTTGGACAGGGTTCTACTCACGCAGGGGCAAACCAGTACTGGATCTTTTTGCGAAGAAGAAGAACACTAAATGCCAGTTTAATGCCAGTCGATATCTGCTCTTAGGGTCATGATGGAATTCCCCTTCAATTAGTTGGTCCTTGATTTATGCACACACTTTTCCCACCTCCCCTTTCATAACTAAGATTCTCACCATGATGAAGCTGAAAAGCTGTTGCATCATTCTAATAGCTTCCAAATGGCCATGACAGCATTTTTTATTGAGCTCCTGCTGCTCTCGGAGACCAATCCCATTCTGCTAACTATGATTCACAACCTACTGACAAGGAACCAACCTCTCTCCAATTACATGGATGGCTCCTGAATTCAATGAATTCCAGGATGCAAATCTCTCTCAAGATTTCAGAGACATTCTGGCCAAAGTGAAGGCTGAATCAGCAAACAAATTATACATATCCAAATGGAAAAGATTGTGTTCATGGGGTGAGAAATCTAATCTCCATCCCTTGCAAGCATCACATGAAAAAATTCTGCCATATCTACTCTCTCTTTGGCTAGATCAGAATTGGTATGTGCATCTATATAAATTTCACCTGGCTGCAATTTTAAGATTCATGTGGTCATCTCATTCTCCCTCCCGCTGTTCCACTAGGATAGTCAAACAATTTAAGAAGGCGCTGTTCAGAGCTTTCCCTCCAGTAAGTGCTCCATCCCCAGAAAGGCATCCCAATATGGTTCTCTCACAACTTATGAAGCTGCCATTCAGGCCCATTCACAGAATATCTCTCATATTTCTCACATAAAAGGTCACTCTATTAGTGGCTCTCACATCTACTAGAAGAGTCAGTGAAAGTCAGGCTTTTACAATTCAGAAACCTTACTTGCGTTTCACTGACAACCATGTGCTTCTCAGAACAAACCCAAAGTTTATCTCTTAAATTCCATTGCAATATCATCTCAATTCACATATTATACTGCAAACTTTATTTCCAAATACAGTGTACTGTAGTTCCTATATTCCCAATAGGCTCTGCACATTGGAATAGTATATCCTATAGATTTGACGTAGGACTGAAGTCGACTAGGTCTCTACTGAATATACTAGACTTAATTGTGAATGCCAGCTAGCTCAGAGATCACTAGAAACTTTCTCGAATACACAAGAAGGGATTAGTATTTGATAACCGCATGAACATGACAACTTTGTTTCCCAAGAATAAGAAATCTATCTCTAGAGTCGCGGAAACAATAGATAGTTATTTCACTCAGTCAATCATGCATGCTTAGTTTCACCATAGGTGCAGAGAAATAGAGAGACGGGCATTTTCAATAAAAGGATTTATTGAACAGTCTTCTTTCTCATGCAGAGGAAATGAACTGCTACAATCGTAATCCTGGTTGCTATGTACAATATGTACAGTACGAAGAGTATTATAAAATGATACTGTCAAAGCATGATATGGTTTCTAAGCCATAAAATACATAGAATACATGCACTAATAAATAAAGACTAAACAGTACTCAACTGGTGCTTCTAAAATACGCCTACCCCGGTGTACCTAACCTAGGTCTAGTACAAGGGAAGAAGTAAGTGAGGTGTAGCTTAGTGTCAGTATTCTTTTGCCAAGAATATAATCCAAGAATTCTCTAAGGGTTTAATCAGCTCCGTACCTTCGTTTAGAATGAAGGAGGTCTGGTATCTGGTATCTCTCTCTCAGGACTCAATTTCCCAACAACCCGCAAGGGTAGGTTGGACACACTGAGCTGGATTTCTCAGCAAGAGAAAAGACAGCGTCTCTCAGTGCGTCTGCTGGAGGTTCGGCATCCTTCGGCACTTTCTGCAGCAGGGCGCGTCAGGCATGTAGATAGTCAAACTGCTCCAAACCACCGTGTGTTTGCTTGGGCAAATATGGGTTCATTCATACTTTGAAGGTGCCTAGTTTGACGTAAGGTTGGACATAATAACAACATCAAAGACTTAGTTCTTTGAAAACTCCATGAGTTCTTGGATGAATTAATATTCATGCAGGGGGAAGTCCCTGACTGCTGAAGGAGGGTTTTTCCAAGAAATTGTTGTAGATTTTTGGAACTAGTGGAAGGAGCCAAGCCGTATTAGGACTACTTAAGCTATGTCATAATATGGTTATGATTTCTATGACACTATACAACACCCACTCCATGTATTATGTCTAATATTACTAAATCCGTAAGCATCTAAAACATAACATAAGCATGTGTTCACAATCCTACCCCACAATACACAAAATGCATTTGATAAGGTTGCACACGAAAAAATTTGCATTTGTATAGTACGCCTATAAAAGCAAAAGGCGTCATTCAAAACATGCTGTATGATGTTGGCAAAGCTAACTGAATGAACCATGTAATGACATTTATGAAATGGCTCTAAGTTTACAGAAGAAAAAGTCCAGACCATTCTATAGTAGAATATATATAAACTGTTATTGATTTTTTTTTCAGAGGACAAGGTCTAATACTATCTCTAGGAAGTGTTGAATTTCTTGTTCTCTAAAAATAGTTCTATTTTAAGCAGATTACTTTGTGCCCCAAAAAGATTTTCTTTTAACTTCTTTGGGAAAAAGTCAAAATTAGCTTTTTGGAATGATTGTTATGAAAAGTGAAGGCCAAATTTAGAGTTCATGGAATGCTGTGTGCAGATTTCAAAAGTTATTCTGGGTGTCAGGAGAAAAAATCAAATCGTCTAAGCTGGCAAAGAAATTGTCTACCACAGTAGGTGAAAGTGGAACTACTTCATCAAGCAGATCAATGGTGCACAGATGAGAAGCATCGCCATCAGCGTCAGTTGCTGCGTTAGCAATGTTCATATCAGATGGTACCTGTGTGCCTGTTGTTCCTCGGATCTCACTTCAAGTTGGATTTGCTGGTGAGATCTCAATGAACGCCATCATCAGGATTTGGTAGCCGTTGGGGGCAACACAACACGTGAGCCATTACCGGACCCAGTAATGCGTCTGCATCCGTTGGTAGTGTTAGACAAACATCTAACACGCATTCTTCTCCACATAGGAGGCATCGTAGAACAGGTAAGATGCAATCTTGCCAAATTGGTCTGAACGAAAGAAACCAAGTGGTATTCAGATCTCTTAAATGAGCCAAGCCAAGAATCTGTGTTATCCTGTCACGATACCCCATGGCTAGGAGAGCTTGTTCCATGGTAGTCTGGGTATCGTTGGTGACTGGACTTGCCATATTGGAGCAGAATAAACAAAAATAGAATTCCTGCTTCGAGTCCCAAAATGAGAGGCAGGCCGCCAAACACAGAGTGAAATTTGGAAAAATGCTGAGGACTGCTTCAAAGGGTGCTAACAGTCCAGAAAAAATCATCTTAAATACATGTGCGATGCCACTGGCATCAGACATGTTTAATATTTGACCTAACATTTCTGCAAAATCTACTGGGCAATTGGTTGATAATAATGCATGTATCTCTGCAGAAGTCCTTGAAAACTTGCAGATCATACCTTTCTTTAGACGAGATCAGTGGCACAGTTTTTTGCAAAAGAATGGCTTTCATTCTGCTTTAAAGTGTCAATTCACATAGAAGAGATATTCAGTGAAGGCCATAACGCAGACTCCCTTTCTGTCTTGCTTTTTGGATACAATACTTGCATACAACCAGTGACCCTGGCTGACACACTAACTAGATACGCTTTTCCTGGCAACATGCCACAACAGCTGTGATCATTGAGCATAACGTAGCTGCCATTGGAAAGCTGCCTGAAAATTGGTTCTATCACTGCTGATGGTGAACCGTGCAGGTGGCAAGAGAGGTGATTTGAAGAACCTTCGCAGGCACCATGTAGATTAATACCTTCGCATAAAAGTGTACCGCTTAGTGAGTTTTTACAATTGTTAGTACTAAGAAATACCTCCATTCCCCCAAACCAACATTTGTATGTGTATGGTAAATTCCAGGTTGACTTAATGTATCCTTTACCCAACCTTTCATACAGGCCTGCAGGTATATGCAGTAGACAATACTGAAATCGGAAAGATGTCACTGGTGTCGTGATGGTGCCATGTATTATCCATTCTACGACTGGTTTCTCAGAAACAGTTAATGGTAATCTTTCCAGTTTTTCAATGCTCAGCACCGTACAGTCTGCTCCTCTTTGTGCCAAAGAGATGTTTTTATCTGTAAGGTTAAAGACAGTAAACAATGACGTGGTATTGATTAGACGCCATGGCACGTAGCCTGAATGGAGATGTTGTAATGTCCAGCCTAGTAGCATTATAGAACGTAATTGAGACTGGCCATGTTGTAACATTAGCAAGTCCTGCTCTATTATGTCAATGGCAGACGATACAATGCTGTCCGAAGAATATATTCTGGAGGACAGAGTTGTTAACCCATTGTCCACTACAGAGAGAGCTTTCTCTAAATTAATACGATCAATTTCTCGTATTTTTTCTGCAGTTGCCATAGGCGTGATTTTCCATGCTTCATTGTAAGCAGAATATATACCGGCGTATATGAAACTTTTTGACGTTGTTTACGAGGCCCTAGTAAAAAGTCTCGCAAGTCAAAGCCTTCTTTAAGTAAAGTTAAGTGTTGTTTAATTTCAGAAAGTGTTCTGTTTTGCTGTAAAATATATTTGACGTCTACCTCCTCATCTGAAGATAAATTACCGTCAATTGTGGCTTTAGGTATGGATGGTTTGTTTAAATCTTTTATCTTAGCTATGCCAAGACATGATGTTTGTTGAACAGTGTCATTTAAAAATATAATTTGTTCTGGGTTAATGCAGGCTCTGAACAAGGCTTCTAAACCCTCCACCTGCCAGTCTTTTGTGCCCCAGACAGTTTTTGTCTCAATGTTGTCATTCCAAAACTTAAAACCTAATTTAGACAGCTGAGCATAAAAGTTCACAGAACTGCCGACCTGCTTGCAGGCCGAGCCGCCGTCCCGACCTCCTCCCAGCTCCACCTGCTGACGCCTCGCTCGCTGCTGCTCCCCAGCGCAAGTTCGCGCCCGCAGTGAGCGCTGCCACTGTTCCTTGCCGCTTCTTTAGCTGTCCTTGAGTGTGTTGGTTTGTGCCTATCGTTAATCTGTTCTGTTTCCCCACTGTTTTTACTGTATCTCGCCTGTAAGTCTCCCCCCATGCCCAGCTTTGCCTCTGTTTCCCTGTGCCTTCTTAAATTCAAGCTGACTCTATGCCCCCCTCCCCCGCTTCTGCCTTCTGTATCCTGGCGCTTATCTTTATTGTGTTATTTTCCCACTTGTATTCACTGTATTCTCTCCGTAACTCACCCCCCACCCGCCCTGTTTTGCGTTCTGTATCCGGGCTCCTTCCCGCTACCTCCACCTGAGCTCAGAACCCCTGGACCCCGAAGAAGCCACAACACCAGACTGCTCTACAACTCCAGCAACCCTCCACGCACTCAATCTCAGGCGAGATCACTCCTGCCACCAGGCCGTCCCGAAGCACACCCAAGAACCCTTCACCTGCTGGAACTGTAGCTTGACCAGCATCCGGCCCGCCAAACCATCAACCAGAGAACCCAACCACCTCAGATGCATCCTCCTCAACACCCGCTCCACTCGTAAGCACGCCATCGAACTCTGGGACCTCCTAGACTCAACCCCCCGACGTCGCCTTCCTGACGGAGACCTGGCTGAACCCTTCCTCGGCACCAGACATTGCCATAGCCATCCCAGAGGGCTACAAGATCTCCCGCAGAGATCGCACCAACGGAGTGGGAGGGGGAATCACCATCATCCATAAGGACACCTTCAGAGTCTCTACCAACACCCACGACACCCTCACCACCGCTGAGCACATGCACTTCCAGATCCACACCGACCCCAACACCACCCTCAGAGGAACACTCGTCTACAGACCACCCAGACCCCGACCACAGTTCAGCAACACCATCGCCGACTTCATCAGCACCCACGCCCTCGCCTCCATGGACTACATCCTCCTTGGGGACCTGAACTTCCACCTCAAGAACAACAACGCCAACTCCACGGCCCTGATCGACAACCTCGCCAACCTCGGACTCAAACAGCTCGTGATGACACCCACCCACGCCACTGGACCCCATATTCTCTGCAAGTCCCCACGTCTCCTTCAACCACACCACCGAACCCCATTGGAAAGACCACAGATGCATCCACTTCACCTTCAGGAAACCCACCACACACCACCGCACCCAACAGTTGCCACGCCGCTGGTGGGCCAAGGTCACCAAGGACCAACATCAACCTCAAACAGTGGATCATCGACTGCGCCGACACCCCCGTCCCACTCAAGACCCCCGCAACCAATCACACCAACAAGAAAGCTGCATGGTTCACCGAAGACCTCCGGACTTCCAAGCACACCTGTCGGAAGCTGGAGAAGAACTTGCTCCGCGACCTAATACCAGACAGCTACACAGCCCACAAGGACACCACCCGAAGAAACCATCAACTCATCCGACCGCCAAGGGGACCGCTTTCAAGGACCGCCTTGACAACAACTCACTCAACAGCAAAGAGCTCTTCAACATCGTGAAAGAACTCTCCAACCCCAGCCCCACACCAACGACATTCCACCATCACAAGACCTGTGCGACTCACTAGCCACCTTCTTTCACCGCAAGATCACCGACATCCACGACAGTTTCAACACCAACACCCCCACATCCACCGCCGAGACCACCACCACTGCGACCTCCACACGCACTAATCGCCTGACCGCCTGGTCCAACGTCAGCAATGAAAACACCATCAAGACAATGAACTTCATCCACTCCGGATCCCCATCTGACCCATGCCCTCACAAAGTTTTCAACAAAGCCAGCACAGTCATCGGCCCCCACCTCCGGAAAACAGTCAATATCTCCTCCGAGACAGCAACCTTTCCGGAGAGTTGGAAGCACGCCGAGATCAACGCCCTACTGGAGAAACCCAAAGCAGACCCCAAGGACCTCAAGAACTTCCGGCCCATCCCCTTGCTCCCTTTCCCAGTGAAAGTCACGGAGAAGATCGTCAACAGACAGCTGCCTCGAAGACAACAACATCCTGGACCCATCCCAGTCCGGCTTCCGCAGCAACCACAGCACCGAGGCCGCCCTCATCGCCGCCACAGAGGAATAAAGGCCGTCGCTGAATGGATGAAGGACAGCAGGCTGAAGCTGAACTCTGACAAGACGTAGGTCCTCAAACTGGGCCCCACCCCATCAGCCTGGGACGACTCCTGGTGGCCTACATTGCTAGGAACAGCCCCAGAACCCACTGACCACGCATGCAACCTGGGGGTCATCTTGACTCCACCCTCTCCATGAGCAAGCAAGTCAACGCCGTCTCCGCGTCCTCCTTCAACACCCTCCGAATGCTGCGCAGGATCTTCAAATGGAACCCCTCAGAAACAAAAAAAAAGTCACCCAGGCCCTCGTCACCAGCAGACTGGACTGCGAGAACGCCCTCTATGCAGGAACAACAACCAAGCTACTGAGACTGCTGCAATGCACCCAGAACGCCTCGACATCCTCAGATGCAGCCACATCACACCCCACCTAAGAGGCCTGCACTGGCTCCCCGTCGACAAGAGGATCACCTTCAAACTCCTCATCCCAGTACACAAAGCCCTACACAATGCCGACCAGCATGCCTCAATGACCGACTCAGCTTCTACACCCCCACCCGCAGCCTCCGCCACAGTTCCACGCATCCGGAAAACCACCACCGGTGGTAGATCCTTCTCCCACCTCGCCGCCAAATCCTGGAACACTCTCCCCGCCGACCTACGACAGACCCAGGACCTGCTGGCCTTCAGAAGACTCCTCAAGACCTGTCTTTTCGATCAGTAGCAGCCCCCCCCTAGCGCCTTGAGACCCTCGTGGGTATATAGCGCGCTTTACAAATGCTTGATTGACAGAATACATTTGGTTAGTATGAGTCAGCATGTTTTTCATTCCTGTCTTATTCACATTTTTGAAATAAAACGTTTCTGGATTTGTGACATTAAACCCTGAGAAGTATGTAAAGTTTTCATAAAATGTTTTTGAGCTGCCTTTTGGCAGTGTTGGACAATGTTCCCATTGATTAAAAGTAAAATAATTTCTAGGGTTTGCAGTTTTGTGCAAATAATGGTGACCATAATGATTATAACAATACTTTTCTTCATAACTTGATGAACCTTCTAAGTATTCATGTTTTGTAAATTTTGCTGACAATTCTAAATCTGTCACCGTGTTATTAACAGTTTCAAAGTCTCAATCATCAGAAAAAGTGCTTGGTGAGACAAAATCACTTAAGGAAACCTTAAATTGGTGTGGAATCTTCAATAGTTCCACTGGCCATAAATGTCATAATCAGTTGTGTCCCATGCTATACCACCAAGTATAGGAACGGCTGTAATGTTCACTGATGACAGGTCTCTTCGTTCACGATGAGATGACTTGTAAGGTTGCAGGAGCAAGTTGATGTTCTTACTTGCTGTGTCCATTGTACAGTATTTTCCATCTGTCATTTTTCCCAAACATAAAACAAGAATGAGCCAAAGAAGGAGAAAAAGTACACCTGACACAATCCAAAATTCAACCCATGGTGAAACCAGATATGTTTTTTCAAGCTGATAAATGAGCTCTGTGATTTTTTCTTCGAAAGTTTTTTTTGCTGGCGTAGTTTCAGGTTCACTGGGATCCTCAGAAAATTTATCAAAGTTGATGAAATAGCCAGAGGCAGTTCTGTCAATTGTTGGGATTGCATGCGGATTTTTCGGAATCGCTGGAGCTGTTTCTTCCTTTGTCATATAAGTATAGTCAGAGGCTATTTCATTGTAGGCAGGTTTTTCTTGACAAACTGTTATTTGGGTTTCAAGAGGCACAAGTTCCATGGCTTTGTTGCATAGTCCTTCTTTTCTTGCTGTAGGTTTATCAAAGGTGATTAGTCTTTCAGTTTGAACCTCTTGGATTGTAGCAAGATTTGGTTGTCTGCTACATCTTGGGAGTCCACTGGACCTACTACTTATTATCGGCCACATGGTGTGGTTTTACCAGGTCGATGGACACAATTCTGTTCTCCATTTTTCCAGCAAGCAACGGTAGTAACACTGATCTTGTTCCAAGGATTGCTAAGACAGGTACTGCTTTTCTGGAAGAAGGCCCAAATTCCTTCATTACTGCGATCTTTTCCCTGACTAGATCCCCAATCTTTGGAATCCAGACAGGCATTGCTGGGACAGGTGGATTTTCTTCAGTGGTAGTTGGCTTTTGTTTTGTGTTACTCAGACTTCTTCTTGTTTTATTTAAGTCCTGTAAAAACAGCCAAACCGTCTTTCATATCAAAGGGTTTCTGGTCCACCACTAAAGTTTGACTATCAAGATCCTGGATGAGCATTCTAGTACCAAATAGTAATTCATATGCAGTGATTCCCCCCAGAGAATTTCTTGGCAGATTATTAAGACTACGTTGGACACTTATTAGATGTTTGACCCACCCGTCACCCAAAGTTAATACCCTAGCTGTTATAGATTGCTTTATGTCACGTTTTTTTCTTTCCACTACCGCAATTCCCTCAGAATGGAATGGACTTGAGTACTGCAACGCAACGCCTAAGCTGGCCATGGCCTCTTTGTAAGCTCGAGAGCTAAACACAGGACCCTGGTCAGAATGTAGCGTGCCGATTGCGTATGTGTCCATAAAGACTCGCAAATCTTTTATAACAGTTCTGGTGTCAGCTGAGCGCTGGGGCCATATCCAAATGAATCTTGTGCAGGAATCCACCGTGACCATGATATACTTATAGTTGCCATCCCTCTGTAAGGGACCACAGTGGTCCGGGTAAACACATGCTAATGGTTTATCTGAAATTAGAAGGGGCGTCTGCGCAGGTCGCTTTACTGTAGAAACTTTCTTTTTTTGGCAGATTTCACATTCTAGAACATAATTTCTAGCTTGTTTCCTCATGCGCTGCCACCAATATCTCTGTTCTAATAATGATACTGTGGCGGAAGCTCCTGGGTGTGCAGAGGCGAGTCCTTCGTGTGCTGCTAAGATTAGTCCTAACCTATGTTCCATGTTTGGTATTGCCCTATCCCCCACTCCAGGGATTCGATCAAACGGAACATTATTTGAATCAGTTATGTATGAGTACTTTACTGGAAAGCCTTTTGGGAGTGTCTTACCACTGTCTTTTACTGAAGTGGTGACAGCTTGCATTATTTCGTGTCTATTTTTGATTTTGAACTAGTGATTGCAGCTACGGAAGCCGTTTGCACAGCTGCCTTCGAGGCCTCATTGGCAGTTGGTGCTGGACTGTTCCCATGAGGCACAGGGTCAGACTGATTTGCATACAGCCATGTCTGAACTGGGGTGGTAGAGTGGGCTAAAGAACGGTGATGGATTAAACTCAGATCTTTTGACAGGGTGTGAGTGTTTGATTGATTCAGATGCTCCGTCCATCACCACCCCCTTTTGTACCGCTTTTGGCCGCCATAAGTGTGGCAAGGTATGCACAAACGTGAGTCCCTTGCTCACTTTGCCACTGGATTCAAGCAAGCCGGGCTGAAGACGGCTGGAATGCCAGAAACCGGTCCTCGGAAGCTTGTTTCCGGTCCAGGGAAGACATGGCTTGGCCATTCGGGCTGGACTGTTCCCATGAGGCACAGGGTCAGACTGATTTGCATACAGCCATGTCTGAACTGGGGTGGCAGAGTGGGCTAAAGAACGGTGATGGATTAAACCCAGATCTTTTGACTGGGTGTGTGTGTTTGATTGATTCAGATGCTCCGTCCATCACCACCCCCTTTTGTACCGCTTTTGGCCGCCATAAGTGTGACAGGGTATGCAGAGACGTGAGTACCTTGCTCACTTTGCCACTGGATTCCAGCAAGCTGGGCTGAAGACGGCTGGGATGCCAGAAACCGGTCCTTGGAAACTTGTTTCCGGTCCAGGGAAGACATGGCTTGGCAGTTCGGGCTGGACTGTTCCCATGAGGCACAGGGTCAGACTGATTTGTATACAGCCATGTCTGAACTGGGGTGGCAGAGTGGGCTAAAGAACGGTGATGGATTAAACCCAGATCTTTTGACTGGGTGTGATTGTTTGATTGATTCAGATGCTCCGTCCATCACCACCCCCTTTTGTACCGCTTTTGGCCGCCATAAGTGTAGCAGGGTATGCACAGACGTGAGTCCCTTGCTCACTTTGCCACTGGATTCAAGCAAGCCGGGCTGAAGACGGCTGAAATGCCAGAAACCGGTCCTTGGAAGCTTGTTTCCGGTCCAGGGAAGACATGGCTTCGCAGTTCGGGCTGGACAGTTCCCATGAGGCACAGGGTCAAACTGATTTGCATACAGCCATGTCTGAACTGGGGTGGCAGAGTGGGCTAAAGAATGGTGATGGATTAAACCCAGATCTTTTGACTGGGTGTGAGTGTTTGATTGATTCAGATGGAGGGACTATCCATATACTCACCCGATCACCAAGGCGGTACCTGTGCACTCATCCAATGACCAAGTCACTACCCTTCCACTCATCAAATCACCCAGGCATTACTCTTGCACTCATCTAGTCACCTATGGGCTATCCATGCACTCATACAATTAACCAGGCACTACCCATGCACTAATCCAATCACCCAAGCAGAACTCACATACTCATCCATTCACTCAGGCACTATCTATGCCCTCTCCTTATCACCTAGGCACTATCTGTGCACTCATCCAATCACCGAGATACAACCCTTGCACTAAACCAATCACCCAGGCAGTATCCATTCACTCATCCAGTCACCTAGGCACTACTCATACATTCTTCCAATCACCCAGGCACTATCCATGCACTCACACAATCATCCAGACACTACCCTTGCCCTCATCCAATCACTCAGACACTATGCATACACTCATCCATTCACTCAGGGATTATCCATTCTCTCATCCATTCACTCAGGTGCTACCCTTACACTCATCAAATCACCCAGGCACTATCCTTGCACTTATCCATTCACAAAGCCACTAAGAATGGGCTCATCCATTCACTCAGGCACTACCAACACACTCTTCCATTCACCCAGGCACTAACCATGCACATATCAAATCACTCATGCACTACCCAAGCACTCATACAATCACCCCCCAGGCACTACTCTTGCACTCATCCATTCACTCAATCACTACTGATGCACTATGCAAGCACCCAGACACTAACCATGCACATATCCAATCACTCAGGCACTACCCATGCACTAGCCCAATCACGCTGGCACTATGCCTTCATTCACCCAATTACCCAAGAACTATCGATGTACTCACCGAATCACCCAGGTACTACCCTTGCAAGCATGCAATTACCCACACACTACCCATGAGCTGATACATTTACTCATGCACTACCCATGCACTCATCTATTTATCCAGGTATTAACCATGCACATAGCCAATCACGCAGGGCATCGCTTTGCATTCATCCGTTCACACAACCACAACCCATGCAGTCATCCATTCACACATGCAGTTCTTATGCACGCATCTATTACCCAGGCACTATCTATGCACTCATGCAATCAGCCACCAACTATGCATGCATAATGCTTGGAGTAATCAATTTAATATAGTGCTACTTATGGACTCATCCAATCACCCAGGTGGTACTTCTGCACTCATCCAGTCACCCAATTGCTACCCATACACTCATACAATCAACTAGGCAGTACCCATTAATTAATCCAATCACCCAAGCAGTACCCATACACTCATCCATTTACTCAGGCACCACCCATGAAGTTGTGCAATTAACCAGTCACTACCCATGCAGTCATCCATTCAATGAGGTGCTATCAGTGCACTCACCGAATCACCTAGGTGCTACTCTCCCACTTATCCAGTCACAAAAGCACTACCCATGCACTCATCGAATCACTCAGGCACTAACCATATACTCAGTCAATCGACCAGGCACTATCCATGAACACATCTATTCACTCAGGCAATATCCATAAACTCCTCCATTCACCCAAGCACTACCATTTCACTCATCCATTCACTCAGGCACTATGCATGTGCTCATCTATTCAGTCAGGTGCTACCTGTGCAATCATCTACTCACCCAAGCAGTAACCCTTCACTCATCCATTCACTCAGGCACTGTCTATGTACTCTCCCAATCACCTAGGCACTATACATGCAATCATCCAATGACTAAGAGACTACCCTTGCACTCACCCATTCACTGAGGTACTGCCCATGCACTCATACACTTACCCAGGCACTACGCATGCACTTTTCCAATCACCCAGGCAGCACCCATGCACTCATCCAATCACCCAGGCACTACCCTTGCACTCATCCATTCACCCAGGCACTATGCATATGTTCAATTCAAGTCAGTCAAGTCAAGTCTTTATTTGGATTTTTGGAAAAAAATCATGAAAGACAACAACATTAATATACAATACATACCATCATTTTTCAAAGATTTTCAATTCACTCAGGCACTACCCATTCACTCATCAAATCACCCAGTCAATGCCCATGCACTCATCCATTCACCCAGGCACTACCTATACACACATCCAGTAACCCAGGCACTACCCTTCCACTCATCTATTTACCCAGGCACTACCCATGCACATATCAATTTACCCAGGCACCACCCATGCACTCATCCACTCACAGAGGCACTACTCATGCACGTATCCAATCACCCAGGCAGTACCTATGCTTCACCCAATCACCCAGGCACTGTTCATACATTCATCCAATCACCCAGGCACTATCTGTGCACTCACACAATCACTCAGGCACTACTCTTGCACTTGTCCATTCACTCAGACACTACACATGCTCTCATCCATTCACACAGGCAGTATCCATGTACTCATTCATTCACCCAGGCCCTACCAATGAACAAGTCTAATCACCCAGGCCCTACCCTTGTACTGATCCATTTACTCCGACAGTATGCATGTGCTATTCCATTCACTCAGGCACTACCCATACACTGATCCAGTGACCCTGGCACTATACATGCACTCAATCATTCACTCAGGCATTATCCAAGTCCTCATCCATTCCCCCAGGCAGTACCCATGCACTCATACATTTACTCAGGCACTACGCATGCACTCATATAATCCCCCAGGCACTACCCTTGTACTCATCCATTCCCTCATGCACTACCTATACGCTCATCCATTTACTCAGACACTTCCCATGCACTTATCTGTTCACCCGGGCACTAGCCATGCACTCATCCAATAACCCAGGCACTACCCTTCTACTCATCCATCAACCCAGGCACTACCCATGCACTTTTCTATTCACCCAGGCACTAGCCATGCACTCATCCAATAACCCAGGCACTACCCATGCACACATTCATTCACCCAGCCATTATCCATGCACTTATCCTTTCACTCAGGCACTACCATTGTACTCCTCCATTCACTCAGGCAACACCAATGCACTCATACATTCACCCAGGCACTACCCATGCACACATGCAATCACCCACTGAACACCTTTGCAGTCATCCAATCACTTAGGCACAACTTATACAACTTAAACTGTAAAATGGGTTCAATCAGGAACTTTTTTTAAATTGACAACTAGGACCGCAGGAATTCAAAAATCGCGCACAGAAACATTATCAAAACATACAAAAGAGGAAACAAATTAGCAGGTATGCTGTTTTGCAGCATTGCCAATAGCTGTCAGAGACTGCTCACTAGCACTTATAACAACACTGCAGCCCATGCAGTACATGGCCTTTCTTTAAAACTCGGAAGCTATTTCTGTTACAGTAGTCTGCACCTCAGAAGGGACTTTCTGGCCGGGAATTGTTGATGCTGCCACTAAAGTAGAAGATCCTCCAGCTTCCCTCTGCCTAATCGCCAGTTGGAGGTGTTTTTTATGATAGGTTTGTAAATGGTATAACATGGACATTATCCCGTATGAATATTTCTTGTTCATTCCTCTAGAGAGGGCCTTGTTGCAGATTGTGCATTCCACAAGTTTGGCAGTAGTTTTCGATTCCCCTGATGGGATTTTGAAAAAATCCCATGCCTCACTGGCTCTCTTGTGGAGGTTCTCTTCTTCAAAATTTCAGTCTCCAACTCCTCCACATCCCAGTCCAGCTGTTGTTCCTGTTGACCCCCATCTCGTTTCTGTATTGCCATTTTTGTTAGAAAATAAGGTCAAACAATGTGTGCATCACAATGAATGAAGTTCTATGAAAGAAGAATGGGTATGTACTTCCTTTTTATTTTGCTGAAAAGTATATAGCCAATGAGATTCTATGCTTTCCCGGTCATGTGTATTTGCTGTGACTGATATGTTCACGGGTACTGTGGTGAAGTGGATATGAAAATGCAAAATACAAGTTTAAAGTAGTTTTCTTTAAAATGAAAAGAAAAGCAGAACTTTCAAAGCTATAATAGTAATCAGCTATACTAAACGTTTTCACAATACGTCTACATATATGTTTCAGAGTTTCTGAATAACATGCCCTATCTGCAATTGCCAATGTCATAGCAACTTCTGCTGTCTTCGCTGAAAAGGAAAATAGTGTTTGAAGACGATTATTGTGGAAACTCACTCCAAAAAAATGAGTTTGAAAAGTACACTAATAAACCTCTACTGGTAAACATACTGTAGAATATGTCTATATATAAATATATATATATTCACAGACAAATACCATGGGTTTCACACACATTATAGTTAGGAATTAGCATCTAAAAACCTTGCAAATTCACTGAAAAAACCATAGGTTTCACATCAGTTATAGTTAGCTGGACAATTTACTCATACAAAACCATTGAATTTCCCACGTTATAGTTAGTTGTACTCACTATAACTCGCGCGCCAGCAATGCACTACTGATGACGTCACATGTTACATCACTCATTACATGGTCAATGACATCACTGATGACATCACTGATGACATCACTGATGACATCATCCAGTGAATGTGTGACTTTCTTTAAAATAAAGTATGTTTTATATATGTGTACCTAAACGTCGATGGAAGAACATACTGTTGAATGAGTGTTTAAATGGTTGTTTTTTTTAATCGATTGTAAAACTGACTTATTAAGTGTATCTTACTGAACACATGTATTAGCAAGTTTTTTTTAAATTTGTAAATATCTGTATCACTGTCTCCCTTTATCTATATGCGGCTGCATGGGTTTCTGAGTAGCTACATGAGTGTCTATATGGGTTATTACTTAGTTTTTTGAGTATTAGTATGCGTGTCTGTATGGTTTGGTGGGGGGTACTACTTAGTCCATAGATGAATGAATGAGTGGCTCACTGTTTGTATATGTTTTGAAGACAGCATGTGTGCCGGACTGTATGGGTGGATGAGTGTGTGTATGTGTGTGTTAGTGAGTGAATAACTGTCTCTATCATATCTTAATGAGTAAATACATGTGTTTTAAAATAGTTAATGTTAGAATTGATGTAGGCAAGTAAGTATATGTGAGGGGACAGAGGGAGTGAGGCTAATAGAGAGGGAGTGAGGAAAGGGGATTAAGGATGTGAGAGGACAGAGGGAGTGAGAGAAGGAGTGAGTGAAGTGGAGTAAGGTGAGTGAGGGAAGGGCAATGAGTGAGGGAGCGAAAGAAGGGAACATAGGGGAACAGGACTGAAACAGAGGTACTAGGAGAAGGTGACTGGGGGATAAAAGTAAGGGGAAGGGGAATGAAGGATGGAGAATGAGGGGTAGTGACGGAACCGGAGTAAGGGAACAGGAGTGAGGGAGGGTGAGAGAACATCAGTGAGGATGAGTAAAGAGGGGTGATAGAGGGTGGATAAAGGCAAGTGAGAGTGAGACTAGGGGAGTGAGAGAGTGAGGAAACAGAGGGAGTGAAGGAAAGAGTGAGAGAAGGGGACTGAGAGAGGAACCAAAGAAAGGTAAGTAAGGGAGTGTGGGAGAGTTAAAGGGAGTGAGCATGAGGAAATGGGACTGAGAGAGTGAGGGGACGGAGGGAGTGAGGCTAAGAGACAGAGAGTGAGGGAAGGGGAGTGAGGATGTGAAAGGACAGACGGAGTGAGAGAAGGAGTGAGTGAAGTGTAGTAAGGTGAGTGAGGGAACGGCAATGAGTGAGGGAGCGAAGAAAGGGAACAGAGGGGAACAGGACTGAAGCAGAGGTACTAAGAGAAGGTGACTGGGGGATGAAAGTAAGGGGAAGGGGAATGAAGGATAGGGAATGAGGGGTAGTGAGGGAACCGGAGTAAGGGAACAGGAGTGAGGGAGGGTGAGAGAACGGCAGTGAGGATGAGTAAAGAGGGGTGATAGAGGGTGGATAAAGGCAAGTGAGAGTGAGACTAGGGGACTGAGAGAGTGAGGAGACAGAGGGAATAAAGGAAAGAGTGAGAGAAGAGGACTGAGTGAGGGAGCAAAGAAACGTAAGTAAGGGAGTGCGGGAGAGTTAAAGGGAGTGAGGATGAGGAAAGGGGACTGAGAGAGTGAGGGGACAGAGGGAGTGAGGGAAGGAGAATGAGGATGTGACAGGACAGAGGGAGTGACAGAAGGAGTGAGTGAAGCGGAGTAAGGTGAGTGAGGGAAGGGCAATGAGTGAGGGAGCGAAGAAAGGGAACAGAGGGGAACAGGACTGAAGCAGAGGTACTAAGAGAAGGTGACTGGGATGAAAGTAAGGGAAAGGGGAATGAAGGGTAGCGAGGGAACCAGAGTAAGGGAACAGCACTCTAAGCACTCAAAATTATTTTTTTCACTCTCATTTTTTACACTGTTTTTCCCCGTGGTGCTCTCAGGGTACGCGTACCGGTAAGCGCCCATATGCGCGCACCCTGAGCTTACTCTGCGAAATTTAAAAAAAATGATAATCATTTTTTGCCCTTCTGAGTCCTCCTAGGCCCCCCTGATAAAACATAAGGGGGGCAGGGTGTCTCTACCCTGCCCCCTATCAATGTTTTCCACTTTTATTTTTCACCTCTTGTGTCTCTGTTCTTCAGAGTCACAAGATGGCGGACTATGCAGACCATTTAGAATGTTTACAGACACCGAAGAGCCAATTAGCTTTTGAAATTTAGAACCAATTAAAATGTTTCTCTGGTTTTGAATTTGTGTGTGATGAAGTTTCATTGGTTTTCTACATGAATATACATGAAAAATGTGAGGGAAACACAGCCATTTTGTGATAGTACTCTTTGAGGTACATTTGTGAGGAATTTTTGGTGTTCTATTTCTGGTGTGAAATTTACACAGTACTAACTCTTCTACTGCTTTCTAAAAGGTGAGTTGTTAATTTGTAAGGGGAATTTAATACTTGATAAAACTAGTTTTATATTATCTATTACTAAAAACGATAAATTAAAGTAATTTTTTTCTGCAATTTACAGCAAGAAATTTGAAAAGAATATGGAGCTGAATGAGGACACCTTTGATATTATTTTTGAAATTTCTGCGACTTTGGTTGAGGCGAGTTTTATTGAGGTCTTGAATGATCCTGTTGATAACACTATCCATGAAGAAGACCTTTTTTTTAGAGGAGATGGAATGGGGGATTTTAATGATGAGACTTTGGATGCTGAATTAATCAAATGTTTGGACTATATTGAGTTCCAGGACTCATGTATGGAGACTTCTGATGAGGAGATTCCTGATCAGTTAATGTTAGAAGTTCTTTTAAATTGTGAAAATTCTGAAGAATAAATTTATATTTAGAAATTATAAATTGTTTGAGACATTTTTTATTATTCTATTTGTAATTTATGAGATAGTAGCGAAATGATTGTGGTATAAAGTGAGACTTATAGTATAGAGTGCAACATTTCTGTGTTACATAGTAAGTTTACTCACAGTTACTTCCCTTCTCCCACTATATTTTCTCGAATATGCATTTCACATCTCTTCTTCATCTCATGCCTTATTTCTCTCACTGTCTCTCTCTAATGTACACTATTGCGCCCATTTTGTGTACTTTCAGAAGACAGTGAAATGTAATGCTCCAAAGGTGGAGTGCAAGATCTGCCATACTGTACTTTCCAGAGGAGACCCCAGAAGGAAGTACAGTTTTGGTAATTCTACTATGATTCGGCACGTCCAGAGGAGTCACCCCCAGAACTATGCCCGGGAGAGTGTCAGGGCTCTGGCACGAGAGGCTCCAAGAGATGGTGCCTCTACTTCAACTGGAGGAGCAACTGCATCGGTGAGGGGGGGACCAGAGCAGCTGATCCCAAATATTCAGCCTGTTTTTAATGAGGCCTCCATCAAATGCAAACATTGTGATGCCCTACTTTGTTATGGGGAACAAAGTATTATGATCATTGTTCGAGCATTAGAAAACCACCGCTGCCGTCCCCAGCCCTAATTTTAGTGAGAGAGGAAAGGAAAATGAGTGAGGGAGCAAAAAAAGGGACGAGAGGGAAAGGGAAGTGAAGTAGGGGGATTGAAAGAAGGTGAGTGTGTGAGTATAACTAAGTTATAAGGAGTGAGCGTGACAGAAGAGGAGTGAGAGACTAAAGAGACGGAGAGAATGAGGCTAACAGAGAGAGAATGATGTAAGGGGTGTGTAGAAGTAAGAGGATAGAGGGAGTAAGACAAGGAATTAGTGAAGTGGATTAAGGAGAGTAAGGGAAGGGAAAACAGTGAAAGAGCGAAGGATGGGAAGAGAGAGGAAGGAAAGTAAAGGGGAAGGTCTGAAAAAAGATGAGTGTGAGAGTATGGCTCAGTAATAGGGAGTGAGCATGATAGAAGAGGAGTGAGAGACTAAGAGGATGGAGAGAATGGGGGTAACACAGAGAGAGTGAGAAAAGGGGAGTGAGTAAGTTAGAGGACAGAGGGATTGACAGAAGCAGATACTGAACTGCAGAAAGAGGAGTAAGGGAAGGGAAAAGAGTGAAGGAGTGAAGGATGGGAAAAGAGAGGAAGGAAAGTAAAGGAGAAGGTCTGAAAGAAGGTCAGTGTAGGAGTCTGGCTGAGTTATAGGGATAGAGTGTGATAGAAAAGGAGTGAGAGACTAAGAGGACAGAGAGAATGAGGCTAACAGAGAGAGAATGAGGGAAGGGGAGTGTACAAGTAAGAGGACAGAAAGAGTAAGAGAAGTAGTTAGTACAGTGGAATAAGAAAGTAATGGAAGAGAAAAGAGTGAAGGAGCAAAGGAAGGAAAGAGAGAGGAAGCAAACTAAAGAAGAAGGTCTGAAAGAAGGTGAGTGTGGGAGTATAGCTGAGTTATAGGCAGTGAGCGTGACAGAAGAGAAGTGAGAGACTAAGGGGATGGAGAGAATGAGGCTAACAGAAAGAGATTCAGGGAAGGGGAGTGTAGAAGTAAGAGGACAGAGAAAGAAAGAGAAGGAGTAAGTGAAGTGGAGTAAGGAGAGTAAAGGAAGGGAAACAAATAAAACAATGAAGTAAGAGAAGAGAGAGGAAATAAAATAAAGGAGAATGCCTGAAAGAAGGTGAGTGTAAGAGAAAAATGTGAAAAAAGAGAGTAAACGTGGGGATTCAGAATAAGTGAGGCAAGCGCAATAAGGGAACATAGGTGTGGGAGTATCAAAGAAGAGTAGTGACGTTATGGAAAACAGTATAGTGAAAATAAATATTGTACATGAAACTTACCTTATAAGTAATGTAAATTTAATATCATATTTCCATTAAAATTTATATCTCTGAAAGACAAAAAAAATAGCTTATTTATAATATATATTTTAGAATACAAGAGACAGAGTAAGATATGTAAGGCAGTGTGGGTGATGGAAGAGGAGTGAGAGAGTAACAGGCTCGAAAGACTGAAGCTAAGAGACAGGGAGTGAGGGAAAGGGAGTGAGGATGTGAGAGGACAGAGGAAGTGAGAGAAGGAGTGAGTGAAGTGTAATAAGGTGAGTGAGAGAAGGGGAATTATTGAGGAAACAAAGAAAGAAAACAACGGGAAGGAGAGTGAAGTAGAGTGACTGACAGCTGGAAAGTAGTGAATGGGAGAGAGGGAAAGGGCAGTGAAGGAGTGGTTAATAAGAATAAGTGAGGAAAGTGGAATATGGGAAGGGAGGTGAGGGAGAGTGAAAAAAGGCCAGTGAGGGTGAGTTAAGAGGAGTGATAGAGGGTGGAAATAGGTGAGTGAGCATAAGAGAATGGGAACGTAATATATATTTAATAATAATTTCAACATCATGTTAAATGGTTTATTTTTGCTGTTCTCAGAATATATTGAATTTCACTTAAAACAGTGACTTCAATAGTACTCATCATATAACAGCGGGAAAAAAAAAACACAATCAAAATGATTGTGTTTAAAAAAAACATTGAATAATTTCTTAAATAATGTTAAATTTTAAAAACCATATCTAAACTCACTTTTGATTAAGCATGGGCATAAAATCCGTTCCACTCGCGGAATTTGCGGATTTTTGGCAAATTCGCAATCCGCGAACTCTCGCGTATTTGCCGAAAATTCGTAAATTCGCACGCAGCGGATTTTTTTGGCTTGGTGATACAATTTTGCAGCGCGCGTCGTTCACTTACCGTCATTCAGCATTTGCTGAGTTGTTTTTCTCCATATTTTGTGTGTGCTGCGCCATTTTGGATCTTGCTGCGGGATCCCGCGGGAGTTTGGCGACCGCGATTACGTCATCGCGGCTTGCCACCTTGCACAGCACGCATCGCGAGAGTTCGCTATTGCGAACACGTAGATGCGGCGGGCAGCAACAATCTCGCACTCGCGAAATTGCAAAATTTGCAATTCTGCACAAGAAATCCATCAGCAAGCAGCATAAACCTTCTGGAAATGATGATTTTTATCAGAATAACTCCTCATGTTGACATTTGTCTGCACTTTTTTTTGCAAGGAGTCCATTTTGGGGGGGGGGGAAGGAAGTGCCCCACAGTCTCCAACTTCCTGTTCCTGTCCAGCAGGCTCCTCCCAGTGCTTTCTTCATGTGCTGGTCACTTTCATTTGGATCTTGACCTGGAAGGATTACTTTTTGTGGATGCTGCTGGATATTTGGATTTGAGGCCTTTTTGACTTTCTTTGGATCACTTTTGGATTAGAAATCAACTTTCACAAGTAAGTTTGTTTGGGGCATTACAGTTGCTGCAACCACAATTTTGAAACTTTTTCAGAACATTAAATAAAATATATTGTGGGTAGCCACAGTATCCAGTAGGACCAGGGTTAGTTATGGGTGCATGATACAACTGTTTTGTTGAATTTAAACATCATTGAGGCCATGGATGGGCTGGGATTGTGCTGAATTTTGTGGTTTTTGTCGATTTTTTGGGCCTGCTGTTGGGGCCTTTTGCCCAGGGGTAGTGAGTGGTGCATAAACTGAGTCTGCCTGTGGGGTCTCACTCTCTTTAATGTAAACATCCTGGATGGCATTGGATTGTGGTGATTTTTGTGTGTTTTTCGTTTTTTTTGGGGTGTACTGTTGATGTGGACTGGCCATGTGGGTGGTGGTGGCCATCTTGAGTGCTGGTACAGGCAACATGTGCTTGGGGTGCAAGGGGCCATTTTGAAGACAGGCAGTGTCTGAGGCCTGCACCCATTTTGCCTAGCTTTCATCCATTATGCCCAGGGGTAGTGTGGGGTGTCTTCTTGAATTTAAACATCATTGAGGCCATGGATGGGCTGGGATTGTGCTGAATTTTGTGGTTTTTGTCGATTTTTTGGGGCTGCTGTTGGGGCCCTTTGCCCAGGGGTAGTGAGTGGTGCATGGACTGAGTCTGCCTGTGGGGTCTCACTCTCTTTAATGTAAACATCCTGGATGGCATTGGATTGTGGTGAGTTTTGTGTGTTTTTCGATTTTTTGGGGTGCACTGTTGATGTGGACTGGCCATGTGGGTGGTGGTGGCCATCTTGAGTGCTGGTACAGGCAACATGTGCTTGGGGTGCAAGGGGCCATTTTGAAGACAGGCAGTGTCTGAGGCCTGCACCCATTTTGCCTAGCTTTCATCCATTATGCCCAGGGGTAGTGCCTGGTGCATGGGCCTAGTCTTTCTGTGGGGTGTCTTCTTGAATTTAAACATCATTGAGGCCATGGATGGGCTGGGATTGAGCTGAATTTTGTGGTTTTTGTCGTTTTTTTGGGGCTGCTGGTGGGGCCTTTTGCCCAGGGGTAGTGAGTGGTGCATGGACTGAGCCTGCCTGTGGGGTCTCTTTAATGTAAACATCCTGGATGGCATTGGATTGTGGTGATTTTTGTGTGTTTTTCGTTTTTTTGGGGTGTACTGTTTATGTGGACTGGCCATGTGGGTGGTGGTGGCCATCTTGAGTGCTGGTACAGGCAACATGTGCTTGAGGTGCAAGGGGCCATTTTGAAGACAGGCAGTGTCTAGGGTAACTTCGCAAACGTTGCGCTACAAGCGGCTTGCAAACACAGAAAAAATCACGCGAACAAACACGCCGCAAAAAAAACAAATCCTGTATTCGCACGAATTCGCGGCTTCCGAAATCGATGTCGCCCGAATTCGTGGCCCGGGAATCGCGCGAAATTGCAGAAAAACGATTTTTGCAAAACTGAAAGCACTCAGCAGGTGCACAAGTTCTTAACATTTGTAACCATTCCCTCTAGTGCTTCCTGAGGGGCCCCTCCAGAGTTCAGTTGCCTATTTGCAACTATTCTATGACCCTGCTCTGACCCTCACAGCAGGCTCATAGAATAGCTACAAGTAGGCCACAAAGGTCCTGTGAAAAAAAATTGCACTGCAACAGAAAGCAAATTACAGATAAGGAAGCAGGTGCCAGACTGGCAGTTTAAATTCAGTGACACATTAATCAACCCCAAATTAATTCATGTCAGTTGAAGCAGGGCAGGTGTGCTTGCTTTTTTTCACCCCCATAATCTACAGTGATAAACAAACAAGAGGGTGGCAGTGATGTACCAGAGGGTGGCATGGGTCTACCAGAGGGTGGCAGTGGTGAAACAGAGGGTGCTGTGAACCTGTAATGATGAACCAGACGTAGAAACAACATAGTTGCGGCCGTTGCGAGCCGACAAGTAAGTTCGCAATTGCGAACTGGTACAAAATCCTCGCGAACTGGCAGAAACCCTTGTGAACACAAAAAAATCCGTAAATACGCAATTTCGCGGATTGCCAATTCGCAAAATCCGCCCATGCTTACTTTTGATCCATCCACTTTTCCACGAGACCAAATAGTATATGGAAAGTCCTTTTCTACGGAAATTAGTCCAGAGTATTCTTAATGTCTAATTTACCTGACTTTCTGAAAGAAAAGCTCCAACATCTTTTACATTACGAAACAAGAGTTTTACTTCCACCTCTAGCTTACTTTTTATAAATAATGTTTTGAATACTCACAGCACACACTATATGATAAACATATACTATCGCTATGAGAACTACATGTTTTTTATTAACTTCATCACTCTCATTCAGAAAGTAATTTTGAAGAGAAAACTAAGTTATATTAACTGCTGTAATCTTCATAGGCCAATTACCTTCCCTAAAATTTCGGTTGTAAGAACACTAGGTAAGAATTTAGTAAGTCAGAAGGCAAACATTGTTTGAAAGTCAATTGAGTATCATTACAGAGCTTCCACCCTTTTTGACATCTTAAATAACATGTGTAATGTCCTGATGTTGTTGAAGGACCATCATGGTAAATAATTGCTGCAGTTGTAAAGGTTCTTCCTGAAATTGATAATTGAGAAGCCACACATTTTTTAATTAATGTTGTCAATTTAGTTCCATCAGGTCTACATCGTTGGAACATTAAAGTAACATACTGTCCATATCTTCTTAAAAATAAAGTTGATAGCATTTCAGTTTTACATTGACTACAGACCATGTTTTGATTTGCTGCTCTAACTACATTATTAAAAGACACTGATTTGCAGTCTGGTAAAGTCAAATATATAAATCTTTCAGTGTCTACTGTAGTACTACTTGAAAAGGAGCAATTGTCACAGTCATGTTGCCATTTATAAGGAAGGCCAAAAAGATTTTCTACATCTACACCTTCATCTTGCAAAACAACAAGCACATACATTAGAAATTCCTGACAATCTTGCTGAATATTCTGTGTAAATTGATTTAGACCAGAACATATGTCTAAAACCTTTCGAATTTCAGAAACACTTTGTATTTTTGTTCTATCACTGCTACATTTCTCTAATACAGAATTTAATAAACAACAAAGTGTTTGATCACGATTTTCAGCAATCTGTTCTTTTACAGTTTGGAGAAAAAAACAACATTAACCACTACATTAGCATAGCAGTTGACACCAGAACTATTTTCAAACTGAAATCCAACAACATCTTTAACTTTATCCATTAAGTTTCTGCTTACAATTACTGTTGTATCTACTTTTTTCTTTTTGCTACAACTTCACTACAATTGTTCTCATTTCTTCTTTTTCGGCCTACCACACGCTTTTCAAACAGAGGATATTGAGGTAAATTTGGAGCATACTCTCTTCTTAACCTATTATATTCTTTTACACAATTTAGATCTGCATTAATCTTCGTCTCATCAAAATCAATCGAGTACAATCCAGATAAAGTTCTGACTCGAGATAAAGCAACATATGCCATGCCCTCCTTGAACACAGAATTTCCAATATTCACCAAAGCACTAGCAACACTTAAACCTTGAGATTTATGAATAGTTACTGCATATGCCAAAGAAACAGCAAACTGTTTTCTGCGGACATATAAATCTTTCACTAGCAAAAAACGAGTAGAACAACGACTGATTTGTTGTACTTCTTCAATACCATCAAATTTAATTTTTATAATTTCAATTCCATCTCTATTTCGGTAATTCACAAAATCCACAACATGACCCATTGCTCCATTTACTAAACGTCTTTCCACATGTAAATAAAATTATACGAATATTTAAAGATGCATACAGAGTTTTTTCCATACCAGCAGTTTTAGATATTGTCTTTTCTAAAGAATCCAATTTTGATTTCAACTTTTCTGACAAAATAATAGTTGCTCCTTCATGTTCTATTTTATCAATAGCTTCCATTTTCACAATCTCTTGATTTTCCAACTTTAACATTTTGGTGTTGAAGATTGAACATTCTTGCAGAGTTGGCATCAAGCATATGACAGATTTGTTTTCAGGAATTTTCTTAAAAATATTCTCTGGGTGAATATTTTCCTTTGGAAAGAAATTTGAAATTAATCGTCCTTGTAAAGCTTCTTTGCCATGCTCAGTTAGTTTTCAAACTGACCAACCACTTTATCACACAGTGTCACACTCCCAATGACCTAACCTGGACGGTCTTTGAACAAATCCCTGAAAGCTCTATGGACAATGACAAAAAGTTATTGAATAAAGAACAACGTTGGATATATCGCCTTTCGACAGCGAGCCAGGGCCTTAATGATGCCATCCCCTGGAACTCCTTGGCATACCAATAACCAATCACGGCTTACCCCGGCCACCCTGAATCTTTTGGCCCATTACCTATCCCCTGCTCCACAGCCCCCCTGAAGTGGAGCCCCTAGCACTGAGGTTCCTTGAGGTATGGATGAACCCCTGACTTTGCAATATGGTCACGCTATGTACGCCTCAGTTACACAGCTATGTCTTATATATGCTGTATTTACAGCCCCCACTGTAATACACCCTCGTAATAGTCTCACCCTGCACAGTAAAAACACTTTGCGCCTTAGTCACCTCCCATTATTGGCACCAACTGACTAAGTCACCCCCTCGGCCCCCGCATATCTGAATTGATAGCACGCACATTAATTGTTAAACCCTTGACCAACAAGCCCGGTTTCCTAACTACAGTGTCACACACGCGCGATTGGAACACTACCCGATCGCGCCTGACACCCTGCAGCATAGCGGTCAAGGAACCGTTGCGCATGCGCGAGAGAGACACTACACGCGCATGCGCTCTGACACACGCGAGCACTGCGCTTGCGTTGATGGCGCGCGAGAGCTCTCTCCTGCACCATGACTCGGCTCTGCGAGTCTTTCTACCATTACCTCCAGCCTGCAGGTGCTTCCGGTTATTCAATTAAGCACAGTACTTAAGACCAAGCTCAGATGGCCATCACTTACCGGTATGCGAAGGAGGCACTACAGGTCCAGAGCAGGCTCTGCCCAGCAGTACTGTGAGAATCAGAGACTACCACCACTACCATAGGTAAGCGCTTTTCCTCCCTACAGGTCTTCCTAATCACTGTGGTCCAAACTTCTTATTTCCCATAGGGCCAAGCCCCTGCCACCTCTCAACCTTGAGGTCCCAATTAGCTAAAACTAGTGTAAGAATGCTTTCTTGCGCCGATATACACATATGCAGTGCATGTGTGATATTCGTGTTTTAGCCACCTCACTACCGTATTATATGTGCGATTTTCACCTAATGGTACCACCAATACCATTACACCCTAGCCTCCAATAGCCTACACCCCAACCGCTATAGTGACGGCAAACGGTTATGTCTAATAAAATACAACCGAATGACTCTCTTTTCCCATGTATGTTTTGTCTCTGTCCATATATGTTTCATGTACAGGTGTTCTTGAGATGGGAATCCCCCTCTCACACATAGATAAACACCTTAGGGCGTGTAGACACATAGTCTGAACTACACTCCACTAGTTTAACTGCACTCACCTTTTTACTTAGGTCCTGAAGAAAGCCAGCATATTTATAAGGCACTGGCTGAAACATGTTGACCCACCGGATGATGGAGGTCGTAACTCGCCTCTAACGTCCAACAGCCTTATTTTTAACCGCTGACGGAGGCCCAGGTATTAAAGTCTAATTTACCTTCGGGTACTGGGACCCCCGCCTAGCCGTTTTAAATCTCACTTTCATAACATTCTTCACCGCACACTCAGCAACATACCTGCTAGGTGTCACTGGGTGGGCCCGATGATGAAGCATGCCACCAACTAGGTTGGTGGGTGAGGGCTTTCTGAACACACTCACCAGGTGTTCCCATTCCGTGACGAAACATACTTGAGTCATCCTTTTTATTAAAACCTTTTTATTAAATCACGAGCTAGTCTCCTTTTGATTAAAACCATATATAACCCAGGGGATAAAGACTAGCTTTCTGGTCCTCTCTCTCTCTTGATTACACATTTCAGTTTTCAAATTCTTCCATCTTATAGAATATTTTCATAATCTTCATCCTTTGCCTGTCGCATATTTTGAAGTAGTTCTGCATATTTGAAATTTAACCATATGTTAACATTTCCAATGCTCCCTAAGCACTTCCTGGTAACCTTCATGCGTAAGCATTTTAAACACTGGCTGTCCTTCACTGGAGTTAGTTGCAGTAGATCTCCAAAAACAATGATGTGTTTCCCTCCAAATAACACATCATAGTCTGTTTTAAGAATTTCTTGCATTCTTAAATGCACAAAAGCAAGCATTACATTTGATACCATGCTTACTTCATCAATGATAAGAAGTTTCATTTTCTTTAGGACTCTTGAAACTTCACAACAAGCTTCTCCAGATAGCTTGTGATATTGTAATTTGTTATCATGCTCTACTGGCAGCATCAATAAGCGATGTAAAGTAATCCCTTTAATGTTGTGTGCTGCCAACCCAGTTGGAGCAGTAACAACACAAGAGAGCGATGACTCCGTTGTTTTCTGCAAATATGTTGCAATCGCTTTAATCAGGAAACTTTTCCCAGTTCCTGCTTCTCCACTCACATACAGTCGGATAGGTATAAATGATGTACATGAGCACTCTTTTTTCTCATGAGATAAACCATGCTCAATTTGTTCTGTGACTTGGTCATATATTTGTCTCTGCTCAACGTTTAGTTCTTTTTTCCAAATCTTCTAAGTCAACTCCATCCTCCTGAGCTTGTTCCATGGCTCTTTCAACTTCATCCATGGCAGTAGCAGCTTAATTTTGTATAATTGGTCCTTCTAGTGGATCCTGACTCAATGAAGCAGAACTCTGACTATCTTGAGAACTGTCTCTAGCAATCTCTACTGCAATTGTAGCTTCTTGCTGTATTTCCTCGTTCAACATTTGCAGATAATTTGAAAAAACAGGACATTCTATCGTATCCTTGGTTGCATTGAACGAATCTTCGTAAGTAAGAAAATCTCCAAGTAGTTCCTCTTCTCTACGCCAAGACTTAAAGAGTTGGAAAAGAGCTAAGTAATAAAATTCCCTTTTGTCTGGAGAATCACAACTCAATTTTCGATGATTAATCAAATCGCCTTTTCTTTGTTTTACTAGACAGCCTTCACATCCAATTACAGCATATACACCTTTATTGATGTCTTCTGTGACGTTCTTTTTAAAAATGTAGGTTTGCAGAACTTCATAGAGACAAGCGTTCTCAAGGTGAGTACTTCTATTTGGATAGTATGTATCCAACATGTTTGTCTTCAAAATATCTGTACTGTCTGGTTCTTTCTCCGCCAAATACTCTATTTCTTGTACAGATTTCAAAACTCGGTTTCGTGTTGCAGCAAGACCTAGACTCACCCAAATGATGGTTTCAGATTTGGCATATAGACTTGCTGATGACAACCGATCAGAACATTCATATGCTCCAATTTCTCGATGCAACAACATCTTCAGACTGTAACTGTATAATTTCTTGCTTAGACTCTTTTCATGTGAAATTTCCTCCCACATTTCCGTTTTTTCTGATTTTGTGATTTAAGACGTCACATATCGAGCCACGCAATAGAGTTGTCAGCCACATATTGAATATCCATGTTAGCATTCCACATGGACAAAATGACTGGGTTGTAGTCATTTATGTATTTGGATTCCTCGTTTCTTCTTAGGTTGTATGTATTTTTGGGTGATTTCCTTGTCACAGTATGTCGCAGAGAAGACATAAAATTGTTGACTTTTCCTTTCAATGCTACTGGACATGGAAATGCAAAACGACATTTCGTGTAGAATTTGTCCTTGGATTTGTATTTTCGACGACAGTATTTCCCACAACGATGGGTTTGAAAGCGTAAAACCTGGTGTCTTAAATTGTTTTCTTCTGTACTTTTCGGAACAGCACATGTAGAATACTGCTAAATGAAACTCATCACTTTCGCATCTGAATCTGTTCCAAATTTCGGTGCATCTTTAATCCATAGCAGCATATGTATATGAGGAGCACCTCTTGCTTGATACTCCTTTCTCCAAAAGAAATCCAACACCTCTCCAAGCGGAGGATTTTTTTGGTTTGTAATAAAATACATCATAGCTTCAAACCTATGATTGAAATACCTGCATACATTAACTGGATCCAAAGAGCACAGTTCTCCAGGTGTCTTGTATTCAATATTTTCAATGTTTTTATTTGCCTCTCATAGAAATTCAAGTAAGTCTTCCCAAGCATACTCAGCACAGCTAAGAGTGAGGAACCATGTAGGAGTTCCTAAGTTTCTTAGCATACATTTCAATTCCCCATGACGACGGTACCAATACTCGTTAGTACCACGCTGACATGCCATGAGATTAATTAGCTGAGATTCCAAAACACTGTCTTGCAGTTTCACTTTATCCATGAAATCCCTTGCCGTAACATTTTGTAGATGTGCTCCATTTTTCAGTATATGGTTTACTGCATAGGAAAGTCCAGACAAGTCACTCTCAAACAGTGGATGGAATAAATATGGAATGCATTGACGAAACCTTGGATCTTCTGCATATAATCTTGAAGTTCAGTATTCAGATGCAGTAATTTTAACAGGTCGCTCGTCATATCGTCCACCTTCACCTGTTGGAAATAACTGTGGAAAACAACGAGCTTCCAAACTTTCTTCCCATACACTAATGAGACTTTTCGACTTTTTTCATCTGAAACAAGTCAATAGCATTCCCCATTACTTCTTTGGAATGCACGGATGAACACTATAATGTTCGTACATTTCTTCACTTCTAGAGACATCAACTTTTTCAATTTGCCCAGTAGAGACATCAGTGTCGTCTTGTACAGTTGTTTCCTCTTCTCCCACATACACATTTTTATAGTACTGATTATTTTTTACCAGATACAACGTTGCCTTCTTGGCTTTCCTAACATCCACTAATTCTTGCCAGATTTTCTTACTTTTTGTCGGAACACCATTGACTAGAATAACCAGAGGTTCCTCTTCTACTTTTTCGACACCAATTGTATCAATATTTTTCTCAAAATCTAGAGGCAAATAAACAACTCTTCCCTTTAATCCTCTCTTTAAATCTGAAGGAGGCAATTTCCCTGTCTTAGGCTCCATGCGAACAATAGCCTGAAAAGGATGTACACATTGAATCAGAATAGACTCATAGGTATTTACATTCTTCAATTCAGAAGGAATGTCCAGATTATTATGAACAGGTCTAGCAGGCATTTTGTTTTCATTTAATTTATTATAGCAATATGTACAAATACGAAGATCAGAGCCCAAATCAAAACAATTTTCAACCAACAAATAAGTTGCAAAATCCTTCCACTCATTATTATTTATCTTTTCGCTTTTTACATATAAATCAACTAATCTAGTCTGATGCTTATAATGAGTCCGTCGACAACAAACACAAGAAAAAATAGGCCTTTCACTTGAATTGACTTTAAACTTTATTATTCATTTTCAAATTTTTCTGTACATAAAATCTCTACATTCTCTTCTACATTACCTTCTATTACTGTATCAATTTCTGCACTGACCTCTTTTTTACCAAAGTAACAAAACTCAATTTCATTACAAATGTTTTTGACATCTAATTCAGTTCAATGCAAAAGTGCACTGTTTAACTGTTTTAGTTTAAGTGCTGGACTTTTTGCATAGTACAACCTTCTCACTAATTTCCTCACTTTATTATGATGCACTGCTAACATCCTAAAATGGTAAAAAACACTCTGACATACTTTTCTTATAAGACAAGCCAGTGAATGCCCTTGCAAACATGTTTTTTCTCTCACTCTACAAGGATCTAACTCTTGTAAAATTTTCATTTTTTGTTTCACACTTTTCTTAGTATATGTCCGTAAGAAATTGCGAAACAAATCAATTGATTCCTGTCGGACACTACAAATACTACTACAATTCCATGTATACACTGGAGCCTTAGGAAATCTCCCTAAAACTTCATTTGGTAACACCTCTTCTGTATTTCTAGGCACAATCACTTCTTTTTCAACCGGACAACCGTCCTTCACCTCATATGCTCGACCACTGGTGTCAACTGCATGCACCAAATCATTATCTTGAAAGTAACTTTCTTCATTAAAAATGGCTCAGAACTTGAACTATGCTACCATTCTCCAGAAAAAACATCACAGAAATTAGTTCGATTAATTACTCTCCTCCACTTACATTTTTATTTGAACACATTGATTATCTTATCAAGTATACGAATTATATTCATTACTAAACAAAACAATGTATTTTTCACTTTAAATGCTTCATCCACGATCTTAATTATGTTTTTTTCTTGTAAAAAGCAGTCTTTTTTTATACCTTTTTACATTTTTTAATACATTTCTTACTATTCTGTTGTAAAACATTCGTCTACGTATTTCAGAAAATTGCTTGCTTCCTCTTTTGGCATGCAAAGTATCATCTCCTTGTACAGGTCTAACATTTTTAGAAGGACATCCTGTTTTCTTTGAAATCACAAGTGTTTCATTGTTCTTTGTAAAAAAAAAAATTCTTGACATTTCAATAAGTTCCTGAGAAAATTTTTAGATTGCTTACCAGGGGCATTTTTCTTTTTCTCTGAAGATTTTATTGTGGTTGGTTGTTGATTTTCTTTTTCCTTAGTCCTTAATTTTCTTTTATACATTTTTTTCTCTTCTTGACTTAGAAGGCATCTTTTAGTTTGTTTGTATAGATGATTATAATCTGTAGTAAAGAAAAAATAACATATTATAGACCAATACAAACATATTACACATCAATTACAATAAGTAAACAATATAAACACTAGTATACAACAAAAGGCTCATTTACATTACATGTGCTTTGCTTTCTGTCAAAAATGATTAACTAATTAATTTTTATGTCTTGTTTATATATAGGTGGTCTGTTTTTTGCCTGTGCATACTTTGAAATAATATGAGCAGAGACACACATACTGCTTGCAGAGATAGAGTTGGCAGATTACATGTAATATGGTGGACATGTGCCTAACATCACACCAAATCTATTGCATTTTCAATGCTTGTTTACTTTGGCTCCATCAAGAAGGCATTCAGATGTGTCACACATTTGCCATAAATTCTAAATGTTAGCACTCTAGTTGCTCATTATATCAAGCTTCAGTCAGATTAATAGGATTTTAAATATAATGTACCATGTGTGTCTCTGCCAACAATATGTGTGACTCTGCCTAAGATTACAATGATGGGTGAATCAAGCTTCACTTACAGTGTGATCTTAGGCAGATTAGTAGGATTTTAGATATAATGTACCATGTCTGTCTCTGCCAACAGTATGTATGACACCGAGGGCAAGATCTATTGCATTTTCAATGCTTGTTTACTTTGGTTCCTTCAAGAAGGCATTCAGATATGTCACACATTTGCCATAAATTCTGAATGTTAGAATTCTAGTTGCTCATTATATCATGCTTCACTCACAGTGTGATCTTAGGCAGATTAATAGGATTTTAGAAATATGTGTGATACATCTGAATGCCTTCTTGATGCAATGTTTCACATGGGTGCAAGCAGAAAATGCATGCAGAATAATACAATTGGCACCCAGACAAGAATATGAAATGCCGTGAGAGATGTTTACAGGTTTTTTTAATGGTATAAATTGAGATAGAATATACAAAAAAAGAGAGGCATATTTACAAGCTGCGTGCGCAATCTTTGACATTAATGCTGGTCCAGAGATACTGTAAAGGTTTCATTGGCATATTTACAAGCCGCGTGCACAATGTATAACAATAATCTTGGTCCAGAGATAGTGTAATGCTTTCATTGGCATATTTACAAGCCGCGTGCACAATGTTTGACATTAATGCTGGTCCAGACATAATGTAATGGTTTCATTGGCATATTTACAAGTCGTGTGCACAATATTAGATATAATGTACCATGTCTGTCTCTGCCAACAGTATGTGTGACTCTGCCTAAGATCACAGTGATGGGTGAATCAAGCTTCACTCACAGTGTGATCTTAGGCACATGATCAGAATCTTAGATATAATGTACCATGTGTGTCTCTGCCAACAGTATGTGGGACTCTGCCTAAGATTACAATGATGGGTGAATCAAGTTTCACTTACAATGTGATCTTAGGCAGATTAATAGGATTTTAGATATAATGTACCATGTCTGTCTCTGCCAACAGTATGTGTGACACCGAGGGCGAGATCTATTGCATTTTCAAAGCTTGTTTACTTTAGTTGCATCAAGAAGGCATTCAGATGTGTCACACATTTGCCATAAATTCTGAATGTTATCACTCTAGTTGCTCATTATATCAAGCTGCACTCACACTGTGATCTTAGGCAGATTAATAAGATTTTAGATATAATGTACCATGTCTGTCCCTGCCGACAGTATGTGTGACTCTGCCTAAGATCACAGTGATGGGTGAATCAAGGTTCAGTCAATTCAATTCGAATAACCTTTATTCGACAATTAAGTCATAAAAGTGAAACATAAAATCACATTTTGCAATGATTTAAAAATATCATTAAAAAGATTATACAATAAATATATTTAAAAAGAATTAAACACCAAAAGACTATTGCCGAATATCACATAGCTAAAAACACATCCTTAAAATTTATAAAACTCATCAGTTGTGTGGGTCAGATGCTATATTGCAAGGCTCATGTCCCAGCTACATCCCGGCGTATACAATGCAAATAAACAGTTTAGATGGTATTCTCAATCTAATTTGATAGAGCTCTTGCCCGGATTGGGGTCTGTACACAAGATTCGTAGCGCCTCCTCATGTCTGCGGATACCTATTAATTCACATATTGGTTTAATCCACATCTTTCTAGGGGCCACATAGAGGGGACAGAAAAAAGGGAGATGACTTATCGTCTCTTGTTCTTCTCTACACCTAGGGCATTTATCATGATGATTTTCGCCTACACAATTAGCTGTGAATGACCTTGTTGGAAGGGAGCCTACTCTAGTTTGAAAGTAGAGTTTACGGTCCAGCTGCTTTTCGATGGCATCCCAATACGATTCCAGCTTAGGGTATCCCTTGAATTCAAGGAAGCGACCTGTAAGGTGCAGGGAGAGGCCCTTCGTACTTGCATTTCGTAATTGCATGTGGAGAAGTGTGGCTCAGGGGTTAGAGGCGGCAGACCCGGAAGCTGAGATCGGTCCTGGACCAGGGTTCAATTCCCCGCCTCGGCGGGTCTTGGGCTAAAAAAATTCCACGGACTCGATAATTCTCGCACCGGTGCCTTCTCGACTCACGGGTTCACACTCTGCGACTCTGGGCAATAGCTTGCTTAATCTCCACAACGGCCCCTCGCGGCGGGATGCCTGACTTTCACCTTGTGGATACCCTGCTATCTCACAGGGGAATATCAGGAAGGGTTCCCTAAGCAAGCGCCGGGAAACCCACTGCGGGTAGCTGTGCGCTATATAAGCTCAACTACATTTACATTTACATTTACATTTACATTTACATTTAGTGTAACCATCTCCCAATATTTTATCTTCAATTCTTTTTTAGAGGGAACAACCGCATATATGGGGTCATCCCAAAGTTCCCTCATTCCCAGGCTAATTAGCAGAGACTTTATGGCCTTTAGCCAACGTATTTTTTGGGAGGAATCTTTAGCTATTATTTCTTTTAGGCCCTCTGCATAGTGCTGAAGCTCTTCTGTGGTCCATATCCTGCGCCAATACAGAAGCGGGCGCATGAAGGCAAGATCTTGGACAGATTTTTTCCCTAGATCCCACATTAAAGGTAACAGCGGGGTACTTATCGGGACACTAGTCGCTTTTCTTAGGAATTAATTTTCTGCTTGTGTCAGGCTCCCCAGTTTTTCAAAACCCCATAGTTCAGCTCCATAGAGAGCCGAACTAAGTACCTTCATCCCATATATTTCTAGCAGTGGGCTAATGGGTTTTGATTCAGAAGATTTAAACCTTTTAAGAAGGATACCTGCCTGCTGGCGATGCTTAAGGACTGCTAGTTCTAATTGGCTAGTCCAACCCAGATCTTTCTGAAGGGTGACCCCCAGGTAGGTAAAAGCTTCAACCTGTTCAAGCGGGGAATTGTTCATGTATATCCTCCCTCTATAGGGTTTGGAACACCCAGTAGCTTTACGGTCTGTAAGGACCATATACTTGGTTTTGGCTATATTTATTTCCAAACCCCGTTCTAGGCAAAAGTCCTCAAAGCGCTTAAGAGCACGCTGTAGGCCACTGGGAGTTTTTGAAATTAATAAGGTGTCGTCCGCGAACATGAGGATCGGGACTCGCTCACCGCACATCACAGGGGCATCGGTCGGGACCAGGGAGAGAAAACTTGCTACCCCGTTCACAAAGAGAGAGAACAGGGTAGGCGCCATGACGCAGCCCTGCCTCACCCCTCGTCCAACAGGGAAGGGTTCCGTAACATCTCCCTAGCCCCCCACCGTACCCGAGCAAACGTACCCTCATGTAACCGGACGACCAAACACAACAGCTCAGGGGGTATCCCTAATTCCTCCAGCACTTGCCACAATTTGTTGCGGGGCACCAAGTCAAAAGCCGCCCTTAAATCTACAAAGACAGCATAGAGGGTACCTTTGTCCAAAACCACAGTGCGCCAAAATAAAATAATAAATCGGAAGACCTGGTCTATAGTGCTGGTCTTGGGTCTAAACCCAGCCTGGAGGTGACTCAAGATGTTATTATCATCCATCCACGTCTGGATTTTTCCCAAAACCAGCCGTCCTATGATTTTTTGGACAGAGTCGATCAGGCTGATGGGCCTGTAATTGCCTGCTAACGACTTGTCCCCTTTTTTAAACACCGGAACTATTTCCGCGCATTTCCATGAAAGTGGGGCTTCCATCCCCTGGGCAATGGCATTTGCCAAATGCATGATATACAACCGCCCTTATTGTATAAAAACAAGTCGGCGGGGACACAATCCATTCCTGGTGCGCGGCCCATGGTCACCAGATCTAACGCTCTGTCCACATCTCCTACTGTGAATACTACTTCATTATAGAAAACGTGGATCCGTGTTCCCTCTGTACCTCCTGCTTCATTAGCGGCGTATTGTGGTTTAAAGTACTCAACCCATGCACTTTGAGCTACATTATTTTGGGGTGTCTCATGTTGTATCAAGGTTCAGTCACAGTGTGATCTTAGGCACATGATCAGAATGTTAGATATAATGTACCATGTGTGTCTCTGCCAACAGTATGTGTGACTCTGCCTAAGATTACAATGATGGGTGAATCAAGCTTCACTTACAGTGTGATCTTAGGCAGATTAATAGGATTTTAGATATAATGTACCATGTCTGTCTCTGCCAACAGTATGTGTGACACCGAGGGCGAGATCTATTGCATTTTTTATCTTTTTTAATTTTTTAATTTATAAATTTGCCATTAAAAGAAAACCTTTAAACATATCTCTGGTCAGCATAACAAGCTGCGTGCGCAATCTTTGACATAGCTGTGTGTTTATAAGGTAGACTTCTTTATAAATTGCGCAAGAGTCTTTTAAATATGCCTCTCTTTATCTTATATTTCATCTCAATTGATACAATTACTGAAATACTTTATGCATCTCCCACACCATTTCATGTGGTTTTCTATCTGCTATTCCTATCCCTCTCCATACATTCACTGCTTCCACCAATACTAAAGGTTGCACAAGGCGCTTCAAAAAAAGGAGCATATTTACAAGTCCAATTAAACCATTACACAATTTCTAAACCAACATTGAATCCAAACATAAAAAACAATTTATAAAGAAGTCTACCTTATAAACACACAGCTATGTCAAAGATTGCGCACGCTGCTTGTAAATATGCCTCTCTTTTTTTGTATATTCTATCTCAATTTATGCCATTAAAAGAAACCTTTAAACATCTCTCACGGCATTCCATATTCTTGTCTGGGTGCCAATTTTATTATTCTGCATGCATTTTCTGCTTGCACCCATGTCAAACATTGCGCAAGAGTCTTGTAAATATGCCCCTCTTTATCTTATATTCCATCTCAATTGATACCATTACTGAAATACTTTATGCATCTCCCAAACCATTTCATATGGTTTTCTATCTGCTATTCCTATCCCTCTCCATACATTCACTGCTTCCACCCATGCTAAAGGTTGCACAAGGCACTTCAAAAAAAGGAGCATATTTACAAGTCCAATGAAACCATTACACAATTTCTAAACCAGCATTGAATCCAAGCATAAAAAACAATTCATAAAGAATTCTACCTTATAAACACACAGCTAACATTATGTAAAAAGGTAAAAATATAATTCCTTAATTCACACAGACACTCACTGTGATACTTGTCAAACATCTTTAAGCTCTCTATCTTTTTTAAAACAATCATTACTCACCTTTAAAAATGCTTTGGAAGATGTAAAACAGTGTCAGTCACAGTCAACAGATATTCTTAAGCAGAATCTCTGAATAATGCTACCTTCACTGGAGCCTTTCAATAATGGCACAGATTCTTTCTCTTTTCAGACCCATATTCTTGTACATAGCCAATAAAAATTGTTCCCACACAAATTCAAAACCAAACTGCACATTTTAATTGGTTGTACATTTCAAGCCTTTGAAACTCACATAACATTCACCCATCCCCCCAGTGCTCATTTACCCTGTAACCATGGTAACTCCCTCTTAAACCAGCACACAGTTCACAAGTTCATCATTCTATGTTGCAAAACAATCCTTCAAGGCTGTTTGACCTCTCAATCTACTAGCTAATGAAAGCAATGTTTCTTTAAATGACTTTTTCTCAACCATGAAATGACTTCTTACAAAAAAAAAGCATGCACCCTAATTTAATTTTCAGTGGGGATTTTTAACAAAGTTCCAATCATTTACGGTTATTCAACTGCACTGACTCACAACCACTTTTTGTCATAATCAAACTGCCATTTCATTTCCACAACTCATCTGACTAGAAGCACATCTACCTTCAAAATGACAAAAGTCTGGTTTGTGGGTCATAGCTATGTCCACTGGAGTCAAAAATACGCAGCTAACAGAGGTATTTACAATCTTGATTTACCAAATGTGGACATTGTATGGATTGGACAGAGAGGATTGAGGAGTCACCAACTGATACCATTGGTAAAATCCTTTATGTATTTACCACACCCTGACCTTATAATTGTGCACTGTGGTGGAAAGGACTTAGGCACTTTGACTGGTGTAGGTCTGGAAAAGCTTTTAAAAGACATCTTTGGGCAATTGATGTCACTTTTTCCAAAAACTGCCTTGGTATTTTCTAATATATGCCAAAGGCAAAAATAGAACTGGTCCAACCAATTTTGTCCACAGATTGAGAAAGCAAGGAAACATGTGAATAAATCTGTTTCAGCTTACCTCTGAGACTATGGTATGGGTTCCATTTACCACAACAACTTGCGTTACAACATGCAAGACATCTATAGGAGAGATGGTGTGCATTTTACAGATGAGGGGAATAGAGTTTTCCTCTTGAATATAAGACTATGCATTGGTACCTACTTGTAGGTACAAAAAACACCCACATAACACAACAGCTCTTTTCAGAGCTACCCTACCTCTAAGCACTCTAAATTATTTTTTTACTCTATTTTCTTGCACTATTTTTCCCCGTGGTGCGCTCAGGGTGCGCGTACCGGAGAGCGCACCTGGGAAAGCACCCAGCGCTTACCCCGCGAAAATTAAAAAAAAAAAAAAGTTTTTTTGCCCTTCAGGGTTCTTCTAGGTACCCCTCAGAAAACCTAGGGGGTCAGGGAGTGTCTACTTTGCCCCCTTTTAATTATTTCCCCCTTTCTTTTTCACCTCTTGTGTCTCGATTCTACCGAGACACAAGATGGCGGACTCTCCGGACTGTTTAGAATGTTGACAGACACCCGACAGCCAATCAGCTTTCCGCTCGCGCACTCCCGTAGCGCGCCGGGGGCCCTCCCCGGTACGCGTACCGGTGATCGCTCGGAGCGCGCCTATAGATATATATGTGTTTTTAAGTTAATTTTCAAAAAAACCACTGGAGCAATTTTCACCAAATATAGCAAAGGCACATCTGCGTACCAGTCCCTACAATTTTGCCAAGTATGGCGTAATTGCATTCAGCGGTTCGGGCTGTAGACTTGTCAGACCATCCTATGGAAATTAACATGGGGAAAACACGTTTTGGGACCCCTCTTTTTTCTCAGCCCCCACTTCACGAATCCCCCCGAAACTTTCAGGGAAGGAGCAGAGCGGAGCTGGCCAAAATGTTGGAAAATTACACGCAAATTCCTCAACCGGCGCCAAAGTCATTCGCAATAGAATGTTGCGGATTTCCTATGGTAGCTAGGTCCTAACTACAAATACCTACTGGCGACTGCCAGTAGGTAATATATAAATATATATATATATATATATATATATATATATATATATATATATTTTATTCCGAGTTTTCTCTACTCCAAGAGAAAGAAGAGGAGCACACTCCACAGGTTCGTGAGACAACACGTTTATTAAAACAATTAACGGCTCCAATATCCTGATGCATTTCGGCCGCATCGGCCTTCTTCGGAGGGTAGGGGGAGCCATTTTGACATCAGATGGCCCTTCGAATGCATAGTGAGACCTTTAGTAGCTCCGTGAATGATTGCCCTCAGGTGGGATACAATGTCGAGCATTATGGTCCTTGTAGTGCAAACATTGGGCCAACCCTTCGGTGGAAAATGTCAAATGAATGATTGCAGTTTCGTTGTGCCTGTGTCCCCGTCGGCGCTATTTTCGAGCGTTTGGGGGCCCATTCCAAAGTCTGGTCTTTGGTGGCGCCGCTGCTGGAGCTTGGTTTGCACCGTCACCGTTGTTGGTCCTTTGTTCAGCAGAATCCGGCGCGCGTGGCTGGGGGTGCATCGCTCGTCAGCCAGGACCCAGGCTGTGATTAATTTATTCCGAGTTTTCTCTACTCCAAGAGAAAGAAGAGGAGCACACTCCACAGGTTCGTGAGACAACACGTTTATTAAAACAATTAACGGCTCCAATATCCTGATGCATTTCGGCCGCATCGGCCTTCTTCGGAGGGTAGGGGGAGCCATTTTGACATCAGATGGCCCTTCGAATGCATAGTGAGACCTTTAGTAGCTCCGTGAATGATTGCCCTCAGGTGGGATACAATGTCGAGCATTATGGTCCTTGTAGTGCAAACATTGGGCCAACCCTTCGGTGGAAAATGTCAAATGAATGATTGCAGTTTCGTTGTGCCTGTGTCCCCGTCGGCGCTATTTTCGAGCGTTTGGGGGCCCATTCCAAAGTCTGGTCTTTGGTGGCGCCGCTGCTGGAGCTTGGTTTGCACCGTCACCGTTGTTGGTCCTTTGTTCAGCAGAATCCGGCGCGCGTGGCTGGGGGTGCATCGCTCGTCAGCCAGGACCCAGGCTGTGATTAATTTATTCCGAGTTTTCTCTACTCCAAGAGAAAGAAGAGGAGCACACTCCACAGGTTCGTGAGACAACACGTTTATTAAAACAATTAACGGCTCCAATATCCTGATGCATTTCGGCCGCATCGGCCTTCTTCGGAGGGTAGGGGGAGCCATTTTGACATCAGATGGCCCTTCGAATGCATAGTGAGACCTTTAGTAGCTCCGTGAATGATTGCCCTCAGGTGGGATACAATGTCGAGCATTATGGTCCTTGTAGTGCAAACATTGGGCCAACCCTTCGGTGGAAAATGTCAAATGAATGATTGCAGTTTCGTTGTGCCTGTGTCCCCGTCGGCGCTATTTTCGAGCGTTTGGGGGCCCATTCCAAAGTCTGGTCTTTGGTGGCGCCGCTGCTGGAGCTTGGTTTGCACCGTCACCGTTGTTGGTCCTTTGTTCAGCAGAATCCGGCGCGCGTGGCTGGGGGTGCATCGCTCGTCAGCCAGGACCCAGGCTGTGATTAATTTATTCCGAGTTTTCTCTACTCCAAGAGAAAGAAGAGGAGCACACTCCACAGGTTCGTGAGACAACACGTTTATTAAAACAATTAACGGCTCCAATATCCTGATGCATTTCGGCCGCATCGGCCTTCTTCGGAGGGTAGTGGGAGCCATTTTGACATCAGATGGCCCTTCGAATGCATAGTGAGACCTTTAGTAGCTCCGTGAATGATTGCCCTCAGGTGGGATACAATGTCGAGCATTATGGTCCTTGTAGTGCAAACATTGGGCCAACCCTTCGGTGGATATATATATATATTTTCACTGAAAAAAACATAGGTTTACACAAGTTATAGTTAGCTGGAAGTTTTACTCGCATAAAACCATTGAAATTCCCAGGTTATAGTTAGTTGGACTCACTATAACTTGCGCATGCAATGCACTGCTGATGACGTCACATATTACATCACTCATGACATGGTCAGTGACATCACTCATGACATCGCTGATGACACCATCCAGTGAATGTGTGTCTTTCTGAAAAATAAATATTAGTGAGTAATGTTTAAATATTTAAATATATGTATTAGTGTTTCACTTTGTGTATAAGTGGCTGCATGGGTTGGTGAGTAGCTACATGTGTATGTATATGGGTTATTAGATGTTTTTCTTAGTATCAGTATGAGTGTTTGTATGGTTTGGTGGGGGTATTACTTAGCACATAGATGCATGAATGACTGACTATCTCTTTGTATGTGTTTTGAAGACAGCATATGTGCAGGACTGTATGGGTGGATGAGTGTGTTTATGTTTGTGTTAGTGAGTGAATGACTGTCTCACTAGTGTCTTTATCAGTAACTACATATGTTTTAATCTAGTATATGTGAATATTGATGTATATAAGTGAGTATATGTGAGAGTGAGGGATTGTAAGAGTTCCTGTTTGATTTAGTATGTGTTTCTATAAGTGAGAGAGAGAGAGAGAGAGAGAGATGTAGACTTATAGAGCGCGAATTGCTGCCCGGGGGCTTCCAAGCGCTGAGAACAACCAGAACCTACAAGAGACCTGTACGGGAAGCTAGCTGGAGTTAATGGGGTAAGTTAAAAAGGAAGGGTTTTAACTGTTTGCGAAACACAAGAAGATTGGAGTTGGCTCTGAGATGCAGTGGAAGGGCGTTCCAGGTCCTAGATGCATTGTGTGCGAACGACCTGCCGCCAGATCTGGCTCTTTTTATTCTAGGGGCCACTGCTTGGAAGGTCTGACTGGAGCGGAGGCTTCTGCTAGGACTGTAGTGGGTGATTAAGTCACGGGTAATCCTAGGGCCTGTGTCCCAGAAGGCCTGATGGGCTATACACATTGCCTTGAAAAGAACTCTCTGGCGCACCGGTAGCCAATGAAGGCAGACCAGCCCGGCCATCACAGATTGTCTGCGGGGGAGCTCGAGTAGTATACGGGTTGGGCAGTTCTGCACTGTCTGGAGCCTGTGCAGGGTGTACTCTGGGGCGCCAAGGTAGAGCACATTGTTAAAATCAAGGCGTGACTGTATTAACCCCTGTATAGCCACCTGTTTGGCTTCCATGGGGAGGAGGGGGAAGATTTTGTTTAGCATTCTCATGATGCCAAAACAGGTGGCTGAGAGTTTTGTGGCCTGAACGTTGAAGGACAGGGATCTGTCCAACCAAACTCCGAGGCTCTTGAAGTTGTTTTTGGGGGTTGGAGGAGAGCCCAGACAGGGGGGCCACAGAGAGGCGGGGAAGCTGAGATCTGGGGGGCCTAGGAGCATCAGCTCAGTTTTGTCCCCGTTCAGTTTGAGGGATGATGAGGACATCCGTCTGGACTACGGCAACACCCTCTACGCCAGAACCACCGCCAAACTCCAGAAGAGACTCCAGCGGATCCAGAACGCCTCAGCACGACTCATCCTGGACATCCCCCGCCGCAGCCACATCTCCGGACACCTGAGAGACCTGCACTGGCTCCCGGTCAACAAGAGAATCACCTTCCGTCTCCTCACCCACGCACACAAAGCCCTACACAGCCAAGGCCCAGGATACCTCAACAGCCGCCTCAACTTCTACGCTCCCAAACGCCAGCTTCGATCGACCAGCCACGCCCTCCCCGCCGTCCCCCGCATCCGTAGAGCCACCACAGGGGGACGGTCCTTCTCCTACCTCGCCGCCAAGACATGGAACTCCCTCCCCACCCACCTCCGCCTGACCCAGGACCACCTCGCCTTCAGGAAGCAACTCAAGACCTGGTTGTTCGAGCAGTAGCAGATCCCCCTCCCCCAGCGCCTTGAGACCCTCTGGGTAAGTAGTGCGCTATATAAATGCGATGATTGATTGATTGATCCAGGTCTTCACTACTTCTAGGTATTCTCTAAGCCCACCTGTTGCAGGCAAGTTGGCCTCCTGCGCCAGTGAGACCACCAGCTGCGTGTCGTCCGCATAAGAGATAATCTTGACTCCATATGGACGGACGACCTCAGCCAGTGGCCTCATATACAGGTTGAAAAGTGGGGGGCTTAAAGGGGAGCCTTGGGGTACTCCGCACTTCAGAGGTCTACTGGTGGACACAGACTCACCCTCAAAGACTCGGAAGGATCTGTCCTCTAGAAAGGATTTAAACCATGACCAGGCTTTGTCCTTGATCCCGACCCAGAACATACGGTGCAGCAAGGTGGCTGACCGTGTCAAAAGCCGCGCTGAAATCAAGGAGGATCACTGCCACTGATCCTCCTTGATCCAGGATTTTTCTGACTTCCTCGGTGACCATGAGGAGGGTGGTCTCAGTCCCGTGTTTTGGTCTAAATCCCGTCTGGGTGGGGTCTAGTAAATGGTGATCTTCTAAAAAATTTACCAGCTGTTGATTTATATATTTTTCCAAGATCTTGCTCACCCATGGGAGCAGGGAGATGGGTCGGTAGTTACCCAGGTCAGTCGGGTCTAGATTAGGTTTTTTCAGTAGTGATCTGACCATGGCCTGCTTCCATACGGTTGGGACGATGCCGGAGATGATGGATGCGTTTAATACCTCCCTAATTATAGGCAGAATGATCTGAGAAGCTGCCATTATTATGTCTGGCGGAGCTGGGTCGTCTGGGGATCCGGTTTTGACTTTCCGCGCTAAGGATTCAAGGGTTGCCAGGTCTAGGGGAGGAAAGTGAGTCAGAGTGGATTGAAACTGAGGAGGGGGAGAAGCTGTGAATTTATTGGATTGGGCTGAGGAGGTGGTGTTTTTGGGGGGAAGGCTGAATAGATGGTGTTTACTTTCTGATGGTAGAATTCAGCAACGTTATTACAGTGGGTGGTGGATTTTTCGGCCTGCAGGATGGGTGGGGGTTTCATTAATTTATTCACAATTTAGAAAATCTCTTTGGGCTTTGACTTGGCAAGCAGTATTCTATTGGAAAAATATGTAGCCTGGGCCGCTTTTACTTGAGCTTTATATTCGCTGATGGATTCTCGGTAACGGTAAGTGATTGTTTAAGAGAGTAAGTATGTGTAAGTTTCCTTAGAAGTAAAGTGGTAGTGTGTGTATAGCTGTATATGCAAATAAATGGATGTTCAATAGTTTATTAGCATGTGTGAGTATGTGTGTGAGTAACTTTTGGATGCCTGTCAGTGTGTAACAGGATGTATAGGTGTATCACTACATATGATGAGTGAGTATATGTATGAGTGACTATGTAGAACTGTTGGTGAATGAGTGGATGTGTATATAGATGGTGGAATTATTGAATTGGTTGTTGTAAGTGGTATGGGTATCTCAATTTTTTTTTAAATATTAGTTTCTATTTTTGAATATGTGTTTCAAGGGTTACATTACAGTGGAAGGAGGTCTCTCACTCTGTCACAAGGATGGTGTCATCAGTGATGTCGTGAGTGATGTCACTGACCATGTCATGAGTGATGTAATATGTGACGTCATCAGCAGTGCATTGCACGCGCAACTTATAGTGAGTCCAACTAACTATAACGTGGGAATTTCAATGGTTTTATGCGAGTAAAACTTCCAGCTAACTATAACTGGTGAAAAACCTATGGTTTTTTCAGTGAATTTAATAGTTTTTTTAAATGTAATTCCTAACTATAACTGGTGTGAAACCTATGTTTTTTTCAGTGAATTTCAATGGTTTTTTAATAGCAAATCTTTATAGGTATAAAAAATAATAATTTTTAAAACGAATTTTATATTGTATAATTATGTCAAATTATTATTATTTTTTTTTAATTTTTAACCCTGGGGCGCTCCCGGGGCGCGTACCGGTGAACGCACGGGTAAGCGCAATATTACGGCGCGCCCTGGGGCGCGTACCGGGGAGCGTCCCGTTAGCGCTATTCTCGCGAACGAAAACAACATCGTGACGTATCGCGTAGACGTGTGATGCGTCATATGACGCACAGCTTAAGCGCACCCGGAAGCACGCGAGCGCATACAATCGCGCAATGTCCTGACGTGCTTACGCTACGCACCCACGGGCGCGCCCTGGAGCGCGACTACGGGCGCGCCCCGGGGCGCGTAGTGTAAGCGCGTCGGGTCATGTGACCTGAAAATAACACTTTCTATTGGTGCAGAACAGTTTTGGTTTCCAAATGAGTAAAGCCCGGGTCATGTGACCTGAAAATAACACTTCTCATTGGTTCAGGACAGTTTTGTTTTTCCAAATGATGAAAGACCCCACCTTTTTTCCTTATTCTGATTTTGTCCTTTGACTGAGGAAGACCTGTTTGGATATCTTTGTGTTATATTTTGAACTTTGAAATGGCTACTGTAGCTGCAACAGCTGGAGCATCTGCACCACCACCACCACCACAACCACCACCAAGAGGACCCCCACAACAGTACATTGGTGGTCAAGAAGAGGAGGAGGAGGAAGAGGAAGAGGAGGAGGGGAGAAGATGGCTGCCTGAACAAAATACTCCATACAAGCCCAAGTCACACATTGTATGGGAGTTTTTTTCAATCCCAGAGGGCAAGAAAAAAGTGAATGCGGCCAAGGTAACTTGCCTAATCTGTGGCGAACAACTCTCAAGGGGCAACCCAAACATAAAAAATATTCATTTGGTAATAATACCATAATTCGACATATGACCCAGAAGCATCCCAACAACTATTCTCGTGCAGAGCTCAGGGAACTGGCCAGTAACCTCCCCCAGTCTTCAAGGGCCACCTCCAAAAGAACACAACCCACTCCATCGGGACCAGATACAACAGAGATGATGCCTTGTATAAAACCACGATTTGCAGATTTTAGAATCACATGTATTGAATGTGGCAAGCTCATCACCAATGGTGAAAAGAGCATGAAGCTCATCGTCCTTGCTGGTGACAATCACAAACGCCCCAAAAAACCAGTAATTTTTTCCGTTTTTTGTTTTTTGCTCCTGTTGAGCCATTTACAATTCCCTGTTTTTTGTTTCTCCCCATAAAAAATACAAATAAAATATAAAACTGTTTTGAAAAGCCAAAAAAAGGTCAAAATGTTCAAAAAAACATTAAAAAAATATAAAACAACAAAAAGAAGAAAAAAACAGTTCTTTTTAGAACTACCTTTAATTTATAAAAATAAACCTATATTTTTAATGAATCTCTGTCAAATTTTTTTTCTTAAGGTACGCGTACCGGGGCGCGCCCCCAAAAAAATAGAAAAAAAAAATGTAATGAAGGAGTTAGCATGAGGGAAGAAAACAAAGAGAGTAATGTTAAGAGAAAGAGAGCTACAGGATGAACACAGAGGGATTGTTTATTACATAGTAAAAAACAGAGAAGGTGTAATAGGGTGAAAGTGAGAAAAGTAAAATGACTAAAGGAACGAAAGAAGGGAAGAGAGAGGAAGAAGACTGAAGTAGAGATAATGGGTGTTGAAAGAAAAAGAAAGGACAGTAAAAAATTGAGAATGAAGGGTAGTGGCGTAACCGGGATAAATGAAGAACGGTGAGTGAGGGTAAGAAAAGACCAGTTAGTGTAAGTAAAGAGGGGTGAAAGAGGGTGAAAAATTGAATTAGGATAAGACATGGGGAGTGACAAAGAAAAAGGACAAAGAGAGTAAAGAAAACAGTACCTGAATGGGTTTGAGTGAAACAGCAAAGAAACATAAGTAATGCAGTGTGTGTGACTTATAGGGAGTCAGTGGGTGTAGGTCCGGGTGTGGGTGTGTAAGGTGTGTCTGTGGGTGTGGCTGTGTGGGGTGTTTTGGTGTGGGTGGAGGTGAGGGTGTGTGAAGTATGTGTGAGGAGTGTATGGGTGTGGGGTGTATATGTGTGCGATGTATGTGTGTGTATGGAATGTGTGTGTATATGTGAAGAGTGTGTGTGGGGGGATTTTTTGTGTGTATGAGGTGTGTGTGTGGTGTGTGTGTGGGGTGTATGTTAGAGGTGTGTGTGTATGTATTGAAAGGGGGATGAGGTGTGTGTGTAGGAGTAAGGTAAATAATTAAGAAAAACAGAATGAGTGAAGAAGCAAAGGAAGGGAACAGAGGGTAAGTGAAGTAAAGAATAGGGATTGAAAGAAGTTGAATATGAGAGGGGAAATAGGGAAATTAGAGTAAACATGGAGAATAAGAATAAGTGAGGGAAGCAGAATAAAGACAGGAGTGAGGTTGGTTGAGAAAATATTAGTGAGCTTAAAGCAAAGGGTGATGACTAAATACATTTTTATAGTCATACTTACCATATAATAAATGTAACTTTAATTAATTTTTTTTACTACGCTTTGTATCTGTGAAAGAGAGAAGAAAAAATAAGTTATAATTAGTAAAATGTGTATTTTAAATTAAAATATACAAATGAAGAGGTTAAAAATCATAACAGTGTATTTAGAAATAAAGTAAGAGTGAAGGACACAGAAAGGGAAATAAAGTAAGGTAGAAGGATAAAAAGAGAAAAAAAGAAATAGAATGAGAGCAAATTACTAAGAGTAAGGCATATAGATTCACTGACACAGAGGAAGAGAAGAACAGAGAAATGAACTGAAGGTAAGAAAGATACTAAAACAATGTGAGTTAGCAAAACTAAGTCAGGAAACAGTAGTAAGTAAAAAGATAATGACTGAGACAGAAAACAGTCTAATTAAGGATGCATTTAGAAGAATGAGGAATAGAAGATAACTGAGAGTAAGTGAAGAACAGTCATAGAGTGAAAGGATGAAGGGAGAGAGGATAATATACAACGATTGAGGGAAATGGAGTGAAGAAGTTAGTAGACAGACACACTAAGAGAAAAACTGAGTGAGGCGGAGTACAATGAGTGAGAAAAAGGAAATAAGTAAGGGAGCAAAAAAAGGAAAGAGAGGAGAAGAAGACTAAAACAGTGGTACTGAGAGAAAATAATTTGGTGATGAACGTAAAGAGAAGGACATTGAAAGAAAAGAAATGAGGGATAGTAATGGAACCAGAGTAAAAGAAATGGGATGAAGAACGATGAGAGAGGAGCAGTGAACTTGTTGTAAAAGAAATGATAGAAGGTAGATAAACACAAGTGAACATAACACAAGGAGAGTGAGGCACTGAGGACATAGAGGTAGTGAACGAAAATTAGAGAGAAGAGGTCAAAAGTAAGGAGCAAACAAAGATAAGCGAGGGAGAGTGGGTGATTTATAGTGATAGAGTGCGATAATACTGCTGAGTGAGTAAACAGGAATTACTAAAAGAGCAAAGGAGGAAAATACGGAAAAGGGAAGTAAAGCAGAGAGACTGAAAGCTGAAAAGTTATGCAAGGGAGAGAGGGGATGCAGACAGTTGAAATGAGAATGAGGGGTTGTCAAAGAAGTGGAGTAAAGGAACGGGGGTTACAGAGAGTGAGAGAAAGACATTATAAGTGAGTAAAAAGAGCTGAAAGAGGATGGAAAAAGGAAAGTGAGTGTCAGAGAATGGGAATACAATTTAATTTACACAATCCAAAGTATAGAATAACTTGTACACCAAGTTACATAGTTTATTTTTGCTGTTCTTAGAATATATTGAATTTCACTTAAAACAGTGAGTTCAAATTACTCATCATATGACAGCGGAAAAAAAAACACAATCTAAAAGATTGTGTTTTAAAAAAAAACTTAGATACTGACAAATGACAAATGTACACTAATCTTTGATTGACTTACTTTTCCTTGAGGCCAAATAGTATATCATGGAGGTCCTTTTCTCGTTGCAAAGTACTCTGCTGTTCACTAAAAAATCCATTTCATCAACTTTCTAGAAGAAAAGCTCCTAGAACATCTGAAATATTTTCATTATTTTCATATACTCCTTTTTTCAGTCAAGACTCTTCACTCATTCCTGTACCTTTCCTTTTGGCCAAATAGTGTCAGATGTATGAGTATATTTTCAAATTAATTCTAAGAAACTCTGAAATGACCTTTTTTCTGCCGTTCTGAAAGAAAGGCTCTACAACATTTTCACAATATTTAAGTATTTGTAAAACCATCTCTGACTCATTCATGTTCATCATTTTCTATAATACTAATGTCACTTACTATGAGATCCACTTACAGTACCTATATGACAAGTCAATTTTTTATACTACCTGGATCACTTTTACTCACAGTATATTTTTAAACAGCAAAATACCCTTTATTAACTGCTCCCGTCTTCATAGGCCAATTACCTTTACCTACATTTTGGTTGTAAAAACACTAGGTATGAATTTTTAAGCCAAAAGGCAAACGTTGTTTGAAAGTTAAATGAGTGTCGTTACATTGGGTCCAACCTTTACAACTTTTTAAATAGCATGTGTAATGCCCTGATGTTGTAGAAGGACCATCATGAAAAATAATAGCTACAGTTGCAAAGGTTCTTCCTGATATCGATAACTGAGAAGCCACGAAATTTTTAATAGAAGTTGTCAATTTAGTTCCATCAGGTCTACATCGTTGGAACATTAAAATGACATACTGACCATAATTGTGAAGAAATAATGTGGACAGCATTGTAGACTTACATTGGGTACACACCATATTGTGATCTGCTGCTTTAACTAGATTATTAAAAGGCACTGATTTGCAGTCTGGTAAAGTCAAATATATAAATCTTTCAGTGTCTATTCTAGTAGTACTTGATAAAGTACAGTTGTCGCAGTCATGCTGCCATTGATAAGAAAGGCTAAAAAGATTTTTTATATCTACACCTTCATCTTCCAATACATCAAACATATACATTAAAAATTCCTGACAATCCTGCTGAATATTCTGTGAAAATTGATTTTCACCAGAACATACGTCTAGAAGATTTCGAATTTCTGAAACATTTTCTATTTTTGCTCTATCACTGGTACATTTCTCAAACACGGAATTCAACAAACAACAGAATCTTTGATCCCGATTTTCAACAATCTGTTCTTGTATATTTTGAAGAAAAAAAACAACATTAACCACTACATTAGCATAGCAGTTGACACCAGAACTGTTTTCAAACTGAAATCCAACAACATCTTCAACAGAATCCTTTTTCCTTCTGCTTACAATTACAGTTTCATCTATTTTTTGTCTTTTTGCTACTACCTCACTGCAATTACTCTCATTTCTTCTTTTTCGGCCTACCACACGGTTTTCAATCAGAGGATATTGAGGCAAATGTGGAGCATACTCTCTTCTTAACCTATTGTATTCTTTAACACAATGTAGTTCTGCACAAATCTTTGTTTCATCACACTCAATCAAGTACAATCCTGATAAAGTTCTGACTCGTGATAATGCCACATATGCCATACCCTCTTTAAACAAAGAACTTCCAATGTTCACCAAAGCGCTATCTACACTTAAACCTTGAGATTTATGAATCGTCACTGCATATGCCAAACAAATAGGAAACTGTTTTCAACGAACATATAAGTCTTTCACGAGCAAAAATCTAGCTGAACAACAACAAATTTGTTCTATTTCATCAATGCCATCAAATTTAATTTTTAAAATTTCAATTCCATCTCTATTTTTGTAATTCACAAAACCAACAACATGACCCATTGCTCCATTTACCAGACCTCTTTCAACATTTAAATTCCTTCTCAAAATGATACGACAATTCAAACACACATTCAGAGTCTTTTCAAAACCAGCAGTTTTAGATATAGTCTTCTCTAATGAATCCAATTTTGATTTCAAATTTTCAGACACAATAATTGTTGCTCCCATATGCTGTATTTTGTCTGTAGCTTCCAGTTTCACTATCTCTTCATTTTCTAACTTTAACATTTTGTTGTTGAACATGGAACATTCTTTCAGAGTTGGCATCAAACATATGCCAGATTTCTTCTCGTTAATTTTCTTAAAAATATTCTCTGGAAGAATGTTTTCATTCGGGCACAAATTTGAAATTAACCGTCCATGTAAAGCTTCTTTCCCTTGCTGACTTACTTTTCCGATTCTTACATCTTGTAAAATATTTTTATAATCTTCATCCTTTGCCTGCCGCATATTTTGAAGCAGTTCTGCATATTTGAAGTTTAACCATATATTAAAGTGTCCAATGCTTCCTAGGCACTTCCTGGTATCTTCATGCGTGAGCATTTTGAACACAGGTTGTCCTTTCACTGGAGTCAACTGCAGAAGATCTCTAAAAACAATAATATGTTTTCCTCCAAATAAGACATCGTAGTCTGTTCTAAGAATTTCTTGCATTCTCAAATACACAAAAGCAAGCATCATATTTGACACCATGCTTACTTCATCAATGATATGAAGTTTCATTTTCTTCAGGACTCTCGAAACTTCGGAACACGCATCTCCAGATAGCTTGTGATATTCCAATTTTTTATCATGCTCCACTGGCAGCATCAGTAAACGATGTAAAGTAATCCCTTTAATGTTATGTGCAGCCAGCCCAGTTGGAGCGGTAACAACACAAGACAGCGGTGATTCAGTCCTTTTCTGCAGATAAGTTGCAATTGCTTTAATCAGAAAACTTTTTCCAGTTCCCGCTTCTCCACTCACGTACAGTTGGACTGGTTTAAAAGATGTACATGAGCACTCTTTTTTCTCATGAGTGAATCCATGTTCAACCTGATCTGTGACTTCATCATATATCTGTTTCTGCTCAAGGTTTAGTTGTTTCACCAAATCTTCTAAGTTAACTACATCATCTTGAGCTTGTTCCATAGCTCTTTCCACCTCATCCATGGCAGTGGCAGCTTCATTTTGAATAATTGGTCCTCCAAGTGGATCCTGACTCAATGAAGCAGTACTCTGACTGTCTTGAGAACTGTCTCTAGCAATCTCTGCAGCAATTGTGGCTTCTTGCTCTATTTCTTCGTTCAACATTTGCAGATAATTTGGAAAAACAGGACATTCTATGGTATCCTTGGTTGCATTAAAAGAATCTTCATAACAGAGAAAATCTCCAAGTAGTTCCTCTTCTGTACGCCATGGCTTAAAGAGTTGGAAAAGAGCTAAATAGTAAAATTCCCTTTTCTCTGGATTTTCGCAACTCAATTTTCGATGATTAATCAAATGGCCTTTTTTTCAGTCCCACTAGACATCCTTCACACCCAATGATAGCATATATTCCATTGTTAATATCTTCTCTGATGGTTCTATTATAAATATAGTTTTACAGAACTTCTTACAAACAACTGTTCTCAAGGTGACTACTTCTATTTGGATAGTATGTATCCAACATGTTTGTCTTCAAAATATCTGTACTTTCTTGTTCTTTCTCCGCCAAATACTCTATTTCTTGTACAGATTTCAAAACTCGATTTCGTGTTGCAGCAAGACCTAGACTCACCCAAATGATGGTTCTAGATTTGGCATAGAGACTTGCTGACGACAATCGATCAGAACATTCATATGCTCCAATTTCTCGATGCGACAACATCTTCAGACTGTAACTGTATAATTTCTTGCTTAGACTCTTTTCATTTGAAATGTCCTCCCACATTTCCTTCAGTTCTGTCTTTTCTTTTTTTGTGATGTAAGACGTCACATATCGAGCCACAGCAATAGAGTTGTCAGCAACGAATTGAATATCCATGTTAGCATTCCACATGGACAAAATCACTGGGTTGTAGTCGTTGATGTACTTGGACTCTTCGTTTCTTTTTAAATTGTATGTATTTTTGGATGATTTCCTCGTCACAGTATGTCGCAGAGAAGACATCAAATTATTTACTCTTCCTTTAGAAATCACTGGTCGTGGAAAGCCGAAACGACATTTTGTGTAGAACTTGTCCTTGTTTCTGAATTTTCGACAGCAGTACTTTCCACAACGATGGGATTGAAAGCGTAAAACTTGTTGCCTTAAACTGTTTTCTTCGGTAGTTTTCGGAACAGCACATTTTGAATACTCTTCAATGAAGCTCATCACTGTCTCATCCGAATCTGTTCCAAATTATGTGCATTTTTAATCCACAACAACATATGTATGTGAGGAGCACCTCTCGCTTGATACACCTTTCTCCAAAAGAAATACAACACCTCTCCAAAGGGAGGATATTTTTTTTTGGTAATAAAAGACATCATAGCTTCAAATCTATGATTGAAATATCTGCATACATTCACAGGATCCAAAGAACACAGTTCTCCAGGTGTTTTGAATTCTATATTTTGTATATTTGCATTTGCATTTGCAATATTGAAGTAAGTCGTCCCATGCATACTTGGCACAGCTAAGAGTGAGGAACCATGTAGGAGTTCCTAAGTTTCTTAGCATACATTTCAATTCCCCAAGACGACGGTACCAATACTCGTTTGTACCACGCTGATATGCCATGAGATTGATTAGATGAGATTCTAAAATATTATCTTGCAGATTCACTTTCTCCATAAAGTCCCTCGCTGAAACATTTTGCAGATGTGCTCCGCTTTTCAGTATATGGTTTACTGCATAAGAAAGCCCAGACAAGTCACTTTCATACAGTAGATGAAACAAATAGGGAATGCATTGACGAAACCTTGGATCTTCAGCATATAATCTTACAGTTCGATATTCAGATGCAGGAATTTGAAGTGGTCGATCGTCATATCGTCCACCTCGACCTGTTGGAAATAGCTGGGGAAAACAACGAGCTTCCAAACTTTCTTCCCATACACTAATGGGACTTTCTTTTGCTGCTTTCATTTGAAACAATTCAATTGCATTCCCCATTACTTCTTTGGAATGCAAAGGATGAACAGTATAATGTTCATATATTTCTTCACTTCTAGACACATCAACTTTTTCAATTTGGCCGCCTGAACAATCACTGTCTTCATCTGCAGCTGTTTCTTCTGCTGCAACACATACATCTTTGTAATACTCATTGTTTTTGACTAAATACAACGTTACCTTTTTGACTTTCCTAACATCCACTAAATCTTGCCAGATTTTCTTACTCTTTGTCGGAACCCCATTAACTAGAATAACTAAAGGTTCCTCTTCTACGTTTTCTATACCAATTGTATCAATATTTTTTTTAAATCTAGAGGCAAATAAACAACTCTTACCTTTAATCCTCTCTGCAAATCTGTAGGAGGCAATTTCCCTATCTTAGGCTCCATGCAAACAAATGCCTGAAAAGGATGGACACATTGAATCAAAATAGACTCATATGTATTTAAATCCATCAATTCACGGGGAATGTCTACCAACTCCAGATTATTATGAACAGCTCTAGCAGGCATTCTGTTTTGATTTATTTTATCATAACAATATTTACCAAATACGCTGATCAGAACTCAAATCAAAACAATTCTCCACCCACAAATAAGTTGCAAAATCCTTCCACTCATAATTATTCATCTTTTCACTTTTTACGTATATATCAACTAATCTAGTTTGATGTTTATAATGACTTCGTCAACAACACACACAACTAAAATTCGGCCTTTCACTTGATTTCACCTTAAACCTGGTAATTTCCTGCTCAAACTAAACTGTACTTGAAATCTGTACATTGTATTCCACATTACCTTGAATTGCTGTGTCAATTTCTACACTGTCCTCTTTTTCACCAAAATAACAAATCTCAATTTCTTCACAAATCTTCTTCACATCTAATTCAGTTCCATGCAAAAGAGCACTGTTTAATTGTTTAAGCTTAAGTGCTGGACTTTTTGCATAATACAACATTCTCACTAATTTCCTCATTTTGGTATGATGCACTGCTAACATCCTAAAATGATGAAAAACACTCTGACAGACTTTTCTAGAAAGACAAGCCAGTGAATGCACTTGCAAACCTGTGTTTTCTCTCACTCTGCAAGGATCTAAGTCTTGCAACAACTTCACTTTCTGCTTTAGCCTTTTCTTACTATATGTACGTAAGAAATTACAAAACAAATCAATTGATTTCTGTCGCACACTACAAATACGACTACACTTCCAAGTGTACACTGGACCCTTAGTACGTCTCCCTAAAACTTCATCAGTTAACACCTCTTCTGGTTCTCTAGGCACAAGTTTCTCTTTTTCAATCGGACAACCGTCTTTCACTTCATACGCTCGACCACTGGTGTCAACTGCATGCACTAAATCATTCTCCTGGAAGTAACTCTCCTCATTAAAAAATGGCTCACAACTTGAACTGTGCATCCATTCTCCTGAAAAAACTTTACAAAAATGAGTCCGATTAATTACTCTTTTCCATCTACTGTTTGATTTAAAACATCAATTGTCTTGTTAAGTGTCCTAATTCTATTGATTATTAAAATAAATATTTTTTTTAAACTTCAAAAGACTGATCAACAATCTTCTCTACACTTTTCTTTTTCTTATAAAAGCAGCTCTCCCTATTGCGAAACATTCGTTTACGAATGTCTCTAAACTGATTCTGCCTTCTATTCCTATACATATTATATATTATTCTCTCCTGCTCCAGTTGTAGGATTCTTTGAGGTTCTCTCCTTCCTTTTTAAATTTACTCTCTCATTCGCTTTTTCTACATGCTGTCCAACATTTTTTTTAGATCTACATATGTTCCGTAAGAAACACTTAGTTGTCTTACCAGGAGCTTTGTTCCTGTTTTTTGAAGTATTTGTTGTGGAAGAGTGCTGTAATTCCGTTGCTGTTTTTGTTTTTTGGCGGTTATCTTGTTTTCTTCTCCTTTCCCTTGATGGCATCTTTCCTTACTCTTGAAATCTTCATTTCAATCTGTGTTAAAGAAAAAAATAGCACATTATAGACCACTATTACCAAACAACAAAGCAATGACAAAAAGCAAACGGTCTATTCAGGGTTACAGATCAGTTGAGGATTTTCCTGGGGTGCAGAAGAGGTGAGGCCTGTATTGAAGAGTGTAGTGGAAGACAGCTCTGTCCACAGGTACAAAGAAGATGAGACCTGTGTCTAAGAGTCCAGTAGGGGATAGGCTTCATGAAGTCTAGTCCACTGCACTCTTATACACAGGCTTCACCACCTATGCTTCCCAGGAAAGGCCTCTCTCCCACTACAGTCTTGAACATAGACCTCACCTCCTCTGTCCCTCTGGACATGCCTCACCTCATCTGCACAATCTACTTCCTAATCTCAGGTAACACAGGTGACATGATTGTGAAAAGGTCAAATTTGTTTATGTAATCATGCACACACAATTTATTCTTTCTCAAAAATGTAAAAGACATTAATTTCCCCCATAAATGTTTCAGTAGTGTAATGAAAAGCTTATACATATGACCTTTTCTCTGTTTTTCAAATGTTATTCTAAAAAAAGATTATAAGGCCTAAGCAGGAGTGCTCATGTGATGAAGCATGTCCAGGGGAGCACAAAACGTGAGGCTTGTGTCCAAGAGTGCAGTGGACAGGACTACACTGGAGTAGTGTGCAAAAAACGATGAGCCTCATTTATAAAGCCCTGCGTCAGTTTTGCGCTACTGATGCGTCACTTTTTGTGATGCATTGGCGGCATAAAACATGTGCCTTGTTGCGCCATATTTAAAAAGTGACGCATGTGGGTAGATGCGTCACTTTTTAAACCTCTGCACCACATTATATCTTTGTCAGGTGTAATGTACACAGAGGGGTAATTTCTCCCCAAAAAGCCTTGTAATAGTGACGCAGTGAAATCTATGAGATTTCACTGCGTCACTTTTAGGACACTGTTACATCAAAATCTTGCACCTGCCTTACAGCAGGCATAAGACTGAGGCAAACGCTTTCACATGGGGCTTTCCCCATGTGATAGGATTCTGACACCTAAGCAGAAGTGCAGATGAGATGAAGCCTGTCCAGGGGAGCACAAAAGGTGAGGCTTGTGTCCAAGAGTGCAGTGGACAGGACTAAACTGGAGTAGTGTGCAAAAAAAGATGAACCTCATTTATGAGGCCCTGCATCAGTTTTGCACTGCTGATGCGTCACTTTTTGTGACGCATCGGCGGCATAAAACATGTACCTTTTTGCACCATATTTAAAAAGTGACGCATGTAGGTAGATGTGTCACTTTTTAAACCTTTGCGCCACATTATACCTCTGTCAGGTGTGATGTACACAGAGGGGTCATTTCTCCACAAAAAGCCTCGTAATAGTGACGCAGTGAAATCTATGAGATTTCACTGCATCACTTTTAGGAAACTGTTACGTCAAAATCTTGCACCTGCTTCACAGCAGACGTAAGACTGAAGCAAACGCTTTCACATGGGGCTTTCCCCATGTGAAAGGATGCATTGCTAGAGTTGCGTCATTTTTGTGACACACTCCAGCAATTCGTCACTTTTGTGCTTACAGATACATCAGAAATACTGACTTATCTGTAAGTCCTAGAAACATGATGCGTCATACATTAAATATAATGCACCATTGGTGTCACAAGGAGTGCACAGTTAAAAGTGACGCATCGCTGTTGGCTTGTGTCCAACAGTGCAGTGGACAGGACTAAACTGGAGTAATGTGCAATAAAAAGATGAGCCTCATTTATAAAGCCCTGCGTCAGTTTAGCGCTACTGATGCGTCACTTTTTGTGACGCATTGGCCGCATAAAACATGTGCCTTGTTGCGGCATATTTAAAAAGTGACGCATGTGGGTAGATGCGTCACTTTTTAAACATCTGCACCACATTATACCTCTGTCAGGTGTAATGTACACAGAGGGGTCATTTCTCCACCAAAAGCCTCTTAATAGTGACGCAGTGAAATCTATGAGATTTCACTGCGTCACTTTTAGGACACTGTTACGTCAAAATCTTGCGCCTGCCTCACAGCAGATATAAGACTGAGGCAAACGCTTTCACATGCAGCTTTCCCCATGTGAAAGGATGCATTGCTGGAGTACAAGCACTCCATTTCATTACTGAAAACTCACTATTTTACAAAATACATTTCCTCTCTCTTGCAAACAATGCTACCAAGCATTACCAAAAAAATAACACAAACCAACAGCAAAGAAGCTCAGTGTGCTTCCTAATCTGAGGTAACACAGGTGACATGATTGTGAAAAGTTCAAATTTTTTTATGTAATCATGCACACACTATTTATTCTTTCTCAAGAATGTAGAATTCATTGATTAGTCCCAAAATCGATTTTTCAATAACATTTTAGAAACAGAGAGCAGGTCCTACTATTTAAACTTTCTCAAAAATGTAAAAGTCATTAATTTGCAGCAAAAATATTTTAGTAGTGTAATGAAAAGCTTATACATATGACCTTTTCTTTGTTTTTCAAATGTTATTCTAAAAAAAGATTATAAGGCCTAAGCAGGAGTGCTCATGTGATGAAGCCTGTCCAGGGGAGCACAAAACGTGAGGCTTGTGTCCAAGAGTGCAGTGGACAGGACTAAACTGGAGTAGTGTGCAAAAAAAAATGAGCCTCATTTATAAAGCCCTGCGTCAGTTTTGCGCTACTGATACGTCACTTTTTGTGACGCATTGGCGGCATAAAACATGTGCCTTGTTGCACCATATTTAAAAAGTGACGCATCTGGGTAGATGCGTCACTTTTTAAACCTCAAAAAACACAGTTGATGGACAGAATGTAGAACAATGTCATACATTCACCCCAGTACAAGGATCTGGGCCTAAATCCATTGTTTTTTTGCACTCCACACCACCCTGGGTTAGACACTGGCTATATGCAAATCAGCTCTGACCCTGTGCCTCATGGGAACAGTCCAGTCCGAACTACCAAGCCATGTCTTTCCCAGACTGGAATCAAGCATCCAAGGACCGGTTTCTGGCTATCAGCCTTCATCAGCCTGGATAGCTTGATTCCAGTGGTGTGGAGAGCCTGGGACTCACGTCTGAGCATACCCTGCCCACTCGGGGTGAAAATTGCAAAAAACACAGTTGATGGACAGAATGTAGAACAATGTCATACATTCACCCCAGTACAAGGATCTGGGCCTAAATCCATCGTTTTTTTGCACTCCACACCACCCTGGGTTAGACACTGGCTATATGCAAATCAGCTCTGATCCTGTGCCTCATGGGAACAGTCCAGTCCTAACTACCAAGCCATGTCTTTCCCAGACTGGAATCAAGCATCCAAGGACCGGTTTCTGGCTATGGACATGGCTTGGTAGTTCGGACTGGACTGTTCCCATGAGGCACAGGGTCAGAGCTGATTTTCATATAGCCAGTGTCTAACCCAGGGTGGTGTGGAGTGCAAAAAAACGATGGATTTAGGCCCGGATCCTTGTACTGGGGTGAATGTATGACATTGTTCTACATTCTGTCCATCAACTGTGTTTTTTGCAATTTTCACCCCGAGTGGGCTGGGTATGCTCAGACGTGAGTCCCAGGCTCTCCACACCACGGGAGTCAAGCTATCCAGGCTGAATGAAGGCTGATAGCCAGAAACCGGTCCTTGGATGCTTGATTCCGGTCTGGGAAAGACATGGCTTGGTAGTTCGGACTGGACTGTTCCCATGAGGCACAGGGTCAGAGCTGATTTGCATATAGCCAGTGTCTAACCCAGGGTGGTGTGGAGTGCAAAAAAACGATGGATTTAGGCCCAGATCCTTGTACTGGGGTGAATGTATGACATTGTTCTATATTCTGTCCATCAACTGTGTTTTTTGCAATTTTCACCCCGAGTGGGCTGGGTATGCTCAGACGTGAGTCCCAGGCTCTCCACACCACTGGAGTCAAGCTATCCAGGCTGAATGAAGGCTGATAGCCAGAAACCGGTCCTTGGATGCTTGATTCTGGTCTGGGAAAGACATGGCTTGGTAGTTCGGACTGGACTGTTCCCATGAGGCACAGGGTCAGAGCTGATTTGCATATAGCCAGTGTCTAACCCAGGGTGGTGTGGAGTGCAAAAAAACGATGGATTTAGGCCCAGATCCTTGTACTGGGGTGAATGTATGACATTGTTCTACATTCTGTCCATCAACTGTGTTTTTTGCACTTTTTAAACCTCTGCACCACATTATATCTCTGTCAGGTGTAATGTACACAGAGGGGTCATTTCTCCGCAAAAAGCCTCGTAATAGTGACGCAGTGAAATCTATGAGATTTCACTGTCTTTTAGGACACTGTTACATCAAAATCTTGCACCTGCCTCACAGCAGGCATAAGACTGAGGCAAACGCTTTCACATGGGGCTTTCCCCATGTGATAGGATTCTGACACCTAAGCAGAAGTGTAGATGAGATGAAGCCTGTCCAGGGGAGCACAAAAGGTGAGGCTTGTGTCCAAGAGTGCAGTGGACAGGACTAAACTGGAGTAGTGTGCAAAAAAAGATGAACCTCATTTATGAGGCCCTGCATCAGTTTTGCACTGCTGATGCGTCACTTTTTGTGACGCATCGGCGGCATAAAACATGTACCTTTTTGCACCATATTTAAAAAGTGACGCATGTAGGTAGATGTGTCACTTTTTAAACCTTTGCGCCACATTATACCTCTGTCAGGTGTGATGTACACAGAGGGGTCATTTCTCCACAAAAAGCCTCGTAATAGTGACACAGTGAAATCTATGAGATTTCACTGCGTCACTTTTAGGACACTGTTACGTCAAAATCTTGCGCCTGCCTCACAGCAGGCGTAAGACTGAGGCAAACGCTTTCACATGGGGCTTTCCCCAGGTGAAAGGATGCATTGCTAGAGTTGCGTCATTTTTGTGACACACTCCAGCAATTCGTCACTTTTGCGCTTACAGATACATCAGAAATACTGACTTATCTGTAAGTCCTAGATACATGATGCGTCATACATTAAATATAATACACCATTGGTGTCACAAGGAGTGCACAGTTAAAAGTGACGCATCGCTGTTTTCATAAATAAGGCTCTCAGTGTACTTCCTAATCTGAGGTAACACAGGTGACATGATTGTGAAAGCTTCAAATTATTTTATGTAATCATGCACACACTTTTTATTCTTTCTCAAAAATGGAAAAGCCATTAATTTGCACCAAAATCGATTTTTCAATAACATTTTAGAAACACAGTGCAGGTCCTATGTACAATCATTCAATTTCACTACTGAAAACTCACTATTTCACAAAATACAAATCCTCTATCTTGCAAATGTTGATACCAAGCATTATCAAAAAACATGACACAAACCAATATCAAAGAATCTCAATGTGCTTCCTACTCTGAGTTAACACAGGTAACATCATTGTGAAAGGGTCACATTTGTTTCTTTAAGCATGCAGCCACTATTTACTCCTTCTAAAAATGTAAAAGCCATTCATTTTCCCCAAAATCGTTTTTGACATCACATTTAAGAAACACAGCACAGGTCCTATGTACAAGCATTCCATGTCACTACTGAAACTTCACAATTTTACAAAATACAATTCCTCTATGCAAAGAAACTCAATGCGCTTCCTACACTGAGTTAACACAGGTAACATCATTGTAAAAGGGTCAAATTTATTTCTTTAAGCATGCATACATTATTTATTCCTTCTAAAAAATGCAAAAGCCATTCATTTTCCCCAAAATCGTTTTTGAAATCACATTTAAGAAACACAGCACAGATCCTATGTACAAGCATTCCATGTCACAACTGAAACTTCACAATTTTACAAAATACAATTCCTCTATGCAGTAAAAACTTTCTACCAAGCATTATCAAAAAGCATGACACAAAGCAACATTAAAAAAACCACAATTTGCTTCCAAATCTTCTCCATGGAGTATAGAAGTCTCTATCTATATTAAATGAATCATAACTCGCCTTTACAAATGCTTTAGGAGATTCAGAACAGTGTCAGATATACACACCAATATTTCTTTAGCAGAGCAAAAGGTATGTTCTCCAGGCACTGCAACTATTAATGGCACAGAAAACCTCTAATTCTATACACATATTGCTCATGGTAACCAATCAAAACTCTTCCCTCTGTATTTTCAAACCAACACCCTCCCCCCCTCAGCCCTTTCTACCTGTTACCATAGCAACTCCCTCCTCACTGAGCTCCCAGGGTTAAAAGTTTATTCTACAATGTTGCAATTCAAATCAGCAAGCATGTTTGACCTCTCAATACACCAGCGTATCCACTGCAATCTTTCTTTAAATTACTTTTTCTTAACCACTCAAAGTACTTCTTTCACATAACAGAACCATGCACCCTAACTTTCAGTTTTCAACTATCTGAATCCACCAATCATTGCTTGTGATTCACGAGCACTGAAACTCCACAGTTTTTTTTGCAAACTCCTACTTTTCCAACTGCCATTTTATTCCTACACTTCATCTAACTGCACCAGAGCCTCCTCTCACCATGTACTCTGTCTGGATTATTGGACATAGCTACATTCACTGTGCTCAAAGGTATGCAGCTACCAGAAATGTTCACAACCTTGATTTACCAAATGTGCACATAAAATGGATTGGCCAAAGATGATTGAGATGTCATCAATTGATACCATTGGTGAAAACCTTTTACCATCTGCCGCACCCTGACCTCATAATTTTGCACTGTGGTGGAAATGACCTAGGCACTTTGACTGGGGTAGGTCTGGAGATGGTTTTAAAGTACACCTTTGGGCAATTGATGACTTTTTCCACAAACTGCCAGGGTATATTGCAATATATGCCAAAGACAGAAATGGAAGTGGTCCAACCAATTTTGTCCACAATTTGAGAAAGCAAGGAAACATGTGAATAAATCTGGTTCTGCTTACATGAGAGACTATGGAATGGGTTCAATATACAACAACAACTTGCGTTACAACATGCAAGATATCTACAGAGGAGATGGTGTGCACTTCTCAGATGAGGGGAATAGAATATTCCTCCTGAATTTAAGACTGTGCATTGGTACCTACTTGTAGGTACTTAAATCAGCCACAGAACCCAAAAGCTCTTTTCAGGGCTACCCTACCTCTGATCACTCCAAATGATTATCTTTTTCTAACGTTTTTCACTATTTTTCACCAAAGTACGCTCCCCGGTACGCTTCCTGGTGCGCATACCGGGCGCCCCCCCCCGCGAAAAATTAATTTTTTCCCCCGCCTATATGGGCCTCCTAAGACCCCCTCACAACACCTAGAGGGTCAGGGAGTGCCTACCATGCCCCCTTATACCCATTCCCAACGTTGTTTCTCCTCCATTTTCTGTCTCAAATCTACCGAAACACAAAATTGAGGACTCCCGTAGCACTGGCGGTACGCGTACCGGGGCGCACACCGGGAAGCGCCCCTAAAAATTTTTGGAAGTCAATTAACTTAAAAACCACTGGAGAGACTTTCACCATATATAGAATAGGCCATACTACATACCAGTCCCTACCATTTCCCCAAATTTGGTGGAATTCCATTGAGCCATTTGAGCTGTAGCACTGTCTAAATATCCTGAGGTAAATTACGTGACAAAAACACATCTGAAGTGTTAGAATTTACAACCAATTAAAATGTTACTTTCATTTTCTACTTTTTTCCTGACATTTGATTGGTTATGTACATGAATATAAATGAAAAATGAGAGGGAAACACGGCCATTTTGACTACAACTACCTGAGGTACATCTTGAAAGGATTTTCGCATTTTTTCTTCTTCACCTCTCTGTAAAGTAAATTGATAATTTGTAAGGGGCACTTTAAGTTAATTTGTAAAAACGTTTTCTGATAATTATTTACTGTCCCTCTGCTATAGTTATAGATAGAGATAGGCTCCTCTGTTATATTTATGGATTGACTTAGGCTTCTCTGCTATAATTATGAATTTACTTACGCTTCTTCACAGTCACTTTTTTATATTTCTACTTCCTGCCTGTTACCATACACTGCCCAAAGTTAACTTCACTGTTAAAAAATCAGAACTACCTGTCTGAACTTAAACCCAACAGTGTCCTAACTCTACTGATATAGTTATTTTTTATGCAATGTACAGCAAAAAAATGGAAGGGGAGCAAGAAAATATCAATGTTTCCTTCAAGATTACATATGAGGAGATTCTTAATGAAGATTTTGTTGAAGAAGATTTTATGGATTAGTCTTTGGATCAACAATTTATTGAATGTTTACAAGATATAGAAAAATGCATTTTTGAGAAGATTCCAGATGATCTAATGCTGGAAGTTTTATTGAACTATGAAAATTCTAACCAATACATTTTTATTTCATAATTAAAAATTGTTTAAGACATTATTCATTTGTATATCTAATTCATGAAGTACTACCAAAATAATTGTGTTTATATTATAGTATAAAGTGAAACTTACAGTATACTGTGCAATTTTAAAACATCATAAGGGAGCAGGGTTGACTACCCATGATCCCCTAGGTCTTCTCAGGGAGTACTTAAAGGATCTGTTTCTGCTTTCCTGACAGACTATGGTATGGATTCCATATACCACAATAACTTCTGTAACAACATGCTAGATATCTACATAAAAAAGGTGTACATTGAATTTAAAACTCTGCATTGGTACCTACATGTTGGTACTTAAATCACCCACACAACACAACAACTCTATTCAGAGCTACCCTACCTCTAAGCACTTTAAATTATCATTTTACTGTTTCACTGAGTTTTCCCCATGTGTGGGGGGGTGTGTGTGTGGGGGATGGTGGGGTGTGTCTGTGAGGTGTGTGTGTGTATGTGTCTGGGGGTGAGGGGTATAGGTGTATGTAGGTGTATGGGGTATGTGGGTGTGGGTGGGGGTGTGGGTATGTAAGGTGTGTGTGTGGGTGTGGGTGTATGGGGTGTTTGAGTGTTTGAGTGTAGGTGGATGTGTGGGTGTGTGAGGTGTGTGTGGGAGGTGTGTGGGTGTACTCTATTCAGAGCTACCCTACCTCTAAGCACTTTAAATTATCATTTTACTGTTTCACTGAGTTTTCCCCATGTGTGGGGGAGGTAGTGTGTGTGGGGGATGGTAGGGTGTGTCTGTGAGGTGTGTGTGTGTATGTGTCTGGGGGGGTGTATAGGTGTATGTAGGTGTATGGGGTATGTGGGTGTGGGGGGGTGTGGGTGTGTGTGTGGGTGTGGGTGTGTGGGGTGTTTGAGTGTAGGTGGAGGTGTGGGTGTGTGAGGTATGAGTGGGAGGTGTGTGGGTGTGCGGGTATGTGTGTAGGATATGTGTGTATGTGTGGGATGTGTGGGTGTGTCTGTGAGGTGTGTGGGGTGGGGGGGAGGTGTGTGGGGGGGTGTGTGGGGTGTGTCTGTGAGGTATCTGTGTGCATGTGTGTGTGTGTGTTGGGGGGGTGAGGTGTGTGTGTGAGTGTGGGTGTGTGGGATGTGTGGGTGTGGGTGTGGATGTGTAAGGCATCGGTGTGGGAGTGTGGGGTGTTTGGGTGTAGGTGGAGGTGTGCGTATGTGAAGTATGTGTAGGGAGTGTGTGGGTGTGGAGGTGTGGGGTTGTGTGCGTGTGGGTGTGTGTGGGGCGGACTTGTAGGTACCTAAAACAGCCACAGAACCCAAAAGCTCTTTTCAGAGCTACCCTACCTCTAATCACTCAAAATGATTTTTTTGCACTACTATTTTTCCCCAAAGTACGCTCCCCGGTACGCTCCCCCGTGCGCGTACCGGGCGCTCCCCCCGCGAAAATCGAAAAAAATGTAAAAAAAAATTTCACCCGCGGGACCATTTTGTGGCCCCCACATCAAACCTATGGGGTCAGGGGGGGTCTACCCTGCCCCCTTTTGATTATTTCCCCCTTTGTTTTTACCACCTCTTGTGTCTCGATCCTACCGAGACACAAGATGGCGGCCGCTCCAGACTGTTTCGAATGTTTACAGACACCCGAGAGCCAATCAGCTTTCCGTGCGCAAGTCACGGGGCGCGGCTATAGATATATACATTTTTTGGAATCTAAATTACTCAAAATCCTCTGGAGCAAATATCTTGAGACATAGCAAAGGCACATCGGGCTACCAGTCCCTACAATTTTGCCAAGTTTGGTGAAAATCCATTCAGCCGTTCGAGCTAAAAGTGAGACCGACCGCCCTATGGAAATTAACATGGGGAAAACACGTTTTGGGACCCCCCTTTTATCTCGGCCCCCGCTTGATGGATCCCCCCCAAACTTTCAGAGAAGGACCGGAGCGCCGCGAGGCAAAGTTGAGGAAATTGTCACGCAGATTCCTCAACCGGCGCCAAAGTTATTCCCAATCGAATGTTGCGATTTCCCTATGGAAATCAATCCTAACTATAACTACCTACTGGCGACCGCCAGTAGGTAATATATATATATATATATATATATATATATATATATATATATATATATATATATATATATATATATTACCTACTGGCGGTCGCCAGTAGGTATATATAGTTAGGATTTTTTCCCTATGGGATTTTTGAAAATTCTATGTCTAATAACTTTGGCGTTTGTGGACGGAATTGGCTGAAATTTTCAGGAAAATGGCACATTTTGTTTCTGAGCAGCCCCTGAAAATTGGGTGGGGGTTCGTCCAGGGGGGGTCGAGAAAAAAGGGGGGTCCCAAAACGTGTTTTTAACATTGAGTTTTCCATAGGGCGGTTGGCCTCACTTTTAGCCCGAATGGCTGAATGGATTTGCACGAAACTTGGCAAAATTGTAGGGACTGGTAGCCCGATGTGCCTTTTGTAGGTCTCAATATATGTGCTCCAGTGGATTTTGAGAAATTAACGTTTAAAAAAAGATATATATCTGTAACAGCGGACCGGGCAGCGCCCCGGTTCGCGGACCTTACGCGTACCAGAACTTCGCGTAGCGAAGCTGATTGGCTCTCCGGTGTCTGTCAACATTCTAAACAGTCCGGAGCGGCCGCCATCTTGTCTCTCGGTAGGATTGAGAGACAAGAGGAGGCCAAAACAAAGGGGGAAATAACCATAAGGGGGCATAGTAGATCCTCCCTGACCCCCTAGGTTTAAAGTGGAGGCTTTAAAAGGGCCCCGCGGGGCAAAAAAAAAGATTTTATTTTTTTTGTTTTTTTGCGTGGGTAGCGCCCGGGTCGCGAACCGGGAAGCGTTCTGGGCAGCGTACTGCAATGAAAAATGAATGATAGACTTTTCAAATACTGTATGTTAATTGATTGTTGGTTTTGTTGATTATTTTTTAATTTTAATTTTTTCTGTAAACTACTTTCCCACCTTTTTTGATGGTGCGCTTCCCAGGGAGCGACCCGGTACGCGAACTGTTGAGCGCCCCGGTTCGCGAACCTTAAGCGTTACGGGAGTCCACCATTTTGTGTTTCGGTCGAATTAAGATACAAAATGGAGGGCAAATAATGTTCAGAATGGGTAGAAGGGGGCACGGTAGACTTATCTTGACCCCCTAGGTTTTGTGAGGGTGGCTGAGGAGGCTTATATGTGCGAAAAAAAAGCACTTTTTTTAAAACATTTCGCGAGGTTAGCTCCCGGTTCGCGTACCGGGTAGCGCCCCGGGGAGCGTACTTTGTTGAAAATTAGTGAAAAAAGTTAGAGTAAAATAATAATTGTGAGTTATCAGATGTAGGGTAGCTCTGAGAAGAGCTTTTGGGTTTATGGTACATTTAGGTACTTATAAGTAGGTACCAATGCACAGTCTTAAATTCAGAGTGAAAATTCTGTTGCCCTCATCTGAGAAGTGAACTCCATCTCCTCTGTAGATATCTTGCATGTAGTAACGCAAGTTATTGTTGTACAGGGAGCCCTTTCCATGGTCTCTCATGTAAGCTGAAACAGATTTGTTTACATGCTTCCTCGACTTCTCAATTTGTGGACAAAATTGGTTTGACCACCTCCATTTCTGTCTTTGGCATATATTTGAATATACCAAGGCAGTCTGAGGAAAAAGTGCCATCAATTGCTCAAAGGTGTCCTTTAAAAGCATTTCCAGACCTACCCCAGTCAAAGTGCCCAAATCATTACCCCCACAGTGCACAATTAACAGGTCAGGTTTGGGCAAATGCATAAAGGTTTTCACCAATGGTATCAATTGGTGACATTTTAATCCTCTGTGGCCAAACCACTTAATTTCCACATCTTGTAAATTGAGGTTAGGTAAATTTCTGTTCTCAGCATACCTGTGAGCCCAGTGGATATAACTATGTCCAACAATCCAGACAGAAAACATGGTGAGAGAAGGTTCTGCTGCAGTCAGATGAAGTGTGGCAATGAAATGGCAGTTGAAAAAATGAGAGTTTAAAATGAAAAAAACTGTGGAGTTTCTGTGTTAATGAAGCAGTAACAGTGATTGGTGGATTTTGATTGCTGAAAACAGAAAGTTAGGGTGCATGGATGAGTTCTTTGAAAGATGTATTTTGAGTGGTCAAGAAATAATCATTAAATGAAAGATTGCAGTGGATACGCAGGTGCACTGAGAGTTCAGAGTTCAATTGCAACATTGTTGTGTGAACTTGCAAACACCAGAGGTCTTCCAAGAGGTGGTTGCTATGCAGAAAAGGCATGAAATGGCAGAGGGGGGAAGGGTTTTCATTTGAAAAAAAGTGAGGGAAGAGTTTTGATTGGGTGACATGAGAGATATGTGTGAAGAATTACAGCATTTCTGTGCTTTTGATAGCTGCAGACTCTGGAGTGCATACCTTTTGCTCTGCTGAAGACAAATTGGTGTGTTTCTGAGACTGTTTTCAAACTCAAAGTATTTGCTAAGGTGAGAAAATATTTCTTTAATTTAGATAGAGAATAGTGTGCTTTAAGGAGAAAATTATGAAGAAAGTTGTGTTTTTCAAATGTTGCTTTGTCTCAAGTGTTTTACAAATAGATTTTGTTTCTTTGAGAAAATGTAATTGGAGAAAATGTGAAGTATTAGTACTGACAGGGTGTTTTTCTGCATAGGAGCTGTGGAGTCTTTTCAAATTATGACTTGAGAATCGTTTTTGAGGAAAATGAATGGTTATAATATTTCTGACAAGGACATAATGGTGTATGCTTCTTTATAATGCAATTGAATGTCTCTGATGTTATTTTTCCCATTTTAATGTAAGACCTTTCTCTGTGGCGCAAATTGCTTGTAAATATGCTCCCACCTGTGCATGGTAAATTTAGATTTTGAATGTTTGTGTTACATAGCCATGTTAAAAGTGATACAAACATGCTGCAAAGGCAATCAAAAAACGCTTTTATGTGTCTTAAGGACATTTTAAGTAATTTTCCCATGTGCAGTGTTTTGAAATTATGATTTGAAAATCGTTTTTGGGGAAAAGGAATTGTTTTTAAATTTATGACAAAGACATAATGGTGTATGCTTTTTTATAAGGCAATTGACTGTCTCTGATGTTATTTTTCCCATTTTAATGTAAGACCTTTCTCTGTGGCGCAAATTGCTTGTAAATATGCTCCCACCTGTGCATGGCAAATTTAGATTTTGAATGTTTGTGTTAAATAGCCATGTTAAAAGTGACCCAACCATGCTGGAAAGGCAATCAAAAAACACTTTCATGTGTCTTAAGGACATTTTAAGTCATTTCCTCATGTGCAGTGTTTTCAAATTATGATTTGAAAATCGTTTTTGGGGAAAAGGAATGGTTTGTAAATTTATGACAAGGATATAATGGTGTATGCTTCTTTATAAGGCATTTCTGTGTCTCTGATGTCATTTTTCCCATATTATATTAAAAGACCTTTCCCCGTGGGGCACATTCATTGTAAATATGGTCACACTTGTGCATGTTAATTTTGGTTTTTACTGTTTGAGTTACATAACCATGTTAAAAGTGACCCCAAAAAATTGCAAAAGCTTTCAAAAAACACTTTCATGTGTCTTAAGGACATTTTAAGTAATTTCCCCATGGGCAGTGTTTTCAAATTATGACTTGAAAATCGTTTTTGAGGTAAAGGAATGTTGTTAAAATTTATGTGCGCTATATGCCCCCAAATTTCTTTTTCAGGGGTGCAGCAGGGTGTTCTTGAGACACCCCTGCACCTTTGGAAAAATTCCTAATTTGCGATGAGCTAATTGCTAATCGCAAATTGCACCTTCATTCCTATGGTCCTCCTGGCCCATGGAAATGAATGGGTAATTTGCAATTAGCAATTTGCTCATCGCAAATTAGGAATGGTAAAGAATCGCTATTTATTCCTTAAAATTCGCTATTTAGGAAATGCAAAATAGTTTGATGGTACATATGGCGGTTCATCTGTAACAAGATAAGAAGGTTAGGGATACATTTATGATGACTGGCGCAATGAAGTGGACATTACTTACTACATTGGTAGAGCTTTACATGTATTATGTCCTCTGTATTCTTCATCAAGCGTAACTTTAATCTGCAATCCTGAGTAGGTCTCACCTTAAACAAACCTCTGGATAGGCCACACCTTATCGTCATCATGAATTAATCATTTAAAATGCTAGGGACAGATTTATGATAGGTGTATGCCTCTTTTGCGCCACTTACAAAACAATGTCCACGGGGAAATGACTTAAAATGTGCTTAAGACACATGAATATGTTTTTTTAAAGCGTTTGCAATTTTTTTGGGTCACTTTTAACATGGCTATGTGACTCAAACAGTCAAAATCTAAATTCACCATGCACAGGTGGGAGAATATTTACAAGGAATGTGCTCCATGGGGAAAGGTCTTATAATGTAATATGGGAAAAATGACATCAGAGACAGTGAAATGCCTTATAGAGAAGCATACACCATTATGTCCTTGTCATAAATTTGCAAACCATTCCTTTTCCCCAAAAACGATTTTCAAATCATAATTTGAAAACACTGCACATGTGGAAATGACTTAAAATGTCCTTAATTCAAAATTTGCTATTCCTTATTTTGCGATTGCACTGAAGGATTTGCAAATTTTGCGATTTCTTAAATGCAATGTATCAAACTAAAAATATGTAAAAAATGACATTAAGGATTTGGAAACTACCACCAACTTCTAGTTTGTGGTAATTTGCGAATTCTTTTCAAAAAAACTTTTTTTTCCAAAAAACAAAAGGTGCCATATGACGCCAATACATGTCCTTAGGGCATGTATGTGCGCCATATGCCCCCAAATTTCTTTTTCAGGGGTGCAGCAGTGTGTTCTTGAGATACCCCTGCACCCTTGAAAAAATTCCTAATTTGTGATGAGCTAATTGCTAATCGCAAATTGCACCTTCATTCCTATGAGCCTCCTAGCCCATGGAAATGAATGGGTAATTTGCAATTAGCAATTTGCTCATTGCAAATTAGGAATGGTAAAGAATTGCTATTTATTCCTTAAAATTCGCTATTTAGGAAATGCAAAATAGTTTGATGGTACATATGGCGGTTCATCTGTAACAAGATAAGAAGGTTAGGGATACATTTATGATGACTGGCGCAATAAAGTGGACATTACTTACTTCATTGGTAGGCCTTTACATGTATTATCTCCTCTGTATTCTTTATCAAGCGTAACTTTAATCTGCAATCCTGAGTAGGCCTCACCATAAACAAACCTCTGGATAGGCCACACCTTATCGTCATCCTGGATTAATCATTTAAAATGGTAGAGACAGATTTATGATAGGTGTATGTCTCTTTTGCGCCACTGTGCGTCACTTTTATGATGCAGTGGCGGTGCAAAAGATTTGCTATGAGGCGAGAAAATTACAAATTGATGCATTTAGGCAGATGTGTCATGGTGTAAAAAAAACGTGCCACATGAAACCGATGCAGCAGTGATGCAAAAGATGCACCATGTTGCAAGACAGGCCTCACTTGGGGTCATATGTATCAAGCTAATTACCATTCGCAAAGATCAAAATTCTGCAAATTTCAGCCTTTGCGAATGCCATTGCTAATTAGACAAATGGTATGTATCAAACAAGTTTGATGCAAAATAAGGAATAGCAAAATTTGCTATTCCTTATTTTGCGATTGCACTGAAGGATTTGCAAATTTTGCGATTCCTTAAATGCAATGTATCAAACTAAAAATATGTAAAAAATGACATTAAGGATTTGGAAACTACCACCAACTTCTAGTTGGTGGTAATTTGCGAATTCTTTTCAAAAAGAATTAAAAAAAAAAAAAAAAAGGTGCCACATGACGCCAATACATGCCCTTAGGGCATGTATGTGCGCCATATGCCCCCAAATTTCTTTTTCAGGGGTGCAGCAGGGTGTTCTTGAGACACCCATGCACCCTTGGAAAAATTCCTAATTTGCGATGAGCTAATTGCTAATCGCAAATTGCACCTTCATTCCTATGAGCCTCCTAGCCCATGGAAATGAATGGGTACTTTGCAATTAGCAATTTGCTCATTGCAAATTAGGAATGGTAAAGAATTGCTATTTATTCCTTAAAATTCGCTATTTAGGAAATGCAAAATAGTTTGATGGTACATATGGCGGTTCATCTGTAACAAGATAAGAAGCTTAGGGATAGATTTATGATGACTGGCGCATCACCAGGGATGTGCCAGTCATCTTGCGCCGCTGTTCCGCCACCCATGGTGTGCTGCATTTACAATGCGGCGCAGCATGGGGCAAAAATGGCACAGATGCGTGACGTATCTGTGCTGTAAAGGTGGCGCATTGCTGGAATTGTATCGCAAGTGCGATGCAGCTCAAGCAAGGCTCAGGGGTGCCCCATCTCCACAATGTTGCGTCAAGACCTATGCCTGCTTAAAGCAGGCGCAGGGTTTTGACGCAGCTTTCTCCTATCTGATTGTAAATACGGCACACCATGGGTGGCAGAGCAGCGGTGCACGTTAACTGGTGCATGCCTGGGGATGTGCCATTTAACATAAATCTGCCCCTTTACATTTAAGTATGTGCAGGGGACACAGAGTTGGTGAGGCTTATCCAAGGTTAAGAAGAGATGAGTCCTGTTCACTGAAAAATTAGACATAGGCTTCACCTGCTCAGCATCGCTGGACATGGCTAAATAATAGCTGCAAAATGTTACTCTTGTTAAACAATTTTACTATTATAATCTCTGAGATTTGTCTCTTACTCTGCAACATCTCATTGTTGTTATCTTTCTTTAAAGATAAAGACAACATCAACATGAGCGACAATCTGCAATCAGTTGATTTTGACCTCATCATTGAACTTGTAATTGAAACATCAGTGGATGTTGATCCCTTGGATGATTTAAATCCTGAGGATGAAGAAGAGCGTGATGAGGATGCAGATTTGTCCGAATTATATGACATAGGGTGGGAAGCTGACCTGCTTGAGCCTATGGAACTATAAACATTTATTTTTAAAATTTATAATAAATAAAAAGTAAAAGTGTAAACCGTTTAATTTAAAAATAAAGACACCTTCAATAACAGGTTATGTGTAGTGTCTTCAATAAAATATTAAAATATGCTCATAAAATTAGATCAGATTCACATATAAAATAGCACAGGTAACATGAATATAAATTCCATTTCTTTTCTGCTATTTCTGTATTGTAAATTTGCCAAGGACTAAAAAATCTTCTATTTAAAATGTCAAGTAATGTGTTAAGTTTTTGATCACTGTTATTGATTTACTGTTTGGTAATAGTGGTTAATAACATTTTTTAATATATTTTACCACAGATTCAACTGCAGATCATTTCAACATTTCACCATGCCAACGAAAGAAAGAGAGAGAAAGGCTGCAAAACGTCAAAGACAGCAGGCCAATCAAAAGAAGCAGCAGTCCTCTAACAAAAAGATTTGTCAAGTCACGAAGAAAGCACCGGGTAAGAGTACAAAAACATTCATAAGAAATATGTGTAGTAAAACAAATATTACTACAGAAAATGTTTCAGACCATAAAAAGAGAAGCAATTCAAATGGAAAGGAAAGGCCAATCAAAAATGTTACTGCTAGAGCAAGAGATAACTCTGTGCATGATAGTAGAAGGAAACAACAGTTTAGGGACATTCGTAAACGAATGTTCCGCAACAGGATAATTGGCAATTTGTTAAAAAATATTAAGAAAGGTCAACAGAAAGTGGTTTTTTATGAGAGAAAAAAAAAAGTTGAGAAAGTTATTGATCAGGCATTTGAAATTAAACGTAAGTTATTTATTTTGATAATCAATAGAATTAGGAAGCTAAACAAGGCAATTTATGATTTCAAAAGAAATAGTAGATGGAAGAGAATAGTTAATCGTAGTAATTTTTGTGAAGTTTTTTCTGGAGAATGGATGCATAGTTCAAGCTCTGAGGCATTTTTTAATGAGGAGAGTTATTTCCAGGATAATGATTTGGTGCATGCAGTTGACACCAGTGGTCGTGCTTATGAAGTGAAAGATGGTTGTCCAGTTGAAAAAGAAAAACTTGTGACAACAGAGGCAGAAGAGGTGTTAGGTAATGAGGTTTTAGGAAGGCGTGCTAAGGGTCCTGTGTACACCTGGAAGTGTAGTAGTATTTGTAGTGTGCGACAGGATTCCATCAATTTGCTTTGTGATTTTGTACGGTCATTTAATAAGAAAAGTTTGAAGCAGAAAATAAGGTTGTTGCAAGAATTAGATCCTTGCAGAGTGAGAGAAGTGACAGGTTTGCATGGTCATTCACTGGCTTGTCTTTCCAGGAGAGTATGCCAGAGTGTTTTTCATCATTTCAGGATGCTAGCAGTGCATCATAATAAAGTGAGGAAATTAGTTAGAATGTTGTATTATGCTAAGAGTCCAGCAATTATGCTTAAACAATTATGCGCTGCTCTTTTGCATGGTTCTGAAATAGATGTGAAGAATATATGTGAAGAAATTGAGTTTTGTTACTTTGGAAGTGAAGAGGAGAATGTTGAAATTGACCAAGAAGAAGCGGGTAATGTGGAAGATAGTGTACAGGTTTCCAGTACAGATAATTTCCAGAGGGAAATTCCGACGTTTCAGGTCAAATCAAGTGAGAGGCCAAATTTCACTTGTGTGTGTCGTCGACGCACTTATTATAAGAATCAGACTAAGTTAGTGGATTTATATGCAAAAAGTGAAAGGGAAAATAATAGTGAATGGAAGGATTTCACAACATACTTGATGGTAGAAAATTGTTTTGATTTGGGATTGGATCAACGTGTGTGTACTTATTGTTGTATCAAATTAAATCAAAACCAGATGCCTGCTAGAGCAGTTCATAATAATCTGGAATTGATTGAGATTCCTTCTGAATTGAATGATTTAAATACTTATGAATCTATTTTGATTCAAAGTATCCATCCCTTTCAGGCTATTGTAAGAATGGAGCCAAAGACAGGGAAATTGCCTCCATCAGATTTACAGAGAGGATTAAAGGGAAGAGTTGTTTATTTGCCTCTAGATTTGAAGAAAAACATTAACACAATTGGAGTAGAAAAAGTGGAAGAGGAACCTCTGGTTATCTTAGTTAATGGGGTTCCGACAAAGAATAAGAAAATATGGCAAGATTTAGTAGATGTTAGGAAAGTTAAAAAGGCAACATTGTATTTGAAAAAAAATAATAAATACTATAAGAATGTATATGTTGCAGAAGAGGAAGTAAGTGAGGAAGAGGATAGCGATTTGTGTGCTGGTCAAATTGAGAAAGTAGAACCCTCTACTAGTGAAGAAATATATGAACATTATAGTGTTCATCCTTTGCATTCCAAGGAAGTCATGGGGAATGCTATTGAGTTGTTTCAAATGAAACAAGCCAAAGGGAGTCCCATTAGTGTTTGGGAGGAAAGTTTGGAAGCTCGGTGTTTCCCACAGCTTTTTCCAACAGGTCAGGGAGGAAGATATGATGAGCGACCTCATCAAATTCCTGCTTCTGAATACCGGACTTTGCGATTGTATGCAGTAGATGCTAGGTTTCGACAATGCATTCCCTATTTGTTTCATCTCCTGTTTGAAAGCGATCTGTCTGGACTGTCATATGCAGTGAACCACATCTTGAAAAGTGGTATACACATGCAAAACATCTCGGCAAGTGACTTTATGGATAAAGTCAATGTCCAAGACAGTATTTTGGATTCTCACCTGATTAATCTCATGGCGTGTCAGCGTGGTACTAATGAGTACTGGTACCGTCGTCATGGTGATTTAAAATGTATGCTGAGGAACTTAGGTACTCCCACATGGTTCCTCACTCTGAGCTGTGCCGAGTATGGCTGGGAAGACTTACTTGAATTTCTACGAGAGGCAAATGCTAACGTAGATAACATCGAATTCAAGACACCCGGAGAACTGTGCTCTTTGGATCCAGTCAATGTATGTAGGTACTTCAATCATAGATTTGAAGCTATGATGTCTTTCATCATGAATAAGAAGAATCCACCTCTTGGAGAGGTGTTGGATTTCTTCTTGAGAAAGGAGTACCAAGCAAGAGGTGCTCCTCATATACATATGTTGCTGTGGATCAAGGATGCACCTAAATTTGGAACGGATCCAGAAGACTCAGTGATGAGTTTCATCCAACAGTATTCTACGTGTGCTGTTCCAAACGCAAAGGAGAAGAAAAGCCTAAGAGAAAAAGTTCTGCGTTTCCAAAGCCATCGATGTGGAAAGTACTGCCGTCGTAAATTCCGAAACAAGGACAAGTTCTACACCAAATGTCGTTTCGGCTTTCCACGACCGGTGATTTCTAAAGGAAGAGTAAACAGTTTGATGTCTTCGCTGCGACATAATGTGATGAAGAAATCACCTAAAAACACATACAATTTGAAGAGGAACGAAGAGTCCAAGTACATCAACGACTACAACCCGGTGATTTTGTCCATGTGGAATGCTAACATGGATATACAGTTTGTGGCTGATAACTGTATGGCTGTGGCTCGGTATGTGACATCTTACATCACCAAAAAAGAGAAGACAGAATTGAAGGATATGTGGGAGGACATTTCCCATGAAAAGAGCCTCAGCAAGAAGTTGTACAGTTTCAGTCTGAAGATGTTGTCGCATCGAGAAATTGGAGCTTACGAATGCTCTGACCGGTTGTCTTCAGCAAGTCTCTATGCCAAGTCCAGGAGTATCGTTTGGGCGAGTCTTGGTCTTGCTACAACGCGTAATCGAGTTCTGAAACCTGTGCGGGAAATTGAGTATTTGGCGGAAAAGGAGCCAAACAGTACCGACATTTTGAAGACCAACATGTTGGATACATATTATTCAAATAGAAGCAGTCACCTCGACAATGTTTGTCTGTATGAGGTTCTTCAAAATTACATATTCAAGAGGAACATCAAAGAAGATACTGAGAAAGGAGTGTATGCTGTAATAGGAAGTGAGGGATGTCTGGTCAAGCAAAGAAAATGCCACTTGGTAAACCATCGAAAATTGAGTGGCGAATCTCCTGAAAAAAAGGAGTTTTTCTATTTAGCACTTTTGAAACTTTTCAAGCCTTGGCGTGCAGAAGAGGAACTGCTTGGAGATTTCCTCTGTTACGAAGACTCTTTCAATGCTGCAAAGGAGACCATAGAATGTCCTGCTTTTCCCAAATATGTAGAAATGTTGAATGCGGAAATTGAGCAGGAAGCAACGATTGCAGCCGAGATTGCCAGAGACAGTTCTCAGGACAGTCAGAGTTCTGCTTCATTGAGTCAGGATCCACTAGGAGGACCTGTTATCGAAAATGAAGCTGCCACTGCTATGAATGAAGTGGAAAGAGCCATGGCACATGCTCAGGAGGATGCGGTTAACTTAGAAGAGTTGGAAAGACAACTCAACGTTGAGCAGAGGAAAATATATGACGAAGTTACCATGCAAATTGATCATGGATTAAGTCATGACAAGAAAGAGTGCTCATGTACGTCGTTGAAGCCTGTCCGACTGTACGTGAGTGGAGAAGCGGGAACTGGAAAAAGTTTCCTCATTAAAGCAATTTCATGCTATTTGCAGGAAAGGACAGAGTCATCGCTGTCTTGTGTTGTCACCGCTCCAACTGGACTGGCAGCACATAACATTAAAGGGATTACTTTACATCGTTTACTGATGCTGCCAGTGGAGCATGACAACAAATTACAATATCACAATCTATCTGGAGATGCTTGTTTTGAAGTTTCAAGAATCTTGAGGAAAATGAAACTTCTTATCATTGACGAAGTAAGCATGGTTTCCAATGTCATGCTTGCCTTTGTGCATTTGAGAATGCAAGAAGTTCTCAAAACAGAGTATGATGTGGTATTTGGTGGCAAACACATCATTGTTTTCGGAGATCTTTTGCAGCTGACACCAGTGAAAGGGCAACCTGTGTTCAAAATGCTCACGCATGAAGATACCAGGAAGTGCCTAGGCAGCATTAGCAACGTCAATATATGGTTAAACTTCAATTATGCTGAACTGCATGAAAATATGCGTCAGGCGAAGGATGAAGTTTACAAGACTATTCTACAAGATGTTAGAATTGGAAAAGTGACCGAGCATGGGAAAGAAGCTTTACATGCACGATTACTGTCAAATTTATATCCAGAACAAGATGTTGTGCCTGAGAATATTTTTCAGAAAATTACTGATAAGAAATCTGGAATATGTTTGATGCCAACTCTTGCAGAATGTGCCAAATTCAACAACAAAATGTTGCATTTAGAAAAGCAAGAGATTGTGAAACTGGAAGCTATTGACAGAGTAGAGCATATGGGATCAACAATTATTTTGTCTGAGAATCTGAAAACAAAATTGGATTCATTAGAGAAGAGTATGTCTAAAACTGCAGGTTTTGAAAAGACTCTGAATGTGTGCTTGAACTGCCGTATAATTTTAAGAAGGAATTTACATGTTGAAAGAGGTCTGGTAAATGGATCAATGGGTAATGTTGTTGATTTTGTAAAATACAGAAATAGAGATGGAATTGAATTTTTAAAAATTAAATTTGATGGCATTGAGGAAGTACAGCTAATTGGTCGTTGCTCTGCTAGATTTTTGCTTGTAAAAGACTTATATGTTCGCCGTAAGCAGTTTCCTGTTTGCTTGGCATATGCGGTGACAATCCATAAATCGCAAGGTTTAAGTGTAGACTGTGCATTGGTGAATATTGGCAGTTCTGTGTTCAAGGAGGGTATGGCATATGTGGCATTGTCACGAGTTAGAACTTTATCGGGATTGTACTTGATTGAGTGTGATGTCACAAACATTTGTGCGGATCTAGATTGTGTTAAGGAATACAATAGGTTAAGAAGAGAGTATGCGCCACATTTGCCTCAGTATCCTTTGTTTGAGAAACGTGTGGTAGGCCGGAAACGAAGAAATGTGACCAATACTGGGGAGGTTGTAGCAAAAAGACGAAAAGTCGATGAACCTAAAATTACAAGCAGAAACAAAAAGGATTCTGTTGAAGATGTTGTTGGTTTTCAATTTGAAAACAGTTCTGGTGTCAACTGCTATGCTAATGTAGTGGTTAATGTTTTGTTTTCTCTAGAAAATGTAAAAGAAGAGATTGTGGTCAATTCTGATCAAAGATTTTGCAGTTTGTTAAATTCTGTGTTAGAGAAATGTAGCACTGATAGAACAAACATAGAAAGTGTGTCTGAAATTCGAAATCTGTTAGACAGATGTTCAGGCCAAACACAATTCTCTCAAAATAGTCAGCAAGATTGTCAGGAGTTTTTAATGTATATGCTTGATGTATTGCATGCTGAAGGTGTAGATGTAGATCAGCTGTTTGGGCTTTCTTATCAATGGCAGCATGACTGCGAGAACTGTATGGTATCAAGTACTACTAGTGTAGACTCAGAAAGATTTATATATTTAACTTTGCCAGACAGTAAATCAGTCTCCTTTAATAAGCTAGTAAAAGGAGCTGATCACAACATGGAGTGTAGCCAATGTAAATCTGAAATGATTTCCACATTATTTATACGAACATATGGCCAGTATGTCATTTTAATGTTCCAACGATGTAGGCCTGATGGAACAAAATTGACAACTTTAATTAAAAATTTTGTAGCTTCGCAGTTGTCAATATCAGGAAGGACTTTTGTAACTGCAGCAATTATATATCATGACGGCCCTTCAATAACATCAGGACATTACACAGCTTATTTAAAGTCTAGAAATGGCTGGTCATTCTGCAATGATTCTGTTTAAATTTTCCCAAAAAAATTGCCGTATGACCTTAAAAACTCTTACCTGGTGTTTTTAAAACCAAAATTTTAGGGAAATAATCTCGGGATGTGCTCTGTGGAATTTCAAGAAGTTCTAATGGCTCCTACACAATTTGGCCTTGAGGATAAGTGTAGTTCAGAGACATAACTTCTAACCATAAGACTGGACGTCATGGAGAAATAAGTGCACTTTGAATGAGTTCAGAAAAACTATTTCTTTTTATAAGCTAATTGAAGCAGCCAATCAAAACATAGAGTAGAGGGAATGTAAGTCTGCAATGCTGTCTACTGTTTTACATTGCTTTGTGATTAAAAGTGATGTAGAGAATTAAATAATTGTAGTACTCATAGAGGTGGTGTAAGTCTGCTTCATAGTAAGCAGTATCAGTGTCATAGGAAATGTAGAACATGACTGAGCAAGAAGGGGAAGATATTACTATTCCAGGATTGTGAAAATGATCTTCAACATTTTAATTCTGAAAGTTGCAGAAATGCCAAATGACGGGATTGGCTTACAAGAAATCCAAGAGTTATAAATGGCTCTGACAAGATTTGGCCTTGTGGAAACTTGTGGTAGAGAGCAAGAAGTCATTTATTGCATGTAACATGTTTTTAAAAACGATGGAGATTTTCTTTCAGAAAGTGGCGGGCTGAAAGTAATAACAGCACAACAGAGTATAAGCTGTTCATAGGACATCCTTTGACGTCATGGAAAGTAAGTTAACTTTAAGGAGTTCTGAATTCTGATTTGTTATGTTGTATGGGTTTTTTAAACACAATCATTTTGATTGTGTTTTTTTTTCCCCGCTGTTATATGATGAATACCTTCAAGTCACTGTTTTTAGTGAAATTTGATACATTCTGAGAACAGCAAAAATAAACCATTTAACATGTATAATTAATTCTGTACTGTTTGCATTTATGATGTATATGTAGAACTGTGTAGGAGGCATGGAGAAGGTGAGGCTTCTGTAAGTGTCAAAGTTGTTGCATGCAGTGCTGCACTTCTGCGTATTCTTTCATATGCTGGACTACATCTGCACAATGAGATACCTAAGCAAAGGAAACACAAGTGATGTGATTTTGAAATGAGCAAAATAAATTGTACGTATTTAATTTACATCACCTGTGTTTACTATCATTACGAATCACATTGTGCAGATCAAGTTTAGGTCTGTCCAGGGAAACATAGGAGGTTTGGACTTTGTTCAAGAGTGCAGTGGACATGACTCACTTCATTGGTAGACCTTCACATGTATTATGTCCTCTATTCTCTTCAACAACTCGAAATTTCATCTGCAACCCTGAGTAGGCCTCACCTCAAACAAACCTCTGGATAGGACACATCTTATTGGCATCCTGAAGCACTTATTTAAATTTTTAGTGTCTTGCGACACTTTTCTGAGACAACAGCAATGCAAAAGATGCACCATGTTTTAAGATAGGCCTCACTTCATCTGCATCAAGATACTGTTAGTTTAAAATGTATATCTTTAGGACTGTGTAGGGGGCCTGGAGAAGCAGAAGCTTCTGTAAGTGTCAAAGTTGTTGAAAAACTGTTTGACCTTCAATTTTTTCTCTTGTCTTTTGTAATTTTTAAATACATGTTTTAATATTTTTCAAATGTTTGTCCTCTCTTTCACAGATTGAAAGTATAAAAACAAAAAGTGAGTAATTTAACGACAATTATAAAGTAAATGTTTTGTACTCTTTTCGTTACATTTCTATCACATTTAACTTCTATTAGTTCCACTGCTTCATTTCTTTAACCCTCAGTTTCCCGCCTTTGCTACTTCCCTCATTCCTTTCTCTATTACCTACTTACTCAACTCCTTCCACTCTTTTTCTCAGTCCCTCTCTTCTCATAGTTCCTCACTCTTGTTCACTCACTCCGTCTCTATTACTCTTAGTGTCTTTGACTGATCACTGTATCACTATTTGTTCATAATGCTTTCTCTGTGTAGTTGAAGCACACTAAGGGGCATATTATGAACACAGCCAATAAAATTATTGCTCTTTTTATTGGCAGAAAACTGGTGCAAAAGTGGTTTTAGCGGCAGTTTTCTGCCGCAAAAGCAGCTTTAGCGACACATTTCTGCCAATAAAAGCTGCAAAACTTTTATTGCCTATGTTGATGATATGGCTCTATGTTACTTACATTTCTTTGCTGTTTCAATTAATCTTTTTCTGTTATTTTTTGTTTTCTGTTTTCTATTTTTTCTCTCTGTTATTCCTCATGTTTTAATCTTATTTTGAACATTCACTTACATTCTCCAAGAAACTCTTCTTTGTTAATGTTATACTCTCTTTTTTTTTCTTTCACTTCGTTATCTATTTTGTTTTTCACAATTATACCCTCTTCCATCTTTTCTTCGGTAAATAGATCTATTAAACAGTATCTCTTCTTTACTCCCTATAGCTGTCTTTCTTTTAACATCACTGTCTGTTTACTTTCCTTATACTTACTCTTTTTTTTTTTTGGTTAGCTCCCGGTCCGCGTACCGGGAAGCTAACCGGGAAGCGAACCAAAAGAAATAGAGCTTGCCAGAGTGCTAAACATTCTAGCAATTTTTTTTGAAAGGAAAGGTAGTTCTGAAAAGAACTTTTTTTTTAAATATTTTTGTTGTTTTATATTTTTTTTTATTTTTTGAACATTTTTTGTTTTTTGTATTTTTTGAACAATTTTATATTTTTTTTGGTTTTTTTTGGGGGGGGAAACAACAAAAAACAGGCATTGAAAAGGGCTCAACAGGAGCAAAAAAAAAATTACTGGGGGCGGTTAGGGCAATTATGATGTTCATAAGCCAGGTTGATAGCATTTATACTCATATTGCCACATGCTATCAACGCACCACAGTGCATACAAGTGTGTTTCATGTGGCCAAAATTCTCTTGTATGTTTGGCACAGTTTCCCGTGCCTCTGCTGGTGTCAATGAAATTGTTGATCTTGATCTGGCCACAGGAGTTGATGTTGGATTTTCCTGCAAATCCCGTATTTCCGCCCGGCTGTAATTGAGTGGATGCTTCCTGGTCATATGCCTATGCATAGTATAGTTCCCATAACTATATTTCTTATCCATCCCTCTGGATAATTTTTCTTTACAGATGAGGCAGGTGACATACCTCGCATTCACTTTTTTTTGGCCAGGAGGGATTGAATAAAACTGCCAGATGAAACTGGCTTTCTTATGGGAAACCCGGGGCACCTCTTCCAAGAACTGTGGTTCTTCTCCCTCCTCTTCCTCCATTTCTTCCTCTTCCTCCTCTGTGTTGGTTATGACCTGGGGAGGTGGTCCTCTCTTCCCATGAGGAGGTGGAGGTGGTGGTGGGGGTGCACCAGCTGAAGCAACTACTGAAGCCATTTCTGAAGTAGTAGTAATAAAGGTCTTCCTCTCACAATGATGAAAGTCAGAGTGAGGAAAGAAGGAGGGGTTTTCATCATTTGGGAAAAACAATAGTTCTCAACCAATGAAAAGTGTTATTTTTAGGTCACCTGACCTAGCCTTACATCATTATGAAACCAAAAGTGAAATGAACCAATGAAAAGTTTTATTAACAAGTCACATGACCTCTCACGCCCATGTTACGCGCTGCGGAACGTGCCCCGGTTAGCTTCCGGGTCGCTGCGCTTCGCGCCTCGGTCCGCGCCCCGGGGCACTTCCGGGTGCGCTAACGCGGTACGTCACAAGACGCATTACGCGGCAACGCGATACGTCGCGCTTTCGCGACGTGTCGCGGATCGCTTCCGGGGAGCTTCGTTTCGCGCCTCGGTCCGCGCCCCGGAGCACTTCCGGGTGCGCTAACGCGGTACGTCATAAGACGCATTACGCGGCAACGCGATACCGTCACGATGTTGATTTCTTACCGGTTCGCGGACCGGGTCGCGGCATCAATTTGAGCTAACGGAAAGCTTTCCGGTTCGCGGACCGGGAGCGAAACAAAAAAAATATTTTAAAAAAAAATTATTAATAAACATATAAAATATATTTTTGGATTTAAAGAAGAATACATTTTTCAGCTATAGATATTAGCTTTTAAAAAACCAATGAAATTCACTGAAAAAACCATAGGTTATAGACCATATATAGTTAGGAATTAGCATTTACAAAACCTTGAAAATTCACTGAAAAAACCATAGGTTATACACCATATATAGTTAGGAATTAGCATTTAAAAAACCTTATTTTACTCACACAAAACCAATGAAATTCCATATATAGTTAGTTGTACTAACTATATATCGCGCACCCGCAATCCACTGCTGATCATGTCACATATTACATCATTCATGACATGGTCAGTGACATCACTGATGACATCACTGATGACATCTCAAATGACATCACTGATGACATCACTGATGACATCTCAAATGACATCACTGATGACATCACTGATGACAACATCCAGTGACTGTATTTTTCTGTAAAGTTAAAATATGTCTTACATATTTAAGAATGAGTGGATGTATAAGTGTCTGGATGAAGAATTTAGTAGGTGCATGACTGACTGTATGAGTGAGTGGTTAAATGTGTCTCACTGAGTGCATGGGTTAGTGACTAAACTGTCTTAATTTGTGCATCATTATGTCTGTTCTTCTGTAAACTGCTGCATGTGTTGATCAGTAGCTATATGAGTAACTATATGGGTTATTGATTGGTTGCCCAAGCATTTGTATGGGACACTGAGTGTGTGTGTGGGTGGCTGGGAGGTGTATGACTCTGTGCATAGATGTATGGGTTCAAAAGTGCATGTGGAAACAGCTGTATGGGCGGTTGACTGTGTGCATGACTGTATTGGTGAGTGAATAGATATCTCAGTGCTACATGTCAAAGTAAGTACATATGTAAAATACAGTACATGTGAGAGTTGACATATATAAATAACTGTGCATAAGAGCCAGTGAATGTGTGAGTGGCTGTATGGATCATTGTGAACTTGTATCCAGGATTGTATACGTGAGTAAATATGTTTTATTATATGTTTGAATAAGTAAGGTGTGTATAACTGTATAGTTGTGAAAATGGAGGTGTGATTGATTCTTTGCATGACTGACTAGGTGTGTAAGTAACTCCATGGATGAGTGACAGTCTGTGAGTGTCTGTTTACACTGAGTGTATCTAAGGTTATATTAGAGTCTGAAGAGGTTCAACGTATTATCACATGAATTATGTCATCAGTGATGTGATCAGTAATGTCAAATGAGATGTCATCAGTGATGTCATCAGTGATGTCATTTGAGATGTCATCAGTGATGTCATCAGTGATGTCATTTGAGATGTCATCAGTGATGTCATCAGTGATGTCACTGACCATGTCATGAATGATGTAATATGTGACATGATCAGCAGTGGATTGCGGGTGCGCGATATATAGTTAGTACAACTAACTATATATGGAATTTCATTGGTTTTGTGTGAGTAAAATAAGGTTTTTTAAATGCTAATTCCTAACTATATATGGTGTATAACCTATGGTTTTTTCAGTGAATTTTCAAGGTTTTGTAAATGCTAATTCCTAACTATATATGGTCTATAACCTATGGTTTTTTCAGTGAATATATATATATATATATATATGTATTTAACACCCATAAAGTTTTTAGAAACACTCACAGTCTGCGAATAATTGTCATCAGTGATGTCAGTGATCTTGTCATGAGTGATGTAATATGTGGGGTCATAAGCAGTGCATTGTGGGGAGCAAGTTATTCTTAGCTCAGCTAACTGTAACAGTTGAATTTCTCTGTTTTGTACAAGTAAAATGTCAGCCTAACTATAACTTCCCTGTAACCTTATTTTTTCAGTGAAAAATAACATATACAGATAAGCATTTATATCTTTATGGATATGTGCTAAACTGTTACCTACCATTCGCAAGGGTACTTTTACGTATTTAGATGGATTTAACTACAAAGCTGCTGTTTGGATTCAAGCATGTGAATCTATGAAAGATTCAATACTGGAGAAAAAAAGAATTACTTACACGTAATTGCAGATCTCCAGTATTGGTATCTTTCAAAGATTCTCATGAGACCCACCCTCTTCCTCATACAGGCTCCCCTCTCAGATTTCAATAATTTTTTACCACTATTTGGAGTATTCTAGAGGATGCTATTGCCTGATCTGTTATAGTTCAAGTTTGGTCCTTTTTTTAAAAAAAAGGACATAGCCAGACTATTAAAAAATTTGCATTGCCAATATAGTCTTTGATCCTATAACAAACTACTTAACTATGGCACAGTGGAGTCCCCCTTCGATGACTGGAAATGATTCAAGCATGTGAATCTATGAAATATACCAATACTGAAGAACTGCAATTAGAGGTAAGTAACTAATCTTCATATAGATGTACTCAAAATTATTTACTCCTGTTGGAGTCTACGGTGTAAAATGACAAACTTCATCGTTCATGTTTTTGTGTGAATGCATAGTGTCATATTACTTTTGTTTCATGTCTGTATAAGCATGTTTTGAATGCAATCAGTGTGCAGTTGTTGGCGATTATACGTGTTTTCACTTCTGCATATGGTCAAACATGGAATTGCTAGGGCATGAATTGTAAGATTTTGCTATTGTTTTTCATAACTATATTGCTGATTTCACTGGTGGAATCTGTCAGCTGGTTCGACCTCTGCTCTGTGGGGGGTGTCTCTCTACTGATGCAGCCTCCCCAATTGTACAATGTATCCCCTTATTAGTCTCTCTGCGGGTGTTTCATCAAGTTGGCATTTGCTCAATGTGCGCATTCTCTGGGTGTGTTGTCCCTTGGTGCACACTGTATATCTCCCTCACACTATTCTCTCATCTCGCAATTCCATTGCCCTCTCTTATCCCTCCCTCACACACCCTATCTCCTCTCTATACTGTCTGCTCACACACACTAAGCACAGTTTATTTGTTGTGCCTTTTAAAGGTGTTCATCCCTCAAAACAAAGCTCTCCTGCTCTACCTAGGGTATATTTGGTGTACACAGGCCCTCCTTCTTTATGCATCTGTGGCTTGCTTTCCCCGTATTTCCCTTTTTCTCAGACACTCTTTCTGCTCCTCTGTCTCGAGTTCATTCACCACTTCCTGCACAAACTACCTATTCATCCCTATCTCTTTTCTATCTATTCTCTGTAGCTCTCACCCATATCGATTTCCCATGCCACATAATTCCACTACACAATTTCACGTGACACAATTCCACAATAAACTATTTCAATACAGCCTCATAATTCCACTCCACACCACATACACTACACTCCAAACCAAAACACGTAGTTAAAAGACATTCTTATTACGGCGCCAATGGCTCAAACTTTCACAAAAGGGGACACCTATTTTGTTGCAAATGCTTGTTTATTTTGAGATTGCGGAGGTTCACTAAGATTCTGGATTATGTTACCCAAACTATTTGAATTGATATTTTGTCTTTGTGACTTACAAAGTTTACCTTCTTTTCTCTTCTGCATTAGATCTCTGAGGAAAAATAATTCTTGTACAACCCACTTATTCTTAAAAGGCTCATCAATTTGGGGTTTGCTAGGGTAGTGGAAGAACACTGTGTGATGTAAATTGTATATTTTGGTTTAATAAGTCCATTAGTTAACCCAATTTGATTGTGCAGATAGGGAATAGATCACCTGGTCAAGGGGAGAGTGAAGGAGTCATTCAAACTGAAACCACCTAGACGTGTATTTTGTGATAGTCGTCAGTTCCCTGTTTGTGCCCGGTATACCTTTAAACAGGTGCACCAGAGTGAAACAGGGACATTGCACCCTATTGCAATAAGTGCACAGCCCCAAGGAAACCGGAAACTCATGGCTGCCCTGGGGCCAACACATTCAGCCAGTCTGTCTTTCACTGTGCAGGTGGCACCCATCAGCACTTCAAAGGGGTCAGAGACCTCCCTCCACATTTTTGCAGTGAGTGACTGCATCTGCCTGCAGGAAGTTGTCTGGTGGAAGTCTAGAGGGCTCAACTCAGTGGGCACACTGACTGTGTGCCACCTTTTTGTGTACTTTTTAAAGCTCTCTTTGCCTCTGTGCTCATGTCCATAATATGGCGTGGGTGCAGAGACAAAGGATTTCCCTAATTTGCATGAGGTCACGAACCCTTTTAAGGTAGCACTGGTGAATATGCGTTCCAGCAGTCTCTGTATTACAGAAAGGTTTTCAGAAACATCTGTAGCCCCCTGTGTAATACTATTGTGTGCGGGGGCACAGAAAATGGGCACAGACCTACATTAAACCTCATGGGCTCTGTATGTCATACATACCCTGGTTGTTAAAAGACTGTTTTTTTCAGTTAAAGAATTTGGGGAATGGAGAGTGAGCACTAAGATGAGCAGTGAGTTACATTGCCGAATAGATTTAGCTTGTGAAGATACTGATTTGTAAGTGAAGATAGGATCTGGGAATGTTCTTTCTTCACAGTTGACTATCAGCGATATGGTTAATGTATAGAACGCTCACGGATAAGGGCTTTTATAACTCCAGTTTATAGTCTTCTGTTGTTTGCAATATTCATACCACCCTTTCTGTAATTTGCCTTACATGATGTTAAATAAAGAGGTTTAAAGCCATGTAATGACTAATACTTGCCTCTTTGAATTGCTCTCTTACAGCTTCCAGCCAACCTAGTTGTGTGGACAAAAATGCCAGGTGAGATATCTTTAGAAGGTGAATATCTAACTACTGTCCAGTAAATCAGTTTTCATTTATTACAATTGTTCCTTATAAGGGTGTGCATATTTGAGTGATATTGCACACTTGCTTTCATCTATCCAGTCCTACCCTAAATGCTCTCTTCCAGGTGCGGCCTGTGTGCTGGGCGAGCAACGGGGCAAGCGGAGGGTCACGCTCTTCTGCTCCTCTTCTCCAGGCAATCCTGAAGCTGCTCTCATGCATGACAGCAGCTTCAGGATTGGCCTGAGTGCCCTCAATTTGTGTGAGTCTGTCCCTGCTCTCTCCACCCCAGCTTCTTAGGGAAACTGTCACACGCAGTGAAAATAGTGCATCTACCACTCCCCTCAGTGCCTGTCATCCCCCAGACCCTGCCCACAAGACTCAGCAGGAAATGAAAAATAAAGCAAGTGTTTATTATCATTTCATTTTTCCTTTCCTGCCATTTTTGGGGGTGAGGCTCCTCCGCCATAGTGAAGGGGCTGCTGCTGCCGTCTTCAAGGGCTATGAGAGCATACAGGTATATTTCTTCTTCTGTAAAAGTGAAGGCAACCAATAGAAACATTTCATCGCTATCTAAAACACACTAAATGTATAAACACATACAAAAAAATACAGGGTTTAAAATCACATACAGACTTATTTGGTCTTGCCCATTACTCAATTACAGCCCTCTGTAACTGCAGATTATATTTCTAATTCCTATTGTACATTGTTGCTTTATTGGTTTTCAGTTTTAATCATAAGTGCAAGAACTTTAGAAAAGAGTATATTTTAATTTTGTCAGTTCATGGATCATGACATCTCAGTCATATCTGGTCATACCTGTGCCTAACAAAAGGCCAAGGCCTGGCCTATTTTGAGAATGATTGGACTTCAGATGTAGCTTCTCTCAATTTTAAAACCCTATCTTTGGTTGGGTATTGATTTTTATTCTGATTCCTGTTATTAAATCCTTTTCACCCCTGGATGATTAGCCATTTCCATTTCTGTTTTCCCCTTCCCAATTTTGAATTGGGCCTGAACATTTGCTGATTAAATGATTTTTTTCTAAATCACCCTGGCAGTTATGCAATTAATCCCTTACATGTAAAGTATTTAGCCTTTTCGCAGGGCAAAGAAACAAAAATCGGAAGAGCAAACAGGACTGAGCTATTTTAGGTGCATTTATTCTTTGATCTAGAAACTGTACATTGGGCAGAAGGAGGATTGCTGTATTTCTGCAGGAGCCGTCCAATCCTCACTACATTTGCTGAATCTATAAATGGAGCTTTATGGAAATGCATTCCCCACTCAAGCTATATTAAATGAGTCAGTGGAGAGGAAACACCTTTTCAAAAGTATTCAAATAGAGAAATCCCCTGATAAGGCTTTAAAAAAACACGTTATTGCTGTAAAATTTTGAATAAGAGAAAGGCAGTCTGATTTTGTGAGCTATGAGTTATAAAACTCCCATAACACCGTCCTCTTTAATAAATTGTGAAGCATTTCTCTTTTTCTGCTATTCCAAATGTTAGTTGAGTTAACAAAGACAGGAGATGTTATCCACCCAAGTCAAAAAGATAGATCATCCTGGAGTCATTGTGAAGTCATCTGATGATTACAGCTGAACTATTCCTGTAATTGTCTGGAGAAGTCATCCCAAGCCATCCTGAAGTATGTGTATTAAGCAAAAAATTTAAAAACAATAACTCTAGCGTCATCAAAGAAACTACTCCAGGATTAGTTCCTGAATACTTCAGTGGAAAACATGTGATGATCATTTACTACTAGAGGATGATCCCATGATGATTTCAGGATTAGGCTGGATTACTCCAGGATGGGTTCCAGATTACTTTTGTGGAAAACATATGATGATAATTTACTACTGCAGGATGATCTCATGATGATTTTATGATTGAGTTGTATTATGCCAGGATCATCCGTGGAGTATTTCAAGATGGGGCTGCATTACTACAGAATAATTGTGTGATGACTTCAGAATAACACTATTACTCATGGATGATCCCAGAATAACTTCAGTACAGGGCTGTACAATATGATGAATCCTATTTGACATACTGTGGAAGTTAAGAATTCCCCTTTTTAATTGTTTTCTGCAGAGCAGATCACAGCTACAAAAACACACATGACCACTGCATAATGGGCTGCCCCCAAATGAAGAGTGTATTCCTTTCTGAACAGAAGAAAACACTCATAAACTGATCTATGGGGGGGTGGCCTGTCCTTTGTTACTCTGAATGAGTATACAGCATACAATTAGAAGGGCCCAACCGAAGGAAGCTATTCTGATTATCTAAAAGCAGTTATTCAGAATTAATGTCTAAGAAGGCTGTGCTTAGACCCTTCTTATTGCCTTGTAAGAACTCATTCACCCTAGCACTGTTCTTGGTCGACCTGTCACAGATTGTGATTAGAGGGATGGGCAGGTATTCCCTTAGCAATTCAATGATCAGTACATGATATTTTTAGCTGTTTACTGTTTTATGTGTACACAGATAAGAGTAAGCCTGACAAGGTAGACGTAGCTTTGAGTTTATTTCAGCTTAACAGAAAAATGTATCCAGTCTTACCCTCGTGGCCTTTAGGATATGTTTAGGTTGCTCCAGGACAATCCCACGATTACTACAATGCAGGTTTTCTATGATCATCACTTCTACTATGACAACTTAATGACATGGGTTTGTTAAGTTATTACACAAAGCAGGAAACTATTAATACCATAATTGTACTCATATTAATCCTGCCACCTTTATTCTTTCATTTTGATCTGTGTCACTCCAATCATGTGATTTTGTTGATAGCAGATGTTAAACTGTAAGTTTAGGGGTTAGCACCATCAGTGCAGGATTTTTGTTGACTGAGTCTTGCATGCATGAGACTGCGCTAGATACTGTGGCTGAGTGTAAGTAACCCTCCAAGTGGTTTTGTGAGTAGTCACATGGGTGCTGAATTGCAGTGGAAGTGTGACTGATGGATGCTGGCAATGGAAAGTAATAATAGTGGATGATTGGTCTTGTGGTTTTTAGTTGTATACGTAGCTGACTGAGTGTGGGTCAATCAAATGGAGTGAGGGGCCACGGATCTTGGAGGGAATAAAGAAGAAATATTTTGTGGGGTTCTGGGATATTTTGAGTGATTTTAGTATGAAACGTCAGAGAGGCCTGAAACCTGAGGAGATGCTGGATGTATGTGCATGAGAGCGGTCGTTCAAATGGGCTGAAATGGTTGTATGACATATGTCAGAGAAGGTGAGAATTTTGGGGCAGTCAGTGATGTTTTCAGTGGATGCCTGTAAGTGACTTCAGGTGACTCTTGCAACTGGTTCCCGTTGCAAATGTGGGTGAATAGTGCTGTAATTGTAGTGTAGAAGGTTTGGAATGTGCTGTGAATTGTTGCAAGAATGTAAAAAGAGAAATGGCCACTGATTGTGAAAAACATTGCTGGAATTGTGTGAGTGGATATGGGGCAGAGAAGCAATGCTGCGGATGAGTTATGAGTCCTTGGTGTTTGGATTTTGACTGCCACAGTTGCAAGCCGCATTTTGAGGACCACAACGACCAGACAGTGTTGCGGTAGGAGCCGCGTCAGTTTCGCGTGACAGCTGGCGCCTAAAGGCAGGTCCGGGCTACCGCAGAGTGAGACGCACACGGGTAAAGCCTGGGCCAAGGGCAGGCCCATCAGCGCCCGTCAGCATCCAGATGAGGCTGGGCCGGGCCACCCCCTATGGTCCTTCAAAGAAGTAAGTCCACTAAGGAGCCTGGTAAGGTGATTGACCATCTTGTTCATATCTATTGTGCCTCTTCCTAAATTCACCGTATGGGAAAATATGGGTAAGAGGAAGTTACCACTACCTGTGAGGAGACAGCATACAAACAATATGCCCATCACAATGTGCCTAAAATCAGTGGTGGGTATAATAGACAGCGAGATTGTTCTTGTGGAAGAGAAACTAGCTGTTACTAAAACTGCACTTGATGCAGCTCTCAAGGAAGTGATAATAGAGACTCACCATGATTCTATGTCCAAGTTGGGTATAGGGAACAAGACAACATTAGTGACTTCAGTGATAGAGGCAGAGTAGCTGGTTGCTAAAGACTCTAACAAGGATATAGCCCCCAACCTAGATAATCCATGCATTTTAACATCTACTTTGGGGATCTCAGTGCTATCCAATGACACAGATCTGATTTCACCACCAGCAAAAAAGGCAAAGCAATTAACGAAATCAAAGTATGGCCTTTAGGAAAATAAGGTTGTAAGGCCCAAAATAAAGCAAAAGGCAAAACAAGGTTGTTAATCGACCGGGGATACAAAGGGAGGAAACAACTCAACAGACAATGCCCAAGGAATACAAAATTTGGAATCATTATTTGAAAAATTGCACTCCAAAATGGATAGCATTGAACGGTGTATAATGACTGAGATAAAACTGTTCCAAAAATATATTAGCCCCCTAAAGGATCTGGTTTTGGGTTTAGTTTCCTCAAAAAACATGAGGAACCTAATTGAAAGTAGCAATCTACAGCTAAAGCAAACGGACGGTTATGATACTACAATAATTGCTTGACCAATTAAACAAACTGTGACTCACCCTAAATCGCTTGTAAGGGACAGTACTAATTTTCAACCCACTTTGGATCAAAGGTATGTTAAAGAACTTAAAGCCTCACATATAAGAATGGGTCTAGAAGAAACAAATAGAACTAATCATATGAGAGGAATGTTAATACACCTGAAGAGCCACTGAATCTTTCCCCCGAGACAACACTATATGTCATTGTCCTTAAAAAAATTACATATTTTGGAAGATAAAAATCGCGAATGAAATGACTCACTAAAAAACCAAGTGACACTTTGGATTGCTACTAAAATGAATGTTGGTATTAATGTTTTGCAAAACAATATATTAATGTTCAGGAGGGTGAACTGGGTGGGTAGCTCTAGAACAGATTGTTCAGGAGACTGTATAGTAGTGAATTTTCATAGTAGGGAGTTGGTAGGGGATTTGATCGAGGTTTTATTAAACAGCCCAAAACTGTTAAATCGCAATATGAATGACCATATAACTGATGTTCTTTTAAGTTTCTTTTATAGACCAATACCTAGAAACCCAAACTTTCCTAACATTTATAAAGAAGTACCAACTGTCCCAATCTGTAATCGGTACAAACTGCTTAGAGGATGTAGTGAGTTAGATTGACTTAGTAAGGACGAGGCTAGTACATCTAAGAGAACAATGGAACATATCCCTACCATTGACAATCAGGATGGGGATCCCTGTGTACAAACTTTCAGGGAGGCCCGATATGATCTAGTCAAGTCAAGTCGAGTCAAGTCAAAATTGGCTTTATTTCGATATAGAACATATCTTTAAAAGCAGTACAGTCATGTGATAAAAAGATAAAACATCCAATCCATAAAAAAGCAAACATACAAGAGAAAATACGAATGGCACCAATATATTACATAAAATGGTCAGACATAGAGACCAAAATTAAACAATGTACATAATCCTTATGGACCTGATTAGCCATGCCCAGCTTAAGAACTTCGCCATACCACAGACAAATAGGGACTTTGTGTCAGATTTCAGAATTCGCAAAGCCTTACTGTAATGTCTGGTACCCAGCTCTATACATAAAGGTTTGAGCCACCTATGGCGAGGAGCTTTATAAGCAGGGCATTCAAATAAAAAATGGGGAACTGACTCAGTCCTAGAAGCACAGAAAGGGCAAGATGGTGTAGTCTGTGCCGGAATCTTCCAGCGAGCGGTCAATTCTCCCAAACGGAGCAATCCTATTCTAAATTTAAAATAAAGGGCCCTATCTCTATGTTTTAAAATAACATCGAGATAAGGTTCACATAGAGAAAACTCCTTCGTTAATAAAAAATCTCTGGTGGATCTACACAGGTTGGGATCAGTATTTCTCGTGTCCATTACCCACTTCCAATAAGCTTTTTTTAGAGCTGACTTAGGGGGCGCAGACCTAGCCTGCCAGGCCTCTCCCAATCCAAGTTCTCCAAGCAGATGCTTAACATCCCTCAGCCAGCCTATTTTAGACCAACCAGACATTGAAAGGACTTCCTTGAGCCCTTCCGCATAGCTGGAAAGTTGAGGGACTCTCCATAGGCGGGCCCAAAGGAGGAGGGGTCGCAACCTAGCCTGGTCTCTAATAGGGCGACAGCCCATGTCCAGGAGTAAGGGTAAAGTGGGGATACTATACGGAAGGCCCATTAGATCCTTCAGAATTTATTCTCTGAACGAGATAACTGATCCATATTCTGGGTTCCCCAAAGTTCTGCTCCGTAAAGCGCCGCACTAACACCTCTTGCCTTGTAGATCTCTATTACCGGGGCAATGGGTTTAAGAGTGGATGACCACTGTTCATTAAGCAGGGTCCCCACCACCCTCTTGTGGCTCAATACCATTTTTTGTAGATGACAATCCCACCTCATGGTATCACAAAGGCGAATCCCTAGGTAATCAAACTCCTTTACCCTTTCCAGGGCCACCATGTTTAATACAGGTGAACAACCAAGCTTTTTCGGTGGATTCAGAACCAAATATTTGGTCTTTTCAGTGTTAATTTTTAGTCCCCGAGACTCACAAAAAGATTGAAAACTGTCAAGAAGACTCTGTATCCCAACCGGTGTTTTAGAAATCAAAAGGGTGTCATCTGCAAATAATAAGGTGGGTATTCTCCTGCCCGCCAGGGAGGGGGCATCCGAGTTTTTTTTAAAAGATGCTCCACCACTCCGTTGACATACAATGAAAACAGAGTGGGGGCAAGGACACACCCCTGATGGACACCTCTGTTTACTGTTATTCTAGCGGTCTTTTGGCCCTGTTTACCCCACCGCAACTGCACGAAGTTCTCTTTGTGGAGCTTTATTAGTAACGACAATAAATACGGGGCATTCCTAAGTCGGACAATACCCCCATAGGAAGCCACGAGGTACTAGGTCAAAGGCAGTCCGCAAATCTATAAAAGCAAGATACAGACTGCCTTCTTTGCCTAGTACAACCACCTTCCAGTATAGTAACAGCAGTCGAAAGGACTGCTCAATAGTGCCGGTGCCTGACCTGAAGCCCGCTTGAAACTCAGAGAGTATCCTGTTGTCCTCTACCCACTGAAGCACCCTTCCAAGAATCACCTTCCCTGCAACTTTCTGTGATGAATCCATTAGACTTATGGGTCGGTAATTTGCTGGGTCGTCCCGACTCCCTTTCTTGAAGATCGGGACGACCTCAGCACCCATCCAAGATTCCGGGAGAGCTGCATCATAATAACTTGCATTAAGTAATGTGGCAATGAGATTCCCCCATTCTAATGTGTTAACGCGAATCAAATCCCCCGGTACTCCATCAGGGCCTGCAGCCTTATTGGGAACAAGAGACTTGATAGCATTCTCCACTTCTTTGACAGTGAACAATAGATCCTCACTCAGCCTAGGAGGGTCCAATGATAATAACTCTGGGGATCCCGACCCGTCCCCCATTATAGAAGTGTAAAGGCGGGAAAAGTGATCAAACCATGCCATCTCAGGGATGTTGCATGTTATGAGCGAATCAGTGGGCTTATTCCTGGCTCTAACTAGGTCCCAAAAGCCCCTAGAATCCCTACTGGCGCTTGCCAATTTCAGATTGCACCAAAACTGATTCTCCCACTCTGCTTTTGCCTTACCGATAGCACCCCTGTACTTCTTCCTGGCAACGCTAATCATCCCACATCCCTTTGTTTTAACTGCATTAATCAAGTCCCTTTTTGCACTCCAACAAGAATTGGAGTACCAACCTGGATTACCCTTGAGACGCCTCCTCCTTACAGTCTTAACGCTTTGGCTACGTATGATAAAAAGGTCGCCCAGGGCTTTGGTGGTATTAACAAAAAGAGTAGCAGCCTCATGGGCGTTTATAATGGTGGATTCCAAGCTAGTCGAAACCTTGGTCATGATTGATCGTATTTCCAGGACCTTACCCTCGTCCATGACAACATTATTCCATTTCAGGCGTCTCCCACAGTTCGAGGGGCAAACTTCACCTGTCAACCTCTGCACATGAGGTGGCTGACAATTTTTATCCTTCACCCATAAGGTGGTCAGTGACAAAGAAAGTGGATTATGGTCACTGTCCGTGGATGGTAAAACCGCCATATCTAGTAAATGTGCCCAAAGTTTGAAGTTCAACAGGATATAATCAATTCTAGATGAATGGCCTACCCTGTTGAACATGTGGGCGCCGCAGGAATCCGAAGCTGTTCTTCCATTAACCTCACTCAGGCCATGCTCCAAAGTTCAGGCATTCAGTTGTGTTGCCCGTTGGGACCATTTCTTAATAGGCACTAGTGATAATGGTGGAATACCTCACCTAACATCTTCATCTGATGATGATCTAGTAGAAAATACAGGGGAGACTACCACCAACAGCCACCCATGGATCTGGAGGAATCTGTTGTAAGCATACAAACCCATGAGTTTCCTAATATCATAACGACCAAGAATGGCAAAAAACGATAGCGGGTTTTGCAGTTGTCATATCCAGGAAACATGGATTAGTGAGCCTTTCTTTATTAATGGCTTCAGGTCATTTGCACAAATGCAAGCCCATCTAGAATGGGGAGATCCATAGGTGGATTAGCAACCTTAATTGCCCTCACATAACCTTTGATTTTAAAGAAAGTTAATAATAAGTCACAGTTTAATCAGCTGATTCACTTATATTCGGAAGGGAAATAGTCCATTATTTTGATTAATTTTTATAATAACATTTTTGATGGTACTAGATTTAGAATCATTAAGGAATTAGAGAATTACTTGGATCACTTTTTAAATGAACTTGGGCAGGATTACTTACTAATATGGGCGGGGGATTTCAATATTGAAACTAGTGATAGTGTAACGGGTGAGCAATGTGGTTTTGATGGCTGTTTTTGGGGATTGTACCCCCCACTTTCCCCATGATTCTTACGGGAGGTGATTAATAATCTTACCCACAAGTATAATTTAGCGGCCATGGAAATTGAAAACTCGGATGCAGAAACAGCTATACATACCTATGTAGGGGTGAGACCGGCTTCATGTATTGGCCACATTATTGTGTCAGCTAAATGTAAGGGCTTGACAGAAAAATGTATAACTTACCCAAGTCTGTTTAGTGACCAACACCCACTTATCCTTATATTAAGGCTTAGTTTGACTCAGCAATTTAGGGGTAAGGTATCAGATACAGATATAAAGTTACAGGGAGTCAATGGAGTCACCATTATATGGGCCGGTGTAAATCCCACAACTTTTATAGATAACTTGAGAGGGAAAAAACAAAAAGATATTGATATCTGTATGGATTGTTCCTCAATAAATTAGTCAATTATATCTGCTTTTAGTAACATGATGTTAGAAATTGCAGAGGACTTAACAGTCCAAAGGAAGAAATCTGACTATGAAAATAATCAAAGATGGTTTAACCGGGAATGCTCCAGGCTAAACAGGGAACTAAAATCAGCACTAAAGATAAAACAAAGAGACAGTGTGAAAATCAGCACCCTGAGGAAATAATATAAAAATACTGTGACACAAAGAAAAAGTAAAATGTGCGAGGATGCTTGGGAGAATTTAGTGCAGGCTGCAGAAACAAGAAACACAGCATTATTTTGGAGGATATTTGATCACCCCTATTTTAAAGAAAATACAACAGCGAAAATGTAATATAATGTTCCCCCCAAAGATTGGATCACACCTTTTGAGCGTATGTCTAACCCTGATGCTGTCTTAGTCACTAACACAAAGAATAATAATTTCATATTAGTATATCCAGTAAAAACACTAGCTATTAGGCCGGAGAAAATTAAATCTGCCTTACAAAAATGTAGTAATGGAAAAGCAGCCGCCCCGGATGGGGTACCCATCGATGTATTTAAATGTAATACTGATTTTTGGATCCATATCCTATTAAATGTTTTTAATGCTGCATTAGGGGGCTATTGTCAGCGTCCTGGGTATTAAGTATCCTTGTTCCCATTTTACAAAAAGGAGACAGAGGGAAGGGGAACTGTTACCGACCCATATCCTTACTTTACTCTACCTCCAGATTGTTGGGTAGAATTCTGCTGGGAAGGTTAGAACAATGAGCCAACGAGAATAACATCCTCTCAGGTGCACTGTATGGGTTTATAAGGGGTATTGGAGCAGTGGAACAGGGCTTAAATCTGGAGTTATTGATAGGAAAGTATAGCCTAGCTAAGGATGGAGTGTTACACCTCTGCTTCGTAGATCTTACAAGTGTGTTCTATCTTGTCAATCACACTAAATTGTGGGAAACCCTGAAAGAGCTAGGAGCTCCCATACACATTACTATATATCTATCCCAGAATTATGCCTTACCAGAGTACGGTTTGGAAAGATTAAGGAATGTACTCAGGACATTAGAGTCACAAGGGGAATACGCCAAGGATGCATTCTGGCGCCTCTCCTATTTTCCTTATATATTAATAACGTGGACCCCTTTTTACAAAAACATAATATAGACTCCCCTAAAGTTGAAACATGTATAACTCCAGTACTACTCTACGCATATGATGCGGTGTTGCTGTCTATTACAGCAAATGGATTACAGAAGAACAATAACAACAAACCTCCCCCTATCAATTAATGAATGTGTAGTTAATACATCCAAAAATAAGCGAAACATCATTGTCCCACAGACAAAATTATTTTCTTAATTTATTTTATCAAAAAATAGTTTTTTTTAAACAATTGTATGTATGCATTCAGTTATGACGAATCTAATCATTTCTATACATAAATAAAATCACTAAAGCAGCCCCACCAAAACATAAATCAAACAATTATCATGCGTCAATGGACAAACCACAACTCACAAGCACACCAAACACACCAGACATATCTAAATAAAGAAAAAAGGACAGTGTATCAAACAAATCATACATACAAGAATCGCACAATAAATATTTCAAAACATCAATATATGGTAACAAAAAACAGGAAGGAGGAAACGCCTCATGCTTCCTATTTTTTGTTACCATATATTGATGATTTGTTTGATACACTGTCCTTTTTAGGGCTCGCCTGCTGATGCGCTTGCGCATAGCTGGCGAGCTCTATTGTGGCTTAAACAGAGCTTAACCATCTCGGCGATTTGTTGCAGTGCCCGAGAAAAAAAGCTCAATGCGCAAGCACATTGGCAAAAAGCGCGTGCACATCAAAGCCACCAGCACATCAAAGCCTCCCTCCCACAGGCATCTCAGCTTCCCCCAGTCGGCATTTCTCCTCCCCTAATTATTCACTGCACGGCCGGTGGCAACATCAAAGGCTGCTGCTGCTGTGACTCGCATTTCTCCTCCATCCTCCCCTTTCACTGCCCAGGCCGGCCATACTTTCACTTTACACGGCCGCCAAGCCGTGTCTCGCGTTTATTTTAACATGGCAGCTTTTATGATTGTATAGCCAGAAATGTTTTTGTCATTTTTTCCATCAAAACCTAAACAAGAATACTGAACTTAAAAGTTGCCTTTAATTGGTGCATTAGCTAGTATCTAGTCTCTCTGAAATCATATAATTGCAGGAAAGACCTCTAGTAACAAACTCTGTAGTCACATACCAGGACAACGAGGTACCCACCATACAGCTCCACCGATGCACCCACCACACAGATCCACCGATGCACCCACCACACAGCTCTACCTATGCACCCACCACACAGCTCAACCGAGGCACCTACCACACAGCTCAACAGATGCACCCACCACACAGCTCCACCTACACAGCTCCACTGATGCACCCACCACACAGCTCCACCGATGCACCCACCACCCAGCTCCACCGATGCACTCAGCACACAGCTCCACCGACACAGCTCCACCGATGCACCCACCACACAGCTTTTTTGGTGAACCCACCACACAGCTCCACCGATGCACCCACCACACATCTCCACAGAGGCACCCACCACACAGCTCCACCGAACGACCCACCACACAGCTCCACCGATGCACCCACCACACAGCTCTACCGATGCAGCCACCACACCGCTCCACGGACACAGCGCCACCGATGCACCCACCACACAGCTCCACCGAGGCATCCACCATACAGCTCCACCAAGGCACCCACCACACAGCTCCACCGATGTACCCACCACCCAGCTCCACCGATGCACCCAGCACATAGCTCCACCGACACAGCTCCACCTGATGCACCCACCACACAGCTCCACTGATGCACCCACCACACAGCTCCACCGATGCACCCACCACAAAGCTCCACCAATGACCCACCACACAGCTCCACCGAGGCAGCCACTACAAAGCTCCACCGATGTACCCACCACCCAGCTCCACCGATGCACCCAGCACATAGCTCCACCGACACAGCTCCACCTGATGCACCCACCACACAGCTCCACTGATGCACCCACCACACAGCTCCACCGATGCACCCACCACAAAGCTCCACCAATGACCCACCACTCAGCCCCACCGATGCACCCACCACACAGCTCTACCGATGCAGCCACCACACAGCTCCACTGACACAGCTCCACCGATGCACCCACCATACAGCTCCACCAAGGCACCCACCACACAGCTCCACCGATGCAGCCACCACACAGCTCCAACGACACAGCTCCCCCAATGCACCCACCACATAGCTCCACCGATGCACCCACCACCCAGCTCCACCGATGCACCCACCACACAGCTCCACCGACACAGCTCCACCGATGCACCCACCACACAGCTCCACCGATGCACCCACCACACAGCTCCACCGAGGCACCCACCATACAGCTCCACCAAGGCACCCACCACACAGCTCCACCGATGCAGCCACCACACAGCTCCAACGACACAGCTCCCCCAATGCACCCACCACATAGCTCCACCGATGCACCCACCACACAGCTCCACCGAGGCACCCACCATACAGCTCCGCCGAGGTACCCACCATACAGCTCCACCGATGCACCCACCACACAGCTCCACTGATGCACCCACCACACAGCTCCACCGAGGTACCCACCATACAGCTCCACCGGTGCACCCACCACACAGCTCCACCAATGCACCCACCACACAGCTCCACCGAGGCACCCACCACACAGCTCCACAGATGCACCCACCACACAGCTCCACAGATGCACCCACCACACAGCTCCACAGATGCACCTACCACCCAGCTCCACCGATGCACTCACCACACAGCTCCACTGATGCACCCACCACCCAGCTCCACCGATGCACCCACCACACAGCTCCACCGACACAGCTCCACCGATGCACCCACCACCCAGCTCCACTGATGCAACCACCACACAGCTCCACCAACACAGCTCCACCGATGCACACACCACAGAGCTCCACAGATGCCCCCACCACACAGCTCCACCGAGGCACCCACCACACAGCTCCACCGAGGCACTTACCACACAGCTCCACAGATGCACCCACCACACAGCTCCACTGACACAGCTCCACCAATGCCCCCACCACATAGCTCCACCGATGCACCCACCACACAGCTCCACCGAGGCACCCACCTACACAGCTCCGCCGATGTACCCACCACACAGCTCCACCGATGCACCCACCACCCAGCTCCATCGATGCACCCAGCACACAGCTCCACCGACACAGCTCCACCGATGCACCTACCACACAGCCCCAACTGATGCACCCACCACACAGCTCCACTGATGCACCCACCACAGTGCTCCACCGATGCACCCACCACACAGCTCCACCGAGGTACCCACCACACAGCTCCACCGAACGACCCACCACATAGCTCCACCGATGCACCCACCATACAGCTCTACCGATGCAGCCACCACACAGCTCCACCGACACAGCTCCACCGATGCACCCACCACCGAGCTCCACCGATGCATCCACCACACAGCTCCTACGACACAGCTCCACCGATGCACCCACCACACAGCTCCACGGATGTACCCACCACACAGCTCCACCGAGGCACCCACCATACAGCTCTACCAAGGCACCCACCACACAGCTCCACCGATGCAGCCACCACACAGCTCCACCAACACAGCTCCACCGATGCACCCACCACACAGCTCCACCGATGCACCCACCACACAGCTCCACCGAGGCACCCACCATACAGCTCCACCGAGGCACCCACCATACTGTTCCACCGATGCACCCACCACACAGCTCCACCGATGCACCCACCACACAGCTCCACCGAGGTACCCACCATACAGCTCCACCGATGCACCCACCACACAGCTCCACCGATGCACCCACCACACAGCTCCACCGAGGCACCCAAACTACAGCTCTACAGATGCACCCACCACACAGCTCCACAGATGCACCCACCACACACATACCACAAATGCACCCACTACCCAGCTCCACCGATGCACCCACCACACAGCTCCACAGATGCACCCACCACACAGCTCCACCGACGCACCCACCACCCAGCTTGACCAATGCACCCACCACACAGCTCCACTGATGCACCCACCACCCAGCTCCACCTATGCACCCAGCACACAGCTCCACTGACACAGCTCCACCGATGCACCCACCACACAGCTTCACTGATGCACCCACCACACAGCTCCACCGATGCACCCACCACAAAGCTCCACCGATGCAGCCACCACACAGCTCCACCGAGGCAGCCACCACACAGCTCCACCGAACGACCCACCACACAGCTCCACCGATGCAACCACCACACAGCTCTACCGATGCAGCCACCACACAGCTCCACTGACACAGCTCCACCGATGCATCCACCACCCAGCTCCACCGATGCACCCACCACACAGCTCCACCGACACAGCTCCACCGATGCACCCACCACACAGCTCCACCGATGCACCCACCACACAGCTCCAACGAGGCACCCACCATACAGCTCCACCAAGGCACCCACCACACAGCTCCACCGATGCAGCCACCACACAGCTCCACCGACACAGCTCCACCGATGCACCCACCACATAGCTCCACCGATGCACCCACCACACAGCTCCACCGAGGCACCCACCATACAGCTCTACTGAGTCACCCACCATACAGCTCCACCGATGCATCCACCACACAGCTCCACTGATGCACCCACCACACAGCTCCACCGAGTTACCCACCATACAGGTCCACCGGTGCACCCACCACACAGCTCCACCGATGCACCCACCACACAGCTCCACCGAGGCACCCACCACACAGCTCCACAGATGCACCCACCACACAGCTCCACAGATGCACCCACCACAACAGATGCACCCACCACACAGCTCCACAGATGCACCCACCACACAGCTCCACCGATGCACCCACCACACAGCTCCACTGATGTACCCACCACCCAGCTCCACCGATGCACCCACCAGACAGCTCCACCGATGCACCCACGACCCAGCTCCACTGATGCAACCACCACACAGCTCCACCGACACAACTCCACCGATGCACCCACCACAGAGCTCCACAGATGCCCCCACCACACAGCTCCACCGATGTACCCACCACACAGCTCCACCGAGGCAGCCACCACACAGCTCCACCGAGGCACCTACCACACAGCTCCACCGATGCACCCACCACACAGCTCCACCTATACACCCACCACACAGCTCCACCGAGGCACCCACCACACAGCTCAACAGATGCACCCACCACACAGCTCCACCTACACAGCTCCACCGATGCACCCACCACACAGCTCCACCGATGCACCCTGAACACAGCTCCACCAATGCACCCACCTCACAGCTCCACCGACACAGCTCCACCGATGCACCCACCACATAGCTCCACCGATGCACCCACCACACAGCTCCACCGCGGCACCCACCTACAAAGCTCCACCGATGTACCTACCACACAGCTCCACCGATGCACCCACCACCCAGCTCCACCAATGCACCCAGCACACAGCTCCACCGACACAGCTCCACCGATGCACCCACCACAAAGCTCCACCGATGCACCCAGCACACAGCTCCACCGAGGCACCCACCTACACAGCTGCACCGATGTACCCAGCACACAGCTCCACCGATGCACCCACCACCCAGCCCCACCGATGCACCCACCACACAGCTCCACAGATGCACCCACCACACAGCTCCACTGATGCACCCACCACCCAGCTCCACCGATGCACCCACCACACAGCTCCACTGATGCACCCTCCACCCAGCTCCACTGATGCACCCACCACACAGCTCCACCAACACAGATCCACCGATGCACCCACGACCCAGCTCCACTGATGCAACCACCACACAGCTCCACCGACACAGCTCCACCTATGCACCCACCACAGAGCTCCACAGATGCCCACACCACACAGCTCCACCGATGTACCCACCACACAGCTCCACCGAGGCACCCACCACACAGCTCCACCGAGGCACCTACCACACAGCTCCACCGATGCACCCACCACACAGCTCCACCTATGCACCCACCACACAGCTCCACCGAGGCACCCACCACACAGCTCAACAGATGCACCCACGACCCAGCTCCACTGATGCAACCACCACACAGCTCCACCGACACAGCTCCACCTATGCACCCACCACAGAGCTCCACAGATGCCCACACCACACAGCTCCACCGATGTACCCACCACACAGCTCCACCGAGGCACCCACCACACAGCTCCACCGAGGCACCTACCACACAGCTCCACCGATGCACCCACCGACACAGCTCCACCGATGCACCCACCACATAGCTCCACCGATGCACCCACCACACAGCTCCACCGCGGCACCCACCTACAAAGCTCCACCGATGTACCTACCACACAGCTCCACCGATGCACCCACCACCCAGCTCCACCAATGCACCCAGCACACAGCTCCACCGACACAGCTCCACCGATGCACCCACCACAAAGCTCCACCGATGCACCCAGCACACAGCTCCACCGAGGCACCCACCTACACAGCTGCACCGATGTACCCAGCACACAGCTCCACCGATGCACCCACCACCCAGCCCCACCGATGCACCCACCACACAGCTCCACAGATGCACCCACCACACAGCTCCACTGATGCACCCACCACCCAGCTCCACCGATGCACCCACCACACAGCTCCACTGATGCACCCTCCACCCAGCTCCACTGATGCACCCACCACACAGCTCCACCAACACAGATCCACCGATGCACCCACGACCCAGCTCCACTGATGCAACCACCACACAGCTCCACCGACACAGCTCCACCTATGCACCCACCACAGAGCTCCACAGATGCCCACACCACACAGCTCCACCGATGTACCCACCACACAGCTCCACCGAGGCACCCACCACACAGCTCCACCGAGGCACCTACCACACAGCTCCACCGATGCACCCACCACACAGCTCCACCTATGCACCCACCACACAGCTCCACCGAGGCACCCACCACACAGCTCAACAGATGCACCCACGACCCAGCTCCACTGATGCAACCACCACACAGCTCCACCGACACAGCTCCACCTATGCACCCACCACAGAGCTCCACAGATGCCCACACCACACAGCTCCACCGATGTACCCACCACACAGCTCCACCGAGGCACCCACCACACAGCTCCACCGAGGCACCTACCACACAGCTCCACCGATGCACCCACCACACAGCTCCACCTATGCACCCACCACACAGCTCCACCGAGGCACCCACCACACAGCTCAACAGATGCACCCACCACACAGCTCCACCTACACAGCTCCACCGATGCACCCACCACACAGCACCACCGATGCACCCTGAACACAGCTCCACCAATGCACCCACCACACAGCTCCACCGACAGAGCTCCACCGATGCACCCACCACATAGCTCCACCGATGCACCCACCACACAGCTCCACTGAGGCACCCACCTACACAGCTCCACCGATGTACCCACCACACAGCTCCACCGATGTACCCACCACCCAGCTCCACCAATGCACCCAGCACACAGCTCCACCGACACAGCTCCACCGATGCACCCATCACACAGCTCCACCGACACAGTTCCACCGATGCACCTACCACACAGCCCCAACTGATGCACCCACCACACAGCTCCACTGATGCACCCACCACACTGCTCCACCGATGCACCCACCACACAGCTCCACCGAGGTACACACCACACAGCTCCACCGAACGACCCACCACACAGCTCCACCGATGCAGCCACCACACAGCTCTTCCGATGCAGCCACCACACAGCTCCACTGACACAGCTCCACCGATGCACCCACCACCGAGCTCCACCGATGCATCCACCACACATCTCCACTGACACAGCTCCACCGATGTACCCACCACACAGCTCCACCGATGCACCCACCGCACAGCTCCACCGAGGTACCCACCATACAGCTCTACCAAGGCACCCACCACACAGCTCCACCGATGCAGCCACCACACAGCTCCACCAACACAGCTCCACTGATGAAAACACCACACAGCTCCACCGATGCACCCACCACACAGCTCCACGAGGCACCCACCATACAGCTCCACCGAGGCACCCACCATACAGCTCCACCGATAAACCCACCACACAGCTCCACCGATGCACCCACCACACAGCTCCACCGAGGTACCCACCATACAGCTCCACCGATGCACCCACCACACACCTCCACCGATGCACCCACCACACAGCTCCACCGAGGCACCCACCACACAGATCTACAGATGCACCCACCACACAGCTCCACAGATGCACCCACCACACAGCTCCACAAATGCACCAACCACCCAGCTCCACCGATGCACCCACCACACAGCTCCACAGATGCACCCACCACACAGCTCCACCGATGCACCCACCACCCAGCTTCACCAATGCACCCACCACACAGCTCCACTGATGCACCCACCACCCAGCTCCACCAATGCACCCACCACACAGTTCCACAGACACAGCTCCACTGATGCACCCACCACCCAGCTCCACTGATGTAACTACCACACAGCTCCACCGACACAGCTCCACCGATGCATCCACCACAGAGCTCCACAGATGCCCCCACCACACAGCTCCACCGATGTACACACCACACAGCTCCACCGAGGCACCAACCACACAGCTCCACCGAGGCACCTACCACACAGCTCCACCGACGCACCCACCACACAGCTCCACCTATGCACCCACCACACAGCTCCACCGAGGCACCCATCACACAGCTCCACCGAGGCACCTACCACACAGCTCCACCGATGCACCCACCACACAGATCCACCTACACAGCTCCACCGATGCACCCACCACACAGCTCCACCGATGCACCCTGAACACAGCTCCACCGATGCACCCACCACACATCTCCACTGATGCACCCACCACACAGCTCCACCGATGCACCCACCACACAGATCCACCGATGCTCCAACTAAGCTCTACCAATGCACCCACCACACATCTCCACCAATGCATTCACTAAGCTCCACCGATGCACCCACCACACAGCTTCACCGATGCACCCACCACAGAGCTCCACTGAGGCACCCACCACACAGCTCCACCGATGCACCCACCACACAGCTCCAGCAATGCACCCACCACACAGCTCTACCGATGCACCCACCACACAGCTCCACCTACACAGCTCCACCGATGCACCCACCATACAGCTCCACCGATGCACCCACCACACAGCTCCACCGAGGCACCCACCACACAGCTCCACCAAACAACACACCACACAGCTCCACTGATACACCCACCACACAGCTCCACCGAAGCAGCCACCACACAGCTCCACCGACACAGCTCCACCAATGCACCCACCACCCAGCCTCACTGATGCACCCACCACACAGCTCCACTGATGCACCCACCACACAGCTCCACCGATGCTCCAACTAAGCTCTACCAATGCACCCACCACACATCTCCACCAATGCACCCACTAAGCTCCACCGATGCACCCACCACACAGCTTCACCGAAGCACCCACCACAGAGCTCCACTGAGGCACCCACGACACATCCCCACCGATGCACCCACCACACAGCTCCAGCAATGCACTCACCACACAGCTCCACCAATGCACCCACCACACAGCTCCACCTACAGAGCTCCACCGATGCACTCACCACACAGCTCCAGCAATGCACCCACCACACAGCTCTACCGATGCACCCACCACACAGCTCCACCTACACAGCTCCACCGATGCACCCACCATACAGCTCCACCGATGCACCCACCACACAGCTCCACCGAGGCACCCACCACACAGCTCCACCGAACAACACACCACACAGCTCCACCGATACACCCACCACACAGCTCCACCGAAGCAGCCACCACACAGCTCCACCGACACAGCTCCACCAATGCACCCACCACCCAGCCTCACTGATGCACCCACCGCCCAGCTCCACTGACACAGCTCCACCTATGCACCCACCACACAGTTCCACCGAGGCACCTACCACACAGCTCAACAGATGCACCCACCACACAGCTCCACCTACACAGCTCTACCGATGCACCCACCACACAGCTCCACCAAAGGACCCACCACACAGCTCCACCGATACACCCACCACCCAGCTCCACCGATGCACAAAGCACACAGCTCCACTGACACAGCTCCACCGATGCACCCACCACACAGCTCCACTGATGCACCCACCACACAGCTCCACCGATGCACCCACCACACAGCTCCACCGATGCTCCAACTAAGCTCTACCAATGCACCCACCACACATCTCCACCAATGCACCCACTAAGCTCCACCGATGAACCCACCACACAGCTTCACCGAAGCACCCACCACAGAGCTCCACTGAGGCACCCACGACACATCCCCACCGATGCATCCACCACACAGCTCCACTGATGCACCCACCACACAGCTCCACCGAGTTACCCACCATACAGGTCCACCGGTGCACCCACCACTCACCTCCACCGATGCACCCACCACACAGCTCCACCGAGGCACCCACCACACAGCTCCACAGATGCACCCACCACACAGCTCCACAGATGCACCCACCACAACAGATGCACCCACCACACAGCTCCACAGATGCACCCACCACACAGCTCCACAGATGCTTCCACCACCCAGCCCCACCGATGCACCCACCACACAGCTCCACAGATGCACCCACCACAAAGCTCCACTGATGCACCCACCACCCAGCTCCACCGATGCACCCACCACACAGCTCCACTGATGTACCCACCACCCAGCTCCACCGATGCACCCACCACACAGCTCCACCGACACAGCTCCACCGATGCACCCACGACCCAGCTCCACTGATGCAACCACCACACAGCTCCACCGACACAGCTCCACCGATGCACCCACCACAGAGCTCCACAGATGCCCCCACCACACAGCTCCACCGATGTACCCACCACACAGCTCCACCGAGGCAGCCACCACACAGCTCCACCGAGGCACCTACCACACAGCTCCACCGATGCACCCACCACACAGCTCCACCTATACACCCACCACACAGCTCCACCGAGGCACCCACCACACAGCTCAACAGATGCACCCACCACACAGCTCCACCTACACAGCTCCACCGATGCACCCACCACACAGCTCCACCGATGCACCCTGAACACAGCTCCACCAATGCACCCACCTCACAGCTCCACCGACACAGCTCCACCGATGCACCCACCACATAGCTCCACCGATGCACCCACCACACAGCTCCACCGCGGCACCCACCTACAAAGCTCCACCGATGTACCTACCACACAGCTCCACCGATGCACCCACCACCCAGCTCCACCAATGCACCCAGCACACAGCTCCACCGACACAGCTCCACCGATGCACCCACCACAAAGCTCCACCGATGCACCCACCACACAGCTCCACCGAGGCACCCACCTACACAGCTGCACCGATGTACCCAGCACACAGCTCCACCGATGCACCCACCACCCAGCCCCACCGATGCACCCACCACACAGCTCCACAGATGCACCCACCACACAGCTCCACTGATGCACCCACCACCCAGCTCCACCGATGCACCCACCACACAGCTCCACTGATGCACCCACCACCCAGCTCCACCGATGCACCCACCACACAGCTCCACCAACACAGCTCCACCGATGCACCCACGACCCAGCTCCACTGATGCAACCACCACACAGCTCCACCGACACAGCTCCACCTATGCACCCACCACAGAGCTCCACAAATGCCCACACCACACAGCTCCACCGATGTACCCACCACACAGCTCCACCGAGGCACCCACCACACAGCTCCACCGAGGCACCTACCACACAGCTCCACCGATGCACCCACCACACAGCTCCACCTATGCACCCACCACACAGCTCCACCGAGGCACCCACCACACAGCTCAACAGATGCACCCACCACACAGCTCCACCTACACAGCTCCACCGATGCACCCACCACACAGCGCCACCGATGCACCCTGAACACAGCTCCACCAATGCACCCACCACACAGCTCCACCGACAGAGCTCCACCGATGCACCCACCACATAGCTCCACCGATGCACCCACCACACAGCTCCACTGAGGCACCCACCTACACAGCTCCACCGATGTACCCACCACACAGCTCCACCGATGTACCCACCACCCAGCTCCACCAATGCACCCTGCACACAGCTCCACCGACACAGCTCCACCGATGCACCCATCACACAGCTCCACCGACACAGTTCCACCGATGTACCTACCACACAGCCCCAACTGATGCACCCACCACACAGCTCCACTGATGCACCCACCACACTGCTCCACCGATGCACCCACCACACAGCTCCACCGAGGTACACACCACACAGCTCCACCAAACGACCCACCACACAGCTCCACCGATGCAGCCACCACACAGCTCTTCCGATGCAGCCACCACACAGCTCCACTGACACAGCTCCACCGATGCACCCACCACCGAGCTCCACCGATGCATCCACCACACATCTCCACTGACACAGCTCCACCGATGTACCCACCACACAGCTCCACTGATGCACCCACTGCACAGCTCCACCGAGGTACCCACCATACAGCTCTACCAAGGCACCCACCACACAGCTCCACCGATGCAGCCACCACACAGCTCCACCAACACAGCTCCACTGATGAAAACACCACACAGCTCCACCGATGCACCCACCACACAGCTCCACGAGGCACCCACCATACAGCTCCACCGAGGCACCCACCATACAGCTCCACCGATAAACCCACCACACAGCTCCACCGATGCACCCACCACACAGCTCCACCGAGGTACCCACCATACAGCTCCACCGATGCACCCACCACACACCTCCACCGATGCACCCACCACACAGCTCCACCGAGGCACCCACCACACAGATCTACAGATGCACCCACCACACAGCTCCACAAATGCACCAACCACCCAGCTCCACCGATGCACCCACCACACAGCTCCACAGATGCACCCACCACACAGCTCCACCGATGCACCCACCACCCAGCTTCACCAATGCACCCACCACACAGCTCCACTGATGCACCCACCACCCAGCTCCACCAATGCACCCACCACACAGTTCCACAGACACAGCTCCACTGATGCACCCACCACCCAGCTCCACTGATGCAACTACCACACAGCTCCACCGACACAGCTCCACCGATGCATCCACCACAGAGCTCCACAAATGCCCCCACCACACAGCTCCACCGATGTACACACCACACAGCTCCACCGAGGCACCCACCACACAGCTCCACCGAGGCACCTACCACACAGCTCCACCGACGCACCCACCACACAGCTCCACCTATGCACCCACCACACAGCTCCACCGAGGCACCCATCACACAGCTCCACCGAGGCACCTACCACACAGCTCCACCGATGCACCCACCACACAGATCCACCTACACAGCTCCACCGATGCACCCACCACACAGCTCCACCGATGCACCCTGAACACAGCTCCACCGATGCACCCACCACACATCTCCACTGATGCACCCACCACACAGCTCCACCGATGCACCCACCACACAGATCCACCGATGCTCCAACTAAGCTCTACCAATGCACCCACCACACATCTCCACCAATGCATTCACTAAGCTCCACCGATGCACCCACCACACAGCTTCACCGATGCACCCACCACAGAGCTCCACTGAGGCACCCACCACACAGCTCCACCGATGCACCCACCACACAGCTCCAGCAATGCACCCACCACACAGCTCTACCGATGCACCCACCACACAGCTCCACCTACACAGCTCCACCGATGCACCCACCATACAGCTCCACCGATGCACCCACCACACAGCTCCACCGAGGCACCCACCACACAGCTCCACCGAACAACACACCACACAGCTCCACCGATACACCCACCACACAGCTCCACCGAAGCAGCCACCACACAGCTCCACCGACACAGCTCCACCAATGCACCCACCACCCAGCCTCACTGATGCACCCACCGCCCAGCTCCACTGACACAGCTCCACCTATGCACCCACCACACAGTTCCACCGAGGCACCTACCACACAGCTCAACAGATGCACCCACCACACAGCTCCACCTACACAGCTCTACCGATGCACCCACCACACAGCTCCACCAAAGGACCCACCACACAGCTCCACCGATACACCCACCACCCAGCTCCACCGATGCACAAAGCACACAGCTCCACTGACACAGCTCCACCGATGCACCCACCACACAGCTCCACTGATGCACCCACCACACAGCTCCACCGATGCACCCACCACACAGCTCCACCGATGCTCCAACTAAGCTCTACCAATGCACCCACCACACATCTCCACCAATGCACCCACTAAGCTCCACTGATGCACCCACCACACAGCTTCACCGAAGCACCCACCACAGAGCTCCACTGAGGCACCCACGACACATCCCCACCGATGCACCCACCACACAGCTCCAGCAATGCACTCACCACACAGCTCCACCAATGCACCCACCACACAGCTCCACCTACAGAGCTCCACCGATGCACCCACCATACAGCTCCACCGATGCACCCACCAAACAGCTCCACCGAGGCACCCACCACACAGCTCCACCGAACGACCCACCACACAGCTCCACCGATGCACCCACCACACAGCTCCACCGATGCAGCCACCACACAGCTCCACAGACACAGCTCCACCAATGCACCCACCACCCAGCCTCACCGATGCACCAACCACCCAACTCCACTGACACAGCTCCACCTATGCACCTACCACACAGCTCCACCGAGGCACCTACCACACAGCTCAACAGATGCACCCACCACACAGCTCCACCTACACAGCTCTACCGATGCACCCACCACAAAGCTCGACCGATACACCCACCACCCAGCTCAACCGATGCACACAGCTCACAGCTCCACCGACACAGCTCCACCGATGCACCCACCACGCAGCTCCACTGATGCACCCACCACACAGCTCCACCGATGCACCCACCACACAGCTCTACGATGAAGCCACCACACAGCTCCACCAACACAGCTCCACCGATGCACCTACCACACAGCTCCACCGCTGCACCCACCATACAGCTCCACCGATGCACCCACCACACAGCTCCACCGAGGCACCCACCACACAGCTCCACCGAACGACCCACCACACAGCTCCACCGATGCACCCACCACACAGATCCACCGATGCAGCCACCACACAGCTCCACAGACACAGCTCCACCAATGCACCCACCACCCAGCCTCACCGATGCACCAACCACCCAACTCCACTGACACAGCTCCACCTATGCACCTACCACACAGCTCCACCGAGGCACCTACCACACAGCTCAACAGATGCACCCACCACACAGCTCCACCTACACAGCTCTACCGATGCACCCACCACAAAGCTCGACCGATACACCCACCACCCAGCTCAACCGATGCACACAGCTCACAGCTCCACCGACACAGCTCCACCGATGCACCCACCACGCAGCTCCACTGATGCACCCACCACACAGCTCCACCGATGCACCCACCACACAGCTCTACGATGAAGCCACCACACAGCTCCACCAACACAGCTCCACCGATGCACCTACCACACAGCTCCACCGCTGCACCCACCAGACAGCTCTACCGATGCAGCCACCACACAGCTCCACCAACACAGCTCCACCGATGCACCCACCACCCAGCTCCACCGATGCACCCACCACCCAGCCCCACCGATGCACCCACCACCCAGCTCCACCGATGCACCCACCACACAGCTCCACCGACACAGCTCCACCGATGCACCCACCACCCAGCTCCACCAATGCACCCACCACACAGCTCCACCGACACAGCTCCACCGATGCACCCACCACCCAGCTCCACTGATGCAACCACCACACAGCTCCAACGACACAGCTCCAACGATGCACCCACCACAGAGCTCCACAGATGCCCCACCACACAGCTCCACCGATGCACCCACCACACAGCTCCACTGAGGCAACCACCACACAGCTCCACCGAGGCACCTACCACACAACTCCACCGATGCACCCACCACACAGCTCCACCTATGCACCCACCACACAGCTCCACCTATGCACCCACCACACAGCTCCACCGAGGCACCCACCAAATAGCTCAACAGATGCACCCACCACACAACTCCACCGATGCACCCACCACACAGCTCCAGCAATGCACCCACCACACAGCTCCACCGATGCACCCACCACACAGGTCCACCTACACAGCTCCACCGATCTACCCACCATACAGCTCCACCAATGCACCCACCACACAGCTCCACTGAGGCACCCACCACACAGCTCCACCGAACGACCAACCACACAGCTCCACCGATGCACCCACCACACAGCTCCACAGATGCAGCCACCACACAGCTCCACCAATGCACCCACCACCCAGCCTCACCGATGCACCCACCACCCAGCTCCACTGACACAGCTCCACCTATGCACCCACCACACAGCTCCACCGAGGCACCTACCACACAGCTCAACAGATGCACCCACCACACAGCTCCACCTACACAGCTCTACCAATGCACGCACCACACAGCTCCACCGATACACCCACCACCCAGCTCCACCGATGCATACAGCACACAGCTTCACCGACACAGCTCCACCGATGCACCCACCACACAGCTCCACTGATGCACCCATCACACAGCTCCACCGATGCACCCACCACACAGCTCCACCGAACGACCCACCACACAGCTCCACCAATGCACCCACCACACAGCTCTACTGATGCAGCCTCCACACAGCTCCACCGACACAGCTCCACCAATGCACCCACCACCCAGCTCCACCGATGCACCCAACACACTGCTCCACTGACACAGCTCCACTGATGCACCCACCACACAGCCCCACCAATGCACCCACCACACAGCTCCACCGAGGCACCCACCATACAGCTCCACCAAGGCACACACCACCCAGCTCGACCGACACAGCTCCACCGATGCACCCACCACACAGCTCCACTGATGCACCCACCACACAGCTCCACCGATGCACCCACCACACAGCTCCACCTATGCACCCACCACACAGCTCCACCGAGGCACCCCCACACAGCTCTACCGAACGACCCACCACACCGCTCCACTGATGCACCCACCACACAGCTCCACCGATGCAGCCACCACACACCTCCACCAACACAGCTCCACTGATGAAAACACCACACAGCTCCACCGATGCACCCACCACACAGCTCCACGAGGCACCCACCATACAGCTCCACCGAGGCACCCACCATACAGCTCCACCGATAAACCCACCACACAGCTCCACCGATGCACCCACCACACAGCTCCACAGACACAGCTCCACCTACAGAGCTCCACCGATGCACCCACCATACAGCTCCACCGATGCACCCACCACACAGCTCCACCGAGGCACCCACCACACAGCTCCACCTATGCACCCACCACACAGCTCCACCTATGCACCCACCACACAGCTCCACCGAGGCACCCACCAAATAGCTCAACAGATGCACCCACCACACAACTCCACCGATGCACCCACCACACAGCTCCAGCAATGCACCCACCACACAGCTCCACCGATGCACCCACCACACAGGTCCACCTACACAGCTCCACCGATCTACCCACCATACAGCTCCACCAATGCACCCACCACACAGCTCCACTGATGCACCCACCACCCAGCTCCACTGATGCAACTACCACATAGCTCCACCGACACAGCTCCACCGATGCACCCACCACAGAGCTCCACAGATGCCCCCACCACACAGCTCCACCGATGTACACACCACACAGCTCCACCGAGGCACCCACCACACAGCTCTACCGAGGCACCTACCACACAGCTCCACCGATGCACCCACAACACAGCTCCACCTATGCACCCACCACACAGCTCCACTGAGGCACCCATCACACAGCTCCACCGAGGCACCTACCACACAGCTCCACCGATGCACCCACCACACAGATCCACCTACACAGCTCCACCGATGCACCCACCACACAGCTCCACCGATGCACCCTGAACACAGCTCCACCGATGCACCCACCACACATCTCCACTGATGCACCCACCAAACAGCTCCACCAATGCACCCACCACACAGATCCACCGATGCTCCAACTAAGCTCTACCAATGCACCCACCACACATCTCCACCAATGCATTCACTAAGCTCCACCGATGCACCCACCACACAGCTTCACCGATGCACCCACCACAGAGCTCCACTGAGGCACCCACCACACAGCTCCACCGATGCACCCACCACACAGCTCCAGCAATGCACCCACCACACAGCTCTACCGATGCACCCACCACACAGCTCCACCTACACAGCTCCACCGATGCACCCACCATACAGCTCCACCGATGCACCCACCACACAGCTCCACCGAGGCACCCACCACACAGCTCCACCGAACAACACACCACACAGCTCCACCGATACACCCACCACACAGCTCCACCGAAGCAGCCACCACACAGCTCCACCGACACAGCTCCACCAATGCACCCACCACCCAGCCTCACTGATGCACCCACCGCCCAGCTCCACTGACACAGCTCCACCTATGCACCCACCACACAGTTCCACCGAGGCACCTACCACACAGCTCAACAGATGCACCCACCACACAGCTCCACCTACACAGCTCTACCGATGCACCCACCACACAGCTCCACCAAAGGACCCACCACACAGCTCCACCGATACACCCACCACCCAGCTCCACCGATGCACAAAGCACACAGCTCCACTGACACAGCTCCACCGATGCACCCACCACACAGCTCCACTGATGCACCCACCACACAGCTCCACCGATGCACCCACCACACAGCTCCACCGATGCTCCAACTAAGCTCTACCAATGCACCCACCACACATCTCCACCAATGCACCCACTAAGCTCCACCGATGCACCCACCACACAGCTTCACCGAAGCACCCACCACAGAGCTCCACTGAGGCACCCACGACACATCCCCACCGATGCACCCACCACACAGCTCCAGCAATGCACTCACCACACAGCTCCACCAATGCACCCACCACACAGCTCCACCTACAGAGCTCCACCGATGCACCCACCATACAGCTCCACCGATGCACCCACCACACAGCTCCACCGAGGCACCCACCACACAGCTCCACCGAACGACCCACCACACAGCTCCACCGATGCACCCACCACACAGCTCTACCGATGCAGCCACCACACAGCTCCACAGACACAGCTCCACCTACAGAGCTCCACCGATGCACCCACCATACAGCTCCACCGATGCACCCACCACACAGCTCCACTGATGCACCCACCACCCAGCTCCACCGATGCACCCACCACACAGCTCCACTGATGCACCCACCACCCAGCTCCACCGATGCACCCACCACACAGCTCCACCAACACAGCTCCACCGATGCACCCACGACCCAGCTCCACTGATGCAACCACCACACAGCTCCACCGACACAGCTCCACCTATGCACCCACCACAGAGCTCCACAAATGCCCACACCACACAGCTCCACCGATGTACCCACCACACAGCTCCACCGAGGCACCCACCACACAGCTCCACCGAGGCACCTACCACACAGCTCCACCGATGCACCCACCACACAGCTCCACCTATGCACCCACCACACAGCTCCACCGAGGCACCCACCACACAGCTCAACAGATGCACCCACCACACAGCTCCACCTACACAGCTCCACCGATGCACCCACCACACAGCGCCACCGATGCACCCTGAACACAGCTCCACCAATGCACCCACCACACAGCTCCACCGACAGAGCTCCACCGATGCACCCACCACATAGCTCCACCGATGCACCCACCACACAGCTCCACTGAGGCACCCACCTACACAGCTCCACCGATGTACCCACCACACAGCTCCACCAATGTACCCACCACCCAGCTCCACCAATGCACCCAGCACACAGCTCCACCGACACAGCTCCACCGATGCACCCATCACACAGCTCCACCGACACAGTTCCACCGATGTACCTACCACACAGCCCCAACTGATGCACCCACCACACAGCTCCACTGATGCACCCACCACACTGCTCCACCGATGCACCCACCACACAGCTCCACCGAGGTACACACCACACAGCTCCACCAAACGACCCACCACACAGCTCCACCGATGCAGCCACCACACAGCTCTTCCGATGCAGCCACCACACAGCTCCACTGACACAGCTCCACCGATGCACCCACCACCGAGCTCCACCGATGCATCCACCACACATCTCCACTGACACAGCTCCACCGATGTACCCACCACACAGCTCCACTGATGCACCCACTGCACAGCTCCACCGAGGTACCCACCATACAGCTCTACCAAGGCACCCACCACACAGCTCCACCGATGCAGCCACCACACAGCTCCACCAACACAGCTCCACTGATGAAAACACCACACAGCTCCACCGATGCACCCACCACACAGCTCCACGAGGCACCCACCATACAGCTCCACCGAGGCACCCACCATACAGCTCCACCGATAAACCCACCACACAGCTCCACCGATGCACCCACCACACAGCTCCACCGAGGTACCCACCATACAGCTCCACCGATGCACCCACCACACACCTCCACCGATGCACCCACCACACAGCTCCACCGAGGCACCCACCACACAGATCTACAGATGCACCCACCACACAGCTCCACAAATGCACCAACCACCCAGCTCCACCGATGCACCCACCACACAGCTCCACAGATGCACCCACCACACAGCTCCACCGATGCACCCACCACCCAGCTTCACCAATGCACCCACCACACAGCTCCACTGATGCACCCACCACCCAGCTCCACCAATGCACCCACCACACAGTTCCACAGACACAGCTCCACTGATGCACCCACCACCCAGCTCCACTGATGCAACTACCACACAGCTCCACCGACACAGCTCCACCGATGCATCCACCACAGAGCTCCACAGATGCCCCCACCACACAGCTCCACCGATGTACACACCACACAGCTCCACCGAGGCACCCACCACACAGCTCCACCGAGGCACCTACCACACAGCTCCACCGACGCACCCACCACACAGCTCCACCTATGCACCCACCACACAGCTCCACCGAGGCACCCATCACACAGCTCCACCGAGGCACCTACCACACAGCTCCACCGATGCACCCACCACACAGATCCACCTACACAGCTCCACCGATGCACCCACCACACAGCTCCACCGATGCACCCTGAACACAGCTCCACCGATGCACCCACCACACATCTCCACTGATGCACCCACCACACAGCTCCACCGATGCACCCACCACACAGATCCACCGATGCTCCAACTAAGCTCTACCAATGCACCCACCACACATCTCCACCAATGCATTCACTAAGCTCCACCGATGCACCCACCACACAGCTTCACCGATGCACCCACCACAGAGCTCCACTGAGGCACCCACCACACAGCTCCACCGATGCACCCACCACACAGCTCCAGCAATGCACCCACCACACAGCTCTACCGATGCACCCACCACACAGCTCCACCTACACAGCTCCACCGATGCACCCACCATACAGCTCCACCGATGCACCCACCACACAGCTCCACCGAGGCACCCACCACACAGCTCCACCGAACAACACACCACACAGCTCCACCGATTACACCCACCACACAGCTCCACCGAAGCAGCCACCACACAGCTCCACCGACACAGCTCCACCAATGCACCCACCACCCAGCCTCACTGATGCACCCACCGCCCAGCTCCACTGACACAGCTCCACCTATGCACCCACCACACAGTTCCACCGAGGCACCTACCACACAGCTCAACAGATGCACCCACCACACAGCTCCACCTACACAGCTCTACCGATGCACCCACCACACAGCTCCACCAAAGGACCCACCACACAGCTCCACCGATACACCCACCACCCAGCTCCACCGATGCACAAAGCACACAGCTCCACTGACACAGCTCCACCGATGCACCCACCACACAGCTCCACTGATGCACCCACCACACAGCTCCACCGATGCACCCACCACCACAGCTCCACCGATGCTCCAACTAAGCTCTACCAATGCACCCACCACACATCTCCACCAATGCACCCACTAAGCTCCACTGATGCACCCACCACACAGCTTCACCGAAGCACCCACCACAGAGCTCCACTGAGGCACCCACGACACATCCCCACCGATGCACCCACCACACAGCTCCAGCAATGCACTCACCACACAGCTCCACCAATGCACCCACCACACAGCTCCACCTACAGAGCTCCACCGATGCACCCACCATACAGCTCCACCGATGCACCCACCAAACAGCTCCACCGAGGCACCCACCACACAGCTCCACCGAACGACCCACCACACAGCTCCACCGATGCACCCACCACACAGCTCCACCGATGCAGCCACCACACAGCTCCACAGACACAGCTCCACCAATGCACCCACCACCCAGCCTCACCGATGCACCAACCACCCAACTCCACTGACACAGCTCCACCTATGCACCTACCATACAGCTCCACCGAGGCACCTACCACACAGCTCAACGGATGCACCCACCACACAGCTCCACCTACACAGCTCTACCGATGCACCCACCACAAAGCTCGACCGATACACCCACCACCCAGCTCAACCGATGCACACAGCTCACAGCTCCACCGACACAGCTCCACCGATGCACCCACCACGCAGCTCCACTGATGCACCCACCACACAGCTCCACCGATGCACCCACCACACAGCTCTACGATGAAGCCACCACACAGCTCCACCAACACAGCTCCACCGATGCACCTACCACACAGCTCCACCGCTGCACCCACCATACAGCTCCACCGATGCACCCACCACACAGCTCCACCGAGGCACCCACCACACAGCTCCACCGAACGACCCACCACACAGCTCCACCGATGCACCCACCACACAGATCCACCGATGCAGCCACCACACAGCTCCACAGACACAGCTCCACCAATGCACCCACCACCCAGCCTCACCGATGCACCAACCACCCAACTCCACTGACACAGCTCCACCTATGCACCTACCACACAGCTCCACCGAGGCACCTACCACACAGCTCAACAGATGCACCCACCACACAGCTCCACCTACACAGCTCTACCGATGCACCCACCACAAAGCTCGACCGATACACCCACCACCCAGCTCAACCGATGCACACAGCTCACAGCTCCACCGACACAGCTCCACCGATGCACCCACCACGCAGCTCCACTGATGCACCCACCACACAGCTCCACCGATGCACCCACCACACAGCTCTACGATGAAGCCACCACACAGCTCCACCAACACAGCTCCACCGATGCACCTACCACACAGCTCCACCGCTGCACCCACCAGACAGCTCTACCGATGCAGCCACCACACAGCTCCACCAACACAGCTCCACCGATGCACCCACCACCCAGCTCCACCGATGCACCCACCACCCAGCCCCACCGATGCACCCACCACCCAGCTCCACCGATGCACCCACCACACAGCTCCACCGACACAGCTCCACCGATGCACCCACCACCCAGCTCCACCAATGCACCCACCACACAGCTCCACCGACACAGCTCCACCGATGCACCCACCACCCAGCTCCACTGATGCAACCACCACACAGCTCCAACGACACAGCTCCAACGATGCACCCACCACAGAGCTCCACAGATGCCCCACCACACAGCTCCACCGATGCACCCACCACACAGCTCCACTGAGGCAACCACCACACAGCTCCACCGAGGCACCTACCACACAACTCCACCGATGCACCCACCACACAGCTCCACCTATGCACCCACCACACAGCTCCACCTATGCACCCACCACACAGCTCCACCGAGGCACCCACCAAATAGCTCAACAGATGCACCCACCACACAACTCCACCGATGCACCCACCACACAGCTCCAGCAATGCACCCACCACACAGCTCCACCGATGCACCCACCACACAGGTCCACCTACACAGCTCCACCGATCTACCCACCATACAGCTCCACCAATGCACCCACCACACAGCTCCACTGAGGCACCCACCACACAGCTCCACCGAACGACCAACCACACAGCTCCACCGATGCACCCACCACACAGCTCCACAGATGCAGCCACCACACAGCTCCACCAATGCACCCACCACCCAGCCTCACCGATGCACCCACCACCCAGCTCCACTGACACAGCTCCACCTATGCACCCACCACACAGCTCCACCGAGGCACCTACCACACAGCTCAACAGATGCACCCACCACACAGCTCCACCTACACAGCTCTACCAATGCACGCACCACACAGCTCCACCGATACACCCACCACCCAGCTCCACCGATGCATACAGCACACAGCTTCACCGACACAGCTCCACCGATGCACCCACCACACAGCTCCACTGATGCACCCATCACACAGCTCCACCGATGCACCCACCACACAGCTCCACCGAACGACCCACCACACAGCTCCACCAATGCACCCACCACACAGCTCTACTGATGCAGCCTCCACACAGCTCCACCGACACAGCTCCACCAATGCACCCACCACCCAGCTCCACCGATGCACCCAACACACTGCTCCACTGACACAGCTCCACTGATGCACCCACCACACAGCCCCACCAATGCACCCACCACACAGCTCCACCGAGGCACCCACCATACAGCTCCACCAAGGCACCCACCACCCAGCTCGACCGACACAGCTCCACCGATGCACCCACCACACAGCTCCACTGATGCACCCACCACACAGCTCCACCGATGCACCCACCACACAGCTCCACCTATGCACCCACCACACAGCTCCACCGAGGCACCCCCACACAGCTCTACCGAACGACCCACCACACCGCTCCACTGATGCACCCACCACACAGCTCCACCGATGCAGCCACCACACACCTCCACCAACACAGCTCCACTGATGAAAACACCACACAGCTCCACCGATGCACCCACCACACAGCTCCACGAGGCACCCACCATACAGCTCCACCGAGGCACCCACCATACAGCTCCACCGATAAACCCACCACACAGCTCCACCGATGCACCCACCACACAGCTCCACAGACACAGCTCCACCTACAGAGCTCCACCGATGCACCCACCATACAGCTCCACCGATGCACCCACCACACAGCTCCACCGAGGCACCCACCACACAGCTCCACCTATGCACCCACCACACAGCTCCACCTATGCACCCACCACACAGCTCCACCGAGGCACCCACCAAATAGCTCAACAGATGCACCCACCACACAACTCCACCGATGCACCCACCACACAGCTCCAGCAATGCACCCACCACACAGCTCCACCGATGCACCCACCACACAGGTCCACCTACACAGCTCCACCGATCTACCCACCATACAGCTCCACCAATGCACCCACCACACAGCTCCACTGATGCACCCACCACCCAGCTCCACTGATGCAACTACCACATAGCTCCACCGACACAGCTCCACCGATGCACCCACCACAGAGCTCCACAGATGCCCCCACCACACAGCTCCACCGATGTACACACCACACAGCTCCACCGAGGCACCCACCACACAGCTCTACCGAGGCACCTACCACACAGCTCCACCGATGCACCCACCACACAGCTCCACCTATGCACCCACCACACAGCTCCACTGAGGCACCCATCACACAGCTCCACCGAGGCACCTACCACACAGCTCCACCGATGCACCCACCACACAGATCCACCTACACAGCTCCACCGATGCACCCACCACACAGCTCCACCGATGCACCCTGAACACAGCTCCACCGATGCACCCACCACACATCTCCACTGATGCACCCACCAAACAGCTCCACCAATGCACCCACCACACAGATCCACCGATGCTCCAACTAAGCTCTACCAATGCACCCACCACACATCTCCACCAATGCATTCACTAAGCTCCACCGATGCACCCACCACACAGCTTCACCGATGCACCCACCACAGAGCTCCACTGAGGCACCCACCACACAGCTCCACCGATGCACCCACCACACAGCTCCAGCAATGCACCCACCACACAGCTCTACCGATGCACCCACCACACAGCTCCACCTACACAGCTCCACCGATGCACCCACCATACAGCTCCACCGATGCACCCACCACACAGCTCCACCGAGGCACCCACCACACAGCTCCACCGAACAACACACCACACAGCTCCACCGATACACCCACCACACAGCTCCACCGAAGCAGCCACCACACAGCTCCACCGACACAGCTCCACCAATGCACCCACCACCCAGCCTCACTGATGCACCCACCGCCCAGCTCCACTGACACAGCTCCACCTATGCACCCACCACACAGTTCCACCGAGGCACCTACCACACAGCTCAACAGATGCACCCACCACACAGCTCCACCTACACAGCTCTACCGATGCACCCACCACACAGCTCCACCAAAGGACCCACCACACAGCTCCACCGATACACCCACCACCCAGCTCCACCGATGCACAAAGCACACAGCTCCACTGACACAGCTCCACCGATGCACCCACCACACAGCTCCACTGATGCACCCACCACACAGCTCCACCGATGCACCCACCACACAGCTCCACCGATGCTCCAACTAAGCTCTACCAATGCACCCACCACACATCTCCACCAATGCACCCACTAAGCTCCACCGATGCACCCACCACACAGCTTCACCGAAGCACCCACCACAGAGCTCCACTGAGGCACCCACGACACATCCCCACCGATGCACCCACCACACAGCTCCAGCAATGCACTCACCACACAGCTCCACCAATGCACCCACCACACAGCTCCACCTACAGAGCTCCACCGATGCACCCACCATACAGCTCCACCGATGCACCCACCACACAGCTCCACCGAGGCACCCACCACACAGCTCCACCGAACGACCCACCACACAGCTCCACCGATGCACCCACCACACAGCTCTACCGATGCAGCCACCACACAGCTCCACAGACACAGCTCCACCTACAGAGCTCCACCGATGCACCCACCATACAGCTCCACCGATGCACCCACCACACAGCTCCACCGAGGCACCCACCACACAGCTCCACCGAACGACCCACCACACAGCTCCACCGATGCACCCACCACACAGCTCCACCGATGCAGCCACCACACAGCTCCACAGACACAGCTCCACCAATGCACCCACCACCCAGCCTCACCGATGCACCAACCACCCAACTCCACTGACACAGCTCCACCTATGCACCTACCACACAGCTCCACCGAGGCACCTACCACACAGCTCAACAGATGCACCCACCACACAGCTCCACCTACACAGCTCTACCGATGCACCCACCACAAAGCTCGACCGATACACCCACCACCCAGCTCAACCGATGCACACAGCTCACAGCTCCACCGACACAGCTCCACCGATGCACCCACCACGCAGCTCCACTGATGCACCCACCACACAGCTCCACCGATGCACCCACCACACAGCTCTACGATGCAGCCACCACACAGCTCCACCAACACAGCTCCACCGATGCACCTACCACACAGCTCCACCGCTGCACCCACCAGACAGCTCTACCGATGCAGCCACCACACAGCTCCACCAACACAGCTCCACCGATGCACCCACCACCCAGCTCCACCGATGCACCCACCACCCAGCCCCACCGATGCACCTACCACCCAGCTCCACCGATGCACCCACCACACAGCTCCACCGACACAGCTCCACCGATGCACCCACCACCCAGCTCCACCAATGCACCCACCACACAGCTCCACCGACACAGCTCCACCGATGCACCCACCACCCAGCTCCACTGATGCAACCACCACACAGCTCCAACGACACAGCTCCAACGATGCACCCACCACAGAGCTCCACAGATGCCCCACCACACAGCTCCACCGATGCACCCACCACACAGCTCCACTGAGGCAACCACCACACAGCTCCACCGAGGCACCTACCACACAACTCCACCGATGCACCCACCACACAGCTCCACCTATGCACCCACCACACAGCTCCACCTATGCACCCACCACACAGCTCCACCGAGGCACCCACCAAATAGCTCAACAGATGCACCCACCACACAACTCCACCGATGCACCCACCACACAGCTCCAGCAATGCACCCACCACACAGCTCCACCGATGCACCCACCACACAGGTCCACCTACACAGCTCCACCGATCTACCCACCATACAGCTCCACCAATGCACCCACCACACAGCTCCACTGAGGCACCCACCACACAGCTCCACCGAACGACCAACCACACAGCTCCACCGATGCACCCACCACACAGCTCCACAGATGCAGCCACCACACAGCTCCACCAATGCACCCACCACCCAGCCTCACCGATGCACCCACCACCCAGCTCCACTGACACAGCTCCACCTATGCACCCACCACACAGCTCCACCGAGGCACCTACCACACAGCTCAACAGATGCACCCACCACACAGCTCCACCTACACAGCTCTACCAATGCACGCACCACACAGCTCCACCGATACACCCACCACCCAGCTCCACCGATGCATACAGCACACAGCTTCACCGACACAGCTCCACCGATGCACCCACCACACAGCTCCACTGATGCACCCATCACACAGCTCCACCGATGCACCCACCACACAGCTCCACCGAACGACCCACCACACAGCTCCACCAATGCACCCACCACACAGCTCTACTGATGCAGCCTCCACACAGCTCCACCGACACAGCTCCACCAATGCACCCACCACCCAGCTCCACCGATGCACCCAACACACTGCTCCACTGACACAGCTCCACTGATGCACCCACCACACAGCCCCACCAATGCACCCACCACACAGCTCCACCGAGGCACCCACCATACAGCTCCACCAAGGCACCCACCACCCAGCTCGACCGACACAGCTCCACCGATGCACCCACCACACAGCTCCACTGATGCACCCACCACACAGCTCCACCGATGCACCCACCACACAGCTCCACCTATGCACCCACCACACAGCTCCACCGAGGCACCCCCACACAGCTCTACCGAACGACCCACCACACCGCTCCACTGATGCACCCACCACACAGCTCCACCGATGCAGCCACCACACAGCTCCACCAACACAGCTCCACTGATGAAAACACCACACAGCTCCACCGATGCACCCACCACACAGCTCCACGAGGCACCCACCATACAGCTCCACCGAGGCACCCACCATACAGCTCCACCGATAAACCCACCACACAGCTCCACCGATGCACCCACCACACAGCTCCACCGAGGTACCCACCATACAGCTCCACCGATGCACCCACCACACACCTCCACCGATGCACCCACCACACAGCTCCACCGAGGCACCCACCACACAGATCTACAGATGCACCCACCACACAGCTCCACAGATGTACCCACCACACAGCTCCACAAATGCACCAACCACCCTGCTCCACCGATGCACCCACCACACAGCTCCACAGATGCACCCACCACACAGCTCCACCGATGCACCCACCACCCAGCTTCACCAATGCACCCACCACACAGCTCCACTGATGCACCCACCATCCAGCTCCACCAATGCACCCACCACACAGTTCCACAGACACAGCTCCACTGATGCACCCACCACCCAGCTCCACTGATGCAACTACCACACAGCTCCACCGACACAGCTCCACCGATGCACCCACCACAGAGCTCCACAGATGCCCCCACCACACAGCTCCACCGATGTACACACCACACAGCTCCACCGAGGCACCCACCACACAGCTCTACCGAGGCACCTACCACACAGCTCCACCGATGCACCCACCACACAGCTCCACCTATGCACCCACCACACAGCTCCACTGAGGCACCCATCACACAGCTCCACCGAGGCACCTACCACACAGCTCCACCGATGCACCCACCACACAGATCCACCTACACAGCTCCACCGATGCACCCACCACACAGCTCCACCGATGCACCCTGAACACAGCTCCACCGATGCACCCACCACACATCTCCACTGATGCACCCACCAAACAGCTCCACCAATGCACCCACCACACAGATCCACCGATGCTCCAACTAAGCTCTACCAATGCACCCACCACACATCTCCACCAATGCATTCACTAAGCTCCACCGATGCACCCACCACACAGCTTCACCGATGCACCCACCACAGAGCTCCACTGAGGCACCCACCACACAGCTCCACCGATGCACCCACCACACAGCTCCAGCAATGCACCCACCACACAGCTCTACCGATGCACCCACCACACAGCTCCACCTACACAGCTCCACCGATGCACCCACCATACAGCTCCACCGATGCACCCACCACACAGCTCCACCGAGGCACCCACCACACAGCTCCACCGAACAACACACCACACAGCTCCACCGATACACCCACCACACAGCTCCACCGAAGCAGCCACCACACAGCTCCACCGACACAGCTCCACCAATGCACCCACCACCCAGCCTCACTGATGCACCCACCGCCCAGCTCCACTGACACAGCTCCACCTATGCACCCACCACACAGTTCCACCGAGGCACCTACCACACAGCTCAACAGATGCACCCACCACACAGCTCCACCTACACAGCTCTACCGATGCACCCACCACACAGCTCCACCAAAGGACCCACCACACAGCTCCACCGATACACCCACCACCCAGCTCCACCGATGCACAAAGCACACAGCTCCACTGACACAGCTCCACCGATGCACCCACCACACAGCTCCACTGATGCACCCACCACACAGCTCCACCGATGCACCCACCACACAGCTCCACCGATGCTCCAACTAAGCTCTACCAATGCACCCACCACACATCTCCACCAATGCACCCACTAAGCTCCACCGATGCACCCACCACACAGCTTCACCGAAGCACCCACCACAGAGCTCCACTGAGGCACCCACGACACATCCCCACCGATGCACCCACCACACAGCTCCAGCAATGCACTCACCACACAGCTCCACCAATGCACCCACCACACAGCTCCACCTACAGAGCTCCACCGATGCACCCACCATACAGCTCCACCGATGCACCCACCACACAGCTCCACCGAGGCACCCACCACACAGCTCCACCGAACGACCCACCACACAGCTCCACCGATGCACCCACCACACAGCTCTACCGATGCAGCCACCACACAGCTCCACAGACACAGCTCCACCAATGCACCCACCACCCAGCCTCACCGATGCACCAACCACCCAACTCCACTGACACAGCTCCACCTATGCACCTACCACACAGCTCCACCGAGGCACCTACCACACAGCTCAACAGATGCACCCACCACACAGCTCCACCTACACAGCTCTACCGATGCACCCACCACAAAGCTCCACCGATACACCCACCACCCAGCTCAACCGATGCACACAGCTCACAGCTCCACCGACACAGCTCCACCGATGCACCCACCACGCAGCTCCACTGATGCACCCACCACACAGCTCCACCGATGCACCCACCACACAGCTCTACGATGCAGCCACCACACAGCTCCACCAACACAGCTCCACCGATGCACCTACCACACAGCTCCACCGCTGCACCCACCAGACAGCTCTACCGATGCAGCCACCACACAGCTCCACCAACACAGCTCCACCGATGCACCCACCACCCAGCTCCACCGATGCACCCACCACCCAGCCCCACCGATGCACCCACCACCCAGCTCCACCGATGCACCCACCACACAGCTCCACCGACACAGCTCCACCGATGCACCCACCACCCAGCTCCACCAATGCACCCACCACACAGCTCCACCGACACAGCTCCACCGATGCACCCACCACCCAGCTCCACTGATGCAACCACCACACAGCTCCAACGACACAGCTCCAACGATGCACCCACCACAGAGCTCCACAGATGCCCCACCACACAGCTCCACCGATGCACCCACCACACAGCTCCACTGAGGCAACCACCATACAGCTCCACCGAGGCACCTACCACACAACTCCACCGATGCACCCACCACACAGCTCCACCTATGCACCCACCACACAGCTCCACCTATGCACCCACCACACAGCTCCACCGAGGCACCCACCACATAGCTCAACAGATGCACCCACCACACAACTCCACCGATGCACCCACCACACAGCTCCAGCAATGCACCCACCACACAGCTCCACCGATGCACCCACCACACAGGTCCACCTACACAGCTCCACCGATGCACCCACCATACAGCTCCACCAATGCACCCACCACACAGCTCCACTGAGGCACCCACCACACAGCTCCACCGAACGACCAACCACACAGCTCCACCGATGCACCCACCACACAGCTCCACAGATGCAGCCACCACACAGCTCCACCAATGCACCCACCACCCAGCCTCACCGATGCACCCACCACCCAGCTCCACTGACACAGCTCCACCTATGCACCCACCACACAGCTCCACCGAGGCACCTACCACACAGCTCAACAGATGCACCCACCACACAGCTCCACCTACACAGCTCTACCAATGCACGCACCACACAGCTCCACCGATACACCCACCACCCAGCTCCACCGATGCATACAGCACACAGCTTCACCGACACAGCTCCACCGATGCACCCACCACACAGCTCCACTGATGCACCCATCACACAGCTCCACCGATGCACCCACCACACAGCTCAACCGAACGACCCACCACACAGCTCCACCAATGCACCCACCACACAGCTCTTCTGATGCAGCCTCCACACAGCTCCACCGACACAGCTCCACCAATGCACCCACCACCCAGCTCCACCGATGCACCCAACACACTGCTCCACTGACACAGCTCCACTGATGCACCCACCACACAGCCCCACCAATGCACCCACCACACAGCTCCACCGAGGCACCCACCATACAGCTCCACTAAGGCACCCACCACCCAGCTCGACCGACACAGCTCCACAGATGCACCCACCACACAGCTCCACTGATGCACCCACCACACAGCTCCACCGATGCACCCACCACACAGCTCCACCTATGCACCCACCACACAGCTCCACCGAGGCACCCCCACACAGCTCTACCGAACGACCCACCACACCGCTCCACTGATGCACCCACCACACAGCTCCACCATCACAGCTCCACCAATGCACCCACCACTCAGCTCCACCGATGCACCCACCACACAGCTTCACCGACACAGCTCCACCGATGCACCCACCACACAGCTCCACCGATGCACCCACCACACAGCTCCACCGAGCCACCCAACAAACAGCTCCACCAAGGCACCCACCACACAGCTCCACCGATAAAACCACCACGCAGCTCCACCGACACAGCTCCACCAATGCACCCACCACACAGCTCCACCGATTCACCCACCACACTGCTCCACCGACACAGCTCCACTGATACACCCACCACACAGCTCCACCGAAGCACCCACCACACAGCTCCACCGAGGCACCCACCATACAGCTCCACCAAGGCACCCACCACACAGCTCCACTGATGCACCCACCACCCAGCTCCACCGATGCACCCAGCACACAGCTCCACCGACACAGCTCCACCGATGCACCCACCACACAGCTCCACTGATGCACCCACCACACAGCTCCACCGATGCACCCACCACACAGCTCCACCGATGCACCCACCACACAGCTCCAACGAGGCACCCACCACACAGCTCCACCGAATGACCCACCCCACAGCTCCACCGATGCACCCATCACACAGCTCTACCGATGCAGCCACCACACAGCTCCACCAACACAGCTCCACCGATGCACCAACCACACAGCTCCACCGATGCACCCACTACACAGCTCTACCGATGCAGCTACCACACACTCCACCAACACAGCTCCACCGATGCACCCATCACCCAGCTCCACCGATGCACCCACCACACAGCTCTAGTGACACAGCTCCACCGATGCACCCACCACCCAGCTCCACCAATGCACCCACCACACAGCTCCACCGACACAGCTCCACCGATGCACCCACCACCCAGCTCCACTAATGCAACCACCACACAGCTCCACCGACACAGCTCCACCGATGCACCCACCGCAGAGCTCCACAGATGCCCCCACCACACAGCTCCACCGTTGCACCAACCACACAGCTCCACTGAGGCACCCACCACACAGCTCCACAGAGGCACCTACCACACAGCTCCACCGATGCACCCACCACACAGCTCCACCTATGCACCCACCACACAGCTCCACCTATGCACCCACCACACAGCTCCACCGAGGCACCCACCACACAGCTCCACTGAGGCACCCACCACACAGCTCAACAGATGCACCCACCACACAGCTCCACCTACACAGCTCCACCGATGCACCCACCACACAGCTCCACCGATGCACCCACCACCCAGCTCCACCGATGCACCCAGCACACAGCTCCACCGACACAGCTCCACCGATGAACCCACCGCACAGCTCCACTGATGCACCCACCACACAGCTCCACCGATGCACCCACCACACAGCTCCACCGATGCTCCAACTAAGCTCTACCAATGCTCCCACCACACATCTCCACCAATGCACCCACTAAGCTCCACTGATGCACCCACCACACAGCTTCACCGATGCACCCACCACAGAGCTCCACTGAGGCACCCACGACACAGCGCCACCGTTGCACCCACCACACAGCTCCACCTACAGAGCTCCACCGATGCATCCACCATACAGCTCCACCGATGCACCCACCACACAGCTCCACCGAGGCACCCACCACACAGCTCCACTGATGCACCCACCACACAGCTCCACCGATGCACCCACCACACAGCTCCACCGAAGGACCCACCACACAGCTCCACCGATGCACCCACCACACAGCTCTACCAATACAGCCACCACACAGCTCCACCGACACAGCTCCACCGATGCACCCACCACCCAGCTCCACCGATGCACCCACCACACTGCTGCACCGACGCAGCTCCACTGATACACCCACCACACAGCTCCACCGAGGCACCCACCATACAGCTCTACCAAGGCACCCACCACACAGCTCCACTGATGCACCCACCACCCAGCTCCACCAATTCACCCAGCACACAGCTCCACCGACACAGCTCCACCAATGCACCCACCACACAGCTCCACTGATGCACCCACCACACAGCTCCACCGATGCACCCACCACACAGCTCCACCGATGCACCCACCACACAGCTCCACCGAGGCACCCACCACACAGCTCCACTGAATAACCCACCACACAGCTCCACCGATGCACCCATCACACAGCTCTACCGATGCAGCCACCACACAGCTCCACCAACACAGCTCCACCGATGCACCCACAATGCACCCACCACACAGCTCTACCGATGCAGCTACCACACAGCTCCACCAACACAGCTCCACCGATGCACCCATCACCCGGCTCCACCGATGCACCCACCACACAGCTCTACTGACACAGCTCCACCGATGCACCCACCACCCAGCTCCACCAATGCATCCACCACACAGCTCCACCGACACAGCTCCACCGATGCACCCACCACCCAGCTCCACTAATGCAACCACCACGCAGCTCCACCGACACAGCTCCACCGATGCACCCACCACAGAGCTCCACAGATGCCCCCACCACACAGCTCCACCGTTGCACCAACCACACAGCTCCACTGAGGCACCTACCACACAGCTCCACCGAGGTACCTACCACACAGCTCCACCGATGCACCCACCACACAGCTCCACCTATGCACCCACCACACAGCTCCACCTATGCACCCACCACACAGCTCCACCGAGGCACCCACCACACAGCTCAACAGATGCACCCACCACACAGCTCCACCTACACAGCTCCACCGATGCACCTACCACACAGCTCCACCGATGCACCCACCACCCAGCTCTACCGATGCACCCAGCACACAGCTTCACCGACACATCTCCACCGATGAACCCACCACACAGCTCCACTGATGCACCCACCACACAGCTCCACCGATGCACCCACCACACAGCTCCACCGATGCTCCAACTAAGCTCTACCAATGCACCCACCACACATCTCCACCAATGCACCCACTAACCTCCACCGATGCACCCACCACACAGCTTCACCAAAGCATCCACCACAGTGCTCCACTGAGGCACCCACGACACAGCCCCACCGATGCACCCACCAAACAGCTCCAGCAATGCACCCACCACACAGCTCCACCGATGCACCCACCACACAGATCCACCTACAGAGCTCCATCGATGCACCCACCACACAGCTCCACCGAGGCACCCACCACACAGCTCCACCGAACGACCCACCACACAGCTCCACCGATGCACCCACCACACAGCTCCACCGATGCAGCCACCACACAGCTCCACAGACACAGCTCCACCAATGCACCCACCACCCAGCCTCATCGATGCACCAACCACCCAGCTCCACTGACACAGCTCCACCTACGCACCTACCACACAGCTCCACCGAGGCACCTACCACACAGCTCAACAGATGCACCCACCACACAGCTCCACATACACAGCTCTACCGATGCACCCACCACACAGCTCCACCGATACACCCACCACCCACCTCAACCGATGCACACAGCTCACAGCTCCACCGACACAGCTCCACCGATGCACCCACCATGCAGCTCCACTGATGCACCCACCACACAGCTCCACCGATGCACCCACCACACAGCTCTACCGATGCAGCCACCACCCAGCTCCACCAACACAGCTCAACCGATGCACCCACCACACAGCTCCACCGATGCACCCACCACACAGCTTTACCGATGTAGCCACCACACAGCTCCACCAACACAGCTCCACCGATGCACCCACCACCCAGCTCCACCGATGCACCCACCACACAGCTCCACCGACACAGCTCCACCGATGCACCCACCACCCAGCTCCACCAATGCACCCACCACACAGCTCCACCGACACAGCTCCACCGATGCACCCACCACCCAGCTCCACTGATGCAACCACCACACAGCTCCACCGACACAGCTCCACCGATGCACCCACCACAGAGCTCCACAGATGCCCCCACCACACAGCTCCACCGATGCACCCACCACACAGCTCCACTGAGGCAACCACCACACTGCTCCACCGAGGCACCTACCACACAGCTCCACTGATGCACCCACCACACAGCTCCACCTATGCACCCACCACACAGCTCCACCTATGCACCCACCACACAGCTCCACCGAGGCACCCACCACACAGCTCAACAGATGCACCCACCACACAACTCCACCTACACAGCTCCACCGATGCACCCACTACACAGCTCCACCAATGCACCCAGCACACACCTCCACCGACACAGCTCCACCGATGCACCCACCACACAGCTCCACTGATGCACCCACCACACAGCTCCACCGATGTACCCACCACACAGCTCCACCAATGCTCCAACTAAGCTCTACAAATGCACCCACCACACATCTCCACCAATGCACCCACTAACCTCCACCGATGCACCCACCACACAACTTCACCGATGCACCCACCACAGAGCTCCACTGAGGCACCCTCCACACAGCTCCACCGATGCACCCACCACACAGCTCCAGCAATGCACCCACCACACAGCTCCACCGATGCACCCACCACACAGCTCCACCTACACAGCTCCACCGATGCACCCACCATACAGCTCCACCGATGCACCCACCACACAGCTCCACTGAGGCACCCACCACACAGTTCCACTGAACGACCAACCACACAGCTCCACCGATGAACCCACCGCACAGCTCCACAGATGCATCCACCACACAGCTCCACCAATGCACCCACCACCCAGCCTCACCGATGCACCAACCACCCAGCTCTACTGACACAGCTCCACCTATGCACCCACCACACAGCTCCACCGAGGCACCTTCCACACAGCTCAACAGATGCACCCACCACACAGCTCCACCTACACAGCTCTACCAATGCACGCACCCCACAGCTCCACCGATACACCCACCACCCAGCTCCACCGATGCATACAGCACACAGCTTCACCGACACAGCTCCACCGATGCACCCACCACACAGCTCCACTGATGCACCCACCACACAGCTCCACCGATGCACCCACCACACAGCTCCACCAAACGACCCACCACACAGCTCCACCAATGCACCCACCACACAGCTCTACCGATGCAGCCACCACACAGCTCCACTGACACAGCTCCACCGATGCACCCACCACCCAGCTCCACCGATGCACCCAACACACTGCTCCACTGACACAGCTCCACTGATGCACCCACCACACAGCCCCACCAATGCACCCACCACACAGCTCCACCGAGGTACCCACCATACAGCTCCACCAAGGCACCCAACACCCAGCTCCACTGATGCACCCAGCACACAGCTCCACCGACACAGCTCCACCAAAGCACCCACCACACAGCTCCACTGATGCACCCACCACACAGCTCCACCTATGCACCCACCACACAGCTCCACCGATACACCCACCACACAGCTCCACGAGGCACCCCCCACACAGCTCTAATGAACGACCCACCACACCGCTCCACCGATGCCCCCACCACACAGCTCTACCAATGCAGCCACCACACAGCTCCACCATCACAGCTCCACCAATGCACCCACCACCCAGCTCCACCGATGCACCCACCACACAGCTCCACCGATACAGCTCCACCGATGCACCCACCACACAGCTCCACCGATGCACCCACCACACAGCTCCACCGAGGCACCCACCATACAGCTCCACAGATGCCCCCATCACACAGCTCCACCAATGCACCCACCACACAGCTCCACCGAGGCACCCACCACACAGCTCCACCGAGGCACCTACCACACAGCTCCACCGATGCACCCACCACACAGCTCCACCGACACAGCTCCACCGATGCACCCACACAGCTCCACCGATGCACCCACCACACAGCTCCACCGAGGCACCCACCTACACAGCTCCACCGATACACCCACCACACAGCTCCACCGATGCACCCACCACCCAGCTCGACCGATGCACCCAGCACACAGCTCCACCGACACAGCTCCATTGATGCACCCAAAACACAGCTCCACTGATGCATCCACAATACAGCTCCACTGATGCACCCACCACACAGCTCCACTGATGCACCCACCACACAGCTCCACCGAGGCACCCACCACACAACTCCACCGAATGACCCACCACACAGCTCCACCGATGCACCAACCACACAGCTCTACCGATGCAGCCACCACACAGCTCCACCGACACAGCTCTACCGATGCACCCACCACACAGCTCCACCAATGTTTCCACCACACAGCTCCACCGAGGCACCCACCATACAGCTTGACCAAGGCACCCACCACACAGTTCCACTGATGCAGCCAGCACACAGCTCCACCGACACAGCTCCACCAATGCACCCACCACACAGCTCCACCGATGCTTCCACAACACAGCTCCACCGAGGCACCCACCATACAGCTCCACCGATGCACCCACCACACAGCTCCACCGATGCACCCACCACACATCTCCACCGAGGTACCCACCATACAGCTCCACCGATGCACCCACCACACAGCTCCACCTATGCACCCACCACAAAGCTCCACCGAGGCACCCACCACACAGCTCAACAGATGCACCCACCACACAGCTCCACCTACACAGCTCCACCGATGCACCCACCACACAGCTCCACCGATGCACCCACCACCCAGCTCCACCGATGCACCCAGCACACAGCTCCACCGACACAGCTCCACCGATGAACCCACCACACAGCTCCACTGATGCACCCACCACACAACTCCACCGATGCACCCACCACACAGCTCCACCGATGCTCCAACTAAGCTCTACCAATGCACCCACCACACATCTCCACCAATGCACCCACTAAGCTCCACCGATGCACCCACCACACAGCTTCACCAATGCACCCACCACTGAGCTCCACTGAGGCACCCACGACACAGCTCCACCGATGCACCCACCACACAGCTCCACCTACAGAGCTCCACCGATGCATCCACCATACAGCTCCACCGATGCACCCACCACACAGCTCCACCGAAGCACCCACCACACAGCTCCACTGAATGACCCACCACACAGCTCCACCGATGCACCCACCACACAGCTCCACCGATGCAGTCACCACAGCTCCACAGACCCAGCTCCACCAATGCACCCACCACCCAGCCTCACCGATGCACCAACCACCCAGCTCCACTGACACAGCTCCACCTATGCACCTACCACGCAGCTTAATCGAGGCACCTACCACACAGCTCAACAGATGCACCCACCACACAGCTCCACCTACACAGCTCTACCGATGCACCCACCACACAGCTCCACCGATACACCCACCACCCAGCTCAACCGATGCACACAGCTCACAGCTCCACCGACACAGCTCAACCGATGCACCCATCACGCAGCTCCACTGATGCACCCACCACACAGCTCTACCGATGCACCCACCACACAGCTCTACTGATGCAGCCACCACACAGCTCCACCAACACAGCTCCACCGATGCACCCACCACACAGCTCCACCGATGCACCCACCACACAGCTCTACTGATGCAGCCACCACACAGCTCCACCCACACAGCTCCACTGATGCACCTACCACCCAGCTTCACCGACACAGCTCCACCGATGCACCCACCACCCAGCTCCACCAATGCACCCACCACACAGCTCCACCGACACAGCTCCACCGATGCACCCACCACCCAGCTCCAATGATGCAGCCACCACACAGCTCCACCGACACAGCTCCACCGATGTACCCACCACAGAGCTCCACAGATGCCCTCACCACACAGCTCCACCGATGCACCCACCACACAGCTCCAATGAGGCAACCACCACAGAGCTCCACCGAGGCACCTACCACACAGCTCCACCTATGCACCCACCACACAGCTCCACCTATGCACCCACCACACAGCTTTACCGAGGCACCCACCACACAGCTCAACAGATGCACCCACCACACACCTCCACCTACACAGTTCCACCGATGCACCCACCACACAGCTCCACCGATGCACCCAGCACACACCTCCACCGACACAGCTCCACCGATGCACCCACCAAATAGCTCCACTGATGCACCCACCACACAGCTCCACCGATGCACCCACCACACAGCTCCACCAATGCTCCAACTAAGCTCTACCAATGCACCCATCACACATCTCCACCAATGCACCCACTAAGCTCCACTGATGCACCCACCACACAACTTCACCGATGCACCCTCCACACAGCTCCATCGATGCACCCACCACACAGCTCCAGCAAAGCACCCACCACACAGATCCACCGATGCACCCACCACACAGTTCCACCTACACAGCTCCACCGATGCACCCACCATACAGCTCCACCGATGCACCCACCACACAGCTCCACCAAGACACCCACCACACAGCTCCACCGAACGACCAACCACACAGCTCCACCAATGCACCCACCACACAGCTCCACCGATGCAGTCACCACACAGCTCCACCAATACACCCACCACTCAGCCTCACCTTTGCACCCACCACACAGCTCCACCGAGGCACCTACCACACAGCTCAACAGATGTACCCACCACACAGCTCCACCTACACAGCTCCACTGATGCACCCACCACAGAGCTTCACAGATGCCCCCATGACACAGCTCCACCAATGCACCCACCACACAGCTCACCGAGGCACCCACCACACAGCTCACCCGAGGCACCTACCACACAGCTCCACCGATGCACCCACCACACAGCTCCACCGACACAGCTCCACCGATGCACCCACCACACAGCTCCACCGATGCACCCACCACACAGCTCCACAGAGGCACCCACCTACACAGCTCCACTGATGCACCCACCACAAAGCTCCACCGACGCACCCACCACCCAGCTTGACCGATGCACCCAGCACACAGCTCCACTGACACAGCTCCACCGATGCACCCAAAACACAGCTCCACTGATGCACCCACCATACAGCTCCACTGATGCACCCACCACACAGCTCCACCGATGCACCCACCACACAGCTCCACCGAGGCACCCACCACACAGCTCCACCAAATGACCCACCACACAGCTCCACCGATGCACCCACCACACAGCTCTACCGATGCAGCCACCACACAGCTCCACCGACACAGCTCCACCGATGCACCCACCACACAGCTCCACCGAGGCACCCACCATACAGCTCCACCAAGGCACCCACCACACAGCTCCACCGATGCACCCACCACACAGCTCCACTGATGCACCCACCACACAGCTCCACCGATGCACCCACCACACAGCTCCACCAAACGACCCACCACACAGCTCCACCAATGCACCCACCACACAGCTCTACCGATGCAGCCACCACACAGCTCCACTGACACAGCTCCACCGATGCACCCACCACCCAGCTCCACCGATGCACCCAACACACTGCTCCACTGACACAGCTCCACTGATGCACCCACCACACAGCCCCACCAATGCACCCACCACACAGCTCCACCGAGGTACCCACCATACAGCTCCACCAAGGCACCCAACACCCAGCTCCACTGATGCACCCAGCACACAGCTCCACTGACACAGCTCCACCAAAGCACCCACCACACAGCTCCACTGATGCACCCACCACACAGCTCCACCTATGCACCCACCACACAGCTCCACCGATACACCCACCACACAGCTCCACGAGGCACCCCCCACACAGCTCTAATGAACGACCCACCACACCGCTCCACCGATGCCCCCACCACACAGCTCTACCAATGCAGCCACCACACAGCTCCACCATCACAGCTCCACCAATGCACCCACCACCCAGCTCCACCGATGCACCCACCACACAGCTCCACCGATACAGCTCCACCGATGCACCCACCACACAGCTCCACCGATGCACCCACCACACAGCTCCACCGAGGCACCCACCATACAGCTCCACAGATGCCCCCATCACACAGCTCCACCAATGCACCCACCACACAGCTCCACCGAGGCACCCACCACACAGCTCCACCGAGGCACCTACCACACAGCTCCACCGATGCACCCACCACACAGCTCCACCGACACAGCTCCACCGATGCACCCACACAGCTCCACCGATGCACCCACCACACAGCTCCACCGAGGCACCCACCTACACAGCTCCACCGATACACCCACCACACAGCTCCACCGATGCACCCACCACCCAGCTCGACCGATGCACCCAGCACACAGCTCCACCGACACAGCTCCATTGATGCACCCAAAACACAGCTCCACTGATGCATCCACAATACAGCTCCACTGATGCACCCACCACACAGCTCCACTGATGCACCCACCACACAGCTCCACCGAGGCACCCACCACACAACTCCACCGAATGACCCACCACACAGCTCCACCGATGCACCAACCACACAGCTCTACCGATGCAGCCACCACACAGCTCCACCGACACAGCTCTACCGATGCACCCACCACACAGCTCCACCAATGTTTCCACCACACAGCTCCACCGAGGCACCCACCATACAGCTCGACCAAGGCACCCACCACACAGTTCCACCGATGCAGCCAGCACACAGCTCCACCGACACAGCTCCACCAATGCACCCACCACACAGCTCCACCGATGCTTCCACAACACAGCTCCACCGAGGCACCCACCATACAGCTCCACCGATGCACCCACCACACAGCTCCACCGATGCACCCACCACACATCTCCACCGAGGTACCCACCATACAGCTCCACCGATGCACCCACCACACAGCTCCACCTATGCACCCACCACAAAGCTCCACCGAGGCACCCACCACACAGCTCAACAGATGCACCCACCACACAGCTCCACCTATACAGCTCCACCGATGCACCCACCACACAGCTCCACCGATGCACCCACCACCCAGCTCCACCGATGCACCCAGCACACAGCTCCACCGACACAGCTCCACCGATGAACCCACCACACAGCTCCACTGATGCACCCACCACACAACTCCACCGATGCACCCACCACACAGCTCCACCGATGCTCCAACTAAGCTCTACCAATGCACCCACCACACATCTCCACCAATGCACCCACTAAGCTCCACCGATGCACCCACCACACAGCTTCACCAATGCACCCACCACTGAGCTCCACTGAGGCACCCACGACACAGCTCCACCGATGCACCCACCACACAGCTCCACCTACAGAGCTCCACCGATGCATCCACCATACAGCTCCACCGATGCACCCACCACACAGCTCCACCGAAGCACCCACCACACAGCTCCACTGAATGACCCACCACACAGCTCCACCGATGCACCCACCACACAGCTCCACCGATGCAGTCACCACACAGCTCCACAGACCCAGCTCCACCAATGCACCCACCACCCAGCCTCACCGATGCACCAACCACCCAGCTCCACTGACACAGCTCCACCTATGCACCTACCACGCAGCTTAATCGAGGCACCTACCACACAGCTCAACAGATGCACCCACCACACAGCTCCACCTACACAGCTCTACCGATGCACCCACCACACAGCTCCACCGATACACCCACCACCCAGCTCAACCGATGCACACAGCTCACAGCTCCACCGACACAGCTCAACCGATGCACCCATCATGCAGCTCCACTGATGCACCCACCACACAGCTCCACCGATGCACCCACCACACAGCTCTACCGATGCACCCACCACACAGCTCTACTGATGCAGCCACCACACAGCTCCACCAACACAGCTCCACCGATGCACCCACCACACAGCTCCACCGATGCACCCACCACACAGCTCTACTGATGCAGCCACCACACAGCTCCACCCACACAGCTCCACTGATGCACCTACCACCCAGCTTCACCGACACAGCTCCACCGATGCACCCACCACCCAGCTCCACCAATGCACCCACCACACAGCTCCACCGACACAGCTCCACCGATGCACCCACCACCCAGCTCCAATGATGCAGCCACCACACAGCTCCACCGACACAGCTCCACCGATGCACCCACCACAGAGCTCCACAGATGCCCTCACCACACAGCTCCACCGATGCACCCACCACACAGCTCCATTGAGGCAACCACCACAGAGCTCCACCGAGGCACCTACCACACAGCTCCACCGATGCACCCACCACACAGCTCCACCTATGCACCCACCACACAGCTCCACCTATGCACCCACCACACAGCTTTACCGAGGCACCCACCACACAGCTCAACAGATGCACCCACCACACACCTCCACCTACACAGTTCCACCGATGCACCCACCACACAGCTCCACCGATGCACCCAGCACACACCTCCACCGACACAGCTCCACCGATGCACCCACCAAATAGCTCCACTGATGCACCCACCACACAGCTCCACCGATGCACCCACCACACAGCTCCACCAATGCTCCAACTAAGCTCTACCAATGCACCCATCACACATCTCCACCAATGCACCCACTAAGCTCCACTGATGCACCCACCACACAACTTCACCGATGCACCCTCCACACAGCTCCATCGATGCACCCACCACACAGCTCCAGCAAAGCACCCACCACACAGATCCACCGATGCACCCACCACACAGCTCCACCTACACAGCTCCACCGATGCACCCACCATACAGCTCCACCGATGCACCCACCACACAGCTCCACCAAGACACCCACCACACAGCTCCACCGAACGACCAACCACACAGCTCCACCAATGCACCCACCACACAGCTCCACCGATGCAGTCACCACACAGCTCCACCAATACACCCACCACTCAGCCTCACCTTTGCACCCACCACACAGCTCCACCGAGGCACCTACCACACAGCTCAACAGATGTACCCACCACACAGCTCCACCTACACAGCTCCACTGATGCACCCACCACAGAGCTTCACAGATGCCCCCATGACACAGCTCCACCAATGCACCCACCACACAGCTCACCGAGGCACCCACCACACAGCTCACCCGAGGCACCTACCACACAGCTCCACCGATGCACCCACCACACAGCTCCACCGACACAGCTCCACCGATGCACCCACCACACAGCTCCACCGATGCACCCACCACACAGCTCCACAGAGGCACCCACCTACACAGCTCCACTGATGCACCCACCACAAAGCTCCACCGACGCACCCACCACCCAGCTTGACCGATGCACCCAGCACACAGCTCCACTGACACAGCTCCACCGATGCACCCAAAACACAGCTCCACTGATGCACCCACCATACAGCTCCACTGATGCACCCACCACACAGCTCCACCGATGCACCCACCACACAGCTCCACCGAGGCACCCACCACACAGCTCCACCAAATGACCCACCACACAGCTCCACCGATGCACCCACCACACAGCTCTACCGATGCAGCCACCACACAGCTCCACCGACACAGCTCCACCGATGCACCCACCACACAGCTCCACCGAGGCACCCACCATACAGCTCCACCAAGGCACCCACCACACAGCTCCACCGATGCAGCCACCACACCGCTTCACCGACACAGCTCCACCAATGCACCCACCACACAGCTCCACCGATGCTCCCACCACACAGCTCCACCGAGGCACCCACCATACAGCTCAACCGAGGCACCCACCATACAGCTCCACCGATGCACCCACCACACAGCTCTACTGATGCACCCACCACACAGCTCCACCGAGGTACCCACCATACAGCTCCACCGATGCACCCACCACACAGCTCCACCTATGCACCCACCACAAAGCTCCACCGAGGCACCCACCACATAGCTCAACAGATGCACCCACCACACAGCTCCACCTACACAGCTCCACCGATGCCCCCACCACACAGCTCCACCGATGCACCCACCACCCAGCTCCACCGATGCACCCAGCTCCACCGACACAGCTCCACCGATGAACCATCCACACAGCTCCACTGATGCACCCACCAAACAGCTCCACCGATGCACCCACCACACAGTTCCACCGATGCTCCAACCAAGCTCTACCAATGCACCCACCACACATCTCCACCAATGCACCCACTAAGCTCCACCAATGCACCCACCACACAGCTTCACCGATGCACCCACCACAGAGCTCCACTGAGGCACCCACGACATAGCTCCACCGATGCACCCACCACACAGCTCCAGCAATGCACCCACCACACAGCTCCACCGATGCACCCACCACACAGCTCCACCTACAGAGCTCCACCAATGCACCCACCATACAGCTCCGCCGATGCACCCACCACACAGCTCCACCGAGGCACCCACCACACAGCTCCACCGAATGACCCACCACACAGCTCCACCGATGCACCCACCACACAGCTCTACCGATGCAGCCACCACACAGCTCCACAGACCCAGCTCCACCAATGCACCCACCACCCAGCCTCACCGATGCACCAACCACCCAGCTCCACTGACACAGCTCCACCTATGCACCTACCACACAGCTTAATCGAGGCACCTACCCCACAGCTCAACAGATGCACCCACCACACAGCTCCACCTACTCAGCTCTACCGATGCACCCACCACACAGCTCCACCGATACACCCACCACCCAGCTCAACCGATGCACACAGCTCAGAGCTCCACCGACACAGCTCCACCGATGCACCCACCACGCAGCTCCACTGATGCACCCACCACACAGCTCTACCGATGCACCCACCACACAGCTCTACTGATGCAGCCACCACACAGCTCCACCAACACAGCTCCACCGATGCACCCACCACACAGCTCCACCGATGCACCCATCACACAGCTCCACCAACACAGCTCCACCGATGCACCCACCACCCAGCTTCACCGACACAGCTCCACCGATACACCCACCACCCAGCTTCACCAATGCACCCACCACACAGCTCCACCGACACAGCTCCACCGATGCACCCACCACCCAGCTCCACTGATGCAACCACCACACAGCTCCACCGACACAGCTCCACCGATGCACCCACCACAGAGCTCCACAGATGCCCCCACCACACAGCTCCACCGATGCACCCACCACACAGCTCCACTGAGGCAAACACCACAGAGCTCCACCGAGGCACCTACCACACAGCTCCACCGATGCACCCACCACACAGCTCCACATATGCACCCACCACACAGTCCACCTATGCACCCACCACACAGCTCCACCGAGGCACCCACCACACAGCTCAACAGATGCACCCACCACACAGCTCCACCTACACAGCTCCACCAATGCACCCACCACACAGCTCCACCGATGCACCCAGCACACACCTCCACCGACACAGCTCCACCGATGCACCCACCACACAGCTCCACTGATGCACCCACCACACAGCTCCACCGATGCACCCACCACACAGCTCCACCGATGCTCCAACTAAGCTCTACCAATGCACCCATCACACAGCTCCACCAATGTACCCACTAAGCTCCACCGATGCACCCACCACACAACTTCACCGATGCACCCACCACAGAGCTCCACTGAGGCACCCTCCACACAGCTCCACCGATGCACCCACCACACAGATCCAGCAATGCACCCACCACACAGATCCACCGATGCACCCACCACACAGCTCCACCTACACAGCTCCACCGATGCACCCACCATACAGCTCCACCGATGCACCCACCACACAGCTCCACCAACACAGCTCCACCGATGCACCCACCACAGAGCTCCACAGATGCCCCCACCACACAGCTCCAGCAATGCACCCACCACACAGCTCCACTGAGGCAACCACCACAGAGCTCCACCGAGGCACCTACCACACAGCTCCACCAATGCACCCACCACACAGCTCCACCTATGCACCCACCACACAGCTCCACCTATGCACCCACCACACAGCTCCACCGAGCCACCCACCACACAGCTCAACAGATGCACCCACCACACAGCTCCACCTACACAGCTCCACCGATGCACCCACCACACAGCTCCACCGATGCACCCAGCACACACCTCCACCGACACAGCTCCAACGATGCACCCACCACACAGCTCCACTGATGCACCCACCACACAGCTCCACCGATGCACCCACCACAAAGCTCCACCGATGCTCCAACTAAGCTCTACCAATGCACCCACCACACATCTCCACCAATGCACCCACTAAGCTCCACCGATGCACCCACCACACAACTTCACCGATGCACCCACCACAGAGCTCCACTGAGGCACCCTCCACACAGCTCGACCGATGCACCCACCACACAGCTCCAGCAATGCACCCACCACACAGATCCACCGATGCACCCACCGCACAGCTCCCCCTACACAGCTGCACCAAGGCACCCACCACACAGCTCCACCGAACGACCAACCACACAGCTCCACCGATGCACCCACCACACAGCTCCACCGATGCAGTCACCACACAGCTCCACCAATGCACCCACCACCCAGCCTCACCTTTGCACCCACCACACAGCTCCACCGAGGCACCTACCACACAGCTCAACAGATGCACCCACCACACAGCTCCACCTACACAGCTCCACCGATGCACCCACCACAGAGCTTCACAGATGCCCCCATGACACAGCTCCAGCAATGCACCCACCACACAGCTCACCGAGGCACCCACCACACAGCTCCACCGAGGCACCTACCACACAGTTCCACCGATGCACCCACCACACAGCTCCACCGACACAGCTCCACCGATGCACCCACCACACAGCTCCACCGATGCACCCACCACACAGCTCCACCGAGGCACCCACCTACACAGCTCCACCGATGCACCCACCACACAGCTCCACCGATGCACCCACCACCCAGCTCGACCGATGCACCCAGCACACAGCTCCACCGACACAGCTCCACCGATGCACCCAAAACACAGCTCCACTGATGCACCCACCATACAGCTCCACTGATGCACCCACCACACAGCTCCACCGATGCACCCACCACACAGCTCCACCGAGGCACCCACCACACAGCTCCACCGAACGACCCACCACACAGCTCCACCTATGCACCCACCACACAGCTCTACTGATGCAGCCACCACACAGCTCCACCGTCACAGCTCCACCGATGCACCCACCACACAGCTCCACCGAGGCACCCACCATACAGCTCCACCAAGGCACCCACCACACAGCTCCACCGATGCAGCCACCACACAGCTCCACCGACACAGCTCCACCGATGCACCCACCACACAGATCCACCGATGCTCTCACCACACACCTCCACCAAGGCACCCACCATACAGCTCAACCGAGGCACCCACCATACAGCTCCACCGATGCACCCACCACACAGCTCCACTGATGTACCCACCACACACCTCCACCGAGGTACCCACCATACAGCTCCACCGATGCACCCACCACACAGCTCCACCTATGCACCCACCACAAAGCTCCACCGAGGCACCCACCACACAGCTCAACAGATGCACCCACCACACAGCTCAACCTACACAGCTCCACCGATGCCCCCACCACACAGCTCCACCAATGTACCCACCACCCAGCTCCACCGATGCACCCAGCACACAGCTCCACCGACACAGCTCCACCGATGAACCCACCACACAGCTCCACTGATGCACCCACCACACAGCTCCACCGATGCACCCACCACACAGCTCCACCGATGCTCCAACTAAGCTCTACCAATGCACCTACCACACATCTCCACCAATGCACCCACTAAGCTCCATTGATGCACCCACCACACAGCTTCACCGATGCACCCACCACAGAGCTCCACTGAGGCACCCACGACACAGCTCCACTGATGCACCCACCACACAGCTCCAGCAATGCACCCACCACACAGCTCCACCGATGCACCCACCACACAGCTCCACCTACAGAGCTCCACCAATGCACCCACCATACAGCTCCACCAATGCATCCACCACACAGCTCCACCGAGGCACCCACCACACAGCTCCACCGAATGACCCACCACACAGCTCCACCGATGCACCCACCACACAGCTCCACCGATGCAGCCACCACACAGCTCCACAGACCCAGCTCCACCAATGCACCCACAACCCAGCCTCACCGATGCACAAACCACCCAGCTCCACTGACACAGCTCCACCTATGCACCTACCACACAGCTTAATCGAGGCACCTACCACACAGCTCAACAGACGCACCCAACACACAGCTCCACCTACACAGCTCTACCGATGCACCCACCACACAGCTCCACCGATACACCCACAACCCAGCTAAACCGATGCACACAGCTCACAGCTCCACCGACACAGCTCCACCGATGCACCCACCACGCAGCTCCACTGATGCACCCACCACACAGCTCCACCGATGCACCCACCACACAGCTCTACCGATGCACCCACCACACAGCTCTACTGATGCAGCCACCACACAGCTCCACCAACACAGCTCCACCGATGCACCCACAACACAGCTCCACCGATGCACCCACCACATGCCTCTACTGATGCAGCCACCACACAGCTCCACCAACACAGCTCCACCGATGCACCCACCACCCAGCTCCACCAACACAGCTCCACCGATGCACCCACCACCCAGCTCCACCAATGCACCCACCACACAGCTCTACCGACACAGCTCCACCGATGCACCCACCACCCAGCTCCACTGATGCAACCACCACACAGCTCCACCGACACAGCTCCACCGATGCACCCAGCACAGAGCTCCACAGATGCCCCCACCACACAGCTCCACCGATGCACCCACCACACAGCTCCACTGAGGCAACCACCACACAGCTCCACCGAGGCACCTACCACACAGCTCCACCGATGCACCCACCACACAGCTCCACCTATGCACCCCCCACACAGCTCCACCTATGCACCCACAACACAGCTCCACCGAGGCACCCACCACACAGCTCAACAGATGCACCCACCACACAGCTCCACCTACACAGCTCCACCGATGCACCCAGCACACACCTCCACCGACACAGCTCCACCGATGCACCCACCACACAGCTCCACTGATGCACCCACCACACAGCTCCACCGATGCACCCACCACACAGCTCCACCGATGCTCCAACTAAGCTCTATCAATGCACCCACCACACTTCTCCACCAATGCACCCACTAAGCTCCACCGATGCACCCACCACACAACTTCACCGATGCACCCACCACCGAGCTCCACTGAGGCACCCTCCTCACAGCTCCACCGATGCACACACCACACAGCTCCAGCAATGCACCCACAGGACAGGAGGGCGCTGTGGTGCAGTAATCTGAGCAGTCGAGGCAGACTAGCGGCGGGAGCGGCTGAGCGGTTGGAGCGAGGCTGCGAGGCTGCGAATTTGTGAGGCAGAGCTGGGAGCTGGGAGCCGGGAGGCGCGAGCCGAGGTGGAAGCAGGTGCCGGGGAGGCCGTGAGCCGTGAGCCGTAAGGCGTGCAGGCGGCATCTCGCATCCTCGCATCCCGCGTCCTGCGTCAAGCATCCTGCATACCACACCAGGAGGGAACCGGGAGTCAGGTGCGGGTTGAGCGCGGGTCGAGCGTGGGTCAGGGGTGGCCGTGAGCACTGGCCCAGAAGCTCCCTGAAGCTCCCCGAAGCCCAGAAGCTCCCTGAAGCTCCCTGAAGCCCTGAACCGCCAAGAGGCAGACTGCACTGAGTGGGCCCAGAGAGCACTGGCCCTGAAACTGCATGCTGCAGTCCACGCACAATTTGGTGAGGTGAGGAGGGGAGAGCATTTTTCTTTCACTCTGTCTCTGCTCTGTCTCTGCTCTGCTCTGCATTACTGGAAGAAGGAGGCTAATAAAGTTACCCTTCATTAAAAACGAGGAATATGTACAGGAATAGGTACATGTATTCAAGTAGTGACAATATGTTTTAAAACATCAGAAACAGCTTCAACTGCATTTCTACTACGATTTTCAATATTGTGACTAGAAGCGCTGGCCCTAAAATTCTCGGAAGCTCACTGAAGTCCTAAAGCCCCAAAGTGGCCTGAGGTCGGGGAGGGCACGGAGGCACGGAGGCGCCGCACGCTTGTAGAACCAAAGTGCTCAGTACGGGCATACAGAGGCGGCTGCAGGCCCGTGACCAACTTTAAAGTTAGATCAGTTCCGAGGAGCAAAGGGGAGGTAGGCGCAAAGGAGGTATCCGAAGTGGCCGGTACCCCTGGAAAATCCTGAGTGCTTGAAACACCCTTACTGAGGCATCTGAGGCATCCAAGGCATCTCAACACGCCAGCCAACCCAGATCTTGAACTAGAGCTGAAAGAAGAAGACTGGGATCCAGGAGCAACGCACTGTCAATCTGAGCAGCGAAGGAGCAAGGTGTAGTAACGTCCTGCGAGGGAGCAGCAGAACCAGTGAGGAGTGGTGGAGGGGGTGAGTGGCAGAAGTGATAGAGGTTGCACGTAGCAGTAAAGGTAATCACTGTCTGGAAAGGAATCTGGTAAAGATAATCACTGGTTGGATAGGAACTTGGTGAGGAGTGCAGCGGAGTGTGGAGAGTGGGACCAGTTTCACGCGACTGCTCTTTGCCGTACATTATCACCAACCACCCCACCGCGCAAGCAAACACTCACCGAGATCCCAGTGTAAAGTTCCTAAAGAGAAGTGGGTAGTTTCGGGCTACCACAGGAACTAAACAATGAGGTCGGGGAGAACACGGAGAAATCCCCCACAGACCATAAAAAGGAAATCCAAAACGAAAGGACTCACTAGCTCCTCTGAAGACACTCCAGCCAACCCCCCCACTACCTCGCTAATACCCCCAATCTACTCAATTTTTGGCTCAATTAAGCCCAGTGGAAAATGTACATTTTTGAAAGACCCTGTAACAGCAATTTATACAATGCCAGCAATCCCAAACGGATTACAAAAACCGATGACCCCGAGCAAACCAACTATACAGCCGGCTGAACAACACTCACCCTCGCCTGGTGTAAACATCACCTCAGCAGAGGGTTTTGGAATAGATCAATCAGGCAGGTGCACACAAATCACCGAGGGAAATAATAAGCATAAGCTACAAATACAAGCACAAGTACACATGGACCACATGGAAAACAGAAGTCATGTCTCGGCCAAAGACTCGGCCCAAGAACAAATGAATCACTGGAAGTTGTCGAACGTTATTGAGTGGATATTGGACAGCCCTAGTGACAAAGCTTTGGAAGAGATTTTACCAAACACACAGCTTCAAAGCCCTAGTGACAAACTTTTGGAAGAGATTTTTCCAAATACCCAGTTTCAAAGGACCACAACGACACCAAAACTGTCAGTTCAATCAGCAAAAGGTACAAATAAACTTCTATCAAGGGCCAGCAGTCCACGATAATTGGTAATGAGGAGGGAAGCCACAATACTAGCACCACAGAAGTGGCACACAAGGTACAACCAAATAACCACTCAACTCCAAGATTGGACTCACGTCTAAATCAATTTAAGCGCAAACACAGTAAAGATACAGATGGGTGCGATCTGTGGTTGGACTCCCAAATCTTTTGGGACAAGAATCAAAGCATAGTGTCCTGCAACACAAAGCAAGAAAAACAAAAAAGTGCAAATGGCACCAAGCAAAAGAATTCACAAAAAAAGCCAGCAGTTGCAGTAACGGAGGTAAAAGGAAAAACCTTAAGCGAACAGCACCAAACCAATTTATCAACCCAGGAACTAGCAAACAATAACATAATTGAGATATCAAGTGGGTCAAACCAGGACATAGAAAACAAAGCTCAACCAGTTTCGTCCACGGAACCAACAATAATAAATATTTTGAGTGTGTCAGTACCATGCGACCAATCACCTGCAAAAAGGTCGCCACACAAAGGTTTCTCACGCACACAACATGAGGAACATCGAAATCCCGTAACTCAAGACAAATACGATAAATCGAATGCACGCAAGCAAGCAGGTGTGAGCGATCTCAGCCAAAATCTGGATTCTATGATTGCACTACACAGTGCACTAGGTAATATCCTGGAAACTTCAATCAAAACATTGAACATGCAGTCAGACAAACTTGACATCCAAATTCTTCTAATGAGTACTATAGCTGAACATATAGCCACCATAAATAAAAAAATGGATACCTTGGGAAACTTGTTCGATGTTTTTCCGGAGCAGCCCCGTCCCGGGACCCAGGTCCCACACTGCACTTGCAGTCCAATACTGGAAAAATTAAAAGACTTACCGTCAATACTTGGAGACATTCTGCATGAATGCAAGTACGCAAATCAGGGCGCAAAAAACATATTAAATGGAAGAGACCTCACCGCTCAGCAAAAGGATGCACATAAAGAAGCAATATCAACCCAGGAAAAGAGAAAGTCAGAACTGACAGCACCTGTATTACAACAAATAACAGACAAAGAATCAAAACAAAACTCGCCACACAGAAAAAAACTTGGCGACAAACAGAAATAACAAAACATCACAGGGAACAACTCAGGAACCCGGAATAGCATTTCTTACGAATCATTAGAAAAAGAACAGCACAAACAAGATGGCGAAAAAAATCTGCAGATCAAACTACCGTTAACCAAAAGGCAGAAAAAACGCGCGAGGAAAAATAGAAATCAATTATTAAACCGTATACCTGCACCCAAGCAAGCCTTGACCAATTTCCCGATCTTCAACTGTCGAAAAACAATTACTAAAACCCAAGAGGGAGATGCCGAGGGGTCACGTCAGTCACTAACAACGTCAAAACCCCACAGCAGCTCTCGGAAGCACAGTGCAAAAGAAAAAGGGCGGCAGCTAACCGTCAAAGAGGATTGCTGTAATGACTCAGCACAGAGAAAAAGAACAAGAGCATCAACAATATTTGAAGAGATCGACTATGCAATAAGCACAGACACAGATGACTCAAATAAGGAGGATTGGAGTCTGGAAAGTATCGATTATAATCATACACACCTAAACAAAATACTAGGAAGTCCTAAGGACGAGCCAATTAGCAATGGGAATAACGTAAGGCAAAAAACTTGGGCTAATCAACAAGGTACTAACCACCACACAAGGAATCAAGAGGACAGTAGTCACGAATCCACCAAGCATGGAGCCCAAGGGGAAGTGAGCAAAGGTCCAGATAATATTCACAAAGCTGCTTTAAAACCTGATTTAACTATGAGTATCAACATCACCTCCAAAAGAGATAAAATAAAGGCAAGACAAGTCATAGCAAAAGTTGACCGGAATAAAGAAGACCAATTGCAAGTAAAGATCACTACCGAGCAACAGCATCAAACCATAGGATCGGAAAAGACCATAAGGCCAGATCCTAACCCACTCAACAACGTGAACGATCGTACTCCCAACACAGATCCAGGCGGTCCTAAAAGAACAATATTGAAAGTAAAAACTAAAGAAAGTATACTGCCAGAACAACCAGGGGACGATGCTCATAGCCAACAGGTTAATAGCACAAAGGCGGACGGATCACACAATGGAAGCAATAAAGCAGGGACAACTCAGCTGCACGATAACACGCACGGTGCGCAACCTATAATATCCAGAAGGTTACTTTGTGATGTATTCCTATAGGTTCTGAATTGATCCCCCTATTCCTGACCCTATTCTGGTTAAGCAAACTAACAAGTTAACTAAGTAGTCAGCCCATGAGGCAGAAAACCCCCATGATGCAGATACCGTTATCTGACGCAGTCACACTACGGCACAGGAACGTGTTATCTGATTAGGTCATAACGCTTGCGATCTAATTAGACAAGCGATATTCCTCCAGCCCCTGATAAGGCATACGGAGTTCTCATAACAAATCAAACCTATGACAACCTGGGCAAAACCCTGCGGCCATTGTTTTGATTTCACCGAGAACTTCAGTAAAAGAATGTGCTAACGAGCAAGTCGTATGACATCCTTATTGATGTATCTATGTCCATCCTTACGTCAATCTCGGCACCTTAAAGGTATAAATATTACCGATATTGCCCTATGCAAAGGCACGCGTGGTGACGAGACGGAGCAGCCATACTTGCCGAAGCGAAGAGCAGAGCAGACCCCGCTGGCGCAGCCTCGCCTTCCTGACGCGCTGAGAGAAGCTGCTTTCTCCTGCCGAGAAATCCAGCACCGGCGTTTCTGGGTAGCCCTCGCAGGCAGCCTGGAATATCGAGACCAGAGACGAGAGATACCATCCCTCATTCAACCTAGATTCCAGGTACAGAACTGAATAACCCCTCACAGAGAATTCTTTAGTTATTCACTTGGCAAAAACAAACTTAACTTAAACTGTAACTTTCTATTCCCGCCCACGTATTAGACTTAGGTCAGGTACACGGGGTAGGCGTATTTAGAAACACCAGTTGAGTACGTTTAGTCAAATGTATATGTGTATGTAATATATTTTATTCATTTTAAAAACATCTTATGGCTTAGAAACCATATCAATGTTTTTACAGTATTATTTTATACTATTGCTTTTAATGTATGCACTTTACTTAACTATAAGTATTGCAATAATATCGATCCATTTCTCTTGTATGAGAAAAGAGACTGATCAATAAATAACACCTTTTATTGAACACGCCCGTCTCTTCCTTTTCTCTACAATCTGATGAGACTAAGAATGCACGTACTGACTGAGTAAAATAAATTGCCTTTTGTTCACACGACTCTCGAGATACACTCTTGATTAGGGGAGAGCAAAGTTGTCATGTTCTATGGTTGTCAGAAACTAAATCCCTTCTTGTCTAATCAGGGAAGTTAAGTCCTCCTTGAACATTCGAGAAAGTTTCTAGTGAACTCTGAGCTAAGCTGGCAAACCCAAAACTTTAAGTCTAGTATCGACAGTAGTAGACCTAGTTAACGTCTGGTCTAGGCCTTTACTGCTGTAGGTATTATTCCAATGCGCAGAGCCTATTGGGATGATAGGAACTACACTACATGGCGCCCAACGCGTTTGGAAAGGGCGATAAAACTAACGTAAGACATTTAGAGTAACTCAGTCGTGCTTTCTCACTCAGACCCCTTTTCCCAAATACTCCAAAGACGTCTGGAGTGGGTGAAAGGTTATATCCGCCAGACCTCGCAGGAGGGAACTCCTATGTATGGTTCTTGGTACAAATCAACGTTGAAGGATACACGGTTCCAAAATATTGTGCATCTAATCTTTGTTTCCATAAGAAACCTGATCTGCAAACAAACAAAATAACCATCCTGTCGGTAAAATGTCAGACAATGAGGATGAAAGAGAGGCAGTTAGATTAGCAACTGAACTCGCAGCAGCTGATGCTACCATGCAAGACGCAGACCCGGATATAATACTCATCCCGGTCATTAAAAGAAAATCTATAACTTTAAAACTTATAGAAAATGGACTGACACCTAGAGGTGGTACAGTCATATTCGTAATTGAGGCACACGAATATCGGCAGACAGAGGTATACTATTCATGGATACATTTTCCAGCAGCAAATCCTGTAACAAAGTACTTCCACTATTACAAAATAGAGGAACCTCCTGAAACGTACACTCCTTTCGAGGAGGTGGAAGTACCACTCAAATTTCAAGAGCATTTGCTCTTATTTGATGGCGCCCTAAAACATAATAATCACATCACCAGGCTCGGTCCTTTAGGTAGACCAGGAGCAACGTGGCCGGTCCTAGCCGGATACACACCACATCCAGACATCAATGGGATGTCTGCAGCAGAGCTGTTAACACAGCTAAAACAACTAATAAAAATACACAGACAATTAGTCCAATATGTGATGCGGACTTCAACAATTCAGCCAGCGATTAAACTCCCACAGCTGACCCCTCACCAGGGGAACACAAATAAAATTACACCACAGAACATCCAGTCCTGCCTAGGTAAAGTACCGGCTAAACGGGAACAAATACCATTCTGGCTAGCGCAGAAAATCACCCAAATAGAGGCGGTGTTTCCAGACACCACCCCGCTAGAAAAGCACAGGATTCTGACTATCTGTCTTCCAATGGGAATCGCACCACACATTGAGGACTGTGACACTTGGGGTACAGTCTTTGCTTCCATCTACACAAAAACGCACGGTGTTCCATCCATTTCGGTAATACCAGATGTGCTAAAACAAATTCAAGATGAATATGGTCCTGAACCCGCTTTAACTCTTGGTATGAAATTACTAAAAGACTTCAAGCAGGTCTCGGCTATATTATTAGCCAACATAAAGGGAGAAGCAGCAAACGTGGCGATCCGCCAGAGGTTAAAAGAGACAGATATAGCAGACCAACCAGCTGAAATTGCCAGAATCATAGAAAAATCCTATGAGGAACTAGGTAGAGATAGTTTAGGTGGAATACCAGTAAAACCGCAACTGATTGAAAGTCCTGAAAAAATATTTTTTAATAATAATTCTACATCACCAAAAAAGAACTGGGATGGAAACAAACAATCCAATCCTAAAGAAAAGAAATTCCAGTCCAGAGGAAGGTCTCCTAGGCGAAGAGAAAAATCTCCGAACCAAAGACACAGGTCACCTCAGAGTGACCCCTCTGGGAAAAGATATAACCTTAGAAATAGGGATAATATTAAAAAGCCTGATAGATATCAAGACATTGATACACGTCCCTCTCAATCTTTTCAGACTTCCTCGCAGAAATCTGAAAGAAGAGGACGATCAGAACAAAGAGATGAGCACACCAAGTCCAAAGACAAGGAACCTGCTCAGCTAAAAAAGAAATTACAATTTCCAAAAAAGAAGGTAGCCAGTATCAAGGTAGTTAACAATGCCGAGAATACTGAGGACACAACTGAAAAACGGAGAATGGGCTCAGACAATGCTAGACAGCGCAGCAGAAGTGAGCATAGCTCGCAAAGTCCTTATGAATCATCTGGAGACAGTGGACACGATGAATATCTTCAAGTGGAAACTGCGGACACCAGAGTTAGCAAACCTCACAAAATATACAAAATAACATTGCGTATAGAGGGAGATAAGACTAGGAAAATAAGGGGACTATTTTGGGATAATCTCTCCAAGGGCTATGATATCCTTCTAGCTGAAAAAGACTGGCCACCAGAGTTTGTCAGGGAGTGCCCTCATGGCGAAGAAATAATTATGCCTGCCTTCTCAAATCAAATTCCAATTCATAAAAAATACACACTTGCCAGAAAGTGGGCAGTAGCTCTAGCTCCTGCTTTATATAAAAATCACATGGGATGGGATGAGGACTCTCCTCCTCACAAAATCCAGTTAAAATCACAACCTACTGCACAAAGGCAGTACCCAATTAAGCAAGAAGCTAAAAAACAGGTAAATGAAATACTAGATCAGCTAGAATACCAGGGGGTGATTGAAACTTGCACCTCACAAATGAACAACCCTTTGTTTCCGGTCTCCAAACCAGACAATTCATATCGTCTAGTTTTGGATTACCGACACCTTAACACATGTTGCAAAACTTTTGCAGTGCAAAACTCACATAGTGCTGCACTAATGAATAACATAGTGCGCAAAAAATACAAAACAACATTAGACATCTCTAATGGATTCTTTTGTCAAAACATAGCACCAGAGAGCAGATATTTAACTGCATTCTCAATAAATGGCACTAAAAAACAATTCTGTCGGTTAGCCCAGGGGTACAAGAACAGCCCGGGAGTATTCTCAGCGAGAGTAACAGAATTACTACAAATATATGATGATGAAGCATTATCTTATGTCGATGACATTTACTTAACAGATGATGACTTGGAGACTCACTTGAAAAGAGTGAACACCATAATACTTGGTTTCGCTGCAGAGGGTTACAAATTCAACTTTAAAAAATCCAGAATTGCCCATCTGACAGTCCTGTTCGTAGGCTATGAATTATCAAGTGTAGCCTGGATTACAATCTTCTAGAACTAGAAGAATTAAAAAATCTAGAATATGAAAAAACATATCCTCTGCCAATCGATATTCTGCCTTTACGACATTACGCCTGTGTAATTTATACAGACGGACATGCTCAACCCCCCGTTTGGGGCGAACAGGCATACAACCCCACATGTGGGATTACAAAAGAAGTGTGGTGCGGAGGTAAACTAAAACCTCTATTAACAAAAACACACTCAGTAGAAACTAATTCAGAACAACAAACTGAAATATTAGCTTTGAAAATGGCGCTAGATAATGCGGATGGCGAATTCCCGACACTTATAGTGTCAGATTCATATTACTGCGTCAAATCATATAACAAGGATTTGCAGACATGGATTCGAAACGGTTACAAAGATGACACAGATGCACCAATAAAGCAGAAACTGCTCTGGGAATAAATAGCTCTTTTACAAAAAGAACTACCAAAGACTCATGTGACACACTCACTGAGTCATCAGCGTGATGGCGTTCACGTTGCAGGGAATTCATTGGCTGAAACAGCCGCAGCGGCAGCCACTAAATCGGCTCCCGTAGTTCGAAAAAAGCGTACATTAAAATACATTGACGGTGAAACAGTGCTGGCAGTGAAAACGTCATCAAAAGGCGACTGCTCAGCGTTACCGATCAACTATCCACTCAATTATACATACATAATCGATGCAAACTCCGCCCCTTTTGCTCGAATCCCTGGAGTGGGGGATAGAGTGATTCCAAACATGGACAGGAGAAACTTGTTAATCGCAGACGCACATATGGGCGAGGGTCTCAGACACCTCAAACTAAAAGATTCTCTGGAAGAATTACAATCACGGTACTGGTGGCCAGGCATGAGCCTGCGTCACACCATGTTTGTAAAAAACTGCCCAAACTGCAACAGAGATCGCAGTGGGGAGAGAAACAGTTTAATACCTCGTCGGTTTACTCCAGGAAAAATCAGGAGTAAAAAGGAAGGGTTGCGATTAACATATACAGGCTAGTTCCACTTATAATGTAGTTCACCAGCACTCGGCTGACGTCTGGACTGTTATACAAAGATTTGCGAGTCTAAATGGCATATACGCTAGGAGCATGCTACGTTTGACCATTGTTTTCACTCTAGCCCAACAGCCTGAGGGGAAACATGACCAAATGAGCATAGCCCAGCGGGAATCTTCTCACTTCCTTCCTGAGGGTACGGGATGGTGTAAAGAAAAAACCAAGGCATAAAGCAATCTATAGCGGAAAGGATATTAGGTTCGGGAGCTGGGTGGGTCAAACATCTAATAAGTGTCCAACGTAGTCTGAATAACTTGCCAAGAAATTCTCTGAAGGGATTCAGTGCGTACGAATTATTATTTGGAACTAGGATGTTGATCTCTGACATTGATAGTCAGACTTCAGTGGTAGAAGAAAAAAGCTTTGATATCAAAGACCGTTTGGCTATTTTGCAGGACTTAAACAAAACAAGAAAAGACCTGAGCAACATAAAGTTGAAACAACAGCCAACAACCACTGAAGAACCACCACTTGTCCCAGCAAGACCTGTCTGGATTCCAAAAGTCGGGGATCTAGTCAGGGAAAAGATCGCGGTAAAGAAGGAATTTGGGCCTTCTTACAGAAAAGCAGTTCCTGTCTTGTCTGTCAACGGGACAAGATCAGTTGTACTACCGCCACTTGCTGGAAAAAAGGAGAACCGAGTTGTATCCATCGACCTGGTAAAACCACAAGATGTGGCCGATAACAAACAGTAGGCCAAGTGGACTCCCAATAAGTAGCAGAACACCAAGGTTTGCTACCAGTACAGAGGTCCTAACGAAGAGGCTCATCACATTCGAAACGCCTACAGAAGAACAACAAGGACTATGCAGCAATGCAATAGAACTCAGACCTCTGAAAACCCAAATAAAAACATTTAGCAGAGACACACCAATCTATAATGAAGTACCAAGTGAAAATGCAAGAAACAGAAATCCTGAACCAATTGGAACAATTGACAGAACTGCATCCGGCTACTTCATAAACTTCGATGATTCCTCTGAGGGCTTCAGTGAATCAAAGACACAGCCATCATCAAAAACCTTTAAAGATAAAGCTAAAGAACTTTTGAAACAACTGAAAGAAACATATCTGATTTCCCCATGGATTGAATTTTGGGTGGGTTTTGGTGCATTTATCCTCATACTTTGGCTCATCATGGTACTTACTTTGGGACGCTTCATTAAGGGAAAATATGCAAAAATGGACACAGCAAGTCAGAAAATCAACTTGATCCTCAAACCACACACATCTTCACACATCGAGAAAAGAGAACTTTCTTCAGTCAACTTCACAGCCAATCCGATACCGGGTGGGGTAGCCTGGGACAACACTGACTATGAAATTTATGGTCCGGTCGAAATCCTGAAATATCCACACCAAATTAAGATCTCCTTGAGTGACTTTGTAAAACCAAGCTCATTTGCTGATGATTGGGACTTCGAAAGCATTAATAATATGATGTCTGACTTAGTAATGTCTGCTAAATTTACCAAACATGATTATTTGCAGGGTTCTACAAATTATGATAGTATGTACTGTTATAACCACTATGGTAACCATTTTTTACATAGATCTGCACAACCTAGAAATGTTTTAAATTATAATCAATGGGAACATTGTGCAACCCCTCCAAAAGGAAGCTCAAGGACCTTCTATGACAAATATTCATACTTTTCAGGTTTTAACACAAGTAATGCTGAAGCATTCTATTTTAAATTGTCAAACACGACAGGGACAAAGACCATGATAACCAACACAAAATTGATATATTCAGACTCATTTTTTGAACAAATTAATACTTTTGGTTTTGATTATTGGGACAAAAATGTTGAATTGAAAAGTGTTTGGGGTACAAAAGAATGGCAAGTGCAGGGTATAGAATCTATGTTTAGAGCCTGCATGATCCCAGAACAAATGATATTTTTAAATGACACTGTTCAACAAACCACCTGTCTTGGCCTAGCCAAAATCAAAGACTTAAATAAACCGTCTATTCCAAAGCCAACAATGTTCAGCAATAGCTCTACAGATGAAGAGATAGACGTAAATTATGTATTAAACCAAAACAGAACACATCCTGATTGGAAACAGTGGTTGATCTGGCCCACAGATACAAATAACTGTCAAGATAGATTCCTGACCAAAACACAGGGGTTCAAAATGACCAGGCCAGACCCTAGATATCCCCAAAGACATCACCCAGGGATAATAACCACTTACAGTGCGGGCAAATTATGCCTTCAATGGCTACAAACTTCCACACTGGCAGAAATTAAACAACACCTAACTTTACTTACTGATGGTGCTGACTTGCGTGATTTCATAATGGGACCACGCAAACAGCGTCAAAAACGTTTCATAGCAGCCTCTGTATATGCAGCATAAAATGAGGCCTGGAAGGTTACTCAAATTGAAACAGCAGAGAGAATACGGGAAATTGTCCGTATTAATTTGGAAAAATCACTTTCTGTAGTGGACAATGGGTTAATGACTCTGTCCTCCAGAATTTTTTCTTTGGACAGCATTGTGTCTTCAGCAATCGACATATTGTCGCAAGACTTACTGTTATTACAACACGGTCAGTCACAATTGCGCTCTATTGTACAGCTTGGCTGGACGTTACAAAATCTGCGTTCAGGCTATGTGCCTTGGCGTTTAATCAACACAACGTCACTATTCCAAATCTTTAACCTTACTGATAGACAAATCAGTATGGCACAAAAGGGTGCTGATTATACAATCTTGAGCATTGAAAAACTCGAAAGATTACCAGTGACAATGTCAGAACGACCTGTCAGTGAATGGATAATACATGGGATAATAAATATTCCAATCTCAACCTTCAGGTTTCAATACTGCCAAAAATAAATACAGGCTGGCATGTACGAGAAATTGGGAAAGGGGTACCTTAAAACAACATGGAACCTGCCCTATTCACATGCATGTGTCAGTAATAAAGGACAGAAAGTGTTTCTTAGTGGCAACAATTGTGCGATGTCACTAAGTGGCACACTTCTGTGTAACGGAATTAGTTTGCATGGAGCCTGTGAAGGGAATTCATACAACCTTTCATGTCACCAGCAAGGCGCACCTGCAACAGAAATAGAACCATTCTTTCAAAGACTCTATAATGGGAGTTACATTCTAATTGTAGACCGCAGATGTTGTAGTCTTATGCCCGGGACTCCTTATCTAGTAACTACGACTGCGAAGGTCAAGTGCTGTGGACGCTCATTGTTCCCCAGCTCCTTTCCAGACAGGGAGGCAAGGGCATGGCCCAATTTGAAAATTACTTCTATTCGAATAGATACTTTAAGTAGAATGAAAACAGTGCTTCTTCAGACGCCTACATCATCAAAAGAAACGTATGATCTACAAGTCGCAAGGACGACTGCAGAGATACATTCATTGTTATCAACTAATTCCCCCATACATTTCGCGGAAATTCTAAACGAAATCTTAAATATTTCTGATACCAATGGGGTCTCAAAAGTATTTAAGACAGTATTTTCGATGGCATTAACACCATTCAAAGCCATACTGGGTATTTTTCCAGATTTCGTCCATTCGATTTTTGGCGGACTTCCCCTGATCTTGGGACTAATTGCAGGAATCCTATTCTTAGTCCTTATTTTTCGGTATGGCAACCCATGTCACAGACAAAACTCTTGCGACAAGGGAAGAAACAATCCTAGCCATTGGATACCGGGACCGGATATCAAAAATCCTGGGACGCTCCCGGCTTAGAAACCTGAACATGACTTGGTTTCTATCATTTCGACCAATGTGGCAAAGATGTGTTTTACCTGTATTAAGGTGTCTGCTATGCGGAGAAGAATGCGTGTTAGACACTTGTCTGACGCTACAATCGGATGCGCCGATGGATGCAGAAACATTGTTGAGCCCGATCAAGGTTCATGCTTTGTGCTGCCCTCAAAGGCTACCAATCCTGATGACGGCATTCGTGGAAGCTTCACCACTACGATTGATGGGTAGTGAAGTTCAAGATGAAAGCAGCATCGACCAGGTACGACCTTCTGTCAGCAATACGAATCAGAATGTCAATGGAGACAATCATGCGCACGAATGCATGATTACACCTATATCCGAGTTAGTGGAACTTTCCCAAGAAGCTGTTGACAGTTTTTTCGAAAGCCTAAATGATATGATGTTCTCACCAGAGCAGAAATAGAGACTTTTGAACAAGCTCGCACACGGCGTTCCCTGAATTCGGCCTTCAACTTTAAAAATAAAGTCACATGAACAATTTTCCCTCCAGTTCACGGACAGCAATTTTTCAGCAGCCCCAAAATATTTTTTCATATTTTTCGGGACACTATCTTCTGCTTAAAGTAAGAACTATTCTTAAGGTTTCTAAATTTTAGATAGCTTATAGATATAGCTTATAGACATTAGCTGCCCGCTGGTATGTTCATAAATATTTTAAATATTTTATTCTGTGATGGAATGGTCTCGAACTTTTTTTCTGTATTAAGAGCCATTTCATGTGTAAATCCTCATATACCTAATAGCAATAATGTATACAAATGCGTGATTACTTTGGCATTATTCTACAGCTTGAGTGCATACAATACATATGACTGCAATTTTTCCGTATATTTGAAAATTTCAAAATGCATTTATGTATTGTGGGGTGGTAAGGTATACACTATACTCTATAGTATGTTGTACTATGTTATACTATGCATAGATTAGTAAATATGACCATAGTTAGCGTGGAGTGGGTGTGATGTATTCCTATAGGTTCTGAATTGATCCCCCTATTCCTGACCCTATTCTGGTTAAGCAAACTAACAAGTTAACTAAGTAGTCAGCCCATGAGGCAGAAAACCCCCATGATGCAGATACCGTTATCTGACGCAGTCACACTACGGCACAGGAACGTGTTATCTGATTAGGTCATAACGCTTGCAATCTAATTAGACAAGCGATATTCCTCCAGCCCCTGATAAGGCATACGGAGTTCTCATAACAAATCAAACCTATGACAACCTGGGCAAAACCCTGCGGCCATTGTTTTGATTTCACCGAGAACTTCAGTAAAAGAATGTGCTAACGAGCAAGTCGTATGACATCCTTATTGACGTATCTATGTCCATCCTTACGTCAATCTCGGCACCTTAAAGGTATAAATATTACCGATATTGCCCTATGCAAAGGCACGCGTGGTGACGAGACGGAGCAGCCATACTTGCCGAAGCGAAGAGCAGAGCAGACCCGGCTGGCGCAGCCCCGCCTTCCTGACGCGCTGAGAGAAGCTGCTTTCTCCTGCCGAGAAATCCAGCACCGGCGTTTCTGGGTAGCCCTCGCAGGCAGCCTGGAATATCGAGACCAGAGACGAGAGATACCATCCCTCATTCAACCTAGATTCCAGGTACAGAACTGAATAACCCCTCACAGAGAATTCTTTAGTTATTCACTTGGCAAAAACAAACTTAACTTAAACTGTAACTTTCTATTCCCGCCCACGTATTAGACTTAGGTCAGGTACACGGGGTAGGCGTATTTAGAAACACCAGTTGAGTACGTTTAGTCAAATGTATATGTGTATGTAATATATTTTATTCATTTTAAAACATCTTATGGCTTAGAAACCATATCAATGTTTTTACAGTATTATTTTATACTATTGCTTTTAATGTATGCACTTTACTTAACTATAAGTATTGCAATAATATCGATCCATTTCTCTTGTATGAGAAAAGAGACTGATCAATAAATAACACCTTTTATTGAACACGCCCGTCTCTTCCTTTTCTCTACAATCTGATGAGACTAAGAATGCACGTACTGACTGAGTAAAATAAATTGCCTTTTGTTCACACGACTCTCGAGATACACTCTTGATTAGGGGAGAGCAAAGTTGTCATGTTCTATGGTTGTCAGAAACTAAATCCCTTCTTGTCTAATCAGGGAAGTTAAGTCCTCCTTGAACATTCGAGAAAGTTTCTAGTGAACTCTGAGCTAAGCTGGCAAACCCAAAACTTTAAGTCTAGTATCGACAGTAGTAGACCTAGTTAACGTCTGGTCTAGGCCTTTACTGCTGTAGGTATTATTCCAATGCGCAGAGCCTATTGGGATGATAGGAACTACACTACAACTTTTTATACCCAATTATAAAATGCAAGGTACGCAAGATTATCTAAACCAAGGAAACATCTTACACCTAATATCGGTGATCCGGAGCCTCAACCACATAACACCTACAGACCTGTTGACAATCAAATTCATCACCCTCGGAAACAACACCCCCAAGGAAGGCACCCTCACAACTTGGAGGAGCGCGGAAACTGTCAAACAGTTACTCAACGAAACCAGGAAATTTGAAGAATGGGGGATCTCGCTTAAGGAAGATACAACAACAGGTTATCCCTCGCCCCTATTAAGAAAGCGCACCAAATTAGGAGACCATACTGGGGTTAGTCGATGTACATACTCGGTACTGCAAGGGGCAAGGGGTGCAGATACTTCTAAAATTGACCAACAAAACAGGCAAATGCAAGACCCAACGGAATACTGAAATAAAAGCAGGGCACTCAACACTGGACATAGCATAGTAAAAGTCCTTTCCTGGAATATCGCCGGTGCCAAAGAATTTTTAAACAACAGTAGGAAAATAGATACTTGGGATACATACGATATCATTGCTCTGCAGGAAACTTGGCTAACAGAGCCAATTGATGTTCCAGGTAGAATTAGTTTTCATGTCAACGCAATTCGCGCTCAGCGTTATGGTCGAGCAAAGGGGGGTTTGTCGGTCTACATAAGCACTGCACTAAACATCAAGGCCTCCCAACTGGCAGCCTCCATACCAGACATGCAAATAATCAAATTAGAGAGGGTATCCCAGGCAGGTATTGGAACTATTATATTAATCAATATATACGCCCATCCAAAAACGAAGGTACAAAAAGAATTATTCAAGGGCATCAATAATGTAATATCAGGGTTCCGCCTTGACCAACCAGGATGGGAGATAATTCTGACGGGCGATTTCAATGCAAATCTCATACAGCTCCCAGAAGAGGAAGACAATATCATGGCTGCAAACGAATACTGGGCGGTTGAAACACAGGTGATCCCGCCAACTAAGAGAAACGACCAAGTGGGAAAACAGTTGATGTGGGCCCTGGAAAATCATGAGTTGCGGGTACTAAATGGAAGAATCAAGCAGGATAAACCGCCTTCAATTACCCACATAGGCCCCAGCACGAGTACAATTCTGGACTACACCATCGTCTCGCTCCCCCTGCTGGGGCTAATCAACATTTTCCAAATTCAAAGTTCACCGGAGAGTGATCATTTAATGCAGCACATCGAGATTAAATTGGCACCATTCAACCACTTAAAAGCTCGATCAACAGCAGGGGAACAAACAACAGTCAACCTGAAGCGATTAAAGTGGACTACTAACTCACTACCACAAATAGCCAAGGACGCAAAGCACCTACTTCAAACCATAACTGATGAAAATGAACTGTGTGCAGAAACATGGTCTGCCTTTTTGGAGAAGTTACCAAAAACTGGAGTCAACCTGCGTGAGAACTTAAATCAAAAGAAACATAGTCAGACCAGCAAGACTATATTGTCCTTAAGAAGGCGTTTGCGGGCTTCCATGAGGCACGCAAAGGGTCGCATTTCGGATATGCACGTTTGGCAAACGTTTCGATCAATCAGAAAGCAATACAAAAAACAAATCTGGTTGGAAAATAAAACCAAAGTCACTGACTTTTGGACCAAATTGCTACACAACATAAAAAAATCCGACTCCAGAGCATTCTGGTCACAAGTAAACTCACTAAATAGATCAGTGCAAACAACAAGCATGACCTGTGTTACGGAAAATGTGTAGGTCCAACATTTACTTGATACTTTTTCAGTAAATCAATTGGTGCCATCGACAATACAAGCTCAAAAAACACAAAAAATATTAAGAATTGTGGAAGTGAAGACCACTGTCCCTGTAGAACTTAACAACTTGAGTATCATCCAGAGAGACAGAGACCAGACATTAAGATCATACGTGGAATTTGAAACAGCGCAAATAGTTAAGAGAAGCAGACAAGACTGTGCACCTGGACCAAATGGTGTCCCCCAGGCTATATACAAGGAGGACCCTCATTTCTGGGCACGCAAGTTAAACATCCTATTCAGATCAATAAATTACACGAGTCGGCTGCCAGAAAGTTGGAGAGGGGCGATTATAAATCCAATTTACAAAGGAGGAGACCGTAAAAATCCAGCAAATTCCCGTTTAAATGCACTCATCGATGCCGAAGCAAAATATTACGCATCCTTGGTGTTAATGGACCTTTTAAAATGGTCTGAGGATAATCAGAAGATCCCGGTAAACCAGACTGGTTTCCGCAGGGGCACAGGCACCATGGCCAACGCCATGGCAATAAGTTTAATCGCCGAAAAAAGCATGCAAAACCATCAAGTATTGTACTCTTGTTTCGTCGACTTCAAGGCGGCCTTTGACCGTATTAACCGTCAACTACTATGGTCCAAATTAAAACAGCAGGGCTTGCCGGATACAATTCTAAACCCTATAATGAATTTATACACAGATACCTGGATGCAGGTAAAGATCGCCAATGGGCACCGGCTGACACGAAAGATTAAAACACACGACGGATTAAAGCAGGGCTGTGTGTTGGCCCCTTATCTTTTCAATCTGTTCATGGCAGATCTAACCTTGAGGCTGGATAGCACTAATGCTCACCCACCGCGTCTAGGAACACTACGCCTGACACATCTCTCCTATGCCGACGATGTGGTGCTCCTAAGTCAAACAAAGATAGGTCTGCAACGTCTCCTGCATGAACTGGCAGATTACACAAAACTTAATCTTCTCGAAATCAATAGCCAGAAAACAAAGATCATGATACTGACCCGTCGACGTAATACTCTGCCGGTTTTTGTGATAGACAATAAAAAATTGGAAGTGGTGGGCAATTACAAGTATTTGGGAATACAATTGGACAGCCGCCTCAACTTTTCCCTGCACTTCGATGCCATCGAAAAAAAGGAATAGCCCTGCTACACGCGTTTAATAGCATCTCCAAACAGCTAAAGGGCCCGTTTTTTAATCCACTTCTGACAGTCATCAAAGCCAAGCTGTTACCCACAATAGGCTATGGCAGTGTGTTACATCATGGCAGAAGTGCACAGCTTCTAGACCGAATCCAAACTAGAGTCTACAAGCGGGTTTTTAGCTTACCGTCCAATGCATCACCTGTGCAGGTCCGACTGGAGTTCGGCCTGAAATCCCAAGAACTACAAAAAAAGTATGAGACCATTAAATTCTGGTACGATATTTGGATGAACAGGGAAACAGGAATCAACCAAGCTAAGTGGGATGCAATGCAAAATAATCCCAACTCTCAGTATGCTAAGTATCTAAAACTATCACTCGACACTACTGAACTTACATCCTTGTGGCAAACTAAGCTACCGGTATCATCATTTAAGCTAGCGATTAAAAAAGCTGCAAACAGGCATTCGTTGATCAATGACAAGTCAATCCTCAGTCACCGATCACATGCCTGGATGATAATTCAATCGTACAAAGTGCTCAAACCGGCAGCTTATCTTGGTCTTTCCTTTTCCTCATATGTCAAAACGAAATATCTTAATTTAAGGATGGGTAATCTGCCGACAAACGCGGACAAACCAGAATGGAGGAAACCAGACACCAAGGAGTGTGATTTATGTGGCGATGCAAAACAAGACTTTATCCACCTACTCTGCATCTGCCCTGCACTGGATCAGGAACGACGGTACTGGTTAAAAACAAAGTTAATTGAACACAGAGTACGTACCTGCCGCTCTGCTGTCATACAAGTCTTGTGTACAGAGGATCCACAATTAATCTGCAGATCAGTCAAACTTGTCACGAACTTTGAGAACAAAAGGGATACTATCATACAAGTTTGAAAAAGTAAAGACAAAAACAATGAAGATAAAGATCATGCTGCTAATTTTAGAGTAAATAAGATTTAGTTCCCTCTTTTTAATGTCACGCAAGTCTTCCACCTGCCGCTTGTTCTTTGGTAGTCAACGGAAGATGAGTTCCACTCACCGTTCCTCAACAAGTAAATGGATAATATAAAATTGAATTGACTTGGCACTTGACGTCCCTTGTACGTAATCTTTTTTTTTTTTTTTTTTTAAATTATTTTTTTAATGTTCATAAATTTAAACCATGGATGCTCGTTGATCATTCATTTTAAACCGCTGTTCCTTTTTCTACTTTTTGTAATGGTTTTAACTAACTATACAATAAAGCTTATTAAATTCACCCACCACACAGCTCCACCGATGCACCCACCACACAGCTCTACCTACACAGCTCCACCGATGCACCCACCATACAGCTCCACCGATGCACCCACCATACAGGTTCACCGATGCACCCACCACACAGCTCCACCAAGGCACCCACCACACAGCTCCACCGAACGACCAACCACACAGCTCCACCGATGCACCCACCACACAGCTCCACCGATGCAGTCACCACACAGCTCCACCAATGCACCCACCACCCAGCCTCACCTTTGCACCCACCACACAGCTCCACCGAGGCACCTACCACACAGCTCAACAGATGCACCCACCACACAGCTCCACCTACACAGCTCTACCGATGCACCCACCACACAGCTCCACCGATACACCCACCACCCAGCTCCACCGATGCACAAAGCACACAGCTCCACCGACACAGCTCCACCGATGCACCCACCGCACCGCTCCACTGATGCACCCACCACACAGCTCCACCGATGCACCCACCACACAGCTCCACCGAACGACCGACCACACAGCTCCACCAATGCACCCACCACACAGCTCTACCGATGAAGCCACCACACAGCTCCACCGACAAAGCTCCACCGATGCACCCACCACCCAGCTCCACCGATGCACCCAACACACTGCTCCACCGACACAGCTCCACTGATGCACCCACCACACAGCCCAACCAATGCACCCACCACACAGCTCCACCGAGGCACCCACCATACAGCTCCACCGATGCACCCACCACACAGCTCCACCGACACAACTCCACCAATGTCCCCACCACCCAGCTCCACCGATGCACCCAGCACACAGCTCCACTGACACAGCTCCACCAATGCACCCACCACACAACTCCACTGATGCACCCACCACACAGCTCCACCGATGCACCCACCACACAGCTCCACCGATGCACCCACCACACAGCTCCACCGAGGCACCCACCACACAGCTCCACCGAACGACCCACCACACAGCTCTACCGATGCAGCCACCACACAGCTCCACCAACACAGCTCCACCAATGCACCCACCACCCAGCTCCACTGATGCACCCACCACACAGCTCCACCGACACAGCTCCACCGATGCATCCACCACACAGCTCCACCGTTGCACCCACCACACAGCTCCACTGAGGCACCCACCATACAGCTCCACCAAGGCTCCCACCACACAGCTCCACCGATGCAGCCACCACACAGCTCCACCGACACAGCTCCACCGATGTACCCACCACACAGCTCCACCAATGCACCCACCACACAGCTCCACCGAGGCACCCACTATACAGCTCCACCGAGGCACCCACCATACAGCTCCACCGACGCACCCACCACACAGCTCCACAGATGCACATACCATACAGCTCCACCGATGCACCCACCACCCAGTTCTACCGAGGCACCCACCACCCAGCTCCACCGATGCACCCACCACCCAGCTCCACCGACACAGCACCACCGATGCACTGACCACACAGCTCCACCGATCCACCCACCACACAGCTCCACCGAGGCACCCACCACACAGCTCCACAGATGCACCCACCACACAGCTCCACCGATGCACCCACCACCCAGCTCCAACAAGGTACCCACCACCCAGCTCCACCGATGTACACACCACCCAGCTCAACAGACACATCTCCACCGATGCACCCACCACACAGCTCCACCGATGCACCCACCACACAGCTCCACCGATGCACCCACCACACAGCTCCACCGAGGCACCCATCATACAGCTCAACCGAGGCACCCACCATACAGCTCCACCGATGCACCCACCACACAGCTCCACCGAGGCACCCACCACACAGCTCCACCGAGGTACCCAAAATACAGCTCCACCGATGCACCCACCACACAGCTCCACCGATGCACTCACCACACAGCTCCACCGAGGCACCCACCACACAGCCCTACAGATGCACCCACCACACAGCTCACCAGATGCACCCACCACACAGCTCTACAGATGCACCCACCACCCAGCTCCACCGATGCACCCACCACACAGCTCCACAGATGCACCCACCACACAGCTCCACCGATGCACCCACCACCCAGCTCCACCCTATGCACCCACCACACAGCTCCACTGATGCACCCACCACCCAGCTCCACCGATGCACCCACCACACAGCTCCACCGACAAAACTCCACCAATGCCCCCAAAACCCAGCTCCACCGATGCACCCAGCACACAGCTCCACTGACACAGCTCCACCGATGCACCCACCACACAGCTCCACTGATGCACCCACCACACAGCTCCACCGATGCACCCACCACACAGCTCCACCAATGCACCCACCACACAGCTCCACTGATGCACCCACCACACAGCTCCACCGATGCACCCACCACACAGCTCCACCGAGGCACCCACCACACAGCTCCACTGAACGACCCACCACACAGCTCCACCGATGCACCCACCACACAGCTCTACCGATGCAGCCACCACACAGCTCCACCGACACAGCTCCACCGATGCACCCACCACCGAGCTCCACCAATGCACCCACCACACAGCTCCATTGACACAGCTCTACCGATGCACCCACCACACAGCTCCACCAATGCACCCACCACACAGCTCCACCGAGGCACCCACCATACAGCTCCACCAAGGTACCCACCACACAGCTCCACCGATGCAGCCACCACACAGCTCCACCGACACAGCTCCACCGATGCACCCACCACACAGCTCCACCGATGCACCCACCACACAGCTCCACCGAGGCACCCACCATACAGCTCAACCGAGGCACCCACCATACAGCTCCACTGATGCACCCACCACACAGCTCCACCGATGCACCCACCACACAGCTCCACCGAGGTACCCACCATACAGCTCCACCGATGCACCCACCACACAGCTCCACCGTTGCACCCACCACACAGCTCCACCGAGGCACCCACCACACAGCTCTACAGATGCACCCACCACACAGCTCTACAGATGCACCCACCACACAGCTCAACAGATGCACCCACCACCCAGCTCCACTGATGCACCCACCACACAGCTCCACAGATGCACCCACCACACAGCTCCACTGATGCACCCACCACCCAGCTCCACCAATGCACCCACCACACAGCTCCACTGATGCACCCACCACCCAGCTCCACCAATGCACCCACCACACAGCTCCACCGACACAACTCCACCAATGCCCCCACCACCCAGCTCCACCGATGCACCCAGCACACAGCTCCACTGACACAGCTCCACCGATGCACCCACCACACAGCTCCACAAATGCACCCACCACACAGCTCCACCGATGCACCCACCACACAGCTCCACCGATGCACCCACCACACAGCTCCAACGAGGCACCCACCGCACAGCTCCACCGAACGACTCACCACACAGCTCTACCGATGCAGCCACCACACAGCTCCACCAACACAGCTCCACCAATGCACCCACCACCCAGCTCCACTGATGCACCCACCACACAGCTCCACCGACATAGCTCCACCGATGCACCCACCACACAGCTCCACCGATGCACCCACCACACAGCTCCACTGAGGCACCCACCATACAGCTCCACCAAGGCACCCACCACACAGCTCCACCGATGCAGCCACCACACAGCTCCACCGACACAGCTCCACCGATGCACCCACCACACAGCTCCACCGATGCACCCACCACACAGCTCCACCGAGGCACCCACCATACAGCTCCACCGAGGCACCCACCATACAGCTCCACCGACGCACCCACCACACAGCTCCACAGATGCACCCACCATACAGCTCCACCGATGCACCCACCACCCAGCTCCACCGAGGCACCCACCACCCAGCTCCACCGATGCACCCACCACCCAGCTCCACCGACACAGCACCACCGATGCACTGACCACACAGCTCCACCGATGCACCCACCACACAGCTCCACCGAGGCACCCACCACACAGCTCCACAGATGCACCCACCACACAGCTCCACCGATGCACCCACCACCCAGCTCCAACGAGGCACCCACCACCCAGCTCCACCGATGCATACACCACCCAGCTCAACAGACACAGCTCCACCGATGCACTGACCACACAGCTCCACCGATGCACCCACCACACAGCTCCACCGATGCACCCACCACCCAGCTCCACCGATGTACCCAGCACACAGCTCCACCGACACAGCTCCACCGATGCACCCAAAACACAGCTCCACTGATGCACCCACCATACAGCTCCACTGATGCACCCACCACACAGCTCCACCGATGCGCCCACCACACAGCTCCACCGAACGACCCACCACACAGCTCCACCGATGCACCCACCATACAGCTCTACCGATGCAGCCACCACACAGCTCCACCGACACAGCTCCACCGATGCACCCACCACCGAGCTCCACCAATGCACCCACCACACAGCTCCACTGACACAGCTCCACCGATGCACCCACCACACAGCTCCACCAATGCACCCACCACACAGCTCCACCGATGCACCCACCATACAGCTCCACCAAGGCACCCACCACACAGCTCCACCAATGCAGCTGCCACACAGCTCCACCGACACAGCTCCACCGATGCACCCACCACACAGCTCCACCGATGCACCCACCATACAGCTCCACCGATGCACCCACCACACAGCTCCACCGATGCACCCACCACACAGCTCCACCGAGGCACCCACCACACAGCTCTACAGATGCACCCACCACACAGCTCCACAGATGCACCCACCACACAGCTCAACAGATGCACTCACCACCCAGCTCCACCGATGCACCCACCACACAGCTCCACAGATGCACCCACCACACAGCTCCACCGATGTACCCACCACCCAGCTCCACCAATGCACCCACCACACAGCTCCACTGATGCACCCACCACCCAGCTCCACCGATGCACCCACCACACAGCTCCACCAAAACAACTCCACCAATTCCCCCACCACCCAGCTCCACCGATGCACCCAGCACACAGCTCCACTGACACAGCTCCAACGAGGCACCCACCACCCAGCTCCACCGATGCACACACCACCCAGCTCAACAGACACAGCTCCACCGATGCACTGACCACACAGCTCCTCCGATGCACCCACCACACAGCTCCACCGATGCACCCACCACCTAGCTCCACCGATGCACCCAGCACACAGCTCCAACGACACAGCTCCACCGATGCACCCAAAACACAGCTCCACTGATGCACCCACCATACAGTTCCACTGATGCACCCACCACACAGCTCCACCGATGCGCCCACCACACAGCTCCACCGACGCACCCACCACACAGCTCCACCGAATGACCCACCACACAGCTCCACCGATGCACCCTCCACACAGCTCTACCGATGCAGCCACCACACAGCTCCACCGACACAGCTCCACCGATGCACCCACCACCGAGCTCCACCAATGCACCCACCCCACAGCTCCACTGACACAGCTCCACCGATGCACCCACCACACAGCTCCACCAATGCACCCACCACACAGCTCCACCGAGGCACCCACCATACAGCTCCACCAAGGCACCCACCACACAGCTCCACCGATGCAGCCACCACACAGCTCCACCGATGCACCCACCACGCAGCTCCACTGATGCACCCACCATACAGCTCCACCGATGCACCCACCACACAGCTCCACCGATGCACCCACCACACAGCTCCACCGAGGCACCCACCACACAGCTCTACAGATGCACCCACCACACAGCTCCACAGATGCACCCACCACACAGCTCAACAGATGCACCCACCACCCAGCTCCACCGATGCACCCACCACCTAGCTCCACCGATGCACCCAGCACACAGCTCCAACGACACAGCTCCACCGATGCACCCAAAACACAGCTCCACTGATGCACCCACCATACAGCTCCACTGATGCACCCACCACACAGCTCCACCGATGCGCCCACCACACAGCTCCACCGAGGCACCCACCACACAGCTCCACCGAACGACCCACCACACAGCTCCACCGATGCACCCTCCACACAGCTCTACCGATGCAGCCCCACACAGCTCCACCGACACAGCTCCACCGATGCACCCACCACCGAGCTCCACCAATGCACCCACCACACAGCTCCACTGACACAGCTCCACCGATGCACCCACCACACAGCTCCACCAATGCACCCACCACACAGCTCCACCGAGGCACCCACCATACAGCTCCACCAAGGCACCCACCACACAGCTCCACCGATGCAGCCACCACACAGCTCCACCGATGCACCCACCACGCAGCTCCACTGATGCACCCACCATACAGCTCCACCGATGCACCCACCACACAGCTCCACCGATGCACCCACCACACAGCTCCACCGAGGCACCCACCACACAGCTCTACAGATGCACCCACCACACAGCTCCACAGATGCACCCACCACACATCTCAACAGATGCACCCACCACCCAGTTCTACCGAGGCACCCACCACCCAGCTCCACCGATGCACCCACCACCCAGCTCCACCGACACAGCACCACCGATGCACTGACCACACAGCTCCACCGATCCACCCACCACACAGCTCCACCGAGGCACCCACCACACAGCTCCACAGATGCACCCACCACACAGCTCCACCGATGCACCCACCACCCAGCTCCAACAAGGCACCCACCACCCAGCTCCACCGATGCACACACCACCCAGCTCAACAGACACATCTCCACCGATGCACCCACCACACAGCTCCACCGATGCACCCACCACACAGCTCCACCGATGCACCCACCACACAGCTCCACCGAGGCACCCACCATACAGCTCAACCGAGGCACCCACCATACAGCTCCACCGATGCACCCACCACACAGCTCCACCGATGCACCCACCACACAGCTCCACCGAGGTACCCAAAATACAGCTCCACTGATGCACCCACCACACAGCTCCACCGATGCACCCACCACACAGCTCCACCGAGGCACCCACCACACAGCTCTACAGATGCACCCACCACACAGCTCACCAGATGCACCCACCACACAGCTCTACAGATGCACCCACCACCCAGCTCCACCGATGCACCCACCACACAGCTCCACAGATGCACCCACCACACAGCTCCACCGATGCACCCACCACCCAGCTCCACCCTATGCACCCACCACACAGCTCCACTGATGCACCCACCACCCAGCTCTACCGATGCACCCACCACACAGCTCCACCGACAAAACTCCACCAATGCCCCCACCACCCAGCTCCACCGATGCACACAGCTCCACTGACACAGCTCCACCGATGCACCCACCACACAGCTCCACTGATGCACCCACCACACAGCTCCACCGATGCACCCACCATACAGCTCCACCGATGCACCCACCACACAGCTCCACTGATGCACCCACCACACAGCTCCACCGATGCACCCACCACACAGCTCCACCGAGGCACCCACCACACAGCTCCACTGAACGACCCACCACACAGCTCTACCGATGCACCCACCACACAGCTCTACCGATGCAGCCACCACACAGCTCCACCGACACAGCTCCACCGATGCACCCACCACCGAGCTCCACCAATGCACCCACCACACAGCTCCATTGACACAGCTCTACCGATGCACCCACCACACAGCTCCACCAATGCACCCACCACACAGCTCCACCGAGGCACCCACCATACAGCTCCACCAAGGTACCCACCACACAGCTCCACCGATGCAGCCACCACACAGCTCCACCGACACAGCTCCACCGATGCACCCACCACACAGCTCCACCGATGCACCCACCACACAGCTCCACCGAGGCACCCACCATACAGCTCAACCGAGGCACCCACCATACAGCTCCACTGATGCACCCACCACACAGCTCCACCGATGCACCCACCACACAGCTCCACCGAGGTACCCACCATACAGCTCCACCGATGCACCCACCACACAGCTCCACCGTTGCACCCACCACACAGCTCCACCGAGGTACCCACCACACAGCTCTACAGATGCACCCACCACACAGCTCTACAGATGCACCCACCACACAGCTCAACAGATGCACCCACCACCCAGCTCCACTGATGCACCCACCACACAGCTCCACAGATGCACCCACCACACAGCTCCACTGATGCACCCACCACCCAGCTCCACCAATGCACCCACCACACAGCTCCACTGATGCACCCACCACCCAGCTCCACCAATGCACCCACCACACAGCTCCACCGACACAACTCCACCAATGCCCCCACCACCCAGCTCCACCGATGCACCCAGCACACAGCTCCACTGACACAGCTCCACCGATGCACCCACCACACAGCTCCACAAATGCACCCACCACACAGCTCCACCGATGCACCCACCACACATCTCCACCGATGCACCCACCACACAGCTCCAACGAGGCACCCACCACACAGCTCCACCGAACGACTCACCACACAGCTCTACCGATGCAGCCACCACACAGCTCCACCAACACAGCTCCACCAATGCACCCACCACCCAGCTCCACCGATGCACCCACCACACAGCTCCACCGACATAGCTCTACCGATGCACCCACCACACAGCTCCACCGATGCACCCACCACACAGCTCCACTGAGGCACCCACCATACAGCTCCACCAAGGCACCCACCACACAGCTCCACCAATGCAGCCACCACACAGCTCCACCGACACAGCTCCACCGATGCACCCACCACACAGCTCCACCGATGCACCCACCACACAGCTCCACCGAGGCACCCACCATACAGCTCCACCGAGGCACCCACCATACAGCTCCACCGACGCACCCACCACACAGCTCCACAGATGCACCCACCATACAGCTCCACCGATGCACCCACCACCCAGCTCCACCGAGGCACCCACCACCCAGCTCCACCGATGCACCCACCACCCAGCTCCACCGACACAGCACCACCGATGCACTGACCACACAGCTCCACCTATGCACCCACCACACAGCTCCACCTATGCACCCACCACACAGCTCCACAGATGCACCCACCACACAGCTCCACCGATGCACCCACCACCCAGCTCCAACGAGGCACCCACCACCCAGCTCCACCGATGCACACACCACCCAGCTCAACAGACACAGCTCCACCGATGCACTGACCACACAGCTCCACCGATGCACCCACCACACAGCTCCACCGATGCACCCACCACCCAGCTCCACCGATGCAGCCAGCACACAGCTCCACCGACACAGCTCCACCGATGCACCCAAAACACAGCTCCACTGATGCACCCACCATACAGCTGCACTGATGCACCCACCACACAGCTCCACCGATGCGCCCACCACACAGCTCCACCGAGGCACCCACCACACAGCTCCACCGAACGACCCACCACACAGCTCCACCGATGCACCCACCATACAGCTCTACCGATGCAGCCACCACACAGCTCCACCGACACAGCTCCACCGATGCACCCACCACCGAGCTCCACCAATGCACCCACCACACAGCTCCACTGACACAGCTCCACCGATGCACCCACCACACAGCTCCACCAATGCACCCACCACACATCTCCACCGATGCACCCACCATACAGCTCCAACAAGGCACCCACCACACAGCTCCACCAATGCAGCTGCCACACAGCTCCACCGACACAGCTCCACCGATGCACCCACCACACAGCTCCACCGATGCACCCACCATACAGCTCCACCGATGCACCCACCACACAGCTCCACCGATGCACCCACCACACAGCTCCACCGAGGCACCCACCACACAGCTCTACAGATGCACCCACCACACAGCTCCACAGATGCACCCACCACACAGCTCAACAGATGCACTCACCACCCAGCTCCACCGATGCACCCACCACACAGCTCCACAGATGCACCCACCACACAGCTCCACCGAGGCACCCACCATACAGCTCCACCGAGGCACCCACCATACAGCTCCACCGACGCACCCACCACACAGCTCCACAGATGCACCCACCATACAGCTCCACCGATGCACCCACCACACAGCTCCACCGATGCACCCACCACCCAGCTCCAACGAGGCACCCACCACCCAGCTCCACCGATGCACACACCACCCAGCTCAACAGACACAGCTCCACCGATGCACTGACCACACAGCTCCACCGATGCACCCACCACACAGCTCCACCGATGCACCCACCACCCAGCTCCACCGATGCACCCAGCACACAGCTCCACCGACACAGCTCCACCGATGCACCCAAAACACAGCTCCACTGATGCACCCACCATACAGCTCCACTGATGCACCCACCACACAGCTCCACCGATGCGCCCACCACACAGCTCCACCGAGGCACCCACCACACAGCTCCACCGAACGACCCACCACACAGCTCCACCGATGCACCCACCATACAGCTCCACCGATGCAGCCACCACACAGCTCCACCGACACAGCTCCACCGATGCACCCACCACCGAGCTCCACCAATGCACCCACCACACAGCTCCAGTGACACAGCTCCACCGATGCACCCACCACACAGCTCCACCAATGCACCCACCACACAGCTCCACCGATGCACCCACCATACAGCTCCACCAAGGCACCCACCACACAGCTCCACCAATGCAGCTGCCACACAGCTCCACCGACACAGCTCCACCGATGCACCCACCACACAGCTCCACCGATGCACCCACCATACAGCTCCACCGATGCACCCACCACACAGCTCCACCGATGCACCCACCACACAGCTCCACCGAGGCACCCACCACACAGCTCTACAGATGCACCCACCACACAGCTCCACAGATGCACCCACCACACAGCTCAACAGATGCACTCACCACCCAGCTCCACCGATGCACCCACCACACAGCTCCACAGATGCACCCACCACACAGCTCCACCGATGCACCCACCACCCAGCTCCACCAATGCACCCACCACACAGCTCCACTGATGCACCCACCACCCAGCTCCACCGATGCACCCACCACACAGCTCCACCAAAACAACTCCACCAATTCCCCCACCACCCAGCTCCACCGATGCACCCAGCACACAGCTCCACTGACACAGCTCCAACGAGGCACCCACCACCCAGCTCCACCGATGCACACACCACCCAGCTCAACAGACACAGCTCCACCGATGCACTGACCACACAGCTCCTCCGATGCACCCACCACACAGCTCCACCGATGCACCCACCACCTAGCTCCACCGATGCACCCAGCACACAGCTCCAACGACACAGCTCCACCGATGCACCCAAAACACAGCTCCACTGATGCACCCACCATACAGTTCCACTGATGCACCCACCACACAGCTCCACTGATGCGCCCACCACACAGCTCCACCGAGGCACCCACCACACAGCTCCACCGAATGACCCACCACACAGCTCCACCGATGCACCCTCCACACAGCTCTACCGATGCAGCCACCACACAGCTCCACCGACACAGCTCCACCGATGCACCCACCACCGAGCTCCACCAATGCACCCACCCCACAGCTCCACTGACACAGCTCCACCGATGCACCCACCACACAGCTCCACCAATGCACCCACCACACAGCTCCACCGAGGCACCCACCATACAGCTCCACCAAGGCACCCACCACACAGCTCCACCGATGCAGCCACCACACAGCTCCACCGATGCACCCACCACGCAGCTCCACTGATGCACCCACCATACAGCTCCACCGATGCACCCACCACACAGCTCCACCGATGCACCCACCACACAGCTCCACCGAGGCACCCACCACACAGCTCTACAGATGCACCCACCACACAGCTCCACAGATGCACCCACCACACAGCTCAACAGATGCACCCACCACCCAGCTCCACCGATGCACCCACCACCTAGCTCCACCGATGCACCCAGCACACAGCTCCAACGACACAGCTCCACCGATGCACCCAAAACACAGCTCCACTGATGCACCCACCATACAGCTCCACTGATGCACCCACCACACAGCTCCACCGATGCGCCCACCACACAGCTCCACCGAGGCACCCATCACACAGCTCCACCGAACGACCCACCACACAGCTCCACCGATGCACCCTCCACACAGCTCTACCGATGCAGCCACCACACAGCTCCACCGACACAGCTCCACCGATGCACCCACCACCGAGCTCCACCAATGCACCCACCACACAGCTCCACTGACACAGCTCCACCGATGCATCCACCACACAGCTCCACCAATGCACCCACCACACAGCTCCACCGAGGCACCCACCATACAGCTCCACCAAGGCACCCACCACACAGCTCCACCGATGCAGCCACCACACAGCTCCACCGATGCACCCACCACGCAGCTCCACTGATGCACCCACCATACAGCTCCACCGATGCACCCACCACACAGCTCCACCGATGCACCCACCACACAGCTCCACCGAGGCACCCACCACACAGCTCTACAGATGCACCCACCACACAGCTCCACAGATGCACCCACCACACAGCTCAACAGATGGACCCACCACCCAGCTCCACCGATGCACCCACCACACAGCTCCACAGATGCACCTACCACACAGCTCCACCGATGCACCCACCACCCAGCTCCACCAATGCACCCACCACACAGCTCCACTGATGCACCCACCACCCAGCTCCACCGATGCACCCACCACACAGCTCCACCGACACAACTCCACCAATGCCCCCACCACCCAGCTCCACCGATGCACCCAGCACACAGCTCCACTGACACAGCTCCACCGATGCACCCACCACACAGCTCCACTGATGCACCCACCACACAGCTCCACCGATGCATCCACCACACAGCTCCACCGAGGCACCCACCACACAGCTCCACCGAATGACCCACCACACAGCTCTACCGATGCAGCCACCACACAGCTCCACCAACACAGCTCCACCAAGCACCCACCACCCAGCTCCACCGATGCACCCACCATACAGCTCCACCGACACAGCTCCACGGATGCACCCACCACACAGCTCCACCAAAGCACCCACCACACAGCTCCACCGACGCACCCACCATACAGCTCCACCAAGGCACCCACCACACAGCTCCACCGATGCAGCCACCACACAGCTCCACCGACACAGCTCCACCGATGCACCCACCACACAACTCCACCGATGCACCCACCACACAGCTCCACCGAGGCACCCACCATACAGCTCCACCGAGGCACCCACCATACAGCTCCACCGACACACCCACCACACAGCTCCACAGATGCACCCACCACACAGCTCCACCGATGCTCCAACTATGCTCCACCAATGCACCCACCACACAGCTCCACCAATGCACCCACTAAGCTCCACCGATGCACACACCACTCAGCGCAACCACAGCATGACTCAGCGCAACCACAGCATCACTCAGCACCACCACAGCATCACTCAGCGCAACAACAGCATCACTCAGTGCAACCACAGCATCACTCAGCGCAACCACAGAATCACTGGTTCAAATATGTTCTTTCAATATTTCAAGCTGTTTTCATGCTTTCATGCTTTATTACAAATCACAAAAAGATATTAATATTTCACTTCTGTTCTTGGATTTTCGTCACAATAAAAAACACTGAACATACTCTTCACAAAAGTTATTTACAAAAGTTTAAGCTATTGCCAATACAAATTAAACAAATTATTTAAGTATTAATTATTTTAAAAAATTAAAAGCCATTGTTATTTGTAATATCAATACATCTAGGTCACGTGAATACTAAACATGTTGCATTACAAATGCTATAGGTGTTCGCGAAAGTTATAACTATTGGCATTGTAAATGACAAAGCTATTAATTTAGCTATTTTAAAAAATAACACATAAATAAAAAAAAATCATTTATAAGACCAATAGCTCAAACGTTCCTAATGCGAGCCCTATTGCATTTCCAATGCCTGTTTCTTTATTTAGATTTGTCTGGTGTGTTTGGTGTGCCTATGAGTTGAGGTTTGGCCATTGACGTGTGATAATGTTTTGCTTTATGTCTAAGGTAATCAAAAATGAAATGCAAGAAAGTGAGTCGAGTAAGTCTCACTTAATTGTTGCGGAGATACTTCTTATTTGGAGAACTTCAGTGGATACAACACTGCCCTGCTGAGATTGTTGTTTAGAACAATAGAGCACACCCGCTTATAGAACTACGGGTCACACTCCGTTTCACTCACAGCAGCTAACAGCTTCCAACACTTCAGCCGTCCTTCATGATATTTCCATTACAGACCCTCAGCCTATCCGCTGAAGTTCTTCAAATAAGAAGGGTCTGCACAACAATTAAGTAAGACTTACTTGACTCACTTTCCTGCATTGGATTTTTGATTAGCTTAGACAATCGCACCTTGCCATATTAGCCTTTCTTTATCTCTCGGAGGACGGCATTACGTGCTTACTAGTTCTATTGAAGAATACAGATATTGCGCTTTGATAATTCTTGATCTGCTACGACCAGTCAGGTTGGAGTTATCACTGGCACAGCATTCTACGATACCATCACCACTTTCTTTAAGCCCTGATGAAGTTGCGGGATAACTCCCATTGGCGACGAAACACGTGCCTGCTGGTTTCGTATGTTGCTTTGAATAAACAACAAGAATTTACAGAGGAATAAACTTTGAGACTGTTATGTTTGGAACGTTTTATGAACTTTCATTTGATTGACACCTTGCTTACATGTGCCCGGGATTTGTTGTTAATGACTCTGTGTAGGACACATAGGGGTTTTAGGGAATTATCCCCTTGCCTGATGGCACCGTGCACACACCATCTCCTAACACTACAGCGGATAGAGCAGTGTGCCTTTTTCTCCTGAATTACTTAAAAACCTCCACATACATTACAGGTCCATGGATTGTTCAGGTTATTTTTGTGCAAGAAGGTGTCCCTTCCGGCACAAAAATATTCCTGTAACAATGCATACACCCTTGCACAATGTTCCAAGGGTGCCTGCATTGTCGCTATGCACCAAATTGTGCGCTGGCTGAATGGACAGCAATGCACTATATTCTGTAAATAAGTGGATTCCTGACCATTCGATTTGTCATGGGGCAGTGCAGCAAGAACACTTGCGGCACTGCCTCATGCTAAATCATTGTAAATGAGGGCCTCAGAATTGTTGGAGCACAGAAATGTAGGGCTGTATTTATTAGGATCATGAAGCATTGGCAGTGCAGCAAGTCACCTTGCTGTGCCCAATATTTAAGGCCTACAACGCATTCCTGGCCTTTCCTCCTGAACTGACCAGTATGGGCTGTTGTAAGGATTCTGCTCCTACACAGAACTGTGCACAGAGACCCAGGACCTCACTGAATTGTGGTGGACCAAAAAACTCACCTCAGTGCCTAGAAACCCTTACCATCTAGCATCAGTGTCACATTAGCTCTTCATCCTTTAGCAAAGGAACCAATGATTAGACAACCCAGAACATGCAACTTAGGTTATACTCAGGAATGGTGGGAAGCAAGAACACTCTTTCATTTTGTATTCTCATACCAGTCCACAACAAGAGTAAAAAAGAGACATAGGAAAGGTTACAATATTTATTTTAACAATGCGCTCTAAAATGCAGTATTTTTGCTAACATAAGCGTACATATGATTAGAAATAATATGATCAGCATTTTTACAATTCCATAAAACACAAAAGGAGAAATCATACTGCAGTGATGGTGAAAAATGGTATTATAGTGCCTAGTATAACACCCTCCCTAGATAGGAACTATCCGCCTGATTCATCAAGCTAAATTGCACTCGCAAAGGGCAAGATTCTCAGAATCTTGCCTTTAGCGAGTGCAATTTTTGCATTTGGGATTCATCATCCCAAATGCAAAATTCGCTATTTAAGAATTTGCACATTTGCGAAGAATTGAATTTAAGAAATCTCTATTTGAGATTCCTTAAATGCAATTCATGAAGCATTTTAAAATTGCGAAAATGCAATTTTGGGCCGCTATTTACCGAGAGGTCAGACCTCTCGGTAAATAGCAAAAACTTAGAAAAATGCTTTTAAAAGCATTTTTCTAAGTTGCATGTTGCACACACACATGTCCTTTGGACATGTGTGTGCGCAACACCTGTTTCAATTTGCATTTAAGGCGTGCTACAGGGTGTCCTTTGGACACCCCTGGCACCCTTTAAATCGCTATCTTATTTGCGAGTAGCAAATTGCTAATCGCAAATAAGGAATACTCCCCATTCATTCCTATGGGCCTTTTGGCCCATAGGAATGAATGGGGAGTTATTCCTTATTTGCGATTAGCAATTTGCTACTCGCAATTAAGGAATGTGTAGGAATCACTATTTATTTAGCAATTCCTACATGAATACCGTTTTGCGAGTCCTTAATAGCGATTCGCTATGAATCGCTATTAGGGGCTCGCAAAACGGCCCGTTGATGAATAGGCTGCGAGTTTTATAAAATATAGAAGGTCTCTTAGGCTTGTGTGGGGACCCATACCTCTAAGATCAGCAGGAGTGTATCACATCAGGTTCTACAAAGCTCTCTGTCTATCTGGAACGGAAAAATCTTCCAGGTGCCTGAAATCCTGCTTAAAGTGCAATATTAAAGGCGCCAGAATCTCTGTTGGCTTGCAGCTGCACCTATGTTATGTCTAAAACATGAGCCAATCAGCCAAAACAACAGCTACCTTGTCCTGATAAACTTGGAGGCTTTAGCACTCACTGTGCAGCCTAGGGTCATGATGTAAATCTAGGGATGCCGAAAACAAGCCACTCTCATGTGAAATAATTCACAGAGCCTAACTCACAACAACAGTTATATGCAGTGTCGTGTTCAAAAGCCGTAAAAGGTAAAATGGCGTTTAATTGTCTAATAAGCCTATGCTAAAATAGCAATGTGCACAAACAAGGCCTAGCCCTCTCTACAGGGCCACCTAGCACCAATGCAGGTACCCTTGCACGATGGTGCAAGAGAGCCTGTGTTGTAGGCAGGATTGTTTTTGCGCAAGAAGGGGAACCTTCTTGCACAAAAACAATCTGGAAAGGCTTTTTCTCTTTTACGTGTTCAGAAAAAGCAGCACACACAGAAAGAGGAAAAAACAAGGAGAAATAAAGATACTTCTCCTCGTAGAAGCATATCTTTTTGGCTCATAAGAAGCCCTACCATGGTGACTGATATATCTGCCCTAGCCTATCCTCACTACATGGGAACAATGATATATCAGAGATTTCCTTGATTAGAACCGGCCTATATACATGGCATTTGTAAACAGGTAATGTGCATCTCAGGTTGCGCAAAGCTGGCGTGATCGTCTCAGGACCTTGCCCTCTGCAAGAAGTTCCCCTCAATGTTGGTTCTATGATAAGAGGTGCTCAACTCAAACACAGTAGACTTATGTTGTATCTAACTGCCAAGCTATGTTGCCAACTGATCACTGACAAGCAGGGGTGGACCTGATACTAAGTTTTCCGACAGAGTCCCAGAGGAAAAACAAATAACAAAAAACATGTGTATTGTGGATCTAAAATAATATTGTGGCACAAAAACAACATGCTGTGTGTAACATGTGCAAAGCAAAGCCACCTTACACTGCTTGGTTATTATAACAATAATAATAATAAAAAGCATAACCTAGTGATTTGGAAATACGGGCAGACTATGATATGTAGGAGGCATTCATGATGTCTCCTATGAGTACAATAGAATGGGAATCCAGGATGGGCTTTATCTCCATCTACAATAGCCCAGTGCAAATCATCCAGAGAACAGATATGATCCTCACTATAAGTCGATGCTGAGGAAATATCCAGTCAATCTGCATCCCTGTTATTAGAGGCAAAGCTAAATGGGTCATGTGCAGAATAACTAATTTCCTCTGAAGGAAGGGACTCACAAGCCAATGGGACAGCTCTGAAAATGGGTTGTTAAAGGACTTATCAACAAGTTCATGTCCACGGGGACCAGAGCAGAGCCAGGCACATATCATGTGCCCATTCAAAGGGGCATTATAGGTAATGAAACACGGGCTGAACTCAGGCATATAATTCATGTCCCTTTGTCAATGACCAGTCAATAATCAGTGCCTAGAGCAGTAGGATTCTGAAGAACCTCCCCCATGCATTTATAGTACAGCTTGATTCATTGGGCTTAGAGATGGAACATCCATTGTGGAGGAGCAAAAATAGTATCAAAATGCCACAAATGAGGAATGAAACCAATTGGATGCCCCTGAACACACTGGACAACAAGGAATGAATAAAAGACGATATTACTGCAAAGCTATATTGAAAGGAGTTAACAATGCTGGAACTGAGAACTTTAAAAAAGGGAGGGAGTCTGGCAGTATTTGTTGCATTAAAAATGTGTTGTATTGATTTACTGAAAAGAATGGGGAGGTTTTTTTTAACAAGGACTGTATTTCACAGGTTCTTCTTGCAACTTGTATTTCAAAGGTTTCTTGAACAGATGTTAATGCCATATCTTTATGAAACAATAGAGCTTTCAATCTGTTTAACTTGTTAGAAAACTGCCTTTAAAATTTTTAATTGGAACAAAAGGCAATAATGGGCTAACAATTCTTCCTTGCTGAGGGGGCAGGAGCAAGTTTTTGTAGCATGTGACTATCTGGGAAACTGATCAAATATATGGGATCCCAAGCCTTCATTCCACAGCAATTGTGGTCATTTAACAATAAAGAGCTTCAGTTCGAAAGAACTTGGATAACTGGGACTATTGAAGGGACAGTATTCCTTTTCGGAAAAATGCCAAATTTGCTATTGACGCATTACAGCTGCCATGAATGGTAACACGTTTACAAATAAGTGAATGTCCAACAGAAGAGTTGCATTCCTTTCCAGTGAGGGAAACCTCCTTGTTTGTGAGTTCACAACAATAAGAAAATGAGAGTCACCATAATTCATGAATAAAGCTTCCTTTGAGGTGCTCACATCTACCCACAGGGAAATATTCTTAAAGGTCTGAAGGGTCCAGTTAAACTACATGATAGATCTAAGCTGACTTTGCCCATGGTACAATGAAGACTTATCACTTTACATAATATCAATAACAGATGGCACAATGCTATTCAGATTATAAATGCTATAAGACTAGGGCCAGATGTAGGTAATTCATATTTACCGACTCTTAAATACCGAATTTTACCGATTCGGTATTTAAGAGTCAGTAAATATGAAGGGGGGAGATGTAGGTATTACAGATTCTGTAAATACCGAATCGTTAAGATTCGGTATTTACCGAATCTGTAAATACCGAATCGGTATTGCCCATTGATTCCTATGGGCCTTAAAGCCCATAGGAATCAATAGGCAATACCGATTCTGTAATTACAGAATCGGTAAATACCGAATTTTGCAAGGGTGCAGGGGGTGTCACTTTGACACCCTCTGGCACCCCAAAAATAGGCATGTGCGCCATGTGGCACACAGACATGCCCTAAGGGCATGTCTGTCTGTCACATGGCTAGGTGTGCATGCACACATGTGCATGCACACCTGAATTCGGTATTTTAACACCCAATTGGATTGGGTGGTAAAATACTGAATTTGTAAGGCCTTTGGGACTCAGAAGAGTCCCACCTACATCTGGGAATTACCGAATCGGTAAAAATACCGATTCGGTATTTTACAGATTCTGTAAATTTACCGATTCGGTAAATTTACAGAATCTGTCAAATCTGGCCCCCTACATCTCAAGATGCCAAATACCGGTCGGAAACGGCCAAATTTGGCCATTTCCGACCGGTATTTGCCACCTACATCGGGCCCTTAGTATTGATATTATCAACAACAGCAAGCACTTTTTCCAAATTATCTTGGACAATTGTCTCAAATGTGCAGCATCTTCAATTTGACACAATTTACAAATGTCATTGTAGGTAGCATAACTAAATCTTTTAGTACGAGGAGACTTAGCATCCAATAGAAAATCAGAGAGGTCCATGTCCTCCAATTGGAGAGAAAGATGTTGTTTCACTGCAGATAGTGTGGAGTGTCCTAATCATTGTTGATACAATTTCCCTACTGAATACATATTAACAAAACCTTAGTGTTAGGATTAGGAATAATGAGGGCCAGGTCAGCTTGCTTTAAACCCCACTTTGAAATAAAAAAAAACGTGCATGACAACCATTAGGGTCCAGTAGCCTCAATAACCACCCACGAGGAACTAAAAGTGTAGTGTTAAATGTACCATTCTGTAATATATCAATCAATCAATACATTTGTAGAGCACGCTACTCACCCGTGAGGGTCTCAAGGCAATATACCATTGAGTTGCTCCTCAGTGTAATTTGTAAAATGTTGCCAATTTGAAAATTGTTCACAGGAAGGAATGATGTGTGCATTAATGTCTTTAGTTTTAGCTAATTCTTGACACAGTTTGCTGTATTGTGTCATTTAGAAAAATCATTTGAGTTAGAATTAAGCAGGCTCAAAATACAGTATCCATACCCTAGATTGCCTTAATTTAGTACACCAAATTGAATTAAGTTCGATTTTATCTTTCCAATAATCCTAGCCTTTCATATCCAATTGTGTGACAAACAAGTCCTTATATATCAGCTTAGTTTGTGTAAGCATACATTTTCTTAGGTTTAGGGACAAGTTTGAAATAAAATGATGTTTTACATCTTCATTTACAGTTTCAACATCCCAATCATCAGATTGTAACCCAGGTACAATTACAGCTCCCATAGAAAGCCAAAACCCTTACGGTAACTGCAGGATCTCTGTAGGGCCAAATATGTCATAAGGAACTTTCTTTCAAGCAATTCCATCATTACCAGAACAGCTGAAATGTTCATGAGGGACAAGTCTCGTATTAGCTTATGTTAAGAAGAGTGGTGAGTCTACTCCATCAACCAGTTCTGTAGCAGAGCATTCTGGACAATAGTGGGAATTAATCAGAAAGAAAAAACTGTCACAAATCCAATCCACAGGAATAGAAAAACCAAGGAAGTGTTATACAAATGTAAGTGTTTTAGCCATGAAAAGAAAACACAGATCTGTGCAGGAGTATCTAAAATGGGAGATTCATCAAAAGAATTTGAAGAAAAATCATCTTGACCAACATAATACCGAGAAGCAGTTTGGTAAAAAACTGGCGCTGCAGGTACATTTAAGGAATCAGTAAAATCCAGGAGTATTGGATCTGTTTAAATGACATCTGCTGCAAAAGATGTAGTGGTAAGCTCAGTAGACAGAAGTCTTAGTGGTCGCATCAACCTGCTCCCCATGGAGTGACTTGTACTGGCCCTAGGATCTGGGCCCTACTCCTAAACCAGCGGACAAAGTAAAAAGTCTAGGCATCAAAATTGATCGTGAGTTGTCAATGAAGAGCCAGATTTCCACCGTAGCCGGCACCTGTACGGGTTTGATTAGACAACTACGCAAATTAGCCCCTCTTTTGTCCAGGTCCATGCTGCGTACGGTCGTATCCGCGACCATAATATCCAGGCTGGACTACGGAAATGCACTGTACCTAGGCTTTCCGAAAATACTAACTAACAGACTGCAGGTGACCTTAAATGATGCGGCTCGCCTCATTTTCAGGCTACCAAGACGCTCACATGCCTCACCATTGCTACAGAGCCTCCATTGGCTGCCTATAAGGCAGCGGTCTGAATTAAAGAGCCTTTGTATAGCCCATAAAGCGATCTATGGACAAGCTCCGTCATACATAAAAAAAACGACTGGAGCTGTACAAGCCAGAACGATGTCTTAGGTCCTCCTATGCACAACTGCTTGTTTGTCCCCGTTTTAGACTCGCTACAAAAGGTGGAAGATCCTTTTCGGTCTTGATCCCTAAAATATGGAACAAACTACCTGAGTCCCTCTGCAAAGAGGGAAACCTCCTTCGTTTCAGGAAGTCTCTGAAAACAATTCTGTTCAGAGAGGCTTTGAGTTTAGCCTAAGCAGGCTCCCCCTTTGGTCATCCTGCTGAGTAAGATGTTGTTCCCTTTCGGTCAAAAGTGCCTTGAGACCTGTCGGTGAGTTGGCGCTATATAAACCGGAAATAAAAATACAAATACAAAGTACTCACTTCAGTTGTATTGCTGGCAGTTGCAGTGGATGCAGATATGGATTGAAGTGCATCCTCCACCACCCCATCTGGGGAGAAACAGCTTTGGTGGTGCTCAGTGACTGTAGAGAAAGTTCCAGTATGGTATTGAGAGGAGTTAAAGAGTGGAGGAGTGGAAGAGGTGTGGCGCCGCGGCCAGGGCGACTGACTCCGGAATCTGGGGATCACGGTTCGATCCCCGGCACCGGCGGCAGATTAGCCCAGCACCATGTGACTCTGGGCAATAGCTTGCTTAATCTTCCCGACGGCCCCCAGCGCCTAGAGACCCTTACGGGTGATTGTGAGCTTTACAAATGTGGATTATTATTATTATTATTAGGGAACTACCAAGGGTTTCTCTTTGATTCTTGCTGAGGCAGACGTCGTCAACTGATTGTTGTGTTCGGTGTCATGGAACTTTTGTAGGTCTTCTAAATCAGCATTGCAATCATTTACGTCCAAGGGCGTACTGCCTCCACAGTTTCAGGAACGTCATGGCCAGGAATGAACATTTTTATGCCGAAGAGGACCTCGTTTGGGGTTTAGCCACCCAGAGATCTTTTAGGGAGATCTGTAAGCACTTGTTGAACCCCTTAATGGTGGTGGATCCAATTGCGCCCTGTGCCTAAGTCACCAGCTGTTATTGACTGCTTTAAGTCATGGTTTATCCTCTCCACAACAGAATTGCTTTTGGGGCTATATAGAGAAGAATATTGCACATGTACATTCAGGGATGCCATAGATTTGTGGTATGTTTTTACTGCAAAAACCGAGCCCTAGAATGTACTGGATGCATATGTCCTGATAAAGACTTGCATGTATTCAAGAACAGTGCGAACGTCAGCTGAATGCTGTGGCCAAACCCAGATGAACCTTCAGCAAGAATCATAGGATAAATGTAAATGCTGTTTACGAAATAAGAGAACACCACTGGTACAAATAAATGCAGCCTAAAGGATTGTTAGAAATAAACAGGTGTGTCTGTGGTGGGCGCGCCACAGTGGAAGCTTTAATTTGTTGACAGATGTGACAACAAAATACATCTTTTTTGTCCTGTTGATATAAGCCTTGCCACCAATAGCGTTGCTGTAGCAGCAAAACTGTTGCAACCACATCTGCATGTGCAGAAGCAATACCTTCATGCGCAGCTGTCACTAATACTATCTGCGGACGTGCTTGGGAATCAACTGATCAGTAACTTCTGGAATAGTTACAAAAGGAATATTTTGTTCACTTAAGTGGTATGTATATTTAGGAGGAAATCCCTTTGCTACAGGGCTGCTGTCTTTATTAGCATTGAGAGCAGCTAAAATATCATAGTCTATGCTTGTTTTAGAACAAGTAATTGCAGCAACAGTGTGTTCGCAACTGCAGATTTGGCTGCTTTTTTCAGCCTGAGAATTTCCTCCAATGTGTACTCTCACACATTAATGACTCAGCATATGTATTACCTGAGCCTGTGTCAACCTATCTTTGAGGTCCACCACTTTAACCCAAAGCATTTTATGGTTGATTGTGTTGCCTTTAGACTCTTTGAATTCATTCTGATGCCAATAATGTAAGTAATATGAACCACAAACAATAAGTGTAGGGAATTCAGGATCCCTATATTTGAGTGAAAGAAGAAGCAAAGCTTTTAATTCAGCCAACTGTGCAGTACAGTTCCCTAAGGAATGGGTATATGTTTATGTGGTTGGAATTTGTAATCCAACATCACATCAACAACGGTGGCACACGCCAAATGTTGCTGTTTAGAGCCTAGAGCAGGCTGGGCTGCACCATCAATGTGAACATTATATTTATACTTTTTAAGACGTAAGTCACCAATACCGCACTTGGCACTTTCTTCCTCCGGGGGGACTACATTTGCTAGGCATTCCTGTTGTAACCAACTGTAGTGTCAAAGACACTCCTATGTACTTACTATGATGGAAGGACTCCCAATGTAGTGTACTGGGAAGTAACTACTGATATTCTTATTTCGAAACATTAGAAAACTTGTGTAATCAGGTACACGTCCTCAAAGACCACTGACCCATTGTCAGTGAAATTGCTCCCTCTCTCTTGCAGCTCCACCATTAAGTGAGGCTTGGCCATGCACTCTATCTCAAATCTCTTGCCCCGTTTTATACTCATTTTTCACTTGTTTTTCTACCCTCTTTTTATTCTCCTTTCTGCACTTTTCTGCATTTCTGCTTCTTTCTGCTCTATGTCCTCCTTTCCCTCTTTTCCTGCCCGCTTTCCCTGCCGCTACTACCCCTGTGCCCTCCAGCACCAACAGCGGGCCTGGCCCAAACCAGCTCCCCTCCTCGCTCCTGCCTCCCAGCTGCCCAGCCCTCCCAGACCACAACTTAATGGTGGCCACTGCGGGGACAGGCGAGCAAGACCACTGACCCATTGTAAGTGAAATTGCTCCCCCTTCCTTGCAGCTCCACCATTAAGTGAGGCCTGCCCCTGCATTCTCGAGTGTTTTGGTGCTCGAGGTCCTCCTACACCTGCCGGTTTCCCTGCACCTCATCCCTGGTGGTCAAGTGGACCTCTATCTCCTTTCTCTCGCTCTGTTTTTCACTAGTGTTTTATCCTCTTTTATTCTCCTTTCTGCAATTTTCTGCTCCTTTTTGCTCTATTTCCTTTATTTCTTTACTCCTTTTGCCTCCTTTCCTGACCGCTTTCCCTACACCTGCTGCCCCACGGCGGCTCCCCCAGCACAACCAGCGCGACTGGCCCAATTCAGCTCCCTGCTTCCGCTTCCCAGCTGTCCAGCTCACCCCTACTTAATGGTGGCCGCTGCGGGGACAGGCAAGCAAGACCACTGACCCATTGTCAGTGAAATTGCTACACCTCCCTCGCACCTCCACCATTGAGTGAGGCCTGCCCCTGCACTCTCGAGTGTTTGGTGCTCGAGGTCCTCCTCCACCCGCAGGTTTCCCTGCACCTCATCCCTGGTAGACTAGTGGATCTCTATCTCCTTTCTCTCTCTCCTTTTTTCACTCGTATTCTCACTCATTTTTCCACTAATTTTTCTACCCTCTTTTTATTCTCTTTTCTGCATTTCTGCTCCTTTCTGCTCTATTTCCTTTTTCCTTTACTCCTCCTTTTCCCTCCTTTCCTGCCAGCTTTCCCTGCTGCTCCCCTCCCCGCTCCTGCCTCCCAGCTGTCCAGCCCTCCCTAAGCCCTACTTGATAGTGTCCGCTGTGTGGCTGAGAACAGCGTGCGCACCGCTAGTGTGCCCTGGCGCACCAAAGGCAAGCCCGTCTGCACCTGTATGTAACCCGACCAGGGCAGGAACCCTGGCCCTCTGCACGGCCAATGCTACAACCTAGCAGCACTCCACGTACTCAACCCAGGCCGTAACAACAACTGCATGCTAGCCTCACCTGCCGACACCCACAGACCCTTCAGCTGTTACTTCTGCTGCCAAATGTACAGCACCACTACCAGCATGGATCCAGCACAACCGGGCCGCGAGAACACACCTGTACCGAAGACCTTGCAATGCATCCTCCTCAACGTCTGATCCCACCACGAACATGCCATCGAAATCTGAGACCTCCTCGACAGGACCACCCCAGATGTATACATTTACATATTCACATATACATTTCTTATCTGCATAATTTGTGCTGTATTTTGATCCTGTTCCAATGTGTAGCTGTTAGAAGTGTGGCATGCCCAACTTCTAACGCACATTTTATTATCGTGATTTTGACACATTTCTACCATGCAAACTCAATGTAGGCAATCAATTGCAGAACACCGCAACATGTGCCCTACTGGTCATGCACATCATCAGATTCAAGAGGTAAATTCATACGTGATATCATGCTATGCTACAAGTTATCTTTTTGCATTTCATGCCCAAGGTGTATATTGCTTTAGACATCAATTGTCCATATGGGAGGCATGACTCTCCCTTGCATACATGAATACAGGCATGCAGACAAAAGGTGTTACTCTTTTTTAAAGATCACAATCGGTTTTGTGTCTCATATTGACTCACCCACAATCTGGGAGCTTATGGCCCCATGGGGGCAGAATATCCAAGGGGTTGCTCTGTAGTCAAAATCCTGCAGTAGTTAAGGTGATAAAATAAAGGTAAAAAGGAAAAACATCTCATTAGTGTCTGCTTCTTTCTGCCAGTGGTGCTGTAATTCACAGTTCCTAAAAGCTAAGGCACTACCTACTTTGTCAATGTTGTCTCCCCAAACCTACACCTACCTGGTTTCTACTCTTCCTGGCGTGTGGCATCGTAATCAGGTGGGGAGCCAGTTTTTTACCTCCCAGGGCTGGATGTTTCACATCATCGCTAATTGCAGTGTCATTAACCCCTTCACTGCTAGGCCTTTTCCCCCATGTGCTAAGCCTTTTTTGGCTATTTAGGGTAGTGCATACTTAGGCCCCTTTCCTTTTTGACCACATAAGGTATCCATGCCAAATTCGCGTCCTTTTCTTCCAACATCATGGGAATTCTAATGGTATCCAGGGTTTGTGGATTCCCCTGGAGGGGTCGCAGAAATTAGCCAAAATACAGATACATTTTGTTTTTTGGGGAGAAAAATTGGGAAAAAGGTCTGGGTTTTTCCCTCCAGATGGTATCAAAAAAGGATTTGTGGTGCTGATACCACAATTTTCCAAGCTTTTAGGGAATGACAGACTTTTGTCAGAAAACCAACATTGTTTACACAGTTTTGGCATTTTTCTGGGACATAGTCTATTTTTGCTATTTTTTGTGCTTTCAACCTCCTTCCGGTTAATGGTAGAAATGGGTATGAAAGCAATAATGGACCCTGGAAAGACAAAAGAAGAGAAAAGGTAGATACAATTCTGAATTCAGCAAGGGGTCATTTGTGTAGATTCGTCAACGTTTCTTTTATAGAAACTAACAGTTAAATATAGGAAACATTGAAAATGAGTAGGGAAAAAAAACATTTTGTGTCAACGTTTACACCTGTTACTTCTTCTAATTATGACAGCTCTTTGAAAGCAATATACCGTTACATCCACTGGACCTTACTGGTTGTGGGGATATATAGGACTTGAAGGTTCACCAAGAACCCGATGACCCCAGAGTCAAAAACTGAGCAGCAATTTGCATTGGCTTTTTATTATGTGCTGGGTATATAGCAATTATTGTGGGAAAATGTATACATGGAAAAATCGGTATGAAAGACACCTATGTATTTCTGAAAGGGGAACAAAATATAGAGGGGCTGATACCACAATTTTCCAAGCTTTTAGGGAATGATAGACTTTTGTCAGAAAACCAACATTGTTTACACAGTTTTGGCATTTTTCTGGGACGTAGCCTATTTTTGCTATTTTTTGTGCTTTCAACCTCCTTCCAGTTAATGGTAGAAATGGGTATGAAAGCAATAATGGACCCTGGAAAGACAAAAGATGAGAAAAGGTAGATACAATTCTGAATTCAGCAAGGGGTAATTTGTGTAGATCCATCAAGGTTTCTTTATAGAAACTAACAGATAAATATAGGAAAAATTGAAAATTAGTAGGGGAAAAAAGCCTTTTGTGTCAACGTTTACACCTGTTACTTCTTCTAATTATGACAGCTCTTTGAAAGCAATATACCGTTACATCCACTGGGCCTTACTGGTTGTGGGGATATATAGGACTTGTAGGTTCACCAAGAACCCGATGACCCCAGAGTCAAAAACTGAGCAGCAATTTGCAATGGCTTTTTATTATGTGCTGGGTATATAGAAATTTTTGTGGGAAAATGTATGCAAGGAAAAATCGGTATGAAAGACACCTATGTATTTCTGAAAGGGGAACAAAATATAGAGTTTAGAAAGATTAGATATTTGCTAGACCCGGGCGTAGTGGGTGTAGTGGGGCTCCGCGGAGCTACGCGGAGTGGGCGAGAAGCTACGCCCACTCCCGCACTCCGCGTAGCCCAACTACGCACCTCCCTCCCGCTCTCCTCTACATACATTATTTAAGCAAAATACCCTTAATAAAGCAATTTTAAAGCATTTACCGTGTCCGGGGCTCGTCCGGGGCTCCCTCTTGGAATCGCGTCGTCATGGATACCAATGCGCATGCGCGGGCGGCCGCGCATGCGCATTTCTCCCGAGAAATGCGCATGCTCGGGCGGCCGCGCATGCGCATTGGTATCTATGAAGGGACGCTATTCCAAGAGGGAGCCCCGGACGAGCCCCGGACACGGTAAGTGCTTTAAACTTGTTTTATTAAGGGTATTTTGCTTAAATAATGTATGTAGGGGAGGGCGGGAGGGAGGCGGGTGGCGGCCGACTCGGCTACGCACACGGAGTGGGCGTAGTGTTGCCGGCTACGCTGTCTACGCAAAATACATAGGAGGCAACACTACGCCTACTCCGTGGGCGTAGCCGATTCGGACGCCCAGCGTTAATATTTGCACATTCCTGAAAATGGTAATTTTCATACCAGCATGAGAATTTTTGGTCATTTTTCAAAATGACTTCTTTTTTACACAATGGTTTTCATTTGGAAGGCATAAGTGCATCAAAAGTCAATAGATAATAACAGTTGCTTTACTAATCTGAATTACCCTTAGTCTCCCGATAAAAATGGTACCTCACTTGTGTGGGTAGGCATAGTGCCCACAACAGGAAACGGTGCAAAATGCAATGTGGCAAACCCTAATTTAACAGTGAAAAATTACAGTTTTCTTGCAAAGTGCCTAGCTGTAGTTTTCAAACCCTAGCTCTGCCGACACCTAGGGAAACATAGCAAATCTATACATTTTCCTCACATTTCTGTGGTGGAAAATTCTGGAATTTGTATGGATCCACAAATTTCTACCCACCCTGCGTTCCCCAAAGTCTTCCAAGAAAACTGGTACCTCACTTGTGTGGGTCGGCCTAGTGCCCGCAACAGGAAACGGCATAAAACGCAATGTGGACACACCTCAATTTCGCACTGAAAAATGACCCTTTTTTGACAAAATGCCCAGCTGTCGTTTTTTAACCATAGCTCTGCTGACACTTAGGGAAACTTAGCAAACCTATACATTTTTCAAACCTAGATATCCAGGGGAATTCATGATGAGGTGACTTGACTGCTGCCCACCAGGTTCTGTTACCCACACTCCCTTGCAAACCTAAAAAATTGTCAAAAAAACATTTTCCCCCCATTTCTGTGGTGGAAAGTTCTGGAATCTGCTTGGAACCACACATTTCCACCCAAAGTCTTCCAAGAGAAATGGTACCTCACCTGTGTGGCTCAGCCTCGTGCCCGTGACAGGAAACAGTGCAAAACACAACGTGGGCACACCTCAATTTCGCAGTGAAAAGTGACAGTTTTTGGCAAAGTGCCTAGCTGTCATTTTTTAACCATAGCTCTGCCAGCACCAAGGGAAACCAGGAAAACCCATATATTTTTTTAAACTAGACACCCATGGGAACCTAGGATGGCGTGACTTGACTGGCTTCCACCAGGGTCTGTTACCCAGAATCCATTGTAAACACCAAAAATTGTCAAAAAAATTTTTTCCTCACGTTTCAGTGGTGGAAGGTTCTGGAATCTGCGTGGATCCACAAATTTCCTCCCACCCAGTATTCCCCCAGGTCTCCTGATAAAAATGGTACCTCACTTGTGTGGGTGGGTCAAGGACCTGTGACAGGCAAGGGCCCAAAACCTATTGAGGCAACATCAAAATTACCTATCACAAACTAACCTGGTTTTGCAAGGGGGTCCCATGAGTTTTTGGCCCGGAGATCGGAGGCCATCTATGGAAACCTACCTAACCCACACATTTCTGGAAATGATACACCTGGGGAAGTTCAGTTAGGTATGGCTTACTTGGGTTCCCCATCATTCTCCTACCCAGAATCCCCGGCAAACCTCAAATTTCACTGAAAAATGTACTTTTTTCTCAAATTTCTGTGTGGGAAAGTTCTGGAATCTGCGTGGATCTACAAATGTCCTACCTCCCAGCATTCCCCAAGGTCTCCCAATAAAAATGGTACCTCACTTGTGTGGGTAGGCATAGTGGCTGCAAAAGGAAATAGCCCAAATCGTACTGTGGAGATTTCAAAATTACCTATAGCAAAACTACCCGGTATTTGGGGGGGTGGGCTCCTGAGATTTTGGCGCCCGGCTCGGTGGCCGTCTTGAAAAAGTACCAAACCCAAACATCTCTAAAAACTAGACACCCAGGGGAGTCCAATGAGATAAGGCTTGCATGGATCCCCTAACTTTTTCCTACCCAGAATGCCATGCAAACGTCAAGTTTAGCTAAAAAAACACATTTTCCACATATTTTTTTAACTGAATGGTTGAAATTAATTATCTGCAGTCCCACATCTATGATGGGAGAGAGAATAGGCTGACTATTGGTGTTCTCTGCCAGAGTTGGAGTGACTGATTGTAGTAAGTCGTCTGTTAGGGAGGGTTAGGTCTGAAGATCTAGGTGTGCTTCTTAGTGGAGCCCAAGGCTGTCTCACTATACATAGTGGGCCCCTCCCTATTAAGGGGTTGGAGTGTGGTCTATAAAAGAAACCCAATGGTGGGACAGAAATTTTATCAGAGTGGCTTTCTGAGTTACTACCCATGCAATCCAAGAGAAGTCTAACAACATACTCATTATTAAAGTTGGCAACTACACAGTCTTCTACCTCTTCCTTCCTGGAGGGTCCTATCCAGGCAGATCATCTGGCCATAATCATCTGGTTGTGGATATCCCCATCCCAAATCCCTACAACCTTCCATCGTATATTCAGCCATTGCATAACTTTAAATAGTAATTGTTAAGTGGTTTTGGTCTTTCCTTCCCACAATACTGGGGCATTACTCAGGACCACCACCTACAGAGCAGCTGCCGGCAGAAGGTAAACGGTCTGGGAATCTTCTATAGATGTGCTATGTTCCGATCTCCCAGGCTTCGTTGCGGGTCCTCGATTATGTATCCCTGATACAAAGCTGTCCTGTCTTACTGGGGCACAGCTAGTGTTTGGGTGAGCCATTGGAGAATTGTTTACTGCTGTCGCTGTGAAGGAGGGTTCTTTACCCAGAGAACTCTTGCTGAATTGGGCGAATTCACTTGGCGTGTTCCCTGTCTCAGCGGTATTCTCAATCGTAACAACATCTGAATTTGTAACTGTGGTATGAGTCTTCCTAGTGGGCAATGGTTTCTTTTCAGGTAATTTGGTGGATTTAACAGAGGCGGGATTACTCGACTCAGGCAGGGGCTGAGTATTTCCGTTGGATAATGACTCTCGCGGCAACTTGATTTGAGCTATTATGCCCTCAAGAACACAGACATTAGACTTGGCCTGTAATTCGAAGTTGTGTAGTCTTTCTTCAATCTGGCTTAATCTATTGATGATGGGGTTTAGTGATGTGAAGAGTAGGTTTTCCAATCTCTTCCACATGGCCTCATTTACTTCAGGGCTCAAAACGCCTGTTGGATCAAGATGATTCAGAGCTCCAAAAGTAAGAGGGGCTCTATCTACTGGGGTAGGTGGATCTAATGTAGTGCCTCCTCCATTTTTATTTTTCCTGGGAATTTTAGCGATTTTTGGTCTCTCTGGGCCCCCTCCCCCCTCCTCTTTTCAGGGGGGTCTGGGTTTACTTCAAGGCTTGCAGTATTAGTTAAGGGCATAGACCTCTTGGAAATTCATTGCGTTGGGCAAGTTACAGCAGGCTCTTGCACGGTCTCGCCAGATATCTGTGTGATTGGAACTTCAAAGATACAATTTACAGTCTGTGAAAGGTCGCTCGCCTTACCGGTACTAGGGCAGCGGTCGGGGGTTCGAGCAGAAGCCAGACCACCCAAAGATGATCTTTTAGACAATAGGGGTTCGAGAGATAGGCAGCGCTCTGTAATTGCTATCTCATGTACAAGAACAGAAATTGGTCAAATGTCCCCACCACTGTTCCACTGGGTAGATCACTTTTGCCCTTCCCCTCTCGCTTGTTCATCTTAAGAGTGCAGTTTAGTGTCAGTTCAAGAGGGCTTAATTGGCTTGTATAGTTTGATGAAACAGAATATGAATATGTTAGCGGAACTGACCTTAGGTTTGATGAGGCGCTCAGAGGGGGGCCTAGCCCAGTCTCCTCCGATCACTGACCGCCTCAGACGGGTCTGCCCTTGGCCCGGGTGCCCCCGCACTTGGCCTGGGTGCACCCACGCTGCCGAAGCCCTGCAATGTTCTTAAGTGCCTCCCGGTGCTTGCGGCGTGCGTGGGCGGCGTACGTGCCACTGAGAATGCTGGAGCTAACTTTCTCTTGGCAGTGGCGGCAGGAATGAAGTTGTGAGGCAGGCACCAGGCACCAGGTAAGATTGACTCCCGTGCTGCAGAAGCCCTGCGATGTTCTTAAGCACCTCCCGGCGCTTGTGGCATGCATGGGTGGCATGTGCGCAGCTGAGAATGCTGGGGCTTGTATTCCTGACTGGGGCCCCCGCTCGCGGCTGGAACCAGGACTGTAGGCTGCCCAAGTGACTCTCTCTTGGTGGTGGCGGCAGGAATGGAGCTGTGCGGCAGGCACCAGGTAAGATTGACTCCAGCGCTGTGAGAGCCCTGCAATGTTCTTAAGTGCCTCCTGTGCTTGTGGCGTGCATGAGCAATGTGTGCGCCGCTGAGAATGTTGGGGTTTGTAGTCCCGGCCAGCGCTATAGGCTGCCCAAGTGACGCTCTGTTGACGGTGGCAGCAGGAATGGAGCTGTGAGGCAGGCACCAGGCACCAGTTAAGATTGACTCCCCTACCTAAATACTCTACAGTATCCAGTCAGATCAAAAGGATCCTATCTCAACAATGGGAATTGCTAGAAGAATAAGCAGATTTTCAAGGACTATAATGCAATAAGCCATTATTTTCCTTCACAGAGGGAAAAACTTGAAAAATGTTATCAAGCTATAAACTGATAAAACCAGTAAAGTTTAGGGGTACCACTAAATGTCATATTTGCATTCAATGCAATAATGTCATACTAGGCAACATACTCACTCTTTGACAGAGGAATGCAATAAATAACTCATTCCACCGATTGTAACTCTTCTAATGTAGTGTACAGCATTAAACGTCCTTGCGTACTATTATACATATGGAAAACTGAAAGGAAAATAAAAATCTGTTTATCAGAACATAAAAGTACAATAAGGAACAAAAATCAAAGCTCAAGTGTTGCCACACACTGGGAAGAACATCGACATGTTTTATAGCTCAATTAAAATTCCAAATTATTGAGCAAAAATAGAAGTGGGAAGGTATAGACAACTCTAAGAGACTCTTGCAAAGAGAAGCTTATTGGATAAAAAAATATAATTGCCTGATACCCACAGGGCTTAATGACAGATTTGGGATGCTATGCTTTCTCTAAAAATTATCTGTCACTTTAGCTTCATTCTCAGTATATGAGGAAGCACCTGAGGTAATTGAACTCTATTACCTAAATTTGTGATTACATTATACAATATGAAAATACATGTAAATGTATGGGTGACACAGTATGTTGGACTTGATAGTTTTTGATAATATTTGACTTTGGAGAACTACCAACAGTAGCAGACATTAGGGATGATGAGTATTATGTGGCACTTACAGGTTGTGACAGTCAATATTAAACATTTAAAGATGGCGGCAACGCCTGACTATTGGACTCTCTCGCTGTGTTTCGAGGTTTTGATATTTAACATTGAAGAATGGTGGCGATGCTCGGTTTTGGGATTGTCTTGTGATAAAATGCGGGAATTGCGGAGTATACACAAATGGTCTCGAAATATTACGCGGTCAACCGTATGGGTGAAGGCAGCAGTTCAGCAACAGAGAAGAGGGGGACGTATACTGTGGAGAATAGGTGAGGCACACGCTAATAGTTGTACACAGCTCCGTGATTGAAACTGTTTTTTACTGGAGTAATCGGGCATACGCTTATATTTCAGATCAAAGAGAAGTCACATATTTTGGCTTGGCAGCCGCAACAGTTGACCGACGCTGGGAACAGGTGTCTGTATGTCTGTGACTACGGTTACAATCAAGTTTTGCAAGTTCACAGGTATGAGCATTTTCATTAGGTGACGTATAATATCATGTGATAGTATCCCGCAGGATTGTGATTATGCTCTTTGATTTTGTACATACAGGCGGAGCCTGATTGTTTGATTCAGCGGTTTTAACGGTTTTAACAGTTTTACTAGTTTGACTGCTGGAAGAACAGATACATGTGAGTGTACTCTGATTCTTATTAAGGTGATGGCGCCAGTGGTGCGGTGACGGTAGATTGTTTATACACAGGTAGTGGAGGGTGACATAAGACTTTTGCAATAGCACTGACACTTGGCCCTGATATCACAATGAGAATGATTCTGTTAATGGAATAATTAAGAATGCTGTATAAGTTGACCACTGAAAAGCATTGACATATGATTTTATGTATATGTTTTTTGATAGGTATTACCCCTGATGAAGGGACTCCTTTATCCTGAAATGCATTGGGCGGGTGAAGATTCAAGGACTTTTAATTTGGAAATTGAATTGTGAAACATTTCATGAGTTTTGAGAGGTGATTTGTATAATGAAATGTACACTGTATTGATGATAATGTATGGTTAATTGAAATAGTATGAATTTAAATACTATGAGAAAAGTGAAGTTAGAAATGAAGGTGTATTTTTTATTTCAAATGAAGTATAGAATTTATGCTGTGCAGGCTTGTGTCCAGGTTATCTATCACTTGGCCTCCACTTGGTATGTAGTACGTGCTGGACAGGCATAAGACAAGCAGTGCACGCTAATTTTCTATGGGAGAAAAACAAATCCAGTTTTATTAAAATAAGGAGTGCAGAATTCCCCCAAAATCACGTCCGAGCACCATTCTTTAGCCCACTCAGCCACCCCAGTTCAGACATGGCCATATGCAAATCAGTCATCCCCTTTTGTATCGCTTTGTTCGCCCTAACTGTGGCAGGGTATGCTCAGACGTGAGTCCCTTTCTCACTTGGCCACTGGATTCAAGATAGCCTGGCTGATGAGGATTATGAATCCGAAACCGGTCCCAGGATGCTTGATTCCGGTCCATGGAAGACATGGCTTGGCAGTTCGGGCTAGACTGTTCCCATGAGGCACAGGGTCAGACTGATTTGCATATAGCCATGTCTGAAATGGGGTGGCTGAGTGGGCTAAAGAATGGTGATGGATTAAACCCAGATAAGTTGACTGGGGGTGAGTGTTTGATTTGCTCAAACGCTCCGTCCATCATCCCCTTTTGTATCTCTGGGATTGAAGCAGAGCTGACCTCCGCCCAACACGCCCAGTGCCTTGCCGACGCCGAGCCCAAACCGACAACGCTGTGGTCAGCATCCGCAGGATCCCAACTGCTCCGGCTGCTCCCAGGGATTGCCTCCACCTGTGGGCTCCTGTGGAACGCGCTGCTCTGCCGTGATCACAGCCGTCGAACATGGATAAGCAAGGTTTATTCAGCATAAACCCGATAGTGACTGGTGACTGTTCCCGTACGGGGGTGAGGAATCTGGAAGGTTAGTTGCACCACATCACGCTGCTGCTCCGCGGCTCCTCTAAATCAACAGCCGCCATCGCTAATGGCAGTGATCTACCTAAAATAGTGTCTATATCGGATTCAACAAATAATGAGTTATTAGATACTGCTGCAAGCCAGGAGTGGGGGAAAAAGGCTGATGGCAGTGAGAAAGACATTACACTCCTATGTCCTCCTCTCGCCCTAATGACCCTGGCGGATGGTATGGAGAGTGAGCAAGAAAAGGAGAAGGATAGCAGTGAATGTTTCTATTCCCTGACTGAAGAGGCAGAGTGGTCTGACGATGAGAGGAGCTTGTCCCAAGAGGGCAGTAATATAGAGTCGGATAGCGATCTGGACCAGACCCCCCCTAACACGGCTAAAACACCTGCCGGTAAGGATAATGCTCACACTCAACCACATAGGGATCTGGCCTGGGATCACTCTTCAGCTATGCCACTTCAGGGTACACAGGATGTTGAGGTACCTGCCTCCCATCCTCACTTATTAGATGTTATATATCACACTATTCTTGCCCACAGGGAAGAAGCAAGACAGGACACAAGAAAATCACAGTCAGCAATGCGTAAACTACAAGGTGTTGTTAGAAAACTGTCGAAAGCTCATGCCAACGTTGGGGACAGGGAACCAATCTAGAGGAACGAATTGTGGCGACTGAATCGGAAGCTGCCTCGGCTACACTCAAAGTTGATTCCCAGGCAGCACAGGTTGTCGATATCCAGTGGAAGCTGGAGGATATGGAGAATAGACTAAGACGCAATAACCTACGTGTCCTGGGGGTTCCCGAGGGGGTCGAGGGGTCAGATATCAGGGCCTTTATGATCACCTTGCTCAAAAAGGCATTCGCGGAGTTGTCAGATTGGAACTGGTCATCTGAAATCCAGAGAGCCCACCGGACTCCGTTTAAAGTCCGCCCAGGGGCAACCAGCGACAAGCCAAGGGCAATATTAATCTTTCTCGGAAACTTTGTCCTCAGGCAAATCATATCTGATAAGGCTAGACCCGATGCAAGAAGAGCTAGTGAGGGTCTGTCTTTTTTCGTCCGACCGGAATTCTGCTATGCAACGGTCAAGAGGCGATGGCGACTTCGGCAGTTGATCAAGCCCTTCCAGGACAAGCATATGCAGGTCTATTTAGTAAACCCAGCACAACTCAAGGTAGTGAGGGATGGCAAGACTCAATACTTGATTTTAATCAAAAGGAGACTAGCTCATAATATAATAAATTAATAAAGAGACTCAAGTATGTTTCGTCATGGGGTGGGAACACCTGGTGAGTGTGTTCAGAAAGCCCTCACCCACCAACCTAGTTGGTGGCATGCTTCATCATCGGGCCCACCCAGTGACACCTAGCGTGTCCCGGGTGTGCTTCGACGCCTGATTACAGCGGAGCAGGTATATTGCTGAGTGTGCAGTGAAGGGTGTTATGAAAGTGATGTTTAAAACCCCATGACGAAACATACTTGAGTCTCTTTATTCATTTATTAAATTATGAGCTAGTCTCCTTTTGATTAAAATCATATATAACCCCGGGGATAAGGACTAGCTATCTGGTCCTCTCTCTCTCTCTTGATTACGCAAGACTCAATACTTCTCATCTGAGGCGAAGGCAAAGGAGTTTTGGGACTCTTTGTGAGCTATAAACATTGAGAAAAATGTGAGAGATATGGTGGGATGTAGGCTCTGAATTGTCATTAGTCTCTTTTCTTTTTCTCTAGTTTGTGTTGAGCTTGATGAGGCGAGGCTGGGGGAGTCTTTGGGGTAGGATATGTTATGTAAACAGTTTGTTTTTGAATCTGTAGCTGCACCCACGCACCACGCTGCTGCATCTATCCATCAACGCACAGACCTCGGTCTGAGCACTTCTAGAGGGAGAGGGAGAGGGAAGGGAAAGAGAGGAGGGAAGTTGGGGTGGGCATCAAGGGGAGGTGAAGGGGACACAGGTGGTGGGGGGTGGGGAGGGAAAAGCATAAAGAAAAAAAAAATTGAGAATAGACGGTATAAAACTCATATTTGTGTGGTATAATCTATATGGAATGGATAGTATTTGCAATCAATCTCTGGTTGCAAAAACTAGGAAACGATTGAAAGATAAAGATGTCAAGTCTTAGTATATATTCAATCAACATGGGGGGTTGAACGACTGGCGAAAAAGAGCCAGTTTGGCAGAGTTTGTCAAATCCGAACCCATTGACATTCTGTGTATGCAAGAAATGCATCTGTCTTGGGCGAAAAGAAAGCTGTTAAAGTTTGGTGGTTTTGAGATATTATCATGTTCCTCTCAGACTTCAACAATAAGGGGGGTGGCAATTCTTGGTAAAGCAAATCTGGGGGGGGCTAAACGCGCTAAATCGGATCCCTTGGGAAGGTGGGCTATAGCAGAACTAGGGTGTGGTTTAACAATCTGTGGGATCTACGGATCAAATCAGGATGACTCAGCAGTATTTGAAATTCTGGAGGGGGAACTGTCAACCTGGCCTGCACCTATCCTGGTGTGTGGCGATTTTAATATTTCAATAGACCTGATTAAAAATGTATCGTATACCAGTAGGAAGCCAAGAGTCTCCAGGGCACTCTTATCAATGATGCAATCACACGGCTTAATTGATATATGGGGGTCAAAACACCCGGAGGATCCAGGTTTAACTTATTTCTCATGCCCCCACCAGAAATATTGTAAACTGGATTATTTCTTAATCTCATCGGTAGAACTCGGGAAGGTTAATATCATGAAGCTCCCTAAGGTCCTCTCGGATCATAATCCATTGGTAATCAGATATAGTGGCTTAGGATTGGCCAGAAAGAGAAGGCCATGGACATTTAACCGAAAATTACTGGCTGATGTTCTGTTTGTGGAACACTTACGAACATGGGCTCGTGAGTTTTTCGATGCAAATCAATACAGTGCCTCAAGAAACTTGGTTTGGGATTCATTCAAGGCAGCACTAAGAGGGGAAGTAATTAGTTATACCTCCCAGGCAAGGAAAAAACAACAGGATGGGAAGAATAAGCTCCTAGGCGATCTAGTTAAGGCAGAAGAGCAGCACTGTTTGGATCTGTCACAAGGGAAAGAAGGTAGTGAGAGTCGGCCTAAAATATGTTTGATTAAAGCAGAACTACAGAAACATATGGCGGAAAAGGCATCAGCTGAATATTGGACATACAGGAAGAAAATGTACGAGACAGGGGAGCAGGCTGGAAGGGCACTGGCCCTAAGAATCAGGCAAGATAGCGTTAAAAATGTAATAATTAGCATACATGATGACGGACAGGACTTTGTTGAATCTCAAGACATTGTATCGATATTTGCAAAATTCTATCAAAATCTATATAGGGAAGAAGCAGGGGCTGCATGCTTGGACGGTTTGGACGGCCATTACCCGGACTTAGGCCCTAAGTTGGAGCCACTCGAGGAAGCAAACCTATAGCGTAATATAACGATTGAAGAGGTACGGGAAGCATTATCAAATCTGGCTGCAGGTAAAGCTGCTGGCCCTGACAGCATTCCCCTTGAGCTTTACAAGTGTCTGTCGGCTGAAGTTGCTTCGCTGCTATTAGATCTGTTTAACGGAATTATCTGTATGGGTAAAATCCCCGAAACATGGAAGGATACTAATATAGTTGTCTTCCATAAAAAGGGAAAGCCAAGAGAAAGTCCGGGTCATATAGGCCGATCTCTCTTATAAACTCTGACAACAAGCTTTACGCGAAGATCTTGGCCACGAGGTTGGGGAGGATCATTGGTGGACTTGTCTCCCCCTGGCATCATGGGTTCATTCCAGGTCGTGGCACGGCAGACCATGTTAGAAGAGCAATTTCGCTGTTTGAGGCCCATGCTGGGGGGGGGGGGGTGGGGGGAGTTGCTATGATCCTCCTCGACGCAGAAAAAGCGTTTGATCGCGTTAGGTGGCAATATCTTTGGGATGTGCTTTTGGAGAGAGGTTTTGGCCCTAAGATTCTGGCGGCTATTAAGGCCATGTATTGTGACCCGGTGGCTCGCATTCAGATGATGGGTCTTAGCTCAGATAGAATTAGGATAAACAGGGGTACCCGCCAGGGGTGTCCCTGCTCACCTATTCTATTTGCATTATATATCGACCCGTTGGTTAGGCAGATATTGGGGAATCCCAGTATTAAACCGGTAATAACCAACGGGTTCAAGAGTAAAATACTAGCATATGCCGACGATCTGGCAGTTATTACATCAGACCCCGCAGAGACCATGCGACTTTTAGTCGAGGTTACCAAAAAATTTGGATATTATTCTGGGTACCGCTTAAATGAGGCAAAAACGCAGGTGGTATGCTCTAAGAACATAGCAAAAATGGATCAACGATATGTTAATTCTGCTACTTATCTTGGAGTAATTATCAATGCAGTTACAGGCTCAATTATACATGATAATTTTAATCCACTCCTTAAAGAAATTGAAACAGACTTGAAGCGTATGGATGTGCTGCATCTGTCCCTTATAGGTAGGGCAAATGTTCTCAAAATGACCATGCTGCCCAAACTTCTTTACCTATATAGATCCATTCCTTACCTAATTGAGGAGGGAATCTTAAAAAAGACTGAGTCCATTTTCAATAGTTTCCTGTGGCAATATGGCAAGATAAGGAGGGCAGCAAAATACATGACTCTCCCACAGGAACATGGAGGTTTGGGAGCTCCAAATATAAGATTCTATTATTGGGCCTGTCTATTGACCCAGATGTCTGTGTTATTTGAATCTACATCTAGGGAGAGATTCACCCTGGACCAGACCTCTGATTTATATACCCTCCCTACAATATATGAGCTCTTAATGGGGAAGGAAGCCATAGGTGCACTATTAAGAAAAACTGGGCGTAGATTTTTCAAGGAAACTAGGCTTAAGGCTCCTCTAGGCGCCTGGGATCTTTGGAAAACACTACAAAAATCCTTACAGATTCCTAGAATCAACATACATACACCATTGTGGAAATCAGGGCTCTTCCCGAATTTGAGCGCAGACGGGGCTTGGAAAATATGGGAACAACAGGGTATCCAGACAGTTGGGGATCTTATATTTAACGGCAAGATTATGACTCTTGATGCCTTCCAGCAGAAATATGATCTGCCCATTGGTCACAGCTTTAAATATTTTCAGATTTCGCAAACACTTAAGGCTGATGTATCGGCCGCTGCTTTTGGTGACCATAGTTTCATTCTCGAATATCTATTGAAGGGTGGAGATAGGATTAGAGTTATTTAACAGGAGTTAATCGAAAAGCTACCAGATGATTTGGAGCAACATGAGACAGCATGGGCAGCTAAACTGCAGTATCCAGATGTAGATCTTGATAAAGCCCTACTTCTGGACAAGCAGGTGCTTCGGTCCTCCAATCTAAAGGCACAACATTTTAAAACTATATTTAATTTATACTATACTCCATCTAAATTATATGACTGGGGTATGAGGACGGATAGTAATTGTCCGAGGTGCCAGCAAGGTTCGGCCGACCTGCTACATATGTTTTTCTCTTGTGAAAAACTTACTGCAATCAAAACCGAGATCGATAATTTCCTAGAGGGGCTGCTAGGCTCGAAGATCAGCCTAGCCCCAACAGTGATGATCCCCGGGATCGACAGTAAGCTGGATCTTAGCAGCAGAGAAACAGAGGCGTTTATATTTTTGGCTGTGGCCGTCCTACGGATCCTGCTTTCAGGAAGGAAATTACGGGATTTCGGATGTAAAATGTGGGCCCCGTTGAAAGTATGGAGGGAGGGCAGAGTCCCTTAACTTTCAATCAGTCCTGTTAGGTTGTCTTCGATCTGTTTTGACATAATATATTAATTGTTGTTTAAATCTTAGGTGGTTACACGCTTATCTGCAGAGATGCTTATGTCTCTATTTTTTATGATATATATTTATTTATATACATATATTTATCTTGGTCCTCTATCCAGATCTTTGTAATAATATTGAATTGTATTTATGAACAGATCTGATTTTTCTATCAAATATGCTGTATTAACTAATGTATAATTACTTGTATTTCTTGATACCGTTTTTTCTAATTCTCAATAAAAAAAAAGAAAATTGCCAATGCTGCTCCTTGTTTTACATCAAATTTGGAAAAGATGTGTGAGACAACCTTCACTTCATCTTTAAGCTCATTTGTAGCTTTTATTTCACTTTTTTTATTCTATTACATTTTTCGCAAGAATGTTTCTCAAAAAAACACATCAGACACTATACCCACACAATACTGTACAAAATTTACAAAAAACTAAAGAAATGTACTCATCTTTAACGATTCACACCATTTTCACCACTTATACATTCATGCATTCCATACTCAAAGCATATATCCTTAATAGACTCCTACAATGTGAACCAAACAAAAATGCTTTTTACAATATCCATTTGCTAGAAATACTTGACTGTACAATTTTTACAGGAATTTTTGATGTAAAACAAGTAGCAGCATTGGCAATTTTCTATGGTTGTTGGTCTATAAATGCTCAGCCTTGCTGTTTATGAGCAATACCCTTTGTTGTTATTGATGATTTACTAATTTTATGGCACCGCTAGATTTGAGGGTTAATTTCTCAAAGTCTTACATAATGGTATGCTGCCCCAAAAAGTTTTAAACCAGAAGTTTCAATGTCAGGGGTTTGAAATGGGATTCCCTGATTATGGCTAGGGCACAGCAGACAAGTAGAGTAGTGGAGGGGCTCTTTAGGTTTGCCTGTCAACTAGACCACAAGCCAGTTTCTGAGCTGGTTACCCTATTCAATGCAAAATGCTTGTCAGGCGCATCGTATGAGGCGGGCGCTACAAGTAGTGGAGAAAAAGTTTATAAAACACTTGTTGATGATTCCAAGCAGCTCTGCCACCACATTTTCTCATCAAGACGTGGGAATGGAATACATAGAAGATCGTATCGCTGCTACCCCTTTGCTCTTGTGGACCAAAATCTGGGTCTCAGAAGAGTTACCGTTTTCCAGGGAGATAATCGAAAACTGTATTCATTTGGATAACCCTGTGAAGATCGCCTGGCTTCAGTTTGTGAGGGATAGGTTATCCGAGATTAGGTTGGGTGAGTATTTTGACACTCCATCAAGTATCCCCTTAAATGGAAAGGGTATAATTAAAAAGGACTATAGGGTCTGGGCACATTTGCGTTCTTAACAATTGGAGGCACTGGCCCTAGTTGCCCTTTCATGTCCCAACAGCAATATTACCTATCATTTACAACAAACAGCCAGATGAATTTTCTTTTAACAAGATTTTGCCTTAGCACACTGCACTTTTTGGTAGCGTTCCCCAAACAGTCTGGGTGGACGGACAACCTTATTGCCTGCCTATGCAACAATAGAACTACTCAGAGCACCTTGCACTTTACTCTTTTTTGTACACTTTATAAAGAGCCACATATTTTTGTTACCCCTACTATTGAGTATTCACCCATGTACACATATTGAGGGGTACAGATATCTGCAATCACTTACCAATCCTATTATTTGCACTGCTGTTCTAAATTTTATTTGAACAGCAATGGGCATGGGTGGGGAGTTGAAATGATCTGTATTCCTCGTTTTTATCTCACATTGGTTAACATTTTACGGCCATTATTACATCTATGCATAAGTATGATTTTAGCTTATAAAGGAACTTTTATCTTTTTAATATTTTTTAAGAAGAAATGTGTATTTAAAATTTGTATTACTTGATTGTCAAAACTTTTATGGCTGTTTGCCGAATAAAGTTAATTTTTCTTGACTGCAACATGAAATAGTCCATCATTGAAATAACTAAAAACTGAATTTAGGTTATCAAACAGACTACCAGAAGATGTTCAAAGGTGATTGAGCCAATTGGAAACTGACAAAAAGGACTTAACATGTTAACCCTGCATGTGAATGTTACAGCCTTGAGCATCATCATCCTTTAGCCTAAAGATCTCTTGCAAAACCAAGATAAGTAGACAAACAGCGATTGCGAGCGTGACAGCATGATACAAGACCAAGTCCACCATGCCTGCATGTACAAATTGGATGTGATGATTAAAAAAACTACTAATAAGACCAAGTCATTTCACTTAATAGCATTCACAGCAGTACTCTTGAGTATAGTTCTATTAAAAATGACACCCTTATCATTTAGAGAGAGAAGTAAATCAAGATGTAGAATATGTTCACAACTATAGTTCTGAATGCGAAATGAACTGCAAATTTTGAAATTGAAAATTATTTTGTGGCATTAAAATCATTCCTACTACAAATAAAATCACTGAGTCAAACCATAATCATTTTTTAGGAGGAAAGCAAGAAAACCCAGAGGAAACTATCTTTCCCATTACCCCATTGGCATTTTCTAGTCCTTTTGTTCCATTGGACTACGATGTCAAAGCCCTGGGAGATAAGAACCCGCTCTCCATCCATTTACAATGCCACATGCTGTAAGAGCAGGAACCAAATAGGTGTAGGTGCGGGGAGGGACCCTTGATTAAGTAGGTAGTGTCTTAGCTTTTAGGGCCACTGGCAGTAAGAAGCAGACACTAATGAGATTTGTTTCCGTTTACCTATATTTTACCACCTTTACTACTGCAGAATGTAACTACAGGGCCACCCATTTGACCTCCTGCCCCGTCGGGGCCATAAGCCTATGAATGACTGATGTCTAAAGCAATATACACCTTGGGCATGAAATGCAAAAAGATCAAATGAAGCATATTATGCTATCACATATGTATTTACCGCTCGAATCTGAGGGAATGCGTGTCCATGCGGCAGTAGGGCACACATTGCTGCTACTATGCACATAGTTTGCATAGTAGAAACATGCTACGATCACTAATCACTATAAAAAAGTGCATGAGAAGTTAGGCATGCCACACTTCAAACAGCTATACAATTGCACATGATCAAAATACAGCATGAAATATGCAGCTAAGAAATGTACATGCAATCTTTCTTCTTCAGGTTTTATCAAGAGCAGCAAGCAAATACCTGCCTGGACATGCAATTTTTAATTGCATGTTACACATGATTATTAAATTATGCAAATAGCTGCATAATTGGGGGAGAGTTCCACAGTTGATTTTACCCTGACAGAAGGGCTGGACCTTTTTAGGTCTGTCAGAGTAGGGCTGAAACAAGTTTGTCAAGTAAGGGTTATAGGACCAATAAATACTATTGTACCCTTCCATATTTTTGTTTTTAATTGTCTCCATCTGCTCCGTAAATAAAAGGATACCTTTGAGTGGATGAGGGACTTTTATCTAATATTTATGCCCCACAGTCTCTTTCTCTTGCGAGCTCCCTGAAATATGGTTGAGCCCACACTGCCCAGGAAGAGTCAGGGTGAACCCGATGATTAAGCATGACACTAATAGAGTGTGTGAGGGTTACATATAAAAAAGGATTTTTTTCTCCCCCACTCCAAGGAGACTTGAGTCTAGGTTTGACTAGCACTTCCTTTTATTGCACAAAGTGTCGTAAAGTTAGGAGGGATACTCTATAGGTGTTGTTGGTTTAACTTCAGGAGGACATATTCCCTCTCTCCTTTCTTAGGTTAGAAAGGACCTCTTCCCCTCCATGACTGACAAGTATTCTGCACACTCCCAGTTCCTTGTTTTTTAGACCTGAAATAGCTACCAGACTAATTGTAGGTAGTCTGGTGCTTATAGTAGTTGGAAAGGTATACAATTCCTAATAAGATGTGTTAATCTGCTCAGGTCATTACAGTTCTAAAGAGTAAGCTGGGAGCGCAACTCTTTAGGAACAAATGTCCTCATACACCTAGATAGGTGTCATGCTTCATCATTGGATTTTTGTTTTGTTCCACGTCAGGCTGGCCCTCATTACCGAACGGGAATCCTCAATGGGGGCTTTTTAATGGAGGTCTGTTCATAAACCGTTTGTGCAGTGTAGTTGTGTGAGTCTAGGTGTAGATTGGTGTAGTAGGTGTATAGGTGTAGATGTGACGCTATCTACTAGCGATAACTATCTAAGACAGCTGTTAGGTCGACATGCTTCAAGCTTCAATTATTCATACAAATGATCTATTAATTTTTCTTCAGGACAAGAGTCACCTAATCTATATAGGGATTGGTGTTTCAATAGGTGAAGTTGACTATCTTCTCCCAATTACACATACCTCTCTAGGTTTTATTTAAAAAGGTTCTCTTGGTAATGACCTGTAGCGTAGAAAAAAACATCATCATCAAATGCATCTTGCTATAAAGATACTCAGAACATGAGACACCAATGCATGCATTACATTGTTGTTCATGCTCAATCTCAAGTGTGTCTCATATATTAAAATCATGGATGTGACAAACACCACACAGAAGATGTGACACATGTAATTGAAAATCCAACACGCACTGTCAATTGTGGTCAAAACTCACCCTACTTGGATATCGCTAACAACTAGTTATGTGTGGCAGGCACGCAAGTTTTGCGTGCTGTAAAACTTTGAGATACGTATATATGTCGACCATGCTTGATAGAGGATCCAAAAATATGCAATATAAATTGAGTGCAATGATGAAAAAGACATGCAGAGATGAGTTAAACACGAGCCCTCTAGAAAAATCAACCCCTTATCTATAGACCTTTTTTCACATCTTGATATATTGTTCTCCAGGGTTTTGGTGCCACAACGCTCAAGATCCATAATATGACCCATAAGGCAGAAAATGAGGAAGACAATATCTAATTTCTCCTTTCTCTTATCTCTCTTTCTTGCTCATGCATATACCCACCTAGCTTTCTCTCCTTGGCTTGGCCTACCTCCCCATCATACTCCTCTGTTTCTACTTCCTTGTTTGCCGGTGCAACTCTTAATGTACTACTCTCAATCTGTACTACTATCTCTCTTCTTTTTAGGATTAGCTGAGAAAAGTCTTAGCTTTATGGCTCGATAAAAAATAATTTATAGCCCCTTGAAAGGGAAGTGTCTGGAGGGGCGTGGCTAGCAGCCAACGAAGATGGCTACAGTCTAGAACGACACCGCGCTCAAAGTTCTTCCCCCAGTAAATCCTGTCATTTATCCGGTGTGTAAACTCGCACAGATTCCGAGCCGCAGCTCCGGAGCACCAGAGGCAAAGTTGCCAAAAGATAGAGCCCCAGGCGAGCAACCGTAGAGGAATATGGCCATGTGGTGCAGCTGCGTCCCAGGAACAGCTGCAGAGCCGGGGCCTCACTTGAACCGAGTGCCAGCCGCAGCGGGGATCAACGTGACCAAGAACCCGCGCGGCTGGTCCCCCGCGACTGCCGGAGCTCTCTAGAAGACCCAAATCTTCACTGCGGAGTGCACCTCCCGGTACGAACGAAGACACGCCTGGGAGCCGAGTAAGCATGACAGCACGAGGGACACAGATAGCGCTTGAGCATCACACCGGAAGACGGACCATGTGTACGAGGTACGAGCTGGGTGGCAGTTAAAAGAGAGACGTGGGTGCAGACCGGAGGGAGGCCTCACTAACAAAAATAAGGCCTGGATGCCACAGTAGCACTAAATACCTCTCGCACCATGCACAGCGGGGGATTCCTGATAGAGCAATGGGCCAGTGAAGAGGAAAGTCACACCAGCGCAGGCAGGGCGGTGTGCTGACCCGGGGTTCAGCAGATCTCCTTTGCACAGAAGCCGGCGTGAGACCCTAACTGACGGCCCTGGGAGTGACACGGTGTGCCAGGGTGATGAAGTGACGAGGCCAGCAGCTGACTCCGGCTCCGGTTCACAAATAAGGCAACAACTGGAGGTTCCGCCAAGGGAAGAAACATGGTGAGACCCAGGAGTAAGGCTAAACAGCCATTATAAACAGAGCCCCATAGCGCACATCATAAAAACCTGTAGTGTCACCGAGCCATCTGGGGGTGCATCAGCAGAACACTAAGTAACTGTAGTGAGCTGGCCCGATCCTTGAGCAATAAGCCTGACTGTGGGGGACCTATCACCGGGAACAGGAAAACCAATAGGCCACGCGTGGATGGCGTTCCTGCTGCATGCAGCAGCGATTACTGGATCCCCTCCTCCCTGGAGTCACTTGTTCCAGCACCTCCATCCTCAGACGCTATGGGAAGCAGGGAACAACGCACAGTGCCTAGTAATAAACTCAAAAAATATGCCTACCATAAGGAACAGGTAGACACACCGTCTCCACCCACAACAAGTGGCAAGGACACAGCGCCTGAAAAACCCATCGAGGTCACCCTTCAAGATGTGGTGGCCACGCAACATCAGATGCAAGCATCAATAGGAACAATCTCAACAGATATCACACTGCTACTTGCAGATGTCTTCAAAATGAGCACCAGAACAACGGAGGTGGAAACCACCACGGCAGTTCTTTCCATGGACACAGCAACATTAAAGAGGAAGGTACAGACACTGGAGCTAGTGCAGAAACAATTGGCGGACAAACTCGAAGACCAGGAAGGTCGATCAAGGAGGAACAATGTGCGCCTTGTTGGGGTACCGGAGAACGTGAGAGGACTGGCTCTAGATCACTTTGTTGAAGACCTTCACAAAACTTAACAGCGGCTGTGTGGGCTGTCAAGCTTCTTCTCAGTGGAGAGAGCACACCGAATGCCCAGAGGAAGACCCCGGCCGGGGGCTCCCCTTAGACCGATATTCAACTTCTGCGATCTGGACACTATTCTACAAGCCGTGCGCATAGCCCCCTTATACAAGTGGACAACTGCAATGTGACCCTATATCTAGACTATACTGTGACAGTGACCAAACAGCGTAGCTTCTTGGAAGTTTAAAGAACTGCGCAACCGTGAACTCAAATACATAATTCTGTACCCCGCGAAATTTAGAGTAGAGGCAGAAGAAAAACCTGGTCCTTCAGAACACCCGAGGAAGCTTCTGACTGGTTGGAGGGATGGCGGCCTGCAGGAGGCCCAAAAAGACAGGAACCCAGACAGAAGCAACAACCCACAACAACAGCAGCGCAAGACAAAAAAAGACTAGAAGCATCGGAAGATTAACAACAAAATGCTGATAATAACTCAGATTGATCCTGCAATTACCGATCGTACAAATTGACAGGCCTGCACCGCAGGCCCCACATGATGACCCTACAGACACTTGAGGACTGGGCCCGAGGTACCGTTTGATAACAATGGACTATGAGTAGTTGAGGGGAGCTGGCGGAGAGCACTGAGCAACTCTCTCCCCCTTACGCAAGTACAAAGTTATGGGGATATAGCACTCTGCTGAGTTGGGGCGGCAGGCAGTTCTAAATCCGCTGTGCAGGGAGGCAGGGAGGAGGGTGGGGGGATGGGTTCAGTTTAAGGGGTTTATTTTAGTTTTTGTATTAGTATTGGCACAAGGTGCAATAACAGAGGGCATACATGATGACAACGTGGTGGGCATCCTACAGACCACTCAACAATTTGACACAGCTGACAACAAACATGAAGCAAGTGGACACAGTAGTCGACGGTACGGACCCTTAGACACAGGCCTACCGCCCATCACATCTTCCATTTAAGGTGCTGTCATGGAATGTAAATGGTCTGGGAGATAAAATAAAACAAGGGTTAGTCAATACATCAAACGCAAGGGTCCCGCTGTCACACTTCTCCAGGAATCACATTTGATGTGGTCTGCTTGTAAATCTTTAGATAGGTCGGGATTTAAAATGGCAGTACACTCTGACTTTACTTCTGGTTCTCGAGGGGTGGGGATCCTAGTTAATAAATGTTTCCCAATGATAATACCTGAGACCCGGAAGGATGTCCAAGGGCGATTCTCAGTGATAACATGTCAATGGGAATGACAAATCTATTCCCGCAAGGCGAACAAATAATGGGGGACGGTTTCTACACAACAATGGACGCATCCATAGAGATCCCAGCAGCGCAAACCTCAAACTGGTAGAATTCATTGAGGCTCTCAGCCTTATGGACGAATGGAGGGCCAGATATCCGATAGAGCAGCAATACACATTACATTTGGGAGTACATAATAGCCTTTCCAGACTTGATTACATCTTCACATTAGGGATGGGACTGGCAGGGGTTAAGGAGGTTGCACATTTACGCAGGGGCATATCAGACCACGCTCCAGTCCTCATTACATTTACATCTTCCACCCCAGGATGGCACAGGCTATTTCCGCTTCACCCCAGATACCTTAAAAACCGGAAGATCGGTATAGATCTCCTAAAAACAACATCAAAACCAGTAAACAGTCCTATCCCCGACAACGCTGTGGGAGGCCTATAAAACTGTACTGTGTGTACAGGCTATTTCCCTAGTTACAGGTCACAAACAGGTTCAGCAGCAACAAATTGAAAGTTTGGAGTGAGGAGTATCCCTGGCAGAGGCTGAACATATCACAGGTGCTGGTGAGGACATGGCACATAGGGCAACATTGGCACAGCAGGAATATAAGGCCTATTCATGGTTAGAGGCAAAACTAGGCTCACCAAGACACAACACACTATTTACGAACTAGGTGATAAAGCGGGTAAGCTCTTAGCATGGCTAGATTAAAAAGGAAAGTGATAGCAGATGGGTGGCACAGATCTGGTTAGAAGATGGAACGATAACTGCAGAACTCCAACAAATAACTGAGGCATTAGTTGCACATTATAAAAAGGTGTACACCTCAATGGCCACAACCAAGATAGACAAAAATCTGGACTTGCTCAAAGACATAAAAAATCCCATACTGTCTCCTGCTGCAACTGAAGCTCTAGAAGAAGACTTAGCTCCGTAAGAACTTGTGCTGGCAATCAGTGCACTACCTCTAGGGCCCGATGGAATTCGGGTAGAATTCTACAAGAAAGCTGCGCCCCAAATCCTACCACACCTACTCAATGTACACAGATAGTCTAGAGAAGGGAGTCCTGCCCAGAGATTAGCGTCCGGCTACAATAGTGGCAATCCACAAGCCTGGCAAACCACCACATGAGTGTATGTCATATAGACTGATTTCCTTAATCAACGCTCAAGCGAAAATACTTGCAAAGACACTGGCCATGAGATTGCAGCCGCATATCACCACAGTGATCCACCTGGATCAGTCTGGATGTATGCCAAATCAGAACATTGCACTTAATTTACGACAGCTGCATAGTGTCATCTTGCGCAGATCTACTATAGAAGAGTATGCAGTTATTCTGTTGCTTGATGCACGAATGGCATGCAACCTCGTCGTATGGCCCTTCCTATTTGCGGTCCTCCGGGACCTAGGATTCAGTCCCAAGTTCTGCGCATGGGTCCAGTTGCTCTGCATACAGCCACTGGCACAGGTCATTGTGAATGGTCATATATCGACAGACTTCCTGTTAGGTAGAGGGACACGGCAGGGCTACCCCTTATCATCACTCCTCTTTGCGCTGGTATTATGCTATGTTATGTTAGTAATGATATGTAACAAGCATGGCTACTCAGAAGAGTGTCCCGGGATGAGCCCTGCAAAATGAGATCAGTGAAACAGGGATAGAGGCAGAAAGGAATAAAACAGGCTTATTTGAATAGGAAAGTTTTTTTTATCCTGAAATGAGTAGAGTTTTGAAGGCTACGAGGGTCCAAGGAAAAAGAGTTCCACAATGTACCTGCCAAATATGACAAGGAGCTGCCCCCCTTTCTTTTCAGATGAATTTTGTGTATGGATGCCAGGCACTTGTTCGAAGAGCCTAAGAGTCTGCCTGGAACATAAAACGAAAAACGAAAAACTTTCCTCAGACACCTCGGGCTGTATTCATAGAGTGCTGCAAGGGCCTTAACTAAAGCCTTGAACAAGACCCTAGCTTTTATTGGCAGCCAGTGCAAGTTGAGGAGATGTTGCCTCACGCTAATGTGTTTGGATAAGTCCAACAGGGGCAGACATTTTCTAAGCATCTTCAAAATGCCGAAACATGTACCTGTCAATTTACTGATCTGATTGACAAAGCTACGTTTATCGTCAAACCATATCCCCAGATTTTTCACAGGGAGACCAGAAGGGATGGTTGAAGGGCATCAGCAGGCCAGCAGTCATGCCAAAACAATGGAGGAAATTCCTCAAAGAACAGTATCTCAGTTTTATCTTCGTGGAATTTCAACTGGGCCGAAGTAAACTAGTTGAACACAGCAGACAGGCAGGTTTTAACGTGGGCTGAAGCAGACAGGTGAATAAAAGCTGGGTATCATCAGCTTATGATACCACTTTTGCTCCAAGATCCTCGAATAGCTGGATGAGAGGGGTCATATCCAGGTTGAATAAAAAAGGGCTCAGTATTGGTCCCTGAGGTACCCCTGTTTGCACAGCTTGGATAGTAGATGCAAAGGGGGGGATCCAAACTTGATGGGTTCTACTAAGTGGAGAAGTGTGGCTCAATGGTTAGAGCGGCAGACCCTGATGCAGAGGTCTAGCCCGGGACCAGGGTTCAATTCCCCGCCTCGGCGGGTCTTGGGCTCAAAATTCCACGGACCTGATAATTTTCGCCTCGGTGCCTATTCCAATCATTGAGTCCCACTCTGCAACTCTAGGCAATAGCTTGCTTTATCTCCACAACGGCCCCCGCAACGCTAAGGATGCCTGGCCTCCACCTTGGGGGTGCCCAGGAGTGGACACCTCGCAGGGGAAGCCAGGATGGGTTCCACAGCGGTATTCGTACAAGCGCCTTGAGACCCTTGCAGGTGAGTAGTGCGCTATACAAGTATCAATTTACATTACATTTTTACTTTACATTACTGCCAAGGAAGGACCATTCCCATGCGGCACCAATGATACCAAGCCTTTGTAATCGAGCCAGGAGGAGAGCATGGGGGACAGTATCAAAGGTGGCAGATAGGTCCAATAGGACTAGAACTGCCCTGTCCCCAGCATCTAACGTCTCCCGGATGGCCTCCAAAACTTCCACCAAGGCAGACTCAGTGCTATATGAAGCATGGAATCCGGATTGAGCTGGATGCTGCAGACCCTGTTGTTCAATGTAGGAGTTCAGTTGTTCATTCCCCAGTTTCTCACAAAATGAGGCCATGCCCGGAAGCAGAGAGATAGGGTGATAGCTGGATGGAATGTGGGGATCCAGGGTCAGCTTTTTTATGAGAGGAACCAGCATGGCATGCTTCCAGACGGGAGGGACCGAGGCCGACCCCAAAGAAGCGTTAATCAGCTGGGTCACTAGAGTATTAATGACAAGAGCTGCGTGGGCCATAAGTTTGGCGGGATATGGATAGAGAGGGGAACCTGATTTTAAAGAGGTCAAGGCAGTAAGGGACTCAGCAAGGGGTATGACAGAGAAAGAGGAAAAAGCAGTTTTGGTGTCAGAAGCAGAATAAAACTCTGAGAACACCTGCGTGGTCTGGGCTACTGGTGTGTTAAAGAGCAATTGGAGTGATCTAACTTTATTCATTAAAAAATTTGAAAGCTCTTCTCGTCAGACAGGGGAGGGTGTGTGGGCATTGTCCATAGCTTTTGGAGAGACATAACTTTTTTACAAAGTTAAACAGTGCCTTTGCATTACTGACCGACATGGCGATACAATTGGCATAAAAACAGCATTTTCCTGCAACGATTGCAGCGTAGTAAGATTTTTGGACTTTCTTCAATTCCATCTTATCAGCTATGCTGTAGTTATGTCTTCATTTTCCTTCCAGCCTTTTGCACTGCTGTGTCTGGGATTTATGCAAAGGCATAAATCAGGGTTTGGACAGCGGCGTACTAAGGCGTCGAGGTGTGACTTGTGGCGAAGGAACGCAGACCACCTTCACAATCTAATTTTTAAACTGTCCCAGAGCAAAGTCCAAATCCTCCAGGAGATGTGGCAGACAGTCGGACAGCGCAGTGCCTAGAGCTGCGAGATTAATTTTATGGGGAGCCCGGTGAGTAACAGCACATTGCAGCCTAGATGAGGAGGGACACTTGGCAATATTCCGGGAAAAGGAGATTAAATAGTGATCAGACCAAATAATGGGCTGCAGAGGGTTCACCAGCAGTGGCAAACTGGAGCAGACTACGTCAAGCGTATGGCCACCACTATGAGTTGGAGAGGAGACATATCGTATAAGTTCAGTCGAATGCAGCAAGGCTAGGAAATCGCACGTGTCATTCCCCTCCAAGTTATCATGTAAAAATCCAAGGCACCTCTGTATTTGTTTTTTTAGAACGGCTAATCTTTCCCGTTCTTGACATTGCTTCTGAAGATTTTGCCCTTGATCAAAAATAATTTGGTAAGCCAACTACCCGTGAATTGCACTTCTTTTTCAGCATGGGCTTTGGTGCAGATTCAGTTTACTTATGACTCACTGCTCCTTTGGTATGCTGTGAGCACTTTTTATTTTAAGGTTTTCCACAAATCTTTATTTATTGTTTTTTTACATCCAAGCGTCTTGGTCGAAAGTCATTTTATTATATTTTCCCTGTTTTTGGTGACACTATTATAGACACTACAACATCTCAACACTACCTTTGGGTGTCACAGGTGCCTTTGCACTCTCTCTAGGTGGTGTTCTATTCTGTTCCCCTCACCATTTGAGCACCTTCCAATTTTTTGCACTAGCTTTTATACTCCTAAAATCTCTCTCCTTCTTTTCCTCTCGTTTATGTTTCTTTGGTGTTTACTTTAAAACTGCTTTTACATTTGTAACATATCTATGTGGTCTTTTTTCAAATAATCTGAAGTTTGTCCACATTGTATGCTATTACAGCCCTGAAGAAGCCCATGTTTGGGCGAAACGCGTTGGCTGGTCTCATCATTTGCATACCAAGCACATCTGGAAATACAAGACCAATAACGGCACAAAACTAATGTTGTATCATTGAATGTGTACAACTGTTTGTATCCATATGTTGCCTCTCCTCTATCTAGCTCTTAAAAATCCAAAGCTTCAACATCAAGAGAATCCGTAAGTTCAGTGAAAAGAGACTCCACTGCTACACCCCGCCCATTTTTCAAATCTGCACGGGCAGTTTTGAAGTCTGTAGGGATGGCCATTTCAATGACTGGACAATAGAACGGAGTAGACCAATTTTCCATCAAGAAAAGTATGTCAAGAGACGCATCCATGAGAAGTTCAAAAATGTCCTGACAATGTTTAGACATAGAGCGGGCATTTATAAGTGCGGCCTTGATAGTGACCGGTACCTTACCTGCCTTGAGCTGTTCAGCAGAAGGAATGGGGACAGGGAAAAAGCAAGCTCACACTTCACACAAGAATATGAGCTATTTAACACAGAATCCCATCTCATACAGTTGCTACAATTAAAAGTGTTGAGGGCTAACAAGTCCTTACTGTTATACTGAATAGGCCTAGCGCAGCTCTGGATAGCATCACCGGCATAGTGGGTGGCGCTGGCCACCTCCAGGGTGCAGACGGGCTCGCGCAGCACGCATTATAAGCCTCCGCCCTTCTCAACTACTAGAGCACGCACTCTCTAAAATGGCGGCTCTAAGTGGCACAACCCGGAAGTAATGGCCAAAGGTAGTGCGAGGTAAAACCCAAGAATTAGCACAGTAAAACCCAGCAATATAAATTCCCCACACAGTTTTAAAAAAGTACAATTAAAAATTGGATCATAATTTTAAAAAGAAGCAAGTTGAAGAGAAATGCGGCTAAGCTACGCGGTACACAGATTCAACTGCTCAGGGCAGCAGCCACTCATGCAGCGTGCATTATAAGCCTCTGCCCTTCTCAACTACTAGAGCACGCACTCACTAAAATGGCAGGTCCAAGTGGCACAACCTGGAAGTAAGGGCTGAAGGTAGCGCGATGTCAAATCCAAGAATTAGCACAGTGAAACACAGCAATGTAAATTCCCCACACCGTTTTTAAAAAGTACAATTAAAAATTGGATCATAAATTAAAAAATAAGCAAGAGCCATTGCTGCATGGGTACGTCAGGACCCGGCTATACGCAGATTGATATGGGCCATGGTATGGGAAGACCTCACAGCGCTATATGCAGATGACATACTACTGTACCTGGCATCCACGGCGTGTTCAATTAATTGCCTGTTAGACATATGTACATCGTATGGGCTGGTCTCGGGACATACTATAAACTGGGCAAAATCGCTTCTTTATATGCTCCACGGTTCCCTACCGCGTCTCCCATGGGAGTGTGAAATCCAGATAGCTGACAGAGGTTTTAAATACCTAGGGGTATACATAACACATGACAAAACACAATTAATCGCTGAAAACACCACACAGCCCGTGACGAGATTTCGGCGTGACGTCAAACATTGGCGCTCACTACCGCTCACTTTACTAGGGAGAGCAGCCCTCTTTAAAATGATGGCACTCCCCAGATTCATATATGCACTCCAGAATACACTGTTCCCAGTCCCCCCAGCATATTTTTCAGCAATAAACGTTAAAGTGACTAGTCTGCTGTGGGATGGAAAAACGGCCCGTCTAGCCATGCATAAACTTACAAGAAGCTGGTACAATGGAGGCATTGCCCTCCCCAGTATCAAAATATATTATTGGGCTTTGCAGCTCATCGTAATAAATCAATGGCTTCATGCACCCCAAGATGACCCCGCATACCACATGGATGGACACCTCCTGGAGACTGCAGGGATTATGGGGGCACTATACAATAAGGTCAAAAGGAAAAATATCACAGGTCAAATGGCACACACTATCTAAATCTGGTTTGAGGCACAGCGTGCGCTAGGTTGGGAGGGAGTAACCACCACACCATTATGGGACATGAAAAGATTAGGTACATTACGCAACACCAAAAGATTTCGGCAGGGGGACCTGATAGAAATCTCAAAGGTGGGATATATGTGGAAGAAAGGAGAAATGGTCACGTTTTCCCAATTACAGGAAATATATGGATTGGCTCAGATGGAAAATTTCCGTTACATGTAGATCAGACATGCACTCATGACAGTGATTCCACCGGGCACGCAGCTCGCTGAAGCTTCGTCGTGGTGGATAGACTCCTGACAGATCATCTAAATAAAAAAGCCATCTCCCAAACCTACCAGAAAATAATAAATAATCAACCGGTCCCCACTGCAGCCCTTCAGAACAAATGGGAATCGGAAGTGGGCGAGTTAGATGACACAGATTGGAAAGAGGGGCTAGCGTCCCGATACCGTCTGAACTCAAGTTGGTACAATTAAAAATCTTACATCGCACTTACTATACACAAACACTTCCTACACAATATTGGCAGGACAGACACACCGCTCTGCCTAAGCTAATGTGGTGCATCAGGCACACTCTTCCACACGTACTGACTCTGTCCAGAGATTGCACATTACTGGAGGGCGGTTATGCGTACAATCTCACAAGTTACAACGGTTACTGTTCTACCAGAATCAAAAAGATGCCTCCTTAATGTATGGGAACCCACAGATCTCAAACCTACGACTCAGAATCGGGCTACACTAGGCATGATGTTGGCTAAGCGAAATAGTGCTCAATGCTGGGGATCCCTACAAACTCCTACCCTCCACCAATGGTGTTGAGACATGGACAATGCAATGATAGTCGAGAAACTATTCTATGTCCACAGAGGGTGCCCCAAATAATGGACACGGGTGTGGGTAGGAAGGAATACTTACAGAGGGAATATTTGTGAAACCCCGCACAAAGAGTCATTGTCGGAAATCAGTGAATAATGAGAACCAAAACAGAAAGAAGATGCGGGGTATCGTGAGTCTTGATTGCCCGCTAGCTAGAACCTGCGCAGAACATTCCCTACTGTTCAACTCAGTCAGTGAACTACCCTATATCTTTCTGGAACATTATGTATGCACCGTCAAATCCTACAGTACTGTATTCAATTATTTTTGTTATTCAAAAATGTCAATAAAAACGTTTTATTAGAAAAAGGGAAGTGTGATACCAACATATCAGGTAATTATAACCATCAGTCCATTTAGTTTGAGGGATCCATTGGCTGCAGTACTAATTTTGATTGGAGTCAATTCAATACCTTCTCTTAAGCAGGCCTCTTGCTGCATGCTCTGACTATGACACGTGTACTCTTCTATTCCATCAGTGATGTAATGGATGTGTATTCGCTCCTATGTTAATCTTGATAACTTTGACTTCATGATATAATATGATATGAGGGGTATTTATAAAGTGCACAGCTACTCAGAAGAATTTCCTGGTGCTAGAGAACCTCAGAACTAGACTGCTGCTGTCCCTAAAGAGAGGTAAACTTAAGGTAGGTGTCGGAAGAGCCAGGTTTTAGGCAACTTCCTAAAAGTAAGTAGGTCAGTCACCTGTCTGAGTGTCACCGGCAGGAGGTTCCAGACTCGGCCTAACTGAACTTGGAAGGAGCGACCTCCTTTACGGGTGTGGGAAAACTTAGGGACAAAAGCCAACTGCAATGAGGATGAATTCAAGGTTCTGTCGGGGGCATAGTGTGTGACACTCCTTCTGTGATAGTGTGTGCCCGTACACTGTAGTGATTTTCCTTTCTTCACGGGAAGCAAGTGCAAAGCTTTCAGTGGAGGAGATATCTGAGTCCTAGGTTTAAGCAGGAGGACCGGCATGTCGGCTGTATTCCGAAACCACCTGTAATCTGTTCAATAAGTACTCCTGGAGGCCTAGATAGAAGGCATTAACATAGTCCAGCCTTGAGACAATAGGAGCTTGGACAACCGTCTTCCTGTGGGCAAGAGGGGAAGAAACTTCTGGAGCATCCACAGGAGGCCAAAACAAGATCCTGTGACTGACTGGATTTGGGATTTTATGGACAGAGTATCATCCAGCTTGACACCCAGGTTCTTAGCCATACTAACCGAGGCGAGGAGAGGCAAAATATCCCATGGTCACCATTGTTTCCACTCATCAAAAGATGGAGAGCCGCAGAAAATGACCTCCGATTTCTCTGGGTTGCATTTAAGCTGGTTCTCTCTGAGCAATGCGAAAACCCCAGGCAGGCACTGACTGATTTTCTCCTCTGCAAAGTCCTCACTCTTGTCACAGGTGAACAGAAGTTGTGTATCGTCAGCATACGAGATTATTGTCACACCACAAGCTTCTGCCAGGGGAGCTAGGGGAGACATATAAAGGTTGAAAATTGTTGGTCTCAAAATTGAGCCCTGAAGGACACCCACCTTCATAGAAGAAATGGGAGTGGAAAAAGGGGGAGACCAGACCTCTTGGTATCTATCCTCCAAAATGGAAAAGCACTTAAGAACCGTGCCAATCAGGCCGCACTTCTGCAATCTGTGCAGGAGTTGGTAATGTTGCACAGTGTCGAAAGCTGCAGAGAGGTCCGGCAGAATGAACATCGTTTTACCCTCTTTATCCAATTTCTCCTCGATGGACATGTTCTTTCATTTATAGCGCTTAGAAACGTTGGTGCTGCCATACTTTTCCATTGATCAGAATAGACTTGTGGAGACCTTCACTGTAAGTCAGGGTTTTATCAATGCCTTCTGCAGTCACATTTTGAACGTCTCTCCCAAATGTCCATCCACTGAAGTACACCTGCACTATTCTGTAGAGCGCTGAACCCACTGTACCTCCAAACAAGCCAGTAGATTTCAGAGTGCGTACTTTACTTCAAACACTGTTACAGCAGAGAACTCCCTAGTACGGACATCCTGTCCTCCGAAATATAAATCCCTTCAGATATAATGGGGTTTATACTTCAGTGGATGGGATATCCGTCACCATTGTGACAAAGCAACCTGCCTGCCAAGATCAAAATCTAGCCCTATGTCTTAAATGAAAAATTACTTCTTCCACAGATTAAGGGTGACTTAATTTAGTTTTATATACTTTAAGAAATGGTTCAGCTTAGTATAAAGATGAGTGTCACATGTCCCAGCCATTGTGCTTCCGCAAAACTGAACCATAAACATACTGGATTATTTCATGAATACCCTTTCAGATCCTATGGCTTTTTAGCAAATGTACATGAAGATTGGGCCACAAAATGCACTGTTAAGCCCCACATTTTCAAAATATTCGTAGATTAGACCCAACCAGAAGTCTCATGAGGAAAGCAAACTCATTAGCTTCGCTCGTTCACTTCAATCAGTTTTGGGCATTTCCCATGCCAACAGCGGGAGGTGCCACTGGGAAATGTGTGCAGCAGCTCCTTCAGAAAAATGTCGGTACCTTCACTGTTTATTTTACAAATTAAAAACACTCACTCCCCTTAGTGACTGTAGATCTTCATGTCTCTAAATGCAAGGCTTCCTCATTGCTATTATGCAAACCGCCTCCTTCCTGGTTGCTGAGTCCATATTAATGCACTTCATTTTATGGAAATTATCATGGAAACCATGACTGCACCAGCTGATTACTTCTCTCATGCCAAAAGCATGCTATAAGTACCTAACATGGATTCATCATGATTAATTTGTTCTATGCATGTTAGAATAACTATTTCCTTAAGGAGATTGGATGTGTTTAGTTTCATAAAGTTATAATGGGTAATGAACATTTTACTTACCCTTAGGAGTCATCCTTGTTATCATACCATCACTTTCTACATAATTGTATTTCCTTTACACTAACAGGAAGTGTGGGAGGAAGGAGGGTCCTTTAGTACTATGTCACGCTGTTTGTGTAGACATAGAAGAAAGATTAAGCAGTGTCTGTCAGAGGCAGAAGAAGCCTCATGCTGAGAATATTTAAAAGAGGAGACCTCTTAAGGTTAATAAAGATTACCGGTAAGTAAAATATTTTTACCCCCGAGTAGTCCTCCTTGTTATAGTCTTCACTACTTGAGGATATACCCAAGCAAGATTTAAATGGACACAGTTACATGCTGCTGAAATCTTTTTTGCACCTTCATTGCAGTGCAGTTTTTTTTAACAGGAAACCCTAAATTATAGGTCACATTCGCAAACAAGTCCAATTTATAAAGAGTGAGAAATGTTTGGGAGTTCATGCAAGTTGCAGCACAAAATATTTCCTGAAGGGAGACTTTAAAAATCTGTTTCTGCATATACTGTAACAAAGTAAGGTATTGTGTGCACAGAGTCCATTGATAAACATCCATTTGTACACGGTAATTACACCGCATACCATTGCTACGCAAGCATTACAAGGCATGCGCTATAATAACGTGTAGCCATTTCTACCCAAGTTATTACATCGCATGCGCTATAACAACGCAAGCATTGTAATGCGCACACATCGTTGTGAGGAATTGACGTGCAACGATCATGGCCCCTCCGATGATGCAGAAAGGAGAACAGAGGACACAAGAAGAGAGAGGAAAAAGGGGCTGTTTTTAAGGGTTTAGGGTAGGGGGGTCGTGCAGGGGGTAGTCTTTTAGGATTAAGGGTAGTGTTGTATTTGAGGTGTAGTGTTTTGGGGTTTAGGGTAGTGTTGGGGGGTCATGCAGGGTATTGTTGTAGTGTAGGGACAGGACTGGGTCGGGGGAGGGTTGTGAAGGGGGTAGTGTTTTAGGGTTTAGGGTAGTGTTGTAGTGTTAGTGTAGTGTACCATAGTGTTTTAGGGTTTAGGGTAGTGTCAGGGGGTCGTGCAGGGGAGTGTTTAGTTGTAGGGACATGACTGAGGGTTGGGGGAGGGTTGTGCAGGAGGTAGTGTTTCAGTGTGTAGGGTTGCGTTGTGGTGTGTTGTTGGTGTAGTGTAGGATAGTGATTTAGGGTTTAGGGTAGTGTTGGGGTGTCATGCAGGGTAGTGTTTGGGTGTAGGGACAGGCCTGGGGTTAGGGGAGGGTTGTGCAGGGTGTAGTGTTTTAGGTTTTACGGTAGTGTTTTGGTGTTGTGTAGTCTGGGGTAGTGGTTTAGGGTGGTGTTGGGGGTCATGAAGGATAGCGTTTGGGAGTAGGGACAGGACTGGGGTTGGGGCAGGGTTGTGCTGGGGGAAGTGATTTAGGGTTTAGGGTAATGTAGTGGTGTTTGAGTAGTGTAGAGGAGTGTAGTGTTTGGGTGTTTGGGTAGGGTTTTAGAGTTTATGTGTAGGGTAGTTTATTTGTATTTAGTATTTAGTGTAGTGTTGGGGTAAATGTCTGTTTTTAGTTTGCATACATTAACACTTGCAATGTAAAGGTATGCAAACTAAAAACGTGCATAGTAATGGTATTTGCTAAGTAAAATCATCGTAGTAAAATGCTGCTAAGTAATGGTATGCAAAATAACGAGTCATATTTGAGTCCACTGGGTCCCGTGAGGTATAGCAGAGGCTAAAGTAGATAATACCTTACTCTCTTTTGTGTTAGTGTGGTTGAGCAGACAGGAATATCAGAGGGTAATGTTATGCATTTGTTGTACACACTCAGGCAAGAGATTATGTCACACACTCAAAGACTGAATCCAGGCCAATTGTTTGTATGAAAAGTTGCTACTTTGCTATTTTTAATACTAGAACCAAGAGTTGCTCAGTAGCAGGTATTTAATACATTCAGTATGATGCTACTTAAATACAGTGGGTACCTGTTTGGTAGGAGCATTCAAATTACTTTGTAGTGAAGAAAATTGGTGGTAAGCTCTTCAGAATACTTATAATTCCTAAAGGTTACTTTTTAGTTACTTTTCAGTTACTTGTCTATGTTTGCACAAAACAAACTAATCACACAGTTTGGACATTGTAGTACATTGGGCAGCATGTTAACTCATTTGAAGACTACGTTACTTTTGCAGCAGTACAATAATGGATCAATACAACAACTTTCAGAGAAAACCCCACCATACAATACCATGGAGAAACACCAAGTGTTAGGTTTATAGGTAAGTAAATGGTTTTGGTAACCGAGTTTTGGGGATAGAACCAAGGTGTAAAGTTCAGGTTAGCACACAAGGTGCCCCACCAGTGGCACAAGGGGGGCCAGTTGCAGGGTGAAGGGTGCCGATGTTAGCCAATGGAGTTAGGGGGCACCTCGGTTGGGGACTGCTTATGGGCTGGCCACTTGGTCTTGGGAGGCAAGCTCCTGGGGTTAAGGTGTGGGTAAAAGCACCAAGACTATACCACCCGTGGTACAGGGGTGGCTGGGCACAGGGTGCTCAGAATGTGTTGGGAGCCCAATGCTCTCCTATGTGGGTTGTTGTCTTTGGATTTCAGCTGCAGGCTCAATCCGGGAAGTCTTCCAGGAAGAACCAACATCTGGGCAGGTAAGTAGAGATGTCCCCTTGATGTGACGACAATTAAGGATAGAGTCACCAGGATGCAGAGTTGGAAACTTCAGGGGTGCCTTTCGACTTTTAGAATCTGCTTATCGGTCCGTCCGTGGTGGAAGAGTGTCATCGTGAAAAGGCTGCAGGTGTTGACACGGAACCTTGGAGTTGGCACCCCTTGATACTTTGGAGGTCAGAACCGCTGGTGGACCACTTAAGGATGGATAGACCCTCAGGACTTGGGTCATGAGGGCTACGACTTCCACCCCAGGGGTCCAGAATCTTGTATTGTGGTGGCAGGCTGGTGTTCACCAGTCAGGAATCTACCAGTGGCTGGTTTGGTTCAGGGTTCCCCTCTAGAAGCAACCCCTGAGTATATAGAATGATAAATCTTGCACCGGAATTAGTGCAGGCATATAGTGTTTCCTGAGGCCATAAGATTGTAAGACATCCACCCCAAGCCTCTGAACAAAAGGTCCTCATGTGAGACATGAAGCAGAAGAGCATTGATCAGGGATGCAAACAAATCCAGTGATGGACGACCCATCTTGGCTACCACAAACTGCAAATGCCTGCAAACTGAGATGGGAGTCAATGGAGGAGGCAATATTCAGACTTATACTCTCTTCCTGAACATTGACCACCTCAGGATGTACATTGCCTTTAGAGGGAATATGATCTTCTCTGGCCAATCCAGAACTTCTGACACTAGCAGAACTAAGAACTGATACTGTTTGCCCCTGCCTGTTGATATACTAATTCACAACCTGATTGCCTGTTTTGATCAAGATCACTTTTTCCAGCTAAACAGAATGTCAAATGGCAAAGTGCTCTCCCTATGATAGCCACCTCCCTCAAATTCAAAGAATGGATGTACTCTGTGCCTGACCAACTTCCCTGCTCCTTCTGGTTACCAGAGTTTCAACCCATCCCCACTGACTGGCATCAATTGTGAGTACCATTTGAAGGATATCCAAAATGTGTACCCCGATCCGAGATTGGAGGGGACCACTGAAGTTTTTCGACTATGAGAGGCAAAACCAGGGTCAATTGGTCATGGTCAATAAAGTCCAGAGACCAATGGTGAAGGACATGATGATTCAAGGGTTTCAGATTAATCTGAACAAGGAGCCATTGCTGTGCAGAAAGCCATCAAATCATGTACACTCACCCAATCACAGAGTGATGCAGATGGTAATTGTAACAAATGACAAAGGATGGTTTGAAGGCACATTCAAGTTAAACCCCAAGGAGAGCAGTGTTGTGCATTGTTCGAGGATGCTGCAGTGAGTCTTAGAAAGAGACAATGCTACAATCAACCAGTCACCAAGATTTGGATAGATATGCATGCCATGTAAATAAAAATGGGCCACAATTGGAACAACAATTTTGTGAAGACTCTGGTTGAAAAGAAAAGGTTGAATGGCAGAGCCGTGAACTGTTAATGGACATTATCCACCGCAAAACAAAGAAGCTGTTGGCATTCAGAATGCACCAAGATGTGAAAATAAGCATCCTCCAAATCTTTTTTTTTTAAATTTCATTGGCAGTTTTAATTTGATATCACATAGCCTCAACCCTCCCCCACCCCCTTCCACACATAATACAAAATGAAACAAATTGCTTTTCAAATCCTATTGTAACACAAAAATTACATCCATTCAATAAAAGTACAAGACTATTCATCGCATTAAGGACACCACATATATCCATGTGGGACGTTCAGGTAAACCATCTAACATTAAAAAAACGGTGACAAAGGTAACTTGTTTACCATCCGCAATTGAGGACAAGAAAACATTAGCTAAACGATCACACGGCTGGATGGTCCTACATACATACAACAAATCAAAACCCCAGTTTTACCTGAACATGGGATTAAAAATTAACAGCAAGGAAAAATTCCTAAGACTCCGACTGGGGGTCGGCCCCTTTAAACAATTCCTGCCACCTTGGGAGAGAAAGGAAGGAGCCCAGCAGTGTCGTTTATGCAGCAGTGGTGTTGAGGACGCAATTCATGTTATATGCATCTGCAACACGTTAAAAGATATAAGGGTTACCCTGTTAAAGCCAGCATTCACACAGTACGGAGCCAGAACATGTAGACAAGCGCTAATGTTGTGCTTCAACCCTGATCTGGTTCAGCTAAACTGCCGGCTAATTAAATTCCTCAATATAACCGCAAAAAGAATAAAATACGGGAAAGAGCCGCAAAAAGACTAACCTTCACATGAACTGACTGGAACGTGATAAGAATAGCCATACTCAAAATAAATTAGTAATGAGCAAGGCTAATGGAAAGAATGTTTTAATAATTTGTGTTATTTTAATACGACGTAAAACCATTTATTATATCACAATTTTAACGCAAGACATTTTTAACTTTTGTATGCAATAGTTTTAATTAATCAAGCATAATAAAATAAACTTAAAACTTAAAACTTCACATATATCCAGAGTAACGGGGAAAGGTAGAATATTGCAGCAATCATTCTGGTAGCAGACCACACAAACCAGAAGACTGGCCCAGATTACCCCCCAAAGTGACATTTATAACTGAGAACAGGCTCGTAACAGCCCAAACTATTTTTTATAAATTCTTTTAAAATGCCAATTGATTAACCCACTTAGTCAAGCCCTTCCAAATTCTCAGTCCCTTCTTCCTGGCTCGATAGCCCTTTCTTGCATGAACCACCTTTTCCAGGTTATACAATGTTAAAAGTTGAGCCAGCCACTGCTGAAAAGAGGGAGAATTAACATCCAGCCAGGCTGAGGAGACACATAGCTTCAAAATAGTCATGAAGTACAAAGCAGAGCCCCTCCCTCACCTGATCCCACACTGTCTTGTATTCCCTGTAATATTAAAGGAAGAGTTAGGATTACATTCAGAGACAGCTTCTCTCTAAAAAAGTAGTTCATTTCATCAATCACAGGATAAAGAGAGCCACAGTTAGCAAAGATATGCACTATATCTGCCCCATGCAGAGCGCCCCTAGGAAAATGTGTTACTTTACCTTCCCCTCATTTAGCAATGCCGTATGGGATATAGTATAAACAAAAGCAAGTCATGTAAAACTGTACCTGTAGATTTGCGGACATTAACACAGCTTGCGATAATCAAAAAGCTTGATTAAAAACTGTGTAATGCTTAATTTAATTTCTCACCTTACTGTATATTTTTCTAAGTCACCTTTCATAAAAAATTTCAATAGATTAGATAATACCAATTTGGGGGTTTCAGATCAATCAATTTTTCTGTAAAATCACTTTTTAAAAACACTACAGGCCCACCCTTCTTACACTGTAAAATATTTCTAATTTGGATATACTTAAAACATTCCTTTTGGGTATTTTTGAAATAAGACCTGAAGACGAACAAAAAAACCCTAGTTTGTTGATCCTGGCATTAAATCACGTAGTCATATAAGAGTCTCCAAAGCTTTCTGGTGAATTCTTATTTCCATGAAGGGGCGTATAAAATTCAATCTGCCAAAGCCCAATAATCGAGGTGCTGAAGACCAAACCTTAAAGGCAGATTGAAGATTCTTGACAATGCACCCTTTTATAGTACCCAAAGTCAAACTGCTGCCATAGACAACCTCAAGTTCCGGTATCAATTAGCAATTGAAAGGTTGAGGGAGGATCTGACACATATCTGCTGGGGCGATCCTGTAAGACAACCACGCAGTGTAGTAGGGTGGTAGCCCAGTAATATAATTTAAGATTGGGAAAAGTCCACCCCGCCCGCTCTCTAGGGAGTGACGAAAATGTTAAAGATCTGCTTAGCCTCGATTAAGCCCATAGAAATTGTGAGTAGCTGCCATTGAATTTCTTGAATCACTGATTATAAAATTCTAGTGGGATAGCTCTCATTAAATACAAACTTTTAGGGAAGAAGATCATCTTGATAATATTACATCAGCCCAACAGGGATATATGTAAATTGTTCAGCCTACCCAATGATTGTTTAGTTTTATCTGCCAGAGAAGATACATTTTTTTCCATTAATAATCTCATGTAAGTTAGCCGTTATCGTAACACCCAGATACAATTCACTTTTAACCACTCTAATGTCTGCCAGGGAGATATTCCATTGATAATAATTTTAGTTTTTTCCTAGTTTAAAGAATACCCTGAAATAAATCCAAAGATCCAAGCCTCTTCCTCAACTGCCCTAATAGACAGTTCTGTATATGGGTTAACCAGAGCGATAATGTCTGCATAGGTTAAGACTTTGGTATCATGCCCTTGCATATAAACAGGGGGGATAATTATATTCCTTTCTAATCTCCTTATAAAGGGGTCAATATACAGCATGAATACCAGAGGGAAGCATGGACATCCTTACCATGTCCCCCTCAAGTTTTTAAATTGCTGAGTACTTTACCCATTAATGTATACACTGGCAGCTGGTTCAACATACAGTGCTTTGACTGCCTGCATAATAGCTGGCCCTATCCCCTTTACACGGAAACCCAGAGAAAATGCCTAGAGACCATAATGAATGCTTTTTCAGCATCAAGCATGTTCATGCCATAGGGTCCCCTGACACTTGCCCAACATCCAAAAGAGAAATAATCCTTCTAATATGATCTATCATACCTCTCCCAGGGATGAATATATGTAGCCATTGGGAAACTATCCTATGGATCACTTCAGATAAGCAAGTAGCTAAGACTTTTGAATACATTTTCAAGTACCTGCTGATTAAAGTGATTGGATGGTAGGAACCAAGCTCTTGAATTAGTTTATTTTTTTTGTGGAAACTATAAGTATAGCCACGGCCCATGACCTAGGGGAATCTGCCCCTTTCAGAATTTGCTTGAACAAGATTATAATAGGGTCCTTGGGTTGATCTGCGAATATTTGACAGAAACGAAGTGGGTATTGAATCTGTACCGACAGCCTTCCTATCGGGTAAGCTAGACTTAGCTAAGAGGATCTCATCCCAGGACAGAGGACTGTCAAGAAGCTCTTGCTCTTCCCTGGTCATGTGTATCAGCAGGGTAGAATCTAAATATTTAAAATGTTAATCCTGTATCAGGTGCGCCTCCCTCTCAGGTCCCTCAGAGCATAATACTTGGCAGTAATTCTGTAAGGGAGCCCGAATGTTTACCAATCCGTGTACTGGGACCCTAATTATACAGACTTCATCATGTATAAATTCCTGTCTGGTTCTCATTGCTAAGCGGTGTCTTATGTTTTCACTACATTCATAAGCTTGTTCCTGTGAGCAGCTAATTTCGTTTCTTATTTTTTTGCAAGAATTTCCCCAATTGCGACCTTGGGAGACACCACCACCATTTGAGCTTCCCCTACCTCAGTCCTTTGCTTTAGTGCTGTAACTGGATTTTCTTCTGCCCAAGCCAGGTTCAGCTGATAGTCCTGTATAAAGTGGTTCTCATCTTTTACTAGCTTCAGAAAAAAATGTATAGTTTCCCCCGATTTCAGGGTATGCAAACAACTCCTAATGGGGCACTACCCATGTTTCTTCTAAAACATTCAGGAATCCACTCTTTTATATGTTCTTGGAATTCATCGTTGTACAACAGACTCTCTCAAATCTCAAGGGAGAAACCTTGTTTGTAAACCCCACCCCCTGAATTAAAAAAAATAAGGGTTATGGTTAGATAGAAATCTAGAATCATTTTCAGTCTGACCTTCCTATACTGGATATAAGATCAAAAATAATCTAATATTGTATGAGATTGATGTGGGCCAGAATAAAAAGTAAACCCATGTTCCAACAGCTTTAATCTAGACCAAACATCCCTAAGCCCATGTATCCAGCATAAGTTCTCTAAGGATTGGAATACTTTCAGTTTTCTAACTGTGTATCTCTGGAACATGACTCAATTGCCGTATAGATTAATATTCAAATCCCCACACACTATAATTGGCAAGCACCAATGTGCCAAGTCATTGGATAACCAATCAAATAATTCAAGGTCATTGATTATACTGCCATAGATGGAACATAAAGTACAAGTAGTTTCAAGTGAAGACCAACATCCCACAATAACTCATCGTACATGCAAGTCCTCCCATGTTTGATTGAATTGCAGCATAATATGAGCAGCTAAAATTACAACCCCACAGGTATGTACCTCTTATGTTGTCCCCCTGATTAGTCTGCTGCCTAAATTCCTTAGCAAACCCTTCCATGCCTCCCCTATATTGGTTTCTGGTAGACAAGTAAAGTCTGCATATAACAGTTATAGCCCATGAGAAGCTCTTTGCCTTTCTCTACATTTGTTTAGCCCACAAATTTCAGCGTAGCGATCCGCATTTTCTCCGTTCCTTACACCATAACAGCCAAGTTCCCTTCATCTCCAAATCATTTCTATTTTTTAAACAGGTTTCAAGCCTGTGGATTAAAAAGAAAAGCAACAGCAAAAAATAAATGAATCCCCAAATGAGAAACATTCTCAGTGTGAGGTAAAAAAAAAAACAACCGTCTTCCCCACCCCCCAACAACCGAGGAATAAGGCAAAGCCTGAATGGTGAATGCTTGACCAACTACCCCACCACACATTCCACCCATGCCAAAGACAAGAAAAAAGGAAATAACTTCCAACTGCCACAGTTTAATTTCCATTTAACTGACACTATTCTATCCCATTGTCGAAAATGCCAGTACTTAGGGGTAATTAGCTTTGGTAAACTGTACTACATCTTTCCTGATTTAGCTCCTTTAAAAATTATTGGGCTTGAATTTCAGAAATGAAGCTACAGTTTTCCCATTATCAACATTTTTTAGTCTAGCAGGGTTCTGTAGGTAAACCTCAGCACCAACTATCTGAAAGGGTGCAAACAATTTCTGAAGGCACCATCTTCACTCGGGGGTGCATGTGCAAAATTGGGTTTGACAAAAAAAGACACACCCTCATGACATTTCTTAGTATTTGGATGAGCTTGGTCATAAAAAAATTGCCTCAGCAAAAAATTGCCAAAATACACCAGCATTGCTCTAGGTCTCACTGCTTCATTCATTGGGCGCTTCTACAAAATTAGGGGACCCGTAAAGCCTGTTGAATTTCCAGGTCCCAGTCCCATTTAATCTCATCAGGGAATGCACCTTTTAAAAGGTTTACCATGAATAGTCTGCTGTTGCCCCCTCCACTCCTTCCAGGATCCCAAGAAATCACAAATTGTTCCTCTGTTGCTGATTCTCTTGATCTTCCAGCTTTGACATGACATTGGACACGAGGGTCCCTTGAGAGGTCCTTTGAGTTTTCAGAGAGCTGACCTCGGTCTAAAGGTTCTCAGTCTGGCCTTCCACCATTGTTACTCAGTCTGCGATCTCTGCACAAATTATTGAGGCAACTCTCACCCAACAGCTTTTATTTTGGGTTCCCCCCTGCATTTGTGTAATAGAATAAAAATGGTAGTGAGGGACGGTTGCCCAGGCTCACGAGGTACATTAACGGGTCCAATACTCAGAGTCCCAACATCATTTTGGTCATGATAACGATGATCTCCGTCAGAATAAGTAAGTTGATTGGCCGAATAGTCCCATTTCAGTTGCTGGCTATTCCTCCTCCTGTTCTCTTTTTTCTTTCTTGGAGAGAATTTCTTTTATTGTATCAGCAGCTGATCAGCAGCTGATCAGCAGTTGAAATACTGCTGTTTGTATCAGACACTCCATCATCACTTAAACAAATATTGCATTGATTAAAAGAATCAGATGTGTCTGTTAGTGAAAAAAGTATCTCCCCAGGCATCGCAGGAGAAAAAACCCTCTTTGCTGCCGACCCTCAGAATGGAGCCTGGAACTGACAGCAGGGCTAATTGAATTTGTAGTGCATATATAAATTTTTCCCTCCTCTGCTCCCTGAAAAGAGTCCTGTGGTAGAAGATCACTGAGTATAGATTTGGTAGTAATTTTAGGACCATCCTGCACCCGGGAAAAACCTTTACAACACAATCATTACATCGCAATACATCATCAACGCAGATGTTATATCGCAACATCCTTTACAACACATGTCACTACAACGCATCTATTACATTGCATGTCACTACAATGCATTACACTACAATGCATGTCACTACAACGCAGGCATTACATCGCATGTCATTACAATGCATACTATAATGCATAGTACCCCTCCACTATCCAACACTTACCCTACTGTTGCCTCCCCTGGAGTTAGAATTGCTATCTTTACCCCTACACTATCCAACACTTACATTAAAGGCAATGTAATGGTATGTGTTGTAAAGGTATAATGCAATGTAATGGAATGCATTGTACATGTTGTTTTAAAAAATTTGTTGGCGTGGTATGCGTTGTAAATGTATGTGTTGTAAAGGATGTTGTGATTAACACCTGTGTTGTAAAGGCATGCATTGTAAATGTATGCATTGTAACATCATACATTCTCCTGCACCACACTCAAAGGCCCTTGCCTCTGAGAGACTTTCAGTGCCGGTACAAAAGAAACTCAGAATTTGCCCTTTGAACAAAGTTGTTACAATTATTCCCTGGCATTTCCAGAGTCCTGCTTAAAGAGTCTGTAATCTCACTACAAACCACATCCTCCGGGGGATCACCTTGAGGGTACACTATGTGGAAGGACACAAACAAACTTGCATTAGAGGGCTGCAAAGACCCACCTTCTAATTGCACTGTGCCGTGAGTTATCGGCAGGGATGTTTTCTTCCCCTCGATTTCCCACTTGCCCTTGCTAGAACCTTCTTGTTCTTTGCTTTTCTTGGAGAGTTTGGGTAGCACCTCAGAACATTCCTACAGCGGCCACAACACCAGAGGCCAGATAACCCATTGCACACATCTTCGGATTCTTCAACCCACCGCCCGTTATGACCTCCGGGGCACAAGCTCTTGAAGACTCTTGAAGAGAATCTGCCATGGATAAACAGCTAAACTAGCCACGCAGCGTCAGTGACAATCCAATAGGATAATTTGAAGGGATTAAACCACAACAGCTTCCACTTGGCGAGGAGGGGTTTGGGTCACCGAAACCAAGCTGCAAAGCTCAGTCCAGGGACAATCAAGCTCCACAATACCGAGGCATGGAAGGAGCGGTGAGCTGAGCAGGAGATTAGTCAGATGCCATCTTTGCTCCCAGCATCCTGAAAATTTAATGGCATTAAATAATCTCTTTAGGAAATCAAAGAGATTATCTGCTGATGTGTTGCAATCTTGAAGGATATCTTGAGAATGTCCACAAAAGAATAACTTTTTAAATCTGCTGTTTAACACACAAATCTCTGAACAGCAAAGGACCAAGTTATATTTCCATAAATCTTACACCTTACCAGCCAGGCAGAACCATACGATCTACTGACAAATCTCTCCTTATAGGCCTTCAGCTCAGGAAATCCCATTCAGGAGGTATATCCTTCTGATACCTTGCCCTTTGTATTGGAGCCAGCTACCCACACACATATAGAAATGTACTGATCACCTTAACTTTAGAAAACATCCGAGGACTGGGTTGTTTGTGGTCTAAGTGCACCAACTTTGCCTGAGTCCTGTGCTGCACCGAGAAACCCCACCTGGGGTGGTTTGTGCATGGTATACGTTAAATTAGCATAACATAACATATCTTTTGAAATCTTCCAGCTCGAACACTGGCCAAAACCTTTGCTTCTGTTTTTAGTACAAGATGCAGTATGAAAAAAACAAATAGATTGTTCTGCTGGAGGAACTGGCACAATAGCACCCTTATGAAGGAGATTTGAAACCCCTTCCTAGAGAGCTACTTATTTCCACATATCCTTTGGTACCGGGGTTGAATGGAAATGTATCATTGGGGGATGGGAATGAAATTCTATTTTGTATCCTTATTGTACAATGTGCATAACCCATTTGTCTGTGACATAGAGCTTCCACAGAGGAAACCATGGATTATTCTTCTGCCCACCATAAACAATTGACTGTCATTTATGCTGCTGATGGGATTGCTGTTACTGCAACAACTGGCATGAGAATTATGCACCTGTGGCTGCTCCCCATTCTTGAACCCAGCCTCGGAAAGGCTGTTTAAAGACAGTGCCTGTGCATAATGCTCCTGAATAAAGCATTTTTTAACTTTAAAAGGATGGAAAGATTGTAAGACCGTTTTCTCCTCTGCAGTTTTTTTAACTAACTCACCCAGTTGAGAGAAAATACATCTGTCCCCTGTGAAAGGCAAACAAAGAATCAGCACCTTCTGAGCTTGCTCTAACTTTTATTATTTAAACCAAAAATGGCGATGACCTTCAATCGATGCATCCACAAAAATAGCAGATCACTGGAAATCAAAGGAGACAGCCAATAAAAACTTTGCCAAAATCCCCATATTTGCCATCATCCCGCTTCTGTGCCTGCACACATTCATGTATGAGCTGGAAGTCTTTGAACATTGTCTGTGAGAAATATGCCACATTAGTGGTGGCCCATAGGGCCTAACTGGATGCTGCGTATAACCTTTTGAGCGTAGCCTCTACTTTCTTATCCAATGGATCAGACAAAGATGCTTCTTCAGATGCCAAGGAAGAGGGGTTTTCCATACTTGTTGATACCGTATTGAATGTAGGTTTTTGAGGAAACTTCTCTTCAAATGAATGTAATGAATATATATGGACCAGAAAATACGGAAAGCTACTTTTATCTATGTCTTTACATTATTTTAAATAGAGAGATTCAATACCTCTATATACTGGCAGATCCCCTACCTCTAGAGCTTTATATTTTGCAACAAACTCCTCATTCCACACCTCCTTTTGCTCAAAACCCATCATAGCCCTGACATGTTGGAACAGGTGCACAGTCAAAATATCGACTTCAAAATATCGACTGGACATAATATCGAGTTTTAAATATCGACTGGACAAAATATCAACTGGACAGAATATAGACGGCAAAAATATTGTTTTTAAGGTAAGTAACGTAATATCGACTGTTAGAAATATAGACAGTTAAAATATTAAAGTATATAATATAGGTTATTAAAATTATCTAATTTTTAATAATATTGAATTTTTATAGTGTGTTTTATGTTATTATATGTGTGAAAAGTGTGTATTTATGTTATAAATAATAATAATTAATGAAATTTGTATGTTTTAATTTTTGCGTTATTTAATTCTGCAGCGGGTTGTGGGTTTATAGGGGAATAGGGTGGGAAGTAATTTAATAATAATTAATTAAATATGTAAATTAATTTATTGTTATACATTTTTAATTATTTGTTAATTCATTTTTATTTGGTAATTAATTAAAATTTAATTGGCAATTAATTTAAATGAATTGATTAATAGTTAATTATGTTAATTTTTCTAATTTATTTTCTGTAGCGGGTTGTGGGTTTATAGGGGAATTGGGTAGGAAGTAATTTAATAATAATTAATTAAATATGTAAATATATTTATTGTTATACATTTTTAATTATTTGTTCATTAATTTTTATTTGGCAATTAATTAAAATTTAATTGCCAATTAATTTAAATTAATTAATTAATTGTTAATTATGTTAATTTTTCTAAAAAAAAATCTGTAGTGGGTTGTGGATTTATAGGGGAATTGGGTGGGAAGTAATGTATTTATAATTAATTAAATATGTCAACATATTTATTGGTATTGTTGTAGAATTAATTGTTAATTATTTATTTTATGGGTAATTAATTTAATTAGAATGGCTAATTAAATTTAATTTGTAATTTTAATTGATTAATTATTATATTATATTAAATTCGTAATTACTTTTAATTAATTGTTACCCTACGCTATCCAACGCTTTCCCTACTGTTGTACCCACTGAGTGGGAATAGTAATTTTTACCTCTACGCTATCAAATGCTTTCCCCACTGCTGCACTCTTTGGAGTGGGAATAGTAATTTAAACCCGTACGCTATCCAACGCTTTCCCTACTGTTGCACTCTTTGGAGTGGAAATGGTAATTTTTACCCCTACGCTATCTAACACTTTCCCTACTGTTGCAGTCACTGGAGTGGGAATAGAAATTTTAACCCTTACGCTATCCAACGCTTTCCTGACTGTTGCACCCAATGGAGTGGGAATAGTAATTTTTACCCCTACGCTATCCAACACTTTCCCTACTGTTGCACCCACTGGAGTGGGAATAGTAATTTTTACCCATACGCTATCCAACGCTTTCTCTACTGTTGCACCCACTGGAGTGGGAATAGTAATTTTTACCTCTACGCTATCCAATGATTTCCCTACTGCTGCTTTCTTTGGAGTGGGAATAGTAATTTAAACCCCTGCGCTATCCATTGCTTTCCCTACTGTTGCACTCTTTGTAGTGGGAATAGTAATTTTTACCCCTATGCTATCCAACACTTTCCTACTGTTGCACTCACTGGAGTGGGAATAGTAATTGTTACCCCTACGCTATCCAACGCTTTCCCTACTGTTGCACCCACTGGAGTGGGAATAGTAATTTTTACCCCTACGCTATCCAACGCTTTCCCTACTGTTGCACCCACTGGAGTGGGAATAGTAATTTTTACCCCTACGATATCCAACGCTTTCCCTACTGTTGCACCCACTGGAGTGGGAATAGTAATTTTTACCTCCACGCTATCCAATGTTTTCCCTACTGTTGCACTCTTTGGAGTGGGAATAGTAATTTAAACCCCCTACGCTATCCAACGCTTTCCCTACTGTTGCACTCTTTGGAGTGGGAATAGTAATTTAAACCCTTACGCTATCCAACGCTTTCCCTACTGTTGCACCCACTGGAGTGGGAATAGTATTTTTTACCCCTACGCTATCCAACGCTTTCCCTACTGTTGCACTCTTTGGAGTGAGAATAGTAATTTTAACCCCAACGCTATCCAACGCTTTCCCTACTGTTGCACCCACTGGAGTGGGAATAGTAATTTTTACCCTTACGCTATCCAACGATTTACCTACTGTTGCACACACTGGAGTAGGAATAGTATTTTTTACCCCTACTCTATCCAACGCTTTCCCTACTGTTGCACCCACTGGAGTGGGAATAGTATTTTTTTACATTTTATAACTTTAATTAAATATTTAAATATTATATTTTAATTTAAGTCTTTGTAAGTATATTTTAGTAAATAATTTTAAATGTTAATTTAATTTAACACTGTTTTTAATAAAGTCGATATTTTTTACATCTATATTTTGGTAAACGATATTTTGTACTCGATATTTTTGTACTTACCTGTTTGTACATACAAACTCTATATTTTGGGTAGTCGATATTTTGGCAGCCGATATTATTTCAGTGATCCGTTGGAACATATTCTGAAAATGGACGCCCAGGACATTTCTCCCAATCTCTGTTGATTCAGGGTCATCCTCGTTGTCCCTTAACATGATTTGCTGGCTTTCTGCAGGTTGTGATAAAGCTGAGGCAACAGCATCAAATAAGGTCTGAAGATCAGTCTTAGTGACTGATATAATCTCCTCAGCAGCTACATACACCGCTGACGTGCCTCGTTGCTCATCCTGGATTGCAGAATCATCACGCTCATCAGCAACTTCGTGTTTATACGATGCAACCTAACACATCATATTTGTCTAGTGAGAATGGGAGCCACATTTCCTGTACAGATCTACTTCCCTGCGCACTATCCCGTGAACATTGTGAGAATAGGAGACAGGATTCAGCCAAATCCACTCTCTGTACAGCAGTACATGCTTGACAGCCCCCGCCCCAGCTGGATCACCTGAACAGGATGCATGTATCACTGCAGCAATCCCCCAGCGGCCGCTTGGTGTAGAGCCCACTGTAAGTTAAAATGTGAAATAAAGAAAGAGACTAACTGAAATGAAAAACGCCACCTAGATTTCATGAATCATGCGCTCCTTGTCACAGCCCGGCTGGAGATCTGTAGAGCGATCTTGGAAAGAAGAAAAAAAAGGAAGTGCATGAGGATGCAGGGACCTTTAGTAGTATTGTATTGAATAGAGTATGCAGTTCCTGAATGAAGGAGGCAGTGAAGAGGGAGGAGACTGGGAGGGTTGGTTCCCTAGTCCTATGGTGGAGACGGGGCGTCTCCCAATTTGGGAAATAGGGCCCTCACATACCCAGGCTGGGTGTCATGCTTCACCATAAGGCATGCTCCTCGTCAGGCAGGCGCTCCAATGCCTGACGGGCACCCTATGAGGGGCTCTTTATCAGCTATCGTCAAAAATTTGCTGATGCTAATATCTTAATGAATATCCATTTTGCGTCTTTTCTTTTAGGTTAGTCTACATAATTAAGGTACCTCATTGTTAGGTTTCACTTGTTGGGTACAAAATCGGTGATCTAACCACAGTGTCGATAGAATATAGAGAATTGGTACTGAAGAATTGGCACATAATCATTTTGACACACCAGGAAGGAAAAATGTTGACCACAAATCCATAGCCACTATTGGACATTATTCCTGAAGTGGCAGACACTATCTGGTTTTAACTGGAAACAGTGGGCTTGTCTGATTAAAACTGTTTTTCTTGAGCACTACAGGCTGCCCCTTTTTTATACTCTCCCCCACACTTTCATCACACATTTGCGCATACCCATCTACACCTTTAGGCCCTTTCCCGTACTTCACCAAACGGCTTGCAATAAAAAGATATCTGATAAAGAGCCCCTCAAAGGGTGTATATCAAGCATTGCAGTGCTGGCCTGATGAGGAGCATGCCCTTTGATGAAGCATGACATCCAGTCTTGGGTGTGTGAGGACCCTATTTCCCAAATTTGGATACACCCTGTCTCCACCATGGGACCAGAGAACCAACCCTCCTAGCTTCTTCCCTTTTCACTGCCTTCTTCATTCAGGAACTGCATACTCTATTCAATACAGTTGTTTTGCTGAGGGTACATATGCTGGAACTCTAAACACCTTCAGTCCCTCTCTCTTTCTTTGATACCTTTAGTACTATGTCATACTGTTTGTGTTGACATGAAAGAAAGATTCATTAGTATCTGTTGGACGCAGAGGAAGCCTCCTGCAGTAAATAGGAGGACAATATGGGGGTAACAAGCCTGTCTGTGCCAATAAGAGTGTAAGGCTTCATTATGCCTAGTAAAGGTCTAAAGAGCCAAACATCTAAGACATTAGACAGCTGGTTTCTAATGTATTTAGCAATCATCATTAAAATACTAAGAAGCTAGAAAAGTTTCTAAAACTTTAATGTCAATATTTTCTTTGTTGTTTTGAAAGCTACTATGCGGTACTTATATATGATCCTGTTATGATTTCTTTGCAGACAAGGAGCCAGTGGTGCAAGATGGAAATAATGCAAAACTTCAGAAAAAAACAAAATCAGCACCTATGACAAGATCTACCAACTGAATATGGACTTCATATGCCTTGAAATACCCTAAGCTGTGCCCATTTATTAAACACTGTTCTTTGTGCTGACAACCAGAATTGTTCTTATATTTACTAAGGGTTACATGTGACAATTTATTGGTCGTATCTTTGTGAGTTTCCTGAAGGAAGGATTTTAATATTAGTTAGATTTACATTGACAATATAGCATCAATTCAGTTCAACTGATAGAGAAGAAAAAGGTAAGTGTTGTTTGTGAACTGAAGAGTGGGCGCATGAGTATCTGAGTGGGTATGTGAATGGGCGTATAAGTGTCTGAGAGAGTTTGTGCGTGTGTATATAAATATATGTATGAAAAAATATATTTTTTTATATTCCACCAATAATTGTAATGTTTCCGGGATATTCGCAATAACTAACCCTGGGCGTAGTTTGCGTAGTAGCGCTACGCGTAGCTACGCGAAGTACACTTCCCACTATGCAAGCTACGCGGACTGCGTAGTGCGTTAGGGAAAATGCTGTTCGCACTGATTGCACAGTGCCAGATGCTTGTCCGCACAGTGCAATCATTGCAAATGGCATCTTGCACAGTGCAAGCGGTTGTTTTCTGCTGCTCGAGTAGATTTGTACTCGAGCAGCAGCTTTCTCAATGCGGACTGGTAGTTTATCATTGCGAGCAGTCGCGAGCATAGGTGATCACTCGCAATGAGAAACCTGACCTCCCCGCGTTGAGAATCTCGCCGGGAGGTTTATTTTCCACGCTCGCGATCGGCACCTTAATGTTGCTGATCACGAATGAGGAAAAAGTCTCGCAAAGATGTTGATTTTTCTCACTCGCGTTCGCCAATTTATCTTTGAGGACCACGAGCAAGCAAAAGATACCTGCTACGTGTTTTTGCACTGTTCTATGTGCAAATTGCGTAGCGCGTAGTAGAACACACTACGCACGCTTCGCGAACGTAGCTTAGTCCTATGCCCAGGGTTAGCATTAACCCCACAATGATTCACTGGGGGCCGTGCTGATGGTTGTGGCATAGTCCAGAATATTGCAGGTGATTAAAAAAACAACTTTGGACACATAACTTCTGTTACTAGCACACCCCTATCTCAAACATGGGGTCAGAGTATCTCCACCCTGACTCCTTATGTTAGCTTTGACACAAAAATGACGGCCGCACATTTCGGTTCAGGTTTCATCCAGCCAATCAGAGCATTCTGGTTGGTGATCGCATTCATGATTTACGTTGCAGCCATTGTGAAAACAGTGGTTTATCCGCAGCCAGATAGCCCAACAGGTATCTCCAGTATGTGCTAGGGAACTGCAGACAGGTGTTCAGGGGCCACGCCCCTTTTTACACCTCTCTGCAATGCAGCTCTGTGGCGCTTACTGGAGGTACCTAGTGGGCTAGTTTGACCCTAGGGACCCTTAGGATTGAAGGGGACTTAATCTCTCAACTTAGAACGGTGACAGGGCGCGTTTACACAGTGGTGAAGGGAGGGGACGGGGCCTGACATGATGTGTGCAAACACGCCCGGTGGCGTGTTTTAAGTTGGGGACAAAATTCCACTTCAAACCTGAGGGACCAATGGGGCCAAGTAGCCCACCAGGTGCTTCCAGGAAGTGCCACTGCACTGCGTTGCAGAGATGTGGTGCAGGCCGGGCCCCTTTTCACATCTCTCTGCTACGCAGCTCTGTGGCGCTTACTGGATGTATTACGAATTCCGATTTACTCACCTGTTATCAGGAGAGACCTCAGTGCTGCATCTTTGAGCCCAGTACTGATCCTGAAAATTAATTCTACCCATACTTACCAGTGACTTGAATTTCCTTCCATAGGCTAACATTGACTGGTTTCACTTGGAAATTCTTCTAAGTGTGGAGTTTTGGAACTTTTAAATATTCACCTAAAATAACCCGAACAGCAAATTCTGATTTACTCACCTGTTATCAGGATAGAACTCAGTGCTGCATCTTTTAGCCCAGCACTGACCCTGAAAAGTAATTCTAACCGTCCTTACCGGTAACTTGTATTTCCTTCTATAGGAATCCATTGTCTGGTTTTCACCAGAAAAGTTTCTACGTGTCTATTTGCACAAACTAAAAATATTCCTAAAAAATCGCCTGTATGACTTAAACGCATTTTTTCAACTGTTTACAGGAGATGCACCAGTGCTGTATACAGGATCCACCACTGAGTAAGAAAAAGTAATGATAACACTACTTATCTGCTAAGTGAATTTCCTCCCTTAGGTTAACATTGGTGATTCTATGTGAAAAAGTTTCTAAGTGTGAACTTTTAAAATACAATAATATTCCTTAAACATCCCTACTGTAAGCAAAATGCTTTTACTCAACTCTTTACAGGAGATGTCCCAGGATTGAATCTAGAATCCAGTCCTGTGTTTAGAATAGTAATCCATAAAGTAACTATTTGCATTTAACTAGAAATTCACATTGGGCTCAATGTTGCATTGTGTTTGAAATTGAGTTGCCAATTGTAACAACTGTAACTACTGTACTTAAAAGTCTATTGCCTATTTGCAAAGTATTTAAACTAAAGTAATTCATTCTGAGAAAGAATATTTTGTAATGTAATGTATAATGTCATTACAATGTACATTAAAAAATAAATTATCTCAAAATAAATAGTTAAAAAAATGAAAATAAATATAACAATTGATACATTTAAAAATTGTCATTTACAAAACCTTTGAAATTCACTGAAAAAAAACATAGGTTTCAGATATGTTATAGTTAGGAATTAGCATTTAAAAACCTTTGAAATTCACTGAATAAACCATAGGTTTCAGGCCTAATATAGTTAGGAGTTAGCATTTAAAAAACCTTAGAAATTCACTGAAAAAAACATTGGTTTCAGATATGTTATAGTTGGGAATTAGAATTTAAAACACCTTTGAAATTCACTGAAAAAAACATATGTTTCAGGCCTGATATAGTTAGGAATGAGCATTTAAAAAACCTTAGAAATTGACTGAAAAACCATAAGTTTTAGGGGTGTTATAGTTAGCTGGACATTTCATTTGTTCAAAACCATTGAAATTCTTTCGATATAGGTAGTTAGTACTCACTATATCTCGCATGCCCGCAATCCACTGCTGATGATGTCACATAGTACATCATTCATGACATGGTAACCTATGTGCATAAATATGTTACAAGTCTATGCTTCCTTTTGCACTGCTGGTGAAACTGCCTGGGTGAATTTATAAGTGTTAAGGGCAGATTTACAACCCCCTTGTGCCTCTTTTACACCGCTGTTGCATCACTTTTGTGATGCAGCGCACGTGCAAAAGATGGGCCATGGTGTGTGGTATTTACAATGTGGCACATCTGAGAGGTGCATCACATTCTAAATCCCTGTACCAGAAGGAGACATTCCTGCGTGGGAGGGGGGGGTTCCAGTGCAGGAACACCTCCTAAAAGTGGCTGAGTGAACTGAGTCACGTTTGGGCCCATGCTGCGTCATAACCCTGCACCTGCTTAAAGCAGGCGTAAGGATTGACACAGCATTGTGAGCATAGGTCTCCCAGAGCATTGCTGGAGCTGCGTTGCGTTTCTGAATGCCTCACTACAATACTGAAACAGCAGTGGCAAAGTGTTTGGAGGAAGTGTAAGAATACAGACTGGGCAATTGACGGTTTAAAAGACAAGTTTACCGGTGCATACAAGAGTGCATGCAAACTGTAGTGATTTGAAGAAGTCCATGCCCTAAGACCTACTTTACTGCATGATTACTTGGGTACTGACTGAATGATTACAGTTCTGCAAGGAGATTGTCTAGCTGAATGTATAACTGCTTCACTTTTAGCACAGTGCATAGATAAGCACATACTGATGAATGCCTCACTACAATACTGAAACAGCAGTGACAGAGTGTTTAGTGGAAGTGTAAGGATACAGACTACAGAATTGAAGGTATAAAAGACAAGTATGCAGGTAGATACAAGACTTCATGCATAGTCCATAGGGATTCAAGCAATCCGTGCCATGAGACCCACTTTGCTTATTTTGAATCAACTGAATATTGTAAAGAATGTATAGGTGAATCTATAATTGCTTCACTTTTAGTACAGTGAATGCATTAGTAGATAGTGCTCAAACCTTTATTATTAGTAAACAATAAATGTATTCTTCTAACATCTCATAATTTAACAGAGCATCTTTTTTTTTAAACATTTTTTTATTTAATCAGTCATGTTAAATGCTTGTTACAAATACAAAGGAAAAGAAAGAGAAATTATACATGATACATGCCATACAAGCAGTGCATAAAGTCTAGATTCAGTTTATTGTTTCACACCCCCCCATATCCCCCCTCACCCCCCACCCTTGCCCTAAGACCATAGGGAATTATGCCAAAGTCGGGGTGCTGGAAAAGCCGGAAAAAAAAAGAAAAGAAAAAGCAAATGCATAAAGAAAGAAAATCACTTCCTTTGAGAAGCATTACAAATATAAAGCAGAGCTTGCAGGGATTACCCTGCCTTTATAACATACTATAAATCTTATGCCAATTCCCAGGAGTTAAATCCCTAAAGTTATCTGTGTCCCAGATTGTTTCAAGCCTGTATGGCCATTCTCCTCAGTAAACTTTTACAACATAGATTCGTTAATCCAGGTACTGATTGGGGACCAGATATCCTCCCATCTTTTCCTTGCTCTCAGGCCTCTGCATTTGTATATCTCTTTCTCCCACCGATAAGTAGCTAACAATTTCCCCAGCCAGCAGTGCACTGAGGGAGCATCTTTGTCTAGCCATATGGTTGCTATGGAGAGCCTAAAAACCGCCATCATAATAAAAAGCAAGGTCTTCCTAGGCGCTGCCAGAGCCTGGTTGCTTACCCCTAGCAAGATGACTTGTGGAGACATCAGAACATAATAGTTCATGATTTGATTAACATAATATGTCATTTTGCCAATCAATTCGGTAAGCCGGGGGCAAGTCGCAAACATGTGGACACTATCGGCAGTGAGCTCTCCGCAGCGTGGGTAGTAGATACCTGTAGAGCCTCCCCATTTAGAGATCGGAGAGGGAGTAATATATAGATTCATCCATGTTTTAAAACATTGAACCTGTATATTGGCAGAAATAGCTGCTGTTGAGCTTAACAACAAGGAGTCCTCGCACACTCCTGTATCCGCCTGGACCTTGTTCTGCCATCTATCCATATGTTTAGTGAGGTCGTCCTCCATATTTTCTCTAATAATAAATCTCTGTAATAATTGGAGATGGAAGCCCCTTGAGTCCCCAAAGCCGCCTCCATAAGGGGAATGTTAAAGCTCTGAATCCTCTTTTTTGACAAAAAATCCCTGATTTGTAAAAATTTTAAAAAGTGATAATTTCCCACTCCAAAATTTCCTACTCTAGCTTCAAATGGTAAAACCCTGCCTTACCATAGTAGCCCACAGGAAAGGCCAGGAGACTCTGTCGAAAGCCTTCTCGGCATCGAGAAAAATGGCTGCAACAGGGTCTCCTGACACCCTTGCCATGTCAAACAGAGTAATAATTCTTCTAACATGAAATACCGTGCCCCTCCTAGGCACAAATTCACGCTGGAATGGAGAAACTAACTTTCCTATAACTGATGACAGCCTGTTAGCCAAAAATGTTTAATAGATCTTGAGGTCGCTATTCAAAAGGGTTATAGGCCTATAAGATCCCATTTCAACTATGGGTTTACCCTTTTTTGGGAATACTAAAATGTTTGCCCCTCTCCACGAAGCTGGGGTAGCCTGGTCCCTTTGAGCCCTTTGGAGAACTTCCAACATCAAGCCCATAATCTGATCTTTAAATATTTTATAAAACTCCCCTGGGATAAAGTCTTTGCCGGTGGCTTTGCCTGAGGGGGACATATCTATAGCTGTTGAGAGTTCTTCCCAGGTGATTGGTTCGTCCAATCTCTCTCTTTCCTCCCCTGAGAGCTGGTCCAAGGCTATCCCTGAGAGATATTTCTGGATTTTCTGGGGGCCTCCCTGGGAGTCCTCGGTGTATAGCTTTTGATAGAACTTCTGGAACGCTGAGATGATATCCTTTGAATCTGAAACCAGACCCACCCCGGGGTCCATGATCTTCTTAATTCCTGCATGGACTATTTTCTCCCTTGTGTGTGTTGCTAGCAAGTGGCCTATTCGCTCACTACTCTCATAGACCTGGGTTTTCCACGCCATATATTTTTTAGCAGAGATTTGTGTAATTGCAGCTCTGGCGATTGTGACTTTTAACTGTATCGCCTCCGCAGCCAGGCCGGCACACAGTGCCTTTATCAGTTGGTCCTCTGCTGCGCCTAGGTCGCTATATAAAGTCTGTAGCAGGCTTTTCTCCTCTCTTTGGGACTCCCACCCAAACCTGTTAGATTCTCCTCTTAGCCCTGCTTTCAGAGTGTCCCACACATTGCTTAGGTTAGTGCTTCCCAAGTTATCCTCTATGAACCTAGGGATCCACTCTCTAATCTGCAGGGTGTATTCTGGGTCAGTTAAGAGCACTCTTTTGAACATCCACCGGGTCTGCCTACGAGGAAACTCTATCTCTAGCTCAATCACCAGGGGGTTGTGATCAGACATAACCTTTGGGAATAGTTTGATGGTGCTGTTTGTGGCAAGCTCTTGTGATGCCAAAAAGTAATCTAACCTAGCGTGTACCTTATGTGGTGCAGAGAAATATGTATAGCCTAATTCGGTCCCCCTAAGCAATGCCCACAAGTCTTCTAGACCATGCAATGCCTGCAATTGTGACAGAGACTTAAACACTTTGGGCTTCCTGCCCTGATAAACTGACTTCATGGAGGCTACCTGACAGTTCAAATTAATATTTAGGTCTCCGCAAAAGATTATGGGCAAAGTACAGCCTACTAATTTGTATTTGAGCCAATCAAACAAGGCAGGATCATCTAGCACTGAGCCGTAAACAGAACAAAGGGTAAACATTTTATTCTCCATACACCCCTGTACTATTACCCATCTGCCGAGGCTATCCGCCTTGCATCGTGTTAAAGTAAGACAGCCTTTTGTACCATTCCTTTCCAAAATAGACACCCCCTTCGTGCTAGTCTCTTGCGATGTATTGGCTACAACATAATGCCCAGGCAACTCGATAAACCTTTTTCTGCTACCCTCGATGTGAGTTTCCTGGATACATAAGATATCGGCTCCTAAGAATTGCACATCCACACTCACTCTTCTTCTTTTTTGAGGATCATTTAAACCACATATGTTAATAAATGCTATTCTGATTTTCTTCATTTATACCTTAGTGAAACTGACCAAAACAAACCACCGTGCAAAATAACAAGATTGTGCAATCCCAGATCCCGTGAATATCCTGCTTATCCCCTGGTCCCGGGTCCCCACCCCCTCCCTGCCCTGCCCACCCCCTCCCTTCAAAGTGGCAAAATAGGTCTGTAGACCCTTGAGATGCCTCCTGCATGTTGTTGCGCCCCTAGCTGCTCCCTCTCAAACCACACTTATAAATCCGGAAAGAGTTTTAACCAGATTTATAAAAAGAAAAGAAAAACACTTCCCCAACCTGTAGTGCACCTATTTCTCCCCAGCTTAGCCCTTATTTCCTTACACCCCTGTTCGTGAGCTCGGTAAAATACTTCTGTGCTTGAATTTCTGAGGTAAACATTCTGTTCGAGCCTTTGCAATTAACTTTCAACCTAGCTGGGTTCAGAAGAAAAACCTCACCGCCCTGCTGCTGAAAAGGGGCGTTAAGAGAACGGAGCCTCCATCTCCTCTCTACTGTTGAGTGACAAAAGTCAGGTCGTACAAAAAAAGAATGTCCTGCTGCAGATCTTCTCGCATCCGGCCTGGCTTTCTCAAAGATGGCTTGCTGCAGTAAAAAGTTCCCAAAGAAAATCAGCATGGCTCTTGGCTTTTCTTCTGGGCCTGGTCTTTTCTTGAGCATTAGGGGGAACCTGTGAGCCCTTTGTATCTCAGCATCCCAATTCCAGTGGGATAGCTCGGGAAAAGCCTCTCGAAATAGCTTTAATACAAAGCCCCGGATATCATCGCCTTCCTCTTTTTCTGCAATACCTAAAAGCCGTAGGTTGTTCCTTCTTTGTCTGTTTTTAAAATCCTTCAGCTTCCAGAGGACGTTGGTCATTCTCTTTTTGTTAGAGATGGATTGTTTGTTCGAGTTCTCCATACTTGCTTCCAGGTGTACTATGCGCTCCTCCAGTGCAGTAGTCCCTTCAATGATCTCTGAGCAGGTCTTGTTAACCTTTCTGACAGTGCCCTCTTGTGCTCATGGCGGGCTTCAGACTGAATTAGTTTTAGGGTAGTATAGATCATATCCATAGATGGTTGACCACCTTGAGCTCCTCTGGCTCTGTCCGCTCCGTTGGTGCTATCCTGCCCCGGAAGCATTTCAGACCCCTGGGCCTCTGCTAGGTGTGAACCCAAATAGTCCCATTTCAGCTGTTTCGACTGGCTGCCTTCAGAGGTAAATCCCTGGTCTCGCCCCAGATTTTTTAAACCTTTCCTTTTGGTGCGGAAGGAAATACGCCTCTGCATGTCGGGCTACTGGGTAGGGCTACCACTGTCTGTTGAGAACTCCCCAGGGCTGCTTTTCCAGCTATCTTCTGAAATGTCGGATTCATCCGTCATTGAGAAGAACCTGTCCGCCTCTGGAGTCGGAGTACCAGTATATTTGGGTTGATCCTGGTGGAGTACGCCGGAAAAGGCGCAAGGGTGCTTGTCTCCATCAGCCTCCAACTGATCTCCTGGTTGCCCCTCTTGTTCCACAAGAGATTCCTCAGAAAGGAGTAATTTCAGGTCCCCAATCGCCTTGGGGCGTGTGTTAGGGGGAACGTTGGTAAATATATTAGCTAGTTCATTAGCGAGCCCATTAATTTCCTCAGCCCCTGTGCTGGCTGTCTTGACAGAGTTGCTCTTACCAGTAATATTTTGTGCCCCACTATCCCCCTTATCCCCCTTGTCTTCAACTGCCTTCTTTTTTCCAGTGTCCTTGAATGTTCTAGCGTTTAAATTAGCGTTTATGATGTTACTACAGTTTTTGCCCTTGCTGGTAGGCAGTCTGGGTTCCTGTGCTAGGATGGTGTTATTTCCCTTAACTCCAAACATCCCAGGAACTATTGGAGTTCTGCTGCGTGCCCCTTTCTCTAACCTTTGCTCGGTGACTCAGCTCGGCGCTGCTTTTTTGCCCTGGCTACCCGCCTTGTGCAGCCCTGCTTCCCGATCCCGATCACGGTCGGCGCTGGAATCTAGGGGCTGATTCTCTCCCGTGCGGCGGGTCGCAGTGACAGGTTTTACTGCTCCGGGCTCCTCCGCGTCTTTTGCCGTCTTCCCCTTTGGAGGCATACGTGCCGGGATGTACGATGAGTTGGCAAGGTTCTGCGGCGTGCTCTGCTGCCGTGACTCCAGCTTCTTCACGTGTCTGACAGAGACCGCACATGCTCTCAGCTCTCTCAGCGCTCGGGTTGCCAGGGACAGCGCAGCCGGTGAAAGCTGAATCCGCATCGGTGAAGGCAGAAGCCCCCTCGCCAGGTAAGCAAAGTATTTCTTTTTTTTTTAAGGTTGTAATAGGTATCAAAGTGAACCGCAATTTAGGCAGGGTGAAGTTTCCCTCTAAGCATGGCGCTGGGTTAAATTCCAAGTTTCTCTGGATTAATTAGAACATCATATGGCCGTGAGTGGGAGAGCAGCTATACGCAAGAATCATCAAGTCGGCATCGTGCCCCAGTAAGCCTCTTTCCAATTTAACAGAGCTTCTAAAAGATTTTCATCAGGTATTTCATTGACATCAGTTTGCTGGTTAGCAATTTCGGAATATATATGTTCAAAAAATTCAATATCATCTAATGCTTCCACAAAATCAGCATCAAAGCTTTCGTCTTTGAAATCACAGCTCATGTCTGCAGCACTAATTTCTTGTTCTACACTCTCGCTGCCTGTGAGAGGTACGTTTAGTTCTTCTATGAGACTGTTGGTAATTTCCAAAGTGTCCTCTGTATTGTTCTGTTCTCTTTCCATAATTAATCTGTTATGTTGAAGGTCCTTGTACAAAAACATAAACACTTCATTTTATCAGTTTTCTTAATACATAATACAAAACTAGATTTATCAACTATTTTGGCCTTAAAAAATAATATATAAATACCATTGTCTAATAACATTCCAACATTAGAGTTTTAGTACTTTATAAGGTTATATAAATATAATTACTTCTAAGGATATCCTGTTCTTAAGTTTTCTTAAATTTTGAAACCAGTCACTCCCTATGACTATAGCAAAAGACTCAGGCTGTTATAGTAAAATGCAGTACTAAAAAATGTAGAACATGTCTATTCACCTTACCCGTTCCAAACTATTAAATGTGTTTTAGTAAAATGCAAGGGATACTGTTGATTGTCCAGAATAACACTGTGTATTTCTGTGTATTTAGGTACCATTATCACACTAGTTTTTGAATACTTCATGTGTTTACACACACATCAATTCTTAGAGACCTATCCAGTACTCACCTTTTAACATAATTAGAAAGTAGTGATTCCTTATATAAGTCATAAATACTCACATCAACAGGTATAGAACACCACTTCAAGACAAAGTATTGTGTATGATGAGGACATATTTACATAGAGAAGAAAAACAACACACAGTAACTTATCCTGTCCTTCTAAACATAAAAGAGTGTTTGAAAACACTCTCTATGACATATTTTATTTAGAACAATTTGATCTCTTTTAATCCTGAAACTCTCTGGTCTCTACTAGTCAAGCAAGTCTTTCTATTCAATATCATACTGGGATGTTGCAGAAAGCTGTTCTGAAGCTGTTCCATTTTAAAAATCTCTATAAAAAAGTCTCTGGTATTTTTTAAATATATGTTCAAAGATAGTAGGTCCTCAGGTACACTCAGTATATATGTTAACTTTCTCAAATGGCTTTATAAGATGCAAACCATCTTTGCACAGATATGTACTTCATCCATCTATTGTTCCTTCAGCTCTGTAGAAGCACATCCAATTGACCATTTTTTATAGTTACTTATATTTACCTTAAAAATAATAAATAATAAAAAAAGTATATATTATAAATTTAGCATCTGTGGAAGACGAGAAAAAATACCGTTACAATATATATTTTACAACACAAAATAATTTGTGAAGCATTTCATTTGCCTTTTTTGCTGTTCTCAGAATATATTGAATTTCACTAGAAACATTGAGTTCAATTGTACTCATCACATAACAGCAGGCAAACGGCCAAAAAAAAGACAATCAATAAGATTATCTTAAACAAAAAACATTCAACATTCTCAATAACAATCTAAAAAATAGAAATGAAACATATGTTAAATGTTTTTTTCTAGGAGCAATTTCTTACCTAAATATGAGACATCTCAAACAATCAAAAAGTAACAATACATTATGATTAATTTTCATACAGTGTAAATAATGTTACTTACAAATATACGCTGACAAAATATACTACAAAAAGTCCTTAATGGTTTTAGATACTTTCCTCATGGCAAAAAAGTATGTATCAAATCCTGAGTTTGGAAGTTGTTCAATAGTAATCCTCAACGTCCGCCTCCCAGCCTTCTGATCCAAAACCACCGATATCATTTGCGGTGTCCCCCAGGGCTCATCCCTTAGCCTACATCTACATGGCCACCCTCACACAAGTGGAAACGCCATCACCTATGCCGACGACACCCAGCTCATCCTCTCCCTCACCAGGAGCCACCTACCACCAAAAGCAACCTCCACGACGGAATGAAAGCCCGCGCCAACTGCATAAGGATCATCTCTCTAAAACTGAACTCGGACAAGACGGAGGTACTCATTCTTGGACTCACCCCCTCAGCCTGGGACGACTCCTAGTGGCCGACTACACTGTGAACAGTACCAACACCTACCGACCATGTACACAAGCTAGGATTCATCCTCAACTCCTCCCTCTCCATGTGTAAGCAAGTCTACATCATAACCTCTTACTGCTACAACACCCTCCGCATGCTCCGCAACATTTACAAGTGGATCCTAACCGAAAGAAGAAGAACAGTGGCACAGGCCCTCATCAGCAGCAAACTAGACTATGGCAACATACTGTACACAGGAATTCCAGCCAAACATCTACAACGACTACAACAAATCCAAAACACCTCCACCCGACTGATCATCAATGTACCCTGCTGCAGCCACATCACCCACGTCAACAAGAGGATCATCTTCAAGCTCCTAACCCTCACTCACAAAGTACTCTACAACACCAGACCAGCCTACCTTTACTGCAGTAATCCTGAAAGGCCAAATGTTGTTCCTAAAATTGTGGCTTTAAAAATATTAGGTAAGAATTTTGTAACTCTTTAGGCAAACATTGTTTAAATACCAATGTATCCAACTTTTCGTACATTTTAAATAAACAGTGTAATGTCCAAATGTTGTAGAAGGACCATCATGAAAAATAATTGCTACAGCTACAATATCCTTATATTGATACTTGAGTAGCTACACAATTTTTTATTAAAGTTTCCTATTTTCTTCCATGAGCTCTACCACGTTGCAGCATTAAAATTACATAGAGTCCATATCTTTGTACAACTAATCTTGATGACATTTGTGATTTACATTGGCTACAGTCCATGTTTTGACTTGGCCCTCTAAATAGATTGTTAAAAGACACTGATTCACAGTCTGGTAAAGTCAAATATATAAATCTTTCATTGTCTATGTTAGTGCTACATGTAAACAAATCATTTTCACAGTGATGTTGCCATTTATAAGAAAGGCCAAAAAGGTTTTCAATATCTATACCGTCATCTTCCAATACAACAAGCATATATATTAGAAATTCCTGACAATCTTGCTGAATATTCTGTGTAAATTGAGTAGAACCAAAACATATGTCCGAAACATTTAGAATATCAGAAACACTTTGGACCAGATGTAGGAGAGCAAATACCGGTCGGTAACGGCCGAATTCGGCCGTTACCGACCGGTTATTGGTGTTTGACATGTAGGGGCCATCATTTTACAGAATCGGTAAATTTACCGAATCGGTAAATTTACCGATTCTGTAAAATACTGAATCGGTAATTTTACCGATTCGGTAAATCCACATGTAGGTGACACTCCTAAGAGTGCCACAGGCCCTTAAGAGTCGGTATTTTACCACCCAATCCTATTGGGTGGTAAAATACCGAATTCAGGTGTGCATGCACATCTGTGCATGCACACCTGTGCCATGTTACACACAGACATGCCCTTAGGGCATGTATGTGTGCCACATGTCACACATGCCTGTACTTGGGGTGCTAGAGGGTGTCAAAGTGACACCCCCTGCACCCTTGCAGGATTCGGTATTTACCGATTCGGTAAATACCGAATCAGTATTTCCCATTGATTCCTATGGGCTTCACAGCCCATAGGAATCAATGGGAAATTCCGATTCGGTATTTACCGAATCGGTAAATACCGAATGTTAACGATTCGGTAATTCAAATATAAAAATTACCTACATCTCCCACCTTCAAATTTACCGATTCATAAATACCGAATCGGTAAAATTCGGTATTTATGAGTCGGTAAATTGAAGTTACCGGCATCTGGCCCTTTGTATACTTTTATCACTACTACATTTCATATTAACAGAATACAGCAACAAACAAAATCTTTTTTCCCGATTAACAACTACATTAGCATAGCAGTTGACTCAGAACTATTTTCAAACTGATAACCAACAATCTCTTCAACAGTGTTGTTTTTCTTTTTGCTTGCAATCACAACTTCATCATGTTTTTTTTCTTTCTCTACAGCTTCACTACAGATATTCTCATATCTTCTTTTTCTACTAACCACACACTTTTCAAATACTGGATATTGACCTAAATTGGGTGCATATTTTCTGCTTAACCTATTACACTCTTTCACACAATTTGCATCTGCACTAATCTTTCCCTCATCAAAATCAATCAAGTACAATCCAGATAAAGTTATCACTCGAGACAAAGCAACATATGCCATACCCTCTTCAAACACAGTACTTCCAATATTCACTAAAGCACTTTCTACATTTAAACCTAGAGATTTATGAATGGTCACCGCATACCCCAAAGAAACAGGAAACTGTTTTCTATGAACATACAAATCTTTTACAAGCAAAAACCGAGCTGAACAACAACTAAATTGATGTACTTCTTCAATTCTTCAATTTGATCAAATTTGATTTTCAAGGGACCCCTCCTCCTCGCTTCCGCCCCCTGTGATGCCCCCGGAATTTCTCCTAATAGGATGAGGAAGAGGAAAAATAAACCCTTATCCTAAATTTAGTGAGTCTTTTAACTATAGCCATTCAGAAAGGGGAAAACACTTCATTACTAGCCAACCATTGTAGATAAGCATTATAGATATGTACGTAATTGACAAAATTAACATATTTACCCATTGCTTCATTTACTAAACCTTTTTCCACATTCAAATTAAGTAGGTAAATTACCCTACAGTTTACACATGCATATGAATTCTTTTCTAAACCAGCAGTTTTACTTATCGATTTCTCTAAAGAATCCAATTTCTTCTTCAACTTCTCTGTCAAAATAATAGTGATTGCTTCATGCTCCATTTCATCAAGAGCTTCCAATTTTATAATTTATTCATTTTCCAACATAAAATTTCTTCATTGAATATAGAACAATCACGCAGTCTTGGCATTAAGCAGATTACAGATTTGTGTTCTGCAAATCTTCGTATATATTTTCTCAGGAACAATATTTTCATTTGGTAACAAATTGGAAAGTAATTGTCTCTGTAAAGCTTGTTTGCCATGTTCAGTCACTTTTCTAATTCTTATATCTTCGAAGAATAGTTCCATAATCAGCATAATTTGCCTGTTGCATATTTGTAATAAGTTCATTATACTCAAAATAGGACCAAATGTTAACATTTCCATTTCCAATGCTCCCCAAAGACTTTTTGGTATCTTCATGCGCCAGTGTTTTAAACACTGGTTGTCCTTTTACAGGAGTAGGTTGTAGTAGATCTCCAAAAACTATGACATGTTTTCCTCCAAACAATACGTCATACCCTGTTCTAAGAATTTGCTGCATTCTTAAATGCACAAAGGCAAGCATTAAGTTTGATATCATGCTTACCTCATCAATAATGAAAAGTTTCATATTCTTCAAGACTCTTGAAACTTCACAACAAGCTTCTCCAGATAGCTTGTGGTATTCCAATTTGTTTACATGCTCTACTGGTAGCATTAATAAACGATGCAAAGTAATTCCTTTAATATTGTGTGCTGCCAACCCAGTTGGAGCAGTGACAACGCAAGACAAATGCGACTCAGTTGTTTTCTGTAGATAAGTTGTAATTACTTTAATTAAAAAACTTTTTCCTGTTCCAGCTTGTCCACTCACGTATATTCGGATAGGTTAAAATGATGAGCAAGAGCACTCTTTCTTTTCATGAAGTAATCCATGGTCAATCTGTTCTCTCACTTGGTCATACATTTGTTTCTGCTCAACATTTAGTTGTTCTTCCAAATTTCCTAAGTTTGTTACATCTTCTTGAGCTTGATACATTTCTGTTTCCACCTCATCCATGGCAGTTGCTGCTTCATTTTGAACAATTGGTTCTCCTAGTGGATCCTGAATCAACGGATTCAGAAGAAGAAGTTTGACTGTCTTGAGAACTGTCTCTAGCAATCTCAGCTGCAATTGTAGCTTCTTGCTCAATTTCGTCGTTCAACATTTGCACATAATTAGCAAAAAAAGAACATTGTATAGTATATTTAGTTGCTTTGAACAAATCTTCATAGCTCTCAAAATCTCCAAGTAATTCCATTTCTAAACGCCACGGCTTGAAGAGTTGCAAAAGAGCTAAATAGTAAAATTCCCTTTTGTCAGGAGTTTCACAACTCAGTTTACGGTGATTAATCAAATGTCCTTTTCTCTGTTTCACCAAACATCCTTCAGAACCAATCATGGCATATATACCATTATTGATGTTTTCTGTAATATTCAGTTTAAAAATATAGTTTTGCAGCACTTCACAGAGACAAATGTTCCCAAGATGATGACCTCTATTTGGATAATATTTATCCAACATATTTGTTTTCACAATATCTGTACTTTCTGGCTCTTTTTCAGCTAAATATTCAATTTCTTGTACAGATCTAAGTACTCGATTTCGTGTTGCAGCAAGACCTACACTCACCCAAAAGATATTTCTAGATTTGCAGTATAGAATTGCAGATGATAAGCGATCCGAGCATTCAAACGCTCCAATTTCTCGATGAGATAACATCTTCAAACTGTAACTATATAATTTCTTATTACACTCTTCTCGTGGGAAATCTCTTCCCCCATTTCCTTCAATTCCGTCTTTTCTGATTTTGTTATGTAGGATGTTACAGATCGAGCAACAGCAATGGAATTGTCCGCAACCTATTGAATATCCATGTTAGCATTCAACATGGACCAAATAACTGAATTGTAGTAATTTATGTATTTTAACTCCTCATTTCTTCTTAAGTTGTAGGTATTATTTTTTGGAGACTTTCTTGTGATAGTATGTCGCAAATATGACATAAAACTGTTCACTCTTCCTTTCGATATTACAGGACGTGGAAATCCAAAACGACATTTGGTGTAGAATTTGTCCTTAGATTTGTACTTTCAATGACAGGATTTCCCACAATGATGGCTTTGTAATCATAAGACTTATTTTCTAAAGTATTTTTCTTGTGTGCTTTTGGGTATAGCACATGTTGCATATTCTTCAATAAAAGACAACGCAGTATCATCCATATCTGTTCCAAATTTGGGGGCATATTTGATCCATATTAGCATATGTATGTGAGGAGCACCTCTCGCTTGTTACTCCTTTCTCCAAAAGAAATCCAGAACCTCTCCAAGAGGAGGATTTTTTCTTTTTGGTGATAAAAGACATCATAGCTTCAGATCTATGATTGAAATACCTGCATACATTAACTGGATCCAAACAACACAATTCTCCAGGTGTCTTGTATTCAATATTTACTATATTTGGATTTGCCTCTCAAAGAAATTGAAGTAAATCATCCCAAGCATATTCAGCACAGCTTAGAGTAAGGAACCATGTAGGAGTTCCGACGTTCCTTAGCATACATTTAAGTTCTCCATGACGACGGAACCTGTACTCATTAATACTACACTGACATGCCATGAGATTAATCAGCTGAGATTCTAAAACATTATCTCTCAGATGTACTTTATCCATAAATTCATGTCCTGAAACATTTTGCAGATGTACACCTGTTTTCAATATATAGTTGACTGCATAAGAAAATCCAGACAAGTCACTCTCAAACAAAAGATTAAACAAATATGGAATACATTGGCAAAATCTTGTATCTTCTGCATGCAATGTTGATATCTAGTATCTAGATGCAGGAATCTGCACAGGTCGTTCATCATATTGTCCTCCTTTTCCTGTTGGAAACAACTGAGGGAAACAATGAGCTTCCAAGCTTTCTTCCCATACACTAATGGGACTTCCCATTGCTTCTTTCATTTGAAATAAGTCAATAAGTATTCCCCATCACTGAATGAACACTGTAATGTTCGTAGATTTCTTCAGTTCTGGACACATCCACTTTTTCAATTTCTCCAGTTGACGAGTCACTATCTTCTTCCACAGTTATTTCTTCTTCTCCCACATACACAATTTTATAGTATTGATTATTTTTTACCAGATACAACGTTGCCTTTTTCACTTTCCTAACATCCACTAATTCTTGCCAGATTTTCTTACTCTTAGTAGGAATGCCATTAACAAGAATAACTAGAGGTTCATCTTCTACATTTTCGACACCAATTGTTTCAATATTTTTCTTTAAATCTAGAGGCAAATATAAAACTCTTCCCTTTAATCCTCTCTGTAAATCTGATAGAGGCAATTTCCCTGTCTGAGGCTCCATACAAACAATAGCCTGAAATGGATGCACACATTGACTAAAAATAGACTCATAGGTATTTAAATCTATCAGTTCAGAAGGAATATTTACCAACTCAAGATAATTAGGCTCAGCTCTTGCAGGCATTTTGTTCTTGTCTAATTTTGTATAACAATATTTACAAATACGCTGATCCGAACCCAAATCAAAACAATTCTCTACCAACAAATAAGTTGCAAATTCCTTCCACTCATTATTATTGTACTTTTCACTTTTTAAATACAGATTAACAGTCCTGGTCTGATTTTTATGATGAGTTCATCGACAACAAATATGAGAATAATTTGGTCTTTCACCTGAAATCACCTTAAAATTCGTATTGTCTTGTCAAAATTTTCTGTACTACAATGTTGTACATTCTCTTCCACATTTCCTTCTATTAATGTATTAGTTTCTGCACTGTCTTCCCCAGGACCAAAGTAACTAACCTGAATTTCTTCACAAATGTACATTACATCTGATACAGATCCTCGCAAAAGAGCACTGTTCAACTTTTTTAACATTAGTGCTGGACCTTTTGCATAATACAATGTTTTGACTCATTTCCTCATTTGAGTATGATGAACTGCTAACATCCTGAAATGGTGAAAAACACTTTGACATACTTTATTAGAAAGACAAGTAAGAGAATGACCTTGCAAACCAGGTATCAACATCCTACCCTTAGGGTTATTTTATCGCAACACCACTCAAATAGCAAGAAGCGGGACAGACCTGTCTGGCAGGGCACAAACCCAGGGTCCAAAGGAGTTTATTGTCCCAACGCAAAATACATTTCAGTCACTTACCAACCTCGAGAAGATAGATTGCCTGGGCCCCCCAGTACCAGCAGATATCAACACGCCGAGTGGGATAGTTGTAAATAAGGAGCTTCCTGTATTTAGCATGCCTATAATAACTACCCATGTAGGAACAAGGTTACTTAGCTGGAACATCGCCTGGCTAAGTAACAAGACCGATAACATCAACTGGAGGGACTGCCTCACAGAGTGCGACATTATTGGGCTACAGGAGACCTGGGACACTAAAAGTATTTTTTGTCTGGACGGTTACACAGCATTTTGGTCACCAGCAGTTGCCTCCTCAATGGGGAGGGCCAAGGGAGGGTTGTTGACCTTGATCTCTCTCAAAATTGAGGGCACCTACACTAAAGTGGAGACCGGCACACCTTATAGCTTGGCTTTTAATTTTTATAATTCTTTTGACAAAGCTTTTTATAATGAACATTTAGTTAGGCTATATGATTTCTTGGAAATATAGTAAAAAAAACTGTAAATTCCTATTCGCTTTTTGTGTCTTGTGATTTTAACGTTCACTGTTGTAAAGGAAACTGTTATGTTTGGGATAGTTTACGGCCAACTGACTTTGAGCACTCACCGCAGGGATCTTATCTGGAGGAATTGGTGGCAGAAAATGATCTGACATACCCAAAGTATACTGAAGGGGATATTACCACATTTAAGGGCAAAGGCCCCGGGTCAACTATAGATTATATCTTTGTGAGTACGCAGGTATAGTGTCTCCTGATCCACCTTTAGTGACCATAACCCCATTACCCTAACCGTGGAAGATAATCTAAAGAAAAAGGAGAAACCCAACAGGACAGTGGGCAATCTAGACATACGGCCAACAGACCAAGCTCGTCGATTAAAATGGTGTCGGGTGATCGCTCATGAGTTTCATGACAACCTAGTAGCCAATGTTGGTCGTGAAAAGTCTATCTGTCTGACAGAGGGAAAGTTGGATGAGGAGGTCCTGGAGGCTTATTCTAAAATCTGCACCTAAATTGACAGCGATCTCAAACTGTCACGAAAAGGCCATGAAGGGGTTGGGGAGAGATGGTTCGACCACAACTGCTCCGTAACCCATCGGAAGATGTTGATAGCATTGAAAACCACCCCCCCGGATAAATCGGTTATAGCCAGTCTAAGGAAAATATACAAAGTGGCCATAATGAACCGGAAGAAGGAAATAAAGGAGGAGGCCTGGAATGAGCTTTAATCTATTGACGTCATTAAAAATAGCGCTAAATTCTGGGCGGTGGTCAATAGGCCCTTTTTTCAGGACTCATATAATAGTGAGCTTGACTGTGGTATTCAGGAGCAGGTGTGGTACAATCATTATAAACACGTCTATGATGGGGAAGTTCAATGTGCTAACCCGGCCCTCAATACTGAAGAATATACCCTATCCTTTACTGAGGCAGAGGTAGCCAAGGCAATAATGTTAATGACGAGCAACAAGGCCCCTGGACCGGACGGAGTGCCGGCAGACCTTTTTAAGTCTGACATTAAGACATGGTCAAAGATACTGTATAATGTCTTTGTCAATGCCTGCCATCTGGGTCTGCCTAACTCATGGGCAAAATCCGTCATAGTTCCCATCTTTAAAAAAGGTAATAGAGGGGATCCTAGTTGCTACCGTCAGATATCTCTTATTGAATCCTCAGTTAAGGTATTAGGAAGGATGGTGTTAAGCCAACTAACTGGCTGGTTGGAGGAGACAGGGACACTCGCAGTCCTGAAGTATGGCTTTAGAAAGGGCATGGGCACAATAGACCAATGTTTAAACCTGCAATTATTGATTGGGAAATACACATTTGCTAATAAGGGAGCACTTTTCCTAGCTTTCATGGACCTGTCATCGGCTTTTGACCGAGTGAACAGGTCCAAACTGTGGACCACACTACTGGCATCAGGAGTTGATAAAAACATTGTCCACTTCCTAGCAGATTTACACAGGGATCTATCTGCCACTGTGAGGTACGACCAGATGGGTAATTTTACCGATGGAATTCCTGTTGTATATGGCATCAGGCAGGGGTGTATCCTGGCGCCTTTGCTTTTTACACTTTATATTAACAATTTGGATTCCACTCTACGTGCCTCATGTAAAGACATTCCCTGTGCTGGCAAACGAATGATCCCGGCACTCCTTTACGCGGATGATGCTGCTCTTCTAGCCAGAACCGCGGTAGGACTTCAATTACTTGTAAACTCCTTTGCGGCTTTTATGAGATCACTCGATCTCAGTGTAAATTTCTCCAAATCTCATGTAATGGCGATTGGTCGGAAAACAACCAGGGTTAAAACTCTTCATTGCGAGTGGAACACACTAAAAAAGGTAACAACCTTCCCTTATTTAGGAGTCCTATTTGATGATCGGTGTTCTTGGGGTACCCAATTTTTAGCAAAATAAACTGTACTGACTAGAACCACAGCGGCTGTCCTAGGTTTTGCTCGCAAACTAGGAGCCAGACCCATGAAGGCCCTTTTTCAGATATACAGAGCTAAATGTGTATCTCTTGCAATGTACGGGGCTAACTTGTGGGGCATCAGGAATGTGAAGGCCATTCAGATGGTCGAAGATAAGCTCCTTAGAGAAATCCTATCTGTCCCGCAATCAACAGCCAGTTACATTGTCCACCAGGAATGTGGAATAGGCTTTGTAGAAGATTCTATTGCTGTGGCACCCCTGTTAAAAATGGATAGCAACCTGGCTGAACCCTGAATTAGTGCTAAATCATGAAATTTTGAAAGATTGTATGGCACTCGATCATGGGCGTTGTATTCCCTGGCTTAAATACGTCTATAATCTATCTGTGAAGTTGGGTAGACCTGAAATATACAACGCACCAGAAAGGTTGTTTTGGGGAGACGTAAAATGGACTAAAGAAACATATCTGCAAATTGCCACTATGGCTAGAGAAGAGAGGGAACTGGAAAAGCCAACAGTAAGGGCTCATCAACTGCGAAAGACTACCCTGTCCTTGGAACCATATCTGGATATTGTTACCAACCCCAATCATCGATTCTTATTGACTACATTTAGATTAGATCAATTTCATTTTCTCCTCGGTGACACGCCAGGGTGGAAAAGGGTTGATGATCTTGGGGTTTGCACGTGTGATAATTGTTCCGGGCAGGACAACATGCACTTTATGTTCTTTTGCGAGCACCTTACTAGTATTCGGAAGGTTTTATTCTTCCAATTTTATCAAACAAGGGCTTTGCGCAAGTCAAGCCAGCTCTACTCTATCTGCAGCTATTGTCAAATGTATGGGAAATTTTTAATATTGCCAACTTTGTCTCTGCCGCTGTAAGAACCTTAAGGAAAACAAGTTAAGCTCAAATTGTGTATATACTAATTAATTGTTGTGTCTTGATGTAATTCACCGAAACTACCTTTTTGACTGTTTTATGTATGTAAATATCTGCACGCTTTTTAAGTCTATTTATATGTAATCCATGTTTTTTAATTCTTCTGACATTGTATGTCTTTTAGTATGCTTTTATGGTTTGCACATAAACCGAATAAAGTAATTTTTGACTGACTGACTGACCTTGCAAACCAGTATTTTCTCTCACTCTGCAAGGGTCTAGTCCTTGCAACATCTTAATCTTTTGTTTAACACTTTTCTTAGTATAGTTACGTAAGACACTGCGTAAAAATTCAGTAGATTCCTGCCGTACACTACAAATACTAGTGCAATTCCAAGTATACACTGGAACTTGAGGACGTCGCCCTAAAACTTCATTAGCTAACACCTCTTCTGCATTTCTAGGAACAATTCTCTTTCTCAATAGGACAACCATTTCTAGCCTCATAAGCACGACCACTAGTGTTAACTGCATGCATCAAATCATTACTCTGAAAAAACTCTCTTCATTAAAAAAAGACCCAGAACTTGAACTATGTTTCCGTTCATCCCAAAAAAATCTGAAAAATGCCTTCTGGTAATTACTCTTATCCACTTACTTTTGCCCTTCAATAAATGGATTGGCTTATCTAGAGATCGAATTCTATTGATTACTAAAATAAACAACTTATTTTTCAATTCAAAAGCCTTCTCAACTATATTTTCTATACGTTTCTTCTTTTTTATGAAATGCTGGTTTTCTTTTACATTTATTCATTTCCTACATCAAATGTAAAACAACTCTATTATAAAACACTCTTTTTCTAATTTTCTGAAATTGATTCTTCCTCCTTTTCCTATTCAGTGTTTGTTTAGTAGATGATTTCCCATTGTTTTTCTTTTTTCTCTTGTTTTTCTTTTTTGTTGCAGATACACGGTATGTATTTTTCACATTGTCTACACCACTCCTAGTGTTTGATAACTTCTTCAAAAAAACCTTTGTTGTCTTACCAGGAGTTTTTTTCTTTTTGTTCACACATTGTTGTTCAGGTATATCTTTTGGATGACTTCTCTTTAAATAATAAGCTTCATTATGCTGTTTCCACTTTTCACTTTTTGAAGGCACGATGAATTTCTTTTAGTGTTGATAAATAGAATCTGTTATAAACAATATATATAACATTATAAAAATAAATATATGAAATATACTATTCTATTACTAAATAAATACAATGTAAAATGAATAATTATAAAAAACAACTGTGTAACTGATAACAGAAGTGCATACATACTGCATAAAACTTTCAAGAATTACATCTGGAAGAAGAGTACCTTAATGAATTTATCAGTAGTTGAACTTTTGAGCAGTGAATTGATTAGTACATACTACTAAATGCATCACTAGAACAGTACAAGGGGAAACACATACTATAACAGGAACTGAAGGTATAAAAGACAAGTTTGCAGGTGCATAGAAGACTGCATGCATTATGTGTATGCGTTTGAAGCAGTCCTTGGCCTAAGGCCTACTTCAATGCATCATTACTTGGGTATCGACTAAATAATTACAGTTCTGTAAGGAGATTGCCTGACTGAATGTATAAGTGCTTCAGTGTTAGTTAAGTGAATGGATTACCACAGACTGCTAAATTGGTCACTACAGTACTGCAAGACCAGTCACAGAGTGTTTGGTGGAAGGATTAAAATACAGAATGGAGAATTGAAGATGTGAAACGCAAGTGTGCAGATGGATAGAAGAATGCATATATACATGATAGGGGTTTGGAGCAGTTCATGTCCTAAAGCCTACTTCACTGCATCAGTACTTGAGTACTGACTAAATGATTACAGTTCTGTAAGGAGAGTACCTGATATTCCTTAAAAATCGCCTATATGACTTAAACGCATTCTTTCAACTGTTTAAAGGAGATGCATCAGTGCTGGATCCAGGATCCACCACTGAGTAGGAAAAAGTAATGATAACACTACTTCCCTGCTAAGTGAATTTCCTCCCATTGGATAACATTGGTAAATCTATGTGAAAAAGTTTCTAAGTATCAACTTTTAAAATACAATAATATTCCTTAAAAATCACTACTGTAACCAAAACGCTTTTACTCAACTGTTTACAGGAGATGTCCAGGGACTGAATCTAGGATCCAGTCCTGTGGTTAGAAAAGTAATCCATAAAGTAACTAAATGCAATTAACTAGAAATTCACATTGAGCTCAATGTTGCATTGTATTTGAAATTGTGTTGCCCATTGCAACAACTGTAAGTACTGTACTTAAAAGTCTATTGCCTATTTCCAAAGTATTTGAACTAAGGTATTTCATCCTGAGAAGGTATATTTTGTAATGTAATGTAAAATGTAATTATAGTGTAATTTAAAAAATAAAATTTCTAAAAATAAATAGTATAAATAAATGTAGTAAATCAGTATAAAAAAATAAATATAACAATTAATACATTTAAAATGAGTCATTTACAAAACCTTTGAAATTCACTAATAAAAACATATGTTTCAGACATGTTATAGTTAGGAATTAGCATTTAAAAACCTTTGAAATGCACTGAAAAAAACATAGGTTTCAGACCTTATATAGTTAGGAATTAGCATTTAAAAAACCTTGCAAATTCACTAAAAAACATAGGTTTCAGGCCTTATATAATTAGGAATTAGCATTTAAAAAACCTTTGAAATTCGCTGAAAAAACCATAGGTTTCTGGCCTTATATAGTTAGGAATTAGCATTTAAAAACCTTTAAAATTCACTCAAAAAACTATACGTTTTAGGGGTGTTATAGTTAGCTGGACATTTCACTCATACCAAAACATTGAAATTGCTCCTATATAGTTAGTTGTACTAACTATATTTCGCGCACCCGCAATCCACTGCTGATGATGTCACATATTACATCATTCATGACATGGTCAGTGACATCACTGATGACATCTCAAATGAGAAAATTGCATGTAAAATCATAGCGATATCTAGAGAAGGGGTGCAGCACGCGTACGGAAATTCATTCAATTACGAGCGCGAGCTGCATGCTGATTGGCTGTCAACTGTCTGTCAACGCTCGAAACCAGGAAGTGTTGGTGGCCATCTTGTGCCTCGGTAGAACCGAGTAACAAGAAAACAGTAAAGAAAGTTGATAAATTAGGGAAGGGGGTAGGCTACAAACATTGTGATCCTTTACGCTTGCTCAGGAGGTTGTACATGGATGTTTTGGCGCAATTTCTCTTTTTTTTTTAAAAAGAACAATCGCTGAGTACGCGTACGGAAATACGTAGCATTACAAGCAGGAGCTGCATGCTGATTGGTTGTGAACTGTCTGTGAACACTCAATACCAGGAAGTGTTGGCAGCCATCTTGTTCATCGCTAGAAGCGAGTCACAAGAAAACAGTAAACAAAGTTGAGAAATAAGGAAAGGGGGCAGGGTTGAACCATCCTGACCCTGTAGGCTTCGTCAGGGGTTAGGTTTAGAAATTTTAGGCTTTTTTTTATTTGATTTTGAATAGAAAAATGGCGGAGTACACGTTTTTACGTGCACGAGCTGCATGCTGATAGGTTGTCGACACTCCAAACCAGGAAGTGTTGGCAGCCGTGTTGTTGGTCGCTAGAACCGAGTCAGAAGACAAAAGTTAAAAAAATAAACAAAAGGCGAGAAATAAGGAAAGGGGGCATGGTAGTAAATCCTGATCCTGTAGGCTTGCTCAGGAGTCGTTTATGGATTTTTAAGCTCTATATATATATATATATATTTTTTAATAGAAAAATAGCGGAGTACCCATATTTACATGCATGCTGATTGGTTTTCAACTGTCTGTCGACACTCCAAACCAGGAAGTGTTGGCAGCCGTGTTGTTGGTCGCTAGAACCGAGTCACAAGAAAACAGTTAAAAAAAAAAAAAAAGTTGAGAAATAAGGAAAGGGGGTATGGTAGAAATATCCTGATCCTCTAGGCTTGCTCAGGGGGTCCTTCATGGATTTTTAAGCTCTATATATGTTTTTTATTTACAATGGAAAAATTGCGGCGTAAGCGGACGTACAATCATGAGTTGCATGTTGATTGGCTGTCAACGCTTGAAAGTAGGATGTGTTAGCAGGAATGTTTTATTTTGAAGTGTGGCCGAGGGGGCGTACATGCCCTGGGGTCCGCCACCTTCCTGGGGCAGTAATCTTTAAACCAGAGTGGCCGTGAGGGCACAGACCTCCTAGTTCTGGGGGTTACCACTTTTTGGGGCTTTTTAATTTTGGGAGGGGTTTGCGCTCATTCCGTCCTGGAGCTCTTGATTGTTTTGGGGACCACCATATCTCAGGGCCGACTCCTGCAGTGTCCCGGGGTGTGTCGTTAGAGAGCAGCATAAAAAAACTGCTCTTTCTGAGAAAGAAATTTCGGCTCTCGAAGGATGCGGGGAGACGGCTGGGACCGTGTGGGCATTGGTGTTCCCCACACAGTTCGTAATGATATTTCTTGAATCCCGGGGAATGGGTTCATTTGCAGGTCCATAAACATTCATACATATAGTTTTTGCTAAATTCTTTTTTGTGTTGGGGAACAGATTATTAGTCCAGTGACTTTGTTATGCATGTATGTTTTTTTCTTTTTCTTTACTTGTATTCCGTTTTATTTACAATATGTTTCTACGTCTCTTCAGTATGAGTTCTACAGCGTAGCGTCTGTGGCAGTGTTGTTTTTTGTTTGCCTCCCTCCACCCTAATTGACAACGTAATGGGGGCACTGCTGTTGTCTCAGTTTTAAGTTTGCAACACAGTCGGTAGGATAAATAAAGCACTTGACACAATGTACAGTGACATATTCATTGTATTTAATTTTACAATGTTTTTAAAATAGAATATATTCATGTACAAAATATTGTTTTATTTGAAAAATAAATATTTTATATAATTTTTTTGAATCCCCACATGAGCTGATATTATAGTAAAGATAAAAAGAAGTGTTTATGTACAAGGAGCTACAACAGAAGAAATTCAGTATGGAAAATCAATAACACAATTTGAACACATTTTCGAAATTAGTAACAGTGTCATAGACGAGCTGAACATACTTTTTACAAGTAGCGAGAATGAAGAGGAAGATATAAATGCTGGAGATATTATCTGATATATTAGCTGTGATTTCCTAGATTAAAGGTTAGATGTGGATTTTCTGGAAGAATTACATGACATTGAGTATGATCATATGAGTTTTGAAATTGATAATGAGGTATATGAAATACATGATGAAATTATTTTAGGTCTATTAAGTTATGAGATGTTATAAGAATACATTTATTAAAATGGCTGCAAGTGTGCTAATTACCCAGTGCCTTTAGCCGGGGAAGTAGTTACAACAAAAAGGCTCGATGTTCAATCAGAATGTGATATTGAAGAATAATTGATAATACCTGTCAAGAAAGGCAGGAAGTGTGCAATTTAAGCACTGCTTTCGGCTGAGGTAGGTCATACTAATTAGAAGATAATGTCAAAAAAGTAATGTTGAGCATAGTGATGCTCCTGATCCATGCATTTTATTAGGTCGATAGAATGTTCCTCGTAGGACAAGACTTCATCACAATAAATGCATAGAATGTTAATTTCACCGAAATGAGGATTAATTTGTGGGTGTGGATTGCTTGCTGAATATGCTGCTGCAGCAATTGCTGTGATTGGTTCAGCAGTAGGTGGGTTCTCTCTGCAAATGAAAAGGAGGACATTTTTCTGTGTTAGGCTCTATACGATTAATAGCCTGAAATGGATGGACACATTTAATAAGAATAGACTCATAGGTATGTAAATCCATCAGTTCAGAAGGAATTATCACGAAGTCTACATTATTATACACAGCACAAGAAGGCATTTATTTTGTTCTTATCTAATTTGTTATAAAAATATGGTGATTAGAATGCAATTCAAAACAATTCTGTGATAAATAAGTTGTGAAATTTTCGTCATTATTATTTTCCTTTTTAAATACAGATGAACAGTACTGGTTTGGTTTTTATAACGAGTTTGTTGAAAACAAATGGAAGAATAATTTGGTGTTTTGGTGTTAGTGAATTCACCTACAACTTTGTAATATGTTGCTCACAATTATCTACAGTACAACATTGTACATTCTGTTCCACATTTTCTTATATTAACATCTCAGTTTCTGCACGGTTTTTCTGAGGACCAAAGTACCTAAGCTGAATTTCTTCAGAGACATTTGTTACATCTGATTCAGATGCACGGATAAGAGTACTGTTAATTTTTTTAACATTAGTGCTGGAATTTTTGCGTAATACACTGTTCTGATTAATTTTCTAATTTGAGTATGATGAACTGATAACATTCTGAATTGGTTAAAAACACTTTAGCATACTTTTTTAGAAAGACACAGCAGTGAATGACTTTGCAAACCAGTATTTTCTCTCACTTTGCAAGAGTCTAGTGCGTGCCACATCTTAATATTTTGTTAAACACTTTTGTTATTATACTTAGGTAAACAGTTACATTAAAAAATGTAATAGATTCTTAACTTACAGTATAAATACTACTACAATTGGAAGCGTTCACTGGAGTTTTAGAATGTGTCCCTAAAAGTTCCTCCGGTAAAACTTCTTTTGCATTTCTAGGAACAATTTTGTGCTTCACAATAGCACAACCATTTCTAACCTCATAGGTCCGAATACTAGTGTCATCTGTATGTAAATCATTACTCTGAAGATAACTTGTCATTAAAAAAGGCTTAGAACTTGATCTATCGTTTCATTCTCCTAAGAAAAATGTCTGAAAAATTATGTGTTACTTTCTCTTTTCAATTTACTTTTGGCCTTCATTAAAGGGATCGATGAATGCAATTTTGTCACAGTTAACAGAACTGTAAGGAAATGTGATGACATTTTGAAATTGTCTGTTTTAAATAAATCAATATTGTATTGAATGTTTTTTGTACTACTGGCGGTATTGGTATCTAGTTGTGAACTCTAGTGAGCACAGAATTTATTGGAGGCTCTTCTTTGTAGACATAAGAGAAATTTACATGCAAAAGTGAATTGAAATTGTGAACCCTGCTGTTTGTAATGTATATCGAAGGTACTAATCGATACAAATATTGATGAATGCTATTTTGTACAGTTAACAGAATGTGAGGACATAGTATAATTGTCTCTGCCTTAAGGAAAGCAAGGCTGAATACAATGCTGTCCTTAATGTAGAAGGGAAGCTGAATGCAAGTTGTGTACCTTGCTGTCTGCAGGTTAGATTCAAGGCAGTTGATACAAAGATTGAAGAATGCTATTTAGTTGCAGATAACATAAATTGAGGTCCCAGCAGAATTGTGTTTGGGTGAAGGAAAGCAAGGATGAATACAATGCTGTCCTTAATGTAGAAGGAAAGCTGAATTGAAGTTGTGAACTCTGCTGTCTGCAGTGTAGATTGAAGGCAGTTGTTGAGACAAAGATTAAAGAATGCTATTTAGTTACAGATAACAGAATCTGAGGACGTAGAATTGTATTTATGATAAGGAAAACAGTGTTGAATGTAATGCGGTCCTTAATGTAGAAGGAAAGCTCAATTGAAGTTGTGAACTCTGCTGTCTGCAGTGTAGATTGAAGACAGATGTTGAGACAAAGATTGAACATTGCTGTTTAGTTTCAGATAACAGAATCTGAGGACAGAGTAGAATTGTATCTGTGATAAGGAAAACAGTGTTGAATGTAATGCGGTCCTTAATGTCGAAGTAAAGGTGAATTGAAGTTGTGAACCCTGCTGTCTGCAGTGTAGATCGAAGGTAGTTGTTGATAGAAAGATCGGTCAATGCAAGTTGTTAACCCAGATGTTTTCAGTGTAGATTGACGGTAGTTGTTGACAGAAAGATTGAAGAATGCAATTTAGTTACAGATAACAGAATCTGAGGACAGAGAATTGTATTTGTGATAAGGAAAACAGTGTTGAATGTAATGCGGTCCTTAATGTAGAAGGAAAGCTCAATTGAAGTTGTAAACTGTGCTGTCTGTAGTGTAGATTGAAGGCAGTTGTTGAGACAAAGATTGAAGAATGCTATTTAGTTACAGATACAGAATCTGGGGACATAGAATTGTATTTGTGATAAGGAAAACAGTATTGAATGTAATGCGGTCCTTAATGTAGAAGGAAAGCTCAATTGAAGTTGTGAACTCTGCTGTCTGCAGTGTAGATTGAAGGCAGTTGTTGAGACAAAGATTGGAGATTGTTCTTTAGTTACAGATAACAGAATCTGAGGACGTAGAAATGTATTTGTGATAAGCAAAACAGTGTTGGATGTAATGCGGTCCTTAATGTAGAAGGAAAGCTCAATTGAAGTTGTGAACTCTGCTGTCTGCAGTGTAGATTGAAGACAGTTGTTGAGACAAAGATTGAACATTGCTGTTTAGTTTCAGATAACAGAATCTGAGGACAGAGTAGAATTGTATCTGTGATAAGGAAAACAGTGTTGAATGTAATGCGGTCCTTAATGTCGAAGTAAAGGTGAATTGAAGTTGTGAACCCTGCTGTCTGCAGTGTAGATCGAAGGTAGTTGTTGATAGAAAGATCGGTCAATGCAAGTTGTTAACCCAGATGTTTTCAGTGTAGATTGACGGTAGTTGTTGACAGAAAGATTGAAGAATGCAATTTAGTTACAGATAACAGAATCTGAGGACAGAGAATTGTATTTGTGATAAGGAAAACAGTGTTGAATGTAATGCGGTCCTTAATGTAGAAGGAAAGCTCAATTGAAGTTGTAAACTGTGCTGTCTGTAGTGTAGATTGAAGGCAGTTGTTGAGACAAAGATTGAAGAATGCTATTTAGTTACAGATACAGAATCTGGGGACATAGAATTGTATTTGTGATAAGGAAAACAGTATTGAATGTAATGCGGTCCTTAATGTAGAAGGAAAGCTCAATTGAAGTTGTGAACTCTGCTGTCTGCAGTGTAGATTGAAGGCAGTTGTTGAGACAAAGATTGGAGATTGTTCTTTAGTTACAGATAACAGAATCTGAGGACGTAGACATGTATTTGTGATAAGCAAAACAGTGTTGGATGTAATGCGGTCCTTAATGTAGAAGGAAAGCTCAATTGAAGTTGTGAACTTCGCTGTCTGCAGTGTAGATTGAAGGCAGTTGTTGAGACAAAGATTGAACATTGCTATTTAGTTTCTAATAACATAATCTGAGGACAGAGTAGAATTGTATCTGTGATAAGGAAAACAGTGTTGAATGTAATGCGGTCCTTAATGTAAAAGGAAAGGTGAATTGAAGTTGTGAACCCCGCTGTCTGCAGTGTAGATCGAAGGTAGTTGTTGACAGAAAGATCGGTCAATGCAAGTTGTCAGCCCAGTTGTCCGCAGTGTAGATTGAAGGTAGTTGTTGACAGAAAGATTGAGGAATGCTATTTAGTTACAGATAACAGAATCTGAGGACATAGAATTATATTTTTGATAAGGAAAACAGTGCTGAATGTAATGCGGTCCTTAATGTAGAAGGAAAGCTCAATTGAAGGTGTGAACTCTGCTGTCTGCAGTGTAGATTGAAGGCAGTTGTTGAGATAAAAATTGAAGAATGCTATTTAGTTAGAGATAACAGAGTCTGAGGACATAGAATTGTATTTGTGATAAGGAAAACAGTAATGAATGTAATGCGGTCCTTAATGTAGTGTTGTATTTCTATCTAGGACCCTAATTCGATATTTCCAATTTATGCCCTTATATGGCTATAATAAATAATATCCTTATAAAGGCATAAGAATCATATCCATATTTAGTCATAGCCCATGCAGTCCAAATTAAGCAAGGCTACTTCCCCAGACTCCTAGAAAGTACACCGAGTTCTCTAAACACCACCAAACCTCCAGCAACCTGGGAATTCCCCATGCTTTTGTTTTGATTTGTCCTAGAACTCCTGTGAGCACTGAAAGAACGGCCAGTTCTTAGTGACATCTTTATTGACGTCTTATGTCTAACCTTATGTCAAACTCGGCACCTTTCAGGTATAAATATACCAATGTTGCCTTAAGCAAACACACTGTGGTTTGGAGCAGAGCGGCTATCTACTTGCCCGAGAGCCCAGCTGATGCGAGAGCCCACGGACGCCGCCCCTCCCTTTTGATGCACTGAGTGAGACGCTGTCTTTTCTCCAGCCGAGAAATCCAGCTTCGGTGTTTCCAGCTGCCCTTGCGGGTTGTTGGGATATCGAGTCCTGAGAAAGAGATACCAGACCTCCTGCTTTCTATTACCCAGGTACGGAGTTGACTAAACCCTTAAAGAGAATGCTTGATTCAGATCCTTGGCAAAAACCAACTTAACTTAAACTGCTACTTACTCACTCCTTCCCACGTATTAGGCTTAGGTCAGGTACACCGGGGTAGGCGTATTTAGAAGCACCAGTTGAGTACGTTAGTCAATGTATTTATGTATGTATATATTTTATCTATTTTAAAGTATCATATGGCTAAGAAACTGTATCAATGCTTTTACAGTATTATTTCATAATACTACTTTTACTGTACGCACTTTACTTTATACTAAGTATTGCAATTGTGGCAATTTCTTTCTCTTGCATGAGAAAGAAGACTGCTCAATAAATAACACCTTTTATTGAAAACACCTGTCTCTCTATTCTCTGCACTCTGGTGAAACTAAGTATGCACAATTGACTGAGTAAAAAAGCTGTCTATTGTTTTCACACGACTCTAGAGATACACTCTTATTCTGAGGGAGCAAAGTTGTCATGTTTTATGGTTGTCAGAAGCTAATCCCTTCTTGTCTATCCAGGGAAGTTAAACTCCTCCTTGTTTACTCGAGAAAGTTTCTAGTGACCTCTGATCTAGCTGGCAAAACTAATTAAGTCTAATATAGTCAGTAGAGACCTAGTCGACCTCAGTCCTACGTCTACACTGCTGTTTATTTAATTCCAATGCGCAGAGCCTATTGGGAATATAGGAACTACACTACAGTAGAAGGAAAGCTCAATTGAAGTTGTGAACGTTGAAAGTTGTCTGCAGTGTAGATTGAAGGCAGTTGTTGATACAAAGGTTGAAGATTGCAATTTAGTTACAGATAACAGAATCTGAGGACACAGTAGAATTGTATCTGTGAAATGGAAACAGTGTTGAATGTAATGCGGTCCTTAATGTAGAAGGAAAGGTGAATTGAAGTTGTGAACCCTGCTGTCTGCAGTGTAGATCAAAGTTAGTTGTTGGCAGAAAGATCGGTGAATGCAAGTTGTCAACCCAGTTGTCCACAGTGTAGATTGAAGGTAGTTGTTGCAGAAAGATTGAAGAATGCTATTTAGTTACAGATAACAGAATTTGAGGACATAGAATTGTATTTGTGATCAGGAAAACAGTGTTGAATGTAATGCGGTCCCTAATGTAGAAGGAAAGCTCAATTGAGGTTGTGAACAGTGCTGTCTGCAGTGTAGATTGAAGGCAGTTGTTGAGATAAAGATTGAAGAATGCTATTTAGTTACAGATAACAGAATCTGTGGACATAAAATTGTATTTGTAATAATGAAAACAGTGTTGAATGTAATGTGGTCCTTAATGTTGAAGGAAAGCTCAATTGAAGTTGTGAAGTCTCTGTCTGCAGTGTAGATTGAAGGTAGTTGTTGAGACAAAGATTTAAGATTGCTATTTAGTTACAGATAACAGAATCCGAGGACAGTATAGAATTGTATCTGTGATAAGGAAAACAGTGTTGAATGGAATGCGGTCCTTAATGTAGAAAGAACAGTGAATTGAAGTTGTGAACCCTGCTGTCTGCAGTGTAGATCGAAGGTAGTTGTTGATAGAAAGATTGGTCAAAGCAAGTTGTCAACCCAGATGTCCTCAGTGTAGATTGACGGTAGTTGTTGACAGAAAGATTGAAGAATGCTATTTAGTTACAGATAACAGAATCTGAGGACATAGAATCGTATTTGTGATAAGGAAAACAGTGTTGAATGTAGAGCGGTCCTTAATGTAGAAGGAAAGCTCAATTGAAGTTGTGAACTCTGCTGTCTGCAGTGTAGATTGAAGGCAGTTGTTGAGATAAAGATTGAAGAATGCTATTTAGTTAGAGATAACAGAATCTGAGGACATAGAATTGTATTTGTGATTAGGAAAACAGTAATGAATGTAATGTGGTCCTTAATGTAGAAGGAAAGCTCAATTGAAGTTGTGAACTCTCTGTCTGCAGTGTAGATTGAAGGCAGTTGTTGAGACAAAGATTGAAGATTGCCATTTAGTTACAGATAACAGAATCTGAGGACAGAGTAGAATTGTATCTGTGAAATGGAAACAGTGTTGAATGTAATGTGGTCCTTAACCCCTTCGACGCTCATGACGAGCCCAGCTCGTCATGGAGTTTCCATTGGTTTCAATGGAAATTACATGGGAGTGTTGGGCATGGCTTAGCATCCAAGTGGTTAATGTAGAAGGAAAGGTGAATTGAAGTTGTGAACCCTGCTGTCTGCATGTAGATCAAAGTTAGTTGTTGGCAGAAAGATCGGTGAATGCAAGTTGTCAACCCAGTTACCCAATGTAGATTGAAGGTAGTTGTTGACAGAAAGATTGAAGAATGCTATTTAGTTACAGATAACAGAATTTGAGGACATAGAATTGTATTTGTGATCAGGAAAACAGGGTTGAATGTAATGCGGTCCTTAATGTAGAAGGAAAGCTCAATTGAAGTTGTGAACTCTGCTGTCTGTAGTGTAGATTGAAGGCAGTTGTTGAGGCAAAGATTGAAGATTGCTATTTAGTTACAGATAACAGAATCTGTGGACATACAATTGTATTTGTGATAAGGAAAACAGGGTTCAATGTAATGCGGTCCTTAATGTAGAACGAAAGCTCAATTGAAGTTGTGAACTCTGCTGTCTGCAGTGTAGATTGAAGGCAGTTGTTGAGGCAAAGATTGAAGATTGCTATTTAGTTACAGATAACAGAATCTGAGGACAGAGTAGAATTGTATCTGTGATAAGGAAAACAGTGTTGAATGTGATGCGGTCCTTAATGTAGAAGGAAAGGTGAATTGAAGTTGTGAACCCTGCTGTCTGCAGTGTAGATCGAAGGTAGTTGTTGACAGAAAGATCGGTGAATGCAAGTTGTCAACCCAGTTGCCGCAGTGTAGATTGAAGTAGTTGTTGACAGAAAGATTGAAGAATGCTATTTAGTTACAGATAACCGAATTTGAGGACATAGAATTGTATTTGTTATAAGGAAAACAGTGTTAAATGTAATGCGGTCCTTAATGTAGATGGAAAGCTCAATTGAAGTTGTGAACTCTGCTGTCTGCAGTGTAGATTGAAGGCAGTTGTTGACACAAAGATTGAAGAATGCTATTTAGTTGCAGATAACAGAATGTGAGGTCACTGTAGAATTGTCTCTGGCTTAAGGAAAGCAAGGCTGAATACAATGCTGTCCTTAATGTAGAATCGAAGCTACAATGAAGGTGTGAACGCAGCTGTCCGTAGTGTAGATTGAAGGCAGTTGTTGACATAAACGTCGATGAATGCCATTTAGTCACAGATAATAGAATCTCAGGATACAGTATACTTGTATGTGCCTTAAGGAAAGCAAGGTTAAATGTAATGCTGTCCTTAATGTAGAAGGAAAGGTGAATTCAAGTTGTGAACCCAGCTGTCTGCAGTGTAGATTGAAGGCAGTTGTTGACAGAAAGATCGATGAAAGTTATTTAGTCACTGTTTGCATAACCTGAGGACACAGTATAATTTGTTAACCATAGACCATACTGCCTCTTTTTTAATATTGGTAGAGTTTTATTAAGCTTTTTATTATACAAGAACGGCAGGAAGTGTGAAAATTACCCACTGCCATTGATGAGTAATAGTTACGAAGAAGGCTCAATAAGGTGTCTGCACTTTGAATTTTAAGAAAAAAAATTGATAAGACCAGCTAAGAAAGGCAGGAAGTGCGCAAATTTCCCACTGCCTTCTGAAAACGGCTTGATAAAGGGACTTGAGTTTGAATCAGAATATGAAATTCAAGAGTATTTGATAATCCCAGCCAAGAAAGGCAGGAAGTTTGCAAATTTTGCACTGCCATCGGCTGGTTTAGTAGCTATAACAAAAAGGTACAATAAAGGGCCTGCATTTTGAATATGGATATGAAATAGAATAATAGTTGTTAACCATAGCCAAGAAAGGTAGAAAGTAGGTGTGTGTGTGTATGTGTAGATGTTGTGTTGATTGAGTGGAAGATGAATAATGTAAAAAAACAAGAAAGGTTAAAAGTGTGCAAATTACCCACTGCCATTCAAGGGTAGTAGTTACCAAGAAGGCTCAATAAAGTGCCTGTAATTTCAAGTTGTATTGCAAGAAGGATAATTGATAACCGCAGTCAAGAAAGGCAGCAAGTGTGCAAATTTCCCAGGGCCTTCGGCTGGGGTAGTAGCTACAACAAAAAGGCTTGAAAAAGGACCTTGACTTTGAATCAGAATATGAAATTGAAGAATGATTGATAACCCCAGAGAAGAAAGGCAGCAAGTATGCAAATTTCTTACTGTTTTCGGCTGGGGTAATTGTTACTAAAAAAAGGCTTGATAAAGGGCTTTCATTTTGAATAGGAATATGAAATAGAAGAACAGTTGAGAACCATAGGTAAGAAAGGCAGCAAGTAGTTGTGTGTGTGTGTAGATGTTGTGTTGATTGAGTGGAAGATGATCAATGTGAACAAATAAGAAAGGCTGCAAATGAGAAAGTTATCCACTGCCATTCACGAGTAGTAGTTACCAAGAAGGCTCAATAAAGGGTATGTACATTGAATTAGGATAAGAAAATTGAAGATTTGATAACCATAGACCATACTGGCTCTTTCTTTAATATTGGTAGACTTTAATTAAGGTTTTTATTATACATGAACGGCAGGAAGTGCGCAAATTATCCACTGCCATTGATGAGTAATAGTTATGAAGAAGGCTTAATAAAGGGCCTGCACTTTGAATTCCAATTTGAAGAAAAATAATTGATAAGCCCAGCTAAGAAAGGCAGTAACTGTGCAAATTTTTCACTGCCATTTCCCAGTTGCTGCAAACTAAGAAAAGCAGGTCTGCATTGCCGCCAAGCACCTTGCCTCAAATACTGTTTAATCCATCTTTTTCGCTCCGTCTCATACAGTTTGCAAAACAGTACTACATGAAAGGTGGATTGCAGCGACATGTTATCACAGGAGCAAAGAGCTAAGGTTCTAGACCAATCATTTTTACTTGGAAATGTGACCAGCCGGTGAAATAATTTAAACCTAAATCTGGTCAGGATGAATCGGTCAAAGCCCACGGTACTCATGGTTAGATATGGTTGTAATGTATAGGTTGTCAGCTACAATTGGTGATCAATTACTGTTTTCTTCGTTATCTCCCCTGCACATCTTAGTAAGTCGAAATGGGCCATGCATAACCTCTTCAGTTCTTTTTTCGAATCATTCCTAATTAAATCCGGATTACTAAACAGCTCAGGCCGTTGGAGGTCAGTTAATGATTTCCTAATATACTCAAGCCAGATAATGCGTTTCGCATTATCTAGACCCATGACATCCCTAATAATATCCTGGTTTAGGCCAAGAGCTTCTGATACCCATACTCTGCGCCAGAGCAGTATAGGTTGCAATTTAATCAGGTCAGTAATGTGGTCCATCCCTAATTCCGCATGACAATTAAAAATTGAGGTGATCTTTGGAAGAGCTAACAGGTATCTAAAAAATTTGTTTTCTTCAACCTGTAGCAATAATGTATCCTGGTATCCCCAGATCCCTGCCCCATACAATGCGATGCTTCTGCATTTGGCAACATACATTTTAAGCATGATTTCAGGGGGTCTTTTGCCCAGCTTAGAGGAGAAGTTCTTCAGTGCTGCTATTGATTGTTTAAAAGATAGGGTCCTGTTCTTAACCTCAGGTCCCCAGGTGCCAGAACCATCAATTAATGCCCCCAAGTATGGGAAGGTTTTAATGTATTCAATTTCAAGTCCTGAGACTTTGAGGTATTTACAGGTAGCACGACCTTTGCCACAACGCATCACATATGATTTCTTTGCATTTATGTTAATGCCCCTTGCTTCCATGAATTCTAAATATTTTGTAAGGGCCTTCTGCGCACCCACCTTCGTTCTTGCCATCAATACCGCGTCATCCGCGTACAAAAGTGATACAATCTGCTTGTTTCCAAACCTTGGGGAGTTGATTTTGCTGGCCCCCAGTTCAGCCTCAAGGTTATTCGTATAGAGGGAAAAAAGAAAAGGGGCCAGCACACAGCCTTGTCTTACACCTTTTTCTATGCTAAAGGACCCGTGCACTCCCCTCCTCGGCCCGTGTCTTACTTTAGATGTTGCCCCTGAATAGAGCTGCCGTAAAAATAATACAATGGCTGGCTCGACTTCCATCTCCTCAAGTATTTGCCACAATTTAGTATGCATCACACAATCAAAGGCGGCAGAGAGGTCGACAAAAATTGCTTAAAGACATCCCTCTTTAGCCTGAGTATATTTAGCTTGAAGCAAGACAAAGTTTAGGACCTGCTCTAAGGTGCCCATCCCTTCCCGGAAGCCATACTGCACGGGCCTTAACATGCCGTGCTCCTCGGCCCATGATTGCATTTTATTTAGCACCACTCTCCCTACCATTTTCATGAGGGAGTCTAATAGGGATATTGGTCTATAATTAGATGGACTCTCCCTATCCGCCTTTTTATATATCGGTATTATGACCGATTCCGACCACGTACCAATTAAGCCTGTAGCACAACAAGCCTCGAGGACCCGTGTGCAAAGTGGGGCCCATAATTCTGTATTTAGTTTATAAATATCATTAGGGATCCCATCTGGTCCCGGTGCTTTATTATTTTTACTGGCATGTAGTGCTAACTGTACTTCCTCAAGGGAAATCTCCATAGTTATTGGATGATGGCCACCCCCTTTCGGCAGATACCCTCTTTCCTTAGCCTCATTCTTGGGTTGTCCCTGCATGTTTCTATGGACCTTTGAGAAAAAATCGATCCACGTTTTTTCATCTGTGGCAATCTCTATCCTTGCCGCCTCCTTTTTAGTAAAAAAGGGTGCATTGACTGCCTGCCAGAAGGATCTAGAGTCTCTACACTGTGACGCACTCAACAGATTTTACCACGCTAGATCTTTGATTTCCTTCTTTCGTTGGCGCCTTACCTGGGTGTACACTTTCCTACAGTTTCTTATTACGTCATGTTCCCTTGGTTTGTTACTTAGGGCCACCTTAAGGGCAGTATACACCTTAGTGCACCGAGGGTCAAACCAGCCCATCCCTTTATTAGAGTTATTACTCTGTACCCTGATTAACTTGTCCTGGATGATACTAGTGATGTTACTAAAAGCCTCCAGGGTTTGTTAATAAGAAGAATTCTCATCCATACAGACCATAATGTGTTTAAGAGCCGTAGTTATAATTTCATTCGATTTTTTAATCGGATCTACAATACTCCATTTTAATGCCAGTCCGTTTTGGCGTGCTATAGCAATATTTTGTGTCCAGGTCAGGGACTCAATAGTAGAAAGGCTAATTAGCTCTAAGGTGCTTATAGTCACGCTAAGGGGGAGATAATCACTTAGCCCAATTATGGGAATGTCAAAATCTTCCACACAGTTAGAAAATCTATTTGGTACAATCACAAAGTCTATGACAGAGTGAAGCCCCCTAGCTAAGAATGTGGCACTAAAATCAACCTTAGGAGAACACAGCATATTAGCAAATCCAAGGTCAAAATTGGCCATTATGCTATTTATTATCTCTCCTCTCTCAGTATGCATGAAGTGACTCCTACCCACATTTTCTCCCCTTCCGTAGTCCTCAAACCCGCATGTTTCACGGTCACATATATTTATATTGAAATCCCCTACCCATATCAATATGGTATTTTCCCCATTTGACAGGTAACGGCCACTTAATTCCACCTGTAAATTGTGCAAGACTTCTGCAAAATCCTCGTTCTTTATGTTGTTATAGAAATTAACTATTAGTAGCTCTAGACGATGGTTTAGAATAACAGAAACCAGTTGAAAATGATGTGAAGAGTTTCTACTAGCAATCTTGACAACTTTTAACAAATTGGACACGTAAATGCATATCCCTCCTTTATGCCTACCGTGCAGAGAACGTACTGCAGGAATATGGAAAGTTTTGAAGCCATCAAGGTGTTTCTCGTTTATAAGCCAACTTTCCTGCATACATAAGATATCAATGTCCTGCACGAACTCCCCCCAATTGTATTATGTACTTTGCTCTCTAGCCCACGCACGTTCCAGGAAACAATCCTCACTTGGCTACCCCACTGCCTAGGGGAAAACTGTTCTGACCGTGATTTCTCATTGTCGTAGCTCACCCGCTGAAGTTCCGACATTAATCCCATCCTTATAACTTCTTGCTCATACTTGCACTCTTTACTATTCGGAGTCAATAGTGATGCGCCCTCACTATCCCCTACAGTGGGCGTGGTCCTAAGTGAGTTATCCAGTAGTACATTTTCTTTAATAGTAACTGTTTCCAGTGTGGGGGAACTTAGCAGAGTAGGCACTTCTCCTATTACTCTATTGCCCTGGATTGCATGATCAAACAAGACATACAGTGTTGGAGACTTCCCCAACAGCGCGGCATGTGTGGATATCTGTGTTGCTTTATTTTCTTCACCACCCAGTCAATCACAGTCATTAAGACCGGAAAGGGCTGCAAACCTGTTTAGTGCTTCAAAAACTGGGACATAACCCACATGTCCCCGCTGTATATGGTGTGGATTACATGAATGACTCTTTCTAGGATATCCCCATCCCTGATTTACTTGTGGGTGCGGTATCCTGTTGTATCCCCACCCATTACCTCTATTGGGGTTTGTTCTGTTCAAATCTCTGTAAAAATACTCAAGAGGAACGATCCCAATTCCTTGTCTCCGTGTCCCTGCATAAAACATGACCTCACTAAGGATTCTCCCCACTGGTTCAGGACTATTAAAATTCACTATAACACAGTCCCCTGTTTTATTCTTTCGTGTCCTACCCACCCAAGCCACCTTTCGTGCGATTATGATATTATGCCATATCTTACTACCCTCAGTGGTGTTATTTGCAATCCAATGAGCCACCTTATCTTTGAGCTGACCATAGTTCTCCCTTGTTCCTTTATTCAATACCGGTACATTTCCAAGAACTAATACCAGAGGTGAGGATTCAGGCGGTAAATTAATTACCGGCAACGGAACCCGGTCTTCCAATTGAGCACACCCATCGTCCGGCCCCTTATTCTCAATTAGTTTCCCTAATGTAGTATTTTGTGATCTATTTTCAAGTAATTTATTTCCTGCAGATTTCTGAGGGTGGCCAATATTATTCCGATCTTTAGCTACTACCTTGGTAACTGTGCAGATAGCTGGCGTAGCTTCAGATGCTAGGGTATTGCTATACTCTGACATACTGTCCTTAATATGTTCTGGTGGTACTAAAATGTCCAATTTTCGTGTATTTTCCAGAATTGTTTCGCTTAGGGCATCAAGTTTCCCATTAATGACCCTTAGTCTTTCTATCAGGGGAAAAGTGAAAGATCTTAATAAATGTGTTATTTTTGAAAGTGTCATTTCTAACTCTTTCTCTTTCCCATTTTACTGTTTTATTAGGTTTAGTGGAGGCTTTTTTAGGGGTAGGTATACGTGGTTTGTATGACAATTTAATGATTTTAGGTTTCCTGCCCAAATGGCAGCCCCCTCCCCTCTTTCTTTTACCAACTTGCTTGGGACAAGTAGGTACTGTAGATTGTAAGTCAGTGGCCTGTACGCTTTTCCTGGCCACTATCGGGTGGAAGCCCTCCAAAGATAGACTACTGCATGAGGAAATGTTCAAAGGTGATAGCTCAGCGTCTAAGTCAATAGATTTATCTTCATGTGGTGCCCCTTCTTGTTCGTTAGAGCTTGGCGTAACTAAACTTCTTGGTCCATCATGGACTGGTGTAACAGCATTTTTCAAATCCCCTAGCGAGGAGCGCTTAGTACCCATAATTTCATGTGATAGGCGTTTTTCCGTGAGTGCAATCTCTCTGTCAAAAACCCCAACAGCTCTTATGAAAAAGTCATCCAATGTTCCGTTCAAGCTTCCCCCAGGTCCTGTGGTGCTGCGTTTCCCCCCCCCCCTTCCAGGGATGCGAGCCATAATCAGTTACCAACTATGATGATGACTTACAAAGTTAATGGATAGGAAGTTTTACCACGGAGGTAGAAGCCTTGGAGATGGGGCCCAGCCCAGCCTTATCCGGCCCTGGACGGCGGTAGACGGCCCGCCCTTTGCCCGGGCTTCGCCTGGCGTCCCGCGAGGCGGGGATGAGGCTGAAGTTGGATGCTGGGGATTGAAGTCCCCTGGGCCCGCTCACCACACGGCGACCGCACAGGGATGATAAGAGTGCGGCAGAGGGAGGCAGGCACACAGGCAGAGAACGGCAATCAAGGGTGTTGGCAGCAGGTAGGGTTTCACACACCCAGAGCGCTAGCAAGGCCTCCGATACTATTCCCCACTCAGCATGGGATGAGGCTGAAGTTTATGCACCTCCTGGCGTGTTAAGGTCATGCGCGGATTCCGGTTGCGTTGGATGCTGGGGATTGACGTCCCCTGGGCCCGCTCACCACACGGCGACCGCACAGGGATGATGAGAGTGCGGCAGCGGGAGGCAGGCACACAGGGAGACAATGGCAATCAAGGGTGTTGGCAGCAGGTAGGGTTTCACACACCCAGAGCGCTAGCAGGGCCTCCGATACTACTCCCCGTACGTAAAGTCATGTGACTTTAAAAGGAGAGATTTGTTCATAAGTTTTCCTATTGTAACTATTGAAAGTTCCGTCCCATTATAATCATTCGACTTTGACTTTCCAAGAAGAATCATTTCTTCTGACAAATTTTTCAAATAGAAGGAAGATCATTATAAGAGCAATTGACTCATCTTCAGAGAGAGGTTTCATTCCTGAAGAACCTCCAAAGAAGAGGAAAGAAGCTCTAATTTGACAATTTTTTACTTTTCCAGAAGGGCAAAAAAAGGTTAATGCTCCAAAAGTATCCTGTAAAATTTGCCAAACAACTCTTTCAAGTGTTGATCCATCTAAAAAATACTCCTTTGGCACAGCAAATAGGGTGCGACATGTGAAGAACTTGCACCCCAATAACTTTGCTCGAGCTGCAAGACGGAAGTTGCAAATAGGGTGCGACATGTGAAGAACTTGCACCCCAATAACTTTGCTCGAGCTGCAAGACGGAAGTTGCAGGAGAACCCACCTGCTTCTGCACCAAGCACATCAAGTACTGCAGCAGAATATTCAGCAAGCAGTCCACACCCACAAATTGATCCTGATTTTGCTGACGTTAAAATTGTATGCATTAATTGCGATAGACTTTTATGTTATAGGGAGCTGTCTATTGATCTGATGAAACGCAGGATGCAAGTGCATCGCTGTCCTCAACATTAGTTTTATGGGTTTTTTTCATTCTTTTGTTCCTGTTTGATACTTTTTGGGTTCCAGTTCAATTTTTTTTAGTTTAAAAAAAAAACTTGTTGACAAAACACAAAAAAAATTGAAAAGTAAAAACAGAAAAAAAACGGTTATTTTTAGAACTACCTTCACTGGTCAAAGAAAGAACTATATTTCTATGTTAGTGTGTGCAAGTTTGTTAGAATGAATATGTAGTTTATAAATGAATGAATGAATATATTACTAGTGTATGGAGAATATGAAAGTGCAGAACTATAAGGAAGTGCTACAGCATAAATCTATAAGGTGTTTACCTATAGTATACTGTAGTATGTCCAAAGCACTTGAATGTAACATATGTACATAAATATGTTACAAGTCTGTGCTTCAATTTGCGCTGCTGGTGAAACTGTCTGGGTGAATTTGTATGTGTGAGGGGCGGATTTACAATCCCCTTGTGCCTCTTTTACACATCCGTTGCATCACTTTTGTGACACAGCGGTGGTCCAAAAGATGTGCCATGGTGTGTTGTATTAAGAATGTGATGCATCTGGAGAGTGCATTACATTGTAAAGCCCTGCACCAGAAGGAGGCTTTCCTGTGCAGGAGGGGGTGCAGCAACGCCTCCTGAAAGTGACTGAGTGAAATGTATAACATTTAATTCAGTTACTTTTGATGTTATGCTGCGTCAAAACCTTGCATATGCTTGAAGCAGGTGTAAGGATTGATACAGCATTGTGAGCATACGGCCTCGAGAGCTTTGCTGGAGTTGTGTCATGGTTGCAATTGAAGTCAAGCAATAATTAATTTCAAAAATATTTTGCAATTTAGTTTTGTTAATATTTTATAATGAGAATATGAAATATAATCTAAAAAATAAAATAAATATAAATATTTATATTAAAAATATAAGAAATTAGTATAAAAAGAAAGACATAATATTTAATACATTTATAAATTATTATTTACAAAACCTTTGAAATTCACTGAAAAAACCATAGGTTTCAGGCACGTAATAGTTAGGAATTAGTATTTAAAAAACCTTAGAAATTCACTGAAAAAAAACATAGGTTCCAGCCACGTTATAGTTAGGAATTAGCATTTAAAAAAACTTAGAAATTCAGTGAAAAAACCATAGGTTTCATCCATGTTATAGCTAGCTTGACGTTTCTCTCATACAAAACCATTGAAATTCCTCCGTTATAGTTAGTTCAGCTAACTATAACTCGCGCGCCCGTAATGCACTGCTGATGACGTCACATATTATATCACGCATGACATGGTCAGTGACACCACTCATGACATCACTGATGACATCTCAAATGACATCACTGATGACATAACTGAGGACATCATCCTTATGAAAGAGTGGCAGGCCTCCTCTCGGCGTAATATAACCCTTGATAAACACATTCAAAAATAGAAACTAACATTTTCAAAAAAATGGAGATACCAATACCAGTTAGAACAATCTATTCAGTAATTCCAAAATCTACATATACATCCAGTCATTCACTAACAGTTCTATATAGGCACTCATACATGTACTCACTCATCATATGTACTCATACACCTATACATCTTATTACACACTGACACTCATCTATAGAGTTACTCACAGACAAACTGACACATGGAAATAAACTATCAAACAACCATTTACGTGCATATACAGCTATACACCCACCACTATACTTACTTCTACAGAATCGTACACATACTTACTCTCTTAAACAAGCACTTATAGAAACACATACTTATTTATACAGGAACTCTTACAATTTCTTGCTCTCACTGAATTTCTAAGGTTTTTTTAAATGCTAATTCCTAACTGTAACATGGCTGAAACCTGTTTTTTTCAATGAATTTCTAAGGTTTTTTAAATACTAATTCCTAACTATAACATGGCTAAAACCTATGGTTTTTTCAGTGTATATATATATATATATATATATATATATATATATATATATATATATATATATATATATATATATCAAACAAAAAGAGTTGCCCCCATTGAAGCCATCTCACATGAGAGGGTGAGCACACTGAGGCTGCACTCCCAACAGGTCACTCGCACTTCCTAGATAGCAGCCCTAAAGCCATACGCGTTTCAAGCGACTTGGCGCTCTTGTTCACTGGCAGGCTCCACACTCAATGATGCAAGGAAACAGCAAACGAGTCTCAGGACACTAATTTAATAATGAAACAAGCCCCGCCCCCAAGGGCGTCGCCGTGGCTTTCTGGATGTTGTAGTCCATTAATATGCAGCCATGCTTGTAGTCCCGTAAAGAACCCCAGTGGGTGTTTGCATATTTCACTCATGATAAAAATGCCCATTTGAGTCAAAGTAGACTTGCTAGGGTACAGACCAATATGTACCTGAGGCTCTGGTCCCCCTCATTCCACAGCAGGTTCGCGTTTGCGGGTCTTGGGATCCGCCTCTCCTGGCGGCGGGACGACTTCACGGCTGGAAAAGCCGCAATACATCAAACAAAAAGAGTTGCCCCCATTGAAGCCATCTCACATGAGCGGGTGAGCACACTGATGCCCCAGGCGGCTGCACTCCCAACAGGTCACTCGCGCTTCCTAGCTAGCAGCCCTAAAGCCATACGTGTTTCAAGCGTCTTGGCGCTCTTGTTCACTGGCAGGTTCCACACTCAATGATGCAAGGAAACAGCAAACGAGTATCAGGACACTAATTTATTAATGAAACAAGCCCCGCCCCCATGGGCGTCATCGTGGCTTTCTGGATGTTGTAGTCCATTAATATGCTGCCATGCTTGTAGTCCCGTAAAGAACCCCAGTGGGTGTTTGCATATTTCACTCACGATGAAAAAGCCCATTTAAGTCAAAGTTCATGATAATTCCTAAAATTGGTGAGAGCGCTGTGTAGACTTGCTAGGGTACAGACCAATATGTACCTGAGGCTCTGGTCCCCCTCATTCCACTTCAGGTTCGCGTTGCTGTTTCCTTGCATCATTGAGTGTTTCCTTGCATCATTGAGTGTGGAGCCTGCCAGTGAACAAGAGCGCCAAGTCGCTTGAAACGTGTATGGCTTTAGGGCTGCTGTCTAGGAATCGCGAGTGACCTGTTGGGAGTGCAGCCGCCTGGGGCATCAGTGTGCTCACCCCCTCATGTGAGATGGCTTCAATGGGAAACTCTTTTTGTTTGATATATATATATATATGTATATATTACCTACTGGCGGTCGCCAGTAGGTAGTTATAGTTAGGACCTAGTTTCCATAGGAAATCCTCAACGTTCTATTTGGATTAACTTTGGCCCTGGTGGATGAATCTTTGCGAATTTCTCAAAGAAGATGGCTCGGTCCGTTGCGCTCCTTCCCTGAAAGTTTGGGGGGGAATGGTGAAGTGGGGGCTGAGATAAAAGGGGGGGTCCCAAAACATGTTTTCTCCATGTTATTTTCCATAGGACGTTTAGACACGGCTACAGGTCGAACGGCTGAATGGATTTATAAGAAATTTGGCAAAACTGTAGAGTCCGGCTCGCAGATTACGCTTTTTTTGGAATGGTGTAAATCTGTTCAGTAGTTGCTGAGAAAATTAAAGTTAAAGTCAAGTATATATCTATAAGCGCGCACGGGTGCGCGCACTCAAGCGGCTGCGCGCGAGCGGAATTTTTTTTTGCTGCGTGACGTCTGTTAACGTTCGATTCAAAGGAAATCAGGAAGTGTTGACCGCCATTTTGTCACTGCGAGTAAATATATTGTCATTTCAAAGCGTTGGAACATGGAAAGGGGAGAAGGTAGAGATTGTTTTGCTGCGTAGGTTCTCTCAGGGTGTGCAGTAAGGCCCTTAAACGCGAATATATATATATATTTTTTTTAAAAGTTGCGGGGTGCGCGCACCTGGGCGCGCACACCTATTTACAAGAGTGTGAAAATGGAGATACATCAGAAGTTTGAGTGCTTTGATATAAGGTGGCTCTGAAAAGAGCCCTTCTGTTAATTGAGTTTTTTCTGCATTTATAAGTAAGTACCGATGCAGAGTCTGATGTTGCAGAGGAAGATTTTGTTTCCCTCATCCGTGAAATGAACACCATCTGTCCTATAAATGTCTTGCATGTGGTAACGCAAGTTGTTGTGGTAAATAGAACCCATGCTATAATCTCTGAGGAAAGCAGAAACAGATTTATTAACATGTCTCCTTGCTTTCTCAATTTGTGCACAATGTTGATTGGACCAATTCCATTTCTGTCTTTGGCATATATTGGAATATACCAAGGCAGTTCGAGGAAAAAGTGTCATCAATTGTCTAAAGGTGTCTTTTAGAAGCATTTCCAGACCTACCCCAGTCAATGTGCCTAGATCGTTCCCACCACAGTGCACAATTATAAGGTCTGGTTCTGGGAGATGCATAAAAGTTTTCACCAATGGTATTAATTGGTGACATCTTAATCCTCTTTGCCCAATCCACGTTATCTGCACATTTGGTAAATCAAGGTTGGAAATTCGTCTGCTTGCTGCATATTTTCTACTCCAGTGAATATAGCTGTGTCCTAAAAGCCAAACCTTCATTTTCAAGGCAGATGCACTCGTACTCCGATGGGTTCTGGAAGTGGAATGGCAGTTAGAAGCTGAAAGTCAGGATAAAAAAATGGATGAAGCTTGGTGTGGTTGAAAAACGAAAAATGATTGGTTGATTGTAATACGTGAATATTGAAGACTACGTTGCATGTTAATGTTATGTAAAAGAAAAAGTAGTATTGGGTTAAAAAAATGACATGTAACAGAGCTGTGGATAGGCAGGTTTTTCTGGAGGGAAAACAGTGTTGTTAGTTTGCTGTAGAACGTTGAGATATGAACTTTTGACCTGTGCCTTCAGCCAGGTGCAGAATGAGGTGTTACCATGGAAACAGCCAGAGATGGCAGTGGGTGATGGGTGACTTTTATGTGACATTGAAAATATTGTGAGGGACAACCAACTGAAATTTAAATTTGAATACAAAATTTTGCGGGAGGAAATATGATTGGCTGAAGAGACATATATGAGTCTGTATTGACTGGATATCTGTGCCATTGAATTTTGGTTGCAGTGATAGCAGCATAATTGAGACTTCCGTCAAACGAATATCTATTTTGTGACTGTCACTGTTGTACATCGTACAAAGCATTGGTAAAGGTAAGTCTGTAACTGTTTGTTTTGTCATGTACCGTAAAATATGGTTTACTCACAAACAATGATTGATTTTCCTCATAGTTTGAAACTAAACTCATTTTAGGCTGTCATAATGTGTTGTATTTCTAAAACAATTTTTAATTTAAATGTGAAATATGAAGTTTAAAATATGTTTAATATAAAGAGTAATTATTTGTGTGATTTTGAAGCCTTTATATATAATGAGAGAAGTTGTTTATGAAGTGAAAAAATGATATTAGCAGAGAGACAGATAATGCAGATAGAGAGAGAAATGGTAAATTACATGTGATACCGTCGTGAAAAAATGTTAATGGTTAATGAATTCGTAAACTTTCTGTCACACGACAAAATTAGAGTGCGGTTTCTGGACGCGGCCTGCATTGGTGGGTGTAGGGTGAGAGGGGCAGGTGGTTGAGTGAAATAAAATGAAAAGTTGGTATATTACATGTGATACCGTGTTGAAAAAGTGGTAATGTTTAATGAATTCTTAAAGTTTGTGTCAGACGACAAAATTATAGTGAGGTTTGTGGCCGCGGCCTGCGATGGTGGGCGTAGGGTGAGAAGGGCAGGTGGTCGAGTAAAATAAAATGAAAAGTTGGTACATTACATGTGATATCGTCTTGAAAAAGTGGTAATGCTTAATGAATTCTTAAACTTTCTGACAGACGACAAAATTACATTGTAGTTTGTGGCCGCGGCTTGCACTGCTGGGGTGAGAGGGGGAGGTGGTCGAGTAAAATAAAATGAAAAGTTCTGACCATGAGGTTGTACACAGATTTGTGCAGTAAATGTGTTCGTAAATTGAGGTACCAAACGGAGTATAAAAATATCTCTCTCACTCCTGCTGTTTGACTGCATCTTCATCTCCCTTCTGTTTTCCTTCTCCGTTGCCCTGTGTTATCTTATTGTGTGTGTGTCTGTCTGTGTCTGCTTTCAGTCCGGGTTGAGGAACTTTGCTGTGGAGGCACACACAGATAGTCTCATCAAAGTAGTTGGAACGTTTTGAAAAAACTATTTATATAATTGAAATGCTTTTTTGAAGCGCTAGTGAATGTTTTCTTTCACAATTACCGCTCGGTTGTTTCCATAGAGCAGAGGGTATGTTGTATTTCACTACTTAGTGCCTCTGCATCTGCACTCTGTTCTCTGGTGGCTGGCGGAGAAGTGTTTGTTATTGTGGAGATTAAAACGTGATAAGGAGTGAAATACGACATAGCGTCTGGTCTGTAGAAGCGTGGGAGCAGTAATTAACACTGAGAGAAGCGGAACCGCGTCAGTGCTTGGTAAGAGTAATAAATTATTTTTTTACAGAGGTACAACTGTCTGATGGTGCGCGACCTACTAAGAAAGGGTTCACGGGCTGTTATAGGCCTGTGGGTTCTAGTATGAGTAAATCAGGTCGACAAAAGAAAATATTAAGTTAGTACAGCTGAAGTTACGTGGAACACATGAATACTGTTTCAATATACAATCATTTTAGTTGAGATTATGGATTAAAGGAGAGAACGTGTATATTTGAAATGTTTATTCAGAAATGCACTGTTTTCAAGGCAAGTTTCTTATCTAATACGAGTACAGACATTGCAAAAAACAAAGTAATCGGTATAGCCACTAGTACATAAAATACAAACGGTATAGTTGATGAAAAATGAATATGGTTTAGCAAAATTAATTATACACTCTTATGAAGAAGTATATTGGGGCAGATTTATGAAGGCCTTGCGCCGCCGGTGCGTCACTTTTAACATGGGAAAAAGTGACACACCGGCGGCGCAAGGCCTTCATAAACAAGGCTCATTATATGTTAATAAATGGAAGAAGGTCTCTGGCCTTTCAGTTTAGGAACGATACATGAAAATGCTAGTGGTTAGACAATATGTCTTTATCAATGAGCTCTCTGCATGCGAAGCACTATCACGTTTCTGTTATGCTATTGTGTAAGGGAAAAAAAACGCGCCAAAACCGACAAAATGGGTTGCAGTATTGCATTTGAAGTACAGTACGAAAAACAATGGAAATATTATCGAAAGAACATATTTTTCTCTTATGTATTAAAAAATATTTTAGTTTATGGAAAATTAAAGGAGCAGAGGTGTGTGAGGCGGAAATAAGCTGGTCAAATGCGAAATGGCGTTTACAGTTATAAAAAACTCATTCTATATTTACACATTAATTAGGGCACATGTAGCATATATTACCGAGTTTTGCTTCGAGTACGTTTGAAAGAACATAAGATAAGATATACAATAGAATTGTTGAGATTAGACTTTAATAAAAAATAAAGTTCAAAATCGAGTAGCTGAAGAAAAAAAATTTAGTCCACAGAAAAGATCAAAATTTAACCAGCAGGAAATCATAATGTCCACTGTTAGTAAAGCCAATAGGTCTGTTCATGTTAAGAAAATATCCAAGAAAACGTGAAAAAGATAGGGAGGCAAAACGAAATGTGGACGTCAATGGCTTGCATAACAGTCATCCAAGTATTGTATAGGCAAAGTAGGCAGCAAGTGCTTCTAACAGGAAGTCACTGTTATGATCCGAAAACATGTCAGCCATCCAATTGAAAAGAGGAAAGCAGCATTCATGATCTGTTATTATCGGAGCCTCTAGTACCATCAGAGGACCGCTCGGTGGGTTTTCAATGTAGCTGTCTGTCAGGAAATCTTGCGCCGCTGCGAATATATTCCAATGGCCTAGAACTCCTTGTATCGCTGCAAAGGCCATAATCCCTCCGTTGCAACATAGCTGTTCATGATCAATTAACGGATTCATGAGATGATTGTAATTCACTTCAGGAGGTACCAAGTTGCAGAGACATAAGTCCAGGGCCCACATGAAATCACAGCTCAGGCAATGAAATACAGGCTGTGCACAGGTGAAATAGGAATATCGAAATGATAATCGATATGAAGTATTCAAAGTCGAGAGTGCTAAGATGCCGTAGTAGTCAAGCATCTTCTGGCGAAATAGTTCTAAGTGTTCCGGCTTGTTTGCGAAGACAGGAGGGACATCCATTTTGAAATAAACGAGATGGGAACACAAACGTCGCAGCACTGGCAGTTCAACAGGAAGTCCACAGAAATAGGTCGCAGAGCATGGAGTGAAGAGTAGCAGAATGACTTGATATAATTTTTGGAAGTCCGGTCACTAAACCATTGCTTAGTAGTTATAAAAAAAAGTAGCCTGTCTTGAAGTGGAGGATGCGTTTAAAATTAAGGGAGTCACCTCAGTAAATTGTAAAGGAAGGCCACTCTTTTATAAGGAATGATGTTGTCTGTGAATATTAGCTAAGTGAAAGATATGTTCGCGAACAGATGCTACGCTAACTTCTTTTTGTGACAATAAGGCTGTTGTTCATGTCTTGTGATTCAAGGCCGTAATTCGCTGCCAGATGGAAACATCAAGGTTCACATGCGTGGGGTAGATAAACTACATTCTTAAAGGGAAGCAAATGCAGAGTGATTTTTACCGCGTAAGCTTTGTCGTTAAAAAAACATTACAGGGATTCTACTTAAATAAGTCATGTAATTGAAAGTGCCTGCATGTGGACGACTAAATACATGTTTAGGCGTTTAATATGCAGCTCTGAAAAAAAACGTGTGTATGGTTTAAAAATGAAATGTAAAGGTTTAAAGCAGGAGTTTCCAAAGCGGTCATGGAGGGCCAGATGTATGGTAGATTAAAAAAATTACTACATGTTTTTCAATTGAGTTATCTAAAAAATATGTTTCATTATCTACTGTGTAGTTTTTCAGCATGTTGCTTATTGTTTGAGTTTTACTATTGCTGTGTCTTATACATTTTCAAGGGGCGGATCTAGGGTCATGGTGGCCGTGGGCAGGGAGCGTAGGTAGGGGGCCCTGTAACAGGGGGTCCGGGCGGGGTGGAGTGCGGAGCCCAGTGAAGAGGGGGGTGGATCAAGGTGTTTGGAAGTGGAACAGAGCCAGAGCACGCCAAATTCCTGCCATGGGCCGCTACGCAAATATGTATGCATCCTTAGAGGATTATTATATTAAGGATATATATTAATATGGAGGCCTCACCTCAAACAAACCTCTGGATAGGGCACACCTTATCGTCATCCTGAATCAATCATTTAAAATGTTAGGACAGATTTATGATAGGTGTGTGCTTCTTTTGCGCCGCTGTGCGTCACTTTTGTGACGCAGCGGCGGTGCAAAAGATTTGCTATGTTGCGACATATTTACAACTTGATGCATCTAGGCAGATGTGTCATGCTGTAAAGTCCTGTGCCACATGAAACCAATGCAGCAGTAATGCAAAAGATGCACCGTGTTGCCAGACAGGCCTCACTTTATCTCCAACAACATACCGTCTGTTTAAACTGTAAACATTTAGGAATGTGTAGGGGGCATGGAGAAGCTGAATCTTCTGTAAATGTCAAAATTGTTGTATACAGTGCTGAACTTCTGTGTACTCTTTCATATGCTAGACTGCATCTGCACAATGAGATACCTAAGCAAAGGAAACACAGGTGATGTGATTGTGAAATGAGGAAAAGAAATTCCACATTTTTCAATTACATCACCTGTGTTTCATAACTTTACGAATCACATTGTGCAGATGAGGTTTAGGCCTGTTTACGGACACAGAAGAGGTCTGACCTTTGTTCAAGAGTGCAGTGGACATGACTCACTTCATTGGTAAGTCTGCACATGTATTATCTCCTCTGTATTCTTCAACAAGCCTAAATTTCATCTGCAACCCTGAGTAGGCCTCACCTCAAACAAACCTCTGGATAGGCCACACCTTATCGTCATCCTGAATCAATCATTTAAAATGTTAGGGACAGATTTATGATAGCCGTGTGCCTCTTTTGCGCCGCTGTGCGTCACTTTTGTGACGTAGCGGCGGCGCAAAAGATGCGCTATGTTGCGACATATTTACAACTTGATGCATCTAGGCAGATGTGTTATGCTGTAAAGTCCTGTGCCACATGAAACCTGCGTCAGGTTTCATATAGGCGTTTTCTTGCAGGGTGGGCATTCATTTGCATGAAAGCCCTGTAAAACTAACACAGTGAAATTTAGAAGATTTCACTGAGTCAGCTTTATAGCATTGCTGAATCAAATCCTTACGCCTGTTTGAAACAGGCATAAGGAGTGATGCATCATGCAATGTGTGGCTTGCTCCTGTGCTTTGCAGTAGACATGTCGCGCTTACGACGTGATTCCTGCAATGTGCTGCTTTTGTGGCACAGATGCGTGACGCATCTGTGTTGTTTTTGGTCCATGGTGCTCCACATTGTAAATGCGGCACACCATGGGTGGCAGAGCAGCGGTGCACATTAACTGGTGCATCTCTGGGGATGCGTCAGTTAACATAAATCTGCCCCATTACATTTAAGTATGAGCAGGGGACACAGAGTTGGTGAGGCTTATCCAAGGTTAAAAAGAGATGAGTCCTGTTCACTGAAAACTTGGACATAGGCCTCACCTCCTCAGCATCGCTGGACATGGCTAAATAATAGCTGCAAAATGTTACTCTTGTTAAACAATTTTACTATTATAGTCTCTGAGATTTGTCTCTTACTCTGCAACATCTTATTGTTGTTCTCTTTCTTTAAAGATAACGACAACATCAACCATGAGTGATAATGAGCAATCCGTTGATCTCGATCTTATCGTTGAACTTGTCATTGAAACGTCAGTGGAAGTAGATCGCTTAGATTATTTAAATCCTGAGGATGATGAAGAACATGATGAGGATGCCGATTTGTCAGAATTGTATGACATAGGGTGCGAAGCTGACGTGCTTGAGCCTATGGAACTATAAACATTTATTTTTAAAATGTACTGGAAATAAAAAGTAAAAATGTAAACCGTTTCATTTCAAATTAAACACAACTTGAAAAACAGGTTATGTGTAGTGTCTTTAATAAAATAGTCAAATATGCTCATAAAAATATTTCTAAACCAATGAAAAGTTTTATTAACAAGTCACATGACCTGTTATGCTTACGTTACGCGCTCCGCGCCGCGCCCCGGATTGCTTCCGGGAAGCTGCGCTTCGCGCCTCGCACACCGGAGCACTTCCGGGTGCGCTAACGCGGCGTGTCATATGACGCATTATGCAACAACGCGATACGTCGTTGGGGCTCCACCGGAACTGATTGAATTGGTAGTCTACACTGTTTCTGGAAGTTTCAGACTGAAGCTGGCGTCAGCATGAGAGCACCCCGTGGCTACGTCGTGGCCATTCTGCTGGCAATCATGGCAGAAGCTCCCCACCGGAACTCTGCGGGAGTCGGGGTCCCCGTGACTCTTGTAGAATCTTCAAGGCTGATGGGACGCTTTTGGCAATGGGGCCCATGCCGTAGCAGTCAAGCGTCCGAGTTCCAGGGTTGTCCAGAGCCATCCTTGCAGGCCAGGCCCAAGTCTGTGGAGCCGACCGCCATTTCCTGAGCTCCGTGGCAGCCGCCTGTCGCTGTACCGCAAGAGTGGGTGCAATTCAGCCGGATGGCGGGTGAGATGCTGTAATAGCAAGAGCAGGCGTAATTGAGCTGGCCGAGCGAGGCAATGTGCCGCAGGAGCGGGCGCAACTCATCTTGTCGAGTGACGCGCTGGGGTGCAGCTGAGAAACCTCCACCTGGGGAGGTGGGGGAGGCTCGTTCGCGCCGCCTTTCTCTTCCAGTGCACCCCACGCCGTCTCCTGGCGCAGGTATATGTGATGGTTGGACCAGGGCACCGCAGGACGTGTCTTCAGGTCAAACGGATTGTGGGACAAGGTCCAGAATGGAAGAGTCACCAAAAGGCTAAAAGTTCCGCCGGACCCCGGGAGCCGTCCGCCTATGTCGAGGGAAGTGCTTGGGTGCAGCTAAGAAACCTCCACCTGGGGAGGTGGGGGAGGCTCGTTCGCGCCGCCTCTCCCTTCCAGTGCACCCCTCACCGTCTCCTGGCGCAGGTATATGTGATGGTTGGACCAGGGCACCGCAGGACGTGTCTTCAGGTCAAACGGATTGTGGGAAAAGGTCCAGAATGGAAGAGTCACCAAAAGGCTAAAAGTTCCGCCGGACCCCGGGAGCCGGCCGCCTATGTAGAGTAAAGTGCTGGGGTGCAGCTGAGAAACCTCCACCTGGGGAGGTGGGGGAGGCTCGTTCGCGCCGCCTCTCCCTTCCAGTGCACCCCACGCCGTCTCCTGGCGCAGGTATATGTGATGGTTGGACCAGGGCACCGCAGGACGTGTCTTTAGGTGAAACCCTCAACTATCGCACCCAACATCCAGGACTTATGCCATTTGTGGAAGGCAGTGACATCGAAGCATCTCAGGGACCAAGCATATCCAGAGTCCTTCCTACAGCCTCTGCATTCCTTCTTACCTAGTTATGGTTTTTTCACTCCCACTCCAGGCTTTTAGTCTGTGGATGGCAAACTATGAACCTACACTCACCTATGAAAATCTTACAATTGATGCTTGACTGAGGACAAGGAGATCAGTGAAGCGCTGGGTTGTAGCTGAGAAACCTCCACCTGGGGAGGTGGGGGAGGTTCGTTCGCGCCACCTCTCCCATCCAGTGCACCCCACGCCGTCTCCTGGCGCAGGTATATGTGATGGTTGGACCAGGGCACCGCAGGACGTGTCTTTAGGGGTGTAGCTGAGAAACCTCCACCTGGGGAGGTGGGGGAGGCTCGTTCGCGCCGCCTCTCCCTTCCAGTGCACCCCACGCCGTCTCCTGGCGCAGGTATATGTGATGGTTGGACCAGGGCACCGCAGGACGTGTCTTTAGGTCAAACCCTCAACTATGGCACCCAACATCCACGACTCTGGATATGCTTGGTCCCTGAAATTCTTCGATGTCACTGCCTTCCACAAATGGCATAAGTCGTGGATGTTGCCGTCTCCTGGCGCAGGTATATGTGATGGTTGGACCAGGGCACCGCAGGACGTGTCTTTAGGGGTGTAGCTGAGAAACCTCCACCTGGGGAGGTGGGGGAGGCTCGTTCGCGGCGCCTCTCCCTTCCAGTGCAACCCACGCCGTCTCCTAGCGCAGGTATATGTGATGGTTGGACCAGGGCACCGCAGGACGTGTCTTTAGTTCAAACCCTCAAGTATGGCACCGAACATCCAGGACTTATGCCATTTGTGGAAGGCAGTGACATCGAAGAATCTCAGGGACCAAGCATATCCAGAGTCCTCCCCGGGGTATTTGCACAACGGTCCTCCACCCCTAGGCCACCAGCTATGCTACCTTGACAGGAACAGTGTCATGCATTTGGATCGATGTTGCAGCAGGCGGCCATGTAAATAGTTATTTAATGAAACGTTTTACCCTGTTACTTTGTTGGTGTGTTGTATATATTTATAATATTTGCATAGGGTTTGTCGTTATTTTGGGCGGGGTGGGCGGCGGAGCAAATTCACTGAAAAAACCATAGGTTATAGACCATATATAGTTAGGAATTAGCATTTACAAAACCTTGAAAATTCACTGAAAAAACCATAGGTTATAGAACATATATAGTTAAATATCTCAAGTCCATCTGTGCACTCAATGGAGATACAGGTCGTCGATCAGAAAATGTGCTGGCCACCTCTAATGGTAATAGCGTGGCCAGTGCTTTTGTCGATGCCTCTGCAAATTGCACAGGGTGCACTTGTTTGACATGCCGCACCATGGTATGTATGGAAAAGGAATATTTTTTTGTTGGTTTTCCTCTTGAGAGAAACGAGTCACATATCGTGCAGGTTACTTTTGGTGCATTTACTTTCTTTTGATCTTCAGGATAAGTGAAAAATTGCCAGATGAAAGATTCTTTTTTTCTTCTTAAAGGTAGTCGATCATTTTGTTCAGATTCGGAAGATGAATGAGATACGGTAGCCATTTCACCAAAGTCTTCCGAAAAATGTAGGACGTTGTTCTCTCTTGAGAGTAGAAAAGATAGTGAGAGAAGTGGGTGGAGTGCTGCGTATAAATTCCAGAATAGAAACTAGTAAGAACCAATTGGAAGTGTTGTTTTCATGTTGCAGCAGGCTGCCATGTAAATAGTTATTTAATAAAACGTTTTACCCTGTTACTTTGCTGGTGTGTTGTATTTATTTATAATATTTGCATAGGGTTTGTCGTTATTTTGGGCGGGGTGGGCGGCGGAGCCGAGCTATGTTGCAGCCATCATGGCGTCGAGCTCGGTTTCTCTCACTAGTTTCATATTTCTCATGAGGGGTTGTTCCTAATATTTCTATTTTAGGGAGGTCAAAAAGAGATCCTATCAGTGGCCTACTGATTTTGCTCAATTCCTTTTGTTTTTTCTAACGATTTTTAAGTTAAAGTTTGCTAGCACGATACAGCGGCTAGTCCACATCTTATATATATGTCTTTTTTATTAGGGGTGTCCTCCGGTGGAGTCGGACGATCTACCTCTAATAAATGGTAAGTGGTCCTCTGAAGGAATGCGTCTTGAAAGTGGCTGACTGTAATGTATGATATTTCACTCAGTGACTTTCAGGCCCATGCTGTTTCAAAACTGTGCATGTGCTTGAAGCAGGCGTAGGTATTGACGCAGCATTGTGAATATAGTGCATTGGTGAGCCTTGCTGGAGCTGCATCACAGTTGCGATGCAACTCTAGCAATGTATTACTTTTTCAGCACAGATGTGTTACGCATGTATGGTGTTTTTGTACCATGGTGCGTCACATTTCAAATGTGGCACACCATGGGTAACGGAGCACTAGCATACTGTGGTGCACATTAACTGGTGCATATCTGGGTATGAAGTAGTTAACATAAATCTGCCCCATAGGTTACAAATCCGCGTTTAGTAGACTGTTTGGCCTTTGTAGTTTTATGTTTTTTCTGTTATTCTATGTAGGTATGTAATATTGCAATATTTTTGTCACGAAAAAGAAGCCATGAGTATTGGGTTTGTGAAAGATTGCAAGATTTTTTAAATTAAAAAGCAACAACCATGGCATTGTTTAATATAGTATTGTAAATACTTATCTTTAACAATGATGAGAGAGTAAAAAAAGGTTAACCTGATGTTTTAAAGTTATTCACAGGCTTCTTTAGAGGAAGTATTCTATATGATTGTAGCGTGGGTGTTTCACTTTTTTATAGGTAATCCAATGCATTCTGTATGCTGTAGCAGGAGGAGTACTACATGCTTGAATATTCTTCAGTGCTTATTTTCATTTCGTAAGTGGTATTGAGACCGACACAGAACTTCAATGGATCGGAGGGGCTGTTCCTGTGCATCTGGAGGACTGCCAAGCCGTTGCAGCAGTGGGAGTGAGACCTCTCACAGGGGCGTAGCGCAGCTCCTTTTGATGCTCACAATTGCAGATAACAGGGTAGAGAAGTCTGTGGAATTTATAGATGGTTAGTCACACTAGAGTGTGGGCGGCGCCCCTAGCACTTCATTACGGCACACAGGGGAGCCGTGTTGCACAGTTTGAGAATCAGAGACTTAGGAGATAAACCTTCATAATAGGAAGGCTTCTAAGTGATAAAAATCGCCGGTGCTCGGCGTTAAAAATATCACTGCTATCGGTGGAATTTTCCACGGTGTTAGTGCTTCAACAGAAATGGGAACACATATCTGATAGAAAATCCTGTAACAATCTCAGTATTTCACATTATCGCGTGAAAAGAAAGTCTTTCGAAAGATGTTGAACGTTGTTCTCTTTTCAGAGTAGAAAAGATAGTGAGAGAAGTGGGTGGAGTGCTCCGTGTAAATTGCAGAATAGAAACTACTAAGAACCAATTCGAAGTGTTGTTTTCAAGTCACATGACTTCACATGCGCGTCTCAGGACGTGTACACGGTGATAGTATCTGGTCACGTACGCCATTTGGAAGTAGCGGTCTAATTCAGCGAAGTTTCAAAACGTGAAAAGGAGTAAATCCAAACACATCCGAATTTAATATATCTTCTGAGCTCGATTCAAGCATACAATTGTTAAAGTATAAAACCTTTTATATTTTTTTTTTAAAATACCAAGGTGTGTACATTCGGTCACGCACGAAAGTTTAAAAAGACATTCGGCTCCATTTAATGAAAAGTTTCATAATAATAAAAAAGAAGCCTAGGTTTAGTGTCTTTGACGTAGTATAAGTTCTTTGATGGGTCTATGAAGAAATTTAATAAATTGCAACGTTTTCACAAAATATATAGGCGGGTGCGCGCACACGGTCGCGCATGAACGAAAGCCAAAAAAGCGGAGATAAACCCCCTTTCTAATATGCTCCTGGAGCTCTTTTTGGTTGAATGAGTTAGTTCTGAAAATAACTTTTTTTTTTTTTTTTTTTTTAAACAAGTGTTATGTTGTTTTTGATTTTTTAAACTTGCAACAACATTTTCATGTGTGACACAGGATCAAAATGAAATGAAGAAATTTATCTTTTCTCGGGGCATTTATGACTCTCAATTTTTAGTTTAGTAAGAATGAGGCTCTGCTCTCCGTACAGAAGAATTTCTCCACACTCGTTGCATTTCATGTGCACCATTGCAAGATATGGTCTCAAGTCCATCACAGCACTCGATGGAGATACAGGTCGTCCACCAGAAGATGTGCTGGCCACCTCTGATGGTAATAGCGTGGCCAGGGCTCTTGTCGATGCCTTTGCAAATTCCATAGGGTGCACTTGTTTGACATGCCGCACCATGGTATGTATGGAAAAGGAATATTTTTTTCTTGGATTTCCTCTTGAGAGAACCGAATTGCATATCGTGCAGGTAACTTTTGGCGCATTCACTTTCTTTTGTTCTTCAGGATAAGTGAAAAATTGCCAAATAAAAGATTCCTTTTTTCTTTTTAAAGGTAGTCGCTCATTTCCTTCAGATTCGGAAGATGAATGCGGGGCGGCAGCCATTTCAGCAAAGTCTTCCGTAGCGTGTTGAACGTCGTTCTCTTTTGAGAGTAGAAAAGATAGTGAGAGAAGTGGGTGGAGTGCTCCGTGTAAATTGCAGAATAGAAACTACTAAGAACCAATTGGAAGTGTTGTTTTCAAGTCACATGACTTCACATGCGCGTCTCAGGACGTGTACGCGGTGATAGTATCTGGTCACGTACGCCATTTGGAAGTAGCGGTCTAATTCAGCGAAGTTTCAAAACGTGAAAAGGAGTAAATCCAAACATATCCGGATTTAATATATCTTCTGAGCTCGATTCAAGCATACAATTGTTAAAGTATAAAACCTTTTATATATTTTTTTTAAATACCAAGGTGTGTACGTTCGGTCACACACGAAAGTTCTTATAACGTAGTATAAGTTCTTTGATGGGTCTATGAAGAAATTCAATAAGTTCAGATTGCAAAGTTTTCACGAAATATATAGGCGGGTGCGCGCAGTCGGTCGCGCACGAAAGCCTGGAAATGCGCTATCCATTTTATTGAGAACTGTTGCTGAGAGTGCGCACACCGGGTCGTGCACGAAAGTTTAGAAAGGCTATTTTTATTTACAGGCAAATTTTAATGCGTTGAAAAAAAGGCAAGGTACAGACTTTCTAATTCTGTATCGCTTTACAAGGAGTCTCTATGCAACTTGAACAGTGAAGAAAACGGCTTGTTTCCGAAAAAAATATTGCCAGAACTTTATTGACAAAAGTATAGGTTGTATACACGAGATATTTCTGAATTAGCATTTTAAAAACCAATGAAATTCACTGAAAAAACCATAGGTTTTACACACGTTATAGTTAGGAAGTAGCATTTACAAAACCTATGAAATTCACTGAAAAAACCATAGGTTTGACACCAGTTATAGTTAGCTGGAAATTTTACTGATATAAAACCAATGAAATTCCACGTTATAGTTAGTTGGACTCACTATGACTTGCGCGTGTAATGCACTGCTGATGACGTCACATATTACATCACTCATGACATCACTGATGACACCATCCTTGTGACACAGTGACAGACCTCCTTTCACTGTAATCTAACCCTTGAAACACATATTCAAAAATAGAAACTAAAATGTTCAAAAAAATTGAGATACCCATACCAGTTACAACAACCAATTCAATAATTCCACCATCTATATACACATGCACTAATTCACCAACAGTTCTATATAGTCACTCATACATATATTCACTAATCATATGTAGTGATACACCTACACATCCTGTTACACACCGACAGTCATCCAAAAGTTATTCACACACATACTCACACATGCAAATAAACTATTGAACATCCATTTATTTGCATAAACAGCTATACACACACTACCACTTTACTTCTAAGGAAACTTACACATACTTACTCTCTTAAAAAATCACTTATAGAAACACATACTAATTTAAACAGGAACTCTTACAATCCCTCACTCTCACATATACTCACTTATATACATCAATATTCACATATACTAGATTAAAACATATGTAGTTACTGATAAAGACACTAATAAGACAGTCATTCACTCACTAACACAGACATATACACACTCATCCACCCATACAGTCCTGCACATATGCTGTCTTCAAAACACATGCAAACAGAGACTCAGTCATTCTTGCATCTATGTACTAAGTAATACTCCCACCAAAGCATGCAAACACTCATACTGATACTAAGAAAAACATATAATAACCTATATACATACACATGTACCTACTCATCAACCCATGCAGCCACTTATACACAAAGTGAAACACTAATACATATATTTAAACATTTAAGCATTACTCACTAATATATGTATTCACTAAGATATTCAATAATATATACATATATAACACATATTTATTTTTCAGAAAGACACACATTCACTGGATGGTGTCATCAGTGATGTCATGAGTGATGTAATATGTGACGTCATCAGCAGTGCATTACACGCGCAAGTTATAGTGAGTCCAACTAACTATAACGTGGAATTTCATTGGTTTAATATCAGTAAAATGTCCAGCTAACTATAACTGGTGTCAAACCTATGGTTTTTTCAGTGAATATATATATATATATATATATATTACCTACTGGCGGTCGCCAGTAGGTATATATAGTTAGGATTTTTTCCCTATGGGATTTTTGAAAATTCTATGTCTAATAACTTTGGCGTTTGTGGACGGAATTGGCTGAAATTTTCAGGAAAATGGAACATTTTGCTTCTGAGCAGCCCCTGAAAATTTGGGGGGGGGGGGTTCGTCAAGGGGGGCCGAGAAAAAAGGGGGGTCCCAAAACGTGTTTTTCCAATGTTAATTTCCATAGGGCGGTTGGCCTCACTTTTAGCCCGAACGGCTGAATGGATTTGCACGAAACTTGGCAAAATTGTAGGGACTGTTAGCCCGATGTGCCTTTGCTAGGTCTCAATATATGTGCTCCAGTGGATTTTGAGAAATTAACGTTCAAAAAAAGATATATATCTGTAAGCGCGCTCTGGGCAGCGCTCCGGTTCGCGTACTTTACGCGTAACGGAACTTCGCGAAGCGAAGCTGATTGGCTCTCCGGTGTCTGTCAACATTCTAAACAGTCCGGAGCGGCCGCCATCTTGTCTCTCGGTAGGATCGAGAGACAAGAGGAGGCCAAAACAAAGGGGGAAATGACCATAAGGGGGCATAGTAGATCCTCCCTGACCCCCTAGGTTTGATGTGGAGGCTTTAAAAGGGCCCCGCAGGGCAAAAAAAAATAAAAATAAAATTGTTTTTTGCGTGGGGAGCGAACCGGGAAGCGTACTGGGGAGCGTACTATGAGGAAAAAAGAATGATAGACTTTTAAAATATTGTATGTTTATTGATTGTTCGTTTTGTTGTTTTTTTTGTTTTTTTTTATTTAAGTAGCAATATGTAGGTACCAATGCAGAGTCAAAAAATTAATATACACCGTCTCTTTTGTAGATATCTTGCATGTTGTTTCAGAAGTTATTGTGGAATATGGAATTCATACCATAGTGTGTCAGGAAAGCAGAAAGAACATGGAGGCAGGAGATGAAAAAGAGTTGTTAAATACACATTGGAGATAATATAGTTGGAGAAAGGAAGTAACTATGAGCAAAACTACTATGTAACATAAAAAAGTTGCACAGTATACTATAAGTCTGACTTTACATTATAATCAATTAGGTACTAGTTTATGAATTACATATAAAAATGATTAAAGTCTCGAACAATTTTTGATTATTAAATAATTTTTTTTTTGTGATTCTTTTTCCAAATTTAACAGAACATTTAACAACAAATTGTCGGAAATGTCCTCATTTTCAATCAGCGAATCTACTGCATCTACACATTGAACTAATTCATGGTCCCGTGATTCATCCATGAAATCTGAGTCATCATTGTCCTCAATAACTTCTTCTGTGTTGTTCTCCAGTGTTTCTCTCTCTTTTTTATATATATATTCAGGTACATAACCAATCAAATGTCAGGTAAAAAAAGTAGAAAATGAAAGTAACATTTTAATTGGTTGTCAATTCCAACACTTCAGATGTGTTTTGTGAAGTAATTTACCTCAGGGTATTTAGAGAGGTGTACAGGCTAAATGGCTAAATGGAATTCCAACCAAATTTGTGAAAATGGTAGGGATTGGTATGTAGTATGAGCTAATCTATATTTGGTGAGAGTGTCTCCAGTCGTTTTTCTGTAAATTACTTTCCCACCTTTTTTGATGGTGCGCTTCCCGGGAAGAGCCCCGGTATGCGAACTGGAGAGCGCCCCGGTACGCGAACCTTAAGCGTTACGGGAGTCCACCATTTTGTGTTTCGGTCGACTTAAGATACAAATAATGTTCAGAATGGGTAGAAGGGGGCACAGTAGACTTATCTTGACCCCTAGGTTTTCTGAGGGTGGCTGAGGAGGCTTATATGTGCGAAAAAAAACATTTTTTTAAAAAATTTCGCGAGGTTAGCTTCCGGTTCGCGTACCGGGTAGCGCCCCGGGGAGCGTACTTTGTTGAGAATTAGTGAAAAAAGTTAGAGTAAAATAATAATTGTGAGTGATCAGATGTAGGGTAGCTCTGAGAAGAGCTTTTGGGTTTATGGTACATTTAGGTACTTATAAGTAGGTACCAATGCACAGTCTTAAATTCAGAATGAAAATTCTGTTGCCCTCATCTGAGAAATGAACTCCATCTCCTCTGTAGATATCTTGCATGTAGTAACGCAAGTTATTGTTGTACACAGAGCCCATTCCATGGTCTCTCATGTAAGCTGAAACAGATTTGTTTACATGCTTCCTCGACTTCTCAATTTGTGGACAAAATTGGTTTGACCACCTCCATTTCTGTCTTTGGCATATATTTGAATATACCAAGGCAGTCTGAGGAAAAAGTGCCATTAATTGCTCAAAGGTGTCCTTTAAAAGCATTTCCAGACCTACCCCAGTCAAAGTGCCCAAATCATTACCTCCACAGTGCACAATTAATAGGTCAGGTTTTGGCAAATGCATAAAGGTTTTCACCAATGGTATCAATTGGTGACATTTTAATCCTCTGTGGCCAAACCACTTAATTTCCACATCTTGTAAATTGAGGTTAGGTAAATTTCTGTTCTCAGCATACCTCTGAGCCCAATAGATGTAACTATGTCCAACAATCCAGACAGAAAACATGGTGAGAGAAGGTTCTCCTGCAGTCAGATGAAGTGTGGCAATGAAATGGCAGTTGAAAAAATAAGAGTTTAAAATGAAAAAAACTGTGGAGTTTCTGTGTTAATGAAGCAGTAACAGTGATTGGTGGATTTTGATTGCTGAAAACAGAAAGTTAGGGTGCATGGATGAGTTCTTTGAAAGATGTATTTTGAGTGGTCAAGAAAAAATCATTACATGAAAGAATGCACTGGATATGCAGGTGCACTGAGAGTTCAGAGTTCAATTGCAACATTGTTGTGTGAACTTGCAAACACCAGAGGTCTTCCAAGAGGTGGTTGCTATGCAAAAAAGAGTTTTGATTGGGTGACATGAGAGATATGTGTGAAGAATTACAGCATTTCTGTGCTTTTGATAGCTGCAGACTCTGGAGTGCATACCTTTTGCTCTGCTGAAGACAAATTGGTGTGTTTCTGAGACTGTTTTGAAACTCAAAGTATTTGCTAAGGTGAGAAAAGATTTCTTTAATTTAGATAGAGAATAGTGTGCTTTAAGGAGAAAATTATGAAGAAAGTTGTGTTTTTCAAATGTTGCTTTGTCTCAAGTGTTTTACAAATAGATTTTGTTTCTTTGAGAAATTGTAATTGGAGGAAATGTGAAGTATTAGTACTGACAGGGTTTTTTTGTGCATAGGAGCTGTGGAGTGTTTTCAAATTATGACTTGAAAATCGTTTTTGAGGAAAAGGAATGGTTTTAAAATTTATGACAAGGACATAATGGTGTATGCTTCTTTATAAGGCAATTGAGTGTCTCTGATGTTATTTTTCCCATTTTAATGTAAGACCTTTCCCTGTGGAGCAAATTGCTTGTAAATATGCTCCCACCTGTGCATGGCAAATTTAGATTTTGAATGTTTGCGTTATATAGCCATGTTAAAAGTGACCCAAACATGCTGCAAACGCAATCAAAAAACGCTTTCATGTGTCTTAAGGACATTTTAAGTCATTTCCCCATGTGGAGTGTTTTCAAATTATGATTTGAAAATCGTTTTGGGGGAAAAAGAATGGTTTTAAAATTTATGACAAGGACATAATGGTGTATGCTTCTTTATAAGGCAATTGAGTGTCTCTGATGTTATTTTTCCCATTTTAATGTAGGACCTTTCCCTGTGGAGCAAATTGCTTGTAAATATGCTCCCACCTGTGCATGGCAAATTTAGATTTTGAATGTTTGCGTTACATAGCCATGTTAAAAGTGACCCAAACATGCTGCAAAGGCAATCAAAAAACGCTTTCATGTGTCTTAAGGACATTTTAAGTCATTTCCCCATGTGGAGTGTTTTCAAATTATGATTTGAAAATCGTTTTTGGGGAAAAGGAATGGTTTTAAAATTTATGACAAGGACATAATGGTGTATGCTTCTTTATAAGGCATTTCAGTGTCTCTGATGTTATTTTTCCCATATTAAATTAAAAGACCTTTCCCCGTGGAGCAAATTCCTTGTAAATATGCTCCCACCTGTGCATGGTAAATTTAGATTTTGACTGTTTGAGTTACATAGCCATGTTAAAAGTGACCCAAAAAAGTTGCAAAGGCTTTAAAAAAACACTTTCATGTGTCTTAAGGACATTTTAAGTCATTTCCCCGTGGGCAGTGTTTTCAAATTATGACTTGAAAATCGTTTTTGAGGTAAAGGAATGTTATTAAAATTTATGTGCGCCATATGCCCCCAAATTTCTTTTTCAGGGGTGCAGCAGGGTGTTCTTGAGACACCCCTGCACCTTTGGAAAAATTCCTAATTTGCGATGAGCTAATTGCTAATCGCAAATTGCACCTTCATTGCTATGGGCCTCCTGGCCCATGGAAATGAATGGGTAATTTGCAATTAGCAATTTGCTCATCGCAAATTAGGAATGGTAAAGAATCGCTATTTATTCCTTAAAATTCGCTATTTAGGAAATGCAAAATAGTTTGATGATACATTTGGCGGTTCATCTCTAACAAGATAAGAAGCTTAGGGATACATTTATGATGACTGGCGCAATGAAGTGGACATCACTTACTTCATTGGTAGACCTTTACATGTATTATCTCCTCTGTATTCTTCATCAAGCGTAACTTTGATCTGCAATCCTGAGTAGGCCTCACCTTAAACAAACCTCTGGATAGGCCACACCTTATCGTCATCCTGAATTAATCATTTAAAATGCTAGGGACAGATTTATGATAGGTGTATGCCTCTTTTGCGCCACTGTGCGTCACTTTTGTGATGCAGCAGCGGTGCAAAAGATTTGCTATGAGGCGACAAAATTACAAATTGATGCATTTAGGCAGATGTGTCATGGTGTAAAAAACACCGTGCCACATGAAACCGATGCAGCAGTGATGCAAAAGATGCACCATGTTGCAAGACAGGCCTCACTTGGGGCCATATGTATCAAGCTAATTAGCATTCGCAAAGGCCGAAATTCTGTGAATTTCGGCCTTTGCGAATGCTAATTAGACAAATGGTATGTATCAAACCAGTTTGATGCAAAATAAGGAATAGCAAAATTTGCTATTCCTTATTTTGCGATTGCACTGAAGGATTTGCAAATTTTGCGATTTCTTAAATGCAATGTATCAAACAAAAAATATGCAAAAAATGCCATTAAGGATTTGCAAATTACCACCAACGTCTAGTTGGTGGTAATTTGCGAATTCTTTTCAAAAAGCTTTTTTTCCAAAAAACAAAAGGTGCCATATGACGCCCATACATGCCCTTAGGGCATGTATGTGCGCCATATGCCCCCAAATTTCTTTTTCAGGGGTGCAGCAGGGTGTTCTTGAGACACCCCTGCACCCTTGGAAAAATTCCTAATTTGCGATGAGCTAATTGCTAATCGCAAATTGCACCTTCATTCCTATGGGCCTCCTGGCCCATGGAAATGAATGGGTAATTGCAATTAGCAATTTGCTCATCACAAATTAGGAATGGTAAAGAATTGCTATTTATTCCTTAAAATTCGCTACTTAGGAAATGCAAAATAGTTTGATGATACATATGGCGGTTCATCTCTAACAAGATAAGAAGCTTAGGGATACATTTATGATGACTGGCGCAATGAAGTGGACATAACTTACTTCATTGGTAGGCCTTTACATGTATTATCTCCTCTGTATTCTTCATCAAGCGTAACTTTCATCTGCAATCCTGAGTAGGCCTTACCTTAAACAAACCTCTGGATAGGCCACACCTTATCGTCATCCTGAATTAATCATTTAAAATGCTAGGGACAGATTTATGATAGGTGTATGCCTCTTTTGCGCCACTGTGCGTCACTTTTGTGATGCAGCGGCGGTGCAAAAGATTTGCTATGAGGCGACAAAATTACAAATTGATGCATTTAGGCAGATGTGTCATGCTGTAAAAAAAACGTGCCACATGAAACCGATGCAGCAGTGATGCAAAAGATGCACCATGTTGCAAGACAGGCCTCACTTGGGGCCATATGTATCAAGCTAATTAGCATTCGCAAAGGCCGAAATTCTGCGAATTTCGGCCTTTGCGAATGCTAATTAGACAAATGGTATGTATCAAACAAGTTTGATGAAAAAAAAAGAAATAGCAAAATTTGCTATTCCTTATTTTGCGATTGCACTGAAGGATTTGCAAATTTTGCGATTTCCTAAATGCAATGTATCAAACAAAAAATATGCAAAAAATGGCATTAAGGATTTGCAAATTACCACCAACTTCTAGTTGGTGGTAATTTGCGAATTCTTTTCAAAAAGCTTTTTTTCCAAAAAACAAAAGGTGCCATATGACGCCCATACATGCCCTTAGGGCATGTATGTGCGCCATATGCCCCCAAATTTCTTTTTCAGGGGTGCAGCAGGGTGTTCTTGAGACACCCCTGCACCCTTGGAAAAATTCCTAATTTGCGATGAGCTAATTGCTAATCGCAAATTGCACCTTCATTCCTATGGGCCTCCTGGCCCATGGAAATGAATGGGTAATTTGCAATTAGCAATTTGCTCATCGCAAATTAGGAATGGTAATGAATCGCTATTTATTCCTTAAAATTCGCTATTTAGGAAATGCAAAATAGTTTGATGATACATATGGCGGTTCATCTCTAACAAGATAAGAAGCTTAGGGATACATTTATGATGACTGGCGCAATGAAGTGGACATCACTTACTTCATTGGTAGGCCTTTACATGTATTATCTCCTCTGTATTCTTCATCAAGCGTAACTTTAATCTGCAATCCTGAGTAGGTCTCACCTTAAACAAACCTCTGGATAGGCCACACCTTATCGTCATCCTGAATTATTCATTTAAAATGCTAGGGACAGATTTATGATAGGTGTATGCTTCTTTTGCGCCACTGTGCGTCACTTTTCTGATGCAGCGGCGGTGCAAAAGATTTGCTATGAGGCGACAAAATTTCAAAATGATGCATTTAGGCAGATGTGTCATGGTGTAAAAAAAACGTGCCACATGAAACCGATGCAGCAGTGATGCAAAAGATGCACCATGTTGCAAGATAGGCCTTATTTGGGGCCATATGTATCAAGCTAATTAGCATTCGCAAAGGCCAAAATTCTGCGAATTTCGGCCTTTGCGAATGCTAATTAGACAAATGGTATGTATCAAACAAGTTTAATGGAAAATAAGGAATAGCAAAATTTGCTATTCCTTATTATGCGATTGCACTTAAGGATTTGCAAATTTTGCGATTCCTTAAATGCAATGTATCAAACAAAAAATATGCAAAAAATGCCATTAAGGATTTGCAAATTACCACCAACTTCTAATTGGTGGTAATTTGCGAATTCTTTTCAAAAAGCTTTTTTTCCAAAAAACAAAAGGTGCCATATGACGCCCATACATGCCCTTAGGGCATGTATGTGCGCCATATGCCCCCAAATTTCTTTTTCAGGGGTGCAGCAGGGTGTTCTTGAGACACCCTGCACCCTTGGAAAAATTCCTAATTTGCGATGAGCTAATTGCTAATCGCAAATTGCACCTTCATTCCTATGGGCCTCCTGGCCCATGGAAATGAATGGGTAATTTGCAATTAGCAATTTGCTCATTGCAAATTAGGAATGGTAAAGAATCGCTATTTATTCCTTAAAATTCGCTATTTAGGAAATGCAAAATAGTTTGATGATACATATGGCGGTTTATCTCTAACAAGATAAGAAGCTTAGGGACAGATTTTTGATGACTGGTGCATCACCAGGGATGTACCAGTCATCCTGCGCCGCTGTTCCGACACCCATGGTGTGCTGCATTTACAATGCGGCGCACCATGCGGCAAAAACGGCACAGATGCGTGACGCATCTGTGCCGTAAAGGTGGCGCATTGCTGGAGTTGTATTGCAAGTGCGATGCAGCTCCAGCAAGGCTCAGGGGTGCTCCATCTCCACAATGCTGTGTCAAGACCTATGCCTGCTTCAAGCAGGCGCAGGGTTTTGACGCAGCTTTGTCCTATCTGATTGTAAATGCGGCACACCATGGGTGGCAGAGCAGCGGTGCACGTTAACTGGTGCATCCCTGGGGATGTGCCAGTTAACATAAATCTGCCCCTTTACATTTAAGTATGTGCAGGGGACACAGAGTCGGTGAGGCTTATCCAAGGTTAAGAAGAGATGAGTCCTGTTCACTGAAAAATTGGACATAGGCTTCACCTCGTCAGCATCGCTGGACATGGCTAAATAATAGCTGCAAAATGTTACTCTTGTTAAACATCTCTGAGATTTGTCTCTTACTCTGCAACATCTCATTGTTGTTATCTTTCTTTAAAGATAAAGACAACATCATCATGAGCGACAATCAGCAATCAGTTGATTTCGACCTCATCATTAAACTCGTAATTGAAACATCAGTGGATGTTGATCCCTTGCATGATTTAAATCCTGAGGATGAAGAAGAACGTGATGAGGATGCAGATTTGTCAGAATTGTATGACATAGGATGGGAAGCTGACGTGCTTGAGCCTATGGAACTATAAACATTTATTTTAAAAATTTATAATAAATAAAAACTAAAAATGTAAACCGTTTAATTTAAAAATAAAGACACCATCAAAAACAGGTTATGTGTAGTGTCTTCAATAAAATTTTAAAATATGCTCATAAAATTAGATCAGATTCACATATAAAACAGCACAGGTAAAATGAATATAAATTCCATTTCTTTTCTGCTATTTCTGTATTCTAAATTTGCCAAGCACTAAAAAATCTTCTATGTAAAAATGTCAAGTAGTGTTTTAAGTTTTTGATTACTGTTATTGATTTACTGTTGGGTAATAGTGGTTAATAAAAATTTTTAATATATTTTACCACAGATTCAACTGCAGATCATTTCAAGATTTCAGCATGCCAACCAAAGAAAGACTGAGAAAGGCTGCAAAACGTCAAAGACAGCAGGTCAATGAAAAAAAGCAGCAGTCCTCTAACAAAAAGATTTGTCAAGTCACCAAGAAAGCACCGGGTAAGAGTACAAAAACATTCATAAGAAATATCTGTAGTAAAAAAAATATTACTACAGAAAATGTTTCAGTCCAGAAAAAGAGAAGCAATTCAAACGGAAAGGAAAGGCCAATGAAAAATGTTACTGCTAGAGCAAGAGATAACTCTGTGCATGATAGTAGAAGGAAACAACAGTTTAGGGAAATTCGTAAACGAATGTTCCGCAACAGGATAATTGGCAATTTGTTAAAAAATATTAAGAAAGGTCAACAGAAAGTGGTTTTTTATAAGAGAAAAAAAATTGTTGAGAAAGTTATTGATCAGGCATTTGAAATTAAACGTAAGTTATTTATTTTGATAATCAATAGAATTAGGAAGCTAAACAAGGCAATTTATGATTTCAAAAGAAATAGTAGATGGAAGAGAATAGTTAATCGTAGTAATTTTTGTGAAGTTTTTTCTGGAGAATGGATGCATAGTTCAAGCTGTGAGGCATTTTTTAATGAGGAGAGTTATTTCCAGGATAATGATTTGGTGCATGCAGTTGACACCAGTGGTCGAGCTTATGAAGTGAAAGATGGTTGTCCAGTTGAAAAAGAAAAACTTGTGACATCAGAGGCAGAAGAGGTGTTAGGTAATGAGGTTTTAGGAAGACGTCCTAAGGGTCCTGTGTATACCTGGAAGTGTAGTAGTATTTGCAGTGTGCGACAGGATTCCATCAATTTGCTTTGTGATTTTGTACGGTCATTTAATAAGAAAAGTTTGAAGCCGGAAATGAAGTTGTTGCAAGAATTAGATCCTTGCAGAGTGAGAGAAGTGACAGGTTTGCATGGTCATTCACTGGCTTGTCTTTCCAGGAGAGTATGCCAGAGTGTTTTTCATCATTTCAGGATGCTAGCAGTGCATCATAATAAAGTGAGGAAATTAGTTAGAATGTTGTATTATGCTAAGAGTCCAGCAATTATGCTTAAACAATTATGCGCTGCTCTTTTGCATGGCTCTGAAATAGATGTGAAGAATATATGTGAAGAAATTGAGTTTTGTTACTTTGGAAATAAAGAGGAGAATGTTGAAATTGACCAAGAAGAAGCGGGTAATGTGGAAGATAGTGTACAGGTTTCCAGTACAGATAATTTCCAGAGGGAAATTGCGACGTTTCAGGTCAAATCAAGTGAGAGGCCAAATTTCACTTGTGTGTGTTGTCGACGCACTCATTATAAGAATCAGACTAAGTTAGTGGATTTATATGCAAAAAGTGAAAGGGAAAATAATAGTGAATGGAAGGATTTCACAACATACTTGATGGTAGAAAATTGTTTGGATTTGGGATTGGATCAACGTGTGTGTACTTATTGTTGTAACAAATTAAATCAAAACCAGATGCCTGCTAGAGCAGTTCATAATAATCTGGAATTGGTTGAGATTCCTTCTGAATTGAAGGATTTAAATACTTATGAATCTATTTTGATTCAAAGTATCCATCCCTTTCAGGCTATTGTAAAAATGGAGCCAAAGACAGGGAAATTGCCTCCATCAGATTTACAGAGAGGATTAAAGGGAAGAGTTGTTTATTTGCCTCTAGATTTGAAGAAAAACATTAACACAATTGGAGTAGAAAAAGTGGAAGAGGAACCTCTGGTTATCTTAGTTAATGGGGTTCCGACAAAGAATAAGAAAATATGGCAAGATTTAGTGGATGTTAGGAAATTTAAAAAGGCAACATTGTATTTGAAAAAAAAAAAATACTATAAGAATGTATATGTTGAAGAAGAGGAAGTAAGTGAGGAAGAGGATAGCGATTTGTGTGCTGGTCAAATTGAGAAAGTAGAACCCTCTACTAGTGAAGAAATATATGAACATTATAGTGTTCATCCTTTGCATTCCAAGGAAGTCATGGGGAATGCTATTGAGTTGTGTCAAATGAAACAAGCCAAAGGGAGTCCCATTAGTGTTTGGGAGGAAAGTTTGGAAGCTCGGTGTTTCCCACAGCTTTTTCCAACAGGTCAGGGAGGAAGATATGATGAGCGACCTCATCAAATTCCTGCTTCTGAATACCGGACTTTGCGATTGTATGCAGGAGATGCTAGGTTTCGACAATGCATTCCCTATTTGTTTCATCTCCTGTTTGAAAGCGATCTGTCTGGACTGTCATATGCAGTGAACCACATCTTGAAAAGTGGTATACACATGCAAAACATCTCGGCAAGTGACTTTATGGATAAAGTCAATGTCCAAGACAGTATTTTGGATTCTCACCTGATTAATCTCATGGCGTGTCAGCGTGGTACTAATGAGTACTGGTACCGTCGTCATGGTGATTTAAAATGTATGCTGAGGAACTTAGGAACTCCCACATGGTTCCTCACTCTGAGCTGTGCCGAGTATGGCTGGGAAGACTTACTTGAATTTCTACGAGAGGCAAATGGAAACATCGAAAACATCGAATTCAAGACACCCGGAGAACTGTGCTCTTTGGATCCAGTCAATGTATGTAGGTACTTCAATCATAGATTTGAAGCTATGATGTCTTTCATCAAGAATAAGAAGAATCCACCTCTTGGAGAGGTGTTGGATTTCTTCTGGAGAAAGGAGTACCAAGCAAGAGGTGCTCCTCATATACATATGTTGCTGTGGATCAAGGATGCACCTAAATTTGGAACGGATCCAGAAGACTCAGTGATGAGTTTCATACAACAGTATTCTACGTGTGCTGTTCCAAACGCAAAGGAGAAGAAAAGCCTAAGAGAAAAAGTTCTACGTTTCCAAAGCCATCGATGTGGAAAGTACTGTCGTCGTAAATTCCGAAACAAGGACAAGTTCTACACCAAATGTCGTTTCGGCTTTCCACGACCGGTGATTTCTAAAGGAAGAGTAAACAGTTTGATGTCTTCGCTGCGACATAATGTGATGAAGAAATCACCTAAAAACACATACAATTTGAAGAGGAACGAAGAGTCTAAGTACATCAACGACTACAACCCGGTGATTTTGTCCATGTGGAATGCTAACATGGATATACAGTTTGTGGCTGATAACTGTATGGCTGCGGCTCGGTATGTGACATCTTACATCACCAAAGAAGAGAAGACAGAATTGAAGGATATGTGGGAGGACATTTCCCATGAAAAGAGCCTCAGCAAGAAGTTGTACAGTTTCAGTCTGAAGATGTTGTCGCATCGAGAAATCGGAGCTTACGAATGTTCTGACCGGTTGTCTTCAGCAAGTCTCTATGCCAAGTCCAGGAGTATCGTTTGGGCGAGTCTTGGTCTTGCTGCAACGCGTAATCGAGTTCTCAAACCTGTGCGAGAAATTGAGTATTTGGCGGAAAAGGAGCCAAACAGTACCGACATTTTGAAGACCAACATGTTGGATACATATGATCCAAATCGAAGCAGTCACCTCGAGAATGTTTGTCTGTATGAGGTTCTTCAAAATTACATATTCAAGAGGAACATCAAAGAAGATACTGAGAAAGGAGTGTATGCTGTAATAGGAAGCGAGGGATGTCTGGTCAAGCATCAAAAATGCCACTTGGTAAACCATCGAAAATTGAGTGGCGAATCTCCTGAAAAAAAGGAGTTTTTCTATTTAGCACTTTTGCAACTTTTCAAGCCTTGGCGTGCAGAAGAGGAACTGCTTGGAGATTTCCTCTGTTACGAAGACTCTTTCAATGCTGCCAAGGAGACCATAGAATGTCCTGCTTTTCCCAAATATGTAGAAATGTTGAATGTGGAAATTGAGCAGGAAGCAACGATTGCAGCCGAGATTGCCAGAGACAGTTCTCAGGACAGTCAGAGTTCTGCTTCATTGAGTCAGGATCCACTAGGAGGACCTGTTATCGAAAATGAAGCTGCCACTGCTATGAATGAAGTGAAAAGAGCCATGGCACATGCTCAGGAGGATGCGGTTAACTTAGAAGAGTTGGAAAGACAACTCAACGTTGAGCAGAGGAAAATATATGACGAAGTTACCATGCAAATTGATCATGGATTAAGTCATGACAAGAAAGAGTGCTCATGTACGTCGTTGAAGCCTGTCCAACTGTACGTGAGTGGAGAAGCGGGAACTGGAAAAAGTTTCCTTATTAAAGCAATTTCATGTTATTTGCAGGAAAGGACAGAGTCATCGCTGTCTTGTGTTGTCACCGCTCCAACTGGACTGGCAGCACATAACATTAAAGGGATTACTTTACATCGTTTACTGATGCTGCCAGTGGAGTATGACAACAAATTACAATATCACAAGCTATCTGGAGATGCTTGTTGTGAAGTTTCAAGAATCTTGAGGAAAATGAAACTTCTTATCATTGACGAAGTAAGCATGGTTTCCAATGTCATGCTTGCCTTTGTGCATTTGAGAATGCAAGAAGTTCTCAAAACAGAGTATGATGTGTTATTTGGTGGCAAACACATCATTGTTTTCGGAGATCTTCTGCAGCTGACACCAGTGAAAGGGCAACCTGTGTTCAAAATGCTCACGCATGAAGATACCAGGAAGTGCCTAGGGAGCATTGGCAACGTCAATATATGGTTAAACTTCAATTATGCTGAACTGCATGAAAATATGCGTCAGGCGAAGGATGAAGTTTACAAGACTATTCTACAACATGTTAGAATTGGAAAAGTGACCGAGCATGGGAAAGAAGCTTTACATGCACGATTACTGACAAATTTATATCCAGAACAAGATGTTGTGCCTGAGAATATTTTTCAGAAAATTACTGAGAACAAATCTGGAATATGTTTGATGCCAACTCTTGCAGAATGTGCCAAATTCAACAACAAAATGTTGCATTTAGAAAAGCAAGAGATTGTGAAACTGGAACCTATTGACAGAGTAGAGCATATGGGATCAACAATTATTTTGTCTGAGAATTTGAAAACAAAATTGGATTCATTAGAGAAGACTATATCTAAAACTGCAGGTTTTGAAAAGACTCTGAATGTGTGCTTGAACTGCCGTATAATTTTAAGAAGGAATTTACATGTTGAAAGAGGTCTGGTAAATGGATCAATGGGTAATGTTGTTGATTTTGTAAAATACAGAAATAGAGATGGAATTGAATTTTTAAAAATTAAATTTGATGGCATTGAGGAAGTACAGCTAATTGGTCGTTGTTCTGCTAGATTTTTGCTTGTAAAAGACTTATATGTACGCCGTAAGCAGTTTCCTGTTTGCTTGGCATATGCAGTGACAATCCATAAATCGCAAGGTTTGAGTGTAGACAGTGCATTGGTGAATATTGGCAGTTCTGTGTTCAAGGAGGGTATGGCATATGTGGCATTGTCACGAGTTAGAACTTTATCGGGATTGTACTTGATTGAGTGTGATGTCACAAACATTTGTGCGGATCTAGATTGTGTTAAGGAATACAATAGGTTAAGAAGAGAGTATGCGCCACATTTGCCTCAATATCCTTTGTTTGAGAAACGTGTGGTAGGCCGGAAACGAAGAAATGTGACCAATACTGGGAAGGTTGTAGCAAAAAGACGAAAAGTCGATGAACCTGAAATTATAAGCAGAAACAAAAAGGATTCTGTTGAAGATGTTGTTGGTTTTCAATTTGAAAACAGGTCTGGTGTCAATTGCTATGCTAATGTAGTGGTTAATGTTTTGTTTTCTCTAGAAAATGTAAAAGAAGAGATTGTGGTCAATTCTGATCAAAGATTTTGCAGTTTGTTAAATTCTGTGTTAGAGAAATGTAGCACTGATAGAACAAAAATAGAAAGTGTGTCTGAAATTCGAAATCTGTTAGACAGATGTTCAGGCCAAACACAATTCTCTCAAAATATTCAGCAAGATTGTCAGGAGTTTTTAATGTATATGCTTGATGTATTGCATGCTGAAGGTGTAGATGTAGATCACCTGTTTGGGCTTTCTTATCAATGGCAGCATGACTGCGAGAACTGTAGGGTATCAAGTACTACTAGTGTAGACTCAGAAAGATTTATATATTTAACTTTGCCAGACAGTAAATCAGTCTCTTTTAATAAACTAGTAAAAGCAGCTGATCACAACATGGAGTGTAGCCAATGTAAATCTGAAATGATGTCCACATTATTTATACGAACATATGGCCAGTATGTTATTTTAATGTTCCAACGATGTAGGCCTGATGGAACAAAATTGACAACTTTAATTAAAAATTTTGTGGCTTCACAGTTGTCAATATCAGGAAGGACTTTTGTAACTGCAGCAATTATATATCATGACGGTCCTTCAATAACATCAGGACATTACACAGCTTATTTAAAGTCTAGAAATGGCTGGTCATTCTGCAATGATTCTGTTTTAATTTAAAAAAAAAAATTGCCGTATGACCTTAAAAACTCTTACCTGGTGTTTTTAAAACCAAAATTTTAGGGAAAGAATCTCGGGATGTGCTCTGAGGAATTTCAAGAAGTTCTAATGGCTCCTACACGATTTGGCCTTGAGGATAAGTGTAGTACAGAGACATAACTTCTTACCATAACACTGGACGTCATGGAGAAATAAGTGCACTTTGAATGAGTTCAGAAAAACTGTTTCTTTTTATAAGCAAATTCAAGCAGCCAATCAAAACATGGAGTAGAGGGAATGTAAGTCTGCAATGCTGTCTACTGTTTTATATTGCTTTGTGATTAAAAGTGATGTAGAGAATTAAATAATTGTAGTAGTCATAGAGATAGTGTAAGTCTGCTTCATAGTAAGCAGTATCAGTGTCATAGGAAATGTACAACATGAGTGAGCAAGAAAGGTAAGATATTAGTAATCCAGGATTGTGAAAATGATCTTCAACATTTTAATTCTGAAAGTTGCGGAAATACAACATGACGGGATTGGCTTACAAGAATTCCAAGAGTTATAAATGGCTCTGACACGATTTGGCCTTGTGGAAACGTGTGGTAGAGAGCGAGAAGTCATTTATTGTATGTAACATGTTTTTCAAAACGATGGAGGTTTTCTTTCAGAAAGTGGCGGGCTGAAAGTAATAACAGCACAACAGAGTGTAAGCTGTTCATAGGACATCCTTCGACGTCATGGAAAGTAAGTTAACTTTAAGGAGTTCTGAATTCTGATTTGTTATGTTGTATGGGTTTTTTAAACACAATCATTTTGATTGTGTTTTTTTCCCCGCTGTTATATGATGAATACCTTCAAGTCACTGTTTTTAGTGAAATTTGATACATTCTGAGAACAGCAAAAATAAACCATTTAACATGTATAATTAATTCTGTACTGTTTGCATTTATGATGTACATGTAGAACTGTGTAGGAGGCATGGAGAAGGTGAGGCTTCTGTAAGTGTCAAAGTTGTTGGATACAGTGCTCATATTCTACGTAGTCTTTGATATGATAGACTACATTTCCACAATGAGATACCTAAGCAAAGGAAACACAGGTGATATGATTGTGGAATGAGCAAAAAAAATTGCACGTTTTTCAATTATATTACCTGTGTTTCCTAACATTACACATCACATTGTGTAGATGAGGTTTAGGCCTGTTACTGGAGACAGAGGAGGTCTGACATTTGTTCAAGAGTGCAGTGGACATGACACACTTGGTTGGTAGGCCTGCACATGTATTTTCTCCTCTGTATTCTTCAACAAACCTAAATTTCATCTGCAACTCTGAGTAGGACTTACCTGAAACAAATCTGTGAATAGGTTACAGCTTATTGGCATCTTGAAACAATGATTTAAAATGTTAGGGTCAGATTTATGATGGCCGTGCGCCTCTTTTGCTCCGCTGTGGGTCACTTTTGTGTAAAAGATGCACCATGTTGCAAGATAGGTTTCAGTTCATCTCCAGCAAGATACCATCAGTTTGAAATGTATATAATTAGCACTGTGTAGGGGGCATGCAGAAGCTGAAGCTTTTCTAAGTGTCAAAATTGTTGTATACAATGCTTAAAATCTGTGTATAGTTTGATATGCTAGACTCCATCTGCACTATGAGATACCTAATCAAAGGCAACACAGGTGATGTGATTGTGAAATGAGGAAAATGAACTCCACATTTTTCAATTACATCACCTGTGTTTCCTAAGTTTACGAATGACATTGTGCAGATGAAGTTTAGGTCTGTCCACGGACACAGAAGAGGTCTGCCCTTTGTTCAAGAGTGAAGTGGACATGACTTACTTCATTAGTAGGCCTTCACATGTATTATCTCCTCTGTATTCTTCAACAAGTGTAAATTTGATCTGCAACCCTGAGTAGGCCTCACCTTAAACAAACCTCTGGATAGGCCACACCTTATTGTCATCCTGAATCAATCATTTAACATGTTAGGGACAGATTTATGATAGGTGTATGCCTCTTTTGCGCCACTGTGCGTCACTTTTGTGACGCAGTGGCGGTTGAAAAGATTTGCTATGAGGCGACAAAATTATAAAATGATGCATCTAGGCAGATGTGTCATGCTGTAAAAAAACAATGCCACATGAAACCGATGCAGCAGTCATGCAAAAGATGCACCATGTTGCAAGATAGGACTCACTTCATCTGCATCAAGATACTGTTAGTTTAAAATGTATATTTTTAGGACTGTGTAGAGGAATGGAGAAGCAGAGGCTTCTGTAAGTGTCAAAGTTGTTGAAAAACTGTTTGTCCTTCTATCTTTTCCCTTGTCTTTTCTAATTTATTAAAAACATGTTTTAATATTTTTCAAATGTTTGTTCTCTCTTTCACAGATTGAAAGTATAAAAATAACAAATGACTAACTTAACGACAATTATAAGGTAAATGTTTTGTACTCTTTTCGTTATATTTCTATCACATTTAACTTCTATTAGTTCCCTTGCTTCATTTCTTTAAGCATCACTTTCCTGCCTTTGCTACTTCCCTCATTCCTTTCTCTATTACTTAATTACTCTACTCCTTCCACTATTTTTCTTAGTCCCTCTCTTCTCATACTTCTTCACTCTTGGTCACTCACTCTGTCTCTATTACTGTCACTGTTTCTGACTGATCAAAAACATTTTTTAAAAAAAGAACAGTAAGTATAAGGGAAGGAAACAGACAGTTATGTTAAAAGAAAGACAGCTATAGGGAGTAAACTAGGGATACTGTTACCCGCAATCCTCTGCTGATGATGTCACTGACCATGTCATGAATGATGTAATATGTGACATGCTAATTCCTAACTATATATGGTCTATAACCTATGGTTTTTTCAGTGAATTTTCAAGGTTTTGTAAATGCTAATTCCTAACTATATATGGTCTATAACCTATGGTTTTTTCAGTGAATATATATATATATATATATATATATATATATTACCTACTGGCGGTCGCCAGTAGGTATATATAGTTAGGATTTTTTCCCTATGGGATTTTTGAAAATTCTATGTCTAATAACGTTGGCGTTTGTGGACGGAATTGGCTGAAATTTTCTGGAAAATGGAACATTTTGTTTCTGAGCAGCCCCTGAAAATTTGGGGGGGGTTCGTCCAGGGGGGGCCGAGAAAAAAGGGGGGTCCCAAAACGTGTTTTTAACATTGAGTTTTCCATAGGGCGGTTGGCCTCACTTTTAGCCCGAACGGCTGAATGGATTTGCACGAAACTTGGCAAAATTGTAGGGACTGGTAGCCCGATGTGCCTTTTGTAGGTCTCAATATATGTGCTTCAGTGGATTTTGAGAAATTAACGTTTAAAAAAAGATATATATCTGTAACAGCGGACCGGGCAGCGCTCCAGTTCGCGTACTTTTCGCGTAACGGAACTTCGCGTAGCGAAGCTGATTGGCTCTCCGGTGTCTGTCAACATTCTAAACAGTCCGGAGCGGCCGCCATCTTGTCTCTCGGTAGGATTGAGAGACAAGAGGAGGCCAAAACAAAGGTGGAAATAACCATAAGGGGGCATAGTAGATCCTCCCTGATCCCCTAGGTTTAATGTGGAGGCTTTAAAAGGGCCCCGCGGGGCAAAAAAAAAAATATTTTTTTTTTGTTTTTTTTCGTGGGTAGCGCCCGGTCCGCGAACCGGGAAGCGTTCTGGGCAGCGTACTGCAATGAAAAATGAATGAGAGACTTTTCAAATGCAGTATGTTAATTGATTGTTGGTTTTGTTGATTATTTTTTATTTTCTTTATTTTTTAAGCATTTTTTTTTATTGTGATTGTGTTTCATAATTTATTAAACTTTCTAACATTTCATTGTCAGAAATTTCATAATTATCATGGAATATACATTGTAGTCTCTGAGGGTGTAAAATGTCCTCATTTGCAAGGAGGTTATCTACTGCTTGTACACATTGCAGTAGTTCATTGTCCCAAGTTTCATCGAAAAATTCAATGTCAATTTGATCAATTGTATCAATCAATTCTTGGCTGCTCTCTTGCAGGTCCATTTCAAAAGAAACTTGGTTTTCGCCTTCCATTTTGCCTGAAATTTGGATTAAAAAAATATATATTAGTAGAGATAGGGCAATGTTGGGAATAATTTTAGATAGGTATTTTTTATCAGTGAATTTATCTTTGGGCAGTGTATAGTATCAGAGTGGAAGTAGGAATATAAAAAAAGTGTATGTGATTTAACGTAAGTAAATTCATAATTATACAAGAGAAGCCTAACTCCATCCATAACTATAACAGAGAAGTCTCTCTAAATCTATAACTACTACAGAGGGATAGTATATATCTATCAGAAAAAGTTTACCATATTAACTTATAGTGTACTATATACTTCAGTTTTAAAAATAAAAACTTACCTTTAGAAAGAAGTTGAAGGAATTATTGAAAATACTATTGAAATGTACAGCAAGAAGTAGTAGTCAAAATGGCTGTGTTTTCTTCTCTTCCTTTATATATGTTCAGGTATATAACCAATGAAATGTCAGGTAAAAAAAGTAGAAAATGAAAGTAACATTTTCATTGGTTGTCAATTCCAACACTTCAGATGTGTTTTGTGAAGTAATTTACCTCAGGGTATTTAGAGAGGTCTACAGGCTAAATGACTAAATGGAATTCCAATCAAATTTGTGAAAATGGTAGGGATTGGTATGTAGTATGAGCTAATCTATATTTGGTGAAATTGTCTCCAGTGGCTTTTCTGTGAACTACTTTCCCACCTTTTTTGATGGTGCGCTTCCCAGGGAGCGACCCGGTACGCGAACCGTTGAGCGCCTCGGTTCGCGGACCTTAAGCGTTCCGGGAGTCCACCATTTTGTGTTTCGGTCGAATTAAGATACAAGATGGAGGGCAAATAATGTTCAGAATGGGTAGAAGGGGGCACGGTAGAGTTATCTTGACCCCCTAGGTTTTGTGAGGGTGGCTGAGGAGGCTTATATGTGCGGAAAAAAAACATTTTTTTTAAAAATTTCGCGAGGTTAGCTCCCGGTTCGCGTACCGGGTAGCGCCCCAGGGAGCGTACTTTGTTGAAAATTAGTGAAAAATGTTAGAGTAAAATAATAATTGTGAGTGATTAGATGTAGGGTAGCTCTGAGAAGAGCTTTTGGGTTTATGGTACATTTAGGTAGGTACCAATGCACATTCTTAAATTCAGAGTGAAAATTCTGTTGCCCTCATCTGAGAAGTGAACTCCATCTCCTCTGTAGATATCTTGCATGTAGTAACGCAAGTTATTGTTGTACAGGGAGCCCATTCCATGGTCTCTCATGTAAGCTGAAACAGATTTGTTTACATGCTTCCTCGACTTCTCAATTTGTGGACAAAATTGCTTGGACCACCTCCATTTCTGTCTTTGGCATATATTTGAATATACCAAGGCAGTCTGAGGAAAAAGTGCCATTAATTGCTCAAAGGTGTCCTTTAAAAGCATTTCCAGACCTACACCAGTCAAAGTGCCCAAGTCATTACCTCCACAGTGCACAATTAACAGGTCAGGTTTGGGCAAATGCATAAAGGTTTTCACCAATGGTATCAATTGGTGACATTTTAATCCTCTGTGGCCAAACCACTTAATTTCCACATCTTGTAAATTGAGGTTAGGTAAATTCCTGTTTTCAACGTACCTTTGAGCCCAGTGAATATAACTATGTCCAACAATCCAGACAGAAAACATGGTGAGAGAAGGTTCTCCTGCAGTCAGATGAAGTGTGGCAATGAAATGGCAGTTGAAAAAATGAGAGTGTAAAATGAAAAAAAACTGTGGAGTTTCTGTGTACATGAAGCAGTAACAGTGATTGGTGGATTTTGATTGCTGAAAACAGAAAGTTAGGGTGCACGGATGTGTTCTTTGAAAGATGTATTTTGAGTGGTCAATAAAAAATCATTAAATGAAAGAATGCACTGGATATGCAGGTGCACTGAGAGTTCAGAGTTCAATTGCAACATTGTTGTGTGAACTTGCAAACAACAGAGGTCTTCCAAGAGGTGGTTGCCATGCAGAAAAGGCAGAAAGGGCAGAGGGGGGATGGGTTTTCATTTGAAAAAAAGTGAGGGAAGAGTTTTGATTGGGTGACATGAGAGATATGTGTGAAGAATTACAGCATTTCTGTGCTTTTGATAGCTGCAGACTCTGGAGTGCATACCTTTTGCTCTGCTGAAGACAAATTGGTGTGTTTCTGAGACTGTTTTCAAACTCAAAGTATTTGCTAAGGTGAGAAAATATTTCTTTAATTTAGATAGAGAATAGTGTGCTTTAAGGAGAAAATTATGAATTATGTGGCGCAAATTGCTTGTAAATATGCTCCCACCTGTGCATGGAAAATTTAGATTTTGAATGTTTGTGTTACATAGCCATGTTAAAAGTGATACAAACATGCTGCAAAGGCAATCAAAAAACGCTTTTATGTGTCTTAAGGACATTTTAAGTAATTTTCCCATGTGCAGTGTTTTGAAATTATGATTTGAAAATCGTTTTTGGGGAAAAGGAATTGTTTTTAAATTTATCACAAGGACATAATGGTGTATGCTTCTTTATAAGGCAATTGACTGTCCCTGATGTTATTTTTCCCATTTTAATGTAAGACCTTTCTCTGTGGCGCAAATTGCTTGTAAATATGCTCCCACCTGTGCATGGTAAATTTAGATTTTAAATGTTTGTGTTACATAGCCATGTTAAAAGTGACCCAACCATGCTGGAAAGGCAATCAAAAAACGCTTTCATGTGTCTTAAGGACATTTTAAGTCATTTTCCCATGTGCAGTGTTTTGAAATTATGATTTGAAAATCGTTTTTGGGGAAAAGGAATTGTTTTTAAATTTATGACAAGGACATAATGGTGTATGCTTCTTTATAAGGCAATTGACTGTCCCTGATGTTATTTTTCCCATTTTAATGTAAGACCTTTCTCTGTGGCGCAAATTGCTTGTAAATATGCTCCCACCTGTGCATGGCAAATTTAGATTTTGAATGTTTGTGTTACATAGCCATGTTAAAAGTGATACAAACATGCTGCAAAGGCAATCAAAAAATGCTTTTATGTGTCTTAAGGACATTTTAAGTAATTTTCCCATGTGCAGTGTTTTGAAATTATGATTTGAAAATCGTTTTTGAGGTAAAGGAATGTTGTTAAAATTTATGTGCGCCATATGCCCCCAAATTTCTTTTTCAGGGGTGCAACAGGGTGTTCTTGAGACACCCCTGCACCTTTGGAAAAATTCCTAATTTGCGATGAGCTAATTGCTAATCGCAAATTGCACCTTCATTCCTATGGGCCTCCTGGCCCATGGAAATGAATGGGTAATTTGCAATTAGCAATTGGCTCATTGCAAATTAGGAATGGTAAAGAATCGCTATTTATTCCTTAAAATTCGCTATTTAAGAAATGCAAAATAGTATGATGATACATATGGCGGTTCATCTCTAAGATGAGATGAAGATAAGATAAGAAGCTTAGGGATACATTTATGATGACTGGCGCAATGAAGTGGACATCACTTACTTCATTGGTAGAGCTTTACATGTATTATGTCCTCTGTATTCTTCATCAAGCGTAACTTTAATCTGCAATCCTGAGTAGGCCTCACCTTAAACAAACCTCTGGATAGGCCACATCTTATTGTCATCCTGAATGAATCATTTAAAATGCTAGGGACAGATTTATGATAGGTGTATGCCTCTTTTGCGCCACTTAGAAAACACTGTCCATGGGGAAATGACTTAAAATGTCCTTAAGACACATGAATGTGTTTTTTTAAAACGTTTGCAATTTTTTGGGTCACTTTTAACATGGCTATGTGACTCAAACAGTCAAAATCTAAATTCGCCATGCACAGGTGGGAGCATATTTACAAGGAATGTGCTCCATGGGGAAAGGTCTTATAATGTAATATGGGAAAAATGACATCAGAGACACTGAAATGCCTTATAGAGAAGCATACACCATTATGTCCTTGTCATAAATTTGCAAACCATTACTTTTCCCCAAAAACGATTTTCAAATCATAATTTGAAAACACTGCACATGTGGAAATGACTTAAAATGTCCTTAATTCAAAATTTGCTATTCCTTATTTTGCGATTGCACTGAAGGATTTGCAAATTTTGCGATTCCTTAAATGCAATGTATCAAACAAAAAATATGTAAAAAATGATATTAAGGATTTGGAAACTACCACCAACTTCTAGTTTGTGGTAATTTGCGAATTCTTTTCAAAAAGCATTTTTTTCTAAAAAACAAAAGGTCCCATATGACGCCCATACATGCCCTTAGGGCATGTATGTGTGCCATATGACCCCAAATATCTTTTTCAGGGGTGCAGCAGGGTGTTCTTGAGATACCCCTGCACGCTTGAAAAAATTCCTATTTTGTGATGAGCTAATTGCTAATCGCAAATTGCAACCTTCATTCCTATGAGCCTCCTAGCCCATGGAAATGAATGGGTAATTTGCAATTAGCAATTTGCTCATTGCAAATTAGGAATGGTAAAGAATTGCTATTTATTCCTTAAAATTTGCTATTTAGGAAATGCAAAATAGTTTGATGGTACATATGGTGGTTCATCTGTAACAAGATAAGAAGCTTAGGGATACATTTATGATGACTGGCGCAATAAAGTGGACATTACTTACTTCATTGGTAGGCCTTTACATGTATTATCTCCTCTGTATTCTTCATCAAGTGTAATTTTAATCTGCAATCCTGAGTAGGCCTCAACTTAAACAAACCTTTGGATAGGCCACACCATATTGTCATCCTGGATTAATCATTTAAAATGCTAGGGACAGATTTATGATAGGTGTATGCCTCTTTTGTGCCACTGTGCGTCACTTTTATGATGCAGCGGCGGTGCAAAAGATTTGCTATGAGGCGACAACATTACAAATTGATGCATTTAGGCAGATATGTCATGGTGTAAAAAAAACGTACCACATGAAACCGATGCAGCAGTGATGCAAAAGATGCACCATGTCGCAAGACAGGCCTCACTTGGGGCCATATGTATCAAGCTAATTAGCATTCGCAAAGATCAAAATTCTACGAATTTCGGCCTTTGCGAATGTTAATTAGACAAATGGTATGTATCAAACAAGTTTGATGCAAAATAAGGAGTAGCAAAATTTGCTATTCCTTATTTTGCAATTGCACTGAAGGATTTGCAAATTTTGTGACTACTTAAATGCAATGTATCAAACAAAAAATATGTAAAAAATGACTTTAAGGATTTGGAAACTATTGTGGTAAATTGGTGGTAATTTGTGAATTCTTTTCAAAAAGCTTTTTTTTTAAAAAAACAAAAGGTCCCATATGACGCCAACACATGCCCTTAGGGCATGTATGTGTGCCATATGCCCCCAAATTTCTTTTTCAGGGGTGCAGCAGGGTGTTCTTGAGACACCCCTGCACCCTTGGAAAAATTCCTAATTTGTGATGAGCAAATTGCTAATCGCAAATTAAACCTTCATTCCTATGAGCCTCCTAGCCCATGGAAATGAATGGGTAACTTGCAATTAGCAATTTGCTCATCGCAAATTAGGAATGGTAAAGAATCGCTATTTATTCCTTAAAATTCGCTATTTAGGAAATGCAAAATATTTTGATGATACATATGGCAGTTCATCTCTAACAAGATAAGAAGCTTAGGGATAGATTTATGATGACTGGCGCATCACCAGGGATGTGCCAGTCATCCTGCGCCGCTGTTCCGCCACCCATGGTGTGCTGCATTTACAATGCGGCGCAGCATGGGGCAAAAATGGCACAGATGCGTGACGCATCTGTGCCGTTAAGGTGGCGCATTGCTGGAGTTGTATCGCAAGTGCGATGCAGCTCCAGCAACGCTCAGGGGTGCACCATCTCCACAATGTTGCGTCAAGACCTATGCCTGCTTCAAGCAGGCGCAGGGTTTTGACGCAGGTTTCTCCTATCTGATTGTAAATGCGGCACACCATGGGTGGCAGAGCAGTGGTGCACGTTAACTGGTGCATGCCTGGGGATGTGCCATTTAACATAAATCTGCCCCTTTACATTTAAGTATGTGCAGGGGACACAGAGTCGGTGAGGCTTATCCAAGGTTAAGAAGAGATGAGTCCTGTTCAGTGAAAAATTAGACATAGGCTTCACCTGCTCAGCATCGCTGGACATGGCTAAATAATAGCTGCAAAATGTTACTCTTGTTAAACAATTTTACTATTATAATCTCTGAGATTTGTCTCTTACTCTGCAACATCTCATTGTTGTTATCTTTCTTTAAAGATAAAGACAACCTCAACATGAGCGACAATCTGCAATCAGTTGATTTTGACCTCATCATTGAACTTGTAATTGAAACATCAGTGGATGTTGATCCCTTGGATGATTTAAATCCTGAGGATGAAGAAGAGCGTGATGAGGATGCAGATTTGTCCGAATTATATGACATAGGATGGGAAGCTGACCTGCTTGAGCCTATGGAAATATAAACATTTATATTTAAAATTTATAATTAATAAAAAGTAAAAAGGTAAACCGTTTAATTTAAAAATAAAGACACCTTCAAAAGCAGGTTATGTGTAGTGTCTTCAATAAAATATTAAAATATGCTCATAAAATTAGATCAGATTCACATATAAAATAGCATAGGTAACATAAATATAAATGTCATTTCTTTTCTGGTATTTCTGTATTGTAAATTTGCAAGGACTAAAAAATCTTCTATTTAAAATGTCAAGTAGTGTGTTAAGTTTTTGATCACTGTTATTGTTTTACTGTTTGGTAATAATGGTTAATAACATTTTTTATTATATTTTACCACAGATTCAACTGCAGATCATTTCAAGATTTCACCATGCCAACAATAGAAAGACAGAGAAAGGCTGCAAAACGTCAAAGACAGCAGGTGAAAGAATATAAGCAGCAGTCCTCTAACAAAAAGATTTGTCAAGTCACGAAGAAAGCACCGGGTAAGAGCACAAAATATTTCATAAGAAATATGTGTAGTAAAAAAAATATTACTACAGAAAATGTTTCAGTCCATAAAACGAGAAGGAATTCAAATGGAAAGGAAAGGCCAATGAAAAATGTTACTGCTAGAGCAAGAGATAACTCTGTGCATGATAGTAGAAGGAAACAACAGTTTAGGGAGATTCGTAAACGAATGTTCCGCAACAGGATAATTGGCAATTTGTTAAAAAATATTAAGAAAGGTCAACAGAAACTGGTTTTTTATAAGAGAAAAAAAAAGTTGAGAAAGTTATTGATCAGGCATTTGAAATTAAACGTAAGTTATTTATTTTGATAATCAATAGAATTAGGAAGCTAAACAAGGCAATTTATGATTTCAAAAGAAATAGTAGATGGAAGAGAATAGTTAATCGTAGTAATTTTTGTGAAGTTTTTTCTGGAGAATGGATGCATAGTTCAAGCTGTGAGGCATTTTTTAATGAGGAGAGTTATTTCCAGGATAATGATTTGGTGCATGCAGTTGACACCAGTGGTCGTGCTTATGAAGTGAAAGATGGTTGTCCAGTTGAAAAAGAAAAACTTGTGACAACAGAGGCAGAAGAGGTGTTAGGTAATGAGGTTTTAGGAAGACGTGCTAAGGGTCCTGTGTACACCTGGAAGTGTAGTAGTATTTGCAGTGTGCGACAGGATTCCATCAATTTGCTTTGTGATTTTGTACGGTCATTTAATAAGAAAAGTTTGAAGCAGAAAATAAGGTTGTTGCAAGAATTAGATCCTTGCAGAGTAAGAGAAGTGACAGGTTTGCATGGTCATTCACTGGCTTGTCTTTCCAGGAGAGTATGCCAGAGTGTTTTTCATCATTTCAGGATGCTAGCAGTGCATCATAATAAAGTGAGGAAATTAGTTAGAATGTTGTATTATGCTAAGAGTCCAGCAATTATGCTTAAACAATTATGCGCTGCTCTTTTGCATGGTTCTGAAATAGATGTGAAGAATATATGTGAAGAAATTGAGTTTTGTTACTTTGGAAGTAAAGAGGAGAATGTTGAAATTGAGCAAGAAGAAGAGGGTCATGTGGAAGATAGTGTACAGGTTTCCAGTACAGATAATTTCCAGAGGGAAATTGCGACGTTTGAGGTGAAATCAAGTGAGAGGCCTAATTTCACTTGTGTGTGTTGTCGACGCACTTATTATAAGAATCAGACTAAGTTAGTGGATTTATATGCAAAAAGTGAAAGGGAAAATAATAGTGAATGGAAGGATTTCGCAACATACTTGATGGTAGAAAATTGTTTTGATTTGGGATTGGATCAACGTGTGTGTAGTTATTGTTGTTGCAAATTAAATCAAAACCAGATGCCTGCTAGAGCAGTTCATAATAATCTGGAATTGGTTGAGATTCCTTCTGAATTGAAGGATTTAAATACTTATGAATCTATTTTGATTCAAAGTATCCATCCCTTTCAGGCTATTGTAAGAATGGAGCCAAAGACAGGGAAATTGCCTCCATCAGATTTACAGAGAGGATTAAAGGGAAGAGTTGTTTATTTGCCTCTAGATTTGAAGAAAAACATTAACACAATTGGAGTAGAAAAAGTGGAAGAGGAACCTCTGGTTATCTTAGTTAATGGGGTTCCGACAAAGAATAAGAAAATATGGCAAGATTTAGTAGATGTTAGGAAAGTTAAAAAGGCAACATTGTATTTGAAAAAAAATAATTAATACTATAAGAATGTATATGTTGCAGAAGAGGAAGTAAGTGAGGAAGAGGATAGCGATTTGTGTGCTGGTCAAATTGAGAAAGTAGAACCCTCTACTAGTGAAGAAATATATGAACATTATAGTGTTCATTCTTTGCATTCCAAGGAAGTCATGGGGAATGCTATTGAGTTGTTTCAAATGAAACAAGCCAAAGGGAGTCCCATTAGTGTTTGGGAGGAAAGTTTGGAAGCTCGGTGTTTCCCACAGCTTTTTCCAACAGGTCAGGGAGGAAGATATGATGAGCGACCTCATCAAATTCCTGCTTCTGAATACCGGACTTTGCGATTGTATGCAGGAGATGCTAGGTTTCGACAATGCATTCCTTATTTGTTTCATCTCCTGTTTGAAAGCGATCTGTCTGGACTGTCATATGCAGTGAACCACATCTTGAAAAGTGGTATACACATGCAAAACATCTCGGCAAGTGACTTTATGGATAAAGTCAATGTCCAAGACAGTATTTTGGATTCTCACCTGATTAATCTCATGGCGTGTCAGCGTGGTACTAATGAGTACTGGTACCGTCGTCATGGTGATTTAAAATGTATGTTGAGGAACTTAGGTACTTCCACATGGTTCCTCACTCTGAGCTGTGCCGAGTATGGCTGGGAAGACTTACTTGAATTTCTACGAGAGGCAAATGCTAACGTAGATAACATCGAATTCAAGACACCCGGAGAACTGTGCTCTTTGGATCCAGTCAATGTATGTAGGTACTTCAATCATAGATTTGAAGCTATGATGTCTTTCATCATGAATAAGAAGAATCCACCTCTTGGAGAGGTGTTGGATTTCTTCTGGAGAAAGGAGTACCAAGCAAGAGGTGCTCCTCAGATACATATGTTGCTGTGGATCAAGGATGCACCTAAATTTGGAACGGATCCAGAAGACTCAGTGATGAGTTTCATCCAACAGTATTCTACGTGTGCTGTTCCAAACGCAAAGGAGAAGAAAAGCCTAAGAGAAAAAGTTCTGCGTTTCCAAAGCTATCGATGTGGAAAGTACTGCCGTCGTAAATTCCGAAACAAGGACAAGTTCTACACTAAATGTCGTTTCAGCTTTCCACGACCGGTGATTTCTAAAGGAAGAGTAAACAGTTTGATGTCTTCGCTGCGACACAATGTCATGAAGAAATCACCTAAAAACACTTACAATTTGAAGAGGAACGAAGAGTCCAAGTACATCAACGACTGCAACCCGGTGATTTTGTCCATGTGGAATGCTAACATGGATATACAGTTTGTGGCTGATAACTGTATGGCTGTGGCTCGGTATGTGACGTCTTACATCACCAAAAAAGAGAAGACAGAATTGAAGGATATGTGGGAGGACATTTCCCATGAAAAGAGCCTCAGCAAGAAGTTGTACAGTTTCAGTCTGAAGATGTTGTCGCATCGAGAAATCGGAGCGTACGAATGTTCTGACCGGTTGTCTTCAGCAAGTCTCTATGCCAAGTCCAGGAGTATCGTTTGGGCGAGTCTTGGTCTTGCAGCAACGCGTAATCGAGTTCTCAAACCTGTGCGGGAAATTGAGTATTTGGCGGAAAAGGAGCCAAACAGTACCGACATTTTGAAGACAAACATGTTGGATACATATTATCCAAATCGAAGCAGTCACCTCGAGAATGTTTGTCTGTATGAGGTTCTGCAAAATTACATATTCAAGAGGAACATCAAAGAAGATACTGAGAAAGGAGTGTATGCTGTAATAGGAAGTGAGGGATGTCTGGTCAAGCAAAGAAAATGCCACTTGGTAAACCATCGAAAATTGAGTGGCGAATCTCCTGAAAAAAAGGAGTTTTTCTATTTAGCACTTTTGCAACTTTTCAAGCCTTGGCGTGCAGAAGAGGAACTGCTTGGAGATTTCCTCTGTTACGAAGACTCTTTCAATGCCGCCAAGGAGACCATAGAATGTCCTGCTTTTCCCAAATATGTAGAAATGTTGAATGCTGAAATTGAGCAGGAAGCAACGATTGCAGCCGAGATTGCCAGAGACAGTTCTCAGGACAGTCGGAGTTCTGCTTCATTGAGTCAGGATCCACTAGGAGGACCTGTTATTGAAAATGAAGCTGCCACTGCTATGAATGAAGTGGAAAGAGCCATGGCACATGCTCAAGAGGATGCGGTTAACTTAGAAGAGTTGGAAAGACAACTCAACGTTGAGCAGAGGAAAATATATGACGAAGTTACCATGCAAATTGATCATGGATTAAGTCATGATAAGAAAGAGTGCTCATGTACGTCGTTGAAGCCTGTCCGACTGTACGTGAGTGGAGAAGCGGGAACTGGAAAAAGTTTCCTCATTAAAGCAATTTCATGCTATTTGCAGGAAAGGACAGAGTCATCGCTGTCTTGTGTTGTCACTGCTCCAACTGGACTGGCAGCACATAATATTAAAGGGATTACTTTACATCGTTTACTGATGCTGCCAGTGGAGCATGACAACAAATTACAATATCACAAGCTATCTGGAGATGCTTATTTTGAAGTTTCAAGAATCTTGAGGAAGTAAGCATGGTTTCCAATGTCATGCTTGCCTTTGTGCATTTGAGGATGCAAGAAGTTCTCAAAAAGGAGTATGATGTGTTATTTGGTGGCAAACACATCATTGTTTTCGGAGATCTTCTGCAGCTGACACCAGTGAAAGGGCAACCTGTGTTCAAAATGCTCACGCATGAAGATACCAGGAAGTGCCTAGGCAGCATTGGCAACGTCAATATATGGTTAAACTTCAATTATGCTGAACTGCATGAAAATATGCGTCAGGCGAAGGATGAAGTTTACAAGACTATTCTACAAGATGTTAGAATTGGAAAAGTGACCGAGCATGGGAAAGAAGCTTTACATGCACGATTACTGTCAAATTTATATCCAGAACAAGATGTTGTGCCTGAGAATATTTTTCAGAAAATTACTGAGAAGAAATCTGGAATATGTTTGATGCCAACTCTTGCAGAATGTGCCAAATTTAACAACAAAATGTTGCATTTAGAAAAGCAAGAGATTGTGAAACTGGAAGCTATTGATAGAGTAGAGCATATGGGATCAACAATTATTTTGTCTGAGAATCTGAAAACAAAATTGGATTCATTAGAGAAGAGTATATCTAAAACTGCAGGTTTTGAAAAGACTCTGAATGTGTGCTTGAACTGCCGTATAATTTTAAGAAGGAATTTACATGTTGAAAGAGGTCTGGTAAATGGATCAATGGGTAATGTTGTTGATTTTGCGAAATACAGAAATAGAGATGGAATTGAATTTTTAAAAATTAAATTTGATGGCATTGAGGAAGTACAGCTAATTGCTCGTTGTTCTGCTAGATTTTTGCTTGTAAAAGACTTATATGTTCGCCGTAAGCAGTTTCCTGTTTGCTTGGCATATGCGGTGACAATCCATAAATCGCAAGGTTTAAGTGTAGACAGTGCATTGGTGAATATTGGCAGTTCTGTGTTCAAGGAGGGTATGGCATATGTGGCATTGTCACGAGTTAGAACTTTATCGGGATTGTACTTGATTGAGTGTGATGTCACAAACATTTGTGCGGATCTAGATTGTGTTAAGGAATACAATAGGTTAAGAAGAGAGTATGCGCCACATTTGCCTCAGTATTCTTTGTTTGAGAAACGTGTGGTAGGCCGGAAACGAAGAAATGAGAACAATACTGGGGAGGTTGTAGCAAAAAGACAAAAAGTCAATGAACCTAAAATTACAAGCAGAAACAAAAAGGATTCTGTTGAAGATGTTGTTGGTTTTCAGTTTGAAAACAGTTCTGGTGTCAACTGCTATGCTAATGTAGTGGTTAATGTTTTGTTTTCTCTAAAAAATGTAAAAGAAGAGATTGTGGTCAATTCTGATCAAAGATTTAGCAGTTTGTTAAATTCTGTGTTAGAGAAATGTAGCACTGATAGAAGAAACATAGAAAGTGTGTCTGAAATTCGAAATCTGTTAGACAGATGTTCAGGCCAAACACAATTCTCTCAAAATATTCAGCAAGATTGTCAGGAGTTTTTAATGTATATGCTTGATGTATTACATGCTGAAGGTGTAGATGTAGATCAGCTGTTTGGGCTTTCTTATCAATGGCAGCATGACTGCGAGAACTGTATGGTATCAAGTACTACTAGTGTAGACTCAGAAAGATTTATATATTTAACTTTGCCAGACAGTAAATCAGTCTCCTTTAATAAGCTAGTAAAAGCAGCTGATCACAACATGGAGTGTAGCCAATGTAAATCTGAAATGATGTCCACATTATTTATACGAACATATGGCCAGTATGTCATTTTAATGTTCCAACGATGTAGGCCTGATGGAACAAAATTGACAACTTTAATTAAAAATTTTGTAGCTTCGCAGTTGTCAATATCAGGAAGGACTTTTGTAACTGCAGCAATTATATATCATGACGGCCCTTCAATAACATCAGGACATTACACAGCTTATTTAAAGTCTAGAAATGGCTGGTCATTCTGCAATGATTCTGTTTTAATTTTCAAAAAAAAATTGCCGTATGACCTTAAAAACTCTTACCTGGTGTTTTTAAAACCAAAATTTTAGGGAAATAATCTCGGGATGTGCTCTGTGGAATTTCAAGAAGTTCTAATGGCTCATACACAATTTGGCCTTGAGGATAAGTGTAGTTCAGAGACATAACTTCTAACCATAGGACTGGACGTCATGGAGAAATACGTGCACTTTCAAAGAGTTCAGAAAAACTGTTTCTTTTTATAAGCTAATTGAAGCAGCCAATCAAAACATGGAGTAGAGGGAATGTAAGTCTGCAATGCTGTCTACTGTTTTACATTGCTTTGTGATTAAAAGTGATGTAGAGAATTAAATAATTGTAGTAGTCATAGAGGTAGTGTAAGTCTGCTTCATAGTAAGCAGTATCAGTGTCATAGGAAATGTAGAACATGACTGAGCAAGAAGGGGAAGATATTACTATTCCAGGATTGTGAAAATGATCTTCAACATTTTAATTCTGAAAGTTGCGGAAATGCCAAATGACGGGATTGGCTTACAAGAAATCCAAGAGTTATAAATGGCTCTGACCAGATTTGGCCTTGTGGAAAATTGTGGTAGAGAGCAAGAAGTCATTTATTGCATGTAACGTGTTTTTAAAAACGATGGAGATTTTCTTTCAGAAAGTGGCGGGCTGAAAGTAATAACAGCACAAAAGAGTGTAAGCTGTACATAGGACATCCTTGGACGTCATGGAAAGTAAGTTAACTTTAAGGAGTTCTGAATTTTGATTTCTGATGTTGTATGGGTTTTTTAAACACAATCATTTTGATTGTGTTTTTTTTTCCCCGCTGTTACATGATGAATACCTTCAAGTCACTGTTTTTAGTGAAATTTGATACATTCTGAGAACAGCAAAAATAAACCATTTAACATGTATAATTAATGTTCTACTTTTTGTACTTATGATATACATTTAGAAATGTGAGGTAGATATGGAGAAACTGAGGCTTCTGTAAGTGTCAAAGTTAATGCTTACAGTGCTGCACTTCTGGGTACTGTTTTTTTTTTGAAAACTGAATAGGCCTCACCTTAAAGAAACCTCTTGAAAGGACACATCGTATTTGTATCCTGAAAGAATCATTTAAAATGTTAGACACAATTTTATGATGGCTTTACATCTTTTTTGCGCTGCTATTGCATCACTATTGTGAGACATCAGCAGTGCAAAAGATGCACCATGTTCCAAAATAGGCCTCACTTCATCAGCATCAAGATACTGTTTGTTTAAAATATATATCTTTAGGATTGTGTAGGGGACGTATAGCAGCAGAGGCTTCTGTAAATCTCAAAGTTTTTGAAAAACTGTTTCTTCTTGAACCTTTTCCCTTGTCTTTTCAAATTTTTAAATACATGTTTTAATATTTTTGAAATGTTTCTTCTCTCTTTTACAGATTGAAAGTATGAAAAAATATTTGAAAAAGTTAACAAGAATTATAAGGTAAATGTTTTCTACTCTTTTAACCCGCAATCCACTGCTGATGATGTCATTGACTATGTCATGAATGATGTAATAAGTGGACATGACTTACTTCATTGGTAGGCCTTCACATGTATTAATACATACACTGCTGCACTTCTGCGTACTGTTTCATATGCTGAACTGCATCTGCACTATGAGATACCTAAGCAAAGGCAACACAGGTGATGTGATTTTGAAATGAGCAAAAGAAACTCCACGTTTTTCAATTACATTACTTGTGTTTTCTAAGTTTACGGATGACATTGTGCAGATGAACTTTAGGTCTGTCTATGGACACAGAAGAGGTCTGGCCGTTGTTCAAGAGTGAAGTGGACATGTTTTACTTCAATGGTAGGCCTTTACATGTATTATCTCCTCTGTATTCTTCAACAAGCATAAATTTGATATGCAACCCTAAGTAGGCCTCATCTTAAACAACATTTTGGAGAGGACACACCTTATCGTCATCCTGAATCAATCATTTAATCTATCACATTTAACATCTATTAGTTCTACTGCTTCATTTCTTTAATCCTTACTTTCCTGCGTTTGCTACTTCTCTCATTCCTTTCTCTATTACTTAATTATTCTACTCCTTCCAGTATTTTTCTCAGTCCCTCTCTTCTCATACTTCTTCATTATTATTCACTCATTCTGTCTCTATTAATGTTACTGTTTCTGAATGATCTCAAACATTTTTTAAAACAAGAACAGTAAGTATAAGGATAGGAAACAGACATTTATGTTACAAGAAAGACAGCTATAGGAAGTAAACAAAAGATACTGTTACTCGCAATCCACTGCTGATGATGTCACTGACCATGTCAAGAATGATATAATATGTGACATGATCAGAAGTGGATTGCGGGTAACAGTATGTTTTCTTTACTCCCTGTAGCTGTCTTTCTTTTAACATAACTGTCTGTTTCCTTCCCTTATACTTACTGTTCTTTTTTAAAAAAAATTTGTTGGGTTCGCTCCTGGTTCGCGTACCGGAGTGCGAACTGGAAGCGAACTAAAAGAAATAGAGATTGGCAGAGTTTCAAAAATTCTACCAATTTTTTTTATAATGGGGAGGTAGTTCTGAAAAGAACTTTTTTTGGGTTTTTGTTGTTTTACATTTTTTTTATTATTTTTCTGAACATTTTTTATATTTTTTTTGTTTTTTCTGAACATTTTGTAATTTTTTTGTTTTTTTGGGGGGGAGGGGGGAAACAAAAATGATTCATTGAGAAGGGCTCAACAGGAGCAACGAAAAAAAGAAGAATTTATTTTTTTGGGCGTTTCGGGCAAACATGATTTTTGATAGCTCTCATTATAAGAGTAATGCTACTTTCTCGGTAGCAAAGTGTTTGGCTGCACCACACGCACACTTGCTTTACTTCCCCCATGTCCATTTGAATGTTCGGGATCACCTCCCTCGCCTCTGGTCCCGATACTTCTTTGACAGCAGATGTTCTCACCATTGCCAGGGGATTTTGCTGTTCATCACGAAGCTGGGCAGCACTATAATTATTTGGGTGCCACCTACTCATATGCCTGTGCATCGTATAATTGTCGAAGCTGTATTTCTTGTCAGTGCCCCTTGACAGTCGATCGTTGCAAATACGGCAAAACACATATCTGGCATTGACTTTTTTTTGCCCTGCTGGAAATTTAAAACATTGCCAGATGTAGTTTTCTTTTCTATTGTACCTCCTGGGCTCCTCTGGCAAAAACTCAGGCTCTTCCTCCTCTTCCTCCTCTTCTTGATCTTCCTCTTCTTCAAACATTGGTTGAGCAGGTGGTCCTTTCTTCCCTTGAGGAGGTGGGGGTGGTGGTGGGGGAACACTAGCTGAAGCAACAATGGAAGCCATTTCTCTATAAAGTAAAAGGGTCTTTCTCTCACCAAGATGAAAGTCAGAGTGAGGAAAGAAGGAGGGGTTTTCATCATTTGGGAAAAGCAAAAGTTCTCAACCAATGAAAAGTGTTATTTTTAGGTCACCTGACCTAGCCTTCCATTATTATGAAACCAAAAGTGAAATGAACCAATGAAAAGTTTTATTACCAAGTCACATGACCTCTCACGCTCATGTTACGCGCTGCGGAACGCTCCCCGGTTAGCTTCCGGTTCGCTGCGCTTCGCGCCTCGGTCCGCGCCCCGGGACACTTCCGGGTGCGCTAACGCGATACGTCACAAGACGCATTACGCGGCAACGCGATACGTCGCGCTTTCGTGACGTGCCGCGGATCGCTTCCGGGTCGCTGCGCTTCGCGCCTCGGTCCGCGCCCCGGGGCACTTCCGGGTGCGCTAACGCGATACGTCACAAGATGCATTTCGCGGCAACGCGATACCGTCACTATGTTGATTTCTTACCGGTTCGCGGACCGGGTCGCGGCATCTATTTGAGCTAATGGAAAGCTTCCCGGTTCGCGGACCGGGAAACAAAAAAAATATTTAAAAAAAATTATTAATAAACATATAAAATATATTTTTGTATTTAAAGAAGAATACATTTTACAGCTATAGATATTAGCTTTTAAAAAACCAATGAAATTCATTGAAAAAACCATAGGTTATAGACCATATATAGTTAGGAATTTGCATTTACAAAACCTTGAAAATTCACTGAAAAAACCATAGGTTATACACCATATATAGTTAGGAATTAGCATTTAAAAAACCTTATTTTACTCACACAAAACCAATGAAATTCCATATATAGTTAGTGGTACTAACTATATATCACGCACCCGCAATCCACTGCTGATCATGTCACATATGACATCATTCATGACATGGTCAGTGACATCACTGATGACATCACTGATGACATCTCAAATGACATCACTGATGACATCACTGATGACATCTCAAATGACATCACTGATGACATCCATGTCATGAATGATGTCATATGTGACATGATCAGCAGTGGATTGCGGGTGCGTGATATATAGTTAGTACCACTAACTATATATGGAATTTCATTGGTTTTGTGTGAGTAAAATAAGGTTTTTTAAATGCTAATTCCTAACTATATATGGTGTATAACCTATGGTTTTTTCAGTGAATATATATATATTACCTACTGGCGGTCGCCAGTAGGTATATATAGTTAGGATTTTTTCTCTATGGGTTTTTTGAAAATTCTATGTCTAATAACTTTGGCGTTTGTGGACGGAATCGGCTGAAATTTTCAGGAAAATGGCACATTTTGTTTCTGAGCAGCCCTTGAAAATTTGGGGGGGGTTCGTCCAGTGGGGGCCGAGAAAAAAGGGGGGTCCCAAAACGTGTTTTTAACATTGAGTTTTCCATAGGGCGGTTGGCCTCACTTTTAGCCCGAACGGCTGAATGGATTTGCACGAAACTTGGCAAAATTGTAGGGACTGGTAGCCCGATGTGCCTTTTGTAGGTCTCAATATATGTGCTCCAGTGGATTTTGAGAAATTAACGTTTAAAAAAAGATATATATCTGTAACAGCGGACCGGGCAGCGTCCCAGGACGCGTACTTTTCGCGCAACGGAGCTTTGTGAAGCGAAGCTGATTGGTTCTCCGGCGTCTGTCAACATTCCAAACAGTCCGTAGCGGCCGCCATCTTGTCTCTCGGTAGGATCGAGAGACAAGAGGAGGCGAAAGCGAAGGGGCAAATGACCATAAGGGGGAATAGTAGATCCTCGCTGACCCCCTAGGTTTGATGTGGAGGTTTTAAAAGGGCCCCGCGGGGCAAAAAAAAATAATAATAATAATAATCGAACGGCTGAATGGATTTGCACGAAACTTGGTAAAATATTAGGGACTGGTAGCCCGATGTGCCTTTGCTAGGTCTCAATATATGTGCTCCAGTGGATTTTGAGAAATTAACGTTCAAAAAAAGATATATATCTGTAACAGCGCTCCGCTTCGCGTACTTTTCGTGTTACGGAGCTTTGCGAAGCTGATTGGTTCTCCGGCGTCTGTCAACATTCCAAACAGTCCGTAGCGGCCGCCATCTTGTCTCTCGGTAGGATTGAGAGACAAGAGGAGGCCAAAGCGAAGGGGGAAATGACCATAAGGGGGCATAGTAGATCCTTCCTGACCTCTTAGGTTTGATGTACCATTTTGCCAAGTTTGGTGTAATTCCGTTCAGCCATTCAGGCTGTAGACGTATGTAAATGTCCTATGGAAAATTGCATGGGGAAAACACATTTGAAAGTGTTGAAATTTAGAACCAATTAAAATGTTACTTTGGTTTTGTATTTGTGTGTGATGAAAGTTAATTGGTTATGTATATATGTCAAATGAGAGGAAACCACAGCCATTTTGTGATACTACTGTCTGAGGTACATTTGTGAGGAATTTTTGGTGGTGAATTTCTGGTGTTTGATTTACACAGTACTAACACTTTTCCTACTTTTAAAAAGGTGAGTTGTTAATTTGTAAGGGGAACTATGTTGTACACTTGAAGATAATTTGAAAAATGTTTTCTGTTATTTATTTGCAGTCCTTCTGTTATACTAAATACTTGATAAAGTTAGTTTTATATTATGTATTACTAAAAACGATAAATGAAAGTGATTATTTTTTTCTGCAATTTACAGCAAGCAATTTCAAAATAAAATGGCTCACAATGAAGAGACCGTGGCAATTTCTTTTGAATTGTCCACTACATTGATTGAAATTGAGAGCACCAATAATGAAATATTGTCACAAGGAGGACATGACTTGTATGATTCCATTAGATTGATTGAAATGGACAGCACCAAGAATGAAATATTGTCACAAGGAGATGACTTGAATGATTCCACTACATTGATTGAAATTGAGAGCACCAATAATGAAATATTGTCACAAGGAGGAGATGGCTTGTATGATTCCATTAGATTGATTGAAATGGACAGCACCAATAATGAAATATTGTCACAAGGAGGAGATGACTTGAATGATTCCACTACATTGATTGAAATTGAGAGCACCAATAATGAAATATTGTCACGAGGAGATGACTTGAATGATTCCACTACATTGATTGAAATTGACAGCACCAATAATGAAATATTGTCAGAAGGAGGAGATGACTTGAATGATTTTTTTGATCAATCTCTTGATGGCGAATTTATCGAGTGTTTGGAGACCATAGAGTTGCAAGAATCATCATTGCAGACTTTTAATGAGGAGATTCCAGATGAGATGATTGAAGAGGAAATTACTGATGAGGACATGTTAGTAGTTGTTTCAAATTTAGAAAATTCTGAAGAATAAATTTATATTTAGAAATCAAAAATTGTTTGAGACATTATTTATTTTTATTTTTAATTTATGAGGTTGTAGCGAAGTGATTGTAGTATAAAATGAGACTTATAGTATAGAGTGCAACATTTTTATGTTACATGGTAAGTTTACTCATATTTACTTCCCTTCTGCCACTATATTATCTCCAATGTGTATTTGACATGTCTTCTTCATCTCCGGCCTCCTTTCTCTCACTGTGTGTCTCCGATGCATCTTATCGCTGGTATTTTAAGTAATTACAGAAGAGAGTAAAATAAAATAGTTCGGAACGTGAAAAGGGGGCAAAGTAGAGTACTCCTCACCCCCTAGGCCTTTTTAGGCGGTCCCAAAAGGATCAGTTTCTGCTTTCCTGAGAGATTATGGTATGAGTTCCATATACCACAATAACTTGCATTACAACATGCAAGATATCTATCTCCTATTACCAACTTTTGGAGATATTCGCGCTAAGCGCGAATATCTCCAAAAAGTAACACCTGCCCTGAGCAGTTCTTAGCCATGTTATCCAATGGGAGGTGGATAACATGGCTAAGAGCATTAGCTCGGTAATGTATGAATATCGTTGAGTTTTTAGCGATATTCATGCATTGCGGCCGTTTATTATCGCATTTGTGATAAACCTTGATAATAGCAAGGTTTATCTTCGATAATTTCTGACGATGCTTAGCGGTAAAAAATTCGTTGGTAAGCATCGTTAGCGATAAATATCGCTTAACTTTGGTAATATGCCCCAACGTCTGTTAACGTTCGATTCGAAGGAAATGAGGAAGTGTTGAAAAACATTGTCTGCGCCATCTTGCCTTTTTTGAAATGCCACACTTTTGTCGTGCACGGCAGCCATTTTAGATGTCTTGACCAGACCCACTCTCTGCACGCTGTCGATTCGTAGCATGGCTCCTCACCCTCGCAAGCATCTTCCCCAGGCACTGGTCACCCCCGCTCTCTGTCTTATGCATGGGCAATAAACCTCCCCCCATCTGCGCTGCTCTTCCCTGAGAATCACACTGTGCCCGCCCGACACCTCCCTTTCGCCCTATTCACTACCGCACCCTGTGACACTCCTCTTCCTCTGTGTCCGATTGTCCAGGCTATCAGCTAGCCCTGCAGATGTAGTTTATGGCCCCAGCTGTAAAGAATCACCCCTCTTCAAAGGAGTTATAGTAGATCAAGGCCCACACCCGATGAGATCCGTCACACCACACGTGTTCCTACTATCTGAAAACTATCCTGTATTGTGATTGGGGAGGGGACCGAGCCTGAAGCGGAAGATTCCAGGAATGACTCTTTGTACATCAAAGTTTTTACAATTATGTGTCACATAAAAAATATATAGCACTCCAACAAAGTAGTAGGAATATAAAACTTTAATAACATATAAATATATACAACAAAACAAAAACAGTAAAAACATTTAAACAACGAAGAGACCGTGGCAATTTCTTTTGAATTATCCAATAGATTTATTGAAATTGACAGCACCAATAATGAAATATTCTTGTCAGTAGCGGTCTGTTGTGCGAATAGTTCCAAGGCAGCAGAACGCGCTGAAATCTGGATGTCACGAAGGTGATGTCTAGCAAGTTGCCGCCCAGCAAATAACGGCGTGGGGCGCCGCGGGGGTGAGTGAGTCCAGTAGGCACCACAGCTATTCTTACCGGCATTGCAGAATTACTGCTGGGGACAATGCCTGTGCTGGAGCAGGGTCACAGCAGAAACAAAAAGGATTCTGTTGAAGATGTTGTTGGTTTTCAATTTGAAAACAGTTCTGGTGTCAACTGCTATGCTAATGTAGTGGTTAATGTTTTGTTTTCTCTAGAAAATGTAAAAGAGGGGGAGGCAGTCCAAAGTTCCGTTAAAAGGGCAAAGGAAAGGATCGGTGGTTTGAACTATCAGTCAAAAAGGGGAGGGGGTGCAACAATTTTTCCTACCGGGTCACACTGTGCTTTCACCGGAAGTGAGGTCTGCAGCATTCTAGTAATTCAAAGTGAGGCTGGCGCCGACGTCCCGCGGATACAGTTTCGTCACTCCACGGGTGATCATGGCAGTCATTCCCCATCGGGGGTCGGAGACTCCCGCGGCTCCTCTAGAATCTTCAAGGTCGTGGAGGACTACGGTGGTGGAGTCAACCAGTGACCGGGCCATTTCTTTATGCTGGGCCCGCTCTTGCCAGGTCGACCGCCATTTTGAGAGTTCGGTAGCTACTGGCGATCGCGGGGTCAAATGAGCGGACGGGCTCCACCCTGCCGGGCGAGACGTTGCAGCATGGCCACAGTGGAAGAACTCTTTTCCGGGCGCCTGGACCGCTGAGGGTGCAGCTGGGAAGCCTCCACTGGGGAGGCGGGAGAGGCCTGTTCGCACCGTCTCTCCCTCCCAGTGCACCCCACGGCGTCTCGCTTGAGATTTGTTATGGCCGGACCAGGCGATGAGGACGAGGGGGGGGGGTCGGAGGCATGTGCAAGACATCCCCCCCCAGGGTTGTTGCAGCAATTATACAAGAAAGAAGAAGTGTCCCGTCCGTCTTCGGGCCGGGCTTCCGGTAGATGTCGGCCGGACGCCCCTGGCTCTGGCCCCATGAACGGGTTTCTTGGTTTATCGGCTGCAGCCGGATTCCGTCGGCCTCGGCCCCCCGACCGTTGGTGGCCGGACCGGAAGAGCATGTGGCGGGACTACCTGCAACTCTCAAGGGCCACCGCGGCCGGACTGGGAGAGAGAGGGGAGGGTCGAGGAGACATTCCCCCCCCCTGCAACTGTTCAGCGTTGTAAAGGCAATCCCCTGGCCGGGTCCCGTTGGTCTCGGCCTCTCCTCCGGCTACACCCTACGTTAGGATCTCCTGGCCGAGGCGTGGCAGCAGGACCTGCCTTATATGGGCTGCTCCCGGCTGGGCGTAGCCGGAACCCTGCCCCACCTTGGAAGTTTCCAGAGTGGGGGCGGATGTTCTACTGACTTGCATTTTCCCTAGTCTATCGATTTTTTTGGCGTGGCAGGCGGTGGGACAGCGAGGGGTGATTTGGTTTCTCTTACTGTTTTTCTGGTCTCTCACCACTGGCATATTTTAACGTTTTCTTGTTTCTAGGACATTAATAGGTTTTATCATTACGTTATGTTATCGTTTCTTTGTTCGTTGTTTAATAAAAGTTCATGTTCATCAGTGGCCTACTGATTTTCGTTTTCCTATTCTTTTCTTTCCAGGTTGTTTCATGCTAAAGTTTCTGTTAACAGGATACAGTGATCACTTCGTTATTATTGCATATGTCCTTTTCACTAGGGGTGCTCTCTGGTCGGGCCAGATGACGTATGTCTAGTAAATGGTCCGGGTGAAACAGGTGCATCAATCAGTGGGGAGTAGATAGGCATGACAGATTACAACGGGGGAGAAAGGTCCGCATTACGTACCCTTTCACTACTTGCAAAGATTTTCCTACGTTTATTTGCAAACAGGGAATACCTCCAAAAAGAACTAATTCCCAAACAGTCAATGTTCGGACAATCAATCAATCAATGAGGAATGAAATAGGTACGACGTGTTAAAGGCTTGCGTTACCTACCCTTCACTATCTGCAAAGGGAGAGAGAATATTCCTATTCTTCCTCGTTTGCAGGTAGAGAAGATCCTTAAGAGAATTAACATCGAACAATTCAATGCTCGATTGAAACAATCAACAAGGGGTACTGTGAACACAAATGAACGCCGCTTATGTACATACGCATTGCTATTTTCAACAGGTTGTTCCTAATGTTTCTATTTTAGCGAGGTCAAAAAGAGATCCCATTAGTGGCCTACTGATTTTGCTCGATTCCTTTTGTTTTTTTACACGATTTTTCGCTATCTGCAAAGACTAAACAGAGTATTGCGACTCTGTGCTTGTTTGTAAATAGAGAATGAACCAAAGAGAACAATCAATCAAATGGAGAGAGAAGCAGGCACGACGGATTACAAAGGGGGCAAAGGGCTGCGTTAACTACCCTTCACTATCTGCAAAGAGAGAGTACTCCTAATAGAAATGAGGGGTGGGGGGCAGCATTCAAAGCAGATCAGTGTGCATAAACACGAAAATGTTTTTACTTACCACGTACTTGACATTCGACAGCTTATGATATTTGCTATTAAAAAACCATTGAAATTCACTGAAAAAACCATAGGTTATAGACCATATATAGTTAGGAATTAGCATTTACAAAACCTTGAAAATTCACTGAAAAAACCATAGGTTATAGACCATATATAGTTAGGAATTAGCATTTAAAAAACCTTATTTTACTCACACAAAACCATTGAAATTCCATATATAGTTAGTTGCACTAACTATATATCGCGCACCCGCAATCCACTGCTGATCATGTCACATATTACATCATTCATGACATGGTCAGTGACATCACTGATGACATCACTGATGACATCTCAAATGACATCACTGATGACATCACTGATGACATCTCATTTGACATTACTGATCACATCACTGATGACATCATTCATGTGATGATACAATGAACCTCTTCAGACTCTAATATAACCTTAGATACACTCAGTGTAAACAGACACTCACAGACTGTCACTCATCCATGGAGTTACTCACACACCTAGTCAGTCTTGCAAAGAATCAATCACACCTCGATTTCCTCAACTATATAGTTATACACACCTTACTTATTGGAACATATAATAACACATATTTACTCTGTTATACAATCCCTGATACAAGTTCACAATAATCCATACAGCCACTCACACATTCACTGGCTCTTATGCACAGTTATTTATATATGTCAACTATCACATGTACTGTGTTTTACATATGTACTTACTTTGATATGTAGCACTGAGATATCCATTCACTCACCAATACACTCATGCACACAGTCAACCGCCCATACAGATGTTTCCACATGCACTTTTGAACCCATACATCTAGTGAATCAACTGCTCACACATCTATGCACAGAGTCATACACCTCCCAGACACCCACACACACACTCAGTCTCCCATACAAATACTTGGGCAACTAATCAATAACCCATATAGTTAGTCATATAGCTAATGATCAACACATGCATCAGATTACAAAACAACAGACACAATGATGCACAATTTAAAACAGTTTAGTCACTAACCCATGCACTCAGTGAGACACATTTAATCACTCACTTATACAGTCAGTCATGCACCTACTAAATCCTTCATCCAGACACTTATACATCCACTCATTCTTCAATATGTAAGACATATTTTAACTTTACAGAAGCATACAGTCACTGGATGTTGTCATCAGTGATGTCATCAGTGATGTCATTTGAGATGTCATCAGTGATGTCATCAGTGATGTCACTGACCATGTCATGAATGATGTAATATGTGACATGATCAGCAGTGGATTGCGGGTGCGCGATATATAGTTAGTGCAACTAACTATATATGGAATTTCAATGGTTTTGTGTGAGTAAAATAAGGTTTTTTAAATGCTAATTCCTAACTATATATGGTCTATAACCTATGGTTTTTTCAGTGAATATATATATATATATATTCCTGCTCCACTTTCTCTCCGCCACGGCTTCCGCCAGGAAAGAATCGCACTCGCGGGGACTTGTCACCATACGTTTATTACAGCAACAGAGCAACAAGTAAACAGACGCGTTTTGGAGTAAACCTTTCCCTATGTTTACCAGAACGCCGTACATTCAAAGTATTTAAACGTAGTCACTTTTTTAGATGACTGTCGGTGTGTAACAGGATGTATAGGTGTATCACTACATATAATGAGTGAGTATATATATGAGTGACTATATAGAACTGTTGGTGAATAAGTGGATGTGTATATAGATGGTGGAATTATTGAATTGGTTGTTGTTACTGGTATGGGTATCTCCATTTTTTTGAAAATGTTAGTTTCTATTATTGAATATGTGTTTCAAGGGTTACATTACAGTGAAAGGAGGTCTGTCACTCTGTCACAAGGATGGTGTCATCAGTGATATCATGAGTGATGTCACTGACCATGTCATCATGAGTGATGTAATATGTGACGTCATCAGCAGTGCATTGCACGCGCAAGTTATAGTGAGTCCAACTAACTATAACGTGGGAATTTCAATGGTTTTATGCGAGTAAAATTTCCAGCTAACTATATCTGGTGTGAAACCTATGGTTTTTTCAGTGAATTTCAAAGGTTTTTTAATAGCAAATCTCTATAGGTATGAAATTTAATATTTTTTATAATGAATTTTATATTGTATATTGTATAATTATGTAATACTATTTTTTTATGTTTATTTATTTATTGTTTTTTGCCCCGGAGCGCTCCCGGGACGCGTACCAATGCGCTCACCGGTGAGCGTCCCGTTAGCGCTATTGCCGCGAATCAAAACAACATCGTGACGTTTCGCGTAGCCGCGTGATGCGTCTTATGACGCACGGCGTAAACGCACCCGGAAGCGCCCGGACGTATACGATCGCCCACAAAAAATATATTTTTTGACCCGTGAAGCACTTTTATGGCCCCCACATCAAACCTATGGGGTCAGGGGGGTCTACCCTGCCCCCTTTTAGTCATTTCCCCCTTTGTTTTTGCCACCTCTTGTGTCTTGATCCTACCGACACACAAGATGGCGGCCGCTCCGGACTGTTTAGTATGTTGACAAACACCCGAGAGCCAATCAGCTTTCCGCTCGCGTACTCGAGTAGCGCGCCGGGTGCGCTCCCCGGTGCGCGTAGCGGGGCACGCTACAGATATATATATTTTTTAACCTAAATTACTCAAAATCCACTGGAACACATATCTTGAGACATAGCAAAGGCACATCGGGCTACCAGTCCCTACAATTTTGCCAAGTTTGGTGGAAATCCATTCAGCCGTTCGGGCTAAAAGTGAGTCCAACCGCCCTTTGGAAATTAACATGGGGAAAACACGTTTTGGGACCCCCCTTTTATCTCGGCCCCCGCTTCACGAATCCCCCCCAAATTTTCAGGGAAGGAGCGGAGCGGAGCTGGCCACCTAATTTGAGAAATTCGCAAAAATTCGTCCACCGGTGCCAAAGTTATTCCCAATAGAATGTTGCGGATTTCCTAAGGAAACTAGGTCCTAACTATAACTACCTACTGGCGACCGCCAGTAGGTAAAGATATATCTATATATATATATATATATATATATATATTCACTGAAAAAACCATAGGTTATAGACCATATATAGTTAGGAATTAGCATTTAAAAAACCTTTTTTTACTGACACAAAACCATTGAAATTCCATATATAGTTAGTTGTACTAACTATATATCGCGCACCCGCAATCCACTGCTGATCATGTCACATATTACATCATTCATGACATGGTCAGTGACATCACTGATGACATCACTGATGACATCTCAAATGACATCACTGATGACATCACTGATGACATCTCAAATGGCATCACTGATGACATCACTGATGACATCTCAAATGACATCACTGATCACATCACTGATGACATCACTGATGACATCTCAAATGACATCACTGATGACATCACTGATGACATCTCATTTGAGATTATTGATTACATCACTGATGACATCATGCATGTGATAATACGATGAACCTCTTCAGACTCTAATATAACCTTAGATACACTCAGTGTAAACAGAGACTCACAGACTGTCACTCATCCATGAAATTACACACACACCTACTCAGTCATGCAAACAATCAATCACACCTCCATTTTCACAACTATACAGTTATACACACCTTACTTATTCAAACATATACTAAAACATATTTACTCTCTTATACAATCCTGGATACAAGTTCACAATGATCCATACAGCCACTCACACATTCACTGGCTCTTATGCACAGTTATTTATATATGTCTCTCACATGTACTGTGTTTTACATATGTACTTACTTTGACATGTAGCACTGAGATATCCATTCACTCACACAAAACCATTGAAATTCCATATATAGTTAGTTGTACTAACTATATATCGCGCACCCGCAATCCACTGCTGATGATGTCACATATTACATCATTCATGACATGGAAGGTGAGCACTGTATGCAACAACTTTGACACTTACAGAAGCCTCAGCTTCTCCATGCCTCCTACACAGTTCTAAATGTATACATTTTAAACTGACGGTATCTTGTTGCAGATGAAGTGAGGCCCATGTTGCAACATGGTGCATCTTTTGCACTGCTGCTACGTCACAAAAGTGACGCAACAGTGGCGGAAAAGAGGCGCACGGCCATCATAAATCTGCTCGTAACATTTTAAATGATTGATTCAGGATGATGATAAGGTGTGGCTTATCCAGAAGTTTTTTTGAGGTGAGGCCCACTCAGGGTTGCAGATGAAATTTAGGCTTGTTGAAGAGTACAGAGGAGATAATACATGTGCAGGCCTACCAATGAAGTGAGTCATGTCCACTGCACTCTTGAACAAAGGCCAGACCTCTTCTGTGTCCCTGGACAAGCCTAAACCTCATCTGCACAATGTGATTCGTAATGTTAGGAAACACAGGTAATGTAATTGAAAAACGTGCAATTTTTTTTGCTCATTCCACAATCACATCACCTGTATTCCCTCAGCTTAGGTATCTCATTGTGCAGATGTAGTCTAGCATATCCAAGAGTACGGAGAAGGTGAGGACTGTATGCAACAGAGCAATGTACATTACTCACCTCCCTTGACACTTACAGAAGCCTCAGTTTCTCCATGCCTCCTACACAGTTCTCAATATATATCATAAATACAAAAAGTACAGAATTAATTATACATGTTAAATGGTTTATTTTTGCTGTTCTCAGAATGTATCAAATTTCACTAAAAACAGTGAGTTGAAGGTATTCATCATATAACAGCGGGGAAAAAAAACACAATCAAAATGAGTGTGTTTAAAAAACCCATATAACATAACCAATCAGAAATCAGAACTCCTTAAAAGTAACTTACTTTCCATGACGTCAAAGGATGTCCTATGAACAGCTTATACTCTGTTGTGCTGCTATTATTTTCAGCTCGCCACTTTCTGAAAGAAAAGCTCCATCGTTTTGACAAATATGTTACATACAATAAATGACTTCTCGCTCTCTACCGCACATTTCCTCAAGGCCAAATCGTGTAAGAGCCATTTATAACTCTTGGAATTCTTCTAAGCAAATCCCGTCATTTTCTTTTTCCGCAACTTTTAGAAAGAAAACGTTCAAGATCACTTTCACAATCCTGTACTAGTAATATCTCACCCTTCTTGCTCACTCATGTTCCACATTTCCACATTTAACTTTTGACTCTGTACTACACTTATCCTCAAGGCCAAATAGTGTAGGAGCCATTAGAACCTCTTGAAATTCCTCAGAGCACATCCCGAGATTCTTTCCCTAAAATTTTGGTTTTAAAAACACCAGGTAAGAATTTTTAAGGTCAAAAGGCAAATTTTTTTTTAAAGTTAAAACAGAATCATTGCAGAATGACCGGCCATTTCTAGACTTTAAATAAGCTGTGTAATGTCCTGATGTTATTGAAGGACCGTCATGATATATAATTGCTGCAGTTACAAAAGTCCTTCCTGATATTGACAACTGTGAAGCCACAAAATGTTTAATTAAAGTTGTCAATTTTGTTCCATCAGGCCTACATCGTTGGAACATTAAAATGACATACTGGCCATATGTTCGTATAAATATTGTGGACAGCATTGCTGACTTACATTGGCTACACTCCATGTTGTGATCGGCTGATTTTACTAGCTTATTAAAGGACACTGATTTACTGTCTGGCAAAGTTAAATATATAAATCTTTCTGAGTCTACACTACTAGTAGTTGATACCCTACAGTTCTCGCAGTCATGCTGCCATTGATAAGAAAGGCCAAACAGGTGATCTACATCTACACCTTCATCTTGCAATACATCAATCATATACATTAAAAACTCCTGACAATCTTGCTGAATATTTTGAGAGAATTGCGTTTGACCTTAACATTTGTCTAACAGATTTCGAATTTCAGACACACTTTCTATTTTTGTTCTATCAGTGCTACATTTCTCTAACACAGAATTCAGCAAGCAGCAAAAACTTTGATCCGAATTGATCACAATCTGTTCTTTTAAAGTTTCTAGAGAAAAGACAACATTAACCACTACATTAGCATAGCAGTTGACACCAGAACTGTTTTCAAATTGAAAACCAACAACATCTTCAACAGAATCCTTTTTCTTTCTGCTTATAATTTCAGGTTCATCGACTTTTTGTCTTTTTGCTACAACCTCCCTACTATTGGTCACATTTCTTCCTTTCCGGCCTACCACACGTTTCTCAAACAAAGGATATTGAGGCAAATCTGGCGCATACTCTCTTCTTAACCTATTGTATTCCTTAACACAATCTAGATCCGCACAAATGTTTGTGACATCACACTCAATCAAGTACAATCCCGATAAAGTTCTGACTCGTGACAATGCCACATATGCCATACCCTCCTTGAACACAGAACTGCCAATATTCACCAATGCACTGTCTACACTTAAACCTTGCGATTTATGGATTGTCACCGCATATGCCAAGCAAACAGGAAACTGCTTACGGCGAACATATACGTTTTTTACAAGCAAAAACCTAGCAGAGCAACGACCAATTAGCTGTACTTCCTCAATGCCATCAAATTTAATTTTTAAAAATTCAATTCCATCTCTATTTCTGTATTTCTCAAAATCAACAACATTACCCATTGATCCATTTACCAGACCTCTTTCAAAATGTAAATTCCTTCTTAAAATTATATGACAATTTAAGCACACATTCAGAGTCTTTTCAAAACCTGCAGTTTTAGATATAGTCTTCTCTAATGAATCCAATTTTGATTTTCAAATTCTCAGACAAAATAATTGTTGCTCCCATATGCTCTACTCTGTCAATAGCTTCCAGTTTCACAATCTCTTGGTTTTCTAAATGCAACATTTTGTTGTTGAAGATGGCACATTCTGCAAGAGTTGGCATCAAACATATTCCAGATTTCTTCTCAGTAATTTTCCGAAAAATATTCTCAGGCACAACGTCTTCTTACGGATACAAATTTGACAGTAATCGTGCATGTAAAGCTTCTTTCCCATGCTCGGTCACTTTTCCAATTCTAACATCTAGTAGAATATTCTTATAATCTTCATCCTTCGCTTGACGCATATTTTCACGCAGTTCAGCATAATTTAAGTTTAACCATATATTGACGTTGCCAATGCTCCCAAGGCACTTCCTGGTATCTTCATGCGTGAGCATTTTGAACACAGGTTGTCCTGTCAGCTGCAGAATATCACCGAAAACAATGATGTGTTTGCCACCAAATAACACATCATACTCTGTTTTGAGAACTTCTTGCATTCTCAAATGCACAAAGGCAAGCATGACATTGGAAACCATGCTTACTTCGTCAATGATAAGAAGTTTCATTTTCCTCAAGACTCTTGAAACTTCACAACAAGCATCTCCAGATAACTTGTGGTATTGTAATTTGTTATCATGCTCCACTGGCAGCATCAGTAGACGATGCAAAGTAATACCTTTAATGTTATGTGCTGCCAGTCCAGTTGGAGCGGTGACCACACAAGACAGCGATGACTCAGTCCTTTTCTGCAAATAACATGAAATTGCTTTAATGAGGAAACTTTTTCCAGTTCCCGCTTCTCCACTCACGTACAGTCGGACAGGCTTCAACGACGTACATGAGCACTCTTTCTTCCCATGACTTAATCCATGATCAATTTGGTTGGTAACTTCATCATATATTTTCCTCTGCTCAACGTTGAGTTGTCTTTCCAAGTCTTCTAAGTTAACCGCATCCTCCTGAGCATGTGCCATGGCTCTTTCCACTTCAATCATAGCAGTGGCAGCTTCATTTTCGATAACTGGTCCTCCTAGTGGATCCTGACTCAATGAAACAGAACTCTGACTGTCCTGAGAACTGTCTCTAGCAATCTCGGCTGCAATCGTTGCTTCCTGCTCGATTTCCGCATTCAACATTTCTAGATATTTGGGAAAAACAGGACATTCTATGGTCTCCTTGGCGGCATTGAAAGAGTCTTCGTAACAGAGGAAATCTCCAAGCAGTTCCTCTTCTGCACGCCAAGGCTTGAAAAGTTGCAAAAGAGCTAAATAGAAAAACTCTTTTCTTTCAGGAGATTCACCACTCAATTTTCGATGATTTACCAATTGGCATTTTCTTTGCTTGACCAGACATCCCTCACTTCCAATTACAGCATACACTCCTTTATCAATATCTTCTTTGATGTTCCTCTTGAATATGTAATTTTGCAGAACCTCATACAGACAAACATTCTCGAGGTGACTGTTTCTATTTCGATAATATGTATCCAACATGTTGGTCTTCTAAATATCTGTACTGTTTGGCTCCTTTTCCGCCAAATACTCAATTTCCTGTACAGGTTTCAGAACTCGATTACGCGTTGCAGCAAGACCAAGACTCGCCCAAATGATACTCCTGGATTTGGCATAGAGACTTGCTGAAGACAACCGGTCAGAACATTCGTAAGCTCTGATTTCTCGATGCGACAACATCTTCAGACTGAAACTGTACAACTTCTTACTGAGGTTCTTTTCATGGGAAATGTCCTCCCACATATCCTTCAATTCTGTCTTTTCTTTTTTGGTGATGTAAGATGTCACATACCGAGCCACAGCCATACAGTTATCAGCCACAAACTGTATATCCATGTTAGCATTCCACATGGACAAAATCACTGGGTTGTAGTCGTTGATATACTTGGACTCTTCGTTCCTTTTCAAATTGTATGTATTTTTGGGTGATTTCTTCATCACATTATGTCGCAGCGAAGACATCAAACTGTTCACTCTTCCTTTAGAAATCACCGGTCGTGGAAAGCCGAAACGACATTTTGTGTAGAACTTGTCCTTGTTTCTGAATTTACGACGACAGTACTTTCCACAACGATGGCTTTGGAAGCGTAAAACTTGTTCTCTTAGGCTTTTCTCTTCCTTTGCCTTTGGAACAGCACATGTAGAATACTGTTCTATGAAACTCATCACTAAGTCATCTGGATCTGTTCCAAATTTGGGTGCATCTTTGATCCACAGCAGCATATGTATATGAGGAGCACCTCTTGCTTGGTACTCCTTTCTCCAGAAGAAATCCAACACCTCTCCAAGAGGTGGATTTTTCTTGTTCATGATGAAAGACATCATAGCTTCAAATCTATAATTGAAGTACCTGCATACATTCACTGGATCCAAAGAGCACAGTTCTCCGGGTGTCTTGAATTCGATATTTTCAATGTTTCCATTTGCCTCTCGTAGAAATTCAAGTAAGTCTTCCCAGCCATACTCGGCACAGCTGAGAGTGAGGAACCATGTGGGAGTTCCTAAGTTCCTAGGCATACATTTTAAATCACCATGACGACGGTACCAGTACTCATTATTACCACGCTGACACGCCATGAGATTAATCAGGTGAGAATCCAAAATACTGTCTTGCACATTGACTTTATCCATAAAGTCACTTGCCGAGATGTTTTGCATCTGTACACCACTTTTCAAGATCTGGTTCACTGCATATGACAGTCCAGACAGATCGCTTTCAAACAGTAGATGAAACAAATAGGGAATGCATTGACGAAACCTAGGATCTTCTGCATACAATTGTAAAGTCCGGTATTCAGAAGCAGGAATTTGATCAGGTCGCTCATCATATCTTCCTCCTTGACCTGTTGGAAATAGCTGTGGGAAACACCGAGCTTCCAAACTTTCCTCCCAAACACTAATGGGACTCACTTTGGCGTGTTTCATTTGAAAGAACTCAATAGCATTCCCCATGACTTCCTTGGAATGCAAAGGATGAAGACTATAATGTTCATATATTTCTTCATTTTTCGAGGGTTCTACTTTCTCAATTTGACCAGCACACAAATCGCTATCCTCTTCTTCACTTACTTCCTCTTCTGCAACATATACATTCTTGTAGTACTTATTGTTTTTCTTCAAATACAATGTTGCCTTTTTGACTTTCCTAACATCCACTAAATCTTGCCATATTTTCTTACTCTTTGTCGGAACCCCATTAACTAAGATAACCAGAGGTTCCTCTTCCACTTTCTCTACTCCAATTGTTTTAATGTTTTTCTTCAAATCTAGAGGCAAATAAACAACTCTTCCCTTTAATCCTCTCTGTAAATCTGATGGAGGCAATTTCCCTGTCTTTGGCTCCATTCTTACAATAGCCTGAAAGGGATGGATACTTTGAATCAAAATAGATTCATAAGTATTTAAATCCTTCAATTCAGAAGGAATCTCAACCAATTCCAGATTATTATGAACCGCTCTAGCAGGCATCCGGTTTTGATTTAATTTGTTACAACAATAAGTACACACACGTTGATCCAATCCCAAATCAAAACAATTTTCTACCATCAAGTATGTCGCAAAATCCTTCCATTCACTATTATTTTCCCTTTCACTTTTCGCATATAAATCCACTAACTTAGTCTGATTCTTATAATAAGTGCGTCGACAACACACACAAGTGAAATTAGGCCTCTCACTTGATTTCACCTGAAACGTGGCAATTTCCTTCTGAAAATTATCTGTACTGGAAACCTGTACACTATCTTCCACATTACCTTCTTCTTCTGGGTCAATTTCAACATTCTCCTCTTTACTTGCAAAGTAACAAAACTCAATTTCTTCACAAATATTCTTCACATCTACTTCAGAACCATGCAAAAGAGCAGTGCATAATTGTTTAAGCATAATTGCTGGACTCTTAGCATAATACAACATTCTAACTAATTTCCTCACTTTATTATGATGCACTGCTAGCATCCTGAAATGATGAAAAACACTCTGGCATACTCTCCTGGAAAGACAAGCCAGTGAATGACCATGCAAACCTGTCACTTCTCTCACTCTGCAAGGATCTAATTCTTGCAACAACATCATTTTCTGTTTCAAACTTTTCTTATTAAATGTCCGTACAAAATCACAAAGCAAATTGATGGAATCCTGTCGCACACTGCAAATACTACTACACTTCCAGGTGTACACAGGACGTCTTCCTAAAACCTCATTACCTAACACCTCTTCTGCCTCTGTTGTCACAAGTTTTTCTTTTTCAACCACACATCCATCTTTCACCTCATATGCTCGACCACTGGTGTCAACTGCATGCACCAAATCATTATCCTGAAAATAACTCTCCTCATTAAAAAATGCCTCACAACTTGAACTATGCATCCATTCTCCTGAAAAAACGTCACAAAAATTATTACGATTAACTGTTCTCTTCCATCTACTATTTGTTTTGAAATCATAAATTGCCTTGTTTAGTTTCCTAATTCTATTGATTATCAAAATAAATAACTTTCGCTTAATTTCGAATGCCTGATCAATAATTTTCTCAACTTTTTTTTTCTCTTATAAAAAACCACTTTCTGTTGACCTTTCTTAATATTTTTTAACAAATTACCAATTATCCTGTTGCGGAACATTCATCTACGATTGTCCCTAAACTGATTTTTCCTTCTACTACCATGCACAGAGTTATCTCCTGCTCTACCAGTAACATTTTTGATTGGCCTTTCCTTTCCGTTTAAATTGGCTCTCTTTTTCTGGACTAAAACTTGTTCTATAGTTATACTTTTGTTTCTACAAATGTTTCTAAGGAATGATTTCGTTCTCTTACCCGGAGCTTTCTTGGTGACTTGACGAGATTTTATTGTAGAGGACTGCTGCAAGCATTTAGTAATCTGCTGTCTTTGACGTTTTGTAGCCTTTCGGATTCTATCCTTAGACGGCATTGTCTAATTTCGAAATGATCTGCAGTTGAATCTGTGGTAAAATATAATAAAAAATGTTATTAACCACTATTACCAAACAGTAAATCAATAACAGTCGTCAAAAAATTAACATACTAGTTGTCAATTCTACATACAATAATTTTTAGTGCATTATGAAATTTAAAACTCACAAATAGTAGCAAAGAAATGGAATGCTTCTACATTTGACCTGTGCTCTTTTATATGTGAATCTGAACTAATTTTATTAGCATATTTTACTATTTTATTAAAGACACTTCACACAATTTGTTTTTGAAGTTGTATTTAATTTTAAATAAAACGGTTTACATGATTACTTTTCATTTCGAGTAACTTAAATTTATTTTTAAAAGTCTTTATAGGTTAATAGGCTCGAGCAGGTCAGCTGCCCACCCTATGTCATACAATTCTGACAAATCAGCATCCTCATCATATTCTTCCGGATCTTCAGGATATAAATCATCCAAGGGATCTACTTCCACTGACGTTTCAATAACAAGTTCAATGATAAGATCGAGATCAACAGATTGCTCATTATCACTCATGCTTGATGTTGTCGTGATCTTTAAAAAAAAGAGAACAACAATGAGATGTTGCAGAGTAAGAGATAAATCTCAGAGACTATAATAGTAAAATTGTTTAACAAGAGTAACATTTTGCAGATATTATTTAACCATGTCCAGCAATGCTGAGGAGGTGAGGCCTATGTCCAAGTTTTCAGTGAACAGGACTCATCTCTTCTTAACCTTGGATAAGCCTCACCAACACTGTGTCCCCTGCTAATACTTAAATTTAAAGGAGCAGATTTATGTTAACTGGCGCATCCCCAGGGATGCACCAGTTAACGTGCGCCATTGCTCTGCCACCCATGATGTGCCGCATTTACAATGCAGAGCACCATTGAGCAAAAACAGCACAGATGCATCATGCATCTGTTCCACAAAAACGCCACATTGCAGGAATCACGTCATAAACGCGGCATATCTACTGCAATGCACAGGGGCAAGCAACACATTGCATGGTGCATCACTCCTTATGCCTGTTTCAAACAGGCGTAAGGATTTGATTTAGCAATGCCATAAAGGTGACTCAGTGAAATCTTCTTAATTTTACTGTGTTAGTTTTACAGGGCTTTCATGCAAATGACTGCCCACCCTGCAACAAAACGCCCACATGAAACCTGACGCACGTTTCATGTGGGGCAGGACTTTACAGCATGACACATATTCCTTAATGCTTCAAGTTGTAAATATGTCACAACATAGCGCATCTTTTTCTCCGCCACTGTGTCACAAAAGTTTGAGGTGAGGCCTACTCAGGGTTGCAGATGAAATTTAGGCTTGTTGAAGAATATAGAGGAGATAATACATGTGCAGGCCTACCAATGAAGTGAGGCCTATCTTGCAGCCGCGGGCCGTGGAGGGAGTTACGGTGGGGCAGGGAGGCGGGGAGGGGGAGGGGCAGGGTGGAGGGACCTAAACACTGGCATATGGATAATTGCAGGTAAGTACACAATTTCATTAATAAAACGAAATTCGTAGCGCGCACAGTATCGCATTTGTAAAACACTTGACACAAAGCAACATTTTAAATACACAACTTTCTTCTTAATTTTCTCCCTAAAGCATACTATTCTCTATTTAAATTAAATGAATCTTTTCTCACCTTAGCAAATACTTTTTGAGTTTCAAAACCGTCTCAGACACACACCAATTTGTCTTCAGCAGAACAAAGGGTATGCACTCCAGAGGCTGCAACCAACAATGGCACAGAAATGCTGTAATTCATCACACATATCTCTCATGTCACCCAATCAAAACTCTTCCCTCACTTTTTTCAAATCAACACCCTTCCCCCCTCTGCCCTTTCTGCCTTTTTTCCATAGCAACCACCTCCTGAAAGACCTCTGATGTTTGCAAGTTCACACAACAATGTTTCAATTGAACTCTGAACTCTCAGTGCACCTGCGTATCCAGTGCAATCTTTCATAAAATGATTTTTTCTTGACCATTCAAATTACATCTTTCGAAGAACTCATCCATGCACCCTAACTTTCTGTTTTCAGCAATCAAAATCCACCAATCACTGCTACTGAATAATTAGCACACAAACTCCACAGTTTTTTTCATTACAAACTCCTACTGTTTCAACTGCCATTTCATTCCCACACTTCATCTGACTGCAGCAGAACCTCCTCTCACCATGTTTTCTGTCTGGATTGTTGGACATAGTTACATCCACTGGGCTCAAAGGTATGCTGATAACAGAAATTTACCTAACCTCAAGTTACAAAATGTGGAAATAAAGTGGATTGGCCACAGAGGATTAAGATGTCACCAATTGATACCATTGGTGAAAACCTTTTTGCATTTGCCAAAACCTAACCTGTTAATTGTGCACTGTGGAGGAAATGACTTGGGCACTTTGACTGGGGTAGGTCTGGAAATGCTTTTAAAAGACACCTTTGAGCAATTGATGGCACTTTTTCCTCAAACTGCCTTGGTATATTCCAATATATGCCAAAGACAGAAATGGAAGTGGTCTAACGAATTTTGTCCACAAATTGAGAAATCGAGGAAGCATGTAAATAAGTCTGTTTCAGCTTACATGAGAGACCATGGAATGGGCTGCATCTACAACAATAACTTGCGTTACTACATGCAAGATATCTACAGAGGAGATGGAGTTCACTTCTCGGATGAGGGGAACAGAGTTTTCATCCTGAATTTAAGACTATGTATTGGTACCTACTTATAAGTACCTAAATCTACCACAGACCCAAAAGCTCTTCTCAGAGCTACCCTAACTATGATCACTATAAACAAATTTAAATATAACTTTTGTTACTAATTTTCACAATTTACGCTTTCCGGAGCGCTACCCGGTACGCGCACCGGACGCTAACCGCGCGAAAATTTAAAAAAAAATCTTTTTTTTTTCGCACATATGGGCCTCCTTAGCCACCCTCAGAAAACCTAGGGGGTCAGGATACGTCTACCGTGCCCCCTTCTACCCATTCTGAACATTATTTACCCTCCATCTTGTATCTCAATTCTACCGAAACACAAAATGGAGGACTCCCGTAACGCTGCCGGTTCTTGTACCGGGGCGCGCACTGAGAAGCGCTCGCTTAAAAAAGGTGGGAAAGTAATTTACAGAAAAACCACTGGAGACACTTTCACCAAATATACATTAGCTCATACTACATACCAATCCCTACCATTTTCACAAATTTGGTTGGAATTCCATTTAGCCATTTAGCATGTAGACCTCTCTAAATTCCCTGAGGTAAATTACTTCACAAAACACATCTGAAGTGTTGGAATTGACAACCAATTAAAATGTTACTTTCATTTTCTACTTTTTTTACCTGACATTTGATTGGTTATGTACCTGAATATATATAAAGAAAGAGAGAGAAACACAGCTATTTTGACTACTACTTCCTGAAGTACATTGCAAGAGCATTTTCACTGACAACTTAAACTTGTTTTTAAAAGGTAATATGTTATTTTATAAATTTGACAGGAGAACTATGTTATGCACTTTAAATTAATTTGGGAAAACATTTTCAGATAGTTATATACTATCCCTCTGTAAGAGTTTGTTGCAGGGTTTCTGTACTCACACAGAACTGTGCACAGAGGAGTGGAACCTCGGCAAATTAGGGTGTCCCAAAACTTACCTTAGCAACCAACTCACCCCTTACCGAGCTAGCTACAGTGTCTCATTGGACATATCAAACACCCAATGTTTAGACAAACCAGAACATGAACTTACAGTACCTCAGGGTACGTGGGACTCATGAACACTCTTTCTTTATATTATCATTACAAACCAGAACATGGAGTAAAGAAGACACATGTGCATTTGAAATGTTTATTTACTAATGCCGTCTTCTCAGGCGCAGTATCTTTGATAATACAAGTATACTTATTATCAGTAGCAAAATTATCAGCATAGTTACTAAGACATAAAAAGCGAATGGTGACAGCATGTTAACATGCTGTAATGAATAAGAGTTAACAACACTTATATCTCACCCTCCCTAACACATATATTATATTATTATCTAAGAAGGTCTCTTTGGGTTGTTTTAGGGCGGGCCCATACCTTAGTGTCCTAGCATGAAGGAATCACATCAGCATACACCAGCTCTCTCTGCATGTGCACCGCATCAAGTGTGTTAACAATTCTCGTGCAAAGCAATATCAATCCCGCCTCAAGCCCAAGTTGGCAAAGGCTGCACTTGTGTTATGACTATGAAGGCGTGGAGATCAGACCTCATAACAATTCCATATCGTGTTGCTCCTGAAACTTCAGCACTCTCCGTGCAGACATGTTTTATTAAACAAAGCAGATATCAGAGCAATAACATATTATTCTCACATTCACCACGGCAAACTACTAGGTTGAAAGCTAAGTCAACAAATGAGGGTCGTGTGCAGAAGTTGCAAGAAAGGAAAAATGGCGTTTAAATCTCAAACGTACCTATGCTAACTTAACACGATATAGGGATATATAGGAGTTATACAACACCCCCCCATGATCCGAGAACGGACTAAATAAGGTAACAGAAGTGCCATCACATGAGAGCAGAATCCATTTATAAACGAGCATGAATAAAGATTCAATAATAAAAACTAATGCTAAAAAATAGCCCACAAATATAATGTGGCTCAAGCCAATAGGCAAGCAAAAATAAAATGTCTTGACCAAAAGTCAATAAAATCAAGGAAATGCTATCAATCAGCATGCCAATTTGAGGCAGTGTCTATGATAAGACTGTATATGAAAAGTAAGCTGCAACAGCCTCCAGGAGGAAGTCACTGTCCTCATCCGAAAACAGTTCAGCCATCCAATTTAAAAGATGAAAGGAACATACGTGATCTTCCAGCACCGGATCCTCTATAACCATCAGAGGACAGCTCGGTGGGTTTTCAAGAAAACTTCGTTCCAAGAAAGTTTGCGCTGCCGACAACACATCCCAGGGACCCATTAGTCCATGTGCCACCGCCAAGGCCATAATCCTTTCGTCAGAACAAACCAACTCGTGAGCAATGATAGGACTCATCAGTTGATCAAAATCGACGTCAGCAGATATTGGTCCGCAGAGACACAAATCAATGGCCCAAAGGAACTCACAGGTCAGGCAGCGAAATACAGGCTGGACACAGGTGAAATAGGAGAACCGAAAAGATAATCCAAAAGCCGTGCTTAGAGTCGCCAACGGCAGTGTGCCATAATAATCAAGCATGCGGCTGCGAAACCGCGTCAGTAGTAGCTGTGCGTGGACTTGCACAGGAAGGGCATCCATATTTAAAAAGGCAGAAAACCACCAATGCGCCCGCCGCTAAAGCAAGTAAAAACGGGAACCCTCCAAATAAGGATGAAAAAATAGAATGGAAGAAAGCAGGGATGACTCCAAAAATCTTCTCAAAGGAAGTCACGAGACCACCGCTAACAACTTTAAAAAAATGTGCTAGGCCCGTTGTGGAGGATGCGTTAAAGATAGAACGGACCATGGCTCCGAAATGCAAGGGCAAATCAGTGTTTAAAAGAGCCTGAACCTCCGTGCGGGTGTTAGCAATGTGAAGCACGAAAGTTTCACGGGCCGAGCTCAAGGCCACCTCTTTCTGGGACAATAGAGCTCTTATTCTAGCCATGCCGCTGAATTCTGCTCCCAAGGTCGGTATCTGTGGCCAAATGGAAGACTCCCTATGTTCACGTGTGGGAGGATAAAGAACATTTCTGCAGCAAATAACTCGCTCACTAACTGTTACTATGAAAGCTATACCTTTAATTAAACCACAACAGTTTTCATTATTGAGCATTAAATAACTACCATTCTCTAACAATTTAAACGTGGGGATGATAGCAGGAACTGGCGTGCCCTGTAAAACGCAAGCCATATTCGGGCGGTCCTTGTTACATGAACCGTGTAATTGTATGTGTCTGCACATTAAAGAATGATCTGGAGTCTCAGTACACTCATCCCCTGTTAGATAAACCTCTTGGTCATCCTTGAAACATCTGTATGTGTATGGGAGTGACCAGACCTCATGAAGAAAACCGCTACCTAAGGGTTCAAAACGACCTATTGGCACATATTTCATACAATTTGAAAACTTATATAAAGCAAAAGGCAGTGTTATTAAACCGTGGATAAGCCACGTAGCAGCAGTGGATTCTGCCACAGAAAAAGGTAAAGATTCCAACCTTTCAATATGTAGCATAGAAAAGGAAGCATCACGCATTGAAAGCAAGCGTTGTTTGTCTGTCAAATTAAACGGTGCAAATAAAGAAGAAACGTTCATGTATCCCCAGGGAACTTTACCCATTTTTAGAGTCTGTAGTGTCCATGCAAACTGCATGATTGAACGTAATTGATTTTGACCATGGTATAATACGGACACTTCATCATGCACAATATCAACAACAGACGACACAATATTATCTAATGTGTAAATTCTAGAGGAAAGCACGTTAATGCTATTGTCAACCACTGCAAGCACTTTCTCAAGATTTGCCTGATCAATAGCCCTAAGGCGTGAAGCAGCTTCAATCTGTGAGAGTTTCCAAATTTCATTGTAAACACCATATAACCACCTTTTCGACCTGCCACTAGCTGGGCCCTTAATGAAATCATTCAAATCCACGTCTGCATTCAGTTTGGAAAGGTGATACTTAACCGCAGGTAAAGTTGAATATTTCAGCCAAGCTTGACACAACTTGCCAACAGAGTAAGAAGTGACAGTATGACTCAAATCAAAACGGGGATCAGATCTAACAGTCTTAAAACCGTCAGTTATATTTAAAAATCTTTTTTGGCAAGAATCAGCACTACGGTGCCAAAGCAGCCAACCCTTGGGATTCATATTGGAAATGTTAAAGGAGGAATTCAGAAGCAGAGCCTGTATTTCTCTAATGGACAATTTAGTAAAATTACTCCAATTCTCATATTCCTCCAACTCCGGGAAAGAGGGGGTGTTCAACCTTTTAGATGTAGCCAATCCAAAGCATGTGGTCTGGGAAATGGTTTCATTTAAAAACCACATATGATTTGGGATGAGACATGCACGGTGCAAAGCCTCAGTGCCTTGTACCTGCCAGGCCCTTGAGCCCCAAACTGATTTAAGGTCTATGGTATCCTTCCATAACTCATACCCTCCAGTAACTAATTGATCCAGGAAGGCTTTTGAATATAACAATTTTGTATTTGTAAGTCGAACCTTGGACTGTGGCTGTTTGTGAAATTTAAAATAAAAGGACTCGGGATTGGACTGATTAAAGTCAGTGAAATAAGTATACTTTTTAAGAAACGTTTCTGAACTCCCTTGTGTTGGTGCTGGGCAATGTTCCCACTGAGTAAAATTAACCGCATCCCTTCGGGAAGATGTCTTGTGCAAGAAGTGATTGCCATAATGTTGGTAACAGAACAATTCACCATAATTAGCAGATTCTAAATATAAATCCTCAGCATCAAAAGCAGCATAATATTTCAAATCAGAAAACAAACTCTCCACAGCATTAACATCCCAATCATCAGAACGAATGTTTTGTTTCACCACATCCCCCATATTAACTCTTAGTACATTAGGGACATTAACGACTTCCGTTGGGCCATGAATCTGAAAACGAACTGCATCCCACGCGATTCCATCCAGAACAGGCCACGCTGTGATGTTAACCAAAGTCAAGTCTCTTTTTAATCTATGTGTAGAATGTGAAGAGGAAAGTGGGGCCAAAGTTCCATTTAAATGAGTAATGCAAGTTCTCTCCTCGACATAGTGTCCATTCATAATACGGAAAAAATAAAACACAAAACCAATTGACATAAAAAGGTACAGTGAAAAAAGGACCAGCCAAATGTATATCCAAGGAGGTATCAAAAAATGTTTTTTAAACAGGCTTGCATATACTGCAATTTTAGAGGGTTTTTTCGAGGCAAGGGAAGCAGAGTCAAATGAAAATCTGGATTCCGTGGCTAAACGAGCTTGCAGGTCAGGCATGGACAAATCAGTGGGGTATGTATAGTCTGTCTCATCAAGGTTAGTTCCTGGTAAATTATTCAATAATGGACTGGAAACAGCAGGTAATTCGATGGCCACCTCAGGTTCATTATTAGAAGCAGTGGGCATAATTGAATTTCTCACAATGGAAGGACAGGAAACAGCCGGTGTCATGCTAAGAAGAATCGGCCACTCTGTGTATCTTGACATTGTCAATAGAAATAAACCTGTTTTCCTTACGACCCGGAAGTGGTGGTAAAATGACTGTTCTTGTGCCCTTCACTCCAAGCACTGGGACCGGAGCTCGATAGGAGGGACCAAACTCTTTCTTGTTGTCGATCTTCTCTCGAACCAGTTCACCAACTTGGGGTAGCCAGCCAACTACCGGGATCTGCAACGCATCATCCGATGTGGAGGGCAAATGTTCCTTTGCAAGAGTGTCTCTCGTCTTTTGTAGATTCTGTAAAACATTGCAATGTTCATCTGCGTCAAAGGAAGTGGCGCGAACCACCGAGTCTAGACCGTCAAGGTCAGGGACGAACATCTTGATGCCAAAGAGCATTTCGTATGGGGTCCGCCCACCCAGAGACCTTCTAGGGAGATTATTAAGAGCACGCTGCACGCCATATAGGTGAGCCAGCCAGTTTCTGCCAGTGCCTATAACTCGGGCTGTCAAAGATTGCTTTAAATCACGGTTCATTCGTTCAACTACACTATTACCCTCGGGTCTGTAGGGTGACGAAAACTTGACTTGGACCCCCATCGAAGTCATGGCATCCTTATACGCCTTAGAGGCGAAAGCCGGACCCTGATCCGAATGGAAGGTACCACAGGCAAAAATCCCTATAAAGATACGCAAATCTCTGATGACAGTCCGGGAATCAGCGCTGCGATGTGGCCATAACCACACAAAGCGTGTGCATGAGTCAACTGCTACTAAGATGTATTTATACGCAGTATCAGATGAAAATGGACCGCAGTGATCTAAATAAACACAGCCTAGTGGTTTATTAGAAATGTACAACTGTGTCTGAGGCGGACGCGTAGCAGTTGAAGTTTTAATCTGCTGGCATATGTCACACAGAAGGACATAATCACGCGTCTGTTTGTACAGTCCCCGCCACCAGAAACGCAATTGTAATTGAGTTACAGTGGCCGAGACGCCCGCATGCACAGACGCCACACCCTCATGAGCCGCTGTAATCAAGTCTGCTCTGCGATCCGTGTTGGGAATCAGCCGTTCCCCAACATCAGGAATTGTCACAAAAGGAACCTTTTCGGGACTTAAGTGGTATTTATACTTCGAAGGGAATCCCGAAGGATGTTTACTTCCCTTCTCAGAGGCAGCAACCGCTGCCAAGATGTCGCTATCAATCTTGGTTTTAGACCTAGTAACTGCTGCAACTAAGTAAGTAGATACTGCTGATTTCGCCGCTTCATCAGCAAGCGAGTTGCCAAGAGCGTGTACTCCCACGCGCTGATGACCGAGAGTATGAATCACATAAACGAGTGGCAACATAGCCTTAAGCTCTGCCACTCGAACCCAGATCATTTTATGTTTTATTGTGCTACCCTTGGAATCACGAAAGTCATTTTGAATCCAAAAGAACAAGTTTTCATTGTAAGACTGGACACAGTAGTAAGAATCACTTACAATTAGAGTAGTAACACTTGGATCTGCGTACTCCAAAGCTAGTAATAGAGCACGAAGCTCTGCCAATTGTGCAGTGCAATCGCCCAGGGGCAACGTATGTACCTCCCTGGAAATGAACTCGTCATTCAACATAGCACCGACCACAATGGCGCATGCGGAAACGTAGGCATGTTTAGAGCCATGCGCAACCTGCGCCGACCCATCAGTGTAAATGATGCAATGGAAGTCCTCCAAAGGTCGCATCGCCAGAGGAGCAGGATGAACGAATTCATACTGCAAGTACTCCTGTGACCGTAAGGAGGCGTCAAAAATAAACATGACATCTGCGGATGACAATGACGCAGCCCACTGAATCCACCGAGGGTGTAAAGCCTTTGAATTTGGTACACTGGCTTTCGTGACTGCCTCTAAATGAGGACAGGGTGTTACCACTAGCATGCGTTTCCCCTGTGACAGAGCGCGTTCTTTTAGAATTGCCATCTGTACAGCAGTTAAAACCTTTTCTATGGTGGGAAACCGCATCTCAGCCGAGGTGTACAAGTGTGACTTGTAAGCAATAGGTACTGTGTCACCTTCATTAAAAGTGAGGTAGGTGAAACCCACCGTCCCAGGAATTATTCTTATTACCAGGTTGGTGTGGTTATCACGAGTCAGTAAATATTTAGAAGCGAGCAGATCAGCCTGCAAGGATTGCAAAATGGCTGAATGCTCAGGCAGCCAGCATGATTTTGAGAAAGTCGGTTGTATCAAAGCATACAGAGGCTTGACACGCTGGGCATATTCCGGAATGTAAGTTCTGCCGAAATTCAAAAAGCCCAGTAAGGATTGTAATTTCTTCAGTGTTGTTGGTGTGCGCAATTGTGCGCACTTCTCCAAGAAGTGAGGAGCCAAACCTCTACCTTCATTGTTGAGCTCATAGCCCAAAAACAACACTGTGTGTTCAGCAATGTGCGATTTTGCAAAGGTGAATTTGTAACCCATGTCTGCGAAGTTGCAAACAAGAGAATTTACACGACACAGATGCTCCCAAATATCGTCGTCTGTGAGATATATGTCATCCACATACGAAAAAGCATCCGGGTCGAGTGCCTCCAGAATAGAGACAATTCGAGCGGTAAATACACCAGGACTATTCTTGTAGCCCATTGGAAGACGCCGGAATTGCTTTTGGACTCCAGCGCTTGTAAAACTGGTCCATTGGGAGCTAAAGCTGTCCAGTCTGTGGGCATAAAAACCATTGGATATGTCAAGCGTTGTCTTGAAACGCTTACGCACTAGACTATCCACTAGGGCAGAGCCGTGGGTATTCTGTACTGCACAGTTACGGCAATGCGAGTTCAAATGCCGGTAATCCAAAACCAAACGATATGATCCGTCAGGTTTATTCACAGTAAAAAGGGGGTTATTCATCGGTGACACACACGTTTCAATAACTCCCTGATATTCCAATTGTTCAAGGATTTCCGCGACGGAAGATTTTGCTTCACGCCGAATGGGATATTGAGGTTGAGGCTGCGGCTGAGACCGCAACGGAATTTCGTGGCAAGGCGACAATTTATCCCAACCACATTGGTTACGGTACAGAGCCGGCGCGAGAGCCCGAGCCCACTCTTCTGCAAAATGCTGCGCATGCTCTTTCGAGTCAGTGTTCGCGAAACTGGGTAGGATTACCTCCTCCCCTCGCGGCGCCGCGAGCACAAAAGGTGGGGGCCAGTCAGCCTCCGAAAGTAAAATATCATATGTAGAAGACAGATTCTCCCAAAATACACCTTTAACGGTACGCTGTATGTCACCTTCAATTAACAGGACAATTTCATATAGTCTTTCAGGGGGAGCAAGTCTCGTATCCGCTGTTTCTATCACAACGTAGACATCAGTCGCTGTCACCCTCAGTAGTGGACGCAGCGCCTCTCTGACTATTGTTATCTCCGCCGCGCTGTCCAGCAAGGTCAGAGCCCACGTCAGATTCCGAAGCCGCGTTCTCACTATCTGTGGCATATCGATGCGCTGTTAAGGCTGCGACTTTCTTTTTCGCAAACTGCGGACGCCTAGGCGTAGAATCCTCCTGCTTCACTGCGCCGTCCGTCTGGCGGGACTGACCACGTCCTTGTTGGCCACCACGTCCACGTCCACCCCCTCCTCCTCCACCGGTTTTCTGGGCCGATGTGTCCTGAAAGGAACGAGGAGAGCGTTGATCAGAACCCTGAAAACGATCAGGTGATTTAATCATCGCGCGGTCGCGCAAATCATAAACTTTTTCGGATGGCGCAGGAGCTTGTATTGCAGGAAAAGAACCCTGAGTCTGCATTGTCTGCTTCCCCTGTGTCTGTTTTTTAGGCCAATTTTGTTTCTTGGACTTGGGCTGGGCATCTGTCACTGCAGATTGTACCAGTGGTTGTTTTTTCTCCTTCACTGGAAAATATTTCAGACCTCTACTTGTGCGGCCAATCGTTTTATAAGCGGCCACCACAATCTTTGCTAACTGGCGGGGTTTGTCGGCATCGGGCAGAGCAGCCAAAGCATTCGACACCTGAAAGTTAACTGCATCTCCTTTAACATTGGAGAGAATGAGATCACTTACAATCTCAAAAGAACCACACAGGCGCATACCCAATTCAACCGCTGCCTCTGGACCGTGATCATTCTGAACACGTCGAACGATTTCAGGCAGGGCAGTCATAGACGGGGTGCCGAAGCACCTTGTATAAACTGCCGCAAATGTTTTTCCCCAGCTGTCACAGTCAGCAAGTTCAGGAGTAATATCCTTCGGGAGAGTAATCGTCAACATTCTATGTTTATCAGCAGGAGTGGAATTCGGAAAAACCGCTTCCAGTTGATCAAACTTCTCTGCTAGCCAGAATGGGAAGTCATCGTTGTCAACAGGACGCGCACCAAAAACCGAATTTACCATCACTGGATTGAGACGCATTCCGCCTCGTTCCATGGGAGCGGCCGCACCCCCCTGGGGACCACCAGGAAGATGTCGACCGATGTATTGCACTAAAGCACGAATCACGGAAATGGAAACTACATGCAGCCTGCGAATTTCTGCCAGGGTACAAGCCCCGTGATTCGGGTGCGGGGTAAAGCCACCCAACGCAGGCCAATTAGTACCTGGAATTGAGAGTGGACCTAACCTCGCACGGGACAAAGAGTGGGGGAGGGCGCCATCAAACCAAACTCGATGCTGCCAATGATCAATAGGTATTTCCAATGCCCTGTAAGGCGTATATTCAGCCGGGACATCCGAGGCGGTGTAGGAGTGGTACAAACCAGAATTAGCGTCCACAGCCGGAAACGTAACCCAAGAGTAAAACAACTCGTAAGGAAACGCCGGATCTGCACTTACCACGAAAATCACAGCCATCCCATCTACTGGGACTTGGTATGTCTGAAGATGGTTGCGTACCGCTACGCGACTATGCTGCGCAATAGCCACCGCTGCCGCCATTACAGAATTGGAAACAAGAAAACACAAAGAATACTTTGTAGCACAACTGGGTAGTAATTCAAAGAAACCGTTTGAGTAAGAATCAAGCTTGAATAAAGACCTATTTCAAAAAATAGGTAGGTTTCACCAACACCCCGTTTTCCGGAAACGGATGTGAAGGGGTTAAGGCATGAATGATAAACTACTCGAGTGTCATGATATAAGACCACCGAAACCGTTGGGCGCCATGTTGCAGGGTTTCTGTACTCACACAGAACTGTGCACAGAGGAGTGGAACCTCGGCAAATTAGGGTGTCCCAAAACTTACCTTAGCAACCAACTCACCCCTTACCGAGCTAGCTACAGTGTCTCATTGGACATATCAAACACCCAATGTTTAGACAAACCAGAACATGAACTTACAGTACCTCAGGGTACGTGGGACTCATGAACACTCTTTCTTTATATTATCATTACAAACCAGAACATGGAGTAAAGAAGACACATGTGCATTTGAAATGTTTATTTACTAATGCCGTCTTCTCAGGCGCAGTATCTTTGATAATACAAGTATACTTATTATCAGTAGCAAAATTATCAGCATAGTTACTAAGACATAAAAAGCGAATGGTGACAGCATGTTAACATGCTGTAATGAATAAGAGTTAACAACACTTATATCTCACCCTCCCTAACACATATATTATATTATTATCTAAGAAGGTCTCTTTGGGTTGTTTTAGGGCGGGCCCATACCTTAGTGTCCTAGCATGAAGGAATCACATCAGCATACACCAGCTCTCTCTGCATGTGCACCGCATCAAGTGTGTTAACAATTCTCGTGCAAAGCAATATCAATCCCGCCTCAAGCCCAAGTTGGCAAAGGCTGCACTTGTGTTATGACTATGAAGGCGTGGAGATCAGACCTCATAACAATTCCATATCGTGTTGCTCCTGAAACTTCAGCACTCTCCGTGCAGACATGTTTTATTAAACAAAGCAGATATCAGAGCAATAACATATTATTCTCACATTCACCACGGCAAACTACTAGGTTGAAAGCTAAGTCAACAAATGAGGGTCGTGTGCAGAAGTTGCAAGAAAGGAAAAATGGCGTTTAAATCTCAAACGTACCTATGCTAACTTAACACGATATAGGGATATATAGGAGTTATACAACAAGTTAGACATTGAGAAAGGCTTGTTTATTATAATTATGGATTGATTTACGTTTCTGTGTTATAATTATGAATTTACTTAGGCTTTTTCACAGGCACTTTTTAATAGTACTACTTCACGCCTGAAACCATACAGTGCCCATAGATAACTTCTCTGTTATAAACTCACAAGTACCTGTCTGAACTTAAACCCAACAGTGCCCTATCTCTACTGATATATTCATTTTTTATGCAAATTTCAGCACAAAAATGGAAGGAGAACAGAACGTTTCCTTTGAAATTGTCCTAGAGATGAACAATGAGGAAATCATTGAACCCATTGACTTGGAATTCATGGATGAATCACGGGACCATGAACTTCTACAATGTGTAGAATCTGTGAATTTGTTACTTCATTATGAGGACGGTCAAATGTGGGAAGTTATGTTCACTCAACAAGAGGACGTTTCGGACAGTCAAATGTTAGACGTTCTATTAAATTTTGAAAAAGAATCAGAAAAATAAATGTATATTTAATAATCAAAAATTGTTCGAGTCTTTAATCATTTTTATATGTAATTCATAAACTAGTACCAAATTGATTATAATGTAAAGTCAGACTTATAGTATACTGTGCAACTTTTTTATGTTACACAGTAATTTTGCTCATAGTTACTTCCTTTCTCCAACTATATTATCTCCAATGTGTATTTAACATCTCTTTATCATCTCCTGCCTCCATATTGTTTCTGCTTTCCTGACACACTATGGTATGAATTCCATATACCACAATAACTTCTGAAACAACATGCAAGATATCTACAAAGGAGACGGTGTATATACATTTTTTGACTCTGCATTGGTACCTACATATTGCTACTTAAATTAAAAAAAAAAAAAAAAAAAACAACAAAACAAACAATCAATAAACATACAATATTTAAAAATTCTATCATTATTTTTTCCTCATAGTACGCTCCCCGGACCGCTTTCCGGTGCGCGTACCTGGCGCACCCCACGCAAAAAAAACATTTTTTTTTCTTTTTTTTTTGCCCCGCGGGGCCCTTTTAAAGCCTCCACATCAAACCTAGGGGGTCAGGGAGGATCTACTATGCCCCCTTATGGTCATTTCCCCCTTTGTTTTGGCCTCCTCTTGTCTCTATCATTCTTTTTTCCTCATAGTACGCTCCCCGGACCGCTTTCCGGTGCGCGTACCGGGCGCACCCCACGCAAAAAAAAAGATTTTTTTTTTGTTTTGCCCCGCGGGGCCCTTTTAAAGCCTCCACATCAAACCTAGGGGGTCAGGGAGGATCTACTATGCCCCCTTATGGTCATTTCCCCCTTTGTTTTGGCCTCTCTTGTCTCTCGATCCTACCGAGAGACAAGATGGCGGCCGCTCCGGACTGTTTAGAATGTTGACAGACACCGGAGAGCCAATCAGCTTCGCGCTTCGCGAAGTTCCGTTACGCGTCAGGTACGCGAACCGGGGCGCTACCCGGAGCGCTGTTACAGATATATATATATTTTTGAACGTTAATTTATCAAAATCCACTGGAGCACATATATTGAGACCTAGAAAAGGCACATCGGGCTAACAGTCCCTACAATTTTGCCAAGTTTCGTGCAAATCCATTCAGCCGTTCGGGCTAAAAGTGAGTCCAACCTCCCTATGGAAATTAACATGGGAAAAACACGTTTTGGGACCCCCCTTTTTTCTCGGCCCCCCCTTGACGAACCCCCCCCCAAATTTTCAGGGGCTGCTCAAAAACAAAATGTTCAATTTTCCTAAAGATTTCAGCCAATTCCGTCCACAAACGCCAAAGTTATTAGACATAGAATTTTCAAAAATCCCATAGAGAAAAAATCCTAACTGTATATACCTACTGGCGACCGCCAGTAGGTAATATATATATATATATATATATTCACTGAAAAAACCATAGGTTATAGACCATATATAGTTAGGAATTAGCATTTACAAAACCTTGAAAATTCACTGAAAAAACCATAGGTTATAGACCATATATAGTTAGGAATTAGCATTTAAAAAACCTTATTTTACTCACACAAAACCATTGAAATTCCATATATAATTAGTTGTACTAACTATATATCGCGCACCCGCAATCCCCTGCTGATCATGTCACATATTACATCATTCATGACATGGTCAGTGACATCACTGATGACATCACTGATGACATCTCAAATGACATCACTGATGACATCACTGATGACATCTCAAATGACATCACTGATGACATCACATCACAACTGAATGAGTGGATGTATAAGTGTCTAAATGAAGGTTTTAGTAGGTGCGTGACTGACTGTATGAGTGAGTGATTAAATGTGTCTCACTGAATGCATAGGTTAGTGACTAAACTGTCTTAATTTGTGCATCATTATGTCTGGTATTCTGTAAACTGCTGCATGTGTTGATCAGTAGCTATATGAGTAACTATATGGGTTATTGATTGATTGTCCAAGTATTTGTATGGGAGACTGAGTGTGTGTGTGGCTGGCTGGGAGATGTGTGACTCTGTACAGATCAATGTGTTCTTGTATCAATGATTTATAAGAGAGTAAGTATGTGTTAGAATATGTTTGAAAATGTAAGGTACTCTATGTTTAACTGTATAGATTAGAAAATGGAAGTGTGATTGATTCTTTACAGGACTGACTAGGTGTGTGAGTAACTCCAAGGATGAGTGGCAGAGTGTGAGTGTCTGTATAGGGTGTATGAGTGCATATGATAGTGTTGTAAAGATGAGTGATTGTATGTATGAATGATTGTATGGGTGAATGAGTGAATGTGTGTGTAGACGTAGGAATCAGTGAGTGCGTATGTAGTAACTAGTATTGGTGTGTCAATTGTTTAAAAAAATATATTCTGTATTTAACACTGGGTGTAACAGAGGTTATATTAAAGTGTGAGGAGATGCATTGTATTGTCACATGAATGATATCATCAGTGATGTGACCATTGATGTCAAATGAGATGTCATCAGTGATGTCATTTGAGATGTTATCAGTGATGTCATTTGAGATGTTATCAGTGATGTCATCAGTGATGTCATTTGAGATGTCATCAGTGATGTCATCAGTGATGTCATTTGAGATGTCATCAGTGATGTCATCAGTGATGTCATTTGAGATGTCATCAGTGATGTCATCAGTGATGTCACTGACCATGTCATGAATGATGTAATATGTGACATGATCAGCAGTGGATTGCGGGTGCGCGATATATAGTTAGTACAACTAACTATATATGGAATTTCAATGGTTTTGTGTGAGTAAAATAAGGTTTTTTAAATGCTAATTCCTAACTATATATGGTCTATAACCTATGGTTTTTTTCAGTGAATTTTCAAGGTTTTGTAAATGCTAATTCCTAACTATATATGGTCTATAACCTATGGTTTTTTCAGTGAATTTCATTGGTTTTTTAAAAGCTAATATCTATAGCTGTAAAATGTATTCTTCTTTAAATCCAAAAATATATTTTATATGTTTATTAATAATTTTTTTTAAATATTTTTTTTGTTTCGCTCCCGGTCCGCGAACCGGGAAGCTTCCCGTTAGCTCAATTTGATTCCGCGACCCGGTCCGCGAACCGGTAAGAAATCAACATAGTGACGGTATCGCGTTGCCGCGTAATGCGTCTTATGACGTACTGCGTTAGCGCACCCGGAAGTGCCCCGGGGCGTGGACCGAGGCGCGAAACGCAGCTCCCCGGAAGCGATCAGTGGCGCGAAAGCGCGACGTATCCCGTTGCCGCGAAATGCGTCTTGTGACGTATCGCGTTAGCGCACCCGGAAGTGTCCCGGGGCGCGTACCGAGGCGCGAAGCGGAGCGACCCAGAAGCTAACCGGGGAGCATTCCGCAGCGCGTAACATGAGCGTGAGAGGTCATGTGACTTGTTAATAAAACTTTTCATTGGTTCATTTCACTTTTGGTTTCATAATGATGGAAGGCTAGGTCAGGTGACTTAAAAATAACACTTTTCATTGGTTGAGAAGTATTGTTTTTTCCCAAATGATGAACACCCCTCCACTTTCCTCACTCTAACTTTCATCATTGTGAGAGGAAGACCTATTTTGCTTGTTGGAAAATGGCTTCATTGGTAGCTTCGGCTGGTGGACCCCCACCACCACCACCACCTCCTCATGGGAAGAGAGGACCACCTCCCCAGATCCTTACCAACACTGAGGAGGAAGAGGAAGAAATGGATGAGGAGGGAGAAGAACCACAATTTTTAGAAGAGTTGCCCCGGGTTTCCAGAAAGAAAGCCAGTTTCATCTGGCAGTTTTTTTCAATACCTCGTGGCCAAAAAAAAGTCAACGTGAGGTATGTCACCTGCCTGATATGCAAGGAACAATTGTCCAGAGGGACGAACAAAGAATATAGCTTTGGAAATCACACAATGCACAGGCACATGACGAGGAAACATCCCCTAAATTACAGCCGGGCGGAATTAAGGGATATGCACGACAATCCAAGACCAACTCCTTTGGCCAGACCAACAATACCAGTTTCTCTAACACCAGAAGAGGCACGGGAAACTGTGCCAAATATTCAAGAACATTTTGGGCATATGATTCACTTATGTATGCACTGTCGTGCATTATTAGCTTGTGGCAACGTGAGCATCAATGCACTGAACCTGGCGTATGAACACCATGACTGCCCTAACCGCCCCCAGTAATTTTTTTTTGCTCCTGTTGAGCCCTTTTCAACGCCTGTTTTTTGTTGTTTCCCCCCCCCCCCAAAAAAAACCAAAAAAATTATAAAATCGTTCAAAAAATACAAAAAAAAACAAAAAATGTTCAAAAAATAAAAAAAAAATATAAAACAACAAAAATATTTAAAAAAAAGTTCTTTTCAGAACTACCTTCCCTTTCCAAAAAAATTGCTAGAATGTTTAGCACTCTGGCAAGCTCTATTTCTTTTGGTTCGCTTCCGGGTTAGCTTCCCGGTACGCGGACCGGGAGCTAACCCAAAAAATGTTTTAAAAAAAAAAAGTGTAAGTATAAGGAAAGGAAACAGGGAGTGATGTTAAAAGAAAGACAGCTATAGGGAGTAAAGAAGAGATACTGTTTAATAGATCTATTTACCGAAGAAAAGACAGAAGAGGGTATAATTGTGAAAAACAAAATAGATAACGAAGTGAAAGAAAAAAAAAGAGAGTATAACATTAACAAAGAAGAGTTTCTTGGAGAATGTGAGTGAATGTTCATAATAAGATTAAAACATGAGGAATAACAGAGAGAAAAAATAGAAAACAGAAAACAAAAAATAACAGAAAAAGATTAATTGAAACAGCAAAGAAATGTAATTAACATAGAGCCATATCATCAACATAGGCAATAAAAGTTTTGCAGCTTTTATTGGCAGAAATGTGTCGCTAAAGCTGCTTTTGTGGCAGAAAACTGCCACTAAAACCACTTTTGCATCAGTTTTCTGCCAATAAAAAGAGCAATAATTTTATTGGCTGTGTTCATAATATTCCCCTTAGTGTGCTTCAACTACACAGAGAAAGCATTATGAACAAGTAGTGATAGAGTGATCAGTCAAAGACACTAAGAGTAATAGAGACGCAGTGAGTGAACAAGAGTGAGGAACTATGAGAAGAGAGGGACTGAGAAAAAGAGTGGAAGGAGTTGAGTAAGTAGGTAATAGAGAAAGGAATGAGCGAAGTAGCAAAGGCAGGAAACTGAGGGTTAAAGAAATGAAGCAGTGGAACTAATAGTAGTTAAATGTGATAGAAATGTAACGAAAACAGTACAAAATATTTACCTTATAATTGTCGTTAAATTACTCACTTTTTGTTTTTATACTTTCAATCTGTGAAAGAGAGAACAAACATTTGAAAAATATTAAAAAATGTATTTAAAAATTAGAAAAGACAAGTGAAAAGATTGAAGGACAAACAGTTTTTCAACAACTTTGACACTTACAGAAGCTTCTGCTTCTCCAGGCCCCCTACACAGTCCTAAAGATATACATTTTAAACTAACAGTATCTTGATGCAGATGAAGTGAGGCCTATCTTAAAACATGGTGCATCTTTTGCATTGCTGTTGTTTCACAAAAGTGTTGCAAGACACTAAAATTTTAAATAATTGCTTCAGGATGCCAATAAGATGTCTACTATCCAGAGGTTTGTTTCAGGTGAGGCCTACTCAGGGTTGTAGATGAGATTTACACTTGTTGAAGAGTACAGAGGAGATAATACATGTGAAGGTCTACCAATGAAGTGAGTCATGTCCACTGCACTCTTCAACAAAGTCCAAATCTCCTATGTTTCCCTGGACAGACCTAAACTTGATCTGCACAATGTGATTCATAATGATAGGAAACACAGGTTAGTTTCTCCATATCTACCTCACATTTCTAAATGTATATCATAAGTACAAAAAGTAGAACATTAATTATACATGTTAAATGGTTTATTTTTGCTGTTCTCAGAATGTATCAAATTTCACTAAAAACAGTGACTTGAAGGTATTCATCATGTAACAGCGGGGAAAAAAAAACACAATCAAAATGATTGTGTTTAAAAAACCCATACAACATCAGAAATCAAAATTCAGAACTCCTTAAAGTTAACTTACTTTCCATGACGTCCAAGGATGTCCTATGAACAGCTTACACTCTTTTGTGCTGTTATTACTTTCAGCCCGCCACTTTCTGAAAGATAATCTCCATCGTTTTTAAAAACACGTTACATGCAATAAATGACTTCTTGCTCTCTACCACAATTTTCCACAAGGCCAAATCTGGTCAGAGCCATTTATAACTCTTGGATTTCTTGTAAGCCAATCCCGTCATTTGGCATTTCCGCAACTTTCAGAATTAAAATGTTGAAGATCATTTTCACAATCCTGGAATAGTAATATCTTCCCCTTCTTGCTCAGTCATGTTCTACATTTCCTATGACACTGATACTGCTTACTATGAAGCAGACTTACACTACCTCTATGACTACTACAATTATTTAATTCTCTACATCACTTTTAATCACAAAGCAATGTAAAACAGTAGACAGCATTGCAGACTTATATTCCCTCTACTCCATGTTTTGATTGGCTGCTTCAATTAGCTTATAAAAAGAAATAGTTTTTCTGAACTCATTCAAAGTGCAGTTATTTCTCCATGACGTCCAGTCCTATGGTTAGAAGTTATGTCTCTGAACTACACTTATCCTCAAGGCCAAATTGTGTAGGAGCCATTAGAACTTCTTGAAATTCCACAGAGCACATCCCGAGATTATTTCCCTAAAATTTTGGTTTTAAAAACTCCAGGTAAGAGTTTTTACGGTCATACGGCAATTTTTTTTTGAAAATTAAAACAGAATCATTGCAGAATGACCAGCCATTTCTAGACTTTAAATAAGCTGTGTAATGTCCTGATGTTATTGAAGGGCCGTCATGATATATAATTGCTGCAGTTACAAAAGTCCTTCCTGATATTGACAACTGCGAAGCTACAAAATTTTTAATTAAAGTTGTCAATTTTGTTCCATCAGGCCTACATCGTTGGAACATTAAAATGACATACTGGCCATATGTTCGTATAAATAATGTGGACATCATTTCAGATTTACATTGGCTACACTCCATGTTGTGATCAGCTGCTTTTACTAGCTTATTAAAGGAGACTGATTTACTGTCTGGCAAAGTTAAATATATAAATCTTTCTGAGTCTACACTAGTAGTACTTGATACCATACAGTTCTCGCAGTCATGCTGCCATTGATAAGAAAGCCCAAACAGGTGATCTACATCTACACCTTCAGCATGCAATACATCAAGCATATACATTAAAAACTCCTGACAATCTTGCTGACTATTTTGAGAGAATTGTGTTTGGCCTGAACATCTGTCTAACAGATTTCGAATTTCAGACACACTTTCTATGTTTCTTCTATCAGTGCTACATTTCTCTAACACAGAATTTAACAAACTGCAAAATCTTTGATCAGAATTGACCACAATCTCTTCTTTTACATTTTTTAGAGAAAACAAAACATTAACCACTACATTAGCATAGCAGTTGACACCAGAACTGTTTTCAAACTGAAAACCAACAACATCTTCAACAGAATCCTTTTTGTTTCTGCTTGTAATTTTAGGTTCATTGACTTTTTGTCTTTTTGCTACAACCTCCCCAGTATTGTTCTCATTTCTTCGTTTCCGGCCTACCACACGTTTCTCAAACAAAGGATACTGAGGCAAATGTGGCGCATACTCTCTTCTTAACCTATTGTATTCCTTAACACAATCTAGATCCGCACAAATGTTTGTGACATCACACTCAATCAAGTACAATCCCGATAAAGTTCTAACTCGTGACAATGCCACATATGCCATACCCTCCTTGAACACAGAACTGCCAATATTCACCAATGCACTGTCTACACTTAAACCTTGCGATTTATGGATTGTCACCGCATATGCCAAGCAAACAGGAAACTGCTTACGGCGAACATATAAGTCTTTTACAAGCAAAAATCTAGCAGAACAACGAGCAATTAGCTGTACTTCCTCAATGCCATCAAATTTAATTTTTAAAAATTCAATTCCATCTCTATTTCTGTATTTCACAAAATCAACAACATTACCCATTGATCCATTTACCAGACCTCTTTCAACATGTAAATTCCTTCTTAAAATTATACGGCAGTTCAAGCACACATTCAGAGTCTTTTCAAAACCTGCAGTTTTAGATATACTCTTCTCTAATGAATCCAATTTTGTTTTCAGATTCTCAGACAAAATAATTGTTGATCCCATATGCTCTACTCTATCAATAGCTTCCAGTTTCACAATCTCTTGCTTTTCTAAATGCAACATTTTGTTGTTAAATTTGGCACATTCTGCAAGAGTTGGCATCAAACATATTCCAGATTTCTTCTCAGTAATTTTCTGAAAAATATTCTCAGGCACAACATCTTGTTCTGGATATAAATTTGACAGTAATCGTGCATGTAAAGCTTCTTTCCCATGCTCGGTCACTTTTCCAATTCTAACATCTTGTAGAATAGTCTTGTAAACTTCATCCTTTGCCTGACGCATATTTTCATGCAGTTCAGCATAATTGAAGTTTAACCATATATTGACGTTGCCAATGCTGCCTAGGCACTTCCTGGTATCTTCATGCGTGAGCATTTTGAACACAGGTTGCCCTTTCACTGGTGTCAGCTGCAGAAGATCTCCGAAAACAATGATGTGTTTGCCACCAAATAACACATCATACTGTGTTTTGAGAACTTCTTGCATCCTCAAATGTACAAAGGCAAGCATGACATTGGAAACCATGCTTACTTCGTCAATGATAAGAAGTTTCATTTTCCTCAAGATTCTTGAAACTTCAAAACAAGCATCTCCAGATAGCTTGTGATATTGTAATTTGTTGTCATGCTCCACTGGCAGCATCAGTAAACGATGTAAAGTAATCCCTTTAATATTATGTGCTGCCAGTCCAGTTGGAGCAGTGACAACACAAGACAGCGATGACTCTGTCCTTTCCTGCAAATAGCATGAAATTGCTTTAATGAGGAAACTTTTTCCAGTTCCCGCTTCTCCACTCACGTACAGTCGGACAGGCTTCAACGACGTACATGAGCACTCTTTCTTATCATGACTTAATCCATGATCAATTTGCATGGTAACTTCGTCATATATTTTCCTCTGCTCAACGTTGAGTTGTCTTTCCAACTCTTCTAAGTTAACCGCATCCTCTTGAGCATGTGCCATGGCTCTTTCCACTTCATTCATAGCAGTGGCAGCTTCATTTTCAATAACAGGTCCTCCTAGTGGATCCTGACTCAATGAAGCAGAACTCTGACTGTCATGAGAACTGTCTCTGGCAATCTCGGCTGCAATCGTTGCTTCCTGCTCAATTTCCGCATTCAACATTTCTACATATTTGGGAAAAGCAGGACATTCTATGGTCTCCTTGGCGGCATTGAAAGAGTCTTCGTAACAGAGGAAATCTCCAAGCAGTTCCTCTTCTGCACGCCAAGGCTTGAAAAGTTGCAAAAGTGCTAAATAGAAAAACTCCTTTTTTTCAGGAGATTCGCCACTCAATTTTCGATGGTTTACCAAGTGGCATTTTCTTTGCTTGACCAGACATCCCTCACTTCCTATTACAGCATACACTCCTTTCTCAGTATCTTCTTTGATGTTCCTCTTGAATATGTAATTTTGAAGAACCTCATACAGACAAACATTGTCGAGGTGAATGCTTCGATTTGGATAATATGTATCCAACATGTTGGTCTTCAAAATGTCGGTACTGTTTGGCTCCTTTTCCGCCAAATACTCAATTTCCCGCACAGGTTTGAGAACTCGATTACGCGTTGCAGCAAGACCAAGACTCGCCCAAACGATACTCCTGGACTTGGCATAGAGACTTGCTGAAGACAACCGGTCAGAACATTCGTACGCTCCGATTTCTCGATGCGACAACATCTTCAGACTGAAACTGTACAACTTCTTGCTGAGGCTCTTTTCATGGGAAATGTCCTCCCACATATCCTTCAATTCTGTCTTCTCTTTTTTGGTGATGTAACACGTCACATACCGAGCCACAGCCATACAGTTATCAGCCACAAACTGTATATCCATGTTAGCATTCCACATGGACAAAATCACCGGGTTGTAGTCGTTGATGTACTTGGACTCTTCGTTCCTCTTCAAATTGTAAGTGTTTTTAGGTGATTTCTTCATGACATTGTGTCGCAGCGAAGACATCAAACTGTTTACTCTTCCTTTAGAAATCACCGGTCGTGGAAAGCCGAAACGACATTTAGTGTAGAACTTGTCCTTGTTTCGGAATTTACGACGGCAGTACTTTCCACATCGATGGCTTTGGAAACGCAGAACTTTTTCTCTTACGCTTTTCTTCTCCTTTGCGTTTGGAACAGCACACGTAGAATACTGTTGGATGAAACTCATCACTGAGTCTTCTGGATCCGTTCCAAATTTAGGTGCATCCTTGATCCACAGCAACATATGTATATGAGGAGCACCTCTTGCTTGGTACTCCTTTCTCCAGAAGAAATCCAACACCTCTCCAAGAGGTGGATTCTTCTTATTCATGATGAAAGACATCATAGCTTCAAATCTATGATTGAAGTACCTACATACATTGACTGGATCCAAAGAGCACAGTTCTCCGGGTGTCTTGAATTCGATGTTATCTACGTTAGCATTTGCCTCTCGTAGAAATTCAAGTAAGTCTTCCCAGCCATACTCGGCACAGCTCAGAGTGAGGAACCATGTGGGAGTACCTAAGTTCCTCAGCATACATTTTAAATCACCATGACGACGGTACCAGTACTCATTAGTACCACGCTGACACGCCATGAGATTAATCAGGTGAGAATCCAAAATACTGTCTTGGACATTGACTTTATCCATAAAGTCACTTGCCGAGATGTTTTGCATGTGTATACCACTTTTCAAGATGTGGTTCACTGCATATGACAGTCCAGACAGATCGCTTTCAAACAGGAGATGAAACAAATAAGGAATGCATTGTCGAAACCTAGCATCTCCTGCATACAATCGCAAAGTCCGGTATTCAGAAGCAGGAATTTGATGAGGTCGTTCATCATATCTTCCTCCCTGACCTGTTGGAAAAAGCTGTGGGAAACACCGAGCTTCCAAACTTTCCTCCCAAACACTAATGGGACTCCCTTTGGCTTGTTTCATTTGAAACAACTCAATAGCATTCCCCATGACTTCCTTGGAATGCAAAGGATGAACACTATAATGTTCATATATTTCTTCACTAGTAGAGGGTTCTACTTTCTCAATTTGACCAGCACACAAATCGCTATCCTCTTCCTCACTTACTTCCTCTTCTGCAACATATACATTCTTATAGTATTTATTATTTTTTTTCAAATACAATGTTGCCTTTTTAACTTTCCTAACATCTACTAAATCTTGCCATATTTTCTTATTCTTTGTCGGAACCCCATTAACTAAGATAACCAGAGGTTCCTCTTCCACTTTTTCTACTCCAATTGTGTTAATGTTTTTCTTCAAATCTAGAGGCAAATAAACAACTCTTCCCTTTAATCCTCTCTGTAAATCTGATGGAGGCAATTTCCCTGTCTTTGGCTCCATTCTTACAATAGCTTGAAAGGGATGAATACTTTGAATCAAAATAGATTCATAAGTATTTAAATCCTTCAATTCAGAAGGAATCTCAACCAATTCCAGATTATTATGAACTGCTCTAGCAGGCATCTGGTTTTGATTTAATTTGCAACAACAATAAGTACACACACGTTGATCCAATCCCAAATCAAAACAATTTTCTACCATCAAGTATGTTGCGAACTCCTTCCATTCACTATTATTTTCCCTTTCACTTTATGCATATAAATCCACTAACTTAGTCTGATTCTTATAATAAGTGCGTCGACAACACACACAAGTGAAATTAGGCCTCTCACTTGATTTCACCTCAAACGTCGCAATTTCCCTCTGGAAATTATCTGTACTGGAAACCTGTACACTATCTTCCACATGACCCTCTTCTTCTTGCTCAATTTCAACATTCTCCTCTTTACTTCCAAAGTAACAAAACTCAATTTCTTCACATATATTCTTCACATCTATTTCAAAACCATGCAAAAGAGCAGCGCATAATTGTTTAAGCATAATTGCTGGACTCTTAGCATAATACAACATTCTAACTAATTTCCTCACTTTATTATGATGCACTGCTAGCATCCTGAAATGATGAAAAACACTCTGGCATACTCTCCTGGAAAGACAAGCCAGTGAATGACCATGCAAACCTGTCACTTCTCTTACTCTGCAAGGATCTAATTCTTGCAACAACCTTATTTTCTGCTTCAAACTTTTCTTATTAAATGACCGTACAAAATCACAAAGCAAATTGATGGAATCCTGTCGCACACTGCAAATACTACTAAACTTCCAGGTGTACACAGGACCCTTAGCACGTCTTCCTAAAACCTCATTACCTAACACCTCTTCTGCCTCTGTTGTCACAAGTTTTTCTTTTTCAACTGGACACCCATCTTTCACTTCATAAGCACGACCACTGGTGTCAACTGCATGCACCAAATCATTATCCTGGAAATAACTCTCCTCATTAAAAAATGCCTCACAGCTTGAACTATGCATCCATTCTCCAGAAAAAACTTCACAAAAATTACTACGATTAACTATTCTCTTCCATCTACTATTTCTTTTGAAATCATAAATTGCCTTGTTTAGCTTCCTAATTCTATTGATTATCAAAATAAATAACTTACGTTTAATTTCAAATGCCTGATCAATAACTTTCTCAACTTTTTTTTTTCTCTTATAAAAAACCAATTTCTGTTGACCTTTCTTAATATTTTTTAACAAATTGCCAATTATCCTGTTGCGGAACATTCGTTTACGAATCTCCCTAAACTGTTGTTTCCTTCTACTATCATGCACAGAGTTATCTCTTGCTCTAGCACTAACATTTTTGATTGGCCTTTCATTTCCATTTGAATTCCTTCTCGTTTTATGGACTGAAACATTTTCTGTAGTAATATTTTTTTTACTACACATATTTCTTATAAAATATTTTGTGCTCTTACCCGGTGCTTTCTTCGTGACTTGACAAATCTTTTTGTTAGAGGACTGCTGCTTATTTGATTTCACCTGCTGTCTTTGACGTTTTGCAGCCTTTCTCTGTCTTACTATTGTTTGCAGGTTGAATTCTTGAAATGATCTGCAGTTGAATCTGTGGTAAAATATAATAAAAAATGTTATTAACCATTATTACCAAACAGTAAATCAATAACAGTGATCAAAAACTTAACACACTACTTGACATTGACCCATGGTGTGCCGTATTTACAATCAGATAGGAGAAAGCTGCGTCAAAACCCTGCGCCTGCTTTAAGCAGGCATAGGTCTTGACGCAACATTGTGGAGATGGGTCACCCCTGAGCCTTGCTTGAGCTGCATCGCACTTGCGATACAACTCCAGCAATCACTACCTTTACAGCACAGATACGTCACGCATCTGTGCCATTTTTGCCCCATGATGCCCCGCATTGTAAATGCAGCACACCATGGGTGGCGGAACAGCGGCGCAGGATGACTGACACATCCCTGGTGATGCACCAGTCATCATAAATCTATCCCTAAGCTTCTTATCTTGTTACAGATGAACCGCCATATGTACCATCAAACTATTTTGCATTTCCTAAATAGCGAATTTTAAGGAATAAATAGCAATTCTTTACCATTCCTAATTTGCAATGAGCAAATTGCTAATTGCAAGTTACCCATTCATTTCCATAGGCTAGGAGGCTCATAGGAATGAAGGTTTAATTTGCGATTAGCAATTTGCTCATCACAACTTAGGAATTTTTCCAAGGGTGCAGGGGTGTTTCAAGAACACCCTGCTGCACCCCTGAAAAAGAAATTTGGGGGCATATGGCACACATAAATGCCCTAAGGGCATATGTTGGCGTCATATGGGACCTTTTGTTTTTTTGAAAAAAAGCTTTTTGAAAAGAATTTACAAATTACCACCAATTTACCACAATAGTTTCCAAATCCTTAATGTCATTTTTTACATATTTTTTATTTGATACATTGCATTTAAGTAATCGCAAAATTTGCAAATCCTTCAGTGCAATCGCAAAATAAGGAATAGCAAATGTTGCTACTCCTTATTTTGCATCAAACTTGTTTGATACATACCATTTGTCTAATTAACATTCGCAAAGGCCGAAATTCGTAGAATTTTGATCTTTGCGAATGCTAATTAGCTTGATACATATGGCCCCAAGTGAGGCCTGTCTTGCGACATGGTGCATCTTTTGCATCACTGCTGCATCGGTTTCATGTGGTACGTTTTTTTTACACCATGACATATCTGCCTAGATGCATCAATTTGTAATTTTCTCGCCTCATAGCAAATCTTTTGCACCGCCGCTGCATCATAAAAGTGACGCACAGTGGCACAAAAGAGGCATACACCTATCATAAATCTGTCCCTAGCATTTTAAATGATTAATCCAGGATGACGATAAGGTGTGGCCTATCCAGAGGTTTGTTTAAGGTGAGGCCTACTCAGGATTGCAGATTAAAGTTACGCTTGATGAAGAATACAGAGGAGATAATACATGTAAATGCCTACCAATGAAGTAAGTAATGTGCACTTTATTGCGCCAGTCATCATAAATGTATCCCTAAGCTTCTTATCTTGTTACAGATGAACCACCATATGTACCATCAAACTATTTTGCATTTCCTAAATAGCAAATTTTAAGGAATAAATAGCAATTCTTTACCATTCCTAATTTGCAATGAGCAAATTGCTAATTGCAAATTAGCACCACCGCTGCATCATAAAAGTGACGCACAGTGGCACAAAAGAGGCATACACCTATCATAAATCTGTCCCTAGCATTTTAAATGATTAATCCAGGATGACAATAAGGTGTGGCCTATCCAAAGGTTTGTTTAAGTTGAGGCCTACTCAGGATTGCAGATTAAAGTTACGCTTGATGAAGAATACAGAGGAGATAATAAATGTAAACGCCTACCAATGAAGTAAGTAATGTCCACTTTATTGCGCCAGTCATCATAAATGTATCCCTAAGCTTCTTATCTTGTTACAGATGAACCACCATATGTACCATCAAACTATTTTGCATTTCCTAAATAGCAAATTTTAAGGAATAAATAGCAATTCTTTACCATTCCTAATTTGCAATGAGCAAATTGCTAATTGCAAATTACCCATTCATTTCCATGGGCTAGGAGGCTCATAGGAATGAAGGTTGCAATTTGCGATTAGCAATTAGCTCATCACAAAATAGGAATTTTTTCAAGCGTGCAGGGGTATCTCAAGAACACCCTGCTGCACCCCTGAAAAAGAAATTTGGGGGCATATGGCACACATACATGCCCTAAGGGCATGTATGGGCGTCATATGGGACCTTTTGTTTTTTAGAAAAAAATGCTTTTTTAAAAGAATTCGCAAATTACCACAAACTAGAAGTTGGTGGTAGTTTCCAAATCCTTAATATCATTTTTTACATATTTTTTGTTTTATACATTGCTTTTAAGGAATCACAAAATTTGCAAATCCTTCAGTGCAATCGCTAAATAAGGAATAGCAAATTTTGAATTAAGGACATTTTAAGTCATTTCCACATGTGCAGTGTTTTCAAATTATGATTTGAAAATCGTTTTTGGGGAAAAGTAATGGTTTGCAAATTTATGACAAGGACATAATGGTGTATGCTTCTCTATAAGGCATTTCAGTGTCTCTGATGTCATTTTTCCCATATTACATTATAAGACCTTTCCCCATGGAGCACATTCCTTGTAAATATGCTCCCACCTGTGCATGGCGAATTTAGATTTTGACTGTTTGAGTCACATAGCCATGTTAAAAGTGACCCAAAAAAAATTGCAAACGTTTTAAAAAAACACATTCATGTGTCTTAAGGACATTTTAAGTCATTTCCCCATGGACAGTGTTTTCTAAGTGGCGCAAAAGAGGCATACACCTATCATAAATCTGTCCCTAGCATTTTAAATGATTAATTCAGGATGACAATAAGATGTGGCCTATCCAGAGGTATGTTTAAGGTGAGGCCTACTCAGGATTACAGATTAAAGTTACGCTTGATGAAGAATACAGAGGACATAATACATGTAAAGCTCTACCAATGAAGTAAGTGATGTCCACTTCATTGCGCCAGTCATCATAAATGTATCCCTAAGCTTCTTATCTTGTTAGAGATGAACCGCCATATGTATCATCATACTATTTTGCATTTCTTAAATAGCGAATTTTAAGGAATAAATAGCGATTCTTTACCATTCCTAATTTGCAATGAGCAAATTGCTAATTGCAAATTACCCATTCATTTCCATGGGCCAGGAGGCCCATAGGAATGAAGGTGCAATTTGCGATTAGCAATTAGCTCATCGCAAATTAGGAATTTTTCCAAAGGTGCAGGGGTGTCTCAAGAACACCCTGCTGCACCCCTGAAAAAGAAATTTGGGGGCATATGGCGCACATAAATTTTAACAACATTCCTTTACCTCAAAAACGATTTTCAAATCATAATTTCAAAACACTGCACATGGGAAAATTACTTAAAATGTCCTTAAGACACATAAAAGCGTTTTTTGATTGCCTTTGCAGCATGTTTGTATCAGTTTTAACATGGCTATGTAACACAAACATTCAAAATCTAAATTTGCCATGTACATGTGGGAGCATATTTACAAGCAATTTGCGCCACAGAGAAAGGTCTTACATTAAAATGGGAAAAATAACATCAGGGACAGTCAATTGCCTTATAAAGAAGCATACACCATTATGTCCTTGTCATAAATTTAAAAACAATTCCTTTTCCCCAAAAACGATTTTCAAATCATAATTTCAAAACACTGCACATGGGAAAATTACTTAAAATGTCCTTAAGACACATAAAAGCGTTTTTTGATTGCCTTTGCAGCATGTTTGTATCACTTTTAACATGGCTATGTAACACAAACATTCAAAATCTAAATTTTCCATGCACAGGTGGGAGCATATTTACAAGCAATTTGCGCCACATAATTCATAATTTTCTCCTTAAAGCACACTATTCTCTATCTAAATTAAAGAAATATTTTCTCACCTTAGCAAATACTTTGAGTTTGAAAACAGTCTCAGAAACACACCAATTTGTCTTCAGCCGAGCAAAAGGTATGCACTCCAGAGTCTGCAGCTATCAAAAGCACAGAAATGCTGTAATTCTTCAAACATATCTCTCATGTCACCCAATCAAAAGTCTTCCCTCACTTTTTTTCAAATGAAAACCCATCCCCCCTCTGCCCTTTCTGCCTTATCTGCATGGCAACCACCTCTTGGAAGACCTCTGTTGTTTGCAAGTTCACACAACAATGTTGCAATTGAACTCTGAACTCTCAGTGCACCTGCATATCCAGTGCATTCTTTCATTTAATGATTTTTTATTGACCACTCAAAATACATCTTTCAAAGAACACATCCGTGCACCCTAACTTTCTGTTTTCAGCAATCAAAATCCACCAATCACTGTTACTGCTTCATGAACACAGAAACTCCACAGTTTTTTTTTCATTTTACACTCTCATTTTTTCAACTGCCATTTCATTGCCACACTTCATCTGACTGCAGGAGAACCTTCTCTCACCATGTTTTCTGTCTGGATTGTTGGACATAGTTATATTCACTGGGCTCAAAGGTACGTTGAAAACAGGAATTTACCTAACCTCAATTTACAAGATGTGGAAATTAAGTGGTTTGGCCACAGAGGATTAAAATGTCACCAATTGATACCATTGGTGAAAACCTTTATGCATTTGCCCAAACCTGACCTGTTAATTGTGCACTGTGGAGGTAATGACTTGGGCACTTTGACTGGTGTAGGTCTGGAAATGCTTTTAAAGGACACCTTTGAGCAATTAATGGCACTTTTTCCTCAGACTGCCTTGGTATATTCAAATATATGCCAAAGACAGAAATGGAGGTGGTCCAAGCAATTTTGTCCACAAATTGAGAAGTCGAGGAAGCATGTAAACAAATCTGTTTCAGCTTACATGAGAGACCATGGAATGGGCTCCCTGTACAACAATAACTTGCGTTACTACATGCAAGATATCTACAGAGGAGATGGAGTTCACTTCTCAGATGAGGGCAACAGAATTTTCACTCTGAATTTAAGAATGTGCATTGGTACCTACTTATAAGTACCTAAATGTACCATAAACCCAAAAGCTCTTCTCAGAGCTACCCTACATCTAATCACTCACAATTATTATTTTACTCTAACATTTTTCACTAATTTTCAACAAAGTACGCTCCCTGGGGCGCTACCCGGTACGCGAACCGGGAGCTAACCTCGCGAAATTTTTTAAAAAAATGTTTTTTTTTCGCACATATAAGCCTCCTCAGCCACCCTCACAAAACCTAGGGGGTCAAGATAACTCTACCGTGCCCCCTTCTACCCATTCTGAACATTATTTGCCCTCCATCTTGTATCTTAATTCGACCGAAACACAAAATGGTGGACTCCCGGAACGCTTAAGGTCCGCGAACCGAGGCGCTCAACGGTTCGCGTACCGGGTCGCTCCCTGGGAAGCGCACCATCAAAAAAGGTGGGAAAGTAGTTCACAGAAAAGCCACTGGAGACAATTTCACCAAATATAGATTAGCTCATACTACATACCAATCCCTACCATTTTCACAAATTTGGTTGGAATTCCATTTAGTCATTTAGCCTGTAGACCTCTCTAAATACCCTGAGGTAAATTACTTCACAAAACACATCTGAAGTGTTGGAATTGACAACCAATGAAAATGTTACTTTCATTTTCTACTTTTTTTACCTGACATTTGATTGGCTATGTACCTGAATATATATAAAGGAAGAGAGAGAAACACAGCCATTTTGACTACTACTTCCTGAACTACATTGCAAGATCATTTTCACTCACAACTTAAACTTGTTTTTAGAAGGTGAGATATTATTTTATAAATTTGAAAACATTTTCAGATAGTTATATACTATCCCTCTGTAAGAGTTAGACATTGAGAAAGGCTTGTTTATTATAATTATGGATTGATTTAGGTTTCTGTGGTATAATTATGAATTTACTTAGGCTTCTTCACAGGCACTTTTTAATAGTACTACTTCACGCCTCACAAGTACCTGTCTGAACTTAAACCCAACAGTGCCCTATCTCTACTGATATATTTATTTTTTATGCAAATTACAGCAATAAAATGGAAGGTGAGCAGAATGTTTCCTTCGAAATTGTTCTGGAGAACAACACAGAAAAAGATATTGAGGACAATGATGACTCAGATTTCATGGATGAATCACGGGACCATGAATTAGTTCAATGTGTAGAATCTGTGGATCATTTACTTCATTATGATGACGGTCAAATGTGGGAACTTATGTTCACTCAACAAGAGGACATATCGGACAGTCAAATGCTAGACGTTCTATTAAATTTTGAAAAACAATCCGAAAAATAAAATTGTATGTAATATTAAAAAATTGTTTGAGTCTTTAATCATTTTTATATGTAATTCATAAACTAGTTAAATGTTAGAAATGTTATTAAATTTTCAAACACAATTACAATAATAAATAATTGCTTAAAAAATAAAAAAAAATAAAAAATAATCAACAAAACCAACAATCAATTAACATACTGCATTTGAAAAGTCTCTCATTCATTTTTCATTGCAGTACGCTGCCCAGAACGCTTCCCGGTTCGCGGACCGGGCGCTACCCACGAAAAAAAACAAAAAAAAAATATTTTTTTTTTGCCCCGCGGGGCCCTTTTAAAGCCTCCACATTAAACCTAGGGGGTCAGGGAGGATCTACTATGCCCCCTTATGGTTATTTCCACCTTTGTTCTGGCCTCCTCTTGTCTCTCAATCCTACCGAGAGACAAGATGGCGGCCGCTCCGGACTGTTTAGAATGTTGACAGACACCGGAGAGCCAATCAGCTTCGCTACGCGAAGTTCCGGTACGCGCTCCGGTCCGCGAACCGGGGCGCTGCCCGGTCCGCTGTTACAGATATATATCTTTTTTTAAACGTTAATTTCTCAAAATCCACTGGAGCACATATATTGAGACCTACAAAAGGCACATCGGGCTACCAGTCCCTACAATTTTGCCAAGTTTCGTGCAAATCCATTCAGCCGTTCGGCCTAAAAGTGAGGCCAACCGCCCTATGGAAAACTCAATGTTAAAAACACGTTTTGGGACCCCCCTTTTTTCTGGGCCCCCCCTTGACGAAACCCCCCCAAATTTTCAAGGGCTGCTCAGAAACAAAATGTTCCATTTTCCAGAAAATTTCAGCCAATTCCGTCCACAAACGCAAAAGTTATTAGACATAGAATTTTCAAAAATCCCATAGGGAAAAAATCCTAACTATATATACCTACTGGCGACTATATATATATATATATATATATATTCACTGCATTTACAAAACCTTGAAAATTCACTGAAAAAACCATAGGTTAGAGACCATATATAGTTAGCTGGACATTTTATTGACATAAAACCAATGAAATTCCATATATAGTTAGTTGCACTAACTATATATCGCGCACCCGCAATCCACTGCTGATGATGTCACATATTACATCATTCATGACATGGTCAGTGACATCACTGATGACATCACTGATGACATCTCAAATGGCATCACTGATGACATCACTGATGACATCTCAAATGACATCACTGATGACATCATCTAGTGTCTGTGTGTTTTTGTAAAGTTTAAATATGTTTTACATATTGAAGAATGAGTGGATGTATGGAAGACTGAGTGTGTGTGTGGCTGGCTGGGAGGTGTGTGACTCTGTGCATATCAATGTGTACTTGTATCAGTGATTGTATAAGAGAGTAAGTATGTGTTAGTATATGTGTGAAAAGTATGGTGTTCTGTGTTTAACTGTATAGATGAGGAAATCGAAGTGTGATTGATTCTTCACAGGACTGACTAGGTGTATGAGTGCATATGATAGCATTGTAATAATGAGTGACTGTATGTTTGAGTGATTGTATGGGTGAATGAGTGAATGTGTGTGTAGACGTAGGAATCAGTGAGTGCGTATGTAGTCACTGGTATTGGTGTGTCATGATGTCATCAGTGATGTCATTTGAGATGTCATCAGTGATGTCATTTGAGATGTCATCAGTGATGTCACTGAAGTATGGTGTTCTGTGTTTAACTGTATAGATGAGGAAATGGAAGTGTGATTGATTCTTTACAGGACTGACTAGGTGTGTGAGTAACTCCATGGATGAGTGGCAGTGTGTGAGTGTCTGCATAGGTGTATGAGTGCATATGATAGTGTTGTAATAATGAGTGACTGTATGTATGAGTGATTGTATGGGTGAATGAGTGAATGTGTGTGTAGACGTAGGAATCAGTTAGTGCGTATGTAGTAACTGGTATTGGTGTGTCATGATGTCATCAGTGATGTCATTTGAGATGTCATTTGAGATGTCATCAGTGATGTCATCAGTGATGTCACTGACCATGTCATGAATGATGTAATATGTGACATCATCAGCAGTGGATTGCGGGTGCGCGATATATAGTTAGTGCAACTAACTATATATGGAATTTCATTGGTTTTATGTCAATAAAATGTCCAGCTAACTATATATGGTCTATAACCTATGGTTTTTTCAGTGAATTTCATTGTTTTTTTAAAAGCTAATATCTATAGCTGTAAAATATATTCTTTATTACGTGACGTATCACGTAGCCACGTGAGACGACTCATGACGCGTTGCATAACCGTGACGTATCGGCTCTGCAGCGCAAACAAAACCCGTAACGTAAGCGTGCCGGAGCACGCTTACAGATATATATATTTTTTTTAACCTTAATTAGACAAAATCCACACGTGCACATATCTTGAGGCCTTGCAAAGGCACATCAAACAAACAGTCCCTACAATTTTGCCAAGTTTGCTGGAAATCTATTCCCTTAATTTTTTTTTACTGTTTCTCTTGGTTTTCCCCTTGTTACGCTTACCGGGACGCTACCCGGTACGCGAACCGGACGCTCCAAAAACACAAGATGGCGGACTCCCGCTACGCTGCCGGTTAGCTGCCCGGTTCGCGTACCGGGAAGCGCCTCTACCGCGAAAAATCACGGGGGACTTTAATATCCCCCTCATCAATCCTAGGGGGTCAGGAGGGGTTTACCTTGCCCCCTTTCCTTCATTTCCCCCTTCTTTTTTCACCACATCTTGTCTCTCGAACCTACCGAGAGACAAGATGGCGGCCGCTCCGGACTGTTTACAATGTTGACAGCTACGCTGTCGGTTAGCTGCCCGGTTAGCTGCCCGGTGAGCTGCCCGGTTCGCGTACCGGCACGCGCCTCTACGGCGTAAAAATTTTTTTTTTTATTTTTTGCCCCGCGGGGCACTTTAATATCCCCCTCATCAATCCTAGGGCGTCAGGAGTGGTCTACCTTGCCCCCTTTCCTTCATTTCCCCCTTCGTTTTTCACCACATCTTGTCTCTCGATCGTACCGAGAGACAAGATGGCGGCCGCTCTGGACTGTTTAGAATGTTGACAGATACCGGAGAGCCAATCAGCTTCGCTTCGCGAAGTTCCGTTACGCGTCAGGTACGCGAACCGGGGCGCTAACCGGAGCGCTGTCACAGATATATATTTTTTTTTAAACGTTAATGTCTCAAAATCCACTGGAGCACATATATTGAGACATAGCAAAGGCACGTCGGGCAAACCATATCTACAATTTTGCCAAGTTTCATGTAAATCTATTCAGCCGTTCGAGCTAAAAGTGAGTCCAACCGCCCTATGGAAAAATAAATGGGAAAAACGCGTTTTGGGACCCCCCTTTTTTCTCGGCCCCCCCCTTGACGAAACCCCCCCAAATTTTCAGGGGCTGCTCAGAAACAAAATGTGCCATTTTCCTGAAAATTTCAGCCAATTCCGTCCACAAAAGCCAAAGTTATTAGACATAGAATTTTCAGAAATCCCATAGAGAAAAAATCCTAACTATATATACCCACTGGCTATCGCCAGTAGGTAATATACATATATAAACATATATAATCTGCATATCTATATAAATATAAATGCATGCATACATATACATATATGCATACATATGCATGTTATTTACATGAAAGTTTTAAAAACACTAATAAAAGCAAAGCTAAAAAGCCACCTCATTACAAACAGAATGGCTTTAACTTAAACGAGGGAGAGATCTATTGCATTTTCAATGCTTGTTTACTTTGGTTCTATCAAGAAGGCATTCAGATGTGTCACACATTTGCCATAAATTCTGAATGTTAGCACTCTAGTTGCTCATTAGATCACTGTAGTAAAGCTAGTGCTCACCAGGGAAGTCTGCTGCTAATCATGGTTTGCAGCCATTTTCCCGCATTTTTTATCCCGCAGACTTTCAGTCCGCATACCATTATCCCGCAAGGTCATTGACCTCGCATACCATTATCCCGCATTTTTTCAAAACGCATGTGCATTTATCGCGCATGCCTTTACAAAGAATTACGTTTTAGAGGCATGTATGGTAAATGCATTTGCGTTGTGAAAACCACGATGACGAGAGAGGTAAGTGGGTTTGTGTTAATTTTTTCGTGGGTTAGTGATTGTGTAGTGTAGTGTAGTGTTGTGTAGTGTAGTGTTGTGTTAGTGTAGTGTAGAGTTGTGGTGGTTGTTTAGTGTAGGGTCAGGCTGGGGGTAGTGTTTTAGGGTTTAGGGTTGTGTTGTAGTGTTTGCGTAGTGTAGGGTCATGCTGGGGGTAGTGTTTTAGGGTTTAGGGTAGTGTTGTAGTGTTTGCGTAGTGTAGGGTCATGCTGGGGTGTAGTATTTTAGGGTTTAGGGTAGTGTTGTAGTGTTTGCGTAGTGTAGGGTCATGCTGGGGGTAGTGTTTTAGGGTTTTGGGTAGTGTTGTAGTGTTTGCGTAGTGTCATGCTGGGGTGTAGTGTTTTAGGGTTTTGGGTAGTGTTGTAGTGTTTGCGTAGTGTAGGGTCATGCTGGGGGGTAGTGTTTTAGGGTTTTGGGTAGTGTTGTAGTGTTTGCGTAGTGTAGGGTCATGCTGGGGGTAGTGTTTTAGGGTTTTGGGTAGTGTTGTAGTGTTTGCGTAGTGTAGGGTCATGCTGGGGGTAGTGTTTTAGGGTTTTGGGTAGTGTTTTAGTGTTTGCGTAGTGTAGGGTCATGCCGGGGGTAGTGTTTTAGGGTTTAGGGTAGTGTTGTAGTGTTTGCGTAGTGTAGGGTCATGCTGGGGGTAGTGTTTTAGGGTTTAGGGTTTAGGGTTGTGTTGTAGTGTTTGCGTAGTGTAGGGTCATGCTGGGGCTAGTGTTTTAGGGTTTAGGGTAGTGTTGTAGTGTTTGCGTAGTGTAGGGTCATGCTGGGGGTAGTGTTTTAGGGTTTTGGGTAGTGTTGTAGTGTTTGCGTAGTGTAGGGTCATGCTGGGGTGTAGTGTTTTAGGGTTTAGGGTAGTGTTGTAGTGTTTGCGTAGTGTAGGGTCATGCTGGGGGTAGTGTTTTAGGGTTTTGGGTAGTGTTGTAGTGTTTGCGTAGTGTAGGGTCATGCTGGGGTGTAGTGTTTTAGGGTTTTGGGTAGTGTTGTAGTGTTTGCGTAGTGTAGGGTCATGCTGGGGTGTAGTGTTTTAGGGTTTTGGGTAGTGTTGTAGTGTTTGCGTAGTGTAGGGTCATGCTGGGGGTAGTGTTTTAGGGTTTTGGGTAGTGTTGTAGTGTTTGCGTAGTGTAGGGTCATGCTGGGGGTAGTGTTTTAGGGTTTTGGGTAGTGTTGTAGTGTTTGCGTAGTGTAGGGTCATGCTGGGGGGTAGTGTTTTAGGGTTTTGGGTAGTGTTGTAGTGTTTGCGTAGTGTAGGGTCATGCTGGGGGTAGTGTTTTAGGGTTTTGGATAGTGTTGTAGTGTTTGCGTAGTGTAGGGTCATGCTGGGGGTAGTGTTTTAGGGTTTTGGGTAGTGTTGTAGTGTTTGCGTAGTGTAGGGTCATGCTGGGGGTAGTGTTTTAGGGTTTAGGGTAGTGTTGTAGTGTTTGCGTAGTGTAGGGTCATGCTGGGGGTAGTGTTTTATGGTTTAGGGTAGTGTTGTAGTGTTTGCGTAGTGTAGGGTCATGCTGGGGGTAGTGTTTTAGGGTTTAGGGTAGTGTTGTAGTGTTTGCGTAGTGTAGGGTCATGCTGGGGTGTAGTGTTTTAGGGTTTTGGGTAGTGTTGTAGTGTTTGCCTAGTGTAGGGTCATGCTGGGGGTAGTGTTTTAGGTTTTATTGTTGTGTTGTAGTGTTTGTGTAGTGTAGGGTCATGCTGGGCGTAGTGTTTTAGGGTTTAGGGTAGTGTTGTAGTGTTTGCGTAGTGTAGGGTCATGCTGGGGTGTAGTGTTTTAGGGTTTTGGGTAGTGTTGTAGTGTTTGCGTAGTGTAGGGTCATGCTGGGGGTAGTGTTTTAGGGTTTAGGGTAGTGTTGTAGTGTTTGTGTAGTATAGGGTCATGCTGGGGGTAGTGTTTTAGGGTTTAGGGTAGTGTTGTACTGTTTGTGTAGTGTAGGGTCATGCTGGGGGTAGTGTTTTAGGGTTTAGGGTAGTTTAGTTGTTTAGTGTATGCTAAAGGCATATTCGTTCTAAAAGTTTTCGTTATTTTAATTTGCGGCCTAATAGTACATGCAGGATTTTTTTTGCGGACTGATGGTATGCGGGATTTCGTCATATATTCGCTAATCATACTTTCTATGGCAAAATGAACCCCCTCATTTTGTTCATTTTTAAATTAAATGTTTTAAGAGTTACCACTTTATTCCAATCAAGATGGCTTCAGGTGTGCCATACCTTTGTAATAAGTAGGACTGTTAGCACTCTAGTTGTTCTTTAGAACACTCTGGGACATTCTGTCATTGGGCTATAGTTGGGCTACATCTGGCTGATATTTGGGCTACATTTGTTTTTTTTGTCTCTGGTGGCCATCTTTGGGCTACATTGGGCTACATTGGGCTACATTGGGCTACATTTGGGCTCCAACATATATATAGCCCAATGTAGCCCAATATATATTTTTCAAAGTTAATTTTCGTAAAAACCACTGGAGCCTATATCTTGAGACATAGCAAAGGCACATCGGGCTACCAGTCCCTACAATTTTGCCAAGTTTGGTGTAAATCCATTCAGCCGTTCAGGCTAAAAGTGAGGCCAACCGCCCTATGGAAAATTGCATGGGAAAAACACGTTTTGGGACCCCCCTTTTTTCTCGGCCCCCGCTTGACGAAACCCCCCCAAATTTTTAGGGGCTGCTCAGAAACAAAATGTTCCATTTTCCTGAAAATTTCAGCCAATTCTGTCCACAAACGCCAAAGTTATTGGACATAGAATTTTCAAAAATCCCATAGGAAAAAAATCCTAACTATATATACCTACTGGCTATCGCCAGTAGGTAATATATATATACATATATATATATATTGCTCAAATTCGTCTTCACTTCTCCTGCTTCAAGAACAAATGAGCGTGGACCCAGGTATCTTGTGCATATTTTTATTCAGCAAAATTCGCCATTACGTGTTTCGGGTGATCCCGCCCTTGATAACATGACAACTCATCAGCAATTTTACTCGCTTTTTAAAGTGCAAGTTCAATTGCCATTATCATGGACATAGAAGAAACCCTTCTAAATTTGGTATATCAAATGGCCTTTAATACTGTACATAAATGTCCGAGCATGACCACTAAAAACCTATGCACTTTCAAAATTAAAAAGGCATATTTGTACATATCTATATATAATATACAATAATAGCATGAATGCATAAACCATTTCAGTTCTTTGCTATGTCCAACCAGTGAAACCTTATACAGTGCTTAACGAAATCAGTGCAATATAAGTCATAGTGAATCTCATATTGCTTTTATTTGAACTGACATTGAACCTATTAAGGATTTAATTGTACCTCCATGGAACCACGAGTCCCATAATGCCATGATTACGAGAATCAAGCCAAGCCCAGTCCACTGTGGGTGTGTTTTTCAAATAAAAACTGCTCATTGAGGTAATGTTTGCAATGCCAGTTTTTCTTGTTAAAGCCCATGAAGCGCTTCAATAAGGACTCTAAGTGATATGATTTGATTGGACTTGTTGTGCAAGTGGTGCTGTGCCAAACTTTGGAATATTCTCCACTACTCTCTAATACTCACTCTCTAATACTCACTCTCTACTACTCTACTACTCTCTACTACTCTCTCTCTACTACTCACTCCCTTCTACTCACTATCTACTACTCTATACCACTCACTCTCTACTACTCTCTGCTACTCACTATCTACTACTCTCTCTCTACTACTCACTCATTACTACTCACTCTCTACTACTCACTCTCTACTTCTCACTCTCTACTACTCTCTACTACTCACTCTCTACTACTCTCTCTCTACTACTCTCGACTACTCACTCTCCACTACTCACTCTACTACTCACTCTACTACTCCCTCTTTACTACTCACTCTCTACTACTCTCTACTACTCACTCTCTACTACTCTCTCTCTGCTATTCTCTACTATTCACTCTACTACTCACTCTCTGCTACTCTCTCTACTGCTCTCTACCTCTACTACTCACTGTCTACTCTCTATTACTCACTCTGTACTATCTACCTCTCTCTACTACTCTCTACTTCTCTACTTCTCTACCTCTCTACCTCTACACCACTACCTCTCTACCTCTCTCTACCCGCACACATATTCACATATATATATGCATATATATGAATTTATATATATGTATGTGTGTGTATATATATATATATATATATATATACATACATATATAAACATATATAATCTGCATATCTATATACATACAAATATAAATGCATGCATACATACCTCATTACAAACAGAATGGCTTTAACTTAAACAAGGGCGAGATCTATTGCATTTTCAATGCTTGTTTACTTTGGTTCCATCAAGAAGGCATTCAGATATGTCACACATTTGCCATAATTTCTGAATGTTAGCACTCTAGTTGCTCATTCGATCACTGTAGTAAAGCTACTGCTCACCAGGGAAGTTTGCTGCTGGTATTCAAAGTGCATGTTTCAGCCTGCATGTCAGAATTTTTTTAATGAAATAGAAGAGGATTTGAGAAGTCAAAATGTGCCCTAATTTTTCTTTCTTCAGCACTAATCATAATTTCTATGGCAAAATGAACCCCCTCATTTTGTTCCTTTGCAAATTAAATGTTTTAAGTGTTACCACTTTATTCCAATCAAGATGACTTCAGGTGTGCCTTACGTTTGTCATAAGTAAGACTGTTAGCACACTAGTTGTTCTTTAGAACACTCTGGGGCATTCTGTCATTGGGCTATACTTGGGCTACATCTGGGTGATATTTGGGCTACATTTGGGCTCTTTTGTCTCTGGTGGCCATCTTGGGAGACTGTATGTCAGAATTTTTTAATGAAATAGAAGAGGATTTGAGAAGTCACTCAAAATGTGCCCTAATTTTTATTTCTGCAGCACTAATCATACTTTCTATGGCAAAATATACCCCCTCATTTTGTTCCTTTTTAAATTAAATGTTTTAGAAGTTACCACTTTATTCCAATCAAGATGGCTTCAGGTGTGCCATACCTTTGTTATAAGTAGGACTGTTAGTGCTCTAGTTGTTCTTTAGAACACTCTGGGAAGCTGCAGTAGAACACAAAGGAATCAACTGACAGTCTCTGTCCTTGTTGGATGTACATGTTTTACTGAGAATGTCTGACTTCATTCTCACATGACTGAGAAAGATAATGTGAATTTACAGAAAATATGCTTTCAGTTTAGCTTATAGATCCCCTTCCAAACCACTGTGGGAAAAGCATGAGATAATAGTTTTCTTTCAAACATGATTCATGATATCCCAGCAGAAGGCTTTTTCACATGGTAAAATCACCTTAGAACACACCACAATTCCTAAAATGAGTATGGTACCATCAACAAATGATTTATAATGTAACTAAAGTCCTAAAACCTTCTATTAACTGCAATGCTTTTTAATGAGGTTCTATCATGTATATTGGTCCCAAGATGGCTGCCAACACTTCTTGGGTGAAGTGCTGACAGCCTATCAAATCTCACGATGAGATCTGTGGTCAGGCTCCGCCCAGATATACATATTTTTTTCTTTTGATTTTCTCAGGAACCACTGGAGGGATTTACACCATTTAACCAAAAGGGTGATCTGCGTACCAGACCCTACCATTTTCCCAAATTTGGTGTAATTCCGTTCAGCGGTTCGGGCTGTAGCCGTGTCTAATCGTCCTTTGGAAATTAACATGGGGAAAACATGTTTTGGGACCCCTCTTTTTTCTCCGTCCCCGCTTGACGCATCTTCCCAAGATTTTCAGGGAAGGAGCGGAGCGGGCCATCTTCTTTGAGAAATTTGCAAAGATTCAACAACCGGCGCCAAAGTTATTCCCAATAGAATGTTGCGGATTTCCTATGAAAACTAGGTCATAACTATAACTACCTACTGGCGACCGCCAGTAGGTAATATATATATATATATATATATATATATATATATATATATATATATATATATATATATATATTCACTAAAAAAAACATAGGTTTCACAATCGTTATAGTTAGGAATTATCATTTAAAAAACCTTTGAAATTCATTGAAAAAAACATAAGTTTCACACTCGTTATAGTTAGGAATTAGCATTTAAAAAACCTTTTAAATTCACTGAAAAAACCATAGGTGTCACACCAGTTATAGTTAGTTGAACATTTTACTCATACAAAACCTTTGAAATTCCCTACGTTATAGTTAGTTGGACTCACTATAACTCGCGCGCCCGCAATCCACTGCTGATGATGTCACATATTACATCATTCATGACATGGTCAGTGACATCACTGATGACATCACTGATGACATCTCAAATGACATCACTGATGACATCACATCATCCAGTGCCTGTGTGTTTCTGTAAAGTTAAAATATGTTTAACATATTGAAGAATGAGTGTATGTATGAGTGTCTGGATAAAGGATTTAGTAGGTGCGTGACTGACTGTATGAGTGGGTGATTAAATGTGTCTTACTGAATGCATGGGTTAGTGACTAAACTGTTTGAATGTGTGCATCATTATGTCTGTTGTTGTGTAAGCTGCTGCATGTATTGATTAGTAGCTATATGACTGGCTATATTGGTTATTTATTGGTTGCCCATGTGAGGGTGAGTGTGTGTGGGAGTGGCTGGGAGGTGTGTGACTCTGTGCATAGATGTGTGAGCAGTTGATTCACTTGGTGTATGGGTTCAAGAGTCCATGTGGAAACATCTGTAAGGGGCGTTGACTGTGTGCATGGGTGTGTTGGTGTGTGAATGGATATCTCAGTGCTACATGTCCAAGTAAGAACATATGTAAAACACAGTGCATGTGAGAGTTGGCATATATCAAGGACTATACATGGGAGCCTGTGATTGCGTAAGTGGCTGTATGGATCAATGTGTACTTGTATCAGTGATTGTAAAAGAGAGTAAGTATGTGTTAGTATATGTTTCAATAAGTAAGGTTATGTGTGTATAACTGTGTAGTTGAGGAAATGGGAGTGTGATTGATTCTTTGCATAACTGACTAGGTGTTTGAGTAACTTTGTGGATGAGTGTCAGCATGTGAGTGTCTGTATAGGTGTATGAGTGGATATGATAGTGTTCTATTGATGAGTGACTGAATGTATGAGTGATTGTATGGGTGAATGAGTGGATGTGTGTGTAGACCTAGGAATCAGTGAGTGCGTATGTATTTACGGGTATTGGTGTGTCAATAATTTCAGGAATGGTAGTTTGTATTTAACACTGGGTGTATCAAAGATTAGATTAGAGTGTGAGGAGGTGCATCGTATTATCACATGGATGATATCATCAGTGATATCATCAGTGAGGTCATTTGAGATGTCATCAGTGATGTCATCAGTGAAGTCACTGACCATGTCATGAATGATGTAATATGTGACATCATCAGCAGTGGATTGCGGGCGCGCGAGTTATAGTGAGTCCAACTAATTATAACGTGGAAATTTCAAAGGTTTTGTATGAGTAAAATGTTCAGCTAACTATAACTGGTGTGAAACCTATGGTTTTTTCAGTGAATTTGAAATGGTTTTTAAATGCTAATTCCTAACTATAACGAGTGTGAAACTTATGGTTTTTTCAATGAATTTCAAAGGTTATTTAAATGCTAAATCCTAACTATAACGATTGTGAAACCTATGTTTTTTTAGTGAATTTCATAGTTTTTATAAAAGCTAATTCATTTGTATATCGACTTTGTAACCTACGATTATTTTTTTTGTTAGCTGATTTTCACAACAATTAATTATATTTAAAAAAAATATATAATAATTTGTTAAATGTATATATATATTTTTTTACATTTTTTTCTGGTGCGCTCAGGGTGCGCGCACCGGTAAGCTCTCCCGAGAGCGCACCGAGAGTGCTATTTCTGCGTTCGTAAAAAAAATGTATGAAAAGTAAATAATAATGGAAGACATTTAGTACCATACTTATAAAAGCAGTATTTTTGATTTACGAAATGAACATGATTTTGCATTTCCGTAAAGCTATCAAAACGTCACTCAGGCACGCCGCATAAGCGCCCCCGGAAGCGCCTACGTTCGCGCCGCGTAAGCGCCCCCGGAAGCGCTCCGGTGCGCGCAGCGTAAGCGCGTCAAGTCACGTGACCTTAAAATAAATCTTTTCATTGGTTGCTAACAGTTTTTTTTACAAACAATGAAATCCCCACCCATTTCCTTCACTTCTTCTTTCACTTTTGTGACTGCATGACCTGTCTCTTTGCTCTCGGATCTTTGTTGGATTACTATCTTGGATTACCATGGCTGCCAGAGCATCCAGCAGTGAAGATGACACAGAAGGATTTCTTGATGAAGAGGTTCCTCAGCCGAAGATAAAAGAACACTTCATATGGAAGTTTTATCCATTCCAAGTGATCAGAAAAAAAGTAAATGCTCCAAAGGTGGAGTGCAGGATTTGTCGCACTGTCCTGTCACGGGGTGACCCCACCAAGAAATATTCATTTGGAAACTCCACTATGATTCGACATGTCGAGAGGAGGCACCCCCAGAACTTTGCCCGGGAGAGTGTCAGGGCTCTGGCACGAGAGGCTCCCAGAGATGGGGCCTCTACTTCAACCGGAGGAGAAACTACATCAGGGAGGGGGCAATCAGAGGAGCTGATTCCTAACATTCAGCCTGCTTTTAATAAAGGCGTTATTAAATGCAGATATTGTGATAAGCTTCTTTGCTATGGGGAACAAAGTGTTCTGCTCATGGTTTGAGCATTGGATAACCATCACTGCCGTTCCCAACCCCAATTTTTGTTTTGTTTTTTTGCTCCTGTTGAGCAGTTTCCCATTCCCTGTTTTTGTTTTTGTTAAAAAAAAAAGAAAAAAGAAGGAAAAAAAAGTTATTTTCAGAACTACCTCCAATTCTCATCAAAGAGCTGTATTCTTAAAAAAATTTAAAAGAGGAAGTGAAGTGGAGTGCATTGAGAGAGGAGAGGAAAATGAGTGAGAAAGCAAAAAAGGTACGAGAGGAGAAGGGAAGTGAAGTAGGGGGACTGAAAGAAGGTGAGTGTGGGGAAGGAGAGTGAGGAGAAGGAGAGTAAACATGGGGAATGTGGATACGTGAAAAAAATGTAGTAAAGGAACGGGGGGTGGAAGGGTAAGAAAAGAGCAGTGATGTTTTGGAAAGAGTGGAGATACAGACTGGATAAAGACAAGTGAGTGTGAGAACAGGTAAGTAAGGCAGTGAAGAAACAGAGAAAGTGAAAGAAAAAATAAGAGTAGAAGACTGAAGGCCTCATTTTTGCACCTGCCTCACAGCAGGCGTAACACTGACGCAGGCCCTTTAACATGGGCCTGGCCCCATGTGAAAATATGCATTGCTGGAGTTGCGTTTCTTTTGTGACACACTCCAGCAATGCATCACTTTTGCGCTTATAGATACGTCAGAAATACTGACGTATTTGTAACTACTTACGACATAATGCGTCATAAATTAAATATGACGCATGAGTAAAAGACTGAAGGCCTCATTTATGAGGCCATGCGTAACTTTTACGCCACCGGTGTGTCACTTTTTGTGACGCACCAGTGGTGTAAAAATTGCACCTTGTTGAGTCATATTTACAAAGTGATACATCTACGTAGATGCGTCACTTTGTAAACCTTTGCGCTACATTATACCTGCGTCAGGTGTAATATATGCAAAGGGGGCGTATTGACGCAAGAAAGGGTCGTAGAGGTGACGCAGTGTATTCTATGAGATTTCACTGCGTCACTTTCAGGACGCCGTTGCGTAAAAATTTTGCACCTGCCTTACAGCAGGCATAAGACTGACGCAGGCCCTTTCACATGGGGCTGTCCCCATGTGAAAAGATGCATTGCTGGAGTTGCGTTTCTTATGTAACACACTCCAGCAAAGCATCACTTTTGCGCTTATAGATACGTCAGAAATACTGACGTATCTGTAACTCCTTACGACATAATGCGTCATAAATTAAATATGACGCATGAGTAGAAGACTGAAGGCCTCATTTATGAGGCCATGCGTCACTTTTACGCCACCGGTGCGTCACTTTTTGTGACGCACCAGTGGTGTAAAAATTGCACCTTGTTGAGTCATATTTACAAAGTGATACATCTACGTAGATGCGTCACTTTGTAAACCTTTGCGCTACATTATACCTGAGTCAGGTGTAATGTATGCAAACGGGGCGTATTGACGCAAGAAAGGGTCGTAGAAGTGACGCAGTGAAATGTATGAGATTTCACTGCGCCACTTTTAGGACGCCGTTGTGTCAAAATCTTGCGCCTGCCTCACATCAGGCATAAGACTGATGCAAGCCCTTTCGCATGGGGCTGGCCCCATGTGAAAGGATGCATTGCTGGAGTTGTGTCAGTTTTGTGACACACTCCAGCAATGCATCACTTTTGCCCTTACAAATACGTCAGAAATACTAACGTATCTGTAACTACTTGTGACATAATGCGTCATAAATTAAATATGATGCATGAGTAGAAGACTGAAGGCCTCATTTATGAGGCCATGCGTCACTTTTACGCCACCGATGCGTCACTTTTTATGACGCACCATTGCTGTAAAAAATACACCTTGTTGACTCATATTCATAAAGTGACGCATCTAGGTAGATGCGTCACTTTGTAAACCCCTGCGCCGCATTATACCTGCGCCAGCTGTAATGTATGCAAAGGGGGCGTATTGAGATAAGGAAGGGTCGTAAAAGTGATGCCGTGATATCTAAGAGATATCACTGCGTCACTTTTATGACGCTGTTGCGTCCAAATCTTGCGCCTGCCTCACAGCACGCGTAACACTAATGCAGGCACTTTCACATGGGACTGGCCCCATGTGAAAGGATGCATTGCTGGAGTTGCATCATTTTTGTGACACATTCCAACAATGCATCACTTTCCTCTAAACACTCTACTTTATTTTTTTTACTCTAATTTTTTACACTGTTTTTCCCCGTGGTGCACTCAGGGTGCGCGTACCAGAGAGCGCACCCGGGAGCGCACCCAGCACTTACCCCGCGAAAATTTAAAAAACAAAAAAAACGTTTTTTTGCCCTACAGGGTCCTTCTAGGCCCCCCTCAGAAAACCTAGGGGGTCAGGGGGTGTCTATTCTGCCCTTTTTTAATTATTTCCCCAATTATTTTTCACCTCTTCTGTCTCTGTTCTTCAGAGTCAAAAGATGGCGGACTATGCAGACCATTTAGAATGTTTACAGACACCCAAGAGCCAATTAGCTTTTGAAATTTACAACCAATTAAATGTTTCTTTGGTCTTCAATTTGTGTGTGATGAAGTTTCATTGGTTTTCTACTAATGAAATGGTTTTCTAATGAGAGGGAAACACAGCCATTTTGTGATAGTACTCTTTGAGGTACATTTGTGAGGAATTTTTGGTGTTCTATTTCTGTTCTGAAATTTACACAGTATTAACTCTTCTACTGCTTTTTAAAAGGTGAGTTTTTAATTTGTAAGTGGAATTTAATACTTGATAAAGCTAGTTTAATATTATCTATTACTAAAACCGATAAATTAAAGTGATTTTTTTCTGCAATTTACAGCAACAATTTTGAAAAGAATATGGATCTGAATGAGGACACCGTTAATTTTAATTTTGAAATGTCTGCAACCTTTGTTGAGGCGAGTTTCATTGAGGTCTTAAATGATCCTGTTCATAACACTATCCATGAAGAAGACCTTCTTTTGAGTGAAGATGGAATGGAGGATTTTAATGATGAGACTTTGGATGCTGAATTAATGGAATGGTTGGACTATGTTGAGTTCCAGGAGTCATTTATGAAGAGTTCTGATGAGGAGATTCCTGATCATTTAATGTTAGAAGTACTTCTAAATTATGAAAATTCTGAAGAATAAATTTATATTTATAAATTATAAATTGTTTGAGACATTTTTCCATTATTCTACTTGAAATTCATGAGATAGTAGTGAAATGATTGTGGTATAAAGTGAGACTTATAGTATAGAGTACAACTTTTCTGTATTACATAGTAAGTTTACTCCCAGTTACTTCCCTTCTCCTACTATATTTTCTCCAATGTGCATTTCACATCTTTTCTTCATCTCATGCCTTCTTTCTCTCACTGTCTCTCTCTAATGTACACTATCGCCGCCATTTTTTGTATTTTCAGACCACAGTGAAATGTAATGCTCCAAAGGTGGAATGCAATATCTGCCATACTATATTTTGCAGAGGAGACCCCAGAATGAAGTACAATTTTGGTAATCCAACTATGATTCGCCACGTCGAGAGGAGGCACTAAGAAGACAGAGAAAGAAAGAGAAGTAGTAAGTGGAGTGGAGTCAGGAGAATAAAAAAAGGGAAATATATAAAACAATGAAGTAAAACAAGAGAAAGGAAAGAAAATAAAGGAGAAGGCCTGTTTTTCCCTATGGTGCGCTTCAGGACCTCATTTATGAGGACATGCGTCACTTTTACGCCGCCGGTGTGTCACTTTTTGTAACGCACCAGTGCTGTAAAAAATACACCTTGTTGAGTCAGATTTACAAAGTGACGCATCTAGGTAGATGCATCACTTTTTAACCCCCTGCGCCACATTATTCCTGCACCAGGTATAATATATGCAAAGGGGGCGTATTGACGCAAAGAAGGGTCGTACAAGTGACACAGTTACATCTAAGAGATTTCACTGCGTCACTTTCAGGACGCAGTTGTGTCAAAATCTTGTGCCTGCCTCACAGCAGGCCTAAGACTGATGCAGGCCCTTTCACATGGGGCTTACCCCATGTGAAAGGATGCATTGCTTTAAATAATTTTTTTACTATAATTTTTTACACTGTTTTTGTCTGTGGTGCGCTTCAGGGCCTCATTTATGAGGCCATGTGTCAATTTTACGCCGCCAGTGCGTCACTTTTTGTGAGGCACCAGTGGTGTAAACATTGTACCTTGTTGAGTCATATTTACAAAGTGACACATCTAGGTAGATACGTCACTTTGTAAACCCCTGCACCACATTATACATGCGTCAGATGTAATGTATGCAAAGGGGGCGTATTGACGCAAGGAAGGGTCGTAGAAGTGACGCAGTGAAATCCATGAGATTTCACTTCGTCACTTTTAGGACACTTTTAGGACACCATTGCGTGAAAATCCTGCGTCTGCCACACATCAGGCGTAAGACTGATGCAGTTACTTTCACATGGGACTTGCCCCATGTGAAAGGATGCATTGCTGGAAGTTATTTGAGGGTAATAGAGAAAGAGCGAGAAAAGTGGAGTGAATAAATTAGAAGACAGAGGATTTGAGAGAAGGAGTTATTGAAGTGGAGTAAGAAGAGTAAGAGAAAGCAAAAGAATGAAAGAGCAAAGGATGGGAAGAGAGAGGGAAGGAAGGAGTAAGTAAGTAAGTAGTAAGGAAAGGGAAAAGAGTGAAGGAGCGAAAGAAGAGAAGAGGCCGGAAGGAAAGTAAAGGAGAAGCTTTGAAAGAAGGTGAGTATAGGAGTATGGTTGAGTTATAGGGAGTGAGCGTGATAGAAGAAGAGTGAGAGACTAAAGGGACGGAGAGAATGAGGCTAACAGAGAAAGAATGAGGGAAGGAAAATGTAGAACTAACAGGATAAAGAAGTAAGACGAGTTAGTGAAGTGGATTAAGGAGAGTAGGGGAAGAGAAAAGAGTGAGGGAGCGAAAGAAGGGAAGAGAAAGGAAGGAAAGTAAAGGAGAAGGTTTCAAAGAAGGTGAGTGTGGCAGTATGGCTGAGATATAATGAGAGACTAAGGGGATGAAGAGAATGAGGCTAACAGAAAGAGATTAAGGGAAGGGGAGTGTATAAGTAAGAGGACATAGGAAGAAAGAGAAGATGTAAGTGAATTGCAGTAAAGACAGTAACGGAAGGGAAAAAAATAAAACAAAGAAGTAAGAGAAGAGAGAGGAAAGAAAGTAAAAGAGAAGGCCGTAAAGATGGTGAGAGTAAGAGAAGAGTTTGAAAAAAGAGAGTAAATGTGGGGATTCAGAATAAGTGAAGCAGGCACAATAAGAGAACAGAGGTGTGAGAATATCAAAGAAGAGTAGTGAGGTTATGGAAAACAGTATAGAGAAAATACATATTGTACATTAAACTTACCTTATAAGTAATGTCAACTTAGTTTTATATTTTCATTTAAATTTATATCAGTAAAAGACAAAACAAAATAAGTTACAATATTTATAATATATATTTTTTAATACAAGAGACAAAATAGGAGATTAACAAGAGTAAAGGAGGGTGAGTGAAGGGCAGGGAGGTTGATGAAAAAGGGAAAATAAAGAGAGGATAAAAGCAAGTGAGCTTGAGACAAAGGAAGTGAAGGAGTGAGAATATACAGGTAGTGAAGGAAAGAGTGACAGAAAGGAACTGAGTAAGAGAACAAAGAAAGGTAGGGAAGGGAGTGTGGGTCAGTTTTAGGGGGTAAGCATAACGGAAGAGGAGTGAGACAGTGAGAGGATCCAGAGACTAAAGCTAAGAGACAGGCAGTGAGGGAAAGGGAGTAAGGATGTGAGAGGACAGAGGAAGTGAGAAAAGGAGTGAGTGAAGTGTAATAAGATGAGTGAGAGAAGGGGAATTATTGAGGGAACAACAAAAAGAAACAAGGGTAAGGGGAGTGAAGTAGAGTGACTGACAGCTGGAAAATGGTGGATGGGAGAGAAGTAAAGGGCCGTGAAGGAGTGGTTAATGAGAATAAGTGAGGAAAATGGAATAAGGGAAGGGAGGTGAGGAAAAGTGAAAAAAGGCCAGTGAGGGTGAGTTAAGAGAAGTGATAGAGGGTGGAAATAGATAAGTGAGCATAAGAGAATGGGATAATAATATATATTTAATAATACAAAATACAAAATAATTTCAACAACATGTTAAATAGTTTATTTTTGCTGTTCTCAGAATATATTGAATTTCACTTAAAACAGTGACTTCAACAGTACTCATCATATAACAGCGGGCACAAAAAACACAATCAAAATGATTGTGTTTAAAAAACCCATTGAATAATTTCTTAAATAATGTACAATTTTAAAAAACCATATCTAAACTCACTTTTGATCCATCCACTTTTCCACAAAGCCAAATAGTATATGGAAAGTCCTTTTCATTGGAAATTAGTCCAGACTTTCTGAAAGAAAAGCTCCAACATCTTTTGCATTATGAAACAATACTTTTACTTCCACCTCTAGTTTACTTTATACAAATAATTTCTATAATACTCACAGCACACACTATATGATAAACATATACTATCTCTATGAGAACTACATGTTTTTTATTACCTTAATCAGTCTCATTCAGAAAGTAATTTTGAAGAGCAAACTAAGTTATATTAACTGCTGCAATCTTCATAGGCAAATTACCTTCCCTAAAATTTCGGTTGTAAAAACACTAGGTAAGAATTTAGTAAGTCAGAAGGCAAACGTTGTTTGAAAGTCAATTGAGTATCATTACAGACCTTCCAACCTTTTTCACATTTTAAATAACATGTGTAATGTCCTGATGTTGTTGAAGGACCATCATGGTAAATAATTGCTGCAGTTGTAAAGGTTCTTCCTGAAATTGATAATTGAGAAGCCACAAAATGTTTAATTAATGTTGTCAATTTAGTTCCATCAGGTCTACATCGATGGAACATTAAAATAACATACTGTCCATATCCTATTTAAAATAAAGTTGATAGCATTTCAGATTTACATTGACTACAGACCATGTTTTGATTTGCTGCTCTAACTAGAATATTAAAAGACACTGATTTGCAGTCTGGTAAAGTCAAATATATAAATCTTTCAGTGTCTACTGCAGTACTACTTGAAAAGGAGCAAGTGTCACAGTCATGTTGCCATTTATAAGAAAGGCCAAAAAGATGTTCTACATCTACTCCTTCATCTTGCAAAACAACAAGCATATACATTAGAAATTCCTGACAATCTTGCTGAATATTCTGTGAAAATTGATTTAGACCAGAACATATGTCTAAAACGTATCGAATTTCAGAAACACTTTGTATTTTCGTTTTATCACTGCTACATTTCTCTAATACAGAATTTAATAAACAACAAAGTGTTTGATCACGATTTTCAGCAATCTGTTCTTTTACAGTTTGGAGAAAAAAAAACATTAACCACTACATTAGCATAGCAGTTGACCCCAGAACTATTTTCAAATTGAAATCCAACAACATCTTTAACTGAATCCATTTCCTTTCTGCTTACAATTACGGTTTCATCTACGTTTTTTCTTTTTGCTACAACTTCACTACAATTGTTCTCATTTCTTCTTTTTCGGCCTACCACACGCTTTTCAAACAGAAGATATTGAGGTAAATTTGGAGCATACTCTCTTCTTAACCTATTATATTCTTTTACACAATTTAGATCTGCATTAATCTTTGTTTCATCAAAATCAATCAAATACAATCCAGGTAAAGTTCTGACTCGAGATAAAGCAACATATGCCATGCCCTCCTTGAACACAGAATTTCCAATATTCACCAAAGCACTATCAACACTTAAACCTTGAGATTTATGAATAGTTACTGCATATGCCAAAGAAACAGGAAACTGTTTTCTGCGGACATATAAATCTTTTACTAGCAAAAAACGAGCAGAACAACGAGTGATTTGTTGTACTTCTTCAATACCATCAAATTTAATTTTTATAATTTCAATTCCAACTCTATTTCGGTAATTCACAAAATCCACAACATGACCCATTGCTCCATTTACTAAACCTCTTTCCACATCTAAATTACGTCGTAAAATTATACGACAATTTAAAGATGCATACACAGTCTTTTCCATACCAGCAGTTTTGAATATTGTCTTCTCTAAAGATTCCAGTTTTGTTTTCAACTTTTCTGACAAAATAATAGTGGCTCCTTCATGTTCTATTTTATCAATACCTCCCAGTTTCACAATCTCTTGATTTTCCAACTTTAACATTTTGGTGTTGAAGATTGAACATTCTTGCAGAGTTGGCATCAAGCATATGACGGATTTGTTTTCAGAAATTTTCTTAAAAATATTCTCTGGGACAATATTTTCCTTTGGAAACAAATTGGAAATTAATCATCCATGTAAAGCTTCTTTGCCATGCTCAGTTAGTTTTCCAATTCTTACATCTTGTAGAAATTTTTTATAATCTTCATCCTTTTCCTGTCGCATATTTTGAAGTAGTTCTGCATATTTGAAATTTAGCCATATGTTAACATTTCCAATGCTTCCTAAGCACTTCCTGGTATCTTCATGCGTAAGCATTTTAAACACTGGCTGTCCTTTCACTGGAGTTAGTTGCAGTAAATCTCCAAAAACAATTATGTGTTTGCCTCCAAATAACACATCATAGTCTGTTTTAAGAGTTTCTTGCATTCTTAAATGCACAAAAGCAAGCATAACATTTGATACCATGCTTACTTTATCAATGATAAGAAGATTCATTTTTTTTACGACTCTTGAAACTTCACAACAAGCTTCTCTAGATAGCTTGTGGTATTGTAATTTGTTATCATGCTCCACTGGCAGCATCAATAAGCGGTGTAAAGTAATCCCTTTAATGTTGTGTGCTGCCAACCCAGTTGGAGCAGTAACAACACAAGACAGCGATGACTCCGTTGTTTTCTGCAAATTTGTTGCAATCGCTTTAATCAGGAAACTTTTTCCAGTTCCTGCTTCTCCACTCACATACAGTCGAATGGGTACAAAGAATGTATGACGTTACAACGCATATTATAACAACGCATGCTTTTACAACGCATTTTTTACAACGTATAGTATACTACAACGCAATACTTTACAACGAATTCTATTACAACGCAATATAGAGTAAGTAATAGAAAAGTACTATTACAACAAAATCCTTTACAACGCATACTTTTACAACGCATTTTAATGATTTTTCTAATTTAAGATATATCAAATCTGGGACGGGATGCAGGGAAATTAGGGGTTTTGGGTGGGGAAGTGTTTTAAAATGTTTAGAAAAACTGCACGGAAATGCTCAAAAATTAACAATTTTTTTAAAATAAATACTCGAGTAACAAAATTAATACGCGAGTAACAATTTATTAAATTATTTATTTAAGAAATATAAAATCTGGGACGGGATACAGGGAAATTAGGGGGTTTGGGTGTGGAAGTGTTTTAAAATTTGGTGAGAAACTGCACGGAAATACTAATAAAGTAACGATTTTTAATATAAATACTCGAGTAACAAAAATAATACTCGAGTAACAAATTTAGTACTCGCATTTACATAAATTCACAAATTTCACAGAGACAAAAATTATCTTTTTATAAAAACATAGAAACAATTATTATTTAAATGATAATGAAACATTTTATATAAACAGAAATATATTGCATATATATATATCCGCCATTTTAAGTACTGAGGTTTAAAAAGAAGTCCATCAACCATTTCCATGACATTAAAGATAAACAGTAGTCTCAAAATGGATGCCAAAACGGAACGAAAGTATCAGATCATCACTTCGAAACTAAACATTTTAAATTATACGTTTCCACATTATATGTCTTAATTAAAAATTTTAAAACTAACGGTGTTAAGTAAAAAATTCATGATGGTACTGACAAAAAGATATAAATAGGAGCAAGACACCATTTTAAATTCAGTTGATTATCAACTCCCAGAGTAAGCAGACATCAGAAGGTGACTCTCTGACCTGTTCAACGAGATATCAGCTGTAGCCAACTTTAAAGCGTTTATTCAAAGACATTCAAGTAAGTAATAAAAACGAAGTAAACAAATGTTTATGTAGAACATTTAAGCAGCAATAAATTATATATATTTATATTCTAAATACTGTTAATAATACTACATTAACCTTTAAATAATAAAATACCTTAATATATTTAAAAATATCTCTAAATAATCCCATTAAAATATAAATGTAATTGTTTTAAACTCGTTGAAAATATTTAAACAGATAGTATTCATTTGAGAAAAATAATATAAATTAATTTAAGAAACGATAATTATTTATTTCTTCCTAAAACAGTTCTCCAAACAAGTGAGACCAATAAACAAGCTTTCTGTAAATAAAGCTATTTTTCTACAGATCAACATAATTCAGCACGAGTTAAAATAAGGTACTTTTTACTTTTTTTTTTTGTAGGTGTGGGAGTAGTGTGGGTAGCGTAGTAGTGTTTTAGGGTTTAGGGTAGTGTAGGGTGTGGGAGTAGCGTGGGTAGTGTAGTAGTGTGGTAGTGTTTTTGATTTAGGGATAGTGTAGGGGTGGGAGTAGTGTGAGTAGTGTAGTAGTGTGGTAGTGTTTTAGATTTTAGGGTAGTGTAGGGGTGGGAGTAGTGTCGGTAGCGTAGTAGTGTTTTAGAGTTTAGGGTAGTGTAGGGGCAGGAGTAGTGTGGGTAGCGTTGTAGTGTTTTAGGATTTAGGGTAGTGTAGGGTGTGGGAGTAGCGTGAGTAGTGTAGTAGTGTGGTAGTGTTTTTGATTTAGGGATAGTGTAGGGGTGGGAGTAGTGTGAGTAGTGTAGTAGTGTGGTAGTGTTTTAGATTTTAGGGTAGTGTAGAGATGGGAGTAGTGTCGGTAGCGTAGTAGTGTTTTGGAGTTTAGGGTAGTGTAGGGGTGGGAGTAGTGTGGGTAGCATAGTAGTGTTTTAGGGTTTAGGGTAGTGTAGAGGTGGGAATAGTGTGGGTAGCGTAGTAGTGTTTTAGGGTTTAGAGTAGTGTATGGGTGGAAGTAGTGTAGGTAGCGTAGTGGTGTAGGGATGGGAGTACTGTGGGTAACGTAGTAGTGTTTTAGGGTTTAGGGTAGTGTAGGGTGTAGGGTGTGGGAGTAGCGTGGGTAATGTAGTAGTGTGAAAGTGTTTTTGGGTTAGTGATAGTGTCGGGGTGGGAGTAGTGTGAGTAGTGTAGTAGTGTGAAAGTGCTTTAGAGTTTAGGGTAGTGTATGGGTGGGAGTAGTGTGGATAGCGTAGTAGTGTAGGGGTGGGAGTAGTGTGGGTAACGTAGTAGTGTTTAAGGGTTTAGGGTAGTGTAGGGGTGGAAGTAGTGTGGGTAGTGTAGTGTGGTAGTGTTTTTCATTTATGTGTATTGTAGGGGTGGAAGTAGTGTATTTTGTATGGGCAGGGTTGTCACTTACTTTGCATACACACATGAGAAATTATTTTACATAATTTCTTAATTATTAATCCATATCTATATTTTATTTATTTTACACAGAAAATCCAACTTGGTTTAAGAAGAAAGCCATTCATTTTCAAAATAGAAACAAATACATTTAAAGAAGGTACATTTTTTTATGTTTGAAAAAAGTATAGAATGCAGATATCAAGAGTCGAATTAACACTTATCAGTTATCATTAGATCATAATTAATCGATTTTCATTTTTCTAAAAAAATTTAAATACAATTTAGATACTCAAATTTATCTTTTGAAGCCCTCCAAACGAGAAAAAAAGTGGGAATATCACTCCACAAAGAAACACAAAGAAAATCATCTAAATTTATTAGTAAGGTAAGTGCTGGATATTGTAAATATGCTACTTACTATTATTTTTATAAGTTTTGATAAATACATCAGTCGAGTAATTACTGAATAGATTTTAGTTTTAATTTACTATTAGAACTTCATGAAAGTGCAAAAGTAAGGTAAGTGCTTAATAGTGTAGGGGTGCTACTTACTAATGTAACTCCATGAAAGTGCATTAATAGGGTAAGTGATGGATAGTGTAGGGGTTACACTTACTATTCTAACTCCAAGAAAGTGCAGCAGTAGAGTAAGTGCTGGATAATGTAGGGTGCCACTTACTAATGTAACTCCAAGAAAGTGCAGCAGCAGGGTAAGTGCTGAATAGTGTAGGTGTGCCACTTACTATTCTAACTCCAATAAAGTGCATGAGTAGGGTAAGTACTGGATAGTGTAGGGGTGCCACTTACTATTCTAACTCCATGAAAGTGCCTCAGTAGGGTAAGTGCTGGATAGTGTAGGGGTGCCACTTACTATTCTAACTCCATGAAAGTGCCTCAGTAGAGTAAGTGCTGGATAGTGTAGAGGTGCCACTTACTATTCTAACTCCAATAAAGTGCATCAGTAGATTATGTGCTGGATAGTGTAATTGTGCCAATGAGTACTGTAATACCAAAAATATGAAGCTGTTGTAAAATATTTAAACAGTGTAAATACATTTTTGTAATACAATTGAAAAACAATCATTTTGAAAATTGTCACACCTTCAAAAACTTCTAAAAAGTATTTAACTTGAAACATTTATAATACATTTACTACATTCTCCAAATTTTTCTTTAGAGCTCAACTTGAAAAGCCAAAGTTGAAAAAGCAATCAACAACAATCCCAATCAAAAAGAAATTAGAAGACCAGGAAGAAAATCAAAAAGCAAAGTCCAATAACCAAAGGTAATTTATAAAAATAAACACATCTAAACAACACAATAAGTACCAAAAGTAGATTTATCATTTTTATAAAAAAACAAACAAATAGCGTCAGTAGAGTAAGTGCTGGTTAATATAAATGAGCCACTTCAAATTCTAACTCCATGAAAGTGCCTCAGTAGGGTAAGTGTTGGTTAGTGTAGGGGTGCCACTTACTAATCTAACTCCATGAAAGTGCATCAGTAGTGTAAGTGCTGGATAGTGTAGAGGTGCCACTGACTATTCTAACTCCATGAAAGAGCATCAGTAGAGTAAGTGCTGGATCGTGTAGGAGTACCACTTACTATTCTAACTCCATGAAAGTGCATCAGTAGGGTAAGTGCTGGATAGTGTAGGGGTGCCAATTACTATTCTGACTCCATGAAAGTGCATCTGTAGAGTAAGTACTGGATAGTGTAGGGGTGCCACTTACTAATCTAACTCCATTAAAGTGCATCAGTAGGGTAAGTGCTGAATAGTGTAGATATATAACTTACTATTCTAACTCCATGAAAGTGCATCAGTAGAGTAAGTGCTGGATAGTGTAGGTGTGCCGCTTACTAATCTAACTCCATGAAAGTGCATCAGTAGAGTAAGTGCTGGATAGTATAGGGGTGCCACTTACTATTCTAATTCCATGAAAGTACATCAGTAGAGTAAGTACTGGATAGTGTAGGTGTGCCACTTACTATTGTAACTCCATGAAAGTGCCTCAGTAGGTTAAGTGCTGGATAGTGTACAGGTACCACTGACTATTCTAACTCCATAAAAGTGCATCAGTAGGGTAAGTGCTGGATAGTGTAGATTTATCACTTACTATTCTAACTCCATGAAAGTGCATCAGTAGAGTAAGTGCTGGATAGTGTAGGTGTGCCTCTTACTATTCTAACTCCAATAAAGTGCATGAGTAGGGTAAGTGCTGGATAGTGTAGGGGTGCCACTTACTATTCTAACTCCAAGAAAGTGCAGCAGTAGGGTAAGTGCTGGATAGTGTAGAGGTGCCACTGACTATTTAACTCCATGAAAGTGCATCAGTAGGGTAAGTGTTGGATAGTGTAGATGTATCACTTACTATTCTAACTCCATGTAAGTGCATCAGTAGAGTAAGTGCTGGATAGTGTAGAGGTGCCACTGACTGTTCTAACTCCATGAAAGTGCATCAGTAGTGTAAGTGCTGGTTCGTGTAGGGTTTCTATTTACTAATCTAACTCTATGAACATGCATCAGTAGGGTAAGTTCTGGATAGTGTATGTGTTACACTTCCTATTCTAACTCCTTAAACTTGTATAAATATGAAAAATGTTGTACATTTCTAAAAGATAAAACAAAACATAGAAAAACATAGTAATTTCTTTTTCTATTTTCATTTATTCTACAGATAATGTCAAGCCAGGCCACAGCATCTTACATTAAATCCAGGAAAGGAAACAGACTTCTCCAACATTGTGGATAAATATATTGTAATGAAAGGATAAGTGAACCAAGGAGACATTGGAGGTGTGTGCAATATTATTCTTCCCATTGCAGCGGCAGAGCGGTTACTGTCGGTGACAACATAATAAAAACAACTGAACATAACCACTCTGCCTCTGCAATGGAGATAGAAATACGTGAAACCATAAATGAAATGAAAGATATTGCATCCACCTCCAATGAAACTCCTGGTTCAATTTTAAGAGAGGTTGCACAGCATGTCCCTGGTCATATTGCTTGTAATATGCCTAATATACCCAATTTGCGTAGAATTATCCAACGTAAAACGCAGGCAAGTAACACTCACACAGTTACCCCTTAAACTTTTGCAGACATAAATATTCCTCATGAACTTACTCTATCTTTCTCTAATGAACCTTTCTTACTCTATGACAACCAAAACCCTCTTAAACGTATTTTAATATTTAGCACTCCCCGCAACCTTTATAAGTTAGAGAATACTGAAATTTGGATGATGGATGGGACGTTTAAATGTACACCCCATCCATTCACCCAAATTTACAGCATTCATGCACAAATTAACAAAAATGTTGTTCCCTTAGTGTATAGTTTACTACCAGATATGCAATCTGCAACCTACACTGAATTTTTGTCAGTGATTAAAGAGAAAACATCTGGAAAAAGTCCTCGGAAAATCATTATTGATTTCGAATTGACTATGATCAATGTGATCAACAAATTGTACGTGGATACCCAAATTCAGGGATGTTTTTTTCATTTTTCCCAGGCATATTGGCGTAAATTACAAAAAACATCCCTGGTTACAGATTACTGCTCAGATAGTAAACTACAATTTGAATTAAAAAAATTAACAGCACTTTGTTTTGTGCCTCCTGAAAGTGCAATTACTGAATCAGAATATTATGTCGAAAATGAAGAAAAATTGGCACCCTTGTTAAATTACTTTGAGGACACATGGATTGGGCATCTAAGCAGATCAGGTCGCAGGAGGAAGCCACGTTTCCATGTGGAGTGGTGGAACTGCTACTCAACCTGCTTGGAAGGAGGTTCAAAAACAAACAATGCCATAGAGGGATGGCACAACTCCTTCAGTCATACAATTGGGAAACATCATCCTAATTTCTACTCTTTTTTGAAAACTTTGAAGAAGGAGCAAAGTTTTCAAGAAATGAGACTTGCACAAGCATTAACAGGTAGCCTAAATCCACGACCATCTAAGCAAGCTAAGGAAATGTCCGAGAGACTATTGGGAGTACTTCAACAATTTTCGTTGAGTGTGGCATTAGACTACCTTGAAAATGTTGCTAACATATTACATTTTTAATTAATTCTCGCAAAATTACTTTCCTGCTTTGACCTTCAATTATTTTTTACAAATTTAATTTAATTGGCATTTTTTTTAAACATTTTTTTTTAAAAATTTCGTCGGGTTCCCTTACCTTAAGAAGTCTTCTTTTTTACTATTCCACCATTTTTCCATGAAGACAAATCCATTAATACATTTTTCCTTTTAAGAACCCTTACAATCCAAAGATAACTCACTCGTAACCTTATTTTATTTTCGAATGTGATTATGATATCCATTGCATTTAAAATGGAATATTATTTTGTTGAAAACATTTTGAACGATCTTTTAAATATAATCTTTCCTTTCTCACCACTTATTTTTTCCAAAGTGATGCTTTTTATGACATTATATTTTTTATATTAAACTGGTTATTTATAGCAAGTTTTTTGTACAGTATTTGACATACTTTTATAAATTGTCAAATATAAAATATTTTGATAATCTCCTAAATTTATTACTTTAAAATTACCAAAACTAATCTGAATATGTATGAATTACTAAATGTCAGATCGTTATTTTATCTTAATCTTATTCATTAATGGATAAAGTAACGCATTTCCTAATTAATAAACTCTACTTGTCAAACAAAAAAATGTTTGAATTCCATAAAATACCATAATTTTTATTACTTATTTGCTCAAATTTTTTTACAATTTTCTGTACTTTTTTAAACAGAAGATATTCGTTCTTTAATACAAATCTGTCTTCGTTAAAATACCATCATTGTCTTTACTTAGTAGCTCAAATTTGTTATATATTTTCTGTACTTTTTCAAACAGAAAATATTCGTTCTTTAAAAAAAATCCGTCTTCGTTAAATGAATTTTCAACATTATTTTTTTTTACAAAGATCCCAAGCTGCAAAATTTCACGTTTCCAACCTATAAATTCATTTTTTCAGTTATCAAACATCACATCCTAACTACTTTTTTTTCTCACTAACTAAATTATATCGTATCTCATTCCAATTTTTCCAATAAACAACTCGCAAAGAAATGTCTTTGAATTCCAGAACCAATAAAATTTAAACCAACACAACAAATCAAATATCCAAAACGAAAAGTAGAACAATTAAAACAAAATTCATCTCTCTTCTTTTTTTCTCTTGCAATTCCTGGAAACAGTTTAATTTTCCAACTACCTAATGAGAAGCAATCATTTTGGAAAAACAACCAAACTATCCTATTTCACTTCTTCCTATTATCAATCGCAAAACAGTTGTATCTCAACACAAAACATTAAACGTTCAAAATGTTTTCAATTAATTAAACACTTAATAATTTTTCATTCATTTGACATTACATTATTCGTTACTTAACCCGACGTGGACATATACAAGTAATATGTTCGGCGACATGCTGTAAACAAACTCTAAACATCTTTTTACAACTACCGCAACCTCTCCTTATCTTTTCATTACAATATATATATACATAATCTATTTTTTAATGTAAATAAAGTTTTTAAAGTTTTCTACCTGAGCGCAGATCAGCTTCCAGCTGCTTCCAGCAATCGATGCTATCCAAGATGGCCGCTAACGTCGACTTCAACGTAACAACGTGATCAAAATCTACCAAGATAAACAACCGACTATTTAATAAACATTTATTTCTAAAATATATTAAATTATTTAAAATGTTATTTTTTATCTTTAAATTATTAAAAAACTATGGAAAATGTTACTAAAAATGTATATTTTTTTAAAATATTTTTTAAATAAAATTAAACCCAAAAAATAGAAAACGTCATTGTCGTTATATTTTTATACTTCATTAAATTTACTTTAAAAAATATGAATTGACTACCATAAATTATCTTTTTATTCACTTACCTGTATGCTGCTCTTGTTTCCATCTTCTCTCTCCTCCTTCTGTTCTTTTTCAACCTTACTATTCCATTGCGTGGGTTACTATAGAGCGGTCAGTGTAATAAACGAAGGACTAAACCTTCCATTGGAATGAATGTTAAACCGTGGGAAAATTTTCATTAATGACTCTTATTCTATTTATTTCATTTAAAAAAAATGATATATATTTAAAATAAATAATTTATATTTTAAAATAATTTTTATTGATAATATTTTCCTTCATATTACTAATATTTATTAATATATATTTCATTTATAAATTTAATTTAAATAATCTTCCTTTAAAAAATGTGTCACTACATTTATTTAAAACATTTACATTTTCTTAAAAGATACTTTAGTATTAATTCTTGTAATTAAAATCATTTTACTAACATTTATCCAACATTATATTTAATAATTTAATAAAAATTAAATTTAAAATAGTCACTACATATGTTTAAAACATTTACATTTTCTTAAAATATACCTGAGTATTAATTCATGTAATTGAAATAATTTTTCCAACATTTATCCAACATTAAAATTAATTATTTATTTAATTAAAAATAATTAAAAGATATATTTAAAACATTTATATTTTTTAAAAAGATACCTGAGTATTAATTTTTATAATTAAAATCAGTAATTAAATTATAAAAAATTTACTACATATAGTTAAAACATTTACATTTTCTAAAAAGATACCAGACTATTAATTTTTATAATTAAAATCAATTGTCTATAAATTATCCAACATTAAATTTAATTAATTAATTAATTAAAATTAAAATTTAAAATAATTACTAAATATACATGAGTATTAATTCTTGTAATTAAATTCATTTTTTTCAACTACATTAAATAAATTTAATTAATTAATTAATTAAAATGTAAATTTAAAGTAATTCCTATATATACATGAGTATTAATTCTTGTAATTAAATTCATTTTTTGACAACTACATTAAATACATTTAATTAAATCAAATATTTAGTAAATAACAATTATAAAACAAATATAACTAAATATACATATATTTACGATGCAAAAGCATGCGTTGTAACAGCATTTGTGTTGTAATAGCATGCGTTGTAAAAACATGCATTGTAATAGTATTTGCGTTGTATTAGTTGCGTTGTAATAGTACTGCGTTGTAATAGTTGCGTTGTAAAGGTAGTTTCCCGGTACAAATGATGTACATGAGCACTCTTTCTTCTCATGAGATAAACCATGCTCAATTTGTTGTGTGACTTGGTCATATATTTGTCTCTGCTCAACGTTTAGTTCTTTTTCCAAACCTTCTAAGTCAACTCCATTCTCCTGAGCTTGTTCCATGGCTCTTTCAACTTCCTCCATGGCAGTGGCAGCTTCATTTTGTATAATTGGTCCTCCTAGTGGATCCTGACTCAATGAAGCAGAACTCTGACTGTCTTGAGAACTGTCTCTAGCAATCTCTGCTGCAATTGTAGCTTCTTGCTGTATTTCCTCGTTCAACATTTGCAGATAATTTAAAAAAAATGGGACATTCTATTGTATCCTTGGTTGCATTGAACGAATCTTCATAAGTAAAAACATCTCCAAGTAGTTCCTCTTCTCTACGCCAAGGCTTAAAGAGTTGTAAAAGAGCTAGGTAGTAAAATTCCCTTTTGTCTGGAGAATCACAACTCAATTTTCGATGATTAATCAAATGGCCTTTTCTTTGTTTTCCTAAACAGCCTTCACATCCAATTACAGCATATACACCTTTATTGATGTCTTCTGTGATGTTCTTTTTAAAAAGGTAGGTTTTCAGAACTTCATAGAGACAAGCGTTCTCAAGGTGAGTACTTCTATTTGGATAGTATGTATCCAACATGTTTGTCTTCAGAATATCTGTACTGTCTGGTTCTTTCTCCGCCAAATACTCTATTTCTTGTACAGATTTCAAAACTCGGTTCCGTGTTGCAGCAAGACCTAGACTCACCCAAATGATGGTTCTAGACTTGGCATATAGACTAGCTGATGACAACCGATCAGAACGTTCATACGCTCCAATTTCTCGATGCAACAACATCTTCAGACTGTAACTGTATAATTTCTTGATTAGACTCTCTTCATGTGAAATTTCCTCCCACATTTCTTTCAGTTCTGTCTTTTCTGATTTTGTGATATAAGACGTCACATATCGAGCCACAGCAATAGAGTTGTCAGCCACATATTGAATATCCATGTTAGCATTCCACATGGACAAAATGACTGGGTTGTAGTCATTTATGAATTTGGATTCCTCATTTGTTCCTAGGTTATATGAATTTTTGGGTGATTTTCTTGTCACAGTGTGTCGTAGAGAAGACATCAAATTGTGGACTCTTCCTTTCGATGTTACTGGACGTGGAAATGCAAAACGACATTTCGTGTAGAACTTGTCCTTGGATTTGTATTTTCGACGATAGTATTTCCCACAATGATGACTTTGAAAGCGTAAAACTTGCTGTCTTAAATTGTTTTCTTCTGCATTTTTCGGAACAGCACATGTAGAATACTGCACAATGAAACTCGTCACTTTCTCATCTGAATCTGTTCCAAATTTAGGTGCATCTTTAATCCATAGCAGCATATGTATATGAGGAGCACCTCTTGCTTGATACTCCTTTCTCCAAAAGAAATCCAACACATCTCCAAGGGGAGGATTTTTTTTGTTTGTAATTAAAGACATCATAGCTTCAAACCTATGATTGAAATACCTGCATACATTAACTGGATCCAAAGAGCACAGTTCTCTAGGTGTCTTGAATTCAATATTTTCAATGTTTTTATTTGCCTCTCGTAGAAATTCAAGTAAGTCTTCCCAAGCATACTCAGCACAGCTAAGAGTGAGGAACAATGTAGGAGTTCCTAGGTTTCTTAGCATACATTTCAATTCCCCATGACGACGGTACCAATACTCGTTAGTACCACGCTGACATGCCATGAGATTAATTAGCTGAGATTCCAAAACACTGTCTTGCAGTTTTACTTTATCCATAAAATCCCTTGCCGAAACATTTCGTAGATGTGCTCCACTTTTCAGTATATGATTTACTGCATAGGAAAGTCCAGACAAGTCACTCTCAAACAGTAGATGGAACAAATATAGAATGCATTGATGAAACCTTGGATCTTCTGCATATAATCTTGAAGTCCGGTATTCAGATGCAGGAATTTGAACAGGTCGGTCGTCATATCGTCCACCTTTAACTTTTGGGAATAATCTGTGGAAAACAACAAGCTTCTAAACTTTCTTCCCATACACAAATTGGACTTCCTTCATTTTTTCATCTGAAACAAGTCAATAGCATTCCCCATTACTTCTTTGGAATGCAATGGATGAACACTATAATGTTCGTAAATTTCTTCACTTCTAGAGACATCAACTTTTTCTATTTGTCCAGCAGAGACATCAGTGTCGTCTTGTGCAGTTGTTTCCTCATCTCCGACATACACATTTCTATAGTACTGTTTATTTTTTACGAAATACAACGTTGCCTTCTTGACTTTCCTAACATCCACTAATTCTTGCCAGATTTTCTTACTTTTTGTCGGAACACCATTAACTAGAATAACCAGAGGTTCCTCTTCTACTTTTTCAACACCAATTGTATCAATATTTTTCTTAAAATCTAGAGGCAAATACAGAACTCTTCCTTTTAATCCTCTCTGTAAATCTGAAGGAGGCAATTTCCCTGTCTTAGGCTCCATGCGAACAATAGCCTGAAAAGGATGCACACATTGAATGTGAATAGACTCAAGTATTTGAATCCATCAATTCAGAAGGAATGTCTACCAACTCCATATTATTATGAACAGCTCTAGCCGGCATTCTGTTTTCAATTAATTTATTATAGCAATATGTACAAATACGTTGATCAGAGCCCAGATCTAAACAATTTTCAACCAACAAATAAGTTGCAAAATCCTTCCACTCATTATTATTTATCTTTTCGCTTTTTACATATAAATCAACTAATCTAGTCTGATGCTTATAATGATTCCGTCGACAACAAACACAAGAAAAAGTAGGCCTTTCACTTGAATTCACTTTAATCTTTATAATTTCATTTTCAAATTTTTCGTACTTAAAATGTCTACATTCTCTTCTACATTACCTTCTATTACTGTATCAATTTCTGCACTAACTTCTTTTTCCACCAAAGTAACAAAACTCAATTTCATCACAAATGTTTTTGACATCTAATTCAGTTCCATGCAAAAGAGCACTGTTTAACTGTTTTAGTTTGAGTGCTGGACTTTTTGCATAGTACAACCTTCTCACTAATTTCCTCACTTTATTATGATGCACTGCTAACATCCTAAAATGGTGAAAAACACTCTGACATACTTTTCTTGAAAGACAAGCCAGTGAATGCCCTTGCAAACCTGTTTTTTCTCTCACTCTACAAGGATCTAACTCTTGTAAAATTTTCATTTTTTGTTTTACACTTTTCTTAGTATATGTCCGTAAGAAACTGCAAAACAAATCAATTGATTCCTGTCGGACACTACAAATACTACTACAATTCCATGTCTATACTGGAACCTTAGAACATCTCCCTAAAACTTCATCAGCTAACACCTCTTCTGTATTTCTAGGCACAATCTCTTCTTTTTAAACCGGACAACCGTCCTTCACCTCATATGCTCGATCACTGGTGTCAACTGCATGCACCAAATCATTATCTTGAAAGTAACTTTCTTCATTAAAAAAGGCTCAGAACTTGAACTATGCCTCCATTCTCCAGAAAAAACATCACAGAAATTAGTTCGATTAATTACACTCCTCCACTTACATTTTGATTGGAACACACTGAATATCATTACTAAACAAAACAATTTATTTTTCACTTTAAATGCTTCATCCACAATCTTAACTATGTTTTTTGTTTTCTTGTAGAAAGCGGAATTTTTGTTTATACCGTTTGATATTTTTTAATAAATTTAATACAATTCTGTTGTAAAACATTCATCTACGAATGTCAGAAAATTGTTTACTTCTTCTATTGCTTTCCAAGATATTGTCTCCTTGTTCACGTCTAACATTTTTAGAAGGATATCCTGTCTTTTTTTAAATTACAGGTGTTTCATTTTTCTTAGGTAAACAACTTTTTTTTGCTTGACATTTCAATAACTTCCTCAGAAAATTTTTACTTTGCTTACCAGGAGCATTTTTCTTTTTCTCTGAAGATTTTATTTTGGTTGGTTCTTGATTTTCTTTTTCCTTAGACCTTAATTTTCGTTTAGAATTTTTTTCTGTTCTTCTTTTAGAAGGCATCTTTTTGTTTGTTTGTATAGATGATTATAATCTGTGGAAAACAAAAAATAACATATTATACACTACTACAAACATATTACATAGCAATTACAATAAGTAAACAATATAAGCACTAGTATATAACAAAAGGCTCATTTACATTACATGTGCTTTGCTTTGTGTCAAAAACGATTTACTAATTAATGTTATATCTTGTTTATTTATAGGTGGCCTGTTTTTGGCCTGTAGATACAGAGAAATAATTAGTGCAGAGACACACATAGTGCTTGCACAGACAGAGATAGTAGATTACATGTAATATCGTGCACATGTGCCTAAGATCACACCAAACCTATTGCATTTTCAATGCTTGTTTACCTTGCTTCCATCAAGAAAGCAGTCAGATGTGTCACACATTTTCCATAAATTTAGAATGTTAGCACTCTAGTTGCTCATTATTTCAAGCTTCACTCACAGTGTAATCTTAGACAGATTAATTGGATTTTAGATATAATGTACCATGTCTGTCATTGCCAACAGTATGTGTGACACCGAGGGCGATATCTATTGCGTTTTCAATGCTTGTTTACTTTCATTCCATCAAGAAAACATTGAGATGTGTCACACATTTGCCATAAATGTTGAATGTTTGACATTAATGCTGGTCCAGAGATAGTATAAAGGTTTCATTGGCATATTTACAAACCGCTTGCACAATGTTAGATTTATTTTACTAATTAATATTATATCTTGTTTATATATAGGTGGCCTGTTTTTGACCTGTAGACATAGAGAAATAATTTGTGCAGAGACACACATACTGCTTCCACAGACAGAGATGGTAGATTACATGTAATATTATGGACATGTGCCTAAAATCACACCAAATCTATTGCATTTTCAATGCTTGTTTACTTTGGTTCCATCAAGAAGGCATTCAGATGTGTCACACATTTGACATGAATTCTGAATGTTTGACATTAATGCTGGTCCAATGATAGTGTAAAGGTTTAATTGGCATACTTACAAACCGCTTCCGCAATGTTAAATTTAATTTACTAATTAATGTTATGTCTTGTTTATAGATAGGTTGTCTGTTTTTCGCCTGTAAATTCTTTGAAATAATATCAGCAGAGACATATATACTGCTTGCAGACAAAGAGATGGTAGATTACATGTACTATGGTGCACATGTGCCTAAGATCACACCAAATCTATTGTATTTTCAATGCTTGTTTACTTTAGTTCCATCAAGAAGGCATTCAGATGTGTCACACATTTGCCATAAATTCTGAATGTTAGCACTCTAGTTGCTCATTATATCAACCTTCACTCACAGTGTGATTTTAGGCAGATTAATAGGATTTTAGTTATAATGTACCATGTCTATCCCTGCCAACAGTATACGTTACTCTGCCTAACATCACAATAATGGGCGAATCAAGCTTCACTCACAGTGTGATCTTAGGCACATGATCAGACTGTTAGATAAAATGTATATGTCTGTCTCTGTCAACAGTATGTGTGACTCTGCCTAAGATTACAATGATAGGTAAATCAAGCTTCACTTACAGTGTGATCTTAGGCAGATTAGTAGAATTTTAGATATAATGTACCATGTCTATCTCTACCAACATCAAGATCTATTGCATTTTCAATGCTTGTTTACTTCAGTTCCATCAACTAGGCAGTGAGATATGTCACACATTTTCCATAAATTCAGAATGTTAGCACTCTACTTGTTCATTATTATGATAATTTGAAATTGTGTAATGGTTTCATTACACTTGTAAATATACTAATTTTTTAAAGCTCCTTGTGCAACCTTAGTATAGGTGGAAGCAGTGAATGTATGGAGAAGGATAGGAATAGCAGATAGAAAACCATATGAAATAGTGTTGGAGATGCATAAAGTATTTCAGTAATGGTATCAATTGAGATGTAATATAAGATAAATAGGAACATATTTAAAAGACTCTTGCGCAATTTTTGACATGGGTGCAAGCAGAAAATGCATGCAGAATTATAAAATATGCACCCAGACAAGAATATGAAATGCCGTGAGAGATGTTAAAATTGTGAAAGTCTACTTTATAAAGACACAGCTATGTCAAAGATTGCGCACGCAGCTTGTAAATATACCTCTCTTTTTTTGTATATCCTACCTCAATTTATGCCATTAAAAAAAGCTTTAAACATCTCTCACATTATTTCACTGTCTCTACTGGCCACAAATAGGCCACCTATATATAAGCAACACATAACATTAATTTCTCATTACATGTAACATCTTGCTCATGTGCCTAAAATAACACAGTGACTGAAGCTTGATTCAGCCATCAGTGTGATGTTAGGCAGATGGCCAGAATGTCACATGTAATATACCATGTCTTTAAAAAACATTTACTTCCATATTTTTTAGGACATCAAGTAAGCATATTATTTAGCCAGATCCATTTCAAATGAAGCTTAACTCACAATGTCAACTTAAACACATGAGCAGCATATTACATGTAATTTACCATCTCTGCCTCTGCAAGCAGTATGTGTGTCTCTGGTCATAATATTTCACTGTCTCTACTCGCCAAAAATGGTCCACTTATATATAAGCAACACATAACATTAATTTCTCATTACATGTAACATCCTGCTCATGTGCCTAAAATAACACTGTGACTGAAACTTGATTCACCCATCAGTGTGATGTTAGGCAGATGACAAGAATGTCACATGTAATGTACCATGTGTTTGAAAAACATGTACTTCCATATTTTTAAAGACATCAAGTAAGCATATTATTCAGCCAGATCCATTTCAAATGAAGCTTAACTCACAATGTCAACTTAAACACATGAGCAGCATATTACATGTAATTTACCATCTCTGCCTCTGCAAGCAGTATGTGTGTCTCTGCTCATAATATTTCACTGTCTCTACTCGCCAAAAATGGGCCACTTATATATAAGCAACACATAACATTAATTTCTCATTACATGTAACATCCTGCTCATGTGCCTAAAATAACACTGTGACTGAAACTTGATTCACCCATCAGTGTGATGTTAGGCAGATGACAAGAATGTCACATGTAATGTACCATGTGTTTGAAAAACATGTACTTCCATATTTTTAAAGACATCAAGTAAGCATATTATTCACCCAGATTCATTTAAAATGAAGCTTGACTCACATTGTCATCTTAAACACATAAACGGCATGTTGCATGCAATTTACCATCTCTGTCTCTGCAAGCAGTATGTGTGTCTCTGCTCATAATATTTCACTGTCTCTACTAGCCAAAAACATGCCACCTATATGTAAGCAATACATAACATTACTTTCTCATTACATATAACATCCTGCTCATGTGCCTAAAATAACACTACTACTGAAGCTTCATTCACCCATCAGTGTGATGTTAGGCAGATGACCAGAATGTCACATGTAATGTACCATGTCTTTAAAAAAAACATGTACTTCCATATTTTTTAAGACATCAAGTAAGCATATTATTCAGCCAGATCCATTTCAAATGAAGCTAGACTCACAATGTCAACTTAAACACAGGAGCAGCATATTACATGTAATTTACCATCTCTGCCTCTGCAAGCAGTCTCTGCTCATAATATTTCACTGTCTCTACTCGCCAAAAACAGGCCACCTATATATAAGCATATATATATACCAGACTTTTTACCAGAAAACATTTTCCATACTAAATAGTTTTTAACACAGAGCACAACCTATTTAAATGACCACTACAAAGCAAAGCAGAAACCTAACTCATTTTCAAAATTCATTTCCATTATACACCATACAAAAACACAATATGCTTCTTAAAAACTCAATATAAATATTTATAAAGTAGACTGTTAATATCTCTCACAGCATTTCATATTTTTGTCGGGGTGCATATTTTATTATTCTGCATGCATTTTCAGATTGCACCAATGTCAAAAATTGCGCAAGAGTCTTATGAATATGCCCCTCTTTATTTTATAATCCATCTCATTCATACCATTGCTGTAATACTTATGCATCTCCCCACCATTTCATATGGTTTTCTATCTGGTATTCCTATCCCTCTCGATACATTCACTACTTCCACCCATACTAAAGGTTGCACAAGGCGCTTCAAAAAAAGAGCATATTTACAAGACCAATAAAACCATTACACAATTTCTAAACCAGCATTGAATCCAAGCATAAAAACAATTTATAAAGAAGTCTACCTTATAAACACACAACTATGTCAAAGATTGCGCACGCAGTTTGTAAATATGTCTCTCTTTTTTTGTATATTCTATCTCAATTTATGCCATTTAAAAAAAAATTATTTCCAGCAATGCATCCTTTCACATGGGGCAAGCCCTATATGAAAGGGCCTGCGTCAGTCTTACACCTGCTGTGAGGCAGGTGCAAAATTTTGACACAACAGCGTCCTAAAAGTGACATTTGTACAACCCTTCTTTGCGTCAATACGCCCCCTTTGCATACATTACACCTGACGCACGTATAATGTGGCACAGGGCTTTACAAAGTGACGCATCTACCTAGATGCGTCACTTTGTAAATATAACTCAACAAGGTGCAATTTTTACACCATTGCTGCGTCACAAAATATGACGCACCGGTGGCGTAAAAGTGACGCATGGCCTCATAAATGAGGTCCCCATGCGCACCACAGGGAAAAACAGTGTAAAAATTTGTAGTAAAAAAATTATTTCCAGCAATGCATCCTTTCACATGGGGCAAGCTCATGACCTTACCTTATGTAATGTGGGAGATGTTAACATTGTGAGAGTCTACCTTATAAACACACAGCTATGTCAAAGATTGTGCACACAGCTTGTAAATATGCACCCAGACAAGAATATGAAATGCCGTGAGAGATCTTATCATTGTGAGAGTCTACCTTATAAACACACAGCTATGTCAAAGATTGCTTTGTCTGCCTGCATATTTACAAGCTGCGTGCACAATCTTTGACATAGCTGTGTGTTTATAAGGTAGACTCTCACAATTTTAACATCTCTCACGGCATTTCATATGCTTGTCTGGGTACATATTTTATAATTCTGCATGCATTTTCTGCTTCCACCCATGTCTAAAATTGCGCAAAAGTCTTGTAAATATGTTCCTCTTTATCTTATATTACATCTATTTTGATACCATTACTGAAATACTTTATGCATCTCCCCACCATTTCATATGATTTTCTTTCTGCTATTCCTATCCCTCTCCATACATTCACTCCTTCCACCCATGCTACAGGTTGCACAATGTGCTTCAAAAAAATGAGCATATTTACAACTGCAATGAAACCATTACACAATTTCTAAACCAGCATTGAATCCAAGCATAAAAAAGAATTTATAAAGAAGACTACCTTATAAACACACAGCTAACATTATGGAAAAAGGTAAAAATAGAATTCCTTAATTCACAGAGACACACACTATGACACTTGTCAAAAATCTTTAAACTCCCTATCATTTTAAAAGAATCATTACTCACCTTTAAAAATGGTTTGGAAGATGTCAAACAGTGTTAGTCACAGTCAACAGATATTCTTAACCAGAATCTCTGAACAATGCTTCCTTCACTGGGAGCCTTTCAATAATGGCACAGATTCTTTCTGATTTCAGACCCATATTCTTGCACATAGCCAATAAAAATTGTTCCCCCACAAATTCAAAACCAAACTGCACATTTTAATTGGTTGAAGCTTTCAAGACTTTGAAACTCACATAACATTCACCCATCCCCCCAGTGTTCATTCACCAAGTAACCATGGTAACTCCCTCTAAAACCAGCACAGAGTTCACAAGTTCATTTTACTATGTTGCAAAAAAATCCATCAAGCCTACTTGACCTCTCAATCTACTAACTAATAAAATGCAATGTTTCTTTAAATGACTTTTTCTCAACCATTAAAATGACTTCTTTTAAAAAAAAGCATGCACCCTAATTTTCAGTAGAGATTTTTAACAAAGCTCCAATCATTTCTACTTATTTATCTGTACTGATTCTCAAACACTTTTTTTTCATAATCAAACTGCCATTTCATTTCCACAACTCATCTGATAAGAAGCACATCTACCTTCAAAATGACAAAAGTCTGGTTTGTGGGTCATAGCTATGTCCACTGGGCTCAAAAATACGCAACTAACAGAGGTATTTACAATCTTGATTTACCAAATGTGTACATTGTATGGATTGGACAGAGAGGATTGAGGAGTCACCAATTGATACCATTGGTAAAATCCTTTATGCATTTACCACACCCTGACCTTATAATTGTGCACTGTGGTGGAAATGACTTAGGCACTTTGACTGGGGGTAGGTCTGGAAATGCTTTTAAAGGACATCTTTGGGCAATTGATGTCACTTTTTCCAAAAACTGCCTTGGTATTTTCTAATATATGCCAAAGGCAAAATTTGAACTGGTCCAACCAATTTTGTCCACAGATTGAGAAAGCAAGGAAACATGTAAATAAATCTGTTTCTGCTTACCTCAGAGACTATGCTATGGGTTCCATTTACCACAACAAATTGCGTTACAACATGCAAGACATCTATAGGAGAGATAGTGTGCATTTTACGGATTCTTTCGCAACATAGTATGATGAACTTTTCAACTGTGTGCTGAGTTAGGTGGGAGTTACCATGGTAACAGGGGGAATGAGCACTGGGGGGATGGGTGAATAATATGTGAGTTTCAAAGTGTTGAAATATAGAACCAATTAAAATGTTAGTTTGGTTTTGAAATAGTGTGGGAAGAATTTTAATTGATTAAGTCCAGGGATATGTGTCAATAATTACAGGGAATCAGGGCCATTTGTGGTTGCAGTGTTTCAGGTGCATTTCAGAGATTCTGCTTAGGAAAATCTGGGGTGTCTGACTGACACAGTTCTAAATCTTCCAAAGCATTATAAATATAGACTGCTGTATGCACTATGGGGAAGATTAAGAAGCATATTGTGCTTCTTTATTCTTGCATTGTGTGTCATTTTTTTTGTAATGCTGTTTAAAAATTGCATATTGGAAATGTATTTTGGAAACGAGTTAGGTTTCTGCTTTGTTTTGTAGTGGTCATTTAAATGGGCTGTGCTTTTTGTCAAAAACGATTTACTATGAAAAATGTTTTCTGGTAAAATGTCTGGCTTGGCTTTTAAATTTTGGTCAAGGATTACACTGAGTGTCTGTGTGAAATAAGGAACTATATTTTCACATTTTTCAATAATGTCACCTGTGTCTGCTGACAGTTTGCCACCCTTAGCTTAAAGGGTACTCTGTGCCTGTGTCTCATGTCACTTTGCACATGCATAATCTCTCTTTTTCTGTTTGTCATTTCTCTCTTTGTGTGTGTGTCATGACATGTATCTCATGTGCCTAAGATCACACTGTTAGTCAAGCTTGATTCTGGGTGAATAATTTGCTTAGTTGATGTGTTTAAAAATATGGGTATACATGTATTCTTGAAGTCAGTTAGGCTTTAGGATATGTACTAGTAGGGAATCTTAGGCAGCATGTCTGTTAGGCCTCTTCACAAATAGGCTCAAAGCTGTGCAATAAAGATCCAGGGTGTGCCGTTAAAATGAAAAAGGAATGTTATGTCTTGCTTATATATATGTGGTCTGTTTTTTGCCAGTAGAGACAGTGAAATAGTATGAGCGGAGACACACATATTGCATGCAGAGACAGACATGGTAGATTACATGTAACATCCTGGTCATGTGCCTAAGATCACACTGTGAGTCAAGCTTGATTTTAAATGGATCTGGGTGAATAATTTGCTTAGTTGATGTGTTTAAAAATATGGGAATACATGTATTCTTGAAGTCAGTTAGGCTTTAGGATATGTACTAGTAGGGAATCTTAGGCAGCATGTCTGTTAGGCCTCTTACTTCACAAAAAGGCTCTAAGCTGTGCAGTAGAGAGCCAGGGTGTGCCGTTAAACTGAAAAAGGAATGTTATGTCTTGCTTATATATATGTGGTCTGTTTTTGTCAGTAGAGACAGTGAAATAGTATGAGCAGAGACACACATATTGCATGCAGAGACAGACATGGTAGATTACATGTAACATCCTGGTCATGTGCCTAAGATCACACTGTGAGTCAAGCTTGATTTTAAATGGATCTGGTGAATAATTTGCTTAGTTGATGTGTTTAAAAATATGGGAATACATGTATTCTTGAAGTCAGTTAGGCTTTAGGATATGTACTAGTAGGGAATCTTAGGCAGCATGTCTGTTAGGCCTCTTACTTCACAAATAGGCTCTAAGCTGTGCAATCAAGATCCAGGGTGTGCCGTTGAAATGAAAAAGGAATGTTATGTCTTGCTTATATATATGTGGTCTGTTTGTTGCCAGTAGAGACAGTGAAATAGTATGAGCAGAGACACACATATTGCAAGCAGAGACAGACATGGTAGATTACATGTAACATCCTGGTCATGTGCCTAAGATCACACTGTGAGTCAAGCTTGATTTTAAATGGATCTGGGTGAATATTTTGCTTAGTTGAAGTGTTTAAAAATATGGGAATACATGTATTCTTGAAGTCAGTTAGGCTTTAGGATATGTACTAGTAGGGAATCTTAGGCAGCATGTCTGCGAGGCCTCTTACTTCACAAATAGGCACTAAGCTGTGCAATCAAGATCCAGGGTGTGCCGTTGAAATGAAAAAGGAATGTTATGTCTTGCCTATAGATATGTGGTCTTTTTTTTGCCAGTAGAGACAGTGAAATAGTATGAGCAGAGACACACATATTGCACGCAGAGACAGACATGGTAGATTACATGTATCATCCTGGTCATGTGCCTAAGATCACACTGTGAGTCAAGCTTGTTATTAAATGGATTTGGGTGAATAATTTGCTTAGTTGATGTGTTTAAAAATATGGGAATACATGTATTCCTGAAGTCAGTTAGGCTTTGGGATATGTACTAGTAGGGAATCTTAGGCAGCATGTCTGTTAGGCCTCTTACTTTACAAATAGGCTATAAGCTGTGCAATCAAGATCCAGGGTGTGCCGTTGCAATGAAAAAGGAATGTTATGTCTTGCTTATATATATGTGGTCTGTTTTTTGCCAGTAGAGACAGTGAAATAGTATGAGCAGAGACACACATATTGCATGCAGAGACAGACATGGTAGATTATATGTAACATCCTGGTCATGTGCCTAAAATCACACTGTGAGTGAAGCTTGATTTTAAATGGATCTGGGTGAATAATTTGATGAGAGTTAGAGAGATGGAAACTGTGAGCAGACACAGGTGTGAGATGACACACAGGCACAGAGTGAGATCAGACACAGGCACAAAGTACCCTTTAACCTTAGAAATGCAAACTGTGAGCAGACACAGGTGATATTATTGACAAATGTGAAAATATAATTCCTTATTTCATACAGACACTCAGTGTGATCCTTGTCAAAAATGTTTAAGCCATGTTTTTTACCATAAAACATTTACCAGAATGAGATGAGACAGACGCAAACAGACAAATGACACACGCAAAGAGAGAGAGATGGGGCAGGCACAGCGTGAGATGGTACACTGGCACAGAGTTCGGTGAGACACAGGCTCAGAGTGAGATGAGACACAGGCACAGAGTGAGATGAGGCACAGGCATAGAGCGAGATGAGACACACAAAGAGAGAAATGACACACACAAAGAGAGAGATGGGGCAGGCACAGACTGAGATGAAACACAGGCACAGAGTGAGATGAGACACAGGCACAGAGTGAGATGAGACACAGGCACAGAGTGACATAAGACACAGGCACAGAGTGAGATAGTGCAGGCAGAGAGTAAGATTAATATTGAAACTGTACTGCACTCTTGCTGTGACACAGTTGCTGTGGTATAAACTAACTTATGTTGTAAACTAGTGTTTATATCGTTTACTTATTGTAATTGCTATGTAGTATGTTTGTAGTGGTCTATAATATGATTTTTTTTTTTTACCACAGATTGTAATCATCTATAGAAAGATAAAAGAATATGCCGTCAAAGGAAAGACGTGAAAAGAAATATAAACATGATTTATGGTCCAAGAAAACAGAAATACAAGACTCATCCAAAACAGAATCTTCAGTGAAAAAAATAATGCTCCTGGTAAGCAAACTAAGGACTTTTTAAGGAAGTAAATGAAATTTCAAAACAAAAAGATGTTGTTTCAAAGAAGAATAACCCATCTGTAAATAGAAAGAAAAAACTGTGCCCCTCAATAAATGTTAGACCTGTAGAAGGAGATGATATTGTCTATAGCAATAGATGGAGAAATCAATTTATTTAAATTCGTAGCCGAATATTTTATAACAGAATAGTTTCAAATTTATTAAAAAATGTAAAGATGTATCAAAAGAAGACTGCTTTTTACAAGAAAAAAGCATAGTGAAGATTGTGGATGAAGCATTTAAAGTGAAAAATAAATTATATTGTTTAGTAATCAATAGAATTTGTACACTAGATAAGGTAATCAATGTGTTCAAATTAAAATGTAACTGGAAAAGAGTAATTAATCGGACTAATTTTTGTGATGTTTTTTCTGGAGAATGGAAGCATAGTTCAAGTTGTGAGCCATTTTTTAATGAAGAAAGTTACTTTCAGGATAATGATTTGGTGCATGCAGTTGACACCAGTGGTCGAACATATGAGGTGAAGGACGGTTGTCCGGTTGAAAAAGAAAGAATTGTGCCTAGAAATACAGAAGAGGTGTTAGCTGATGAAGTTTTAGGGAGATGTCCTAAGGCTACATTGTATACTTGGAATTTAAGTAGTATTTGTAGTGTGCGACAGGATTCAATTGATTTGTTTCTCAGTTTCTTACGGACATATACTAAGAAAAGTCTAAATCAAAAGATGACGATTTTGCAAGAGTTAGATCCTTGTAGAGTGAGAGAAAAAACAGGTTTGCATGGGCATTCACTGGCTTGTCTTTCAAGAAAAGTATGTCAGAGTGTTTTTCATCATTTTAGGATGTTAGCAGTGCATCATAATAAAGTGAGGAAATTAGTGAGAAGGTTGTATTATGCAAAAAGTCCAGCACATAAGCTAAAACAGTTAAACAGTGCTCTTTTGCATGGAACTGAATTAGATGTGAAGAACATTTGTGAAGAAATTGAGATTTGTCATTTTTATGAAAAAGAGGACAGTGTAGAAATTGACACAGTAATACAAGGTAATGTGGAAGAGAATGTAGAGATTTCAAGTACAGGAAAATTTAAACATGAAATTACAAAGTTTAAGGTCAATTCAAGTGAAAGGCCTGATTTTTACTTGAGTGTGTTGTTGACAAACTCATTATAAGAATCCGACTAGATTAGTTGATTTATATGTAAAAAGTGAAATGGAAAATAATAGTGAGTGGAAGGATTTTCCAACTTATTTGTTGGTGGAAAATAATTTTGATTTGGGTTCTGATCAACGTATTTGTAAATATTGTTATAATAAATTGAATGAAAACAGAATGCCTGCTAGAGCTGTTCATAATAATCTGGAGTTGGTAGACATTCCTTCTGAATTGATGGATTTAAATACCTATGAGTCTATTCTGATTCAATGTGTGCATCCTTTTCAGGCTATTGTTCGCATGGAGCCGAAGACAGGGAAATTGCCTCCTTCAGATTTACAGAGAGGATTAAAGCGAAGAGTTGTTTAGTTGCCTCTAGATTTTAAGAAAAATATTGATACAATTGGTGTAGAAAAAGTAGAAGAGGAACCTCTGGTTATTCTAGTTAATGGTGTTCCGACAAAGAGTAAGAAGATCTGGCAAGAATTAGTGGATGTTACGAAAGTCAAAAAGGCAACGTTGTATTTGGTAAAAAATAAACACTACTACAAAAATGTATATGTAGGAGAAGAGGAAACAACTGTAGAAGAGGACAGTGATTTCTCGGCTGGACAAATTGAAAAAGTTGATGGCTCTAGAAGTGAAGAAATTTGTGAACATTATAGTGATCATCCATTACATTCCAAAGAAGTAAAGGGGAATGCTATTGACTTGTTTCAAATGAAAGAAGCAAAAGGAAGTCCCTTTAGTGTATGGGAAGAAAGTTTGGAAGCTCGTTGTTTTCCACAGTTATTTCCAACAGGTCAAGGTGGACGATATGACGACCGACCTGTTCAAATTCTGGACTTTAAGATTATATGTAGAAGATCCCAAGGTTTCGTCAATGCATTCCATATTTGTTCCATCTACTGTTTGAGAGTGACTTGTCTGGACTTTCTTATGCAGTGAACCATATACTGAAAAGTGGAGTACATCTACAAAATGTTTCGGCAAGGGACTTTATGGATAAAGTGAAACTGCAAGACAGTACAAAGTTCACGGTAGGGTTATCAAAATGTTCAGAAATAGAATGGCGCTCTACAGATAGTAGTTGTGAAGTAAATTTTGTAGCTAGTAGTGGTCGGTGCTCCTTGATCGGAGATAACCCTATTCTCTGGAAAAGAAGGGGGAGAGGAGCTCTACCTTCTGTATGTCTGTATGCAAGGTCAAGCGCACACAACCTAAGTAAGTTCAATAGTATGTTGTGTATCTTTTGATGAAAGGATAAGATCAGACTTCACTTTTGTTGTTTCTTTTCTTATTTATTTTATCCATTAACAGTATTTGTTTTTACACGAAAACCTGCCGACACGTGTTTCATCAATAGCGGGGTGAACCCGTGACTCTTCAGGGCTGGGGAGATAAAGTAAAGTAAGAAACAATACTATGGTAAGGTGAAAGTGAAGAGAATTGGTGTCCGTAAAGGGGGTCGAGTGATGGCCAGTGTGAGGGGATGTGCTAGGAAGGAGAAAATGACTGGAAAGAAAATCATGAAGATGTGAGGACCAATGGAAGGGTCAAGGGGATGGGCTAGGGGGGAGCCTATGACGCGATAAGCACCCGAGTGTAACATAGAATAAACAGTGAGTGTGATCTAAGAGATCAGTGTGGTGGTGAGCTGCTAATCGTACTCTTCATAACAATAATGATGCAGCGACGCAAAACGCAAAACCACATGGTGTGTGTCATGTGGGGACAAAGTGACAAGCTGAATATCCAGAAATATTTTGACATAATCAATGTGCAATAATATATCCAGCGGAAAAAAAGAGAAAGCATATACTCGAAGACAAAAAATATAATGGTAGCTCTAATTAGATGTGGTGTGCCCATTTATTGATTCATCGTGGAAGTGGAGTATTCAATGTGTGAAACTTGCTATAAATCGCAATGCAGGAACTGAGAAATGCGGGAATTGTACAAAGAGGCGAAAAACAAAAATTATAAAATTAGCTGTCTAAAATGAAAATCGGTGTGCATTGGATACAGCAGTTGCAAAATGGTAATTCATAGGGTCATAATCACGAAAGCTCATCAATCAAGTGGTGATAATGACAGAATAACTTTGATTACAATACACGCAGATATTGTAGGAAACCATAGCTAGGCTTCGGTGCAATTGTCGACACAAACCGATACCAAGGGCAATCAAGATAAGCTTATCAAACCAGACTCCAACTAGCATCATTAAAGAAAGCATAACTATCATACAAAATAGAACATTATGTTTTCTCCTTTTTACTACTTGATAAATGATAAATCAACTACTCTAGTCTTTCATGATATTTTCTATCTTCGTAGGTACAAGATAATCACACTAGATATGGTTAGTTAAACATACACACGGACTAGCATAGATATATATACACCAGATAGAGACCATGATGAACTGCAACTATGCGCAAAAATAGAGAAGTGTTATTTGTATAGTACACTGAGTATGTGGACACAATTATTATTATTTTTTATTAGTCAAATAAAAATTCAGATAAGAAATCTTGAAAATGTATGTGGTATTCTGTCCTCTTTATCAGTTATTAAACATTGAAAGAAGGAAAATAACTATGGAACTGTGCATGACAATGTAAGGTCACCACACCCCACGCACCACCACATCTAATTAGAGCTACCATTATATTTTTTGTCTTCGAGTATATGCTTTCTCTTTTTTTCCGCAGGATATATTATTGCACATTGATTATGTCAAAATATTTCTGGATATTCAGCTTGTCACTTTGTCCCCACATGACACACACCATGTGGTTTTGCGTTTTGCGTCGCTGCATCATTATTGTTATGAAGAGTACGATTAGCAGCTCACCACCACACTGATCTCTTAGATCACACTCACTGTTTATTGTATGTTACACTCGGGTGCTTATCACGTCATAGGCTCACCCCTAGCCCATCCCCTTGCACCTTCCATTGGTCCTCACATCTTCATGATTGTCTTTCCAGTCATTTTCTCCTTCCTAGCACATCCCCTCACACTGGCAATCACTCGACCCCCTTTACGGACACCAATTCTCTTCACTTTCACCTTACCATAGTATTGTTTCTTACGTTACTTTATCTCCCCAGCCCTGAAGAGTCACGGGTTCACCCCGCTATTGACGAAACACGTGTCGGCTGGTTTTCGTGTAAAAACAAATACTGTCAATGGATAAAATAAATCAGAAAAGAAACAACAAAAGTGAAGTCTGATCTTATCCTTTCATCAAAAGATACACAACATACTATTGAACTTACTTAGGTTGTGTGCACTTGACCTTGCATACAAACTGCAAGACAGTGTTTTGGAATCTCAGCTAATTAATCTCATGGCATGTCAGCGTGGTACTAACGAGTATTGGTACCGTCGTCATGGGGAATTGAAATGTATGCTAAGAAACTTAGGAACTCCTACATGGTTCCTCACTCTTAGCTGTGCTGAGTATGCTTGGGAAGACTTCAATTTCTACGAGAGGCAAATAAAAACATTGAAAACATTGAATTCAAGACACCTGGAGAACTGTGCTCTTTGGATCCAGTTAATGTATGCAGGTATTTCAATCATAGGTTTGAAGCTATGATGTCTTTTATTACAAACAAAAAAAAATCCTGCGCTTGGAGAGGTTTTGGATTTCATTTGGAGAAAGGAGTATCAAGCAAGAGGTGCTCCTCACATACATATGCTGCTATGGATTAAAGGTGCACCAAAATTTGGTTTACGAAGGAAGGGAGGTACCCTACTAATTCCAATAGGGACTGGGTAAGATCAACAACAACAACAAAATGTCCCAGGGTTCTATGTATGGTTATGTAAGCACAGTTTAGCAAAAAACATATATATAGACAAAAGCATTCTATATCATCAAAGGAATAAACTAAAACTTCATTGTGTCAGCCAACATTTGAATAATACACATGAATACAAGAAAATTGATATATCAAAAATACATTTGTATTGTTTATTTATACAGATATTTTAAAAAAAACAAGATATCGTTAAAAGCATACAAATCATACACATTTAATATACATTTTATTACAGAAAACTAAAGTTGACGCAGCGTTTCGGTGATATTCCATTGATGTTTCACCTTCTTCAGGACAGTTTTCTGACCAGTAGAAAATATGTGTATTATTATTCAATACCCGTGTTGCTGACACACACCTATCATAACTTTCTAACAAAATTCATTCTGATCTATCTATGTATTAAAATTCATTCTAATATTTACATTTATAACAACATTTCATTAAGATACATACTTCTTTATACATTCTAAGCATTTCATTATTTAATCTCTCACAAACATATATTTAGTATATCTCTAGTATATCTCCACCTTCATCCTTTGGGAACAGAAATTCCTTAAGTTTAGGTGGGTAGGCACTACTACATCTAATTTTCTTAAGACAACAGTTCTATTTATAAATATCTTAGTCTATATTGTAGTCCATTAAGAGTGGTGATAAATGTTCACCCTACCTCACTGTTTTCATGGGGATTCTACAGTGTCTGTGGAGTATTCCTTTGCAGTGCTGGAATCACTAACAATAATTATCTATAAGTGATAAAAGTTGTATTCTCAGACATGTAGTCATAGCATAAATGGGTTCTACGCAATCTCAGATTGATGTAATATACATGCCAATTATAATGATTTCAATTCATAAGGACCCTGGAGGGAGCCACTGTGTCTTTGTATTTAAAAATGCACTGGGCGTATGCTAAAAAAGCCAACAAAAAAACAAATAGACATATTGACTCAATGGAACATATTAGCTTTTATCGGTAAATAAACCATCCGAGAAGAGGGCTATTAACTTGCCTCAAAGACGCAACTATTCAAGAAGCCTGATGGGGTCTGCTTATCAGTCGCGGTTAGATGTCATCAATACTAGGGGCATCTCAAGGATATTTAACCCCAACTTCGTTCTCTACAAGAATTAAAATTTCAATAAGGGTAAAATAAGACTCAAGATGGAACTCTATTTACTGTTGTTATTAATGACCAATTATTTTCCAAGGGGAATATTAGAATACCTGGTCGTTTTATTTGGCCAACCGAGTTGTGCAGGTATATATTTCTTCTTCCTTGTTCCTTTTTAATTCTTTTCTTGAATAGGCCTGTGGGTATATAGGGAATTGTAATGCATCATTCCTTTCGTACTTTAAAGCACATAACTACTCTATTTTAGATTATTAAGGCTGCCTTCACTTCAATCGGTGTGTTGTAATTTTCTTTTTTTTTTTAAACTCTTTTTATTATGAATAAAACATAAACAAACAAGGCAATAAAGGCAGTACAGCTGGATATGTGTTCAAGGAGGAGGGAAAGTGCGTTACTAGTTAATACAAATCATCAGTGCTAGGGGGGAGGAGCAGGGGGAAATCAGATTTATAATACATTGAAGCTTAACCAACACTAGGAATGTCGGGTCAGGGGGAAAGAGGAACATCCGGAATATCCACGAGGGGAGGTGTACATATATCACCCTGGTAGGAGTTCCATTGGCCCCAGAGTTTACCCCACTTCTTAGGTCTGCCGCGTGCCACATACACCGTCTTCTCTCTAAACATACACCAGTCCATGTTCTTCTTCCATGCCAGGACCGTGGGCGGTCTGTGGGAACCCCACAACTGCGCAATGTCTCTCTTGGCCACCATATTCCCAAGGGTCGCCCACTGAGTCTGCGCCACATCAAAATCAGTCGGTTCCCAAACATTCAACAAACAACGCCTGGCTTCAGGCAACAACGCAACACCCGTGACCTCCTCCATCACAGCATGCACTCGATTCCAAAACACTACCACTTCCGGGCACTCCGAAATTATATGGAGGAAAGTACCAATTAAACCTCAGTCACGCTTACATAACCCATCCACAGAATAACCCATACGAATCAGGCGGGGGCCGGTCACATAAACCCGATGTAGGATCCTAAGTTGCACGAGTCGGAGACGGGCCGGAATCGCGACCTCCTTAGGTAAGGATATCGCTGATTGCCAGTCCTCGTCATCCAACTCTAGACAGTCACTGGTCCAGACCTCTCTGAGTTGCACCAACAGGTCAGCTCGATCGTTAATCAATTTCTTATATATCAGAAAGATAGTGCTGTCGGGAATATATCCGTCAAGCACCCGATCTTCGAGAGGGGATGATTCCGGGATAACAATACCTTCAGGAAAAACCGAACTCAACGCGTGGCGAATCTGTACATAACGGAATAATTCCTTATCACTCAGCTCATATTCGACCTTCAACTCCTCAAAAGTCTTAATCCTACCCTTGGCCCAGAGATCACTCACCCTGCAAATACCGATCATATCCCACTTCTCAAAACCTTTCGTCTTCCATAGGCTGCCCAGTCTTTCAGACGCATAGAGCGGAGTCGTTGGGGTCAGTCGATCCCTCCATCCCATTGCCGCATTCGCACATTGCCACACTCACACCGCTATCTTAGTGGGTCCCGAAAGTTTCCCTCCAGCCGATTTGGAATAAAGCGCCCTTTTATAATCTCCACCCGGTAGCAGGCACTTATCCATCTCAAACGCAGGATTTAACGCAGAGCCGTACATTCCATGATTAATCGCTCCCAGCTGAGAGTCCCAATAGTATCGCCTAATATCTGGAAGTGCGATACCGCCATCATACCAGGGAAGCGTCAGTTTGGCGAGGGCAATCCGCGAACGCCCATCCCATATCAACCGCCTCTGCAAACTCTCCACCTCCCGGAAATAGCTCGCCGGAATGACATCAAACGTGTTCTGAAGCGCGTATAAAAAACGCGGCAAGGACATCCTTTTAAAAAGAGCTGCACGCCCGAGGGGGGACAGTGGCAGTCTGCGCCAGGCCACAACGTCAGATTTTAACCATTGGAGCGGAGGAAGCAGATTACGATCATAACGGACCCCCGGGTCAAATGTAATAAAGACCCCCAAATACTTAAATCCCATCTGCATCACCTGAATGGGGCAACCGCGCGGCAAAGAGGGAGTGTCATCCGAGAGTACGTAGACACAAGACTTGGTCCAATTAATCACAAGGCCGGAGTTCCTCCCGAACAAGTTCAACACATCAAACAGTACTATCAACGACTTTCGAGGCGACGTGAGATACAACAAGATGTCGTCTGCATAGAGTGATATTCGATCCTCAAAGTCTGGGGTCCACTGAATACCGCTCATCGATGGCTCACACTGGAGCCATGCAGCCAGGGGTTCCAAGGCAAGGGCAAAAAGAAGCGGGGACAACGGACACCCCTGCCGCGTGCCCCTGCCAAGAATAAAGGACTCAGAAACCCGACCATTCACCACAATCTGAGCCAATGGTTCCACATACAAAAGTTTCACCCAGCCAATGAAACCAGGACCAAAACCAAAGTTTGCAAGGGCAGCCCAAAGATACGGCCATTCCACTGTATCAAAGGCCATGGTAGAATCCGAGGAAGCCAAGATGGCCGGTTCACGCAGTGACGCTGCTCTCGCGAGAACGCCATGTAAGCGCCGCAAATTCAATGCTGTATTACGATGTGGAATGAAACCATATTGATCCGGATGGATCAGGTCACTGATAACTTTTATCAAGTGGTTTGCCAGCAACTTTGCGAGGATCTTGGGCTCCGCATTTAGAAGCGAAATAGGCCTATAAGATGCACAGCGATCCCGCGGCTTCTCTTCTTTGTGAATCACCACAATGGTCACAAGTCGCTGATCACGGGGGAGGGAGCTGATGTCTCGCGATTCCAGGAACATATCACGAAGATACGGCGCCATTTTGTCAGGACGCACCTTGTAAAGCTCGATGGGGAGACCATTAGGGCCCATAGCTTTTCCCGAACGGACAGAACGAATAGCGAGTGCCACCTCGTCAACCGAAAGTGCTGCGTCCATCAGGTCCCTATCTGAATTCGACAGGCAAGGCAACGCAATGTCTCGTAACAGCAGATGTGAGTCTTCCTCTAGTCTATCGGAGACTGGGGAATACACATTTCGAAAATGTTCAGCAGAACACTCAACAATCTCAACAGGATCAGTCACTCGCACTCCATCAGCTCTCTCAATCACAGGAACCACACGACTCGCCCTCTCCTTTCTGTCTAACCAAGCAATCAGTTTCCCAGCCTTGTCTCCCACAGCATATAGCCGTCCCTGCTGCTCTCTACTCATAACTCTTAGCAGCGTCCATTACCAACGCCCTATAATCAAGTTTTTGAGACTGAGGACATGAACCCTATCATGAGTAATACCCAACTCCAAATACCTTCCAACTCAGCTATTTCAGTCTCGAGGCGGACCACCGCCTCATTTTTGCTTTTCTTGGCACCAGTGATTAAGGATAGCGCCTGTCCACGGATGACCGTCTTGAAAGCCTCCAACAGTGAAACAGAAGAGGACAGAGACCCCACATTCTCAGAAAAATACATATCCAGAGACTTGACCAACTCTGCCAGGGTTTTGGGCGTTGCGGAGATACCAAGGATTCATCGGGGCAACTCGACCCTCAGCCCCCATCCTCGTGTCTATCGAAAGCCACGGTGGGGAGTGATCTGAGATACCCCGAGCCAGGTGTCTAACTTCCCTAACTGATGAGGCCTGTGCTGCTGGCATCAAGACATAGTCAAGTCTAGAATGACTACCATGAGGCCAGAGTGGAAGGTGTATTGCGCCTGTCCCGGATGCAGCAGCCTCCAGCAATCTACCAGTCCCAGCGTCTCCAGAAAACCACTCAGCCAAGACTGTGATCTCGTAAGGTCCCTGGGGGGGTAGCGGTCCTCCCTGCCAGAGACGACAGAATTGAAATCTCCACCCATCACCAATACGCCATCTGGAAGTCCCAGAACTACTCTCCCCAAATCAGCAAAAGTCGTAGTCTGCAGACCAGGAGGGACATATACAGAAAGCAGTGAAACAGTCTTCCCCTCCCACCTACCAGTGAGAGCAGCATAGCGCCCCCTGTCGTCGAGGATTATGTCGTGTACCTCCAGGGGGAGTGAGTTCTTAACTAGAATACCCACCCCTCTAGAACCAGTAGTGAATCCGGAGTGTGCAGCAAGACAATATCCTCGCCGATTAATAGCATGGCATGTGTTTCCGATCAGATGTGTCTCTTGCAGTAACACTACATCAGGGGAGAGGCGTCTCAGTAGTTGCAACACCATACCATGTTTTATCCTATACCCCAACCCGTTAACATTCCAACACAGTAACTTCAACCCCATACCCCATCCCAGAAGTGAATGCAGAACCGACCCCATAGCCAACACAACACCCAGATCCAGAAGTAAAACAATACGTTGCCTTGAGAAAAAATTAAACACACCCAAACCCCCCTCCCGCCCCCCGACAAACACCCGATACAACCCCCCACCCTGCACCCTTGCGTTAGACTCAAAAGCCACCCAACTTGCAGTGTGCCTGTCGCCCTAACATTAAAATAGTCTACAAAAAGAAACCCGGAGGAGGAAAGAGTCCCACTCCCCCCGCCACCCCTGGGTATCCCACCATAAGTAACGCAAGTGTAAAAGTCATCGAACCACAGCTGCAAGTTATGTACAATGTTTGGTAACCAGGAACCACTGCTCATTCTTGCTCCAACGGGCCACCTTCAGCTCCTCCAGAATGTTCCGAGCGATCTTGCTGCGTAGGCAATGTATCAAGCCAGTCACTTACTCAGGGCGGTCAAAGAAAAACGTCCGATCCTCGTATTCAACCGAGTTGGGAAGAGAATTGCGTCTTTCATACCCATGTCCCTCAGTCGTCGCTTCACCCCCTGAAACTCCATCCTTTGCTTCTGAACAAACTGGGTGAAGTCTGGGTAGAAGCTCACTGTAGTGTTTTCGAACTTCGTGGGGCCGCCCACCCGCGATGCCTGCAGGATAGCGTCTCTATCTCTGAAGTTGAAAATTCGGGCGATAATAGGCCGCGGAGGGGCACTCCGCTTCGGCTTCCCACCCGGCACTCTATGTGCACGTTCCACCGCAAAGAAGTTGCTCAGGCCTTTGGGGGCGAGATGATTTAGGATGAGGTCTTTCACAAGGAGATCTGCAGCTGATTCTTCCGATTTTTCAGGGACCCCAATAATACCTATATTATTGCGTCTGGCCCGAGTTTCAAAATCCTCCAACCGATGAGCAAAGAGATCATTGGATGATCGTAGGTTGCGAACCTCCGTCTGTAAATCAGACACATCAGTCGTAAGGATGGAGGTCTTCAAATCCAAGGATTTGACCTTTTCGTTAGTCTTTGATGAGTCCACCCTGATCAAATTGACGTTGATTGCCACAGTGTCAAGCTTAAGGGTCAGAGCCTCATATTGCTGGCCAATGGAGGTCTTCATACTAGCAATGGCGCCCATGACATCCTGTAGAGTCAAATCATCCGACTCGGCTGAGCCGTCACCTGCCTCCAACAGAGTCCTACTCGCACCACCGGGGGACCCCTTAGGATGGGTATAGCGATCCATAACATTCGATTGAATAGTACCCCCCCGGTGAACGGTCTTGGTCTTTCGCTTCTCGCTATCGGGTTTGCCCGCCATAGTGGGTGTTGCGCCCCAGAGTGGCCTTTGAGACCTGGTAAAAATGGCTCCACACGATTCACCCACCGAGATCTCCAAAAGCGAATTTCAGCAGGATATCACCACGGCCATAAACACTCAGCAGTTGGCACACGGTAAAGTTTCGGGCCCGGCTGCACCCCGGGGCTAGAGCGGTCCTGAGATAGGAGGAGGCTGAGGGACCAAAAACTTAAACCGAAAGTCAACTCCAAGGTTGTGAACAGAGCCCCGCAGGCCGTTGATGTTCAACTACTGCCTGGGCACCATAATGACTCGAGCCCCAGATAGCTCCATGGAGCGGGCCACAAAAGTTCAAAGTATCGTAGTTGCGGTTCCCGGAGTCCAAATTAATTTCTGAAAGCAGCTATTATATCAGCTGGTTTGCGTCTTCAATAACCCGTCTTCGTAATCAGGATAGAATTCAGGATAGATGCAGGAGGTGGCGAGGGCCCCGGGAGCCCTGTGCTCACGCGGCCATCTCGGATGCTCATGCGGCCATCTCGGATGCACGCGAAGCTCCTCCTGAGTGTTGTCATTTTGAAGTGGTAAACGCTCCATAGGTGTAGAGTGGTGAGACTATACTCTCGCTTAACAAATCACAGCCTATATTTTTATATATAGTGGCAGTCAGACTTTTGTAAAAATAAACATCTCCTGTAGCATAAAGCTTAAATAGTAAGGGATTATTAAGGCTGCCTTCACTTAAATCGATGTGTTGTCGTTTTCAAGTAGTAAACACTCCATAGGTGTAGAGTGGTGAAGCTATATTCTCGTTTAAGAAATCACATCCTATCTTTTTATGGATAGTGGCAGTCAGACTTTAGTAAAATAAACATCTCCAGATGCATAAAGCTTAAATAATAAGGGATGTCTTGTTATATTTATCGTTTAATACCAGCCCTTATCGCGCTGTATTCACTAAGCGCTCACAGATATTCTTTCTTAATGCACGTATCCAAGTCAGAACTTATTTCTATAGTAGGTTACATTCATATACGTGCTAGTGGTACATTGTATTAACAGTGTGTCCTATGCAGCAAACGGGCGCTTATTACGTGACTAAGCTCGCAGTATTTTGGCAGAAAGTCTTTCTGGGTACCACTCCTCTGCCTGGTTTAAATATCCCTCTACGTCTAATATATAAAACTACATGATACTTGGCTTACCTTAAAAAGAAATTACGGCCTCCCTGCATCCATCCAAAGTCCCGTTTTCATCTATGGATTGCAGTGTAAGGCGTCTTCTATTTATATCCGGGGTCAAATAAGAAGGTCATTTCCTGTCTCTTGGTGTTTTCGTACCACGTGATAGTTGCTTTGCTTTTTGTGTCACCGTCGAGTTTATTTATTTGACAGTTATTTTATTTGGCACTTATTTTTCGTGTGCTAATTACGGAAACATAAATAAATAAATGAAACTATGTTATCCGTCAATGTCAAGAAAAAAACGCTCTCTAGTGTGGGCAAATCCCTACATTTACATGGCGGCCATCTTGCACTGTCTCTATAGTCTATTTGCAGTATACTATATTGATGTATTTGTAATGTTTAACCGCATGCGTGCGGCATGATTTCCGCTCCTGTGCTGAGATTTTTCATATCGCACTTTACATGACGAGCTGGGCTCGTCATGAGCGTGCGAGGAGGCTACCTCATGACGAGCCCAGCTCGTCATGAGCGTCGAAGGGGTTAATATCTACTTTGAGTTGTTTATCCAATGCAATATTTTTAATATTTTTTTACTTCATTTTTACTAAAGCTGGTGGGGACAATGCTGCCCAGATTCCTTGTTTGCCAAATTTCAGTAGTGGCTATATAGTGTAAATAAGTCAACACCTTTCCATGTCGGCCATTTTAGACAATCACTGCATACTAAGCAGCATTCTATATTAGTATGTTTCTAATGTCTAATTACTTTTATTTATAAAGAGCATAATTATTTATCAACGAGATAATAATGCTAATGTTGATATGGACAATATGACCGTAGCGGCTCGATAGTGTAAATAAGTTACCACGTTTCCATGGTGGCCATTTTAAGCCATCTCTGCATATTAAACAGCATTCTATATTAGTGTGTTTCTAATATCTGGTTATTCTTTACCGTTATTTATCAAGAGCATAATATTGTATCAAAGAGATGCTAATGCTGCTATGGACAATATGACCGAGGGTAGTTAATGGGCTGGTGTACATAACGGCAGTGTATACCACTATTCCCACATTCATGTTGTCCCTTGATCTGTTACTGATATTTAGTGAGTCAATGATAATTATACGGGCAGAGGATGGAACATATTGCATGGCTGCAATACATCAATAATCAATAGTCATTGAACACTGAACCCATAGTAGGTGTATACTTCTTGAGGGGAGTTCACACTTCCAATTACCACCTCTCTCAGTGTAAAGGTTCCCAAGATGGAAGCCTTCCATTCTTTGCCAGTATATAATAATTATTTTATTGTATTAGTTTTTCCCGATCTTCTCTGCTATTTAATCCTTTCTTAACTGTATTGAACAGACACATATAGTGCCTTTGGTTGTCATAACTTCAATGCTACACCATTTTAACTCCTCTACAGTATGTTTCTGTAGTGTCCAATGTTCAACAAGTGGGGCATTTTTCTTTTTGTGTTCTTATCGCGGATTTATGTTCTGGGATTCTAATTTTTATTTCTCTGGCCGTTTCGCCAATATACCCTTGTTGACATGGGCACATAATTAAATACACTAGATTTTTAGTATGGCAATTGATGAAGTTCTTTACATTATATTTTACATCATTAACAACTACTTAACAATATACTGGAGCAGTTTTTGCAATTACAGCAAGGGAAGGTGCCCACTGGTAGACTGGTGTTAGGTATTAGGGACTGCTTGCTTATTTTTGTTTCTCTCTAGGTATTAACCAGGCAGTTCCTGATTGTTCGATTCCTTCTGAACAAAAACATTGGTTTGGGAAGTATTCTTCTCTCTTTATGAGTTACCAAGTGCCAGTTTCTGTTTATAATGTTCTTGATTTTGTTGCTTATAACGGTAAAGTTAGTGACAAATATAATGGGTCTTTTTTCTTCTATTCTCGTTATTTTCTCTTCAAAGAAACTGTCTCTATTGAAATATTTAGCTCTTTTGTATAACCGTTTCACTAAATTTTTAGTCACTAATATTAGTACAATTACGTTTTAATCTGAGGAATTGGCCATAGGGAATATTATCCCTTTGGCTCACTGGATGGTTGCTTCTGTAGTGAAGCATTGTGTTTCTATCAGTACTTTTTGTGAAAAGTTCAACATTTAGAATACCATCTACATTCCTAATTAGAATGTCTAGAAATTCACATTCTTTTTGGCTGAAGTTCGAGGTGAACCTGAGATTGACATCTCCAAGGTTCAACCATTCAATAAAATCTGCTAGATGCTCGTGGGTTCCTGTCCAAATAAAAAAACGTCATCAATATAACGTGACCATTCAGAAATGTTTTCATAGAATGGCGCCATCTCGTTGTAGACGTGTGTCTGGGGGCACAAGTGGTCCCCATGCTGGTCCCTTTCACCTGTCTATAAAATTCATTATTGAATAAAAAAATATTATTTTTCAGCACCAAACTGACACATTCTACAAAGAAGGTAGCATGTGTGGACAGGTCCTCATCATTGTGTGATATTAATATTTGTATCATCTCAATGGTGTTTTTTTGAGGAATAGTGGTATACAACGCCTCGATATCTAATCTGACGAGGCATTGTGTATCTGAGCAAAAAGTTATGTTTTCGATTTTTTTGATCATTGCAGTAGTGTCTTTTATATATGATTTTTGCTCCTTCATCATAGTCTGAAGAAAGATATCAGCATACTGGCTAAGTGGCTCCGTGAGGGAATTGATACTCGATACAATTGGCCTCATCGGGGGGTCAGTTATACATTTATGGACTTTAGGGAGTCCATATAGTGCCGGAATTACCGGATTTTCATTTAGTAGATAGTTCAATTCGTCATTTCAAATGACTTCATCTTCCCTGGCATAACGCAAAACCTCCTTGATTTTACTTCCAAGAGCCGTCCATTCTATTCTGTTTGAACGGCAATAGTGATTCTCATCTTTCAGCATCTTATATGTTCTATCATTATAGTCTGTTGTATCCATAATGACGATACTTCCTCCCTTGTCCGCCGGTTTAATGGTGAGGGACGTATCTTGTTCTAATGTTTTTAATGCCTGATGTTTATTTTTTGTCAAGTTTTTATTTTGCCATATCTTCTTACTTAGCAGGTCTTCTACACTTTTTCTCACACTCCGTTCAAATGCTTCAATATTCAGTCAGCATGGAGTTCTGTTCTAATAACTCTTTTTTTCAGATTCCATAAAATTTTCCACTGTTCCTCATTTGTATTTTCTAGGGAGACAGTGGACATATTTTTTGAGGTTCCATTGATAATACGTTTGAGATGGTCCTCAGAGAAACCATATGTTTTTAACCCTTCCATTAATTTGATGCGAAAGGTATGAAAATACTCAACAGCTAACAAGCTGTACAGTTAAAGGTTTACAAAGGAATGGAGGTACCCTACTAATTCCAATAGGGACTGGGTAAGATCAACAACAACAACAAAATGTCCCAGGGTTCTATGTATGGTTATGTAAGCACAGTTTAGCAAAAAACATATTTATAGACAAAAGCATTCTATATCATCAAAGGAATAAACTAACTAAAACTTCATTGTGTCAGCCAACACTTGAATAATACACATGAATACAAGAAAATTGATATATCAAAAATACATTTGTATTGTTTATTTATACAGATATTTTTTAAAAAACAAGATATTGTTAAAAGCATAAAAATCATACACATTTAATATACATTTTATTACAGAAAACTAAAGTCAACGCAGCGTTTCGGTGATATTCGGTTTATAATTGGTCATTAATAACAACAGTAAATAGAGTTACATATTGAGTCTTCTTTTATCCTTATTGAAAAGGATAAAATCAAAATTGGATTCTTTAGAGAAGACAATAACTAAAACTGCTGGTTTGGAAAAGACTCTGTATGCATCTTTAAATTGTCGTATAATTTTACGACGTAATTTACATGTGGAAAGAGGTTTAGTAAAGGGAGCAATGGGTCATGTTGTTGATTTTGTGAATTATCGAAATAGAGATGGAATTGAATTTATAAAAATTCAATTTGATGGTATTGAAGAATATCCTTATTCCCAATTCCTTCACTGCCCTTTCCCTCTCTCCCATCCACCACTTTCCAGCTGTCAGTCACTAATTCCCCTTCCCTTACTGACCTTACTCCACTTCACTCACTCCTGCTTTTACTCCTTCTGTCCTCTCACATCCTCACTCCTCTTCCCTCACTCTCTCACTCTTAGCCTCACTCTTTCGGTCCTCTCACTCTCTCACTCCTCTTCTATCACACACACTCCCTATAACTCACCCACACTCCCTCACTTACCTTTCTTTGCTCCCTTACTCAGTCCTTTTCACTCACTCTTTCCTTCACTACCTCTATGTCCTCACTCCCTCAGCCCCCTTGTCTTACAATCACTTGCCTTTATCCACCCTCTATTACTCCTCTTTCCTCAACCTCACTGCCCTTCTCTCAGTCTACCTCATCCCCGTTCCAGTACTCCACTTCCCTCAGTTATTTTCATTCCCCATGTTTACTGCCCTTTCCCTAACTCCCCTCTCACACTCAACTTCTTTCAGTCTCCCTTCTTCACTTCCCTTCCCTTCTCTTTCCTTCCTTCGCTCCCTCACTCATTCTTCTTCCTTTACTCACCTTACTCAAATTCTCTCACTCCTTAAGTCACTCCCTCTGTCCTCTCACTTCCTCACCCCCCTTCCCTCAGTCCCTCTCTCTTAGCCTTACTTTCTCCGTCCCTTCAGTCTCTCACTCCTCTTCTGTCTCACTCACTCCCTATAACTCACCCACACTCCCTCACTTACCTTTCTTTGCTCTCTCACTCAGTCCCTTTCTGTCACTCTTTCCTTCACTACCTCTATGTCCTCACTCCTTCACTCCCCTTGCTCACTTGCCTTTATCCTACCTCTATCTTCCCTCTTTCCTCAACCTCACTGCCCTTCACTCACCCTCCCTCACGCATGTTCCCTTCCTCTGGTTCCCTCAGTTATCCTCATTCATCATCCTTAGCTCCCCTTCCTCTCCTCACGCACTCACCTTTTCCCAGTCCCTTTGCTTCACTCCTCTTCCCCTTCTTTCATTCCTTTGCTCCCTCAGTCATTTCCCTTCCCTCACTCACCTTACTCCCCTTTACTCACTCTTTCTCTCACTCCCTCTATTCTCTCATATTCTCACTTGTCTTCCCTCACTCCCTCCCTGTTACCCTCACTCCCATTGTCCCCTCACTGTCTTACGTCCCTACATTCACCCTCACTCACCTTCCATCCCTCATTGTCATGAATCCACCCTCACTCACTCCTGCTTCCCTGTCACTCGCTCCCCTTTCTTTACTCCCCTTTCTTCCTTTAGTTTTCCTAATGGACATTCCTTTAGTATCTTACTCACCTTCACTTGATTTCTCTCTCGTTCTCTTCTTCTCTGTCACTGAATGTATCCATCTCATTATCCTCTTAGTAATTTGCTCTCCCTCTATTTCTTTTTCACTCTCTCTGACCTTCACCATTCCTTTGTTTTCTTTTCTGTGTCCTTCACTCCTACTTTATCTCTTACTACCCTTTTATGACTTTTAATCTCCTGCTTTGTCTCTTGTATTGTGAAATACATATTGTAAATATAACTTTCTTTTTCACTCTCTCTGACCTTCACCATTCCTTTGTTTTCCTTTCAGTGTCCTTCACTCCTACTTTATCTCTTACTACCCTTTTATGACTTTTAATCTCCTGCTTTGTCTCTTGTATTGTGAAATATATATTGTAAATATTATAACTTACTTTTTTTTCTCTTTCACAGATATTAAATTTACTGAAAATATGTAATTAAGTTTACATTACTTATAAGGTAAGTTTGACATACAAAATTAACTTTCTCAACACTCTTTTCGTTAACCTCACTACTCTTCTCTCACCCACCCACACCCCCGTTCCCTTACTGTGCTTCCCTCACTTATTCTCAATCCCCATGTTTACTCCCCTTTTCCTCACTCCCCTCCCACACTCACCTTCTTTCAGACCTACTGCTTTACTTTCCTTCCTCTCTCTTCCCTTCCTTCGCTCCTTCACTCTTTTCCCTTCCCTTACTCTCCTTACTCATTACTCATTCTCCTTCCCTCACTCCCTCTCTCTTAGCTTCTCTACCTCCGTCCCCTCATTCTCTCACTCCTCTTCCGTCACGCTTACTCCCTTTAACTCACCTACACTCCCTCACTTATCTTTCTATGCTCCCTCACTCAGTCCTCTTCTCTCACTCTTTCCTTCACTCCCTCTGTCTCCTCACTCCCTCACTCCCCTTGTCTCATGCTCACTTGCCTTTATCCACCCTCTATCACTACTCTTTCCTCAACCTCACTGCTTTTCTCTTACCCTTCCTCACCCCGTTCCCTTACTCCGCTTTCCTCACTTATACTCTTTCCCCATGTTCACTCCCCTTCCCCTCACTCACCTCCCACACTCACCTTCTTTCAGTCCCCCTACTTCACTTCCCTTCCCCTCTCGTTCCTTCCTTTGCTCCCTCACTCATTATCCTTTCCTCTCTCACTGTACTCCATTTCACTCACTCCTTTAGAATATGTAAAGAATATAGCTCTTTTTGGAGACTTGAAGGTAGTTCTAAAAAGAACTGGTTTTTTTCTTCTTTTTTAGTTTCTATTTATCTTTTTACTTTTTCCGAACGTTTTTTAATTTTTTGGGGTATTTTTTCAGAACAAAAACAAAACCAGGGAATGCCAAACTTCTCAACAGGAGCAAAAAAAGGGGAAAAATTAGGGCTGAGGGGCGCAGCAGTGTTCTTTACTTTTTTGACCAATTAGTAGAATACTCTGCTCCCCATAACAAAGCAGTTCGTCACACTGCTTACAACGAATTGTTATGTCAGAAAAAACAGGCTGAATATTAGGTATCAAGTCTACTGGTCTTCCTCTCACCGATGATGTCGATGCTCCAGTGGAAGTGGAGGGGCCATCTCTTGGGGGATTGCGTGCCAGGTCCCTGGTGCTCTCCCTTGCGAAATTATTTGGGTGCCTCCTCTGTACATGTAGGAATCAAGTTGGCATTCCCAAAACTATATTTGCGGGTGGGATCCCCACGTGACAAAGTTGTGTCACATATCTTGCAGGTCACTTTTGCTGCATTAACTTTTTTTTGCCCCTCTGGGACACTAAAGAACTTCCAAATGAAGTGCTCTTTCACTTTTCTCTGGGGAGAGTCCTCAGGTAGGAATTCTAGATCAGAGTCTGAACAGGGCTCTCTGGAACCAGACATCTTTCCCAAAAAACAAGTATTTCCAAGAAGAATGGAGAAGAGGTGTTCTCTGAGCAATTGCAAAGAGGTAGTGAGGGAAATGGGTGGAGACTTTTCATAGTTCTGTAAAAAACTGTTATTAACCAATCAATAGTGTTGATATAAGGTCACATGGCTTGATGCGTGCTTACGCTACGCGCTCCGGGGCGCTTACGGGGGCGCTTACGCGCCACGTACGTAGGCACTTACGGAGGCATTTCCGGGGGCGCTTACGCGGCGCGAATAAATGACGTTTTTCTCGATTTTCGGAAATGTGTTTATAAGTCAAAATACGGTGATTAAAAATCAAAAATACAACTTTTGTGAGTATGCCACTGAATGTCTTTGCATTATTATTTACTTTAAATACTTACATATATTTTTTTCGATCATGGGAATAGCGCTCACGCTACGTGTACGGCTGCGCTTACCGGTACGCGCTCCCTGAGCGCTCCAGGGTTTAAATATAAAAAAAAATACAGGAAAAATACATTCAAAAAGTAATATTATAAAAATGAATATTGGAATAATTAGAAAAAAATATAATAATTTATAGCTATAAAAATTACCGTTATAGTTAGGAATTAGCATTTAAAAAACCTTTGAAATTCACTGAAAAAACCATAGGTTTGACACTCGTTATAGTTAGGAATAAGCATTTAAAAAACCTTTGAAAGTCACTGAAAAACCATAGGTTTGACACTCGTTATAGTTAGGAATTAGCATTTAAAAAACCTTTGAAATTCACTGAAAAAGACCATAGGTTTCACACCAGTTATAGTTAGCTGAACATTTTACTCATACAAAACCATTGAAATTCCCACGTTATAGTAAGTTGGACTCACTATAACTCGCGTGCCCACAATCCACTGCTAATGATGTCACATATTACATCATTCATGACATGGTCAGTGACATCACTGATGACATCACTGATGACATCTCAAATGACATCACTGATGACATCACCGATGACATCTCAAATGGCATCACTGATGACATCACTGATGACATCATCCATGTGATAATACGATGCACCTCCTCACACTCTAATCTAACCTTTGATGCACCCAGTGTTAAATACAAACTACCATTCCTGAAATTATTGACACACCAATACTAGTAACTACATACGCACTCACTGATTCCTAGGTCTACACACACATCCACTCATTCACCCATACAATCACTCATACATACAGACACTCATCAATACAACATTATCATATGCACTCATACACCTATACAGACACTCACACACTGCCACTCATCCATGGAGTTACTCACACACCTAGTCAGTCATGCAAAGAATCAATCACACTCCAATGTCCTCATCTATACAGTTATACAGACAACAGCTCAAATATACAAACATATACTAACACATACTTACTCTCTTTTACAATCACTGATACAAGTAGATATTGATCCATACATCCACTTAGGCAATCACAGACTCTCATGTATAGTCATTTATATATGCCAACTCTCACATGCACTGTGTTTTACATATGTACTTACTTGGACATGTAGCACTGAGATATCCATTCACAAACCAACACACCCATGCACACAGTCAACCGCCCATACAGTTGTTTCCTCATGCACTCTTGAACTCATACACCAAGTGAATCAACTGCTCACACATCTATACACAGAGTCACACAACTCCCAGCCACCAACACACACACCCAGCCTCTCATACAAATACTTGGGCAACCAATCAATAACCCATATAGCCACTCATATAGCTACTGATCAACACATGCAGCAGCTTACACAACAACAGACATAATGATGCACACATTCAGACAATTTACCCACTAACCCATGCATTCAGTAAGACACATTTAATCACTCACTCATACAGTCAGTCAGGCACCTACTAAATCCTTCACCCAGACACTTATACATTCACTCATTCTTCAATATGTAAAACATATTTAAACTTACAGAAACACACAGTCACTGGATGATGTCATCAGTGATGTCATTTGAAATGTCATCAGTGATGTCATCAGTGATGTCATTTGAGATGTCATCAGTGATGCCATCAGTGATGTCACTGACCATGTCATGAATGATGTAATATGTGACATCATCAGCAGTGGATTGCGGGCGCGCGAGTTATAGTGAGTCCAACTAACTATAACATGGGAAATTCAATGGTTTTGTATGAGTAAAATGTTCAGCTAACTATAATTGGTGTGAAACCTATGTTTTTCTCAGTGAATATATATATATATATATATATGTATATATATATATATATATATATATATACTTGTACGTGGTGGGAAAGGTAAAAAAAACTAGACGTCCGTTTTATTCATTAGGTCCCGGGGGGGACAAATTACGGGGGATTTTTTTTTGCATAATAGGGGCTTGTAAGGTGCTCCGAGCACTGGGGAACGGCACTCCTCTGGTTTTATTTTGAAGTATGCGGGGGGGTTACGGTCCTACTCCCCGCAGTCTCGGGGAGCGGCACCCCTCGGGTCTTTTTAAAAGAATATATGTTTTGAGCTCTCCCTCCCTCTCTCCCCGTACACGTCGCGGGGAACGCCACCTTTCTGGGGCAGTAATATGTAGAATGACCTTCCAGCTCCAGGTACTTGCACTGTCTGGGTTTTTTTTATTAATGTTGGGAGGGTGGGCTTGATAATACGTCCTTGTTAATTCCCATAGAAGCCCATGTGCTGGTGTTAACATGGGCTTCTATGGGAAATAACAAGGCCGTATTATCAAGCTCATTATCGCCGTTTTATCAGAAGTTTCCTGCCAATAAAACAGCGATAATTTTAACACCCTTCCTTGATAATATGCACCTAAGTTTACTGGTCAAAAAAAGAGCAATGGGCCATATTATTAACAAAAGGCGATACATTATCGCCGCTTTTATCTGCAGGAAACTGCTGATAAAGCGGCAATTATGGGCTTGATAATATGCCCTTGTGAATTCCCATAGCAGCCCAGGTTAACATCAGAACCTGGGCTGCTATGGGAATTTACAAGGGCCTATTATCAAGCCCATTATCGCCGCTTTATCGGCAGTGTTAAAATTATCGACTTTTTATGGGCAGGAAACTGCAGAGAAAACGGCAAAAATGGGCTTGATAATACGCCCTTGTTAATTCCCTTAGAAGCCCATGTTCTGGGGTTAACATGGGCTTCTATGGGAATTAACAAGGGCGTATTATCAAGCCCAGACGCGGCTCATGGAGGGAGTTGCGGTGGGACAGGCGGGGCGGGGAGGGGCAGGGTGGGGGCTGATAAACAACGGAATCTGAATGATTGCAGGTAAGTAAACAATTAAATTATTAAAATGAATTTCGGGCCATATTATGAACAAAAGGCGATAAATTATTGCCGCTTTTATCGGCAGGAAACTGCCGATAAAGCGGCGATAATGGGCTTGATAATATGCCGTTGTGAATTCCCATAGCAGCCCAGGTTAACACCAGAACCTAGGCTGCTATGGGAATTTACAAGGGCCTATTATCAAGCCCATTATCGCCGCTTTATCGGCAGTTTCCTACCGATAAAAGCGGCGATAATGTATCGCCTCTTGTTGATAATATGCCCCTTTGTTCTGTGCCCTGCATCGCATTATGCGATGCAGGGAGTGCTACGAAATTCTGGGCATATTATCAAAGACCGGTGTTAAAATTATTGCTGTTTTATCGACAGGAAACTGCAGATAAAACAGCGATAGTGGGCTTGATAATAAGCCCTTGTTAATTCCCATAGAAGCCCATGTTCCCACCAGAACACAGGCTTCTATGGGAATTTACAAGGGCATATTATCAAGCCCATTATCGCCGTTTAATTGGCAGTTTCCTGCCGATAAAACGGCGATAATTTTAACACCGGTCCTTGATAATATGCGCTTTCATTTTATTAATTTAATTGTTTACTTACCTGCAATCATACAGATTCCTTTGTTTATCACCCCCCACACTGCCCCTCCCCTGCCTCGCCTGCCTGCCCCATCTCATCTCCCTCCACGGGCCGCGGCTGATGAAGCCCATTATCGCCGTTTTATCAGCATTTTCCTGTATTTGTCCTTTTTTTCAATAATTTGTAGCCTCTGTTTTTATAGTTCCCTCTCTCTCCTCTTACTCCTTTCTCTCTCTCGGTACTACTGTCTTTTTCTTATATTGTACTCTGTGCTGATATTGTCATTCTTTGTGTATATATTTTCTTGTCTCTCCTCTTATTCCTTCTGTCTCGTCTATTTCTTCTCTCTCTCTCTCTTCTTATTTCATTTTTTTTTATACTCCCTGTTCTGTATTCTTTCTCGTTTCTATCCCTCTGTATATAGTCTGGGCATATTTAGAAGCTCCTTGTATGTCTTTGTTGTTTTATTGTGTTAGTTTTTTTGATGTAATAGTGGCAGAAATAATGTAGTAAAATGCATATGTATTTGGAAAATGAGTCAGTGTTGTTCACTGATATGTAGTAATTATATATATGGAATATGTATAGTCCGTTAAACGTTTTTTAGTAGTAAATGGTAAAATACATGGTCTGATTTTTGTTGTGTAATATCACACTGTGCATGTGTGTACCTTAAGGATTTATGGGCCATATTATCAAGGACCGGTGTTAAAATTATCGTAGTTTTATCGGCCGGAAACTGCCGATAAGACAGCGACAATGGGTTTGATAATACACCCTTGTTAATTCCCATAGAAGAGCATGTTAATACCAGAACATGGGCTTCTATGGGAATCAACAAGGGCGTATTATCAAGCCCATTGTCGCCGTTTTATCGGCAGTTTCCTTCCGATAAAACGGCGATAATTTTAACACCGGTCCTTGATAATACGCCCCTATGGGACATATCATCAAGTCTGGGCGTTAAAATTATCGCCAGTTTATCGACAGAAAACTGCAGATGAAGTTGTGATAATGGGCTTTATAATATGCTCTATGGAATTCCAATCGAAGCTCATGTTAGATGTTCTTTCCTGTTGATAACGGTGCGATAATTGTATCACCAAGGCTTGATAATATGCTCCCATATTCGCTCCTTATTGCAGATTTTATATGCTCTGGGTCATATTATCAAGGCCTGGTGTTAAAAATATCGCCGTTTTATTAAAACAGCGATAATGGTCTTCATAATACGCCCTTGTTAATTCCCATAGAAGCCCATGTTATGGTGTTAACATGGGCTTCTATGGGAATTAACAAGGGAGTATTATCAAGTTCATTATCTCTGTTTTATCGGACGTTTCCTGCCGATAAAACTGCGATAATTTTAACACCGGGCCTTGATAATATGGACCTCTGTTGTCATACTCCCTCCTCTCTTGTCTTACTCCTTCCTCTCTCATTATACTATCTTATTTTTCTTATATTCTGTTCGCTTTTTATACTTTTTTTTCATACTTGCTCCTATTTTTGCATGTTTGTCCTACTGTTTATATTGTCTTTTGTCTTTATATTCACCACTGTCGTTTTAGTTGTTACTGTTTTCTTGTAGTGCTCCCTCTCTGCTTATACGGTCAGTCTGCCTTTATATTTGTCTTTTCTCTATATTTTTGTCTCTGTGTCTTTTTACATTCCTTCGTCTTTCTTCATATATACTCTTCTGTCGTTATATTCTATGTTTCTTCTTATTCTTGCTGTTCTTTGCAGGTATTCCCTATTGTTTTCTCATACTTTTCTTTTTCTTCTAATACTCTTGTGTCTGTTCTCACATTTCTTCTGTCTTTTCTTATACTTTGCACTCTCTACTAATTTTGTCGTCCTTTCCTATTGTGACATTTCTCTCCTCATTTTACCCCCTGTTGTTATACTGCTCCTTGTGTTCATATTCTCCTCTCTCTTTTCTTACTTCATAATGTGTCCTCTTACTAGTGAGTTTTTCTTATATTGCCTTTTGTCCTATATTCCTTCTGTCTGTGTTCATATTTTCCACAGTATCTTCATATTTCTTTTCTATTTTTATTTTCTGTCCTCTCTGTTTATACTTCCTAAATCTGTTCATATCGTTTGCTCACATCTGTTACTGCTCCTTGATTCACTGTATAAACTCTGCAGCACTTTCCTCATATTCTGTGTCTTTTCATGCTGACCTCTCTCTTTATATTTGTTTGTCTTGTCATACTTTTGCCTCTTTCGTCATACACTTTTCACTCTTTATAATCCTCCATCTTTTTATACTCCTTCTTTTCACCTCAGACTGTATCCTCTGTTCTTCTTTACCCCTTTTTTCCTTTTGCTTCACTTTTCTTGACATTGTTCGTGCTTTCTTCTGGTACTGTTCTCAATGTCCTTATACATAGTATCCTTTGCTAGTATAACTTTTTTGTTCTTATACTTGCGTTTTTTTCACATGTTCCTTCTTTTTTTCTTTAGAGACTTTCTCTCTCTCTTTAGTGTCCTCTCTGTCCTGTTACTCTCTTTTTATACTCTTTGTTCTTCTCATATTTCCATTTTTCTCTTCATACTCTCCTTTACCTATTCATACTTTCCAGTTTATCCATACTTCCTTTATTCTGTTATATTGCAGTGTCTATGTATACTCTCTTTTTTTAATATATTTTCCCTTGTTTCATACTCCTTCTTCTTTTGTTCTAAGTCCTTTTATTTTTATAGTCCCAGGTTTGTCCTTATAATCCTCCCTCTGTTCTTGTAAGTAATATAATAGAATATTTTATATATTTATTTTTGTAATGTTATATATATTTTTTTATTATAGAATCAGTTTATTGATACTGAAAAAACTGTATGATGCCTACTTAGTTTCAAAGGTGGAAACAACGAAAGAAAGGTGTATATTTGAAGAGAAGTCATCAACAAGATTTGCATAAACAGCAATGTGTTAACAAAGAGAAAGAAAGTCCTGGTAAGACAAGGAACACTTTTTTGAGGAAAATATTAAAGACTAAGAGTAGTGTGCACAAACAGAAAAATATTACTAGTGTATCAGCAACGAAAAAGACAAATACAAATAAAGAGAACAATCATGGAAAATCAAGTGCAGAGAAAACTGTGTATAGTAAAAGGAGGAAAAACCAATTTAATGGAAATTAGGAAAAAAAATGTAGTAATAGATTTCTCTCAAATTTAATTAAAGAAATTAAGGTATGTAAGAAAAAAACTATTTTATAAGAAGAAGAAACGAATTGAAAATGTCATTCAGAAAGCTTTGGAATTAAGCTGCGGGGTGCCGCAGCACGGAGGTTTGCTTGCTAAATCTGGAAATCCTCTGAGGGCGAATTAAAAGGAGGATATTTGTTGTTGCTTTAACCGCGGGCTCTGGGAGAGTGACGAGGGTCTCCTACCTGCATCCTGGACTCTGCGGACTTGTTGAGTGACACCGGAACAACAGAGGCGGACTCCAAGTCCCAAGATTCTGTGCCTGCTTACACCTGGACCGGGAGCGAGTAACGCCCTCACCCTCAGGCGCAATAATTGACCTTGTCGCACCCGCTTCACAGGTGCTGCAGCGCGGAGGTTTGCTTGCTAAATCTGGAAATCCTCTGAGGGCGAATTAAAAGGAGTGTATTTGTTGGTGCTTTAACTGTGGGGTCTGGGAGAGTGACGAGGGGCTCCTACCTGCATCCTAGACTCTGCGGACTTGTTGAGTGATGCCGGAACAACAGTGGCGGTCTCCAAGTCCCAGGATTCTGTGCCTGCTTACACCTGGACCGGGAACGAGCAACGCCCTCACAGGTTATTACTATATAATCGTCCCATAATCCCCGTGTCGCGGGAGCGTCCCGGGAGAAGCCCGGGACAAGGGCGGGAACCATTTTTGGCCGTTAGTGGCCGGAAGAGGCCGGGCCGGGCCACACCTCTAGGTCCCTAGGTTTGTGGACATGTGTTATCTTGTCCTTAATACAATATAGGTTCCAAATAGCTATTATTGTATTTTTGATTTACAGCAATCATTGTACTTAGGATATCGAGTATCTTTTATTACTACTCATTTTATGTGTATTTTATAGTATTGTATCCCTTGGCGTGCGGTGACATTATAGTACCAGTGTCGATAACAATCATAATATTTGTTTTTGTACCCATAGTGATAAATAATGGGGAAGAATATTCCTGCCCAACCTGCTCCTGTCCTAAGACAAAGATTAGCTCCAAATCCACCGCTTTCCAGTCTGACAGCAATTGACCGTATGCTGCAGAAAACCATAGGGGTGGTGGCTTGTGCCATAGAAAATACAGAAAAGGCGCCTTTCGCTCCCTGCTGGTACCCTTCCCCCCCTGCCTCCCACAAATATATCGATGTTTACTATTAACTCCCAGGACTCGATATTGGCCCCATCATTTGCTGCTCTTCCAGGGGTCCATCCTATCCAAACAATTCAGGATATTGCTCCTACGATGGGTAATGTATCTTCCGAACCCTTGCCCTCCTTAACAAGGTTATCATTGACCCCCACTATTCTCCTAAATGAGGTTATTCCTGATCCTCCACTTTATGTTGAGGAACCTATAGGAAATGTGGGTTTGTGACAGTGACAGTGACAGTTTGCGTGTAACGACCAGAGGGCAGAAGGCTAGGCGCAAATCTAAACATATTAGTAAGGTAGGCCCAACTGCAAAAAGCGCTAAAGGGAAGGCAGATGGCAATAAACAAAAGAAAGCTGCTGCTAAATCTAATGGGATGAAAGGGAATAAAGTTAACAATAATCAATCAGAGATTGTATCCACTTTAACTGGTGATAGAGGTTCACCAGCTGATCCATGCTTTTGGGAAAGAATGGAGACCCTTTTAATGACACTCTTAGAACCCATTAGACTAAAGGTTACGAATATTGAAATAAGGATGACCGACCTGGAGGAAAAAATTATTAGGAACCAGCAGTTTAATCAGGACACAATAGTTACTATATTTCCCCGATCTAATCTCACTGTCCCTAATGGAAATCCTAATAATACCTCAAGGGTCTTAGTAAATCAGAGTCAAACTAAAAATTCAGTGGCTAAGGGACGATTGGAGCTCAATAAACATAGGGGGTAATCCGGAATTAATGTATCGGGCTTGTCTAGCTCAACTCTACCGGCTGTTAAGGAAACGCCAATCTTAAATAGAGGAGCTTGAGGACATAAGAGAGGCCAACATAACCTCAAAACTCCCTATCTTAAATTTGCCTCCTGAAGCGACGCCCTATACGGTGGTCTTAGTTAATGTTCCTTCTCTAACTTCTAATGTTTTTGAACATTGGTCTACTTTAAGGAATAAATCCCTCCACTATCTATCAGCTAAAATTGAGTTCAATAACTCCCTCTTCTCGGAATTTAAAATGGTCAGAAGGGTGAGCTGGCTGGGTACATCAAATACATTTTTAAGTGGGGACTATGTAATTCTTACCTTTCGGTCCCCACTATTGGTTCGTAAAATAATTGAGAGGGGCTGGACTGGGTCAATTGACCCCAACTTTGTTAACATTCTCCCCCTCGGTTTCTTTTACTGTCCACCCCGAACAACTGGGTGCCTACTTCCCCCCTGCCCATCTTTAACTCAGGATGGATCATGGGTTGGAAGATATAGCATCCCAACCTCTAATCCTTTTGATATCCTTGTGCTCAACACTTTTGGGGGCATTTGCTGTCTTACCTTTTTGCTCCTGGAGGGTCTCTACTGACGCTGGTCTCCTGCTGTGCCCTAGTCCTCCCGCCGCCTCTCACACCATGTGAGAAGGACTACGCCCCCCAGACTCCCCAGCGGCTCAAGCCGCACACGCCAATCACCGCTCCCGGAGGAGCTTTAAATCGCGATTGCCTCCCGCGTCGCGGGAATGCGCACGGGACGTGCCAGGAGAAGCCCGGGACAAGGGCAGGGCCATTCTGTGGCCATCCGGGGCCAGATGAGGCCGGGCCGGGGCACACCTCCTGGTCTCAACATACGGGACGTAAAGTAAGAGACTTTGCTCACGCTACGGCTGTAATGCAAGAAACCGGTCCTGGGAAGCTTGATTCCGGTCCAGGGAAGACATGGCTTGGCAGTTCGGGCTGGACTGTTCCCATGAGCCACAGGGTCAGACTAATTTGCATATGGCCATGTCTGAACTGGGGTGGCGGAATGAGCTAAAGAACGGTGATGGATTAAACCCAGATCAGTTGACTGGGGGTGAGTGTTTGTATTGTCAACGCTCCGTCCATCACCACCTTTGGTTTTTCTTTATCATATTTTAAGTGCCCACGGTTGTGCTTACTTATCTGTTTTCCTATCTTGCATACTACAAGTTGTATCGTTATATATATAACAAGATGACCACACGCCTAAGTAAAAGCAGGAACTCATTGGCGGGTGGGACCAACAGGGGGACTCTAGATAATTTTTTAACCAAGGTTGCTTCAAAATTAGACCATGAGATAGCAGCCGCAGAACATCGTATGTCCCTAGAACTTCATCATAATAACGCTCGTCTTTGGGTTCCATTCAAACAATAATTTCCCCGCCTACACAACTTATAGAAGTAAACCCAAACAGAGTACAGCAGATCCCTCAGGAGCAGTGGGCAGAAATCTTGTGGCTCTCCTTTGAAGGTAGAGACCGAGACAGACTCCTCACAGTTAGTGATGGGGATTGTAGAAACTACCTGGTCCTGAAGAGTGCTCTGATTGATGGGTTAGGCTTAACCACTGAACAGTACAGGTTAATGTTCAGAGACACCCAGAAGACACAGACTCAGGACTGATCTGAATTTGATGAATGTGCCACTAAGGCTCTGGAGGGCTGGTTGCTGGGAAGTAAGGTTACATACTATACAGGATTGTATAATTTAATTATGAGAGAGCTAATCTTAAGTAATTGTCAAAATCAGCTTCTACATCAGCAACTGGTGGACTCTGATCTGACCTCTCCACAAGAATTGGGTAAGAGGGCAGACAAATGGGTCAGAACCAGGATCAGGCCTAAGAACCAGGGTGGTGACCAAAAGAAAGAGACTACCAAGCCTCAAGAGAAAGGTGGGGATAAATCAAAAGACTTCCCCAGGGCCCCAAAACTCCAAGGATGGGGGTGGGTCCCAAGACACTTCCTCTACACAGAAAAAGCCTTATTGCCATGCCTGTAAACAGGTTGGCCATTGGAAAACAGACAGCTGTTGTCCAAAGAATAGTAATAAGGAAAATATACCTCCAGGTAAAGCTCCAACACCTCCTGTCACTGTTAGCAGTGGTCCCCCAGGTGGTGAGATCACCCCCAAGAGTTTGGGTGGGTTTACCTTTGGAACACAGATGGACTCTGGCCTAACCAGGTCCCCAACTGATCTTGTCTATGAGACTGGCATGGAGTTTGCCAATTTCACTGATTGCCCAAATACGTTGAGCAAGTATAGACAAGAACCCCTCATCAATGGCTTGAAAGTTGAGCCCTTTAGAGACACAGGGGCTAGCATCACCATGGTGGCTGAATGTCTAGTCCCCTCAAGGCAACTTTTACCTGATGCCAAATATCAGGTGACACACATTGATGAATAGAAACCAAACATCCCATGGCAGTAGTCAATCTTAGCTGGGGAGGTGTCACTGGCCCAAAGAGAGTGGCAGTGTCAGCAAACTTGCCTGTAGATTGCCTACTTGGTAATGATTTGGAAATCTCAGCCTGGGCTGAGGTTGAACAACAAACCCATTCTAGAATGGTAAATCTCCATGGAAAGGTTAGTGGGGCTGTGATGGCTACAGCCCCAATCCAAGATGTCCTTCCTGAAAAGGTTGGTAGGGCTGAGCAAATCTCAGCCCCATCTTTAGCTAACTTCCCTCCTGAAAAGATTAGCAGGGCTGTGATGGTAACAGCCCATACCCAAACTGAGTCTCCCCCTGAAAAGGTTGGTGGGGCTGTGATGGCCACAGCCCAAACTCAAACTGATATATGTGTTGTGAAGCCTGAAAAGATGGATCACTCCACACAAACAGAGAGCATTGAGGAGGAAGAGAAATCTCCGCCCCCCCAGACTTTTAGGAAAGGATCAGCCTCCTCAGGGAACTGATCTTACCCCTGTTGAAGGAACTGCCCCAGAGGTGGTCAGGCCTAGCCTGATAGAGCCTCCGATGTCAGTGGACCCTTCTCACGTGGGACCCAGTCTGGAGCAGGTATCCTGCCCCTCTCTACCTTGCCTTAGTTAGCCCAGGGCTGCAGAGGACAAGAAAGACAGTGAGCCCCAAAGGGCCCCCTGTCAAATAAAGCACCCACATCAACAGATTAGGGGCACCGAAGCTAGCAGCCCTAGCCAGGTGAAAACTTTAAAAACTCCTGAGGGATCCCCCTTAAAATTAGTTAGGGACCTCTCACAGATGGATTCTGTTGGGCACAGCCAAACCTGGGACCCAAAGGGCCCAAACCTGAACTGTCCCTCCAGTAAGCCAACCAAGGGGACCCAGCCTCCAGCTTTAGGTAGCCAGAGGTTGACCCTGAGAGCACAGTGCAACTCAGTGAAAGAAAGAAAGGCCTACATGGTGGAAAGTGATTGGAGGAAGCTGAGGCATACAGAGGAATCTCACTTCAGTACTCCATCTCAACATCAGCCTTTAACTTTGCCAAGACACACCACAGGTAGAGATTCCCTATGGTGGAGACCCTCAGATACCCTTAGGGTGAGGGATTGCTTAGTGGACCATGAGACAGGGGTTAACCAAGCCAACGCTGGTACTTCCTTATATGGCCACTTAGGCAATATAGGCTTACCTGGTCAAGGATAGCCTTATCTCCTTTTGTTTGGGGGGGGGGGGGGGTTGTGTAGGAAGGTGGATATCTGACTATGGTTACCCCCAAACCTTTTGCCTGGTGTTTAGCTGATTTTTGACTTTAGTTGGCCTGGGATCCTGCTATTCAGGGCCCCAGGCTAATTGCTCTCTCCTTAAAATGGACTCCATGTACCTTAGGTACATACACAATTGTAACTGGTTCACCTTATTAGCCCCTGTAACAGTGTACCCCAGGTACCCAGGGCATAGGTGTTTCCAAGGCCTACCAGGGGCTGCAGCACGTATTGTGCCACCCCTGGCCTGGCCTCCATATTTGACACAACTGGCTGATCACTCAGCTGGGGTAAGTCGGTGTAACCACCCCTTACTTAGGTATAGTATGCCTATATCTAACCTAAAATGGACACATATGTTCCTATCAGCCACTCCTATGGAAGGCCTCATCAATCCTGGAGGCAGAGTGCTTGTAAATATGTGAGATGGTGCTCTGGCATGAGCTGAGCCTGTCTGCAGCTTTCGGAACCAAGTCCTTTAGGTGTTTCATGATACTGCCATACCATATACTCTTAAGTGCATTATGAACCTCGCGGTTAAATGGTATCTTTGGTTTGGCTTTATCAAAACATGTCAAGTAAGGTGTCATACGAATTGTAATACTACCCCCTCGCCAGTTCTGGGGACGGGGGAAGCATTCCACCCTTCTAGAGGGACACGGCATGTACATAACCTGAAACACGGGTAAAGTTAAACATGAGCCTCAGCATCACAAAATGCATGCTGCCACCACAGACACAAGTCTGACCTCCTGCTGCTGGGAGTCCTTCCTGCGAGGGAGGCTTGGACAATGGGTTTCCTGCCTTGGGAGGTGCTAGCACCACCGAAGACAGGGTTTTGTGTATTGGGTAGGACAGGGCTGAATAGAATCAGACATGCCTGGGGCACACAAGGTGTCCCTGTGCATTTGCCAGTTCAAACCGGTGCTGGGGCTCTCCAGCCCCAGTCTTGGCGCGAAGCTGCAAAAAGGAAAGGGGGTGTAACCGCCCCCCTTCCTGGTCCCACGCAGAGGAGGGACCTAGTAGGTGATCCGGCCCCTAGAATTGGAATAAGAGTAGGAGCTGTGTCCCAGGACTTCAGATCATCCTGAACTTGACTTGAAACTAAGAAGAAAACTGGACTTTGACAATCTGATGCACAGAAGACTGAAGAGAATCTCCCTTGTGGCCAAGGAGGGACCACCCTGTGAATACAGGCACCAACCAGCAACTTGACGTTTGCTTTGCCGCCGCCTCCCGCCGGAGCCCGAGCCCAGAGCCTGACAAGACTCAGACTCCCAGACATCGCAGAGCCCGATCCACAGTCCCTGAAAAGAAGGGACCCGTGGAGGCACCGAGAGACGTGGGACCGGACATCTTGGAAGACCCCCGAGAAGCTGACTGCGCAGCACCTGAGGCACCCTCGATGCTGTGCTTTAGGGTTTGAGAATCCCTGACACCGAGCAGCATCTGCACCAAAGATCAGCCCCCCAGCATTTCCACGATCTGCGTGGGGCCCTTTTGCACTTTGCCACTTGATGCACCATCCCGGCCACTTGCCATGTGGCTAGCGGCCATCTTGGCAACAAAAACGACAAACTACACCACTGGTCTGGTTGCTCCAGACTGGCCCTTGCTTCCCTGAAAAGGAGCACCCGCTCTGACCTTGCTGGTCTGAGTGAGAAGCTTGCATCGATTCTTGCGTGGCTTGCATTAGCCAATGCCTGTTTGCTCTGATCAAGAAGCCGACACCGCCAACAGCTAGAACCTTTGTGGGGCAGCTTGTGACTAACGCCTGGATGTCCTCAACCTCTTCGTGTCCACGTGGCTGCAGAGACAATCTTCACTTCTTCACCTGTTTGCACCCAACATTGCCTGGTTCCATCCTGGTTCCACGGTAGTCACTGGCTAGTGACTTTGAACATTTTCCCCTCTGCTTTCACGTCTTTACCTCTTAAGATCCACCCTTGGATCCACCGGAACTCTCCTCAACGACCCGCCTGCAGCATCTTCAGCTCCAAGCACCATCGACCTGCGTGACGAAACCCGACACTACTTCGCACCTGTTCACCCGCTTCCTGTGGGTGAGGTAACTCAGAAACGCCGGTGTTCCCACACTGGTATACCAGTTGCCAGTTCAAGAAGTCTTTATTCGATTAGTTCATCATAAAAGACATAACATACAATATATACATACATGTGAAACAGTTAAGACAAGTATTAAATCATTTATAACTAATCAGCTTCTTGTACAGGTAAGCAAAACATTTTATAAATGGAATTTAACAACTATAGTTCAATTTAAAACGAGTATTTAGATCATTTAAAATTAATCAATTGTCTTAAACAAATATGCCAAATTTTACATAAGGCCTCTAATGCAAACATAGGTCAAACGGTTACAAAAAACACTAGGCTGACACCATTTGAGTACCTTTGATAAACCTGCTTCTAAGCACCCAGGCCCAACCTAAGAATTTAGCAACCCCGACAACAATAAGAGAATCTAGATTGGTTCTTAACAATCTGGTTGCTTCCACAGCCATTCGGGTACCTAGATGTCTGCAGACCGGTCTAAGCCAATTGGCTCTGGGGGCAGAATATAGAGGGCATACATACAAGAAGTGCACCAGGCTCTCCCCTGTACCATAACACTTGGGACAAAACCCCGTCCTTTCAGTTCCCCACTTTTTAGTAAACTCCCCAATGGGAAGCGAGCTGCATCTGAATTGAAAGAATAATTTGCGGTCCAGGGGTTTAGTTATAGTGTCCCAATACCATTCTAGCTTGGGCACATCCTTATGTACAATAAACTGACCGGTAAGGCTACTAGGGCTCGATTTCAGGTACATGTTAAGAGTCACCCAGTCCCAGTAACATTTTTTAAGGTCCCTTTTAGAGGGGAAAATGGCTGACTCAGGCGAGGACCACAAAGTGCCAAGACCCAGGGCTAATAAGGTAGCCTTAAGGTCTCTGAACCAACCAATGTTCGTGGCACCAGGACTATTTTTAACCTCCAGGCATGCTTCAGCATAATAATGGAGTTCAGGTGTTGTCCACAGACGACGCCAGAATGTTAACGGACGAAGTCTTGCTTGGTCCACCACCGAGTGGCACCCGAGATCATAGAGAAGAGGAGTTAGAGGGGTCGACTGTGGCAAACCTGTAGACATTCTTAAAAACTTATTTTGGGCAAGTGTTAATGGATTCAGATTACTGCCACCCCATAGTTCCGCACCATAGCGGACTGCCGATAGTACCTTCCCACCATAGATCTTTATAAGCGGGGACATTGGCCTCGTAAATGACCCTTTATGCTCCTTAATCAATGCCCCACCCAACTGTTGGTGTTTCAAAGTCATGAGCTCGATCTGATGGGTCCAGCTCAGTGTGTCACTAAAGGTAACTCCCAGGTAGGTGAAGTGCTTGGTTTGCTCCAGGGGGATATCCCCCATGGAGACCCTGGCGTTTATTTGCTTGTGCCCCCTCAAAACCATGAATTTGGTTTTGGACACGTTCACCTCCAGCTCATGTTCGCTGCAGAAACTCTCGAACCTTGTCAGTGCCTTTTGCAGACCCTGTCTGGTTCGTGAAATCAAGAGAGTGTCGTCTGCGAACATGAGCAGGGGGATTCGCAGGCCCGCCAGGCTTGGGGCATCCGTGGAGAAGTTATCAAAATATTTAGTAACCCCGTTGATATATAGGGAAAACAAGGTAGGCGCCATGACACAGCCTTGCCTGACACCCTTATCCACTGGAAAATTTTCCGTCACCTCTCCCGGTTTTCCCCAGCGCACATACGCAAAGGTCTGGGCATGAAGGTTCACTATGAGGCGTACCAATATAGGGGGCATACCCATATCCAATAAGGAGTTCCATAAACCAGCCCTCGGGACCAGGTCAAAAGCTGACCTAAGATCCACGAAGGCCGCGTACAGGTTGCCTTTTCACAAGGTAACTGTCTTCCAGTGCAATAGCATAAAACGGAATGCCTGATCCAAGGTGCTCACATGGGATCGAAACCCTGCTTGAAGAGGGGTGAGGATATCATACTCCTCTATCCATGCCTGGATCCTAGTGAGCAGAAGACGGGTAATAATCTTCTGTACCGCGTCTATTAAGCTGATCGGCCGGTAGTTGGATGGAACCGACCGATCGCCCTTCTTAAAGATAGGCAGTATTTCAGCACCGGCCCAGGAATCGGGTACTCTGGCGTCCGCTGCCAATGCATTAACCAAACGCACCAGATATGGAACCCAAAGGTCATGATCCTCCAAAAAAATATCCGCAGGGATACAGTCTGGACCAGGCGCTTTGCCCCTAGGGATAGCTCTCAAAACTGCTTCAACTTCCTTAGCCGAAAACACAAGAGTGTCAAAAGATAATGGCCATCTAATGGAGACATTCGCTGTGTTGCAGCATCTAAATTGTTCCACAAAATGGGACACCCATTTTTGTGGTTCAACAGACGCAGGGCTTGGGCGGTCATCCCGTGAGTTACCCCACCTAAGAAGGTGCCAGAACTGCTGTAGGTTCCTACTCCCACAGGCCTCAGTTAGCGATGTCCATCACTCATTATCCCAATCAGCTTTGGCATGGCGCTTGGCTTCATTAAAAGCCTTCCTACTTACTTTAATTAGGACAGGGTTCTTTGATTTTAGAGCCTTAAACAGATCTGTATGAGACTTTCTGCAGGCTTCATTAAACCAATGTAGTGGTTTCTTACCCTTCCCTCTCCCTTTGTTTGCAACATATTTAACAAAAAAAGATTTTAGGGACAAAAACAAGCTGGCATGAATAGCTGCAATATCTAAATTCTGAACATCACACTTTTCAGTTTCTGCCAGGGAGTTTGAGACCAGAGCTCTGATCTTTTTGCGTGCTTCCACGTCTACCGAAACCTTTGGCCATCGTACCCTCCTCATGTCGTTAGAAAGTACTACAGCCTCCTGAACAGGATTAGGGTGTCGTACAACCAACCCGAGGAAACTAAAGTCCTTAAGTTCTGCCACCAAGGGGTCATGGTCACTTTCTTGACGCGGTCTAACAGACATATCCAAAACCATCAGCCACATTGTTATGTCAACTAAAATGTAGTCAATACGACTACTGTGTCTACCATTAAAAAAGGTATAATTACCCATCCTATCCGAGCTAGTCCGACCATTGAGTGCTCGGAGCCCCCAGTTCAGACAAAGACCTTTAATATATGAAGCTGCTTGAGACCATTTGTTTATCGGGGGTAATTCAAGTTGTGGGATTCCCCAGATCTCATCCTCTGCATTTGTTAACAGACCATCATCATTACTTAATAGTTCAAAGCAGGTATTAAGGTCACCCATAAGCACTACATGACCAGGATATTCATTAGAACTTAAAAACTCATCCAAGCAAGTAAGGGTGTGAGCGACTCTGCCACCCGTCATTCCCCTAGCATAAACATTGATCAACAATATATCCAGCCCTCTGCATGTTCGGATGCTAACAATCAATAAATCTATACAATCAATAAATATTTCATTGACAGTTACACCCGCTGCTTGACGAACCCATGTTGAGGCCACCCATAGCCCGACCTCTTAGGCATTTAGTCGCGGGTTTGTAAAAATTCAGAAAACCATGGAGATACACTGGAGGGATTGCCCAAGTCTCCTGAAAACACCAAATATCTCCTAATGAGATAAACTCTACCCAATCAGGAGTACATGTTCGAGGTTCTAACCCTGCAATGTTCCAACAACCCATAACAGTACCCTTATTGTACATTTGTTCACAAAGGTTGGTATTCTCAAAAACGTGGGAAACATTAGACAGGGGGGGGGGATTCTACATGCTCAGGGGCAACCAGGCTCGTACCCAACATCGTCAACCCTACAGACCCAACTTGAGGACATGGGGGTTGATTTGCACCCACTATAATAACACTCATTAATGGCAAAGGGGTTAATGACAAATCCAGTGTACCCAACTCTACTCGGTTAGTCATACCCCCCTCCAAGTAGTTACATGGGTGCTCAAGAAAACTTCCAGGATTATTGGATGAGTTAGAAAGAACGGCCCCCCTCCCAAGTAATCCGAATAAGATACATCATCCCTTATCGACAATACTGGTCAATCATTTGATGATAACCCTGATAAGGGGTCATAAAGGTTCCTCAGCGGTATGTTCCAGTGGTCTTTAGGGTTAAAGCTAGTTGGATTTTGATATACTGGGTAGAAGTTAGGGGGTTGTTGGACCTGCGGAAAGACATGGTTGAAAGGAACTATAGGGTACAGAGGATTATTTGTGACAGAGTTATTTGGTATAACTGGTGGGCCGGGAGGTTGAAGTTTAGTTTTAGCCCAACCCGGTGTTTGCGGGGGACAATTGTAGGTAGATTGGGTGTAGGAACGATACCGTTCCTCGGGGTTAATTTGAGGTCCATGAAAGCTAGGTGTAAAATTGGACCATTTGAGGAGGCTTTTGGTATTTGAGGCATGGGGACGTTCGGTTGGATTAATCAGGGTCTCAGGATAAAAATAACTAAGATTCCTGGTGGAAACCCCTCCCTCGTATTTCCCTACAAACCAATCTGAGATGTAAGATACTACTCTGTTGTCCCTAAAGTTAATGATAACTATATCACCCTCTATATCCTTTGGGCGAACCCCCACCCATTGACATCTTCTGACCGTAACAATGTCCCCATTAAGATGTGCAGGAAGGGGTCTATTTGTCTTTAGCCAAAAGATGACTTTATTTTTTAAACTTTCATTGTTTTCCCGATCCCCTTCCGAGACAGGTGGCACACCCGTCATTACAATAACAAAGTTCATAGAGTCCGGCGGCAAATCCACATTGTGCCTCCTTGATGGAGGTTTGTGGGAGTTACCAGTAAAGGGAGCCAGTGTACCCTCGCCTTTCCTTAACTGTTTCCCAGTTCCCTGTGGCGGGAGTTTACTAACAACCGCCCTGGGATTCGCATTGGCCGTACTGGCTGGTCTTGGGGGTTTAACAGCCACAGCCGACACTTTAATTGGGATAGTGGCTGCATTGGTTACACTATTAGGATGTTTACTGGTATTAGTATTTGTGGTACCTATCACAGGTTTAGTGGTTTGGGGGCTGATGGAAACACCCTTGCCCTTAGCAGAGGTGGAAGGCTGTGTTGACTCAGAGGACACCAGTAGGCGATCCAATTTTTCACTCACAACCCTAACACTCTCCAGCAAAGGTAACATGTAAGACTTAATGAGCTTCTCTATGATGGCACTAGACGCCTCACTAAGTCCTTCAAAAGCTAAGTCCGGAATAGGCAGGATTTGTATTTCTGGCGTCGGTAACTCTACATGATGAGGGATTAGTTGTTCTGGGATAACAATTGGTGGGGGTGTTATTACAGTTCGGCGATTTTGGCCTTTCCTTTTTACCCCACCCTTTCTCCTTCTTTTCCTCGGTGGGGAGCACACCACCCTCTTAACATCATCATCAGGCCCAATAGCAACGTCGCCCACACACTTCAGGGGTATGTTCTCACTGGGTTCAATACAGACCAGTGAAGGGTTGGGCAACGTGGGACGGGGCCCCTGATCCTTAGGTTGGCTATCTAAAATATTTACATCCGCAAAGCTCGAGTGATCAATAGGAATACAAAGTAGCTGATCACCACTGGTTGCACTAACACATGGCGGCAAGATAATAGGAAACCTAAATATGCTGGGAATTTGATTAATATCTGTAGCATCATCCTCAATCGAGCTCAGCCCTCGGGCATCCGTGGCCTGAGTAAGAATTGAGTCTGATGGGAAGGGCAGTTGGCTTCTCTTCAGTTGCTCTATTGAGCGTCGTCGCACAGCTCTCCTTTCGGCAAGGAGGAGATCCCTGTCTACATCCTTGGATGTTTTTTTAAAAAATTTGTCAAGAGGGCCAAGTGGAAAACTACCCACACCAGGGGGGGCTGAATGACTCATATCGAACATGGAATAAAGAAAAAAGAATAAAAGAATATAATAACAACCCCTTTTTGATACCTTGATACAAAGCTAGCAGCGGCAAGGCGGTGGGCAACTATAAAATATAAATAGTTAAGATGACATACAATATTAAAATACAAATGACAATACTGTGGCCCAGCCCGGCCTCCTGCGGCCCCGGATGACCACAGACGGTCCCGCCCTTGTCCCGGGCTTCTCCTGCGCGCTCTCCCGCGCTGCGGGAGTACTGTTGACCAATAAAGAGTATGCGGACAAGAGGAGGAAGGGGTGGGAGGGGTCGGGGAGAGCGGCCCAGGTGTTGGTGATCCTGGCTGGCGGGCGCTCCTGGGAATTGAAGTCCCAGTCGAGCACACGCACTCGCTCGCAGCCCCGTGGACCCACACTTCCCTCAGCGTTCCCTTCAAATGGCAGCAACAAAGTCCCCCTTCACGATGCGGGACCCGCGGAGCGGGTTCCGTGAGAAGTAGGAGTAAAGGCTCAGTCCCAGTCGGATGAATTCACAAGCAGCAAAGCGTCCCGCTCACCGACCAAAAAGGTGATGGTTTTGAATTGCTCGGTGGAAGGGTGGTAGGGGTCGGGGAGAGCGGCCCAGGTGTTGGTGATCCTGGCTGGCGGGCGCTCCTGGGAATTGAAGTCCCAGTCGAGCACACGCACTCGCTCGCAGCCCCGTGGACACACACTTCCCTCAGCGTTCCCTTCAAATGGCAGCAACAAAGTCCCCCTTCACGATGCGGGACCCGCGGAGCGGGTTCCGCGAGAAGTAGGAGTAAAGGCTCAGTCCCAGTCGGATGAATTCACAAGCAGCAAAGCGTCCCGCTCACCGACCAAAAAGGTGATGGTTTTGAATTGCTCGGTGAAAGTGTGGGAGGGGTCGAGGAGAGCGGCCCAGGTGTTGGTGATCCTGGCTGGCGGGCGCTCCTGGGAATTGAAGTCCCAGTCGAGCACACTCACTCGCTCGCAGCCCCGTGGACACACACTTCCCTCAGCGTTCCCTTCAAATGGCAGCAACAAAGTCCCCCTTCACGATGCGGGACCCGCGGAGCGGGTTCCGCGAGAAGTAGGAGTAAAGGCTCAGTCCCAGTCGGATGAATTCACAAGCAGCAAAGCGTCCCGCTCACCGACCAAAAAGGTGATGGTTTTGAATTGCTCGGTGGAAGGGTGGGAGGGGTCGGGGAGAGCGGCCCAGGTGTTGGTGATCCTGGCTGGCGGGCGCTCCTGGGAATTGAAGTCCCAGTCGAGCACACGCACTCGCTCGCAGCCCCGTGGACACACACTTCCCTCAGCGTTCCCTTCAAATGGCAGCAACAAAGTCCCCCTTCACGATGCGGGACCCGCGGAGCGGGTTCCGCGAGAAGTAGGAGTAAAGGCTCAGTCCCAGTCGGATGAATTCACAAGCAGCAAAGCACCTCTAGTGCCTGTGTCTAAAGTTTTGTCCTTGTAGGTCCATCGGAGGGTTCCTTAAACACTAACTTTGTAACTTTTACGCACCATTGACATTGCATTGGTGCATGCGTGCGCTTTAAGCGCTGCACCCGAGTCCCGCGGGCCTTTCCCGACTTCTTCACTGCTAGTTCCGAACAGCTCCAGCGATTCCCCAGGCCCTAGGCCTCTTTCCTTTCCCCATAGTGGTCCTTATACCACTATTTTAGTATATGGTTTAGGTGGCCCCTAGGGCTCATCCATATTCGTGCAACTTTTGTATATTTAAACTGTGTTTTGTTTAAACGCATTTGCTTCTGTGCTCATAAAGAGTATAGAGTGTATTTGTAGAAATAAATCTATATATATTTTCAATATATATCTGTGTGGTGTCCTTCCATTTGGTATTCAAGGGGATTGTGTATAGTAAAACAGCTTGCTTCACATGCCTTTACAGAGTTTAGCCTAAGACTGCTTAGTCCATGCTACCCCTAGGATAGCTTGTCTATAAGGTTGACTTTACAACCAATCATCATAAGGGTTGCTTGGCATGGTACAAGGTGATCACTAGAACTAGTGAGCATCATATACCAGGCCAACTTCTCACACTTGACCACCGAGTTCTATTAAATCTTAACAATTAGTTGGGCCAGGTAAAGACTATGATTTTAATGCATTTCTATAACAATGTGCCAATAAACACCCTGGAAAATGTAATTAATACATTGATGCACAGTGTTACTACTCTTAAGGACCAGATTGCAGGGGAGATGGTTTTGTCCTGGGTGGGTGACTTTAATTGTACTGTCTGTCCCTACAGTTCGACAGGCATCTGCAGCCTAGGCGAACAGAAGGACGACAATCCTACCCATTTCATACACTCCAAACTTGGTAACACGCTGAATAGCATGATCTTCTATTTTAATTTGTCTTATGTTAATGAGTTATGCACCCCAACTATCTTGTTCCACCCAACTTTCCACGGGAGGGCGTGTAATTCAACGATAGATTTTACTCTTATATCCACAACCCATGCACGGTTAGTATCCTCATGGGAAACACTCGATGCCGTTTTTAGTGACCACTACCCAATTTCTTTTAACGTAAAAAATGCAGGGTGTCAACAGACCCCGGGGGACAAATTCTTATACCAACCGGTGAATAACCTAGCAACCAGAAATGGATATTCCATCAAAAGGGACAAGGTAGATATGTTCATTTGTCTGTCACAAACTGAGGAGCCATGAAAAGTTTTGGACTCTTTTTTAAATATTCAAGCAGAGTTAAAAAGGCTATTGACTAGAGAATACCGACCAGACTCAAACCGACCTAACGACTGGTTTGTTAACAACTGCACAAAAGCACTTAAAGCTCTAAAAAAGGCATTGCACGCAACTCCCAGGTCCCCCATGGAGATCCGTCAAGCCAGAAAGCTGTACCAGGCAGCCGTTAAAACTAGGAAAATATCATTGAAAAAAGAGGTCTGGCCGACTCTGATTGCAGCCTCAAAAAGTAAGGAAAACACCACTTTTTGGAAAGCGGTTAACGTATTTGCTTAATAAAGAAACAGAGGTTTTTTTTTTTTTTTTGCAGAGTTTTATATAGCGCGAACTTGAACCGAACCGAATCAGTTATCAGAGCTCTTTACATAGCACCAGTTACGTTACATGAGGACACACTTTCATTTTAGGCACGGGGAGATTGAGTGATTTGCCCAGAATCAAGGGGGGTTTTTGGCGTCGTTACCGAGACTCGAACCAAGTTCCCCAGGTCCAAGGTCGAGCGCCTTAGCCGTTAGGCCAACCCCTCTCCCAACGTTATAGACATAGCTATTAACGGGGAAACCTGGGTGAACCACTTTAAATATCTTTTTGATAAAGTGAACCCCCTGGACCCTGTAAATTCTATGATTGAGAAGACGGACGTTGATGACGATAATAATCCACCCACTACATTCCCGCTAGGTATCACTTTTAACTGTGAGGACGTTATTAAGGCAATCAAAGAAAACCCCTCAAGTAAAGCTCCCGGTCCGGACGGAATCCCAATAGATGCCTACAAAACTGAGATTGACCTTCCATGCTAACCAATGTTTTAAATAACGCAAATTACCATGGGTTCATACCGTCCTGGACCGAAGCAATAGTTGTCCCAATTTTTAAAAAGGGAGACAGAAATGACCCCACTTGCTACCGGCCAATCTCGCTTCTTGACGCACTAATGAAGGTAGCAGGCCGTATAATTTTAAACAGGATTCAAACATGGGCAGAGGAGGGTGATACCATCTCAAACCTACAGAACGGATTTAGAACGGGCAAATGCACAATAGAGCAGGGGTTAAACCTGGCCCTAGTTATTTCCAAGTACACCCAGGCCAAAAAGGGAAAACTTGTTGTTACTTTTGTGGACCTGAGCTCCGCCTTTGACTGTTTGGACCATAAGAAACTATGGTCCACACTAACTGATATGGGTATAGATGATCAAATTCTCTAATTTATTAAAGAACTTTACAGGGGTGCAGGCACCAGGGTACGCTATGGTAGAATGGGAGAGTGCTCAGACAGGTTCCCCTTTAGGAGGGGTGTGAGACTGGGGTGCATATCAGCACCCCTCCTGTTCACCCAATACATAAACTCCGTAGGCGAACACCTCAGGGAGTCACAGTTTGACTATCTGACCATTTTGGGAACACTAGCGCCATTATTTTTTTACGCTGATGATGCCGCTATCATATCTCGAACTAGGGTTGGCTTACAGAGGGGCTGTTCTGAAATGTACCAACTTCATGAGAGACAGAGGGCTTAAAGTTAATACCATGAGAACTTACACCATGGCTTGCGGCCCTGGGACTAAGAGGGCACCCTGTCCAATTTTCTCGATGGCCGGAGGATCGAGACAACGGACCGATTCTCCTACCTCGGAATAAATTTCGACAGGAGGGGTAATTGGCATGCAGCACTGAGTGCCAGAAACTTAGCCTTCTCCCGGGCAGTAGGCGCCCTGAATAATTTTGCGGCCAAATTAGGGGGCAGACCAGTGAAAGAACTGATTCTAATTTACAAGACTAAATGCATTTCCACAGCCATATATGGCTCAGGCATCTGGGGGATTGAAAATGCACAATCGATCCAACAAAGTGAGAATCAATTCCTCCGATATTTATTAGGGGCCCCCAAATCAACACCCACCTTTATTGCACATATTGAACTGGGTCTACCGTATATTTCAGATGTCATAAAAATCGCACCCATACTACTATGGTATGGGTCACTCCTGAGACATCGTTAAACAGAGATGTGATCTTTGACTGCCTCAATCTTGACGGAGCTAGAAACATTAAATGTCTAGCATACGTAAAGAATATGTTGACTGAGATTGGTCATCCAGAATACTTTACGAGGCCATCTAGCATGGAATTGGTGGCCAGAAAGTCATTGAAAAAAATGGCCCTAGATCACTTAGTCAAAAAGAGGTGGGGCTTGGAAAAAGCTAAAACCTCAGTTATGGATTATCAGCAAATTAACATTAACGAGGGGCCCCAACGGTATCTTTTAAACCAACCAAGCTGGTATGCTCACATGCTATTGACCCGTTTTAGGCTGGGTACTTTTTTCCGCTTGACCACCTTTCCAGACTGTAATAACTGGTCAAGGGAAAACCTAATATGCCCATGTGATGATACTTCTGCGCAATCAAATATTCATTGTATATTATTCTGTAAATGTTATACAGTACCAAGGTTTTTTTTCCTGAAACCTATTTTAAGGGCGTTGGGGCATCGCACTTGCAGACTAGCATTTATTAGGCTGCAACAGCTAGAAAATGACTCTGTCATCCATGCCACAGCTAACTTTTTAAAACTAGCAATCAAGTTTAGAAATTCAATGTAAATAACCATGAGAACTAACCTTATTTTTAGACTTTTCTGCTTTTATTGGAACAAATATTCTAATTCTGGTGAATGTTTTAATTGTACAATTTTTTATTAATGTGTTAGGCACTTTTGTTTGTATGCTTTCATGATTTCAACTATGAATCTCGAAAAAAGCTTTTTGAATTTGAATTTGAATTTGACATCCTTAGCGGATTAGAAAGTAACGATTGACTACAGTCAGATACCCCAATCAGAAGTCTTTTAGATGCTAAAACTGACACTATCTATCTTGTTAGCAATGAGGAAAGGGCAATGATAGATGGGGGAAAGATCACAATAAAAACACTAAATTGGGAGACTCCGCGGATCATATAGGAAGTCAAGAGGTCACAGATGATGGACTAGAGGTTGTAGGGGAGTCCAGGATTATTCCTTCATTATTTGCCCCAGTTACTTCTTCCCTGGTCCCGATGACATACAAATTCTCTTCGTGGAATGTTGCTGGCATTAGATCTAAACGTTCGAACCCAGTGTGGTGGGATTTTATTGAGACCCAAGAAGTGCTCTGTCTTCAAGAAAAATGGAGTTGGGATTCGGTCCATCTAAACGGTTCCCGGACCTTCCATACTCCAGCTGTCGATGCTCTCCATGGAAGAGTTAAGGGTGGATTGAGTATACATCTGTCAAATAAATTGAAAATAACAAGAGTAATAGTTGCAGATATTTATTTCCAATTTCTAATATTGGTTCTTGCTCCCGATACCCCATTACCTCTTCTGAATTTTTATAATAATATCCCCAATGGTGAAGTATCTAGTGTTTTAAGTAAATTGGCCAAAACACTGTCTTTGCATGATAAAATGTTTAGACATGATTTGATGATCCTTTTCTTTGGGGATTTTAATTGTACTCTGTGCAGTATGTCAGAGGACGATAGGTGCGGAATGTTCCGGGATGATGCCTTGTCCCATATGCACTTCAATCACTCTTCTCAGGGGGATCAGTTTAATAACCTACTTGCTAAGTTCGATTTGGGATTTGCTAATGAAGTCTGTACCAACCCATCTTCCCTACATCCTACCTTTAATGGAAGGCGTTGTGCATCTGCTATAGATTATGCTATTGTATCAAACAAGTATGATAAAAGAATTTACTCCTTTAAGGTCTCCGATGTTGCACTATTTGACCATTTCCCGCTCTGTGTGGCCATTTTGTTCCCACAATCGTCCATCTTAAAGAACAGTAAAATAATGGATAGTATAGACGAAGACCTTTCTATTGGTAGTACAAATGGTTACTCATTGAAATGGGCTACGGTGGACCAGCCGGTAATACTTGAACTAGTGGTTGGTAAATGTAGATCTGAGTTGGCAACTTGCTTAGGGGAAGATTCTACTCTTGAGATGCTCCTTGCCTCCTTCTTGACTATCTCTAACGAAATTAGGACCTCCCTTACAAGACAGATTAAAAATAGTAAACAAAAAGGAGTTTGGTTTGACTCTAGTTGCACTAGAGCTTATGCACTTCTAAAAAAGGAATTACATAAGAAACCTAGGTGTGTCGAGGAGGTTAGCAGACTCAGGAAAGAATACAATATAGCTTTAAGAGATAGGAAGAATTCTCTGAAAAAAGAAGCTTGGGAAGCCCTGCACCTAGCCTCCTCCAAAAACGATAGTACAGGTTTCTGGAAGGTTATTAGAACTTCCTTTCTTAGGGAAGAGGTTGGTCCAAGGCTGGAAATGGCCATTTCCGAATCAGACTGGTGTAGGCGCTTCTCTAAAGTATGCGAGGGAGGGCCAAGTTCCAAAACCATTGTTTCTGCACACTCCGCATCAAGGAACTTGTTGTTCACTTTGGAGGAAGTAGAAAAAGCACTGCAAATAAGCCAGGGCGGAAAGGCCCCCGGTCCGAACGGTGTCCCCATAGACATTTTTAAGGTTACCCCTGGCCTGTGGGGCCCCCTCCTTGTTCAGGTGCTTAATGCTAGCTATATTTCGGAATTTTTGCCTACCTGGGTAGAGTCTGTAATAGTTCCCATTCATAAAAAAGGGCATAGGCACGACCCGGGTTGATACAGACCCATCTCACTTTTAGATTATTTTACAAAAATAGCGGGACGGATAGTTTTGGATCGGCTCCTGGTTTGAGCCAGCGAAAACTATATCCTATTTGACTTACAGTATGGTTTTCGCTCTGGGCTGGGTACAGTCGAACAGGGTATAAACAGTTTAATGCTGGTCGGGAAGGGCTAAAAAAGGGAACCTGTTCCTGGCCTTTGTTGACCTCTCGGCCGCATTTGACTGTGTGATTCACTCTAAACTGTGGATATTATTGGGACAACTTGGGGTTGACGAAAATATTATTTATTATCTTAAACGTTTTTATAGCGACACATCAGCCCGCGTTCGCTATGGCTTGAAGGGGGAACGTACTGATAAAATTCCAATTAGGAGCAGTGTCAGGCAGGGCTGTGTCCTGGCCCCCTTTCTTTTTAATTTGTACATTAATGGATTGGAAAGAGATCTCTGTGATAATAGTTTAGATCCCCCCTATGTTGCCGGCCGTACAATCCCGGCACTTTTGTACGCTGACGATGCTGTGCTAATGTCGCGTACTCATGTGGGACTACAACGTGTGGTGGAAGTTTTTTCCACTTAATGAAGGAGTTGGGTTTGAGAGTTAATACATTGAAAACTTTCACCATGCATTGCGGCAAGTGCTATAAACCTAAGAAAGCCATTTTCATTGCAGGCCAGAAGCTTGAATCAACTAAGCAATTTTCATACCTGGGTATACTGTTCACTCAGAGTGACTCTTGGTCGCAGGCAGTGATGGCGAAAAAACTTGCGTTGGTTCGCTCGACTGCTGCCCTGAAGAGCTTCTCTAAGAAACTGGGCACCAGACCCCCAGTTGAGCTAATTAAGATCTACCAAGCTAAATGCGTGTCTGGTGCAATTTATGATAGTGGAGTGTGGGGCCTTGCTGACCCTACACCTATCCAGGTGTAAAGTTTATTCTTGCAGTTCCCAAAAGCACCCCGAATTATAACTGTCATGCAGAATTGGGTCTTGCTTTTATATCTGACTTAATTAGGCTGGAGCCTGTGCTCTTATGGCACAGGCTATGGACAGAGGATGAAACTAAGATTAATAGGGATATTTCGACAGATATTTTAAAACTAGAGGGAGCTATGAGGATTCCATGGCTGAGGTATGTACAACATTTTTTAACAGATATTGGAAAGTCAGAGTATTTCCAAAATCTGCTTACTTTTTCAGCCATCTCACGCAAAGAACTTAAGAGGGAGGGTTTGGCTTTTTTCGATTCTTTAAGAGTTACATCCGAGGTTTTAAAACCCACTGTCCTGCATCACCAAATGATTTTATCAACTTTTAATATTCAACTTATTTGATGTATGTCCCAAATAATTATGATAGATTTCTTTTGTCTCGTTTTAGATTTGGATTTTTCCACAGACTTGTTAGTTATCCAACAGTAAATAACTGGCAGCATGAATTACCTCCCTACCCGTGTGATAATGTATCCCCCCCCAGAGTACATTACATGTTGTCCTTTTTTGTAAATTTTATGGTTTAATTAGACATAATATTTTGTTGCCTTTATTGAGAGAGATGGGCCATCGGCAATACCGTGTGGCTATGCTTAGCCTCCAATGCTTGGACAACCATCTTTGTGTTGCGACAATGACTTTGTATTTGAAAAAGGTGATGCGTAGTAGAAAGAGTGTGCTTTTATGATGCACTGTGTGAAATATGATATTATGGATGTTGAAGCACCTTATCTTTGCTCATTACTGTTCCTGTACGCCATTGTGATTATATAATGAATTAATGATTCTTATTTAAATGGAATGTCTTTTATGTACACTTTTATGATTGCTTTTTAACAATCAAATAAAGTTATATAAAAAAAATATTCTAGTAATCAATAGAATTAGATCACTAGATAAGCTAATCCATTTAATGAAGGCCAAAAGTAAGTGGAGAAGAGTAATTAACAGAAGTATTTTTTGTGAGTTTTTTTGGGTAAATGGAAACATAGTTCAAGTTCTGAACCTTTTTTTAATGAAGAAATTTATCGTCAGAGTAATGATTTGTTGCATGCAGTTGACGCTAGTGGTCGTGCTTATGAAGTTAGAAATGGTTGTCCTATTGAGAAAGAGAAAATTGTTCCTAGAAATGCAGAAAAGGTGTTAGCTAGTGAAGTTTTAGGGAGATGTTCTAAAGCTCCAGTGTATACTTGGAATTGTAGTAGTATTTGAAGTGTGCGGCAAGAATCTACTGATTTTTACGTGTTAAACAAAAGATTAAGATGTTGCAAGGACTAGATGCTTGCAGAGTGAGAGAGAATACTGGTTTGCAAGGTCGTTCTCTGGCTTCAAGTTCAAGTTTAATTTATTTGCATAGTTAATTAAAACCATTGCAATACAAAAAATATACTCATTTAAAAACTGTCATGTACATAATTAAAACTCTTGTATTTCAAAAGACATATAGTCTGAGTTCCCAAATCATATCTTCAGTGTGTTCGCAGACCTCTTCTACTTATGCAAGTGCTATTTCTGGTTAGGTTCCTATTGTCCGTATTTCTGGCATCTTGCTTCCGCACAGTCTCAGATATTTTACTGTTCTACAGTTCAATTGTGGGTCGCTCGGTTCAAAACATGCTAGCAGAGCTTGCCTCCTGGTGCGGATCCCTCGTTGATTGAAAGGTTGTTTCAGAAATTTCTTCCATTCCATTGTAAGTTCTCTACAAGGACATAGTAGGTGCAGCATGTCTTCCTGAGCCGATCCACATAGACGGCACGCAGAGCCAGCTTGTAAATGTAAATGTAAATGTATAGGCATTTATATAGCGCACTACTTACCCGTAGGGTCCCAAGGCGCTTCGACCGCTGCGAAACCCTTCCTGGCTTCCCTGAGAGATGGTCCCTTAATGGGTATCTCCAGGGTGAGACCAGGCATCCCCGGCGGTCTGGTGGGGCCGTTAGTGAAGATGAGGCAAGCTAATGCCCAGAGTTGCCGAGTGTGATCGCTGATCAGAGTGGGCACCGAGGCGAGAGAATTATCGAGTCCGCTGACCCTGGTCCAGAGACCTGCTGCGCCGGGAATCGAACCCTGGTCCCGGGCCGTCCTCTGCTCTCGGGTCTGCCGCCTCTAACCAGTGAGCCACACTACTTCACGCACTTGGATCCGAAGCCAGGGAGGGAGATGCTCGGCGCAAGGGAGCAGTCCTAGCCTATATTTCATAAAATCAATTTTTATGTTTTTGTCATAACCCAAATTGAAGTAGGTTTGCATGACCGGCTTCGTATAAGTATTCAGGGTCATCCAGCCGTGGAATCTCTTTGATAGTGCATCCTTGTCTTCCAGCCATGAAAGGAGTTTCACAGTCTTCCACACTAATTTTTTTAAAGAAGGGGTGGTTGTCAGTGTTTCCCAAAGCTGGTTTAGCCCCAAATTATGCAGACTGGTATGTAAAAATTCCGCGGCTGGTAATTTGGGGTACGATTGTAGCTCCTTCCACATCTATTCATTTAGCGTACCACATTCTGCTCTTCACACTTTGTCCCAAGTGATGATAAAGGCCCCTTGTCTAGCAAGTGATTGTTTCAGAACGCCAAACTCAAGTCTGATTTGAGCGGGTGAAGTGTATTTCGGCAGCCCAAAGATGACACTATATGCCGTTGTTACTGTGGCATCGAGTGTTTCGCGTCCTTCCCTTTTTGTGCCTCACTGCCATAGGTGATTGTTGGCAGGAGTTTTGCCCGAACAACCTCGACGAGTGGTAGGATCGATGGGCCTGTTAATTTAGAGTTTAGTGTTTTTAGGGAAATTGCTAGTGCTAGACCTTTGTGCCTTATGCTGTTCTTCTGAGCCACAAACCGGCCGCTTGAATCCAGCTTCACGCCTAGATATTTGTATTCGATTGTGTCCTCTATTCTGGTCTCACCCCAGGACCAGGCAGCAGTTTGACGCTTTTTTTTCCTGACAGTCATTGTTCTTGTTTTACCAAGGTTGATCGTCAGATTATTTGCTTGGGAGAAATCCTGCATCGTGTTTAAGAGATGTTGTAGCCCTACTTTTTTTTTTGCTGATCAGGACTATGTCGTCTGCATAGAGGAGACAAGATAATGAAATATCTCCTAATTTCGGGGCATGTGAGTTGCATCTGGTTAGTAGCGGGACTAAATCAGCAATGTACAGATTGAAAAGGGTGGGTGCTAAAACACAGCCCTGTTTTAATCCTTTTTTCGTGGGTATGCGCCTTTACAGATGCGTTCCATTTCCCAGCTTCACCTGTAGCCACGTATTCGCATGTAAATTTATTATTAGTTTGAGTAAAGGCTGTGGAAGCCCCCAACTGTGTAGTTTGGACCAAAGTCTGGTGCAGTTGACATGATCAAAGACGGCTTTGTAATCAATGAAGCATAGAAATAAAGACGACTGTGTGGCCTCAGCCTTATCCATAAGCATAGCCATGCTTACAATGTTTGTCATTGTCCCGACCGATTTTATGAAGCCAGTCTGTTGTAGGGGAATTACGGATTTTTCTTCTGCCCATGCCTGAAGCTCCTCCAATAACAAGCCAGAAAAATATTTAGCTTCATTGTCCAGTAGTGCCACTAATCTGTAGTTTTGTGGATCCGACTTCTCGCCGGATTTGTAGATTGGGGAGATGATTGAGCCTCTCCATGAACTAGGCAAAATGTTCAACGTTCTAATTTCTCTGAAGAGTGGATCCAGAGCTTCAGCCCAGAAGATTGCCTCCTGTTTATACAATGCTGGTGGCAGCCCTTTTGGGCCAGGTACGCCTGCTTTTCTCCCTTTTCCTATCTGCCTTCTGATGGCACCTGTATAGGTAGTTTGGGAGTCCTCAGTCTATGTGTCTGTTACTGTGTTCTCAGAGTCGGCTGAATGGTTTCCGGCACAGGACTTAGGTGTCGTTTGGCGATATACTTCGTCTTGATCTAATTGACCATGATCTCTCTGGTCGTTGCCTTGATGGAAATGGGATCAGAGATATTTTGCCCACACTTCCTCTGAGATGTAGGAGCAGTTTCCATCATGATTGTTATTGATAAATTGATTTATAGTCATCCAAAATCGGGAGCTTTTGTTGTGTTTAATGTCAGCGTGTAATTTGGCCCAGAGGTCTTCCTCCATAGCTCTATTCGCGTCCCTTTTCAGTTTTTTGAGGGCTGCCCTTTGATTCTGTAAAATTTTCAGTTGAGTTTTGTCACTGGGTTTGTCCCGAAGATATCTCAGGAGTTGGTTAATCCTTTTTTTTTGCATACTTAATTCTTTTCTTTTGCCTTGTATGATATGGGCATTGTACCACTAAATCTTTTCTGGTTTGATGTCTTGACCTTGGTTGTGTATGATTCCATCGCCGATAAGTAGTTTTTTTATTTCTCGACTTCTCCGTCTCCGACCCTTGCAGCAAAATGTTGTTTAGCAGTTTCCAGCATCTCGCTGCTTGCTGCTGTTTTGAATTTGATTTGTCTTAAGTCGATGGTGGTTGTTGATCCTTGGGGCTCCCGGCAGCGTTCGAATGTTGAAGTCACTGTTTTCAGAGCTATTTCTTGGGGCCGATGATCACTGTCACCTTTATTGCCCATCTGAAAAGATATGATTTGCTGGAAGAGGCCTAGAGAAACAAAGTTGTAGTCCAGAAATGAGCGGGTTTTTGTGGAGATAAATGAAGCTATAGGAGTATCATCTTCTGGTAGTCTGCCGATAGAGCCCTTAGGTTAAGATGTTCTAAAACCTCCAAGGTCATTTGTCCAATCTTGGTTTGCTTACACGTTTCCTGTTTCCCCTGCAGCGGGATATTCCAGTTTGCGTTGTGCAACAGCACTTCTTCCAGCGAGGAGCCCATTAGGTAATGATTTAAGTCCCCAGTTAAGATGAGGTCAGCTGTGGGACCCTCTCTTAGGCATGTTTTCGCAAATTTGCATATTTCCTTAGTTAGTTTGGTTTTAAGTTTCGGTTGAATATATGCGTTTATTATCATGATGCTGGTGTCCCTTTTGTTTTTCGATGATTGCGAGACGGTTGCGATAACTGCTAGTGATGATTGCAATGGAGGGCCAAAAATGTGAACAGAACAAGCATGTCAGATTTCATCGCGCCTCAAGGAACCAACGGGTACCGCGGGGAACAGACTACAAGTCCCAGAAGGCATAGCGGCCGAAAGGCGGAGTATAAATAGACGCCACTTCCTGGAGCCGGTGTCGGATATTCCGGTTCGTGTTTCTTTGGCGTTCCTGTCGACCGTGCGGTGAGGTTTTGTCTGAGCTGTTGTTGTCCCTCGACACCCAAAGTGAGTGCTTTTCCAGCGCTGTTTCTTCAGTCCTGTCCTCTGTTGGAGAGCCTTGTCTTCGGCTATTGCAGAGGACAGACAGTGCGATTTCCTGGTTTTGTATGCGTGTCTCCGTTGGCGAGCCTTCTTGCTACGGCTATTGCGGAAGACACGCTGTGACTTTTCCCGTTTCCTCCGTTGGCGAGCCTCCTTGCTACGGCTATTGCGGAGGAAACAGTTGTATTGCTTTGTGTTGCAAAGACCCTCTGTTGGACAGCCTTCTTGCACCGGCTATTGCAGAGGGTAGGCGTTATTTAGTTTCTTGCTGGGACGAAGAGAGTACTACACCTGAAAACCACTTGGCTTCAGGTAACCTTTGTCTCCATTGTTTGTGGGTGACGTAACCCGTATTATCCCGTATTATACTTTGAGGGAGTTACTGTATGCGTATTACGCAATCCTTAGCACCTGGTCTACGTTTCTTCAGGGCTCTGAAGTTCAAGGATTAGGGTACGTAGTGTTATTCTTCCTCCATATAGATATTGATTACTTGTAGGGTCTTAGGGGGGGATGTCTTACAGTCATGTTTTTGTACTTACAGGGGAAGGCAAGTACATGCTGATTTACGTAACCTCAGTATAGAGAGGCATCTTCTGAGTTCAGGCGTTCAGCATTCTCCATACAGGTATGGCATAGCATAGCCTGATTGGTAGCTTGCATCGCAGAGTACTGTTATGAGACTTGACACCAATCCCTTGTTTGTTTCTGTTTTCACAGCTCTCCCTCCCTGCAGTCCCCTTCCTTTCCTTCCTGTTTATTATTTTGCCCTCACCTGATCCTTCTCTAGCCCACGGCTATTACAGCATTCTGGGCTTGGATAGATCTGGAGGTGGCCTACTTGTACCACAAGCTGATCCTGAGGACGTAGAGGATAACAAAGCAATTGTGTTCGCCACATATATGACTAGCCCTCCTTGCAGATGGCCATATTTTGCCCCACTGATGGCGTTTAAATAGAAGAGCAAGAAACCTTGGAGGTGGGGAGGTTCTTTTACCCATGTTTCTTGTAATGCCACAATGTTGAAGGCCCTGACGTAGGTGACAAAGTCGAGATCAGCTACTTTGTTGACCAGGCCATTTATGTTCCATGAACAGATCGGTACTGTATCCTTTTTTTCAATTCCCATATCTAGCGTGCGAGGATCGCGTCAATCTTTTGTGTTGTTGATGGTTCTTGTGAACCATCGTGTGTCTTCTTCCCACGCTTGCAGTAAAAAGGATTGTGTACAGCTCCTTAATTGCTCTTCTTGATGTCTCAAGTCCATGTTGCAGTGCCCTGAGTCTCCTCTCAGTACTGATGTAGTTGGTCTAGAAACAACTGTCGCAGGACCTCTCGGTGGAGCTGGGTTTAGCAGATCCGGGTATCCTGGTTTATAGTACGGTGCGATGGTTATCCCCCAAGATTTTAGGATGTCCCGTTCTGAGAGTATTTTATGTGCTGTTATTACAGTGGTCCAGGTAGCTCTTGTTATTTCGCCTACCTTTGCATCACCGGAGTTAATGAATTATATTGACTCCAAGTCTGTTGTTTTTAAATCTACTAGTGGTGGTATATGAGATAGTAAATGCAGTATGTTACCTCCGTTCAGGATGTCATGCCTCCCTTTAGAGGTGTATTCAGGTATGAACCATATTGCGTTTGTGTCCCTTGCCCCAGCCCAGTTGGGGACGCCGAGATGTTTTTGCGGAATTGGCCTGTTGGCCTGGTTCTGAGCCATGTCCAGTGCCATTTGGATTCCTTCTGTGTGGTATATGTTTCCTTGCCAGTTTGGACACTGGCTTATTTGAATTTGATCTTGTGTTATCAGTAAGTTTTGGTTTTGACTTGTCAGGTGTATTTGGCCATTGGTTGTGTGGCTGTTGTGTCTGTGGGCAGAAGCTGACTGTTCTGTGCTTTCTCATCTTCCCTTTTGGCTGTTTGTTTGCTGAGGTGGATATTAAGACTCCCCTGATTTGTATTCCCCACCACGGCATTGTTATTGTTTGAAAGTGGGGATCGGGAGTTGTCGGTGTGTCCAGTATCCTGGTGTGTCGTTTTAATGTGGATTCTCGTCCCTATATCTTCTTCCATTCTGATATTGATTTGGTTTGCAATAGGGTTTCCGACTCGGTGGGGCTGGGAAGGTTTGTCTCCCTCCTCCCCTCGTGCTTACTCAAGTGTGCAGTTTTCTTTCTTTCCGCTGGAGTAAACTTGAGCGCCCCTAGACATGCTTGCAGTTTTCTTAATGGCGTTTGTTTCTAATATGGGAGTGTTTTGTTGCGTTGTCCTTTCAAAAGCTAACAGTGACCCGGTGGAATATTGCTTTATCCCCCCTTGCAATGAAGATGCCCCAAAGAGTCTTTGAAAACCATTCCTAGTAGGACTTTGCTTATGTTTCCGACCTTTTCGTTGTTGTGCGCGTCTTTGTTTTGCATTTAATTTCAGTTCAAAGTTTTGTTCCTCTGCCTGTGGTAGAGTGTGGCTGTGGCTAGGAGAAGTTGCTGTTGCTTGTGGGTGGGTTTCAGTTTCGGTGGTAATTCCCAATTGGTTGGTTGAGGTAGGTGATTGATCCTTACCAGTCTCTCCAGGCTGGTCGCTTACTGTATCTTCCCAGTGACCAGATAGGGATTTCTCTTTAGAAGGCAGAGTATGGGCGTTATTTGATGCCTTTTTGATTTGTAAGCATAAGTCCGTCAGCTTGGTCGGGAGAGTTGGTAGTTTGTTCACAATTGGACTACACCCGCAGGTTCGATGCTCTACTGACGTGTGATCAAGAGTGCTCTCCAGCGTTTTGTTCAGGTTCCCCAGCTTGCCGTCAATTGATACAACATAGACAGCCAGGGTGTACAATAGGGTTAGTTGCAAGTCCATTTTATCAGTCTGATATTGCAGGGCCTCCACTAGGAGTTTCACAGTTTTAAGTAAGCTTGCCCAAGCATCGCCGTTGTCGGGGCCTTGCATATCCACTTTAGGGCCACCGGCCTCGTTGCTGATTTTGCCGCTTATGTCTGTTGTTAGTATCTCCCCTTGGTTTGTTCCAGGGTTCCCAGGTATGCAAGTGGGTGACTCATGCTGCACCTCCGCTGTCCCCTTCTTATTTTGATTTTCTGGAGAGTGGCTCCTGTGCGTGTCTCCCCGATAGGCTGCCAGGAGTGCCTCCCATTCGTCCTTATCAAGGTAAGAGTATTGATCCTGTTCATCTGGGTCATCCAGCATGCTGGATTGGGGCATCGCCAGGTTGCGCTGTAGGTGCGTTGAGACATAACGTGCTGTATCTTCTGAGCCTTGCTTGTCCCTTGAGTTTTCAAGTGGTCCCCTTTCTATCTTTAGGTCTTCCAGGTTTGAGTCCAGGATTGTTTCCCAACCGTGAGATTGATGAGCAATTCCCAATGTTTTTTTGTGTTGGTTGGTGGGCCTGGGTTTTGAGGCCATTGTGATGTTGTGTGCGTTTGCAGGGTTGCGGTCGTTTATGCTTATTGCTTCAATGTTGTATGCTTGTTCTTCCCTTGCACCATTGGTCTCAGTCTTGTTTCCCCTATCTTGCACAGAAGTTGGTGGATCCTCAGAGTGCAGTTTAGTGCGCTCTAACTCCGGGGTTTTTTAATTCCAATTTGCGGCAGTTGCTGAGCCATGTGGAGTTGTTGTTAGGCTGAGTGACCCTAGCCTTTCCCTCTTTCCTCCTTGAGCAGTAGGCCATTCAAACCCTTCCTCCTTACGTCAATCCTCTTGTCGGGAGGGCAGGAGAGGTGTTGGCAGACCCACAGGTGCCTTAGGACATGAAAGCAGGGTGTCACCAGCGTTTTTTAGAAAGCAGAATTTAGTATCGATTTTAGGCTGGAAAAGATGGCATATTGTTGTTTTAGTCCCTGGTGTTGGGTTGCTCAACCTCAAGGGATCTTGTAATATTTCAATTATGGTGTTATCCATCTGCGTTGCTGGTCTGGTCTTGACCTGTGGTTCTCCCTCTATGCCATCAGGAATTTTCAGCTTCCTTTTCCGCCTCGCAGTTTGATTTGTATTATTGCTAGTATTACTTGTTCTCGTAGCGGCTTTGGGTCCCCACGAACGCGTCCTGCTCTCATGCTTCGAGTTTTATGTGAGTTTTTCGGTTTATTTTAATTATTTTAAGCTTTTTGGGCTATGTTGTGCTGTTTAAGGTGTTTTAAGATGTTTGCTTTTTCTTGATTTTTCTTTGGCCGCTATTAGAGGCGTTTTAGAATCTTTTGTAGGATGCTGTAGGTTATGCTGGATTATGCTGCTTGAGCCGCTTACGCCTTGCGCCTTTTGTCCTACTTACTACTTCTACTGCCAGTGCTGGCAATGCTTTGATTGGGTGCTAAAGTTGCTAAGTTTGCTAAGAGCAGTCTCGCCCCACAAATGACCAGCTCAGAGTTCCTGCAGCGCAGGTTTTCAACAAATGTCAACAGATGACCACTCACCGCACTGAACAGTGTCCTGCGGCTCGTGCTGCGATGAAAAGCGATGAAAAGCCACAGCCACACCCACACGGGAAACACAGGGAGCTCCTGCAGCTCTTGTGGCTCACCCGACCGCCACTCAGCTCCTGTTTCCGTGGTCTCTGCTGCAGGCGCCTCAGGTGCGTTTGCCGGTGCGATTACTGGTGGAATCTGCTGCAGCCGCTCCCCTCCGTTTAACCCGCAGTTACCCGCAGTATGCTCCGTGCTCTGTTCTACAGTTGCCTGCTGCCTGTTGAGCCTGCTAAGCCTGTTGAACCAAACCCGGTTAGGGGGTCAAGCAGGGGCTTAACTAGCGATGGGGCGGGTTGTCCACTGTTACTCGCTAGCTCCCCAAATCCCACGGCTGCTGCCACCACTGGGTGGACTCTGGTAGATTTCTTGTGGGTCCTGCCTGGTGCTGTTGCCACTGCTGGGCCGCCAAAGTGCTTCCATGGCTCCCCCGGCTCCTGCCACTATCGGGTGACTCTGGTGGACTCTGGTGGGTCCTGCCTGATGCTGTAGCCCCCGCTGAGCCGTCAAAATGCTGCCAAAAATTTTCCCGCGGCTCCTGTGACTCACTGTGGCTCCCGTCGCTACCGGGCCATTCCCGTATTTATCCATGGCTAGAGTGCTTTATGTTTGATGTGGCTGTAGACCGTGCCGCTGTTGTAGGGACCTCGATGCCCGTCCTTCCCTGCCCTGCCCTACCCTGTGCTCACCCTCCGCACTCCACTCCACGGGTAGCAGGGGAGCAGGGGACGGGGCAAGACACCAGCCAAGAGGTTGCTTCACCCAAACTGCAGAGGGAGAGAAGCGAGGTGATCGAAGCCGGTCAAAAGCCTCCCAGCGCGTCCTCTCGCTCCTCTCGCTCGCGTCCGTCTGCAGCACAGCACTCCGGAATCTACTGCTTCTGCCTGCGCCTCCGTCTCTACTGCTTCAGCACACATTCTCTGGCTTGTGTTTCTAAAAAAGTATGTCGAAGTGTTTTTCACCATTTCAGGATGTTAGCAGTACATCATTCTGAAATGAGGAAATTACTGAGAACATTGTATTATGCAAAAAGTCCAGCACTAATGTTAAAAAAGTTGAACAGTGCTCTTGTGAGTGGATCTGTATCAGATGTAACAAATGTTTGTGATGAATTTCAGATTATTTACTTTGGTCCTCAGGAAGACAGTGCAGAAGCTAAGACATTATTAGAAGAAAATGTGGAAGAGAATGTAGAACATTGCAGTGTAGAAAATTTTGAGCAAGGAATTAGAAAGTTTAAGGTCTTTTCAGGTGAAAGGCCAAATTCTTCTTCTATCTGTTGTCGACGAATACATTATAAAAATCAGACCAGGAGTGTTGATTTGTATTTAAAAAGTGAAAAGGAAAATAATAATGAAAGGAAGGATTTTGAAACGTATTTGTTGGTTGAGAATTGTTTTGATTTGGGTTCTGATCCGCTTATTTGTAAATATTGTTATAACAAATTTGATGAGAACAAATAGAGCTGTGCATAATAATCTTGAGTTGGTAAATATTTCTTCTGAACTGATGGATTTAAATAACTATGAGTCTATTCTTATTCAATGTGTGCATCCATTTCAGGCTATTGTTTGTATGGAGCCTAAGACAGGACAATTGCATCCTTCAGATTTACAGAGAGGATTAAAGGGAAGAGTTGTATATTTGCCTCTAGATTTAAAGAAAAATATTGAAACTATTCGTGTAGAAAATATAGAGGATGAACCTCTAGTTATTCTTGTTAATGGTGTTACTACTAAGAAAAAGAAAATCTGGCAAGAATTAGTGGATGTTAGGAAAGTGAAAAAGGCAACGTTGTATCTGGTAAAAAATAATGAATATTACAAAAATGTGTTTGTGGGAGAAGAAGACAAAACTGTACAAGAAGATAGTGACTTGCCATCTGGATAAATTGAAAACATGGATGTGTCCAGAAATGAAGAAATCTACGAACATTACAGTGTTCATCCATTGCATTCCAAAGAAATGATGGGGAATGCTAAAGAAGAAAAAGGAAGTCCCATTAGTGCACAGTTCTTCAAACTGTGGAGCGCCCCCCCCTGGGGGGGCGTGGATGGGTTCCCAGGGGGGCGCAAAGGCCTCTCCAAGCACATGTAAATGAAGACGCCTGGAAATGCAGCAATGTTTATTTGCGGCGTTTCCAGGCTGTCTTCAATTACTCTGAAGCCCTCAGAGTGTGGGGCCAGAGGTCAGTGGGTGTGCTGGGGGCTCGGCTGGGCAGTGTCTGGAGTCTTATTAAGACTCCAGCACCGAGTTTTCACAGGTCTTTAAAGACCATTTACATAACTTTGGAAACTGGTTACCGAGCGTTAGTTTTTTCTTTTCTTTTTCCAGTACCCCCTGGGCCCCAACTCTGCCTATTCCTTACATTTATATTTTTTAAATTTACTGCTGTAGTGTGAAAATGCATTTCATGACACGGAATACAAAAAAGAGTTGCCAATAGAAAAAATGCAAGCCATGTGTGTGTTTAAAGAGCCTGCAAAGACCTTGCTTTGACACTAAATAGGGTCTTAAATAAAAAGTATGTACTCATTTGTAATGTGACTTACTGTCAGTGCCTTTTATTTTCACTCATGAATCATTCAGGCAGCCCTAGAACACATTTAAAAGTGCTTTGTATTTGCTTTTCGAAATGCACACAGATAAGTTCTGGAAATAGGGCTTTAGGTGACTGTTTATTTTTGTACCGTCTGCAACATCGAAATAATGAGCTGGCAACCCTAATCATAAGACTGGAAGTTTGTTGCAGGATCAGCACATTATTTCCTTTACCCTCGATTCCCTGATTAATTCCAGAATAGCAATAGTTTTACTTATATCTGTAACCCTACGCCCGTCAATAACATGCTGATTAACTTCAAGTGTCTGGGAAGGCACCCTGCATTCAGACAACTCACTACTCATTCTCACCCTTCACTTTCACACTCACCCAGCACTCACAGCGATCATAATGCACTCGCACTAATCACCATGCACTCACACCATTCACCCGCTCACCCTGTATGCGGACTCATTTTTATGTTTACAAATTCCCACAGACCAGTTCTTCAGAGATACCCCAAAGAAGGGGACAATATAAGTATTTTTGCTCTTTTAAAAGGGACATTCATTAGTGAAGCTGGTACTGCTGCCAAGTGTATAAGTGGCCACCACTGCTGGTTATCATAAAGGAGCAGATGCAGTAGGACTGGGGACCAGGAATTTGGGGGGCCCACTGCATCACAATTATGACTGTCTACTTTTAAAAAAAGAGGCATCATAGCTTATTGCCCTTTCAAGCATTAGGACAGAGGTGATGATCCTTCATGGTGGGGAAGAAGTAAAAGGGGCAGGGGAGATAGCCTGCTACTCAGGACTGCAGTTATCATTAGTGCAGCAGGTACAGTTGCATTGGGGAAAAAGAGTGTGAGGGGCACACAACACCCCAATTATGGGGAGCAGTTTGTTTGGGATAGCTGTTTTTGTTTGATGCATTTGCTGTTTTATGTCTCATATTTGGTGTGGTTCATAGGCTATAGAAAACGTATTCCTGAAATGATATCATAAGCCCCGCTCCCTGCACGCAGCCATGTCCCTCCCGCTCCCCCAATCCTTGCTATAAAGTTTTGGAGGGGGGCCCGACCTCAAAATATTTTGCTTAGTGGGGGCTCAGAGTAAAAAAGTTTGAAGACCTCTGCATTAGTGTATGGGAAAAAAGCTTGGAAGCTGGTTGTTTCCCTCAGTTGTTTCCTACAGGAAAAGGAGGACGATGTGATGAACGACCTGTGCAGATTCCTGCATCTGAATACCGGACATCAAGATTATATGCAGAAGATCCAAGATTTCGACAATTTATTCCGTATTTGTTTCATCTTTTGTTTGAGAGTGATTTGTCTGGACTTTCTTATGCAGTAAACCATATATTGAAAACAGGTGTACATCTGCAAAATTTTTCGGCAAAAGAATTTATGGATAAAGTGCAGCAGAAAGATAATGTTTCGGAATCTCAGCTGAATAATCTGATGGCATATCAGAGTGGTACTAATGAGCACTGGTACCGTCGTCACGGAGAACTCAAATGTATGCTAAGGAACTTAGGAACTCCTACATGGTTCCTTGCTCTAAGCTGTGCTGAATATGCTTGGGATGATTTACTTCAATTTCTTCGAGAGGCAAATCCAAATATACTAAATATCGAATACAAGACACCTGGAGAATTGTGCTCTTTGGATCCTTTTAATGTATGCAGGTATTTCAATCATAGATTCGAAGCTATGATGTCTTTTATCACCAATTAAAAAAAATCCCCCTCTTGCAGAGGTTTTGGATTTCTTTTGGAGAAAGGAAAATAAAGCGAGAGGTGCTCCTCACATACATATGTTATTATGGATCAAAGATGCTCCCAAATTTGGAACAGACTCAGATGATACTGTGTTGTCTTTTATTGAAGAATATGCTACATGTGATATACCCAAAAGTACACAAAATAAGGACTTAAGATTCCAAAGCCATCATTGTGGGAAATAATGTTGTCGAAAGTACAAATCTAAGGACAAATTCTACACCAAATGCTGTTTTGCATTTCCACGACCTGTAATATCGAAAGGAAGAGTGAACAGTTTTATGTCATCTTTGCGACATACTATCACAAGAAAGTCTCCAAAAAATACCTACAACTTAAGAAGAAATGAAGAGTCAAAATGCATAAATGACTTTAACCCAGTCATTTTGTCCATGTGGAATGTTAATATGGATATTCAATATGTTGCAGACAATTCCATTGCTGTTGCTCGATATGTGACATCGTACATAGCAAAGACGGAATTGAAGGAAATGTGGGAAGAGATTTCCCGTGAGAAGAGTCTAAGTAAGAAATTATACAGTTACAGTTTGAAGATGTTATCTCATCGAGAAATTGGAGCGTATGAATGCTCGGATCGCTTATCATCTGCAAGTCTGTACTCCAAATCCAGAATAATCATTTGGGTGAGTCTAGGTCTTGCTGCAACAGGAAACCGAGTACTTAAATCTGCACGAGAAATAGTACATTTAGCTGAAAAAGAGCCAGAAAGTACAGATATTGTGAAAACAAGTATGTTGGATACATATTATCCAAATAGAAGTCATCATATTGAGAACATTTGTCTCTATGAAGTGCTGCAAAACTATATTTTTAAACGGAATATTACAGAAAACATCAATAATGATATATATGCTGTGGTTGGTTCTGAAGGATGTCTGGTGAAAGAAAGAAAAGGACATTTGATTAATCGCCGTAAACTAAGTTGCAAAACACCTGACAAAAGGGAATTTTCTTATTTGGCTCTTTTGCAACTTTTCAAGCCATGGCGTTCAGAAGTGGAATTAATTGGAGATTTCGAGAGCTATGACGATTCCTTCAATGCAACTAAAGATACTATAGAATGTCTTGTTTTTGCTAATTATGTGAAAATGTTGAACGACGAAATTGAGCAAGAAGCTACAATTGCAGCTGAGATTGCTAGAAATAGTTCTCAAGACAGTCAAACTTCTGCTCCGTTGAGTCAGGACCCACTAGGAGAACCAATTGTTCAAAATGAAGCAGCAACTGCTATGGAAGAGGTGGAAACAGCAATGTATCAAGCACAAGAAGATATAACAAACTTAGGAAACTTGGAAGAACAACTAAATATTGAGCAGAAAGAAATATATGAGCAATTGAGAGAATAGATTCATCATGGATTACTTCATGAGAAGAAAGAGTGCTCTTGCTCATCATTTGAACCTATCCAAATGTACATGAGTACAAGCTGGAACAGGAAAAAGTTTTTTAATTAAAGTAATCACAACTTTTCTACAGAAAACAACTGAGTCGCATTTGTCTTGTGTTGTCACTGCTCCAACTGGATTAGCAGCACACAATATTAAAGGAATTACTTTACATCGTTTATTAATGCCAGCAGTAGAGCATAAAAACAAATTAGAATACCACAAGCTATCTGGAGAAGCTTCTTGTGAAGTTTCAAGAGAGTTGAGGAAAATGAAACTTCTCATTATTGATGAGGTAAGCATGGTATCAAACTTAATGCTTGCCTTTGTGCATTTAAGAATGCAGCAAATTCTTAAAACAGAGTATGACGTATTATTCGTAGGAAAACACGTCATATGTTTTGGAGATCTTCTACAACTTACTCCTGTTAAAGGACAACCAGTGTTTAAAACACTGGTGCATGAAGATACTAGAAAGTCTTTGGGGAGCATTGGAAATGTAAACATTTGGTCATATTTTCAGTATAAGGAACTTATTACAAATATGCAACAGGCAAATGATGCTGACTATGGAACTATTCTTCAAGATATAAGAATTGGAAAAATGAGCGAACATGGTAAACAAGCTTTACAGAGATGATTACTTTCCAATTTGTTTCCAAATGAAAATATTGTCCCAGAGAAAATATACATGAGAATTGCAGAAAACAAATCTGTAATCTTCTTAATGCCAACACTGCGTGAATGTGCTATATTCAATGAAGAAATGTCAAAGTTGGAATAAATGAAGAAATTATAAAATTGGAAGCAATTGATAAAATAGAACATGAAGGAATCACGATTATTTTGAGTGAAAAGATGAAGAGGAAATTGGATTCTTTAGAGAAATTGATAAGTAAAACTGCTGGTTTAGAAAATAATTTATATACATGTGTAAACTGTAGGGTAATTTTACGACGTACTTTAAATATGGAAAAAGGTTTAGTAAATGGAGCAATGGGTAAAATTGTTGATTTTGTTAATTCTGTTAATAGAGGCGGGATTGAATTTCTGAAAATCAAATTTGATGAAATTGACTTAGTCGTTGTGCAGCTCGATTTTTGCTTGTAAAACATTTGTGTGTCTGCAGAAAACAGTTTCCTGTTTCTTTGGCTTATGCAGTGACCATTCATAAATCTCAAGGTTTAAGTGTAGATAGTGCTTTAGTCAATATTGGAAGTAAGTACCATGTTTAAAGAGGGGATGGCATATGTTGCTTTGTCTCGAGTCAGAACTTTATCTGGATTGTACTTGATTGATTTTGATAAGACAAAGATTTGTGCAGATGCAAATTGTGTGAAAGAGTATAATAAGTTAAGAAGAGAATATGCACCGAATTTAGGTCAATATCCAGTATTTGAAAAGCGTGTGGTATGTAGAAGAAGATTTGAGAATATCTGTAGTGAAACTGTAAAGAAAGAAAGAAAAGAAGATGAAGTTGCGCCTGCAAGCAAAAAGAGAAAGGAAAGCGTTGAAGAGAATGTTGGTTATCGGTTTGAAAATAGTTGTGGTGTCAACTGCTATGCTAATGTAGGTCATAATGTTGTTTTTTTTCTTGAAAGTTTGCAACAACAAATTGTAGAAAATCGGGACAAAAGATTCTGTTCATTGTTGAATTCTGTTTATGAGAAATGTAGTAGTGATAAAAGTAAAATACTTGGGGCCCGATGTAGGTAAATCTTTTTTACCACTTCTTAAATACCGATTCATACTGAATCGGTATTTAAGAAGTGGTAAAAAAGAGGAGGGCAGATGTAGGTAATTGTATTTTTACAATTACCGAATCGGAAGGAATCGGTATTTACCGATTCGGTAAATACCGAATCGGTAATGCCCATTGATTCCTATGGGCATTGAAGCCCATAGGAATCAATGGGCATTACCGTATCGGTATTTACCGAATCGGTAAATACCGAATTTTGCAAGGGTGCAGGGGGTGTCACTTTGACACCCTCTGGCACCCCAATTACAGGCATGTGTGCCATGTGGCACATAGACATGCCCTAAGGGCATGTCTGTGCGTCACATGGCACAGGTGTGCATGCACAGATGTGCATGCACACCTGGATTCGGTATTTCACCACCCAATTGGATTGGGTGGTAAAATACCGAATCTAAAAGGCCTGTAGCACTGGAAACAGTGCTACCTACATCAGGAATTCTTCCAAACCGGAAAAAATACCGATTCGGTATTTTACAGAATCGGTAAATTTACCGATTCGGTACATTTACCGATTCTGTAAAATATAGCCCCTACATCTCAATGTCCCATTTACCGGTCGGTAACGGCCGAATTCGGCCGTTACCGACCGGTAATGGCCACCTACATCGGGCCCAAAGTGTTTGTGATATTCGAAATGTTTTGGACATATGTTCTGGTTGTACTCAATTTGCGCAGAATATTCAGCAAGATTGTCAGGAATTTTTAGTGTTTATGCTTGGTGTACTGGAAGATGATAGGTATAGGTGTTGAAAACCTTTTTGGCATTTCTTATAAATGGCAACATGACTGTCAACATTGTTTGTTTACATGTAGCACTAACATAGACTCTGAAAGATTCATATATTTGACTTTACCTGACTGTGAATCAGTGTCTTTTAACAATCTAATTAGAGGAGCAAGTCAAAACATGGAGTGTAGCCAATGTTAATCAGAAATGTCATCAACATTACTTATACAAAGATATGGACAGTATGTTATTTTAATGCTGCAACATTGTAGAGCTGATGGAAGAAAATTGGATACTTTATTTAAAAAATGTTGTAGCTGGTCAATGTTCAATATCAGGAAGAACTTTTGTAGCCGTTGCAATTATTTTTCATGATAGACCTTCGACCACATCTGGACATTACATTGTTTATTTAAAATGTCTGAAAGATTGGATACATTGTAATGATAGTCAATTAGTTTTTAAGCAACGTTTGCCCAAAGAGTTTCCAAATTCTTACCCAATATTTTTAAAGGCAAAAGTTTAAGATCTGCTGTTAAGGTAGATTAGTCTGGTGTTGTAGAGTATTTTGTAAGTGAGGGTGAGGAGCTTAAAGGTGATCCTCTTTTTGATATTGAGGCAGTGTACGTGTATCAGGTGGTGAGTGATGTGGCTGCAGCAGGGAACATTCATAATCACTCAGGTGGAGGTATTTTGGATTTGTTGTAGTTGTTGTAGGTGTTTGGCTGGAATTCCTGTGTAGAGTGTTTTGCCACAGTGTAGTCTGCTGCTGATGAGGGCATGTGTCACTGTTCTTCTTCTTTTGGGAGGATCCACTTGTGAATGTTGTGGAGCATGTGGAGGGTGTTATAACAGTACGAGGAGACGGTGTAGCCTTGGTTACACATGGAGTGGGAGGAGTTGAGGTTGAATCCTAGGTTGTGGACATGGTTGGTAGGTGTTGGTACTGTTCACAGTGTAGTCAGGTAGTAGGAGTTGTCCGAGGCTGATGGGGTGGGTCTGAGGATGAGTACCTTGATCTTGTGTGAGTTTATTTTTACAGTGCTGATCTTTATGTAGTTGGTGACGTCTTTCATTGTGTTGTGGAGGTTGCTTTTGGTGGTATGTGGCTTCTTGGTGAGGAAGAGGATGAGCTCGATGTTGTTGATGTAGGAGATGATGTTGAGGTTGTGATGGTGGGCTACTTGTGTGAGGTTGGCCATGTAAATGTTGAACGGCGTTGGACTGATGGATGAGTCCTGGGGACCCGTAGATGATGTCTGTGGTTTTGGATCAGAAGGCTGGGAGGTGGACGTTCAGAATTACTATTGAACAACTTCCAAACTTCCGAGTGATGTCACTGACCATGTGATGAGTGATGTAATATGTGACGTCATCACCAGTGCATCGCAGGCGCGCAAGTTATAGTTAGCTGAACTAACTATAATGGGGGAACTACAATGGTTTTGTAATAGAGAAATGTCCAGCTAACTATAACATGGGTGAAACCTATGGTTTTGTCAGTGAATTTCTAAGGTTTTTAAAATGCTAATTCCTAAATATAACGTGTCTGAAACCTATGGTTTTTTCAGTGAATTTCTAAGCTTTTTTAAATGCTAATTCCTAACTTTCAGTGAATATATATATATATATATATATATATTGGTCAAACTCATCTTCACTTCTCCTGCTTTAAGAACAAATGAGCGTGGACCCAGGTATCTTGTGCCTATTTTTATTCAGCTAAGTTCGCCATTACGTGTTTCTGGTGATCCCGCCCTTGATCACATGACAGCTCATCGGCATTTTTACCCGCTTTTTAAAGTACAAGTTCAATTGCCATTTTCATGGACATAGAAGAAACCCTTCTAAATTTGGTACATCAAATGGCCTTTAATACTGTACATAAATGTCCGAGCATGACCACTAAACACCTATGCCCTTTCAAAATTAAAAAGGCATAATTGGACATGTCTATATATAATATAAAATAATAGCATAAATGCATAAACCATTTCAGTTCTTTGTCATGTCCAAACAGTGAAACCTTATACAATGCGTAACTAAATCAGTGCAATATAAGGCATAGTAAATCTCATAAAAGAAAAACAAAAACACTCCACAGTTCCTGGTTCCAGTAAAGTGACCTCCTTGAAGCTAAACTCTTTGACGGGCTCCATTTGCCTACCACAAGATCCAACAATTATCCGTTCAAAGCAGCGCATGTATATGACACCACCTCTGCTATGAGCGGAAATGGTTGTGCAAATTGCATCAATTTCTAAAGTGCAAACATATCAAGGACAGCAGTACATATAGTATAATAAATATAATAGGTAGATCCATCAGAAAATCACAAAATATATATGGAAGCACAAAAATACACTTTCCACTAATGATTTCTAAAATTTGCAAGAAAAATTCATGTTAGGTGTGACCAATCAACATTCGCCATATAAGAAGGTATATATATCTCTTATTAGCACTTTCTCATGTCCTCAAGTTCCGTATAGTTCTTATCATTGTTCAGTTAACCCACATCATCATAAAAAAGTACATAAGTCTTCACTGGCATTTAGACCCCTGGGGTACTTAGAATCAAATTGCAGGATATAAGTTGTTTCTAGACTCCTCAATTTTGATTCTCTGTCACCCCCTCTTTTCTGGGGAGTTATGGCCTCAATAATATAGGACCTCAGATGTTTTGAATCGCTAATATGGCTGATCTTAAAATGCCTTGAAACGGGGTGGCTCTCATCATTGTTGCAAATGGCACGGATATGCTGAAGGATCCTTTTATGCACGGGCAATTTAGTGCTACCTATGTACTTCGAATTGCAGATACAGGTTAAAACATACACCGCAAAATAAGACTAGCATGTAAGATGTTGACTCATTTTGCAAGTCCTGGAACCAAATGCTGTTGTATAAGTTGTGGTGTTTACACCGTATTGACAGGCCTTACATACAGAGCATTTATAGAACCCTTTCCTCGCCATGAGCACTTTCCTTTTACTTCAAGGTTGCTTCTGACAAGTGACATACCCATACTATTGGTTTTTCTGAAAGTTACTGCTGGATTGTTAGGTAGTAACCTTCCAATCACTCGGTCGTCCTTTACAATGGGCCAATTCTTCCTCATTATTGCCCTTATTTGTTTTTCTTGCCGTGAAAAAACCATAATCAACCTCTCTTAAAACTTTACTGGCATGTTTCTCCTTATATTTCAACAAATCCTGTCTTGCCAATAATTTAGACTTGGCAATTGCCGATTCAATCACGTCTGATCAATATCCTCTATCTAAAATCCTATCCTGACTTTCCTCCTGTTTCAGGTTACAGTCGACCTCCTCGCTACGTATCTGTCTAATGCAAAGCATCTCCCCATATGGAATGCTCTCGATAAGATGGGGAGAATGCGCGCTGGAGGCATGAAGGAGTGTGTTTCCTGCCCTAGGTTTTCTATAAAGGGTAGTAGATAACCTATTGTTAATTACCTGGATTCTTACATAAAAGAACGTGACCATATCCTTACTAATGTCAGAATTAAAATCTAGGTTAACTGTGTTGTTGTTTAGTAACTCTATAAAAGCAATTGCACTCTCAACATCACCATCCCACAATATAAACAAATCATCGATATAGCGCAGCCATGTTACCACACTCTTATAAAAAATCTGCTCATGATGTTGCATGAGGACTAGCTCCTCTCACCATCCCATGAACAAACAGGCATAGCTGGGGGAGAAGCTGGCCCCCATACCAAGACCCTAAGTCTGCTGATACATTTTGCCGTCAAACAAAAATAAGTTGTTTTACAAGCAGAACAATAACATTTTGAGCAGCATATTAGTATGTTGAGAGAATACAATTGGCCTATTCATCAGAAAGTATTCAACCTCCCTCATTCCGTCCTTATTCTTAATACATGTATTCAAAGCGGACACATCAAGCTCTACCAATAAATATGTAGACTTCCATGTTAAATTTTGTATCTTCCTCAGAAAGTCACACATGTCTTGCAGAAATGATTTCAGACTTTTGACAAAGTCCTGCAATAAAGAAATTGATATATCTTGAAAGCTTTTCCAAAAGGCGATGCTGGGCCGCCCCGGTGGTTTGTCAATATTTTATGTACTTTAGGTATAAAGTAAATCACCGGGATGGTAGCGTGCTCTTTTTTGAGGTATTTGTACTCCTCCCAACTTAGCAGGCCCATACTTTTCCAGGCTAGTAATTGCAAAAACAATCACACCTGAGTATCCTTGAATTTTGTGGGAGAAACCTTTCAGTAAAATTCAATGTTGTTCAATTAGCTATGAACTTCCTCCAAGTATTCCTTTATGAGCCATAATACCAAATGACCCCCTTTGTCCGAGTTATGTATTATGATTTGATGTGATTGTCTTTAAGCTTATTTACAAGTTGACAATATTTCCTCTCATGGTTGGTAAATTTCCTGTTGGCATTATTTGTGGCGATACTGTGTCTCTTTATTTGTGCAACTACTTGCTTGTTAAAAACTTCTATGGAATCTCTAGCCATGATAGGTACACATTTGCATTTCATTTTAAAAGGAGTCTGTGGCTTGACATTAGTCCCGTATACTTGTGACTGTTGCACTTTTGTGCCTGCTATTTCAGTTCTCTCATAGGGCTCTTGACCTCCCAGAGAGGTCGCTCCCCCTCCGCTGCAGCGCCACCAGTGCTCGGGCCACCCTTATGCTGCCTCCTCGTGCTCCTGGTGCCCCTCACCCGATCGCCGTTGCTGCCGCTTCCTGCAGCCTGTGTGCCTGTGCCCCTGCCCGTTTTTTCTGTACCCTGTGTGCCTGTGCCCTGCCTGTTTTTTCTCTCTGTGCCCTGCTGTGAGACTGCTTTGCCTCTCTCTCTGTCTACGATTTTGCCGATTTTTTCCGCTGCTGCCTCCCCTTTGGCGCCGCCCCCCGTGCCCATTCGCTGCCTGACATCCCGCCTCCCGCCTCCCATCTGATCCTCCCTCCCACCTCCCCTTAAATGGCTGCCACTCCGCAGTAGAGAGAGCGACCCTTGACCTTTCAGGTAGGTCGCTCCCCCTCTGCTGCAGCGCCACCAGTGCTCGGGAAACACTTCTGCTGCCTCCTCATGCTCCTGGTGCCCCGCACCCGATCGCCGTTGCTGCCGCTTCCTGCAGCCTGTGTGCCTGTGCCCTGCCCGTTTTTTCCCTCTGTACCCTGCTGTGAGACTGCTTTGCCTCTCTCCCTGTCTAAGTTTTTGCTGATTCTTCCCACCGCTGCCACCCTTGTGGCCCCACCCCCGTGCCCATTTGCTGCCTTGCATCCCGCCTCCCGCCTCCCAGCTGATCCTCAGTCCCCACCTCCCCTTAAATGGCGGCCGCTGCGTGACCACGCGCAGTGGGCGGGCCACTGGCGCGCCTAAGGCAAGCCCGTCTTCGCCCGTCCGCGCCTGGACCGCGCCCAGCACCATAACCCCTGCCCCTCACGCTACCCATGACACCCGCTACCTCCACAACGCCAGCACCCTCATCGCACTCAACCAAGGACGCACCACCAACTGCTACAAGGCCACCCCCAAGCGCACCCACGGCCCCTTCACCTGCCAGAACTGCAACTTCTCCTGCAATAGCGACGCCGAGACACCCACAGCAAAGGAACCCAACCAACTGCGATGCATCCTGCTCAATACCAGCTCCGCATGCAAGCACACCGTCTAGCTCTGGGACCTGCTCACCACCACTTCACCAGAAGTCGCCTTCTTGACCGAGACCTGGATGAACGAGGCCTCCGCCCCAGACAAAGCAGTGGCCATCCCCGACAGAACACATGCACTTCAAGATCAACACGGACCCCAAGACCACCCTCAGAGGCACCCTCGTCTACAGACCACCCAGCCCACGTCCCCAATTCTGCAACTCCATCTCTGACTTCATCAGCACGCACACGCTGACCTCCACCAATTACATCCTGCTCGGCGACCTGAACTACCATCTAGAAAACAACAACAACAGTAATTCCTCCACCCTGGTCGACAACCTTGCCACCCTCGGACTGAAACAGATCGTCACAACACCGACCCACATCTCCGGCCACACGCTCAATGCCATCTTCACCGCTAGCCCCCACGTCACCTTCAGCCATGCCTCCGAGCTCACCTGGACCGACCACCACTGCGTCCACTTCACCCTCTAGAAACCCGTCACCCACCACCGCACTCCTCAGATCCACCGCCGTCACAGGGGCAAAGTCACCAAGGAGCGACTGGAAACTCACTTCTCACTCAACCCACCAACCAGCCCCACTGACCCCGAGGAGGGGGCCAGCACCCTCAGGCTCTGGATGGAGGACTGCGCCAACACCATAGCACCTATGAAACTACCCACCGACAGAGACACCAGCCAGAGAGCCAGCTCGTTCACCCTAGAGCTCGTAGCCTCCAAGCGAACCTGCCGGAAACTCGAGGTCATCTGGCTCAACAATAGAACTCCCGCCAACCGCACAGCCCCAAAGACGCCATCCACAACCACCACCACCTCATCAGGACCACCAAAAGAGCCTCATTCAAAGACCGCCTCGACAACAACGCCCACAACAGCAAAGAGCTATTCAATATTGTGAAAGAACTCTCCACTCCTAGCTCCTGCACCAACAACATCCCATCATTGCAAGCCCTGTGCGACACCCTCGCGGCCTTCTTCCACCGCAAGATCACCGACATCCACAACAGCTTCAACCCCCGGACGCACCCTACGGACCCCGCCACGATGAACCCCCCCAAAGCCCCACCGACCATGACCCTCTGACCACTTGGACCAACGTGAGCACCGAAGACATAACTAAGACCATGAGCACCATCCACTCAGGCTCCCCATCTGACCCTCTCCCCCACCACATCGCCAAAAAAGCCGACAGCCTCATCGCACCCCACCTGCGTAACATCATCAACCTCTCCTTCGAAACAGCGACCTTCCCGGAGAGCTGGAAGCACGCCAAGATCAACGCCCTCCTGAAGAAACCCGAGCGACCTCAAGAACTTCCGGCCCATCTCCCTGCTTCCGTTCCCAGCGAAAGTAATGGAAAACACCCAGCTCACCCGCTACCTTGAAGACAACAGCATCCCAGACCCCTCCCAGTCAGGCTTCCGCAGCAATCACAGTACCGAGACCACCCTCATCGCCGCCACAGATGACATGAGAATCCTACTCGACAACGGCGAGACAGCTGCCCTCATCCTCTTGGACATCTCTGGCACTGTAAACACCGTCTGCCACCACACACTACTCACACGCCTCTACGACGCAGAAATCCGAGACAAGGCCCTGGACTGGACCACCTCCCTCCTCACCGACAGAACCCAGAGAGTCCTCCTCCCCCGTTCTATTCCGGAACCACCAAAACCATATGCGGCGTCCCCCAGGGATCCTCCCTCAGCCCGAGGCTGTTCAACGTCTACATGGCCCCCCTCGCTATCATTGCCAGACTACACAATCTCAACATAAGCTCCTACGCCGACGACACCCAGCTGATCCTCTCCCTCACCAAGGACCCCCTCACCACCAAAGCCAACCTACACCAGGGCATGAAGGCCGTCGCCTATTGGATGGAGGCAAGCAGGCTCAAGCTGAATATGGACAAGACGGAGATCCTCATCCTCGGGCCCAACCCCTCAGTGTGGGATGATTCCTGTGGCCAGCATCACTGGGAACCCCCCCGGCACCAACCAACCACGCACGCAACCTAGGAGTCATCCTCAACTCCAAGCTCAGAATGACCAACCAAGTCAACGCAGTCTCCTCCTCCTACTTCCATACCCTCTGCATGCTCCGCAAGATCTACAGATGGATCCCAACGGACACACAGAAAACCGTCACCCATGCTCTCGTCAGCAGCCGGCTTGACTACGGAAACGCCCTCTACGCCGGAGCCCCGTCCAAGCTCATCAACAGACTCTAAAGAATACAGAATGCCTCAGCACGCCGGAATCCTTGACGTCCCGCGCAGGGACCACATCACCCCGCACCTGAGAGACCTGCACTGGCTCCCCATCGACAAAAGAATCACATTCAAATTCATTATTCACGCACACAAAGCACTCCACAAGACTGGCCCTGCCTATCTCAACAAAAGACTTGCCTTCCATGTACCCAACAGGAAACTCCGTTCCACCGACCTGTCCCTGGCCGCCGTCCCATGTATTCACAGAACCACTTCCGGGGGCAGATCCTTCTCCCACAGCGCCGCCAAGTCCTGGAATGCCCTCCCCCTCCACCTACGACAGACCACAGACCTCCCGGCCATCAGAAGACTGCTCAAGACCTGGCTCTTCGACCACTAGCTGCACCTGCCCCCCTCCCCCCCCAGCGCCTTGAGACCCTAGCGGGAAAGTAGTGCGCTTTACAAATTCCCTCGTTGATTGTTTGATTGATTAAGGGTATCATCTTCTCACTCTTCTTTTCTTTTGGCATCTCAGGACTTCATAGCCTGTTCCTCTGATACACCGCACAGCGGATTCAGCGCTGCTGCGGCCTCGAAAACAAAACAATTCCTGCCGCCAATGCGAGCCGCGAGGACACGCCCACTTGGGGCCACGCCCCCCCGCCCTGCTGTATATATACGCTGAATACGAGCGTTACTACAGAAACCACGTACCCTCCTGTGGCGGAAGCCGGGAGCGGGACGCTTTATTTTTTAAAACTGTGTGTCACTAAAATTGTGCTTTTTAAACTCACTCTTCTTTTCTTTTGGCATCTCAGGACTTCATAGCCTGTTCCTCTGATACACCGCACAGCGGATTCAGCGCTGCTGCGGCCTCGAAAACAAAACAATTCCTGCCGCCATTGCGAGCCGCGAGGACACGCCCACTTGGGGCCACGCCCCCGCCCTCCTGTATATATACGCTGAATACGAGCGTTACTACAGAAACCACGTACCCTCCTGAGGCGGAAGCCGGGAGCGGGACGCTTTATTTTTCAAAACTGTGTGTCACTAAAATTGTGCTTTTTAAACTCACTCTTCTCTTCTTTTGGCACCTCAGGACTTCATAGCCTGTTCCTCTGATACACCGCACAGCGGATTCAGCGCTGCTGCGGCCTCGAAAACAAAACAATTCCTGCCGCCATTGCGAGCCGCAAGGACACGCCCACTTGAGGCCACGCCCCCTGCCTTCCTGTATATATACGCTGAATACGAGCGTTACTACAGAAACCACGTACCCTCCTGAGGCGGAAGCCGGGAGCGGGACGCTTTATTTTTTAAAACTGTGTGTCACTAAAATTGTGCTTTTTAAACTCACTCTTCGTTTCTTTTGGCATCTCAGGACTTCATAGCCTGTTCCTCTGATACACCGCACAGCGGATTCAGCGCTGCTGCGGCCTAGGAAACAAAACAATTCCTGCAGCCATTGCGAGCCGCGAGGACAAGCCCACTTGAGGCCACGCCCCCCGCCCTACTGTATATATACGCTGAATACGAGCGTTACTACAGAAACCACGTACCCTCCTGAGGCGGAAGCCGGGAGCGGGACGCTTTATTTTTTAAAACTGTGTGTCACTAAAATTGTGCTTTTTAAACTCACTCTTCTTTTCTTTTGGCACCTCAGGACTTCATAGCCTGTTCCTCTGATACTCCGCACAGCGGATTCAGCGCTGCTGCGGCCTCGAAAACAAAACAATTACTGCCGCCATTGCGAGGACACGTCCACTTTAGGCCACGCCCCCGCCCTTTCACCCCCTGATAACATGTGTACACACCGTACGCGCAGCGGATGGGCGCAGCGGGCGTGCTGTTTGCGCGCCGAAAGCGCGCCTAAGGCAAGCCCGTCTACGCCCGTCATCGCCAAGACATCGCCTCTCGCCTGTCCCCCTGGCCACATTACACGGGATGTCCACCACTATGACAGAGAATCCCTCTTCGTCCTGAACCCTGAAAAGAGCTGCGGGGTGATATCGGAACACCTTGGACAGACATGCCTTCAATGTAAGTCCTGCCACTTTTCTACACCCGACCCCGGTCTATCTAGGCACCTCTCAGATGCGCATAAACAAACCCCGCTCACCATCCTCCAACTGAATGTTAGGTCTCTCTCCAAGCATTACCTAGAGGTTAACACTCTTCTGCTCGGAGAAAACCCCGACATCCTCTTCCTATGCGAAACCTGGCTCCATGACGAAATGACCAGCATACCCAACCTCACGCTACCAGAGAGCCACCAAATGATATCGATAAATAGAGACACGAGAGGCGGCGGCATTGCTGTCATTTACAAAAAGCAATTTCTCTGCGTTTTCACGAAAGAAAATATTTCGAGTTGCGAAAGTGTGCGCTTTAAGATCACGACAGGCCCCCACTTCTCTTTATCTGGCCTTTACATCTATCGGCCCCCCGCACCTGCGTCTACATTCATTAAAGCTCTCCTTGAAGTGGCTAATTCCCTTGTGGTAGGCTCGGCAAACTTCACCATACTAGGAGACCTTAATCTCCACTTCGACCAAAATCAAGACTCCACCATTAAAAACCTTCTGGCCGACCTGTCAGCCCTACAACTTCACCCTTTTATCCAGGACGCTACCCACTCTGCGAGACACTTATTAGATCCTGTCTTCACCAACATCCCAGAGACCATAACAGAAGTGCCCAAACCTATGGGATGGACAGATCATTATTTAATTAAATTCTCCATACTGACTAAGGAAACGCTCAACACGGCTGAGCCTACCCGCCGCCTAAAAAGAGCGTGGCACAAACTTTTAACCAGTGACCTGCAATCCACTTTAGGAGAATTCCATCAAGAGGCACATATTGACATCAATACAACATATGCTGCCTTCCATGACTGGATCACCAAGGGATTAGATGTCCTCATCCCCCTCAAATGGACTAAGGGGCGCAGCTCCCCCTCCAACCCATGGTACAATGAAACCTTGAAATCCATGCGGAAGGAATGTAAAAAAGCCAAAAGAGCCTGGAGGTGAGAATACAACGACAGAGACAAAGCTTTCTATCTGCCTAAACAAAAGCTATACCACAAAGCTATCTGTTCCACCCGCGCTGCCTTCTATGCTGAAGAAATTAACTCTAGCCCTAATCCCGCTAAAGTTGTTTTTAAATTAGTAGAAGAACTGCAGAGTAGGAGACCTCCTTCCTCCAGTATTACATCTGCGCAGCAATGTGAAGACCTTGCCACATTCTTCAAGGAAAAAAGTGGAAAAAATCTATAAATCCTTCCCTCAGCACTCCTCTGCACCACCTAGCCCCTCTATACCCAACAGCAATGGCACCACGATGACGCACATACCTGAAATCTCTCACGAAGACCTCACTAAACTATGTAGGAAGGTCAAATCAGGCTCCCCAGCTGACCCTATGAGACCGGCCAGCTTTATCTCTAGACTTTTTTCTACCCTCCAAAGCTTCCATACTGAATCTCTCCTTCTCCTCGGCCAGTGTCCCGACTGCTTGGAAACAAGCATGGGTCTCTCCCATCATTAAAAAAATGACCCTCGATCCCTCCAAGCTGGAGAATTTTAAACCCATCTCGCTGCTCCCATGGCTGTCCCAACTCGCAGAGGCCCATGTTAACATCATCTTGTCTAACCACATGGATCAAAATAACATCTTAGATCCATCCCAAAACGGGTTTAGGCCAGGCCACAGCACTGAGTCGGCCCTCCTAGCCACGTCGGAACATCTCCGGACGATACTTGATGCCAGTTAAAGTGCAGCACTGGTCCTATTGGACCTCAGCGCTGCCTTTGACACGGTATCTCATAACATTCTATTAAATCGTCTGGCCACTGGGGGGGAATGGGACCTCACGCTGGTGACGCTGGTGTCCCCTTCAGCCGCAAGGTTCAGAGACGGTCTGGCTGCTGTGGCCCAGTGGATGACAGACAATTGCCTGCAGCTTAATGCAGGCAAGACGGAGGTGCTGCTCCTCGGAAAGAATACTAGTCAATGGAACCATCACTGGTGGCCTTCATCACTGGGCACCATTCCACCCCCCAAATCCCTGGTCAAAAACTTAGGCATCTGGATGGACTCCTCACTTAACTTCCACACCCACACAAAAAAGTAGCAGCCACCTGTGTAGGCCTGCTGAGGAGCCTCAATCCCATACTCGGCTTCTTCGACTCCAAGGTTCGCCAAGTGATTGTCCAATCCACTATCCTCTCCCGGTTGGACTATGCCAATGTCTTACTTCTGGGCGCCAACAAAGCAGAGATAGCACGCTTGCAACGCATGCAGAACGCCGCGGCAAGAACCTTGGTCGGTCTTCCCCGCAGATGTTCAGCCAAAGCCACAATTCGAAAACTGCACTGGCTACCCATCCAATCTCGAATCCAGTTTAAAACTCTCATCATGATCTATAAAATCCTTAAAACTGGATGCCCAGAACTTCTTCGGCCACTCCTCACACCCTATGTACCACAGCGCAACTTGCGCTCTCTAGGCAAACACCTCCTGATGGTCCCCCGTACAAAACTAGCCCGCACTGGTGGACGTTCTTTCAGGGTGCTAGGAGCCAAACTCTGGAACACCCTGCCTATGAACATCCGCTCACTGAAAAATCTGTCTGCCTTCCGGAAAGCCGTCAAAACCCACCTATTCCCCTCCCCTTAGGCCTCCCAGCGGCCTTTCTTCCGCCCTCCGTGGATCTTCCGTGGTTCCTTAGCGCCGGGACGCCTCTTTGCTGGGGCAGCTGTTGCGCTCTATCAAATTATAACATAACATAACATCTGTTATTGTGTCCCCTCTTTCCAGACTCTGCAGATCACATAATAGCCCATAATCCGAGCCCAGCAGTCGTGACATCCCGGGGGTTTGTGATACCGTTTCAGCTCCTTCTCGCTTCTACGCTGGTGATGAAACTTTTTTATTTTAATTTCCGGATGAACCTGTATATATATATATATATATTTATGTTCTATGTTCCAAAGGATTGCTTCAGCAAATTAAGGTCGCACTCCGCTGAAGGTGAGGAAACATCCTTTATTTATACAAAACAGGCGACTTCTCTTCCCGTGTCTTTGTTCTCCTGGCCTGACACGCCCCGGTGTGCCATAATTAAATTCACATTCACTTTGCATGCTGGAGTCTGTAGTCTTTAGTTTGCACAATTTTACCCTCCAGTGGGTTTAAATGCTCACTATAAAATAAAAAGACTGTTTATGCAGCCCCCATTGAGCCTCTGTGATTTTTCAAGTACTCACTATGGCCTCTGATGAAGATGAAAGGTCATTAAAAAGGGTCAGGCCTGGACGACAAAAACACGGGAAGAGAAGAATCAAGACACATCAGAAATGAAAGAAGAAGTATGACACCGTTTGGATTAAATCAATCAGAGGAACTTTATATACACTTGTAAGAGTGAAGATCATGGCAACAACAAAAAAAGTGTCCCCAAAATAAACGCATCAAAAGTACAAGACCAAGAAATGAGCCGTAACATATAAGCTTTTCAAGCAAAATGACAACAATGTGGAATCCAATTGTGAACTGTCAGGAACAATATTGACTATACACTCAAACCTATTTATGTATCTGAATGAGAGGCCTAGACATCTGTTCATGTATAATGCAATGCAGAATCGATGCACGTGCAAATAATAAACAATGGATCTGTTTAAAATAGGAGACATGTGGAAATCTGGAAAAAATGGCATTCCAAAAAATTTAAATCAAAAAATTGATACCATTATAAATATGAGCAATCCCCAAGGGAAGTAAAGACATATGAATTGCAAAAATATGAATTACTTTATTTAACATCGAAATGAACGGCTGCCACATCTGGTTTGGTGTTATAAAACACAGAAAATGCCAAGAATGATCCGTATGTAAATAATACAAATAACGAATGTGCTCAAAATGAAACAAGAGACTGGTGCATCAAAGACTCTATACACATTAATTTATCGAGGTGAACTTATTGTGTCAATAGTGGGAGTGAAAGTTGTATAATTTTTAAAAACATGATCCAGTGCACGTTTTCCATAAACTGTGTTGACAATAGGTAAAGCATCAGATACTACATTCCCCCACTACTGACCGAAAAAACTGAACTGAAGTGTCGAACCTCCCCCTTCTCTCGTAAATTCTAGAAAGATGCGTACTACATCAACTAACCCAGCACCTGGACAACATCAACCATCTGGACCCTAACCAGTCCGGTTTCAGAAAAGGCTGTAGCACAGAAACCGCCATTCGTAACATCATCGACGATATCCATGGATCACTAGACTCTGACCAATGCTACATACTCGCTCTCCTTGACCTCTCGGCAACATTTGATACTGTAGATCACAAACTCCTCATAAGGGCTCTCCAAGAAAGAGCTGGGTCCTCAAATGGTTCTCCTCCTTTCATCACAATCGCACACAAAAAATAAATATCAAAAACTTCACTTCCGACCTCCAAAAAGTCAACAAGGGTGTCCCTCAGGGCTCGGTGCTATCACCGCAATTCTTTAACATCTACATGGAACCACTCTCCAAACTTCTCAGAAAAGCCAAAATATGCTTCCATCTCTATGCTGATGAAACTCCATCTATCTGGAAACTACCTCTCTCAAAGACATACAAAGACTTAATGATGTACAGAAAGATGTCCAGCACTGGTTGACAAGAAACCACCTGAAACTCAATCCTGATAAGAGGGAAACTCTCCTCATTTCAAATAAGGAAGATAACCCCCAAATTGCCAAATGGTTAAAGGCCATCGATGCGCTCAACGGGAATCTCACTCTAGCAGTCTCTGTCAAATCTCTAGGCATCACTCTAGACTCAAAACTGAACATAACATTACACATTTAGAACTCGGCCAAAAGTGCTTTCCTTAACCTCAGCGGACTGAACAAAATAAAACCCTACATTGCGTCCAATGATCTCAAACAGGCCACCCAATCTCTGGTACTGTCAAGACTGGACTATGGGAACGCAGTCCTCTCAGGAATTCCGAAATCACACCTGGCTCCCATCAAAACAATACTACATGCGGCCGCCAGAATGATCACCAGTATCAAGTTCAATCATATCTCCCCTGCCCTCAAGGAACTTAAGTGGCTTCCAGTCGAAATGCAGATTAGCTTCAGAACAGCCTGCCTCATCCATAAAGCCCTTCACACCGGCAAACCTGAGTACTTGGCGAAAAAACTCATAAAAGCCGGCCAGATCAGGTACCTGAGAAGTTCTAACTCCCTCCTACTCATCCCACCAAAAATAAATAAAAAAATTCAGACCGATCTTTCACTGGAAGCGCTCCCAAAATTTGGAACTCCATTCTCCCTCACATCAGTACCATTCCCTCCTTTGTAGAATTTAAAAGCCAACTCAAAACCTTGTTCCTCAACCGCTCCCTAGGGATTGGATAGCTCGAGGCAACTAGCGGACTTCGAGCTCAGTCCAGCACAATGACTCCAAAGGACTTTGAAGGAAAAACAGTCCTGCACTACAATATGTTGCTCTTTATTTTGCTTCCATGTTGATATGTCATTCTTCTATCCTGTATCTGATGATTATCTGCTATGTTCCCATTGTAAAGCGCTCCGATACCCCTGGGTCTGGCCAGCGCTATAGAAAACTTCTTAAATAAAAAATAAATAAATAAATGTCCCAAAATGCCTAGCGGCTTTGTGGACGCAGAGGAAGTGACGCATATCCATTTTTGAAAACTTTAAAAAAATGAGAAACAACTGAGACAATTTACCGTGAGCAAGGCATTTGTAATGCCGAAACACGTTGGAGTTTTTGTCGTCTATTTATTGCCTTAGCAAATGATGGCTAAGGAAGATTGGTACAAATAAACAACACATTTAACCCCTTCGCTGCTAGGCCTTTTCCCCTCATGTGCTAAGCCTTTATTGGGCTATTTGGGGTAGTGCGCGCTTAGGGCCCTGTACATTTTTGACCACCTAAGGTATATACGTCAATTTTACGTCCTTTTCTTCCAACATCATGGGGATTCTAAAGGTACCCAGGGTTTGTGGATTCCCTTGGAGGAGTCCCAGAAACTAAGCAAAATACAGTAATTTTTTAGTTTTTTTCTGAAAAATGGGAAAAACGGGCAGCAAATGTAAGCCTCTGGGTTCTCTCCCTGCAAATGTTATCAAAAAAGGGTTTGTGGGAATGAAATCACCATTTTCCCAGCTTTTAGGGAATGACAGTCTTATGTCAGAGAACCAACATTTTTTAAACAGTTTTGGCATTTTTTCTGGGACATAGCCTATTTTTGCTATTTTTAGTGCTTTCAACCTCCTTCCAGTTAATGGTAAAAATGAGTATGAAATAAATAATGGATCAAGGAAAGCTATACATTTGAGCACAGTAGACAAAAATATGAATTCAAAAAAGGGCATTTGTCTAAATCCATGAAGGTTTATTTATAGAAACTAACAGTTAAATATTCGAAAAAGTGAAAAATAGTTGAAAAAACCAGCCTGTTGTGTCAATGTTTTCACTTTTTAATTCTTCTAATCATTACAGCTCTTTGAAAGCAATATACTGTTACATCCGCTGGACTTTCCTGATTGTGAGGATATATAGGACTTGTAGGTTCACCAAGAACCCAACGAACCCAGAGCCAAAAACTGAGCAGCAACTTGCAATGGTATTTTATTATGTACCGGGTATGGAGCAATTTTTCTTGGAAAATGTATACATGGAAAAATTGGTATGAAAGGCACCTATGTATTTCTGAAATGGGTACAAATTATAGAGTTTAGAAACAGTACATATTTGCAATTTTTCAAAATTGGGAATACTCATACTAGCATGAGCATTATTGGTCATTTTTCAAAATGACTTCTTTTTTACAAAATGTCTTTCATTTGGAAGGGAGAAATGCATGAAAACTCAACAATTAATTACAGTTGATTTACAAATCTGAATTACCCTAAGTCTCCCGATAAAAACGGTACCTCACTTGTGCAGGTCGGCCTTGTGCCAGTGACAGGAAACGGCACAAAATGCAACATGGTCACACCTCAATCTCGCAGTGAAAAATTACCCTTTTTTAGCAGATTGCCTTGCTGTAGTTTTTGTACCCTAGCTCTGCCGGCACCTAAGGTAACCTCGCAAACCTATACACTTTTGAAAACTAGACACCCTGGGAAATCCAGGAAGGGGTTACTTGATTGCCTCCCACCAGGTTCCTACATTTCTGTGGTGGAAAGTTCTGGAATATGCGTGGATCCATAAATTTCCACCCACCCTGCGTTTCTCAAAGTCTTCCAAGAAAAATGGTAACCCACTTGTGTTGGTCGGCCTAGTGCCTGCAACAGGAAATGGCGCAAACGCAACGTGGTCACACATCAATTTCGCAGTGAAAAATTTCCTTTTTTGGCAAAGTACCAAGCTGTAGTTTTTGAACCCTAGCTCTGCCGGCCCCTAGGCAAACCTATACATTTTATAAAACAAGACACCCAGGGGAATCCAGGATGGGGTGACTTGACTGCCTTCCACCAAGTTCTGTACCCAGAATCCCTTACAAACCTAAAAAAAGTCAAAACAAAACACATTTTCTCCACATTTCTGTGGTGGAAAGTTCTGGAATCTGCGAGTATCCACAAATTTCCTTCCAGGCTGCGTTCCCCAAAGTCTTTCAAGAAAAATGGTACCCCACTTGTGTTGGTCGGCCTAGTGCCTGAGACAGGAAATGGCGCAAAACGCAACATGGTCACTCCTCAATTTTGCAGTGAAAAATGACCCTTTTTAGGCAAAGTGTCTAGCTGTAGTTTATGAACCCTAGCTCTGTTGGCACCTAGGGAAACCTAGCAAACCTATAAATGTTTGCAAACTAGACTCGCAGGGGAATCCAGGATGGTGTGACTTGACTTCCTCCAATCAGGTTCTGTTACCCAGAATCCCTTGCAAACCTACAAAATTGACAAGAAAACACATTTTCGCCACATTTCTGTGGTGGAAAGATCTGGAATCTGCTTGGATCCACAAGTTTCCACCCACCCCGCCTTCCCCAAATTCTTATGAGAAAAAAGGTATCTCACTTGTGTGGGTCGTCCTAGTGCCTGCGACAGGAAACTGTGCAAAACTCAACTTGGTTGCACCTCAATTTTGCAGTGAAAAATTGCCCTTTTTTACAAAGTGCCTAGCTGTAGTTTATGAACCCTAGCTCTGCCGGCACCTGGGGAAACCTAGCAAACCTATACATTTTTTAAAACTAGACACCCAGGGGAATCCAGGATGGGGTGACTTGACTGCCTCCCCTCAGGTTCTGTGACCCAGAAACCCTTGCCAACTTCCTGAGGGCAGATAGGCAAGGGAAATTGCGTAATAACTGCAGCCCTGAACTGTCTAATTGTTTAGTACTAGTTAGTAAGTTGTAGTAAGTACTACTCTTCAGTAACCTAACCATCCATTTAGCAAACAATTTCATGCATGCACTTCCTTAATGTCCCTTAAAAGATTTATGGATATCTTTGTATCCAAAGATTTGTTTTTCTTCATATGTTGTTTGTCCATGCTGAGTTTTTTTTCTCTCTCTAAAAAACTTTGCCAAAAACCCCCATTCCCCAAAACTTTTCAAACCCTAACCCTCTTCCCCCGGGCTGTGTGGTTTTCATTGAGGTGTAACTAAATGACACCAATAATTCCACAAGCTTGCTGGGGAGGATAAGGTCAAAAGCAACAGAAAATTAAATTCAAGGCAGGTCAAGGTATCCAAGGATATATTCTTATTCTGCTTGACACACTCCCATGAGTATTTGCAAATCAATTCAGAATTTCATGTCCGCCATCGAGTGGATTCATCATCAATAACATCCTCCTACACATGACTAAAGCTTATGCTGCTGTGCCCTTCAGTACTAGTTCTTGCAGTAGCCATAATCCATGCAACTAGTAGTTAACTGTTTTGTTTGAATACTTTAGCATTGCTTAGGCTACAATTTATGGCACTGTTCTTGTGTACTGTAATATCATACTGTTCTAATGCTCCTCTAAGGCCACTCAATGTCTCATTTCGTTTTTTTTCATATGCTGCTACCGCCAGTGTGTACCACTACTACTACCACCACACCGATGCCATTTCATCCATCCCGGATTCCATAGCCAACCTTAATCGCCATTTGCCATGCAGCCAGCCCTGTGCCCAGCCCGATTGTCAAATATGAATCACAGGTAAGATAAGCATTTTGTGAGAGGAAGAATAATGGAGTAGGAGGTGAGGGGAGACTGACGGTAGTACTAGTAAAGTATTAGGACAATTGAATTCACTAACTCTGTCAGTGGCACTTTTGTACAAATTTGGCCGATTACTTAGACAATTTGAATCAACCAGCCTGTTAAGTTTCAGGAAAACAAACGTACAGTTAACCCCCCCTGCTTCCCCCACAAAACAGTAAAAACATGTATGCTATGTTTAAGTGGAAAATAAATAATTATTTTGACCCTAACAAAAATAAAGTATCCCACAAGACCCGACCCTCCCCCTCCCAAAGCCCAACCAATGTCCATGAAATATAATGTCCCTAAAAGTTCAAAAACGCCAACGCCCAATTCCCACTCCTCCAAAAGTTTTTAAAATAGGGGCAAGGGACAGTCTCTACTTTGTCCGGCGGTGTCCTGTGGCCAGGTGGTCCTGCAGCTCTATCCGGAGGGCCTTGAGCAGGACTTTCTGCCTCTCCACCTCCTGCTCAAGGTAGGCCACTCACAGGGTTAGGCAGTGCACAAGCACCTTGCATGTACTGCGGGGGCAGCTGTTGGTTGAGCTGCTCGGTGGCGGGGGTGGCTGCCGGACCACGGCGCCGTACCGCTGGAGGATTTTGCTGGCTGTATGACCCAGGGGCAGATGAGGAGGATGCACCAGTTGTTGACTGAGACGACTCCTCCTCCTGAGCCACCAGACGCCGATATTCTGCGACAATTGCCTCCAGCTTCTGGCGCCTGGCCCGGATAGCCAACTCCTTCCTCCATGGTTTAGAAGGAGTATCTATATGAAGAAAGAAAAAAATACTGTAGCCAATACTCTTTAAGATTAACACAAAATAATTCAACAGAAAGTTGTGTCATAGTAGAACTAGCAACTTGCAAGCACAGTACATAACATTTGTGGCATGTATCTATCTAACCTCCCATTTCGTCGGCATCTGCTCTAACATTAGTGGGAGTTTCAGGAATTCTACAAGCACCATGGACTCACTACATTAGACTCAGACAGTACACCAGTCTTCTTCTTCTCTCTTGTTTAGCAAAATTAGTACGTAAACTTGTGAAAGCCGGAATAATGCCAGCGCAGTCAGCTTGCACCCAATAAAAACAGACGTAAGCCATGATGATGCAGACTTGCATTACTGTTACCAGTACATGCAGGTGGGGAAGCTCTTACTTTTTTATTACGGGTGGCACTGGTCATACTCTGTTACAACAAGGGATACTGATCAATTAATGTAACTTTCACTCTGCCCTGCCCCTGACTACTACAAAAGTAAAATGAAGAAGATAATATGATCATTGATCCCTTCACATGATATTTGCTTATATAAGGGATGACTTTAGCTGCTCTGTTTTTAATTCCTTGAGTGAACACCGATAGGCCACACATGCATGACAGAGTTGAAAAATAATTATTAACATAGGTAGTAAGTGGTCCCCGTAATCGCCGGAGCAAGGCACTTGTGACTTGACTTGATAATGTGAACTATACAATAGACAGACAATAAATTCTATGCTTGCAAACTACTGTTAGTCAATGGGTATTCTGAAAAATTACAACTTCTACTTTCCTCGGCTTTGCTACTCTGGCACGGACGTGCAGTGTTACATGCTCTTCAAACTAAAACTCTTCATCCAGTGATCGTCTACTCTGTCTACTCTACATACACCTATGCTATCTATGAGGAAGATACCATCCAGGCATCCATCCATTCAAAGTAAATGTCAATCATTCTTCTTAATGTCTCAACTGAACAAACCTTACTTTTCATCACCGACAAACACCCTTTTTATTTTACTCCGTCAACCATCACCCATGCATCCATGCTTGACTTGCATTTGAATTTGACCCAAAGGATATATTGCGCACACATACAGTTTCTGTTTCATCCACCCAGGCAGTCCTCTTTTCTTTCTCCTTCCACCCATCCTTGCTTCAACCGGCGGTGCATCAGATTCCTACCAGCCACCTCTGCCTGCATTCAAAAACATGTATCAATCTTTGCCAGTCATTAATTTAACTCGCTCGTCCATCCTCCTTCCTTACACCCTTCTTTCCCTTTTCGTTCATCCCAGCCATCAAGTTCATCTCTGATCTGACTTGGCTTCTTGATAAAACTTTCACAGCTGAGTTGAAGTCAAATTTAGAGGAGGCCATTGGTTACTCGTCAACTCCCGCCGTTAATGCTATTGCTAATGCGAAGTCAAGGGTGATTGTCTTCTACCTGGATGACAAAAATTTAGTTCTAAATGTGTAAGTCTTCTTAACAGTAAAGTGTACTTGTACTGGACAACATACACCCCTGCAGCGAGCCTACTCTGCAATCTCAATAAGTAAGGAATATAATAGCTTACCACTGCCCGCCACTACCGAGGCATCCCCCACAGCAGTTCCTGTGGCCACTGGTGGCACCGCATCCCCCCCTGGAGTGACCACCTCCGAGCTAGCCCCGGCACTGGTGGTTGTCTGTGCCGATGGTGTTCCGCCTAGAAAAAACATTTTATATTTTTAAATGCCATATACACCACTCCCTATTTTGTCTAGGAATAAAAAAAAATGTTACTATATAAAACATTTTTTTATTTGTGACTCTCTAGTCTAAACTAAAAATTCCCCTTTTGGAAGGGGAGGGTGTTTTTATTTATGCTTAGCCATAACATGCTACACTTTTTGGCACAACTGATGAATGCTTGCTTTTTAACGCGCACCTTTTTTCTCATAACAGACAGAAGATTCCCATCTACGAACAAGAGCAATATGTTACTCATCATCATCATCACCACCAGTACTTTAAGTTCCAACCAGGTGAGGGATCTCCCACAATTAATGTGTAATTCAGCCACTGTTCAGCTTTCATGAGTTCACCGTTACTCTTCTATGAAGTTGATTTTAATAAATGTTTTTATATAATGCACAATTGAAATTAATATACAGAGTACACACAGAGCTAGTTGTTTTACTTTTAATAAAGCTTGAAAACTCACATAGACTCTGTGGTTTTTGGTCATGAGTGAGTGAGCGAAAGGGTTTGCACTTTGCAAGCATGATTCCGTGACTCTGAGAGGTCGGGACTCTGACTCCGTAGTCTTATGTTCTGGGTTGTATAATCATTGGGGATCATCACTGCATTCTGGAGCTAAATAATGACTCTGACACACTAGCTAGTCAGTAAGGTGATTGGGAGTTCAACTTCTGTTATGACTGAGGTATGTGGAAAGTCTAACTGTGCCTATTATCACCAATGCCCTATTTCTTGTCCATGGATTTGTATGTGCAGAATAGTCCCTGCAAAAGTAGTAGTATGTAGTCCTATCCAATCCAAAAGTAAACTAGTATCCTATTCTTGGTGGTCATTGACATTTTATTGTTGGGAATTGTCAAAGCATAAGCATTAAGAAGACTTCAATAGACTTTATGGACAACCCAGAGGACTGCCCTCAGTGTCTAGAGCTATTGCTGAATAGACTAATAATAATAAATAGTAGTAGCACAGAGAGTCATAGTCGAGGCAGGATAAGAATGTAGAAACAGTCTACAAGAAGATCAAAGACGATATAGGAAAAAATAGAATTATGATGAACGTTTGGAAGAAATAGGTGCTGTAAACGTTAGGGAAGTATAATTATTAATATTAACAGGAAAACTTACTGGGGCCAGCAGAAGAGCCCTCGTTGGACTGATCCTGGCCTCTTGCCCCTGGGAGGTGCTGATGTACATGAAAGAAAGACACAAACATGGATGATTGTTGTCAACGAAATCAAACATTTAAAAAAAATGATAACAAATTGTTTTGGGGAAATAAACAACAATTGCACTCAATTTATTGACCTATCTGATGTGGTCTACTAGGATATTAGTATTGCTGGATTCACGGACCACCTACTTGGAAAGTTATGTAACTCACTAAACCAACTACAAAAAAGGGTCTACTAGGACTGGCAGCACTCAGCAGCATGCTAAGTGACAGATACAGTCCGTCATGATGGCAAACCACTAAAAAATGTCCTACTAAATAACAAGTCATAATATACTCAACCTATCAATCCACCACCACTATCTCTTCTTAGTGGCAGGAGTAGAAAGGAAGGACTGGACTTGAGTCTCTAGTCTCTAGCATTACGCAGTTCTCTAAAGTACACTCATACATAATCACTCAGGCCAAATTAGCACAAAATTGAAAACAAGTAAGCATAGTAGCACCGCCACTGAGCAGGCGAGCACCTACAATCACAGAAGCTTTTGAAACATAATTTACCTGCAATGTAATCAGCAGCATTCTTGCTCTTTGGAAAAAACATATATTTGCAATATAACACAGAGCAGAAGAAAACAAAGTAGTTATTAAATAACTACTAGTACTCACCAAGCCCAGGGATCTCGACGCCAAGCAGGTCGAGCAGGTCTTGTACCCAGTCCAGTATGTCGGACCACTGGTGCATCACCTGGTTGTAGGTGCGCCGCAACCCTGACTCCCCATGCATGGCCCGGCATACCTTACCTCATAGCTGACGACGCTTCCGGAGGTCGTACCCGGTACCTGGCCTGCCGCCTGCTGTGATGGTCTTGGCGTAGGTGGCGCTGCACAAATAAGACAAGTGCGGCCACCTCCACCGCGCTGAAAATCTCCCTGGGACTTACAGATGCCTCCCCTTAACCCCTTCAGCGCTCATGACAAGGTCAGCTCGTCATGGGCGTTACCTGCGCTACGCGTATGACGAGCTGACCTTGTCACGTAACGCGGGTTTTTTAAAACAGCAGCGCGCAGCAGGAAAACTGCTAGCGCGCATGCGGGTAAACGCCCGCAAGGGAGCCGGCTGCGGGTTGCGGGAGTCTTCCCCTTGGACTTGGCGGCTCCCTTTGCCGTGGTCCTGGGTTAAAGAAAAGAATAGGGAAAAAGTAAGTAAAAGAAAAGAGAGAGTTAAAAAAAAGTAGTTATTAAAGTAACGAAAAGTAGAAAAAACCACAAAATATAGATGTACAAAAATAGAGAGATAGATAATGAGTAAAAAAGATTTTAAAAAAGTTCAAACAAACAAAGGATTAAAGAGATTGAAGCTGGATAGAAAAGGCATGCCCAGAACAATAGCAATGAATGAAAAACAAGATGGCCATACCCATTGCAACCGCGTGGGTAAGTTCGCACAATATTTTCCTTGCGAGCACGCAAAAACGGACATGAACACGCAACTGCGACCAGGAACAGGAAATGCGCAACGTGAGCATGCAACTAGCGACTGGAAACGGAAATACGCAACGCAAACAGTGAAAAACAAGTTGGCTGCACCCATATACGACTGCATGGATAACTTCGTGGGAGCTGCAGTGAAAAAATCCAAGAAACTCGCAAAAATCAAAAAATCCGCAATCTCACGAAAGTTTGCGTATTTTGCGAACCGCGAGTACGCTTTAGCGTGATTTCGCATATCGCAAATTCGCAAAATTCACCCATACTTAATAAAAACAAAGGTTACAGGGGCGTTATGGATAAGTTCAGTCGGTCAGTCAAAATTCTTCATTTCGCAATGTTTTCAAGCATGTAAAGTAAACATGATAATAGCAGCATTAAAAATAAACATGTAATACTTAATAAAATCGATATTTAAAATTGTAGGTTAAAAACAATAAAAAGCCATAAAATAGATCATCATCATAAGATTTATAAAGTGCATAGTGCCATTCAGAATAATTCATAAACTTACCGCTACTATCCTCAGGTTTCCCATTCTATATTAGCTCTCATACTAGACCAGAGAATCAATTATATTGCATAGCATACAAATTGATCACTCTGTTTTTGTTAGAATAGAGGGCTGGGTGACATTGCATAAAACTGTATTTGTACAAAAGAGGGAGACTAGACATTTTCATTTGTAGATCATAATATCTGCAAAAGAACAATATATGTAAATCCATCTGTGTTGACCGTTCCTCCCAAGTACAGGCTGGCAATATGTTTAATGAGTACATATTATTTGGAAAGCCCATTATCAGGGGAATAAAATTCATATGAAATGTCACTAAAATGAAACAATCTAGGGGGTTTGTCACAAACTCTAAATACAATTCATTGACCTGTGTGATGGGAGAAAAGAGTTATATCTTTACTGAGGATGTTAGTCAACTTGATTTCTCTCTGTTGTACACAACATTGCTAAGAAACTGGATGGATTTGTATATAACTCTCCAAAGCCTGAGCTCCCACTGTACACTTCACAGAATGCAGCCAGACAGTCTTATGTACATGGTCGAGGGTTGGACAGTCCTTGATGCTATTTTGGGTCAAATTAACAGTGTCCCTCCTCCAAATCCAATGCCTTAACAATATGGGTGCTAAACGGACAACATCAGAACATCGGACAACATCAGAAAGATATGGGGCTCCTAGTTTACTATAGCAATTATAAATTGAACAGCTGTGTGGAGGAGCGAGCAGCGTTTTATAAAACCCATCCTCCACTGTTTGTAAGGAGTCTATTGCCATCATCCTCCATACCTCCACTACATATATTGCTGTAGAAATGGTTTTGGCAGAGTATACCTTTTTAATTACCTCAATAGGCTTAGACCCAAGCTTCTTGATAAAACTCAAAATGGGCATTACACTTTTTTCTGTAACAAGAACTCTATTGTGCACCACATTTGACCAGGAGTGCTTTCAGCTGAAAAGAACCCCCAGGTAGGAAAATGTTTCCCACTTCCAACCTACATATCTCAATATAAAAAACAGGGAGTTTATTAGGTCGGTGTGCCCCTGCCACTAATGCAAAAGATTTTACTTCATGAACAAGAAGGTCCATACTTTTGAAAAATGTTGAGTAGGCCTCTATAAGTTTCCAGAGTGCCACCTCACTTCTTGCTATCAACACTGCATTACCTGCGTAAAGCAGTATTAGGAGCGGGACTGTGTTAAACCAAGCATATCTTTCATGGACATGGTCACAGCTGCCTGCACCCACTTAGTGTAGAATGAAAACAGAAGTGGGTGACAAGGCAACTCTGTCTAACACCCTTTGATATCAAAAAAGGCGTTGTATACAACCCATCTCTGCCATAGCAAATGCAGGTGGTCACTTGTGCATCAATCTGTTGTATAAAATTAATTATGGCCACCTCAATACCCATGTCTTCCATAGTCGACCATAACTTCCAGTGAGTGACACTGTCAAAGGTGATGGACAGATGCATAAAAGCCATATAGATCTGTCCCGGCTTCACCATTGTGTATTTGGCCATAGTCAAGTTCAGACTGAGGCATTGAACTATGGTCCCCTTGCCTTTTTGGAAACAGTACTGAGGTTGGTAACAGGTTATTCCTCTCTCTGGCCCAATCCTCTAGTCTATTCAACAATAGGCATCCCATCAATTTTGCAGTACTAGCTAACAACGAGATAGGTCTATAACTTTGAGGTTTGGAGTTGTCCCCATTTTTATAGATGGGGATTATTATTGTACTTGTCCTTGAGACTGGGGGACCCACCTTGCAAATAGAGCTAAAAATATTGGTCAAAAGTGGAGCCCAGAGCTCTTGATGGTCTAAAAAGAAATCTATAGGAACCCCTTTGGGACCACAATGGGCCAATCCACAACTCACCTCTGGCAAATCAAAAACCAAAGATTCGTGGGAGGAGCTACGCTAGCAATCAAGATGGCCGCGTAAGCTCCCGGCTCCGCCGACCTCCGCCAGCAGCTCGTATATCCTGCCATCAATCCTGAACTCGCACCAGATTCCCGTGTTCATGAAGTATTACTGCTTCTAAAGGTGCAATCCCGAGATTTTTATCTTATCGTATGACGAAGATACGCCGTGTTTCCATTCTCGGCCTAACACCGTGTGGAAGCCGGGGCCTCGATTTCTAGCCTATCCGGGTTGGAGTTGATCAACATCGGCCGCTGAACCTGGACTGAGCCCGGTCTCCCGAAGTGTGCCGTAAACTTTTTGTTTTGGATGGCGACACTGTGAACGGTCTACACCGAGGAAACAGCAGCGTACCGCACCGGTTGCCGTGGTCGGGGGTCCGATGCCCGGAGACCCTGCTACCTTGCTGGGGTGGACGGGCCTGGGCCCTCGCTAGCGGCGAAGGTGTCGATCTTGCAAGATGGAGAGTTCCCACTGTTGTCATCGGATTCACGTGGCCTGTTACCCCGGAGGAGCCGGGCTCCGGGGTTCGAGTCCTGCTCTATCGCTTTGTGAGAGGGGATGAAGCGGACGGAAGGCACGCCATCGCTGCAGGCCATCATGGCCGCCATTGGGGCGCTCCATTCCCAATCCACAACTGTATTCCGGGCACTGATTGTGAAAGTGGACGGTATCTTGGGACCGGATAACGACTCTTCGCTAAGTTCTCATCTAGCTGTGGTACCAGCGGTGCAATGTACGCCTGAGATCAAGGTCCCCGTGCGGAACCCGGATTTAATGTGCTTTGTCGGCTCCCAATTCACAGCCAGCGAGCCCGTGATTATCGCCAGTGTTCCCTGCTCGATCCTGCTGCGGCCTACTACAGATATTGACAGTCTTCTGTGCTGTAACAAGTTCCTCAGTGACTATTGGAGAGACCCGCTATTTTTAGACACTTTCCCTCGCTCGATTTGTGGACATCGTGAACTTTTATCCTGTTATCGATCCTGCAACACTGGCATGAACTTTAACGAACGTTCTGCTTTTTCCATTGAGATGGTGGTTCGAGTGAAAAAGACTCTCACGAAAGACCGTACTGGCCAGGGCTGAACTTGAATGCTTGGGTTTGATAAAATAGCTTGATTCAATGCCGGGATTGTAACCTATAATGTGATGGGAGTTGGGTGGTGCTTAGCTAGACTCCCCCGATTGGTCTGTATATTTTGCTGTATATTGGTTTGACTATATCTCGGGGTGGTCGCTTCTGGCGCGGGGTACGGGAGACCGGGGGTGTATTTGCTTTCTCCTCCTCTACTTTATCTTCTTTCTTTCTTTTAGGGCAGGTTCTTGGGTGACAGGCACGCTGCTAGTGGGGTTAGGCCGTAGCCATTGCAGGGGTGCAGGGTGGGGGGTTGGGGGGGTTTATTTTGCCTTTGTTTTGTTCTATGGCTCCTTTTTTCTTTCTTTTTTCCTTTCACGAGAGATGGGCTGTTTATCCTTCACGGATTCTTATTTGTCTGGTTGTCTACACTAGCTTTAATTATACTGTACCTTTGAGGACTGGGTCTTGTGGATGGGAGTGTTCTAGATCGTCTAATATACTGTTTATTCCTCCTTTCAATATGCGTAATCGAGATGACGTCACATGTTCCTTTCGCATTTATTATTTGCATGAATATTTCCCCCGCCTGTACCTGTTCTGTATTTTATAGTATGACACCTGATATTTGTACTGCCTCCTCTTGCTTCATTAATAAAATCTTAAAAAAAAAAAAAATCCTTATGTACTGCCTGCTGGAAATTGGTTGGAACAGCTGGGGGCACATCAGCCATCCCAGATATTTGCTCAAAATGAACGATATTCCTCACCAACATGTGTATCTATTGTGTGGTTGCTATCATCTTTAAGGAAGGGAGCCTTGACCACTCTCCAAAAATCCCTACTATAATTGATGGCCACTGCTTGGGTCAAATTCTCCCATGCTTCCTCCCTCAGTCCCCTTATTCTGGCTTTCTGTGCCTCTCCACATAAGATACGTAAAGATCGAATCAGTCTTTAGCCTCTTAGGGCTGTTCTAAAAAAAGCTTGCAAATGTCTTACTGACTTTGAGCATGCCACACCAAACCAACCACCCAACAGAATCATCTTTGTAGAATAAGACCGAAACAATTTGCTTTTGACATCTAGCCGTAGCTCATAAAATGTAAACAATTAGACCTTCCAGGTTATAATTTGGATCTAAGCATACCAGTACCTCACGCAACTTTAGAAGTTATTGATAGCACAACTCTTTCTTTATTGATTTTTTCCCAATTTAATAAATAGCTGTTCCTCTTGCTGTAATCGGCTTACGGACAATGTCTGATACAGACTCATTACCCATCTCCCACACCAAAGAGCAAAAAAGGGCTGCATGATCACTATACATAGAAAACATTGGTTCATCTTGGGTAATTCTCCCATGAAGAGAAATATGGACATATAAAATCTAAGGTAAAGTCTAGCGCCATGCTCCTGAGTGTCTCTGGCAATATTCCTGTGTCGGGATCAGGCTCATTAATTACCTCAAGATTAATGGTTATTAGAAGCCTATGAACAAATTATGGTGTTCTTTATGTAAAATAAAGTTATATCACCCTCAGCATCTACGATTCCACACACAGGTTTTGTCATATTCACACATCTGTGCACATTGAAATCACACAACCACCGAGTGCTAATACATTTTGTGTACTTCACAGATGGCAATCATTTCCAGAGGCCAACCACTTAAGCCATATTCCCTCTAAAACTTTTACTGTAATAATTAATCATTAACCAATCCCATTCACCCAAACTTTCACATAATACAATTTGGAAGTAAGGAAAAGAGCTAAACAACTTTTTTTTGCCATTTAATCTTAGTGTGTATGCTATTAACATCACATTTCCACCTTCCACTCCACCCATCGATGAAGGGTCTGCTGTGGTTTGAAATGATCAGTACCCATTCAGAAACATTGGCCCTGTTTTACACGTTTCCTACAGACACAAAATATCCTGGTCCGCTACAGTATTTTTCCATTCTAAATTTCCCAGTTTTTGTTTTAAACCTGTTACAGTCTAGGTTGCAATTTTTAAACTAGAATTGACTATCCCCTTCTTGAAAACCCTCATCTGATCTGTATTTTTGAGATGGTTATCCATAGAGGGGGCCAAGTGATCTTTATTTAGTCAGTCGCAGAACTCTAATCCTGCCAAGGAACTAAAGCAGTTATCAACCCTTACTTCACACCTAGGTGGGCCAATAACATGAGGGAGAGTGAGGTGAAGAGTTACAGAGCTGTTCCACACTATCTCATGGGGTGTTGGTCTGATAGGTCTGTAAAAATATCCCAGGGGAAGGGCATGTATCATAAATAGTTCCCTGAAAAATGGAGTGGTCCCAGACTGCCTTAAAATGGGTCAAGTGACCCCCCTGTTGAAAAAACCCGGCCTAGACACGATGCATCTGAACAATTTTAGACCTGTGTCAAACCTCCCCCTTCTCTCGAAAATTCTAGAAAGATTCGTACTACATCAACTAACCCAGCACCTGCACAACATCAACCATCTGGACCCTAACCAGTCCGGTTTCAGAAAATACTGTAGCACAGAAACCGTGATTCTTAACATCATCGACGATATTCATGGATCACTAGACTCTGACCAATGCTGCATACTCGTTCTTCAGGACCTCTCGGCAGCATTTGATACTGTAGATCACAAACTCCTCATAAGGGCTCTCCAAGAAAGAGCTGGTCTTGACGAGGTAGTCCCCAAATGGTTCTCCTCCTTTCATCACAATCGCAAACAAAAAATAAATATCAAAAACTTCATTTCCGACCTCCAACAAGTCAACAAGGGTGTCCCTCAGGGCTCGGTGCTAACACCGCAATTCTTTAACATCTACATGGAACGGATGTATGACGTTACAACGCATACTTTTACAACGCATACCTTTACAACAAAACTTTTACAACGCAAATACTTTTACAATGCATGTATTTACAACGCATGTTTTTACAACGCAGGTACCTTTACAACGCATACCATTACAACGTAAGTATTGGTAAGTATATATTATTTTTTTTAATGTAAATTAATTGAAATTAATATAATTTAATTAAATATAATTTAATTTAATTTAATTTCATTTAATTAATTTAATTTAAATTTAATTTTACTTTATTTTTACCCTGTACCCCTGTACCCCAAAAACCCCAAACAGACCCTGAACCCTAAAAATACCCCTTTACCCAAAAACCCAAAACTGACCCTGAACCCTAAAAATACCCCTTTACCCAAAAACTCAAAACTGACCCTGAACCCTAAAAATACCCCTTTACCCAAAAACCCAAAACTGACCCTGAACCCTAAAAATACCCCTTTACCCAAAAACCCAAAACTGACCCTGAACCCTAAAAATACCCCTTTACCCAAAAACTCAAAACTGACCCTGAACCCTAAAAATACCCCTTTACCCAAAAACCCAAAACTGACCCTGAACCCTAAAAATACCCCTTTACCCAAAAACCCAAAACTGACCCTGAACCCTAAAAATACCCCTTTACCCAAAAACCCAAAACTGACCCTGAACCCTAAAAATACCCCTTTACCCAAAAACTCAAAACTGACCCTGAACCCTAAAAATACCCCTTTACCCAAAAACCCAAAACTGACCCTGAACCCTAAAAATACCCCTTTACCCAAAAACCCAAAACTGACCCTGAACCCTAAAAATACCCCTTTACCCAAAAACCCAAAACTGACCCTGAACCCTAAAAATACCCCTTTACCCAAAAACCCAAAACTGACCCTGAACCCTAAAAATACCCCTTTACCCAAAAACCCAAAACTGACCCTGAACCCTAAAAATACCCCTTTACCCAAAAACCCCAAACTGACCCTGAACCCTAAAAATACCCCTTTACCCAAAAACACAAACATATAACATTTTAAATATAATTATATACTTACCAATACTTACGTTGTAATGGTATGCGTTGTAAAGGTACCTACGTTGTAAAAACATGCGTTGTAAATACATGCGTTGTAAAAGTTTTTGCGTTGTAAAAGTTTCGTTGTAATGGTAGTGCGTTGTAAAAGTTGCGTTGTAAAGGTTGTATACCACATGGAACCACTCTCCAAACTTCTCAGAAAAGCCAAAATATGCTTCCATCTTTATGCTGATGAAACTCCATCTATCTGGAAACTACCTCTCTCAAAGACATACAAAGACTTAATGATGTACAGAAAGATGTCCAGCAATGGTTGACAAGCAACCACCTGAAACTCAATCCTGATAAGACGGAAACTCTCCTCATTTCGAATAAGGAAGATAACCCCCAAATTGCCGAATGGTTAAAGGCCATTGATGCGCTCAACGGGAATCTCACTCTAGCAGTCTCTGTCAAATCTCTAGGCATCACTCTAGACTCAAAACTGAACATAACATTACACATTAAGAACTCAGCCAAAAGTGCTTTCCTTAACCTCAGACGACTGAACAAAATAAAACCCTACATTGTGTCCAATGATCTCAAACAGGCCACCCAATCTCTGGTACTGTCAAGACTGGACTATGGGAAAGCAGTCCTCTAAGGAATTCCAAAATCACACCATGCTCCCATCAAAACAATACTACATGCGGCCGCCAGAATGATCACCAATATCAAGAAGTTCAATCATATCTCCCCTGCACTCAAGGAACTTAAGTGGCTTCCAGTCAAAATGCAGATTAGCTTCAGAACAGCCTGCCTCATCCATAAAGCCCTTCACACCGGCAAACCTGAGTACTTTGCGAAAAAACTCATAAAAGCCGGCCAAATCAGGAACCTGAGAAGTTCTAACTCCCTCCTACTCATCCCACCAAAAAAAAAGAAAAAAAATGCAGACCGATCTTTCACTGGAAGCGCTCCCAAAATTTGGAACTCCATTCTCCCCCACATCAGTACCATTCCCTCCTTTGTAGAATTCAAAAGCCAACTCAAAACCTTGTTCCTCAACCGCTCCCTAGGGATTGGATAGCTCGAGGCAACTAGCGGACTTCGAGCTCAGTCCAGCACAATGACTCCAAAGGACTCTGAAGGAAAAACAGTCCTGCACTACAATATGTTGCTCCTTATTTTTTCCATGCTTATGTTGATATGTCACTCTTCTATCCAGTATCTGATGATTACCTGTCATGTTCCCATTTTAAAGCGCTCCGATACCCCTGGGTCTGGCCAGCGCTATAGAAAACTTCTTAAATAAAAAATAATTAAATAAATGTCCCAAAATGCCTAGCGGCTTTGTGGAAGCAGAGGAAGTGTTGCATATCCATTTTTGAAAACTTAAAAAAAATGAGAAACACACTGAGACAATTTACCGTGAGCAAGGCATTTGTAATGCCGAAACACATTGGAGTTTTTGTCGTCTATTTTTTGCCTTAGCAAATGATGGCTAAGAAAGATTGGAACATATAAACAACAAATTTAACCCCTTCGCTGCTAGGCCTTTTCCCCTCATGTGCTAAGCCATTTTTGGGGTATTTGGGGTAGTGCGCGCTTAGGCCCCTGTAACTTTTTGACCACATAAGGTATATACATCAATTTTACGTCCTTTTCTTCCACCATCATGGGGATTCTAAAGGTACCCAGGGTTTGTGCATTCCCTTGGAGGGGTCTCAGAAACTAAGCAAAATACAGTAATGGTTTTTTTTTTTCAGAAAAATGGGAAAAACGGGCTGCAAACGTAAGCCTCTGGGTTCTCTCCATGCAAATGTTATAAAAAAAGGGTTTGTGGGATTGAAAAAGGGCCGGACTGGATACCGGGCAGTTGTGTGTCCTGCCGAGCAGGGGGATGATTTAGTTGATGGGGACCTGTGTGTGCAAAACGAAATTCGTTTTGCTTTTTTTATTTCAAAGCGCACGCACGTCCCCATCAACTAAATAAGCCCACAACACAGATAAATTAGCTCCGAGCTCGGCAGCACACACAACTGCCCGGTAGCCAGTCCGGCCCTGGACTGAAATCACCATTTTTCCAGCTTTTAGGGAATGACAGTCTTTTGTCAGAGAACCAACATTTTTCACACAGTTTTGGCATTTTTTCTGGGACATAGCCTATTTTTGCTATTTTTAGTGCTTTCAACCTCCTTCCAGTTAATGGTAAAAATGAGTATGACATCAATAATGGATCCTGGAAAGCTATACATTTGAGCACAGTAGACAAAAATCTGAATTAAAAAAGGGGTCATTTGACTAAATCCATGAAGGTTTCTTTATAGAAACTAACAGTTAAATATTGGAAAAATTGAAACATAGTTGAAAAAACCAGCCTTTTGTGTCAATGTTTTCACTTGTAAATTCTTCTAATTATGCCAGCTCTTTGAAAGCAATATACTGTTACATCCGCTGGACCTTCATGATTGTGAGGATATATAGGACTTGTAGGTTCACCAAGAACCCAACGAACCCAGAGCCAAAAACTGAGCAGCAACTTGGAATGGTATTTTATTATGTACCGGGTATAGAGTAATAATTCTTGGAAAATGTATACATGGAAAAATCGGTATGAAAAACACCTATGTATTTCTGAAATGGGTACAAATTATAGAGTTTAGAAACATTACATATTTGCAAATTTTCAAAGTTGGGAATACTCATACTAGCATGAGCATTATTGGTCATTTTTCAAAATGACTTCTTTTTTACAAAATGTCTTTCATTTGGAAGGGAGAAATGCATGAAAACTCAACAATTAATTAAAGTTGATTTACAAATCTGAATTACCCTAGGTCTCCCAATAAAAACGGTACCTCACTTGTGTGGGTCAGCCTTGTGCCCGCGACAGGAAACAGCGCAAAACGCAACATGGTCACCTCAATCTCGCAGTGGAAAATGACCCTTTTTTAGCAGATTGCCTAGCTGTAGTTTTTGTACCCTATCTCTGCCGGCACCTAAGGTAACCTAGCAAACCTATACACTTTTGAAAACTAGACATCCTGGGAATCCTACATTTCTGTGGTGGAAAGTTCTGGAATATGCGTGGATCCATAAATTTCCATGGCGCAAATACAACGTGGTCACACATCAATTTCGCAGTGAAAAATTACCTTTTTTGGCAAAGTACCAAGCTGTAGTTTTTTAACCCTAGCTCTGCCGGCCCCTTGGCATACCTATACATTTTATAAAACTAGACACCCAGGGGAATCCAGGATGGGGTGCTTTGACTGCCTCCCCCCAGGTTCTGTTACCCAGAAACCCTTGCCAACTTCCTGAGGGCAGATAGGCAAGTGAAATTGCATAATAACTGCAGCCCTGAACTGTCTAATTGTTTAGTACTAGTTAGTAAGTTGTAGTAAGTACTACTTTTCAGTAACCTAACCATCCATTTAGGAAACAACTTTATGCATGTACTTCCTTAATGTCCCTTAAAAGATTTACGGATATCTTTGTATCCCAAGATTTGTTTTTCTTCATATGTTTTTTGTCCATGCTGAGTATTTTTTCTCTCTCTAAAAAACTTTGCCAAAACCCCCCATTCACATCCATTTTTCAAACCCTAACCCTCTTCCCCCAGGCTGTGTGGTTTTCATTGAGGTGTGACTAAATGACACCAATAATTCCACACGCTTGCTGGGGAGGATAAGGTCAAAAGCAACAGAAAATCAATTTCAAGGCAGGTCAAGGAATCCGAGGATATATTCTTATTCTGCTTGACACACACCCATGAGTATTTGCAAATCAATTCACAATTTCATGTCCGCCATCGAGTGGATTTATCACCAATAACATCCTCCTACACGTGACTAAAGATCATGCTGCTGTGTCCTTCAGTACTAGTTCTTGTAGTAGCCATAATCCATGCAACTAGTAGTTAACTGTTTTGTTTGAATACTTTAGCATTGCTTAGGCTACAATTTATGGCACTGTTCGTGTGTACTGTACTATCATACTGTTCTAATGCTCCTCTAAGGCCACTCAATGTCTCATTTAGTTTTTTTCATATGTGCTACCGCCAGTATGTACCACTACCACTACTACCACAACAATGCCATTTCATCCATCCAGGATTCCATAGGCAACCGTAATCGCCATTTGCCATGCAGCCAGCCCTGTGCCCAGCCCGATTCTCAAATATGAATCACAGGTAAGATAAGCATTTTGGGAGAGGAAGAATAATGGAGTAGGAGGAGAGGGGAGACTGACGGTAGTACTAGTAAAGTATTAGGACAATTGAATTCACTAACTCTGTCAGTGGCACTTTTGTACAAATTTGGGCGATTACTTAGACAATTTGAATCAACCAGCCTGTTAAGTTTCAGGGAAAAAAACGTGCAGTTAACCCCCCTGCTTCCCCAACAAAACAGTAAAAACGCGTATGCTATGTTTAAGTGAAAATAAATAATTATTTTAACCCTAACAAAAATAAAAGTATCCCACAAGACCCGACCCTCCCCCTCCCAAACCCCAACCAATGTCCATGAAATAAATGTCCCTAAAAGTTCAAATACGCCAATGCCCAATTCCCCCCCCTAAAATGTCTTTAAAAAAGGGGCAAGGGACAGTCTCTACTTTGGCCGGCGTTGTCCAGTGGGCAGGTGGTCCTGCAGCTCTCTCCGGAGGGCCTTGAGCAGGACTTTCTGCCTCTCCACCTCCTGCACAAGGTAGGCCACTCGCAGGGTTAGGCAGTGCACAAAGCGCCTTACAGGTACTGTGGGGGCAGCTGTTGGTTGCGCTGCTTGGCGGCGAGGGTGCTGACGGACCACGGCGCCGTACGGCTGGAGGATTGCGCTGGCTGTACGACCCAGGGACAGTTGAGGAGGATGCAGCTGTTGTTGTTGACTGAGACGACTCCTCCTCCTGAGCCACCAGCCGCCGATATTCTGCGACAATTGCCTCCAGGTCCTGGCGCCAGGCCCGGATAGCTAACTCCTTCCTCAATGGTTCAGAAGGAGTATCTATATGAAGAAAGGAAAAAATACTGTAGTCAATACTCTTTAAGATTAACACAAAATAATTCAACAGAAAGGTGTGTCATAGTAGCACTAGCAACTTGCAAGAACAGTACATAACATTTGTGGCATGTATCTATCTAACCTCCCATTTCGTAGGCCTCTGCTCTAACATTAGTGGGGGTTTCAGGAATTCTACAAGCACCATGGACTCACTACATTAGACTCAGACAGTACACCAGTCTTCGTCTTCTCTCTTGTTTAGCTAAATTAGTACGTAAACTTGTGGAAGCCGGCATAATGCCAGCGCAGTCAGCTTGCACCCAATAAAAACAGACGCAAGCCATGATGACGCAGACTCGCGTTACTGTTACCAGTACATGCAAGTGGGGAAGCTCGTATTTTTTTATTACGGGTGGCACTGGCCATACTCTGTTACAACAAGGGATACTGATCAATTAATGTATCTTTCACTCTGCCCTGCCCCTGACTACTACAAAAGGAAAATGAAGATAATATGATCATTGATCTCTTCAAATGATATTTGCTTACATAAGGGATGACTTTAGCTGCTTTGTTTTTATTGATTGAGTGAACACTGATAGGCCACACATGCATGACAGAGTTGAAAAATAATTATTAACATAGGTAGCAAGTGGTCCCCGTAATCGCCGGAGGAAGGCACTTGTGACTTGACTTGATAATGTGAACTATACAATAGACACACAATAAATTCTATGCTTGCAAACTGCTGTTACTCAATGGAGTATTCTGAAAAATTACATCTTCTACTTTCCTCGGCTTTGCTACTCTGGCACGGACATGCAGTGTTACATGTACTTCAAACTAAAACTCTTCATCCAGTGATCGTCTACTCTGTCTACTCTACATACACCTATGCTATCTATGAGCAAGATACCATCCAGGCATCCATCCATTTAAAGTAAATGTCATTCATTCTTCTTAATGTCTCAACTAAACAAACCTTACTTTTTCTCACCGACAAACACCCTTTTTATTTTACTCTGTCAACCACCACCCATGCATCCATGCTTGACTTGCATTTGAATTTGACCCAAAGGATATTTTGCGCACACATACAGTTTCTGTTTCACCCACCCAGGCAGTCCTCTTTTCTTTCTCCTTCCACCCATCCTTGCTTCAACGGCTGTGCATCAGATTCCTACCAGCCACCTCTGCCTGCATTCAAAAACATGTTCAATCTTTGCCAGTCATTAATTTAACTCGCTCGTCCATCCTCCTTCCTTACACCCTTCTTTCCCTTTTTGTTCATCCCAGCCATCAAGTTCATCTCTGATCTGACTTGGCTTCTTGATAAAACTTTCACAGCTGAGTTGAAGTCAAATTTAGAGGAGGCCATTGGTTACTCGTCAACTCCCGCCGTTAATGCTATTGCTAATGCGAAGTCAAGGGTTACTGTCTTCTACCTGGTTGACAAAAACTTAGTTCTAAATGTGTAAGTCTTCTTAACAGTAAAGTGTACTTGTACTGGACAACATACACCCCTGCAGCGAGGCTACTCTGCAATCTCAATAAGTAAGGAACATAGTAGCTTACCACTGCCCGCCACTACCGAGGCACCCCCCACAGCAGCTCCTGTGGCCACTGTTAGCACCGCATCCGCTCCTGAAGTGACCACCTCCGCGCTAGCCCCGGCACTGTTGTTTGTCTGTGCCGATGGTGTTCTGCCTAGAAAAAACATTTTATATTTTTAAAATGCCATATACACCACTCCCTATTTTGTCTAGGAATAAAAAAAAAAATTTACTACATAAAGAAATGTTATTATTTGTGACTCTCTAGTCTAAACTAAAAATTCCCCTTCGGAAGGGGAGGGTGTTTTTATTTATGCTTAGCCATAACATGCTACACTTTTTGGCACAACTGATGAGTGCTTGCTTTTTAACGCGCACCTTTTTTCTCATAACAGACAGAAGATTCCCTTCTACGCTCAAGAGCAATATGTTACTCATCATCATCACCACCAGTACTTTAAGTTCCAACCAGGTGAGGGGTCTCCCACAATTAATGTGTAATTCAGCCACTGTTTAGTTTCTGTGAGTTCACCGTTCCTCTTCTATGAAGTTGATTTTAATACATGTTTTTATATAATGCACAATTGAAAATTAATATACAGAGTACACACAGAGCTAGTTGTTTTACTTTTAATAAAGCTTTAAAACTCACATAGACTCTGTGGTTGTTGGTCATGAGTGACTGAGCGAAAGGGTTTGCAATTTGCAAGCATGATTCCGTGACTCTGAGAGGTCGGGACTCTGACTCCGTAGTCTTATGTTCTGGGTTGTATAATCATTGGGGATCATCACTGCATTCTGGAGCTAAATAATGACTCTGACACACTAGCTAGTCAGTAAGGAGATTGGGGGTTCAACTTCTGTTATGACTGAGGTATGTGGAAAGTCTAACTGCACCTATTATCTCCAATGCCCTCTTTTTTGTCCATAGTTCTGTATGTGCAGAACAGTCCCTGCAACAGTAGTAGTATGTACTCCTATCCTATCCAAAAGTAAACTAGTATCCTATTCTTGGTGGCCATTGACATTTTATTGTTGGGAATTGTCAAAGCATACGCATTAAGAAGACTTCAATAGACATTATGGACAACCCAGAGGACTGCCCTCAGTGCCTAGAGCTATTGCTGAATAGGAGTTTTGTTTAACACCTTTTGCCAACTGTGCAAGCTTAGCTAGCTACACAGACAGACTAATAATAATAAATAGTACTAGCACAGAGAGTCATAGTAGAGGCAGGATAAGAATTTAGAAACAGTCTACAAGAAGATCAAAGACGATATAGGAAAAAATAGAATTATGATGAACGTTTGGAATAAATAGGTGCTGTAAACGTTAGGGAAGCATAATTATTAATATTAACAGGAATACTTACTGGGGCCAGCAGAAGAACCCTCGTTGGACCGATCCTGGCCTCTTGCCCCTGGGAGGTGCTGATGTACATGAAAGAAAGACACAAACATGGATGATTGTTGTCAACGAAATCAAACATTTAAAAAAACCAATAACAAATTGTTTCGGGGAAATAAACAACAATTGCACTCAATTTATTGACCTATCTGATGTGGTCTACTAGGATATTAGTATCACACACCATCTACTTGGAAAGTTATGTAACTCACTAAACCAACTACAAAAAGGTTCTACTAGCACTGGCAGCACTCAGCAGTATGCAAAGTGACAGATACAGTCCATCATGATGTCCTACTAAATAACAAGTCATAATATACTCAACCTATCAATCCACCACCACTATCTCTTCTTAGTGGCAGGAGTAGAAAGGAAGGACTGGACTTGAGTCTCTAGTCTCTAGCATTTCACAGTTCTGTAAAGTACACTCATACATAATCACATAATCACTCAGGCCAAATGAGCACAAAATTGAAAACAAGTAAGCATAGTAGCACCGCCACTGAGCAGGCGAGCACCTACAATCACAGAAGCTTTTGAAACATAATTTACCTGCAATGTAATCAGCAGCATTCTTTCTCTTAGGAAAAAAACATATATTTGCAATATAACACAGAGCAGAAGAAAATAAAGTAGTTATTAAATAGCTACTAGTACTCACCAAGCGCAGGGATCTTGACGCTAAGCAGGTCGAGCAGGTCTTGGACCCTGTCCAGTATGTCGGACCACTGGTGTGTCACCTGGTTGTAGGTGCGCCGGACTCCCGATACATGGCCCGGCACACCTTACCTCATAGCTGGCGACGCTTCCGGAGGTCGTACCCGGTACCAGGCCTGCCGCCTGCTGCGATGGTCTTGGCACTGCACAAAGAAGACAAGTGCGGCCACCTCCACCGCGCTGTAAATCTTCCTGGGACTTACAGATGCCTCCCCTTAATTGCCCGCAAGGGAGCCGGCTGCGGGTTGCGGGAGTCTTCCCCTTGGAATTGCCGGCTCCCTTTGCCATGGTCCTGGGTTAAAGAAAAGAATAGGGAAAAAGTAAGTAAAAGAAAAGAGAGAGTTAAAAAAAGTAGTTATTAAAGTAACGAAAAGTAGAAAAAAACACAAAATATAGATGTACAGAAATAGAGAGATAGATAATGAGTAAAAAAGATTAAAAAAAAGTTCAAACAAACAAAGGATTAAAGAGATTGAAGCTGGATAGAAAAGGCATGCCCAGAACAATAGTAGTGAATAATAAAACAAGATGGCCACACCCATTGCAACCGCGTGGGAAAGTTCGCACAATATTTTCCTCGCGAGCACGCAAAAACGTACACGCAACTGCGACAAGGAACAGAAAATGCGCAACGTGAGCATGCAACTATCGACCGGAAACGGAAATACGCAACGCAAACAGTGAAAAACAAGTTGGCTGCACCCATATACGGCCGCATAGTTAACTTCGCGAGAGCCGCAGTGAAAAAAAATCCAAGAAACTCGCAAAAATAAAAAAATCCGCAATCTCACGAAAGTTTGTGTATTTTGCGAATCGCGAGTTCGCCCATACTTAATAAAAACAAAGGTTACAGGGGCGTTATGGATAAGTTCAGTCGGTCAGTCAAAATTGATAATAGCAGCATTAAAAATGAACATGTAATACTTAATAAAATCCATATTTAAAATTGTAGGTTATAAACAATAAAATGCCATAAGATAGATCATCATCATAAGATTTATAAAGTGCATAGTGCCATCCAGATTAATTCATAAACGTACCGCTACTATCCTCAGGTTTCCCATTCTATATTAGCTCTCGTACTATTCAAGGAAGACCAGAGAATCAATTATATTACACAGCATACAAATTGATCACTCTGTTTGTGTTAGAATAGACGGCTGGGTGACATTGCCTAAAACTGTATTTGTACAAAAGAGGGAGACTAGACATCTTCATTTGTAGATCATAATATCTGCAAAAGAACAATATATGTAAATCCATCTGTGTTGACCATTCCTCCCAAGTACAGGCTGGCAATATGTTTAATGAGTACATATTATTTGGAAAGCCCATTATCAGGGGAATAAAATTCATAAGAAATGTCACTAAAATGAAACAATCTAGGGGGTTTGTCACAAACTCTAAATACAATTCATTGACCTGTGTGATGGGAGACAAGAGTTATATCTTTACTGAGGATGTTAGTCAACTTGATTCCTCTCTGTTGTACACAACATTCGCTAAGAAACTGGATGGATTTGTATATAACTCTCCAAAGCCTGAGCTCCCACTGTACACTTCACAGAATGCAGCCAGACAGTCTTATGTACATGGTCGAGGGTTGGACAGTTCTTGATGATATTTTGGGTCAAATTAACAGTGTCCCTCCTCCAGATCGAATGCCTTAACAATATGGGTGCTAAACGGACAACAACAGAACATCGAACAACATCAGAAAGATATGGGGCTCCAAGTTTACTATAGCAATTATAAATTGAACAGCTGTGTGGAGGAGCGAGCAGCGTTTCATAAAAACCATCCTCCAATCATTGTAAGGAATCTATTGCCATCATCCTCCATACCTCCACTACATATATTGCTGTAGAAATGGTTTTGGTAGAGTATACCTTTTTAATTACCTCAATAGGCTTAGACCCAAGCTTCTTGATAAAACTCAAAATGGGCATTACACTTATTTCTGTAACAAGAACTCTATTGTGCACCACATTTGACCAGGAGTGCTTTCTGCTGAAAAGAACCCCCAGGTAGGAAAATGTTTCCCACTTCCAGCCTACATATCTCAATATAAAAAGCAGGGAGTTTATTAGGTCGGCGTGCCCCTGCCACTAGTCCATACTTTTGAAAATTTTTGAGTAGGCCTCTATAAGTTTCCACAGTGCCACCTCACTTCTTGCTATCAACACTGCATTACCTGCGTAAAGCAGTATTAGGAGGGGGACTGTGTTAAAACAGGCATATCTTTCATGGACATGGTCACAGCTGCCTGCACCCACTTAGTGTAGAATGAAAACAGAAATGGGTGACAACGCAACCCTGTCTAACACCCTTTGATATCAAAAAAGGCGTTGTACACAACCCATCTCTACCATAGCAAATGCAGGTGGTCGCTTGTGCATCAAATAGTTGTATAAAATTAATTATGGCAACCTCAATACCGATGTCTTCCATAGTCGACCATAACTTCAAGTGGGTGACACTGTCAAAGGTGACCGACAGATCCATAAAAGCCATATAGATCTGTCCCGGCTTCACCATTGTGTATTTGGCCATAGTCAAGCTCAGACTGAGGCATTAAACTATGGTCCCCTTGACTTTTTGGAAACAGTACTGAGGTTGGTAACAGGTTATTCCTCTCTCTGGTCCAATCCTCTAGTCTATTCAACAATAGGCGTCCCATCAATTTTGCAGTACTATCTAACAACGAGATAGGTCTATAACTTAGAGGTTGGGAGTTGTCCCCATTTTTATAGATGGGGATTATTATTGTACTTGTCCTTGAGACTGGAGGACCCACCTTGCTAATAGAGCTAAAAATATTGGTCAAAAGTGGAGCCCAGAGCTCTTGATGGTCTAAAAAGAAATCTATAGGAACCCCGTTGGGACCACAATGGGCCAATCCACAACTCACCTCTGCCAAATCAAAAACCAAAGAATCCTTATGTACTGCCTGCTGGAAATTGGTTGGAACAGATGGGGGCACATCAGCCATCCCAGATATTTGCTCAAAATGAACCACCCGATGTTCCTCACCAACATGTGTATCTATTGTGTGGTTGCTATCATCTTTAAGGAAGGGAGCATTGACCACTCTCCAAAAATCCCTACTATAATTGATGGCCACTGCTTGGGTCAAATTCACCCATGCTTCCTCCCTCAGTCCCCTTATTCTGGCTTTCTGTGCCTCTCCACATAACATACGTAGAGATCGTATCAGTCTTTAGCCTCTTAGGGCTGTTCTAAAAGCAGCTTTCAAATGTCTTACTGACTTTGAGCATGCCACACCAAACCAACCACCCAACAGAATCATCTTTGTAGAATAAGACCGAAACAATTTGCTTTTGACATCTATCCGTATCTCATAAAATGTAAACAATTAGACCTTCCAGGTTATAATTTGGATCTAAGCATACCAGTACCTCACGCAACTTTAGAAGTTATTGATAGCACAACTCTTTCTTTATTGATTTTTTCCCAATTTAATAAATAGCTGTTCTTCTTGCTATAATCGGCTTAGGGACCTTGTCTGATACAGACTTATTACCCATCTCCCACACCAAAAAGCAAAAAAGGGCTGCATTATCACTATACATAGAAAACATTGGTTCATCTTGGGTAATTCTCCCGTGAAGAGAAATATGGACTTATAAAATCTAAAGGAGAGTCTAGCTCCATGCTCCTGAGTGTCTCTGGCAATAATCCTGTGTCAGGATCAGGCTCATTAATTCCCTCAAGATTCATGTTTATTAGAAGCCTATCAACAAATTATGGTGTTCTTTATGTAAAAAAGTTATATCACCCACAGCATCTACGATTCCACACACAGGTTTTGTCATATTCACACATCTGTGCGCATTGACATCACACAACCACAGAGTGCTAATACATTTTGTGTACTTCACAGATGACAATCATTTCCAGAGGCCAACCACTGAAGCCATATTCCCTCTAAAACTGTTATTGTGTTATTGTAATAATTAATCATTAACCAATCCCATTCACCCAAACTTTCACATAATACAATTTGGAAGTAAGGAAAAGAGCTAAACAACTTTTTGCTATTTAATCTTAGTGTGTATGCTATTAACATCACATTTCCACCTTTCGCTCCACCCATCGATGAAGGGTCTGCTGTGGTTTGAAATGATCAGTACCCATTCAGAAACATTGACCCTGTTTTACACGTTTCCTCAAGACACAAAATATCCTGGTCCGCTACAGCATTTTCCCATTCTAAATTTCCCAGTTTTTGTTTTAAACCTGTTACAGTCTAGGTTGCAATTTTTAAACTAGAATTGACTATCCCCTTCTTGAAAACCCTTATCTGATCTGTATTTTCGGGATGGTTATCCATAGAGGGGGCCAAGTGATCTTTATTTAGTCAGTCGCAGAACTCTAATCCTGCCAAGGAACTAAAGCAGTTATCAACCCTTACCTCACACCTAGATGGGCCAATAACTTGAGGGAGAGTGAGGTGAAGAGTTACAGAGCTGTTCCACACTATCTCATGGAGCATTGGTCTGATAGGTCTATAAAAATATCCCTGGGGAAGGGCATGTATTCAAAACCCTGGAGAGGGTGCATTGGAGAGTACCCTGAGTATGTCCCCCACCACATTTAGATCTTTAAAATTACAAACTATGCAGTCACCCGCTAGTGCTGTAGGGGACCAACCCACCGAAGCCACTCTCCTTGCCATAACAATGTGTCTGGTAAGGTCGCTAGCCCCCTCGTAGATCTTTTCAGCCAATGTATAGCTTTAGTCATGAACTGCTCAGTTGCCTCCAGCTGGCCCCTTCTCAGTTCAGGGGTGTCCGCCAATATTGTAATATATGGGCAAGCTGTTGTCAGGGAGCTAAAGTTTCTGGTAACATGGTCCCTTGCCTCCTCCTTCTCCTGGGATCCTCCTCACACTTATTTTCTCCATCATTGGCCTCTGTTGGGGCAGTAGAACCCAGATTCTGGATTACCCGCTCTTGTGTGTCAGCCACAGATGATGGTTCAAGCCTGCAGGAAGACATTTCTTGGAAGGGATTTGCTACTTTCCCATGAGTGGTAGACAAGAATTTTCAAGCTCCCCTTTCCCTTTCTTCTTCCAGCATTATGGGGTACCTCAACAACTGGGTATTAGGTACTGATATCATCCCCCAGCAGCAGCATTATTACCAGCCCCTCAGGTAATAAGGGCGGCTAGGCTCTCTTCAATGTTTAACAGTATTGACATCAATGGTTGTAATAACAACATAAACATGTTTTCTAGTCTTTGACATGGATCGTCGTTACAATTGGGGACCATCTCCTTTGCCAAACTTTCTGGATCAACAGTCTTAGACAATATAGGATTCTTGTTAATCTTAGGCTTCGGGCCTCCTCTTTTCCTAGTAAGGTTGCCCCTGTGTCACCCAGACCTGGAGGGATGCTGCATGGACTTATAAGTAGATCCCCATGTTCTGCAAGATCAGTTTGGGTAACCATAATCAAGGCCATCACTGTTAAATCTAGGCCTCTCCTACACTCCTCAATTGAGAGACGGCGCTCAATCAGCTCAACCTCCTTTGATAATGCATTAGCGGCCCTCGTCAAGGATGAATCAAGGGTATTACCTATCTCTGTCTCTTTTTTTTGCACTTTCCATTTACCCATTTTGGTCCCACTCTCACACCAGACCCCAGAATCAACAGCTTAGTGGGGCCCAGCCTCTTTCGGTCGCTGATGGGCTGCCCTTGGACCAGGCAGACCCACGCATGTTCCATGCTGTGTGAGTGCTACAATGCCTTTATGGCATTTGGGTGGGCTCTCTCTGCCTCCTGCACTGCTAGGAATGCTGGAGGACCAAGTCCCATCCCAGTCACTTAAAAGAAGACCAGGCAGTGCCGAAAACATGGCTTAGAAAGCCCTGAACAGATGTTGCACACTGCAGGAGTGCTGCAATGCTTTTACGTGAATAGGAGGGCTGTCCATGCTGCCCAAACCACTGTGAATACTGGGGGACGGAGTACCACCCCAGCTAGACTATGGAAGATCAATCAGTACGGAAAATGGGCCACAGATGGCACTTAACAGATGTCCTGTGCTGTGGAAGTGCTGCAATACTTTTACTGCATTGGTAGGGCTATCCTTGCCTCCTGCATTGCTAGGAATTCTGGTGACAAGAATCCTAGCCCAGCCAGCCAACAGAAGACCGTGCAGTTCAGAAAACAGATCTTGGGTAGGCCTGGGCAGTAAATTCCGTTCCGCTCGCGGAATTTGTGTAATTTGGGTAATTTCGCGTTCGGCGGAGAAAGCAAAATTGCCCAAAATACTGCGTTTCGCAAGTTCGCGAAATTTTTTTGCTTGTTCGTGTTCTGAAATGCGTGTTCACAAGATATTTCCCCCCGAGCATACAAACAGCGATTGCGAACAGTAAAAATGCATTGCGAACAAGCAATTCTGCGTGTACGTGGAATTTCTGCGTGTTCGAGGAGATTTTTTACCGTTTCGCAGAGATTTGCGTAACACGATTACGCAAATTCTACCCACCCCTAATCTTGGGCAGCCATGAACAGATGTCCTTCAGACTCACCTTTCACTATTACAAAACCATAGAAATTTAGAAGTTATAGTTACCTGAGCTAAGTATAACTAACGCCCCCACCGTGCACTGCTTATAACTTTACATATCGCTTCACTCATGACATGGCCAGTAAGATCACTCATGACATGTCAAATGATATCAATGAAACATTTCTGATGCTTAGAGGTATATACTCAGGTACTTCATAAGTTAAATGACTATTTTTGTACTACTGAGTGATACTGTTTTTAACATATGTCTGTTGAGTGGCTGTGTGACTGTATATATTAGTATGAGTGTGCAAGAGGCTGAATGGGTGTGTGAGTCGGTGAGAGTGGATATATGGGTGTATAACTGGTTGTAGGAATAGCTGTGTGGGTTAGTGAGTGTCTGTGAGAACTATATTGGTGAGTGACTGGGTGTGTCAGAGGCTTCATGAGAGAGTGAGTGGCTGCATGGGTGAGTATGTGTGTGTTTGGCTGTGTGGGTCAGTTGTCAGTTATCTGATTGGCTGGGTGGGAGAGTGACTGAGTATATAATTGGATATATGGGTGAGTGAGTGACTGTTGGAGAGGGTAATCCATTAAGTGTGTTGGGGTGTGAGTGGCTGTGGTAGAGAGTGAGTGTCTGTGAGTGGCTGTATGGGTGAGGAAGCTGGTGTGAGGGTGCTTATATGGATGTCTGAATGAGTACGTAATTGGTTGTGTGGGTGAGTGTGGGAGTACTTGTATGGGTGTGTGAGTGGCTGCGTTTAGATGCTATATGGGTGGGTGGGTATATGATTGGCTCTATGTGTGAATACATTGGGGTCCAAGTAGCTATTAGTGGTTGTGTGGCACTGTTCAAGAATTACCAATTTCGGTAAATATACGATCGCCATAAGTGATCACTTTCCTCAGAGCCTAGGTATTCTATTATTTAGGAATGAAGTAGTGAGTGCCAACAGCCTCAATCCCATACTGGGAGACATTACTTTATCTAGGCAAAATGGATCTGTGTTACGATGGGACCAAATAGATCCACAGGAATTAATGGGAAAGGTGTAACGGAATGTAATGATAAGATTATGGCCTGTTTCGACGGGAATTCTACATGCAAGGAAATTATGACTGGTTTTATTGCTATTGCAGACCATATTAGGAAGGCTCTTACTTTTAAAATTAATAATAAGAAGGGAATACAGAGGAAAGAAGGGTGGTTTGATTCAAAATGCACAACGGCTTATAGAAATCTCAAGAATACTTTGCATTCGGGAGATAAAAAACGGAAACAATACGAGATGCCCGTAAAGAGTATAAACGAGCCTTAACAGATAGAAAAAACATGTTAAAAAGGGAGGCATGGCTAGCCTCAAGTGAAGCATCTGTTATTAGAGATTCCAGGGCCTTTTGGAGGGCAGTCAATGCCCCTTTTTTGATAGACAAAGATAGTGCCACTATTGAGGTAGCAATAACCCGGCAGGCTTGGATAGAGCACTTCTCTTCTTTGTATAATGATCAACAACTAGGACCACAAATTATTGTAGACGGTGAGGCTGAGCAAGCAAAGGCCCTAGAAGTACAAGGGGAACAACTGTTATTTGACCTCAGTGAGGTAAACCTGGCCATAGCTACAAAGCCTGAGTGGAAAGGCTACTGGTCCAGACTGTGTCCCTGTTGATATTTTTAAAATGAATACGTCACTATGGGGCCCATTGCTGACACAAGTTTTTAATGCCTGTTGCTGGCTTTCTATCTATATGGTACGAATCCATATTGGTACCAATTTTTTAAAAAGGAGATAGGACTGATCCGGCCTGCTATCGGCCAATATTCTTGCTGGATTCAACCGTAAAAATGGTGGGCCGAGTAATATTGAACAGGTTACAAGACTGGGCGGAGGACCAGGCAGTGATAAGTGACCTGCAATATGGCTTCCGTAAGAAGCTAGACACTATCTAGCAGGGATTACATCTTAATATTTTAATGAATAAGTATAGCAAAGCAAAAAAAGGCACTTTATACATGGCATTTGTCGATTTATCATCGGAGTTTGACTGTGTAATGCCTAAGAAATTGTGGATGATTTTAGAAGAGATGGGTGTGGAAGCGGTTTTAATTTATTTTCTGAGGCAGCTATATCTAGGGGCAAAAGCGCAGGTTTGATTTGGGACGGGGGGAATACAATAGACACTTTAATGTGAGACGTGGTGTGAAACAAGGCTGTTTTCTTGCACCCTGTCTCTTTACACTGTACATAAATAGCTTAGAGAAGGTATTAGTGCAGGAATGCAGGGACTTACCAAAAGCTGGTAAACTACCCATTCCTGCATTATTATATGCATATGATGCGGTCCTTATGGCTCGCACTTCAATAGGACTTCAAAGGGTCGTTAACAGTTTCACAAATGGTATGTCGGAGAGGGGCTTAACAATTAACTCATCTAAACTTTTATAATGAATTGTGGGCCGAGGTCCTTAAAATCCAGATCAATTTTTATTGACAAAAAGCAGATTACCTTGGAATTTTATTCCAACGTGCGGGTTCATGGGGTGAAGCAGCTAAAACAAGGTGGTTACTGTACATAAGGACCTTATCAGCCCAATCTAATTTTAGCATGAAAATAGGCAGACCCCGAAGTTGGAATTACTAAATATTTGTAGAGCAAAATGTGTCACTGTTGCTTCGTACGGAGCTCGTATCTGGGGGCATGTGGATGTCAGCGCTTTTCAGGTAGCTGAAAATATGCTTCTTAAGTTTTTATTGATGGTCCCAAACAGTACCTCCTCTTTTAAAGGCCATACAGAACTAAGGCTGCTGTACCTGGAGAATATCATATAAATTCAACCGGTCCTGTTCTGGCACAGGGTTTGGTCAATAGATGAAATTAAGTTTAATCGTTGGATTTTAACAGATTATATGGGCCTGGACGGGGTGAAACATGTTAGATGGTTGCTATATGTTAAACCATTTTTATATAATCAAGGTCATCAAGATTTTTATGATCATCCCATGTCTTTGAAGAGGATATCAAGGAAAGACCCTAAAAATGAATGCTTCAGCTACCTGAGTGAAGAGAGGTTATGTGTGGGAATGAAAAAATAACAGTGCAAGCACATAACCTCATAATAACAACTTTTAAATTGCAGCCACATCTAGGGTTGATAACTTGTGACTATGATACATTTGCATTAATGCATTTCTGCCTGGGCATACTGTACAGATCATTAAGCGTTCCTGTCGTAACTGATTGGTCGAAAGAACTGAGTAAATGCCCATGCGATGATATTTCTAGTCAATCAACCATACATGTGGTATTTTTTTGCAAATGTTACTCTGTAATTAGGAAATTATGGACCATCCTTGTTTTAAAAACGTATGGCATGAGGCAATGTTGCCCACCATTCATGGCCCTACCATAGTTAGAGACAGAATTTGTGTTAGCCTCGGTAACTACCTTTTTAAACCATGTTTTTAACTGTAGGAAATCGATCATGATGTAACAAAATGAGAAATGAAATATTGTGTTATTTACCCGGTCTGTTATTTTACTATAAAGATTATTGTTGTTTGTAACAATTATATTATTATGTTTTTATGTACTTTTATGGTTATGTATGTAACCGAATAAAGTGTTATTGAATTAAACTGGGTGTGTGAGTAGGTGTATAAGAGGTTGTATAAGAGTATGAGTAGGTGTTTGAGTGGTGCTATAGATGATATCATCAGTGATTAGCCATACCATTTGAACTGTCATCAGTGATGCCATTAGTCATGTCACTGACCATGTCATGAGTGATTTAATAGGTGAAGTCAAGAGCAGTTCTTTGCAGGGGCATAGGTTATAGTTAGCCCAGGTAACTGTAACTGCTGAATTTCAATGGTTTTGAACAAATAAAATGTGAGCCTAAGTATAACATCCCTGTAACCTTTAGTTTTTGCAGTGAATTTCTAAGGTTTTTTTAAATCTTTTTCCAAACTATATCTTCCCTGTAACCTTTGGATTTTTCAGTGAATTTCTAAGTTGTTTTTATTTCTATTTCCTAACTACAATATCCCTGTAACCCTTCATTTTTTCTGTGAATTTCTTTGTTTGACATCATTTTATTTCCTACCTGTAACCTGTAATTTTTGAGAGTGGGTCTGTGAGGGGCTATGTGGGTCTGTGAGTACCTATGTGTGTGTGTGAGTAGGTATGTGAGTGTCTGTGTTGGCCTGTGATTGAGTGCGTGAGTACCTTTATGAGTAGGTATATAAGTGCCTGTGTATGTTTCTGTGTGGGTCGTTCAATGCCTATCTGGGTCAGTGAGTACCTGTGTGAGTGTCTGCTTCGGTGCAAAAGTACATTTGTGGCTCTGTGAGTGGATCTGCGAATCCTGTGTGGTCTGTGAGTAGATATGTAAGTGCATGTGTATGTCTGTGTGTAGGTATATAAGCGGTGCTATGCATTCTGCTCCATTGCTTACTTATGGTATTTAAAAGAGAGAAGCATGGACTCTGATATCACCAGGAAGCGTTGAGAAAGAAATCACTCATCACAAATACACCCTAGATCAGATTGCGCACCAATAGATTAATGATGGAGTCACCTCTATGAAGGATTTTAGAGCTTCTTACAATGTAAAATATTATGAGTAAACAGACTTGCCTTGCTTTCATCAACCTAAAGAAATTAGGATTGTTTCTTCTTACTGAAGTGGAGCTTTAGATGGGGCACCTGCTTTCTTTATATTTGTAAGTGCTTCCTGTTGAAGTTTAACTTCTGTGAAATGCATATCAGGGCCTGAATTGAACCTCATTTTTTCCAAGAAGAGGCCCCAGTTTTGCCAACAATGTCTACCCAACCGGAGTACTTTAATCATGTTAAGTAGTAAGAGCTACCTCGTTGGGTAAATGTCTCATGCATTTTCAGCACTACAGCTGCATAAAGGACCATGAGGTAATGTTTCCAGTGCCCTTGTGTACATGTAATTTCCACAGTACAATTGTAACGTGAGCATCTTCATCCACAAATTTATGATAACTTTAATTCTCATCAAGAGAAGTCGATGAGACTACAAAGACATGAATTTCTACCAGCGAGGGGTATTTCTTCCAATCCTTTTCCCTTGCAGGCTTCCCACCATGCCATGTCTATTTTTAGCTGTTTGGGGCAATTTGTACTGAGGCCTCCATAACTTTTTGTCTGTATAATGTATGAATCCCAAATTTGCGTCCTTATTTTTTTCAGTATCCCAAGGATTGTAAAGGTTTCCAGGGCTTGTGGGTTACCCTGGAGGGGACCGAGAAGTTAGTCAAAGTACAGTCACATTTTCGGTGTTTGGGGAAAAATGGCGAAAAAGTGCTACAGAAGAAACCATCTATTTTATTTCCTGCAAATGTTATGAATGAAGGGTTTCTGGTGCTACAATCACCACCTTCCCAGCTTTCAAGAACAGACAGACCTTTGTCAGAAAATCAACATTTTCTATTCAATTTTGTCATTTAGCCTATTTTTTAAATTTTCCGTGCTTTTAAACTCCTTCCAGTTAGTGGTAGAAATGGGTTTGAAACAAGTAATAGATCCCAGAAAGCTATAAATTTCTGAAAAATAAAAAAAGCCATTTGCGCCTTCATTTTCACCTGTGACATTTTTTTTTAGCAATGTACTGTTATGACCGTGGGACCCTTCTGGTTGTGAGAACATATAGGGCTTGTAGTTTTACCAGGAACCCAACAGTGAAAAATAGGTGTCAAGGAAACCTATGTATTTCTGAAATGGGAACAAATAATGGAGTTTAGATGCAGTGGTTATTTGTCCATCTCTGAATTTGTGGGTACCCATATTAGCATATAAATTAGAGGGTCTTAGATTGGGAAGACAGTAATGCATAGAAAGACACTTGTTCTACTTTTCTGTGTTTCCATAAGCCTCCTGATACACTTGTGTGGGTAGCCTAGTGCCTGCGACAATAAACGGCCTAAAGCACTCAATGGAATCATCACATTTTTTCAGTGAAAACTGAACTTTTTTTTGCAGCGAGCCTAGCTGTGGATTTTGTAGACCTAGCTCCGCCAGCAACTAGGCAAACCTGTATATTTTCTGAAACTAGACACCCAGGGAAATTCAGGATGGTGTGACTTGTGTTGCTCTCGTCACAATTGGTTACCCAGAATTCCTTGCAAACCTCAGCATTTGTCAAACAAAACACATTGTTCTCACATTTATATGACTGAAAGTTCTGGGATCTGCAGGGAGCCACAAGTTTCTACCCACCCAGAACTTACCCCAGTTTCCCAATGAAAATGGTGCCTCACTTGTGTGTGTAGGCCTAGCTCCAGTGACAGTAAATGACCCAAAATGCAACATGAATTCATCACATTTTTCCAGGCTAAACTGACCCTTTTTTTACAATGTGCTTAGCTATTTGTTTTGAGCCCTAGCTCAGGCGACAACCTAGTCAATTCTAGACAACCTGTACATTTTTTAACATGGGGAATCCAGGATTGGGTGGCTTGTGCGGCTCTCACCGGGTGATGTTACCCAGACTCCCTTGCAAACTTCAATATTGTAAAAAAAGTCACATTTTCCTTACTTGTTCATGATGGACAGATATGAGATTACCAGGCTTACACACATTTCCTACCACCCATTGTTCCCCCTGGTCTTCCAATGAAAATGGTACCAGACTTTTGTGGGTGGGCCAAGTGCATGCAACAGGGAAGGGCCAAACATCTATTGTGGATATATCAACATTATCTATCACAATGTGATCTGGTTAGCAAGGGAGTCACCTGTGTCTTTGGTATAGGGCTCAATGGCCATCGAGGGAAACGTACCACACCCAGACATTTCTGAAAACTAGACACCCGGGAGTACATGGAGGTCTGGTTTGTCTGAACCCCCAAATGCTTTTCTACCCAGACTCCCCTGCAAACCTCAAATTTAGCTTAACATTTCTTACTTGTGTCACTGCACCAACACAAATTTCATACCACCCAGCGTTCCCTTTGGTCCCCCAATAAACATGATACCTGACTTGTGTGGATGTTTGATGCAGAGCAAGTCTAAAAAATGTATATGCACTCATTATAGCACTTAGAGATAGCTGTGCTATCCCCTCAATCTCTATGTGTCTGTCCCTTCCCAGTTCCAGGCCCTTGGTTCACCCACACAAGTGTGGTATCATTTTACTCAGGAGACCATGGGGATCAATGCAAGCCACACATCCCTGGACTCCCCCGGGTGTCAAGTTTTCAGAAATTTGGTAGGTTTCCCTAGATGGCCACTGAGCCTGGGACCAAGCTGTTTTTGCAAGGGGGTCCCTGCATTTGTCCTGGCATCACCTACCATCTTGGGAAATCTACCAAACCCAGGAGTATATTCACAAGGACTCAACTACGATTTATCACCACCCTAACACAACAAATGTTGAGATATAATTAACACCCCATTCCCAAGCTGGTGCAAACTGCAGACATCGTCTGTATTCCCGCGATAACTGCCCTAATATTTATCTCCATGGTGGACACCACCAACTAACCCTAATGAGATGCGGAGTAGGCGTTCCCATGCAAAACCTCATGAAAAATCCACACCAGCACTTTCACAACGAAATGTAAGATCCTCAATGCTTAACAAAAACAGGCGATAAGCCGCAGTAGCAGCAGGGAATTAACACCTGCTCATTGCTGGTGTAAAGCAGGACGACTACCTGCGGCATGAAAGTAAGCCCAGCCAAGAGCCACACCGGAAATCCCACAGATGCCATGGAGACAATGATCATGCAACATGGATACCCATGAGGGCCACAACACCCACCGCAACCACCCCAGGTATGCCACCACCCTCAGTATCTATCCCGCCCCCTTACAGAACACCACAGAGGCAGCATCGACTAAGACAGTGGGCCCACCTGAAATGCACCTGCTGCCCACAGTCATGCAACTCATGACACTGCTAACGAACATGCAGCACAACTACATGCAACATGACACACAACATACCAACCGACCGGACATAACAACACAACTCCATAGTGAATCTGGCCTTGCCATGCCAACAACCCAGCCACGACATGGCACCACAGACACACAATAACAGGATGTGAGGATGGGCAAGGAGCAGGCATGTGCGAGAGTGACGAGTGACAAAGGAATGTGAACCTACCCAATGCCAGGTATGGCATGGAGGTGCTGGACAGACCACAGAGTGCAAACAACGGAAATGGCCATGTGGAGACCAACTGCTGGTGCATAGAGTGTAGTGGCAAGTGGACACTACCATGTCCCAGGGCAGAACACAGAACTGTTGCACGTTATGTCTAAGGGTGGGCGCAAGACTACGCTCCACCCACGGAGTGTACGTAATGTTGCCTACTTTGCATTTTGCAAAGCAGGCGTAGTAGGCAACACTACGCACGCTCCGTGGACGGAGCAAAGTTGCCCGCCACCCGCCTCCCTCCCGCCCTCCTTTACATACATAAATTTAAGTAATAAGTGCAGTAAAAGTAAATAAAAGCACTTACCTGGTCCGCGGCGTCCCGGGACTCCCTCTTCATGGGCTTCTCCTTAAAAGGACAAGGAGGTGTCCTGTATTCCGGGTTGCTTTGTTACAGACCAATGCTTTATCTGCCGTGCCTGATCTGGTAGACTTGATCTACGACCTCTCCAACTCCCATGCCAGGACTTTGGTTCTGGGAGATTTTAATCTGTGGCCGGACGGGCCCACAGACCCAGTTTGTAAGGATCTGGTCCAGGCCTGTTGCAATATCCATCTGCAGCAGATGGTACTTTCCCAGACTCATTCAAAGGGACACGCCCTGGACCTGATCTTTGCAGATGCTAGTCAGGTGACTATACGGAACATAACCCCCCAATGTTGGACGGACCATGTCCTCGTCCACTTCTCTCTCCTACTTCCCGCTGATACACTGAAGAGTGGCAGTACAGGAGCCACTACTAAGGTTGGTAGGCAATGGTCAAGGCTGCTGAGACAGTCGAGCCTGCCAACTTTGCTCTTAGAGGGCTTTACTTTGAGGGGTAGTGTGGAGGAGAGCTATGAGTCCCTTAGCCAGCAAATTTCTAAATCACTGGATGAATTGGCCCCTGTGCGGAAAACCAGGAACAGGGCCAAACACGCCATGCCTTGGTTCTCCAAGGAGCTTTTTCAGTTGAAACTCCAGTGTAAACGGGCCGAGCGTACCTGGAGGAAACAGTATTCTGAGCCAGATAATGCCTTTTTCAAACAGGCATTGTCGGTGTACAAACCGCAGATTAAGCGTGCCAAGGCCAGATTTCTCGAGGAGACGTTACTGCTAGCAGTGAACAAGTCTCAGGCCTTGTTTAGGATCGTTAAGGATCTTTCTCGCCCTGCCTGTGTTATCAATGATATTCCGGCCTCCCAGTCGCTATGTGACTCTTTGGCAAAGGCTTTTGAGGACAAGATTGCTTCCATCTTGAGCAATCTAGGTACTCCATCCACCCCTGACTCCCAGATTATGTCTAATTCTGTATTGGTGTCCACTCTTGGATCCTTGGAGGTGGACGATAGGCAGGCTCGGTTGAACAGCTTTCCCCTCCCGTCCTTCGAGGATTTTTGCTCAGTAGCTGATGGGGTCTCGTCAGGTTCTCCCTTTGATCCGCTACCACACAAATACTGGAAACTGTTCCATGAGGAGCTTTTTTCCCCCCTTCATGCCATTTGTTGTCAGTCCCTCAGTTCTGCTCGGGTTCCGGACTGCTGGAAGCAAGCCGTGGTATCCCCGCTCCTGAAGAAGGATACATTGGATCCTACTTGTTCAGCAAACTACAGGCCTATTTCACTGCTTCCTTTCCCAATTAGGATCTTGGAGAAGCTGGTTACTAAACATCTGTCCAGCTTTATAGAGACTAACACCTGCCTGGATGTGGATCAGTTTGGTTTTAGACCTGCCCACGGTACTGAGTCTGCTTCGGTAACCGCTTTGGATGACCTTTGTTCGCGTGTCGACCTCGACGAGCAGCCTTTTTAGTGCTGCTCGACACGTCAGGCGCGTTCAACTCGGTCAACCATGCCACTCTGGTCAGGAGACTAGAGGAAATTGGGGTGTCTGGTCTGGCCCTGGACTGGTTGATCTCTTATCTTGGTAACAGACACCAGGTGGTAGCCCTGCCGCCCTATCGATCTAACATCAAAAAGGTAGGGCAGGGCGTACCCCAAGGGTCGGCCATCAGCCCCATTCTATATAATCTATACCTCCGTCCCCTGGTCAGGTTGATTAAGTCCTTTGGCATTTCGGTCATCAACTATGCCGATGACACGCAACTTATCTTCTCCTTTGAAGGTAGGGATGCTGTATCGCAGGAGACTTTCCACCACTGCATGACAGCGACCGCAGAATGGCTGAGTCTTAATTCCCTGCAATTTAACAGCTCTAAAACTGAGGTACTGCACTGCTCGTTGGATCGCATCCCCCGACCTCTTCCACCGGATTTTTGGCCTTCTTCTTCCCAGGCCTCTGGGTTGGCGGCAGACTCAGTTTGTAATCTGGGTGTGATGTTCGAATCCAACTTACAGCTAGACACGTTTGTTAACAAAACTGTGGCTACGTGTATGATGCTGCTCCGCACACTGCGGAAGATTCTCTCTTTGCTCCCGGTTCATGCCCGACCAGAAGTAGTTCGTAGTATCATCTTATGCAGGCTTGATTACTGCAACGCGCTACTTCTGGGTGCACCAGCCACCTTAGTGGGTAAATTGCAGCGAATACAGAACATGGCTGCTAAACTGGCCCTTTCTAGGCGGCGTTCTGATTCCTCTTCTTTGGCGCTTATGGACCTTCATTGGTTGCCAATTGTCCAGCGTATTGATTTTAAAGCACTTTGTCTGGTATTCAGGGCCCTACATGGGCAGGGGCCATCCACGCTGCAGGCGATGTTTTCCTGGTATACACCTTCTAGATCTCTCCGCTCTTCGTCAGCCTGTCTGGTGGTAATCCCTAAAATTGTGAGGACTCGGATGGGCGGACGCTCTTTTAGATTCTCTGCAGCTAAACTGTGGAATTCTTTACCCCTGCCTTTGAGAAATAAGGGGGACCTTACCTCCTTTAAAAAAGGATTAAAAACGTACCTTTTCCCTTGGACAGTGTAAAGATTGTGGCAATGTAACAACGCGTATGGTCGGTCAAAGTCAAAGCGTCAGGATACCCTTTGAGTGACAGTGTCTGCGCTATACAAATATGCCATACAATACAATACAATTTTGCGTTGACTTCTCCCATCAAAATGCGCATGCGTGGCCATCCGCGCATGCGCATTTCGATGGGAGAAGTCGGCCCAAAATAGAAGATGGAGCCCCGGGACGCCACGGACCAGGTAAGTGCTTTTATTTACTTTTACTGCACTTAATACTTAAATGTATGTATGTAAAGGAGGGCGGGAGGGAGGCGGGAGGCACGTAGTGGGGCTACGCGAAGCGCGTGAGCGGGCGTAGCATCATGCCCACCACGTGTGTAGTGGGTTGGACCTGTGTACGCCAGGCCTGCATAGGGGTGTGAACAATAAGCCAGTCGCCCTGGATTTGGTTCTATTTCGGAATGGACGACGCATCAGCCAGGGTGGCGCCTCTCAGCCCACCATGAGTCCTGCAACAAGCGGGGCTTGGCCCACGGTCCTGAGCACCTGCTGCACCCTTGGCCACCGGTCCCCAGATCCACCATGCCTGCCCAAGCACACCAAGGAGGCTCCGCTCACTTGCCTATACCCACATGTGGCAAACAGGGCCCACCACATGCTTGTGCAAGCTCCAAGCACCAGTCCCATGACCTCGGCTGCTGCCCTGTAGGTCCCACATGTGGAACTGTGTCCTGAGTCCTGAATGGCAGTGACCCCAAGTCAGTGGCAGGGGCCACACCACCAGACCCCCATCAATCTGTGAGGCATAATTCCATATGCCAGGTCAGCCACACAAGGTGCCACTAACCTTGTTCAATGCCAGCCAGCCACACAAGGTGCCACTAACCCTGTTCAATGCCAGCCGGCCAAATGGGGATGAGTCAGGCCCACCTCCAGCACTAGTGACGACTTATGAATGGCAGAATCCTCACCAGTAAATGCATGGAGAGGAGTAGGAGGAAGATGTGTCTCAGTCTGGACGAAAGACAGATCAGAGTCACAGAGGTGATCGAACACTATCAACAACTGACCTGGAGCCATCAACCCTGTTCACCGCAAGTCTGCGTCCCATGGTGCCACTGAACCTGAACTACGCAGACCGGTGGGGCATCCAATCTAAGCTGGCAACACTCAGTGAATGGCCTATGCTGACCACTGCCTCAGGCCTACACTGCAGTTGAGTAGGTCACACACAAATTTTAATTCAGCCTTGATTCATTTATGGCTTAATTGACGTCATTGTACAGGCCTCATCGCAGACTGTATCCCCTTTCAGCCCCAGTGCCACTAAGTCTGTTTCTCAAAACCTACGACGCATTCTGGTTGGACTCTGGTGGCGACTGAGTCCAGGATTTGGGGTTGTCATCACCATCATGTCAGTGATACTGACTTTGTGGTGAAAACGATGGCGTGGCATTCTACTCCCACATTTGCTGCTTCCAGACAGCCTCCACCCTCTGCATCATGCCCTGGAGGACACCTCCCACTGTCCCCTGCAATCCTCCACCTCATACACCTCAGACATTGAGGAGGACCTGCTCAGGTCGCATTGCCCATTTGACTGCACCACAAGTCACCGTACTGTGAGGCTGTGCCTGTTCAGGTCACAGTGCATCCGGGACCACTGACTGTGCTGGTCATGTCCGGGACTCCTTCTTGCTGTTATATTGGATGACTTCTGTGACGGTGGTCTTGGGCTCATCAATGCCATGTGTCTGTGGCCCTACTCTGACCTCAGCCTCAGGCCTACACTGCGGTCCAGTAGGTCACACATGTGGAACTGTGTTTTGGGTAAGATGTGGGGCAGTCCACACCATTTGACACGCCTCATTGCAGCCGACATCCCCAACAGCCCTGGTGCCACTAACTCTGTGCGCAATGAGTCATGGGCACTTTCTGGTTGTACCTTGGTGGCGTCTGAGTCCATGGCCTGGTGCTTTCCTGCATCTTCCACCTGCTGGACCGGACTTGGTTTCCGACATGTGTCTGTTCCATATGTCTCCACCAATGTGACTGTTGCAGCATGGTCCTGGACTCTGCATCATGCCCTGGGGGTACTCTTTCCACTGTCCACCGAGACACTCCGTGGCCAGCTCCTTTCACATCCATGAGAACCTGCTCTGCCCTCATGACCCTGTCCCAGTGCCCCACAAGTCAGCGTCCCATTGCAGTAGGCCATGCAGGCTGCTGTGAATCTGGGGCCACTAACTGTGCAGCAGACGTCATGGGGCATTTATGGTTGAATGGTTGTGTCCTTTGCGATGTATACTATTGTTGATCTTCTTTTAAAACTTGACTGTCACTGTGTTAATGATTTGTTTTTAAACTCACCCTCTGCTCTGGGCACTGGTATCGCACAGCGGATCTAGCGCTGACACGACACCCCAAAACAAACACTCCTGCCGCCATTCCGGCACGCCCGCAGGCCACGCCCCTTTCTCAGAGGCCACGCACCCTGCTAAACACTACATATAGACGCTGAATACTAGCGCCATATCTGTACTTCACCTGCTCCTGAGGCGGTAGCCGGGAGCGAGATCTTATTTTAAAACTTGACTGTCACTGTGTTAATGATTTGTTTTTAAACTCACCCTCTGCTCTGGGCACTGGTATTGCGCAGCGGATCTAGCGCTGACACGACACCCCAAAACAAACATTCCTGCCGCCATTCCAACAAGCCCGCAGGCCACGCCCCTTTCTCGGAGGCCACGCCCCCTGACTGTCACCCCACCTATCCATACATTATGTGCGTCTCCCGGACACGCAGCGGGCGCGACGTTTGCGCGCCGAAGGCAAGCCCGTCTGCGCTCGTCATCGCCAAGACATTGCCTCTCGCCTGTCCCCCTGGCCCCCTGTCCCCCTGGCCGAGCACCACGGGAACTCCATCAATACGATAGAGAATCCCTTATCGCCCTGAACCCTGGACGGAGCTGTGAGGAGACATCAGGCAATCTTGGCCGTACATGCCTTCAATGTAAGTCTTGCCACTTTACCACATCTAGCCCTCGTCTTCCTAGGCAGAGGCGAGGCTCGCCCAAACTTACCCCCCTCATCGTCCTCCAACTCAACGTCAGATCTCTCACTAAACATCACCTAGAGGTAAACACCCTCCTACGTGACGAGAATCCTGACATTCTCTTCCTATGTGAAACCTGGTTACGCGATGATTTGACAACTATACCTAACCTCACGCTACCAGAGAACTACCTAATGATGACCCTAAATAGGGACACGAGAGGTGGAGGTATTGCAGTCATCTACAAAAAGCAATTCACTTGCTCCTTCACCAAGGAAGAAATTCCGGGCTGTGAAAGCGCCCGTTTCAAAATCTCAACCATCCCTCACTGTCAGGCCTCTACATCTACCGCCCTCCCGGACCTGCTTCTAAATTCATCAAAGCTCTCCTTGAGGTGGCAAACTCCTTAGTGATGAGATCAGCCAACTTCACTATACTAGGCGACCTCAATCTCCATTTTGATCTGTCTCATGACCCCACTATCAAAAACCTCCTGGCCGACTTTGCTGCCTTACAACTCAATTCTCTAATCCAAGCCCCCACGCACTCGGCTGGACATATTCTTGATCCTGTTTTCACCAAAATCCCGGAGGTTAAGACTGATGTGCCCAAACCTATGGGATGGACAGACCACTATCTTATTAAAATGATTATGTTAGATAAAGAAGCATCGAACAAAACTGAGCCAACTCGCCGCCTAAAGAGACCTTGGCACAAACTTTCTACCAGTGACCTACATGTCACCTTAGGAGAATTCCATCGTGAGGCAAACCAGGACATCAATATGACCTATGACGCTTTTCACGACTGGATTACTAAAGGACTAAGGGCTAGATGTAGGTCGGTCGGTAACGGCCGAAAATCGGTATTTTCGGCCATTACCGACCGGTAAATCTGATTTGGTATGTAGGGCCCAGTATTTTACAGAATCGGTAAATTTACCGATCGGTAAATTTACCGATTCTGTAAAATACCGAAATCGGTATTCATACCTATTCGTTATTTGTGATATGTAGGTGGGACTCTTCTGAGTCCCACAACCCTTACTGATTCGGTATTTTACCATCAAATATATTTGATGGTAAAATACCGATTCAGGTGTGCATGCACATGTGTGCATGCACACCTGTGCCATATGACAGACAGACTATGCCTGCCACATGGCCCCCGAATCTTTTTTGGGGGTGCTAGAGGGTGTCAAAGTGACACCCCCTGCACCCTTGTCAAAATCTGTATTTACCGATTCGGTAAATACCGACTGGTAATGCCCCATTCATTCCTATGGGCTTCAAAGCCCATAGGAATGAATGGGGCATTACCGGTCGGTATTTACCGAATCGGTAAATACAGATATTTACCGATTCTGTAAAAGGAACATCTGGATGTTCCTACATCTCCACCCCTTAGATTTACCGATTTTTAATTACCGAATCGGTATGATTCGGTAATTAAAAATCGGTACATCTATTTTACCTACATCGGGCCCCTAGATGCTCTCATCGCAGCCAAATGGACCAAAGGGCGCAGCTCTCCCTCCAACCCATGGTACAACGACACCCTAAAATCCATGCGAAAAGACTGCAAAAAAGTTGAGCGTATGTGGAGAAGGGAATACAATAATGGGGACAAAGTTCTCTACCTATCCAAACAAAAACTTTACCACAAAGCTATCTGCACCGCATGCGCCTCCTTCTACGCAGAAGAAATTAACTCGAGCTCGAATCCTGCTAAAGTTGTTTTTAAACTGGTACAAGAACTGCAGAGTAGCAGATCTCTCTCCTCAAGCATTTCCTCCGCGCAGCAATGTGAGGACCTTGCCATGTTCTTCGTGGAGAAAGTACAAAAAATATACAGATAATTTCCACAGCACTCCCCCAATCCGACCAACCCCACCAATTCCATTTCCAACGGCACCACCATGACGCACATACCAGAAATCTCATATGAAGACCTCATTAAACTATGCAGGAAAGTTAAATCCGGCTCCCCAGCAGACCCCATGAGACCTACCCAATTTATGGAATCTCTCAAATTTTTTCTGCATTCCCTGGCCTCCATACTGAATCTCTCCTTCTCATCGGCTAGCGTCCCGACAGCCTGGAAACAAGCTTGGGTCTCACCCATCATCAAGAAGCCCACCTTAGATCCTTCCAAACCGGAAAATTTCCGACCTATCTCACTGCTCCCATGGCTGTCCAAACTTGCAGAGGCCCATGCTAACAACATCCTGTCCCTACACATAGACCAAAACAACATCCTGGACCCATCCCAAAACGGGTTCAGACCGGGCCACAGCACGGAGTCTGCCCTCCTGGCTACGACTGAACACCTCCGGACAATCCTTGATGCCGGTCAGAGTGCTGCACTAATTCTACTAGACCTCAGCGCAGCCTTTGACACGGTATCTCATAACATCCTACTTAATAATCTGGAGACAGTAGGGATCTCCGGTCTTGCCTTGGAATGGTTCCGTTCCTTCCTGAAAGATAGATCCTTCCGGGTATCAGCTCCCCCATTTCTATCAAAACCCCATCCTATTGGACAGGGAGTCACGCAGGGCTCTGCACTGAGCCCATCCCTTTTCAATTTTTACGTGCAGCCACTTGCGGTAGTGGCTAAAGAGTGGGACCTAACGCTGGTGTCTTACGCTGATGATACGCAGCTGGCCATCACTCTCACGGAAGGCCCTTCACCTCGGCCTCAAGATTTAGGGATGGCCTTGCTGCAGTAGCCCAATGGATGACGGTCAACTGCCTGCAGCTTAATGCAGGCAAGACGGAGGTGCTGCTCCTCGGAAAGAACACCAGTTACTGGAATGAGCACTGGTGGCCTTCGTCACTAGGCACCATCCCACCTCCTAAATCCCTGGTCAAAAACCTAGGAGTCTGGATGGACTCCTCACTCAGCTTTCAGACCCACACAAAAAAAGTGGCAGCTACTTGTGTCGGCCTGCTGAGGAGTCTCAGCCCTATACTTGGCTTCTTTGACGCTAAGGTTCGTCAACTCATTGTCCAAGCCACAATTCTCTCCCGCCTGGACTATGCCAATGTTCTGCTTCTTGGTGCCAACGAAGGAGAGATAGCGCGACTGCAACGCGTGCAGAACTCTGCGGCAAGAGCCTTGTTTGTTCTTCCCCGCAGATGCTCGGCTAAAGCCACTATCCGTAAGCTACACTGGTTACCTATCGACTCCAGAATCCAGTTTAAAACCCTCATTATGACATTCAAAATCTTTAAACTCGGACGCCCAGAACTGTTGCGACCTCTCCTTACACCGAATGTACCGCGACACAATCTGCGCTCCTCAGGCCAGTACCTACTGAGCGTACCCCGCACAAAGCTCTGCCGCACTGGCGGTCGCTCCTTTAGGATTCTGGGAGCCAAGCTTTGGAACGCTCTGCCATTGAACATCCGTTCTTTAAAAAACTTGTCTACCTTTCGGAAGGCCATCAAGACCCACTTGTTTCCCTCTCCTTAGGCCACCTCTTCTCCCACGCTTCCCATCCTCAGTAGAGTGTCTGTGGTTCCTTAGCGCCGGGACGCCTCTTTGCTTGGGCAGCTGTTTTGCGCTTTACCAATACCATAACATAACATAACATATGTAACTGCACGAGGCAGCACATGCCTGCTAGTGTACACACGCCACAAACATCCAACACAGGTGTCACTCAGTATGTGTGCCTGCTAATAAATGTGGCCGTGTGCACACGCACGTAGCCATTCACATCATCTGAGCAAGTGTGTCCGTGTGGTCATTGTGTTAGCATGATGGGACGGGCCCTGCAACATCACATTGTGCTGTCTTCAGCGGATGTTACCATGTCACCTCAGCTTTGGCAGTGACCCTGGACATGTAGCTTTGCACGCACCACCCTTCATGCACTAGCAGTGAGTGCTGGTCCGGCATACGTCAGGTCAGTGCAGGGGTGTGCAGAATCGGCAGGGTGAACAGGGCGTGCCTCGGACCTGGTCTTGGGCAGGAAGTGTGGTAAGTGTGTCTCTGTGTTGGTGTGTTGTTGCCACCAGGGCCACAGTAGTCGATGTTGCAATGTAGCATGCACCAGGAGGGCAGGTATGCACGTATGGGGACAGGTAGGGGTGCTAAGTCGCTTAGCGTCTTTGCACATACATGCCAAGTGTCTGGTGTATCAGCCCTGCAAATGCAGGAGTCATTTGCCTGTGCTCAGTTGCAGCGCAATCCCAGCCAGCCATGGGCTGTAAGCCTGTGTCCGCCCTGTCTGGTCCATTGGCCTACGCTCATGTGGCCCCACACCTTCATAGGGCAGTATCACGGTGTACCCAGGATCACAGACATCCCAGCTCACCCACTCCTGGCCCTGTGCATCTCCTGTATGCATGCAGATGGTGAAGTAACTGTACGGATAAAAGGTTCTTTGTGTGAACTATCAGGCGGTAGCACAACTGTAGCTCCGAGCAGGAACTGGCATGTGGTCAGCATCCTCTGACACATACAATGGCATTTGCCTGCGACTCCCACTACACACTGCCCGAAGTGAGACCAACGTGTACACATCCAACACAAAGTAGTCATTGGTCGTAGTTGGCGTGCCTGATACGGCCTTCACACATACTCCCACCCCACCCCAGGCCTGCACCCATTGCACACAGACACTGCCCATTGCTGTGCCACCTCTAGCAGAGCCATTGATGCCATGGCAGACCATCTCAAACACATTCCCTGGATCCAGTCACGTGGACCTGTACCCTGCACGTTTGCTGTATGTACTGGGGACACTCCCATTTGCAATCTTGTGGATCAGTTACCGGCTGAGCTTCCACCTAGCGGACGTCACCTGCGCTCAGCCTGTGTTGCATTGCCACTCGTGCATATTTGAGTGGTGCATAGATGTCTGCCTCTCCAATGTAACGGTAGCTGACCTGGATTATGTTTGTGGCCCCTGTTGGTCCATGACCAGGAGTGTTTGGCATACAGGCTGGACTCTGGACCTGGGAGATTGCACAAGTCCTTGTATGCAGTGAGCACATTGAGCCACTACCCGATTGGGCTTTGGTGTACATTGGGTCCAGTGGTTGAAGTCAGCACATCTGTCCCGGTCAGCTGATGGATTACGTCGATGACATGTCAGATGGGATGGATGACGAGCGCTAATTGGTGATGTTGGCTCACGCACCTGCAGTTGCATTCATGGACGAGTGACAAGGTACCCGCAGACACAACTGGATGTGACCCATTGCACGTACCCCCTCAGTCTGGTCACATGTCCCAAAACAGCAGTGGACATGGTTGCGTTAGCCTAGACTAATGATCCATGTGCGGACAACTGACACAGGTTGGCACAAACTTGTGTTGGTGATGGACTCCCCCGAAGCGGGCATGGGCCCTGTCCTACGTTCCTCATTCAGACATGCTGCTGCATTAGTCTGCATATCATGGTACTTCTCTTGGCTGTGCTGTACTGGCACACACTTGTTGATAAAGTTTCACACTTTAACTTGTCTCCAACTATTTTTTGTCTTGGGTATGCCAATGTGTGTGTCACAGACTATCTGGTTCCCTGCCATATGTACATTGCTACTCCATCAGGACTGTGGGTTTGTACTTGTGCATTGTCATGTCCATGTGTCGTGCTTAGCCAGATGCATGTGGCCGTTTACCGGCACCAGGCGGGTGCATTTGTGTCTTGTGTTCGGTTGTGCAAATGTTGGTGTTTGTGCCATGTTGTGTTCGAGGTTGAACTGCTCTGCTTCCTATGTGTGTGTGCTGCATTGTGTGTGAGATGTCCCTTCAGCTCTGATTTTGCTCACCCTTCTCCCCTTCATGCAGTGTGGTTTCCACTTCTGTGCTTGTTCTGTGCTGTGATATTGCTGGGTTGTGTTACTTGTGCTCTTGGTTGGTGTTGTCTCTCTTGGGCATGGTCTGTCTGTATGTGCATGTATGCCATTGAGCCCATCTCACTCAGGTCCCTGCTGGTTCCTCTCCCTGTTGCTGCTGTGTCTGCTTTGGTCCGTTTCCGGTCCCCGGTCCTGCCACCGTCTCCAGAGTGATGTGGTCGAGACCATGTCATCCAGCGCCTGGTGTGACGCTGGCCTCCCACCTCTGGTGTGCATTGCTGCCTTCTTGTTGTTGGCATGTTTCTGATTGTTTGTGCATTTAACATCATTCCAGATGTTCTGATTTTCTTCCATTGTCCACCTCCCTCTCGGGCTGCATTCACCTTGTCTGAGAAGTTTTGTTGCCAATTGGGCTTGTGGGGTGGTATGTTGGCTCGGGTTGCCTCCATTGTGCTTAGCTGTTGTCTTCTGTTTGGTTTTCTTTCTTTTCCAGGCTTTTGTTGTGCGTATTCCCGCCTGCCATGTGCGACACGGGCCTGTTGGTGCTTAACACTGCTTTCCTCATCGCGAATGGGCTCATCGCACATTTTTTGTGTTTTGGTTTGTGTTTTAAACTCAGTCGAGGTGGTTGTATCGCGGATATTGGTTGCGGTTTTGGCAGACTATTGCATGATACCGCCTTGTTGTGAATTCCACACTGACAGAGGGTTATTTTCTCGCAATAGGCTGAAATGTGTAAAGGTGCGTTCACTTTTTTGGGTGATGTTTAGCACACGTTCTTGTGAATATCCCCCTAGACTCTTGTGAAAAGAAGACATATGGGGAGTGCAAGGATCAGTAGCTTTTAGGATTTCCCCAATTTTTTTAAATCTAGAATCCCCTGCAAACCTCAATTTTAGCAAAAAATGTCATACCAACCCAATTTATCTAAAAAAAGTCACGTTTTCATTTAATTTCTTACTTGTCTTACTATGTTGGCACACATTTTCTTCCACTCAGTGTTCCCTTTGGTCTCCCAATAAAAATGAAGCTGGGTGGTGGGAAACTTGGGCCTGCATGGTGATCCAACAACTTTTCCACACAAAAATGTGAGGACATGGCGAATTTTTAGCTACATTTGAGGTTTGCAGGGGATTCTGTGTAGGAAAAGTTTAGTGGATCCATGCAAGCGACACCATCGTGGACACCCCATAAATGTCTGGTTTTGGGAGGTTTCTCTTACTGCCCCCTGAGCCGGGACCAAAAACACAGGTGATCCCCTGCAAATCCAGGTCATTTTGTGATTGATAATTGTGATTACTATACAATTTGTTTAGGCTACTTCATAGCTGCAGGAACTTGGCCCACCCACACAAGTGAGGCAGCATTTTTGCTGGGAAAACTGGGTGGTTAAAAATGTGTGCCAGTGCGGTAGTCCCACCACTCTCCCACATGGAAATGTGAGCAAAATGTGATTGTTTTTTTGCTAAAATTGAGGTTTGAAGGAAGTTGTGGGTAGAAAAATAATGAGGGATCCACACAAGCCACAGCTCCCTGGACTCCTCTGGCTGTCTACTTTTCAGACACCCAGGGGAGTCCAGGGATGAGTGGCTTGCATGGATCCCCTAATGATTTCATACTCAGATTCCCCAGCACACCTCAAATGTAGCTAAAAGGTCACATTTTCCTCATGTGTCTGTGTGGGAACATTGGGAGAACACGCGTCAGAACAAATTTCACACCACTCAGTGTTCCTCTTAGTATCTCAATAAAAATTATGCCTCACTTGTACGGGTGCCCAAAGCAGAGTTAGACGAAACACCGATGAAACAACCATTTTCAATGCAATAGATCTCACATTTACTCAAGTTTGAGCCATCGGCATTGTAGATGACATTACCTTTTATTTATCTTTTGGGTTTTGAAACATAAATAAAAGGAATTGTCATTTACAATACTAGTAGCTTAAACTCTCGCAAATGTGGTAGCTATTGCATTGCAATAAATGGCCTTCTCGACCACTTGTTAGATAGTAAATCTCAGAGGAAGAAACTGGCCTGCAACATCTTCAAAGTAGTGATAATTAGTGCAGTGAAGATGTGTAAGTGTTGTAAATTACACAGACACAAAGTGTGAAGTGAGAGTTTCTATAAAGCTAACAAAGTGCTCCAACACTTTTCGCTCTGTGATTACACTGTCACGGCTCAGGAGGAAGAGCGAGAGGAGGGCTATTTCCTGCCCTCTCAGTGATTTGAGTATGCAATGTGGCATTGCATAATGTCATTGCTATCTTTGGCCTAATAAAAAACACTCCAGCTGTAGTAGCGCCCTGACTTCATCTCATGATGCAGGGCGGAAGTTGCTTTATGGCAGGCATGGAGGGACAGAGGGATGGTCTCAGCTGCAGCTCTGGCCTCCTATAGTGCCCCTGCTATTACTAGTGAGCAAGAGGTGCTGAGGTGGTAGAACTGGTATTATGGCGGTAGTATTGGTATTGGTATTGGCGGTGGTGGTATTGGTGGTAGTGGTATTGGTGGTGGTGGTATGAGTGGTGGAATTGATGATGGTGCAGGAGTTGGTATTGGTGTGGTGGTATTGGTGGTAGTATTGGTGGTGGTACTGGTATTGGTGGTGGTGGTATTAGTGGTGGAAATATTGGTGGTGGTTGTGGTATTGGTAGTGGTATTGTTAGTGGTGGTGGTATTTTTTTTGGGGTGTTGGTGGTGGTATTGATGGTGGTGGTGGTAGTATTGGTAATCTTGGTGGTATCACGAGCAGAATCACGTTCTGGACGACTTCCAATTCGGATTTCGCCCAGTCCACGGCACTGAAACAGCTGTACTTACGGCCATGGAAGAACTTCGAATGCGGGCAGACAGGGGCCAGGCGGTGGCCTTGATCCTTTTGGACCTGTCTGCCGCATTCGACACTGTCAACCACGTGATCCTGCTGGAGAGGCTGAGAGAGGCTGGGGTTGATGGCACAGCCCTGCTCTGGTTCCACTCCTTTCTCAGAGAAAGGAAACAGGCGGTATCCCTCCCCCCTTTTCAATCTGCTTTCTCCTCAGTTCCCCACGGTGTACCCCAGGGTTCTTCTATCAGTCCGATTCTTTTTAATGTTTACTTATCACCACTGGTCACTCTTATTAAATCCTACAATATGACTACAGTAAACTACGCGGACGATACCCAGCTTATTTTCTCCTGGGAGGGTGAAGACTCTATTACCTTAGAAGCCTTCCACGACTGCCTGAGAGATACTGCTGGCTGGTTACACCTCAACTCCCTCCAATTCAACTCCTCCAAAACCGAGGTCCTGTTCTGTCCAGCAAGCCGCATACCTTGTCTTCTGCCTGCCGAGTTCTGGCCCCCGGAAAATCCAGATAATCCACCACCGGTGGCCAGTGTTCTCAACCTGGGCGTCATGCTCAATAACAAACTGAGCATGGAAACACAGGTATCAAGAACTGTCGCCACCTGCTCGGCCCTCATGCGCTCATTGCGCAAAATCCTGCCTCTACTTCCACCACCCGCCAGAGCACAGATAGTCAGGTGCACTATTCTAAGTCGCCTTGACTATTGCAATGCCCTCCTGCTCGACTCCCCCATGGTACTGCTGGACAGACTCCAACGTGTCCAGTCAGCAGCAGCCAAACTGGCCCTTGGATGGACCAGGAGATCCTCTACCACGGCTGCCTTAGCCGAGCTACACTGGCTTCCCTTGAAGTAACGTATTGCCTTCAAGTCTCTCTGCCTGGTCTTCAAGGCATTACACGGATTAGGACCTAGACCTCTTCAACGGATGTTTACCTGGTACACACCAACTAGAGCGTTGCGACCTGCGACCGCCCGCCTTGTAATAGTACCCAGATTCAAGAGAGCCAGGATCGGGGGAAGATCGTTCCGAGTGGCGGCTGCTAAGCTCTGGAACGGTCTTCCCGCCGACATTCGCCAAACTTCACAGCTTCTGCCTTTTCGGAAACTAATAAAAACTTAGCTTTTCCCCTAGATCCCCCTTCCATTACCACTCCCCAATCAACTCCCACAGCTTCTAAATCAGGAGTAAACCACTCAGCGCCAGGATGCCTGCCAGGTGACAGCTGCGCTTTACAAGTGTTTTAAATAAATTAAATAAATAAATATCAGTGGTATTGGTAGTTGTGCTGATATTGGCGGTGGTATTGGTGGTGGTATTGGTATTGGTACTGGTGGTGGTAGTATTGGTGATGGTGGTATTGGTGGTTGTGTTATTGGTGGTGGTGGTACTGATGGTGGATTTGATGGTGGTGGTTTTGGTAGTGGTATTGGTGGTGGTGGTATTGGTGGTGGCATTGGTTTGGTGGTGGTATTGGTGGTGGTGGAGGTTATGGTGGAAGGGGTAGTAGTGATGGTGGTGGTAGTGGTGGTATTGGTGATGATATTGGTGGTATGGTATTGATGCTGGTGGTGGCGGTATTGGTGGTGGCATTGGGGGTTATGGTATTGGTGGTGGTGATATTGATAGTGGTATAGGTTGTGGTATTGGTGGTGATGGAGGTTGAGGTGGTGGGGTTGGTGGTGGTGATGCTATTGGTGGTGGTAGTAATATTGGTGGTGGTGATATTGGAGGTGGTGGTTGTATTGATGGTGGTGGTGGAGGTATTGGTGGTAGTGGTGGTATTGTTGAGGTATTGGGGTGGTGGTATTGGTTGTGGTATTGGTGGGGCAGGTGGTATTGGTTGTGGTATTGGTGGTGGTGGTATTAGTGATGGTGGGTGTATAGCTGGTATCGGTGGTGGTATTGGTTCCTTTTGCAGTGTTGGTATTAGTGGTGGTGGTATTGGTGGTGGTGGTAATGGTGGTGGTGGTATTGGTGGTGGTAGTGGTGATAGTGATAGTATTGGTGGTAGTGGTGGTGGTATTGGTGGTGGTGTTAGTGGTGGTGTTAAATATTGGACGAATTTGTCAGCATGAGCTGAAAGCCATTTTGTATTTCTGGCAGCCATTTTGTTTGCCATGTGCTCGCCATGTGCTCTGTCCTCCCTCAGTGTTAACTGCTCTTGAAGTCTGCCTAGAGACAAATTATATTGAGCATCTTCCACCTTCGCACATGCCCGGAAGGGCCTAGCTAGTAGAATGCACCTGCTTCTCTGGTTTAACTGTCAGGTTATTTTTGCTGCTGCATGGAGAAGTAACTCTCCTCCCAGCAAGCAGATCTTGTATGCCCATCTTAGTCATTTTGCATGCTTACATGAGCCAGGACTGCCCCATGGTTTAATGCTTACTATGTAACCCTAAGCATATATAAAGCCCCAGTTTTCTGTACTCCTTAGACTGCCTCATTCAGTTGCTAAAGCTTCTGTGTGACGCAGTCTCACTCATTTGAGGTTAATAAAGATGTACTTTTATATTTCAGCTTCTGGCCAATTTCTTCTTTGTTGGTTTAAAAGGACCAAGTATCAGTGGGACCCCTGTATCAGGTTTCAATGTTCCTCAAATGGCACTCAACGTGGGGCTCATCAGAGATGTGGCTATCTGAGGAAGTGATCTTTTCAGGAGACAGAAATCTACTGTGGAGGACTGGACAGGACTCTACTAAGGAGGTACTCTGAGGACGGGGATTCTGGGGATTCTCTGTCTCTGCAGCCCGGTATATTTCTGGTCTTCCTGATTTTGATCCTCCAAATAATGTCACCCCTGACTGAACATTTTTGGCATGAGTATTAAAAGAAAAAGACCGTTAGGTCATTCAGAACTTGGCAGTTAGAATTTGGACAACCATTTGTTTGGTAAGAGTCGTTTTGCAGCTCTTACTGTTGGTTTGATGCCTTGGATTGGTAAGGTAGTATAGTAAAACTTACTGTGGCTTAGTTTTGTGTTGGCCAACTTTGGATTTTTATGGGATAGATATGTAAATTGCAATTTATTTAGGCAGGTAATGAGGAGATGTTTCTCTGTTTTGAATTTGTTTGAATGGCGCAACATACGAAGAATACCTTCAGCGCTACTTTGATTACATAATATTTGCATATTTTGCAATATTTTTGGCATGCCTGTTTCAAGCACACATCAAAGAATGTGTTGCTTTTTGGAGGTACCATAGTGAGATTTGAATTAAATTAGACGGCTCCCTTGAGGGAATAGCTAGATAGGTTTAGGTATAAAAACATATTTCTTCCTTGGTGATTCTGTCTCCCCAGGGAATTAAAATATGAACATAATATAAACAAGGATCCTTTTTCTACACAATTTTATGAATTGAGATATGCAGAGCGATTATTTGGGTTTCTGCCAGACAAAGCTAGTGAATTGAGTGTATTTTGGCTTCTTGGAAATAAAACAGTTTGCTGGGCTGTTTTTTTTTGCAGTCTTTTGGAATACTATTGAGAAGCGCTTCTTGTAAATATGACTTACAACTAGTATGTACACATGGTTTGGTTTAAGTACAGTCTGTGGGCTGTCCTTTGTTTCTGTCCTAAGTGTTGATCTGTGGGTTAAATGTGTGTTTAAATCTCTATGTGGTTTGTGGTTTCACATTAGTGATACTTCTGTAAGTAAATAGCGATTGCGCTATTTATTAGATAATGGCTATTAAGCGTGCTGTATTATGTGTCCTGAGTGTTTGACCCTTTCTGTACATGTCTGGAATGATCTCAATGTGTGTGTTTGTGGTTTTTCTGGTTGTCTTCAGTTTGTTATGCAAAATGTCATTTATTTAATATTAAATAAAAATTAAATAAAAATCCAGAAATGAACCATATGATATGCTAAATAAATGATATGTTACTATTTTAAATTATAGAGTAAGCAACTATGCACATGTACAAACTGCCAATGCCTAAAAGATAAAATTAGAATTCACATTCAATAGGAATAAAAAAAGGCCTCAAAAACGAAATTGTGTGTTTTGCAATAAATAAACTTACAGCATTTTCCTTAGATACATTGTATTAGATATTAACAGGCAAACACATCATCTAAATACATTGGATGTTGCTGAACTGCACACACATTTTAGATCTAGAAACTCTCAGTTTTAAATACACTGTCCCCAAGCTCACATTTCAACACTAAGAAAAGCTTTATGATGGCTGTGTTTTTACTGTACCTTAACAACAGGTGTTGTTTTGATTGAAGGCCACGGAGAGACAGGAATGATCACTCAGCCAGGATTTTGTCAGTTAAACACAAGTAAAATCCTGCATTTCAGACTGCTGTTTTAAAAAAGTTACAAAAATCAGGTCGATTACTTTGTATAACAGGAAAACATTTCAAGTGAGGATTTCCTTTCTTAACCCCTTCCATGCTCATGACGGAATGGTTCCGTCATGAGCATCGGTGCTCCTGTGCTGATGACGGAACCATTCCGTCATGAGGCCGGGGGCACGAAATCCCTCTGCTGCAGACAGCAGAGGGATTTCCTTTTCACCCCTGTGACCTTGGGAGCTGGGGAAGAGCTTCCTCAGCTCCTGAGGCCCCCTCCCTGGTTTCTGTTCAGTGACGATCAGCGCGCACGTCGCGCTGTCGTCATTGAACACAAACTGAAACTAAAATTAGCCTTTAGGCTCATTTCAGTTTCACTTTCTACATGCTCAGTGGGCTATCTCAGCCCCCTGAGCATGTAGAAAGACAGGAGAGGTGTCATTGGAAAGGGGAACATCTCCCCTTTCCACCAGTACCCCTCCCGAGTGGATCCCTGCTTAGGGATCCACCCACTAGACGGTACAAAAGGGGGTGGTGATGGAAGGAGCATCTGAATCAATCAAACACTCACACCCAGTCAAAAGATGTGGGTTTAATCCATCACCGTTCTTTAGCCCTCTCTGCCACCCCAGTTCAGACATGGCTATATGCAAATCAGTTTGACCCTGTGCCTCTTGGGAACAGTCCAGCCCGAACTGCCAAGCCATGTCTTCCCTGGACCGGAAACAAGCTTCTGAGGACCGGTTTCTGGCATTCCAGCCGTCTTCAGCCCCGCTTGCTTGAATCCAGTGGCAAAGTGAGCAAGGGACTCACGTCTGAGCATACCCTGCCACACTTATGGTGGCCAAAAGCGGTACAAAAGTGGGTTGTGATGGACGGAACATCTGAATCAATCAAACACTCACACCCAGTCAGAAGATCTGGGTTTAATCCATCACCGTGCTTTAGCCCACTCTGCCATCCCAGTTCAGACATGGCTATATGCAAATCAGTCTGACCCTGTTACTCATGGGAACAGTCCAGCCCGAACTGCCAAGCCATGTCTTCCCTGGACCGAAAACAAGCTTCCGAGGACCGGTTTCTGGCATTCCAGCCGTCTTCAGCCCGGCTTGCTTGAATCCAGTGGCAAAGTGAGCAAGGGACTCACGTCTGAGCATACCCTGCCACACTTATGGCGGCCAAAAGCGGTACAAAAGGGGGTGGTGATGGACGGAGCATCTAAATCAATCAAACACTCACACCCAGTCAAAATATATGGGTTTAATCCATCACCGTTCTTTAGCCCACTCTGCCACCCCAGTTCAGACATGGCTATATGCAAATCAGTCTGACCCTGTGGCTCATGGGAACAGTCCAGCCTGAACTGCCAAGCCATGTCTTCCCTGGACCGGAAACAAGCTTCCGAGGACCGGTTTCTGGCATTCCAGCCGTCTTCAGCCCGGCTTGCTTGAATCCAGTGGCAAAGTGAGCAAGGGACTCACGTCTGAGCATACCCTGCCACACTTATGGCGGCCAAAAGCGGTACAAAAGGGGGTGGTGATGGACAGAGCATCTGAATCAATCAAACACTCACACCCAGTCAAAAGATCTGGGTTTAATCCATCACCGTTCTTTAGCCCACTCTGCCACCCCAGTTCAGACATGGCAATATGCAAATCAGTCTGACCCTGTTACTCATGGGAACAGTCCAGCCCGAACTGCCAAGCCATGTCTTCCCTGGAGGGGAAACAAGCTTCCGAGGACCGGTTTCTGGCATTCCAGCCGTCTTCAGCCCGGCTTGCTTGAATCCAGTGGCAAAGTGAGCAAGGGACTCACGTCTGAGCATACCCTGCAACACTTATGGCGGCTAAAAGCGGTACAAACGGGGGTGGTGATGGACGGAGCATCTGAATCAATCAAACACTCACACCCAGTCAAAAGATCTGGGTTTAATCCATCACCGTTCTTTAGCCCACTCTGCCACCCCAGTTCAGACATGGCTATATGCAAATCAGTCTGACCCTGTGCCTCATGGGAACAGTCCAGCCCGAACTGCCAAGCCATGTCTTCCCTGGACCGGAAACAGGCTTCCGAGGACCGGTTTCTGGCATTCCATCCGTCTTCAGCCCGGCTTGCTTGAATCCAGTGGCAAGGTGAGCAAGGGACTCACGTCTTAGCATACCCTGCCACATTTATGGCGGCCAAAAGCGGTACAAAAGGGGGTGGTGATGGACGGAGCATCTGGTCCAGGGAAGACATGGCTTGGCAGTTCGGGCTGGACTGTTCCCACGTGGCACAGGGTCAGACTGATTTGCATATAGCCATGTCTGAACTGGGGTGGCAGAGTGAACTAAAGAATGGTGATGGATTAAAGCCAGATCAGTTGACTGGGGGTGAGTGTTTGATTTTTTCAAACGCTCCGTCCATCATCCCCTTTTGTATCCCTTTGTTCGCCCTAAGTGTGGCAGGGTATGCTCAGACGTGAGTCCCTTGTTCACTTGGCCACTGGATTCAAGATAGCCGGGCTGATGAGGATTATGAATCCGAAACCAGTCCCAGGATGCTTGTTTCCGGTCCAGGGAAGACATGGCTTGGCAGTTCGGGCTGGACTATTCCCATGAGGCACAGGGTCAGACTGATTTGCATATAGCCATATCTGAACTGGGGTGGCTGAGTGAACTTAAGAATGGTGATGGATTAAACCCAGATCAGTTGACTGGGGGTGAGTGTTTGATTTGTTCAAACGCTCCGTCCATCATCCCCTTTTGTATCGCTTTTTTTGCCCTAAGTGTGGCAGGGTATGCTCAGACGTGAGTCCCTTGTTCACTTGGCTACTGGATTCAAGATAGCCTGGCTGATGAGGATTATGAAGCCGAAACCGGTCCCAGGATGCTTGTTTCCGGTCCAGGGAAGACATGGCTTGGCAGTTCGGGCAAGACTGTTCCCACGAGGCACAGGGTCAGACTGATTTGCATATAGCCATGTCTGAACTGGGGTGGCTGAGTGAACTAAAGAATGGTGATGGATTAAACCCAGATCAGTTGACTGGGGGTGAGTGTTTGATTTGTTCAAACGCTCCGTCCATCATCCCCTTTTGTATCGCTTTGTTCGCCCTAAGTGTGGCAGGGTATGCTCAGACGTGAGTCCCTTGTTCACTTGGCCACTGGATTCAAGATAGCCTGGCTGATGAGGATTATGAATCCGAAACCGGTCCCAGGGTGCTTGTTTCCAGTCCAGGGAAGACATGGCTTGGCAGTTCGGGCTGGACTGTTCCCACGAGGCACAGGGTCAGACTGATTTGCCTATAGCCATGTCTGAACTGGGATGGCTGAGTGAACTAAAGAATGGTGATGGATTAAACCCAGATCAGTTGACTGGGGGTGAGTGTTTGATTTGTTCAAACGCTCCGTCCATCATCCCCTTTTGTATCGCTTTGTTCGCCGTAAGTGTGGCAGGGTATGCTCAGACGTGTGTCCCTTGTTCACTTGGCCACTGGATTCAAGATAGCCTGGCTGATGAGGATTATGAATCCGAAACCGGTCCCAGGATGCTTGTTTCTGGTCCAGGGAAGACATGGCTTGGCAGTTCGGGCTGGACTGTTCCCACGAGGCACAGGGTCAGACTGATTTGCATATAGCCATGTCTGAACTGGGGTGGCTGAGTGAACTAAAGAATGGTGATGGATTAAACCCAGATCAGTTGACTGGGGGTGAGTGTTTGATTTGTTCAAACGCTCCGTCCATCATCCCCTTTTGTATCGCTTTGTTCGCCCTAAGTGTGGCAGGGTATGCTCAGACGTGAGTCCCTTGTTCACTTGGCTACTGGATTCAACATAGCCTGGCTGATGAGGATTATGAATCTGAAACCGGTCCCAGGATGCTTGTTTCCGGTCCAGGGAAGACATGGCTTGGCAGTTCGTGCTGGACTGTTCCCACGAGGCACAGGGTCAGACTGATTTGCATATAGCCATGTCTGAACTGGGGAGGCTGAATGAACTAAAGATTGGTGATGGATTAAACCCAGATCAGTTGACTGGGGGTGAGTGTTTGATTTGTTCAAACGCTCCGTCCATCATCCCCTTTTGTATCACTTTTTTCGCCCTAAGTGTGGCAGGGTATGCTCAGACGTGAGTCCCTTGTTCACTTGGCCACTGGATTCAAGATAACCTGGCTGATGAGGATCATGAATCCGAAACCGGTCCCAGGATGCTTGTTTCCGGTCCAGGGAAGACATGGCTTGGCAGTTCGGGCTGGACTGTTCCCACGAGGCACAGGGTCAGACTGATTTGCATATAGCCACGTCTGAACTGGGGTGGCTGAGTGAACTAAAGAATGGTGATGGATTAAACCCAGATCAGTTGACTGGGGGTGAGTGTTTGATTTGTTCAAACGCTCCGTCCATCATCCCCTTTTGTATCGCTTTGTTCGCCCTAAGTGTGGCAGGGTATGCTCAAACATGAGTCCCTTGTTCACTTGGCCACTGGATTCAAAATAGCCTGGCTGATGAGGATTATGAATCTGAAACCTGTCCCAGGATGCTTGTTTCCGGTCCAGGGAAGACATGGCTTGGTAGTTTGGGCTGGACTGTTCCCACTAGGCACAGGGTCAGACTGATTTTCAGATAGCCATGTCTGAACTGGGGTGGCTGAGTGAATTAAAGAATGGTGATGGATTAAACCCAGATCAGTTGACTGGGGGTGAGTGTTTGATTTGTTCAAACGCTCCGTCCATCATCCCCTTTTGTATCGCTTTGTTCGCCCTAAGTGTGGCAGGGTATGCTCAGACGTGAGTCCCTTGTTCACTTGGCCACTGGATTCAAGATAGCCTGGCTGATGAGGATTATGAATCCGAAACCGGTCCCAGGATGCTTGTTTCCGGTCCAGGGAAGACATGGCTTGGCAGTTCGGGCTGGACTGTTCCGACGAGGCACAGGGTCAGACTGATTTGCATATAGCCATGTCTGAACTGGGGTGGCTGAGTGAACTAAAGAATGGTGATGGATTAAACCCAGATCAGTTGACTGGGGGTGAGTGTTTGATTTGTTCAAACGCTCCGTCCATCATCCCCTTTTGTATCGCTTTGTTCGCCCTAAGTGTGGCAGGGTATGCTCAGACGTGAGTCCCTTGTTCACTTGGCCACTGGATTCAACATAGCCTGGCTGATGAGGATTATGAATCTGAAACCGGTCCCAGGATGCTTGTTTCCGGTCCAGGGAAGACATGGCTTGGCAGTTCGTGCTGGACTGTTCCCACGAGGCACAGGGTCAGACTGATTTGCATATAGCCATGTCTGAACTGGGGAGGCTGAATGAACTAAAGAATGGTGATGGATTAAACCCAGATCAGTTGACTGGGGGTGAGTGTTTGATTTGTTCAAACGCTCCGTCCATCATCCCCTTTTGTATCACTTTTTTCTCCCTAAGTGTGGCAGGGTATGCTCAGACGTGAGTCCCTTGTTCACTTGGCCACTGGATTCAAGATAACCTGGCTGATGAGGATCATGAATCCGAAACCGGTCCCAGGATGCTTGTTTCCGGTCCAGGGAAGACATGGCTTGGCAGTTCGGGCTGGACTGTTCCCACGAGGCACAGGGTCAGACTGATTTGCATATAGCCACGTCTGAACTGGGGTGGCTGAGTGAACTAAAGAATGGTGATGGATTAAACCCAGATCAGTTGACTGGGGGTGAGTGTTTGATTTGTTCAAACGCTCCGTCCATCATCCCCTTTTGTATCGCTTTGTTCGCCCTAAGTGTGGCAGGGTATGCTCAGACATGAGTCCCTTGTTCACTTGGCCACTGGATTCAAAATAGCCTGGCTGATGAGGATTATGAATCTGAAACCTGTCCCAGGATGCTTGTTTCCGGTCCAGGGAAGACATGGCTTGGTAGTTCGGGCTGGACTGTTCCCACTAGGCACAGGGTCAGACTGATTTTCAGATAGCGATGTCTGAACTGGGGTGGCTGAGTGAATTAAAGAATGGTGATGGATTAAACCCAGATCAGTTGACTGGGGGTGAGTGTTTGATTTGTTCAAACGCTCCGTCCATCATCCCCTTTTGTATCGCTTTGTTCGCCCTAAGTGTGGCTGGGTATGCTCAGACGTGAGTCCCTTGTTCACTTGGCCACTGGATTCAAGATAGCCTGGCTGATGAGGATTATGAATCCGAAACCGGTCCCAGGATGCTTGTTTCCGGTCCAGGGAAGACATGGCTTGGCAGTTCGGGCTGGACTGTTCCGACGAGGCACAGGGTCAGACTGATTTGCATATAGCCATGTCTGAACTGGGGTGGCTGAGTGAACTAAAGAATGGTGATGGATTAAACCCAGATCAGTTGACTGGGGGTGAGTGTTTGATTTGTTCAAACGCTCCGTCCATCATCCCCTTTTGTATCGCTTTGTTCACCCTAAGCGTGTCCGGGTATGCTTAGACGTGAGTCCCTTGTTCACTTGGCCACTGGATTCAAGATAGCCTGGCTGATGAGGATTATGAATCCGAAACCGGTCCCAGGATGCTTGTTTCCGGTCCAGGGAAGACATGGCTTGGCAGTTCGGGCTGGACTGTTCCCACGAGGCACAGGGCAGACTGATTTGCATGTAGCCATGTCTGAACTGGGGTGGCTGAGTGAACTAAAGAATGGTGATGGATTAAACCCAGATCAGTTGACTGGGGGTGTTTGATTTGTTCAAACGCTCCGTCCATCATCCCCTTTTGTATCCGCCCACTAGACACGAGGGAGGGGGAGCGGCCCCTTGGGCAAGGGCCTTCACTCCCCCCATAAATACATTTATAGTGATCAGTCTTTCTGCCCCCATGGGAAAGTAGCCCCCCAATCTGCCCCCCCCGGGGGGCAGAAAGCCCACTATACACCCGGAATTTTTTGGGGGGCACTTTTTTTAGGGTGGGGTCTGCCTTAAATGGGCACGCCAATGCCCCCACTCCCACGGCACCATTACAGCTTTTTTGCCCCCCGGGGGGCAAATGGGAGCAGTAGCCCCCAATTTGGCCCCCCCCGGGGGGGCAAAAAGCCCACTATGCACCAGGGATTTTTTGTGTGCACTTTTTTTAGGGTGGGGGCTGCCTGCCGAAACTGGCATGCCAATGCCCCCCCCACCACCATTATGGACTTTCTGCCCCCCTGGGGGACAAATGGGGGCAGTAGCCCCCAAATTGCCCCCCCGGGGGGCAGAAAGCCCACTATGCACCAGGGATTTTTTGTGTTCACTTTTTTTTAGGGTGGGGGCTGCCCGAAACGGCAAGCCAATGCCCCCAGCCCCCGCCACCATTACAGACTTTTTGCCCCCCTTGGGGACAGATGGGGGCAGTAGCCCCCAATCTGCCACCGGGGAGGGGCAGAAAGCCCACTATGCACCAGGGATTTTTTTGTACTTTTTTTAGGGTGGGGCTGCCCGAAATGGGCTCGCCAATGCCCGCACCACCCGCCACCATTGCAGACTTTCTGCCCCCACCTGGGGGACAGATGGGGGAAGTAGCCCCCAATTTGCCCCCCCCGGGGGGCAAAAAGCCCACTAGACGCCAGGGATATTTTGGGGCAAATCTGAATTAGGGTGGGGGCTGCCCAAAATGGGCCTGCCAATGCCCCCACCCCTCCCCCACAAAAATTACAGCCTTTTTGCCCAACGAGGGGGCAGATGGGGGCATTAGCTCCCAATCTGCCCACAGGGGGGGGCAAAAAGTCCAGTAGAGGTCAGGGATTATTTGGGCAAATGTTAATTAGGGTGGGGGCATTATCATGCCCGTTTTGGGCAGCCCCCACCCTAATTAAAATTTGCCCAAAAAACTCCCTGGCGTCTAGTGGACTTTCTGCCCCCCTGGGGGGCAGTTAGGGGCATTAGCCCCCAATCTGCCCTGCCAGGGATGGGGCAAAAAGCCCACTAGACGCCAGGGATTTTTTGAGGGGGCAAATATGAAATAGTGTGTGCTGCCCAAAACGGGCATGCCCATGCCCCCACCCCCTCCCCACAATAATTACAGCCTTCCTGTCCTCTCTGGGGGCATATGGGGCATTAGCCCCCAATCTGCCCCCAGGGGGGCAAAAAGCCCAGTAGACACCAGGGATTTGTTTTGGAAATGTATTAAGTTGGGGGCATGCCCGTTTTGGGCAGACTCCACCCTAATTAAAATTTGCCCAAAAAACTCCCTGGCGTCTAGTGGACTTTCTGATCACCCTGGGGGGCAGATGGGGGCATTACCCCCCAATCTGCCCCGCCGAGGGGGGCAAAAAGCCCACTAGACGCCAGGGATTGTTTTGCGGGTAAATTTGAATTTGGATGGGCTGCCCAAAACGGGCATGCCTATGCCCCAAACCCCTCCCCCACAAAAAAACAGCCTTCCTGCCCCCCCTGGGGGCTGATGGGGCCGTAACCTCCAATCTGCCCCCCCTTGGGGTGGGCAAAAAGCCCACTAGACACCAGGGATTATTTTATGCAAATTTTTATTAGGGTAGGGGCAATGGCATGCCCGTCTTGGGTAGACCCCACCCTAATCAAAATTTGCGAAAAAAGTCCCTGGCGTCTAGTGGACTTTCTGATCCCCCTGAGGGCAGATGGGGGCATTACCCCCCAATCTGCCCTGCCGGGGGGGGCACATTTTAAATAGGGTGGGGCTGCCCAAAACTGGCATGCCCATGCCCCACCCCCTCCCCCGCTAAAATTAAAGCATTCCTGCCCCTCCCGGGGACAGATGGGGCAGTAGCCCCAATCTGCCCCCCCTGTGGGGGCAAAAAACACCCAGCAGACACACAGGATTTTTGGGTACATTTTTCTTAGGTCGGGGGCTGCCCAAAACGGGCATGCCAATGCCCCCACCCCCCACCCGCAATAATGACAGCCTTTCTGCCCCCCTTGGAGGGAGGATGGGGCAGTAGCCCTGAATCTGCCCCCCGGGGGGCAAAAAGCCCACTTGACGCCAACGATTACCCTGGCTTTTTTATGTGTGGGGGTGGGGGCTGCCCAGAATGGGCATACCAATGCCCCCACCCCCCAAAAAATATAGCCACAATGTTTCTGCTCCCCTTGGGGGCATATCTGGGCAACCCCAGCCCCGAAATCTTCCCCCCAGGGCAGCAGAAAGCCGACTAGGGACGGATTTGTTTTTAGCAATATGCCTACCTGTGGATTTTGGGCCCTAGCGCAGCCGCCACATAGGGAAACCTAGCAAACCTGTAGATTTTTGAAAACTAGACACACAGGAAAATCCAGAATGGGGTGACTTGACTGGCTCTCAACAGGTTCTATTACCCAGAATCCCTTGCAAACCTAAAAATGTGTCCAAAAAAACAAATGGTCCTCACATTTCTGTGTTAGAAAGTTCTGGAATCTGCGTGAATCCACAAAATTCCACCCACTCCATGGTTCCCAAAGCCTTCCGAGAAAAATGGTACCTCATTTGTGTGGGTAGGCCTAGTGCAAGGTAAGGGCAAAAAACCTATTGAGACGACATCAAAATTACCTAACACAAAATAACCTGGTTTTGCAAGGGGGTCCCATGAGTTTTTGGCCCCAGGCTTGGCGGCCATCCAAGGAAACCTACCAAACCAACACATTTCTGAAAACTAGACATCCGGGGGAGTCCAGTGAAGTATGACTTGCGTGGGTCCCCTAACGTTTTCCTTCCCAGAATCCCATGCAAACTCAAATTTAGCTGAAAAAATCACTTTTTTCTCAAATTTCTGTGTGGGAAAGTTGTAGAATCTACATGGATCCACAAATGTCATCCCACCCAGAGTTCATCCAGGTCTCCCGATAAAAATGATACCTCACTCGTGTGGGTGGGTCAAGGACAAACCAACCTAGTTTTGCAAGGGGGTTCCCATGAGTTTTTGGCCCGGGGCTCGGCGGCCATGTAGGGAAACCTACCTAACCCATACATTTCTGGAAACTAGAGACCCGGGAAAGTCTAGCGAGGTATGGCTTGCGTGGGTCCCTCCTCATTCTCCTACCCAGAATCCACTACAAACCTTAAATTTCGCAAAAAAAGATTGCTTTTTTCTCACATTTCTGTGTGGTAAAGTTGTGGAATCTGCGTGGATCCTCAAATTTACTCCCACCCAGCGTTCCCCCAGGTCTCCCGATCAAAATGGTACCTCACTTGCGTGGGTATGCATAGTGGCTGCAACTGGAAAAGTCCCACGCAAGCCATACCTCGCTGAACTCCCACTGGTGTCTAGTTTTCAGAAATGTTTGGGTTTTTATCGGGAAACTTAGGCTAGTTCATATTTGTAAATCAATTGTTATTACCTATTAAGTTTTCATGCTTTCTCCCTTCAAAATGAAAGACATTGTGTAAAAAAAAATCATTTTGAAAAATGACCAATAATTCTCATGCTAGTATGAGTATTCCCCATTTTGAAAATGTGGCAATATATACTGTTTCTAAACTCTATAATTTGTACCTAATTTAGAAATACATCGGTGTCTTTCATACTGATTTTTCCATGTATACATTTTTCCAGAATAATTGCTCTATACCCGGTACATAATAAAATACCATTGCAAGTTGCTGCTCAGTTTTTGGCTCTGGGTTCGTCGAGTTCTTGGCGAAACTACAAGTCCTGTATATCCCTACAACCAGGAATGTCTAACAGATGTAACGGTATATTGCTTTCAAAGAGCTGTCAAAATTGCAAGAAGTTACAGGTAAAAAAGTTTGAGACAAAAGGCTGTTTTTTTTCAACTAATGTTAAATTTTTCCAATATTTAATTGTTAGTTTCTATAAAGAAACCTTCATGGATTTAGACAAATGACCCCTTATGAATTCAGAATTCTGTCTACATTTTGAAAATGTATAGCTTTCCAGGATCCATTATTGCTTTCAAACTCATTTCTACCATTAACTGGAAGGAGGTTGAAAGCACTAAAAAAAGCAAAAATAGGCTATGTCCCAGAAAAATGCCAAAACTGTGTGAAAAATGTTGGTTCTCTGACTAAAGACTGTCATTCCCTAAAAGCTGGGAAAATGCTGATTTCATCCCTACAAATCCTTCTTGGATAACATTTGCAGGGAAAACCCCATAGGCTTTCATTTGCAAACAGTTTTTCCAATTTTTCTGAAAAAAACAAAAACTTTACAATATTTTGCTTAATTTCTGGGACCCCTCCAAGGGAATCCACAAACCCTCGGCACCTTTAGAATCCACTTGATGTTGGAATAAAAGGACGCAAATTTTGTGTGGATACCTTATGTGGTCAAAAAGTTACAGGGACCTAAGCAGGCGCTACCCCAAATCGCCAAAAAAGGGCTTAGTACAGAAGGGGAAAAGGCCTAGCAGTGAAGGGGTTAAAGCATTTTTATAAGCACATTCTTGGTTCTGATGTTAAATAATTGTCCTTTTAAAAAAAAGTTTCGCAAAAAATGTTTCATGTTTCAAGTTAGGCTTCTGTGCTTAGGCTTATGAATGAATGCGTCTAAATATGATAGGCAAGGGATGCAGCTTGCTTTTCCTATGTGGAGTTTACTTTTTTTTTATTAATTATGAAAAATCATTTAAAAAATAAGTGCTTTTAAATTCGTTTTTTAATATTTATAAAGCTTAATACTCATACTTTGACCTCCTAGCATTAAATTTAAGTTGTGTTGTACCGCATAAGGAGGATATTTGCAGATGGATTTTCACTCTGCGCAGGTGTTAAAAAACTCATTTTTATGAAAGTATATGTGATTATTTTCAATTTCCAACTCCTGGGCTATGTAATGAACATTCTGATATTCAATATTATGCAAAGAAATGATAGGATATTCATTTTTAAGTGCCCCAAATGTCAAAATCGAAATTGGGTAAAAAAACTATTTAAACAGCATTTATTTCAGTTGCCTGTTGCGGGTACTTGAGCCACCCACGCAAGTGAGGTACCATGTTTATTGGGAGACCTGGGGAATGCTGGGTGGGGGGAAATCTGAGGATCCATGCAGATTCCAGAACTTTCCACCACAGAAATGTGAGGAAAATGTTTTTTTGTCAATTTTTTAGGTTTGCAAGGGATTCTGGGTAAAAGAACATGGTGGGAGGCAGTCGAGTCACCCCATCCCGAATTCCCCTGCGTGTCTAGTTTAAAAAAAATGTATAGGTTTGATAGGTTTTCCTAGGTAGCGGCAGAGCTAGGGTTCAAAAGCGACAGGTAGGCACTTTCCCAAAAAAGGTCAATTTTTCACTGCGAAATTGAGGTGCGACCATGTTGCGTTTTGCACCGTTTCCTGATGCAGGCACCAGGCAGACCCATGCAAGTGAGGTACCATTTTTCTCAGAAGACTTTGGGGAACACGAGGTGTGTAGACATTTTTTGATCTACGCAGATTCCAGAACTTTCCACCACAGAAATGTGAGGAAAATGTGTTTTTTTTTGTCAATTTTTTAGGTTTGCAAGGGATTCTGGGTAACAGAACCTGGGGGGAGGCAGTCGAGTCACCCCATCCTGAATTCCCTTGGGTGTCTAGTTTTCAATAATGTATAGGTTTGCTAGGTTTTCCTAGGTACCGGCAGAGCTAGGAGTCAAAAACGACAGGTAGGCACTTTGCCAAAAAAGGGTAAATTTTTAACTGCGAAATTGAGGTATGACCACATTGCATTTTGCCCCGTTTCCTGTCGCAGGCACAAGGCCGACCCACACAAGTCAGGTATCGTTTTTATCGGGAAACTTAGGGTAGTTCATATTTGTAAATCAATTGTTATTACCTATTAAGTTTTCACGCATTTCTCCCTTCAAAATGAAAGACATTGTGTAAAAAAAAATCATTTTGAAAAATGACCAATAATTCTCATGCTTGTATGAGTATTCCCCATTTTGAAAATGTGGCAATATATACTGTTTCTAAACTCTATAAGTTGTACCAAATTTAGAAATACATAGGTGTCTTTCATACTGATTTTTCCATGTATACATTTTTCCAGAATAATTGCTCTATACCCGGTACATAATAAAATACCATTGCAAGTTGCTGCTCAGTTTTTGGCTCTGGGTTCGTCGGGTTCTTGGCGAAAGTACAAGTCCGGTATATCCCGACAACCAGGAATGTCTAACAGATGTAACGGTATATTGCTTTCAAAGAGCTGTCAAAATTACAAGAAGTTGAAGGTAAAAAAGGTTGAGACAAAAGGCTGGTTTTTTTCAACTAATTTTTAATTTTTCCAATATTTAATTGTTAGTTTCTATAAAGAAACCTTCATGGATTTAGACAAATGACCACTTTCTGAATTCAGAATTCTGTCTACTTTTTGAAAATGTATAGCTTTCCAGGATCCATTATTGCTTTCAAACTCATTTCTACCAGTAACTGGAAGGAGGTTGAAAGCACTAAAAAAGCAAAAATAGGCTATGTCCCAGAAAAATGCCAAAACTGTGTGAAAAATGTTGTTTCTCTGACAAAAGACTGTCATTCCCTAAAAGCTGGGGAAATGCTGATTTCATCCCTACAAACCCTTTTTGGATAACATTTGCAGGGGAAAACCCATAGGCTTTCATTTGCAAACAGTTTTTCCAATTTTTCTGAAAAAAACAAAAAGTTTACTATATTTTGCTTAATTTCTGGGACCTCTCCAAGGGAATCCACAAACCCTGGGCACCTTTAGAATCCACTTGATGTTGGAACAAAAGGATACAAATTTGGCGTGGATACCTTATGTGGTCAATAAGTTACAGGGGCCTAAGCAGGCACTACCCCAAATCGCCAAAAAAGGGCTTAGTACAGGAGGGGAAAAGGCCTAGCAGCGAAGGGGTTAAAGCATTTTTATAAGCACATTCTTGGTTCTGATGTTAAATAATTGTCCTTTTAAAAAAAAGTTTCGCAAAAAATGTTTCATGTTTCAAGTTAGGCTTCTGTGCTTAGGCTTATGAATGAATGCGTCTAAATATGATAGGCAAGGGATGCATCTTGCTTTTCCTATGTGGAGTTTACTTTTTTTTTTATTAATTATGAAAAATTATTTAAAAAATAAGTGTTTTTAAATTCGTTTTTTAATATTTATAAAGCTTAATACTCATACTTTGACCTCCTAACATTAAATTTAAGTTGTGTTGTACCGCATAATGAGGATATTTGCAGATGGATTTTCACTCTGCGCAGGTGTAACAAAACTCATTTTTTTGAAGGTATATGTGATTATTTTCAATTTCCAACTCCTGGGCTATGTAATGAACATTCTGATATTCAATATTATGCATAGAAATTATAGGATATTCATTTTTAAGTGCCCCAAATATCAAAGTCGAAATTGGGTAAAAAAACTATTTAAACAGCATTTATTTCATTTGCCTGTTGCGGGTACTTGAGCCACCCACGCAAGAGGTACCATTTTTATTGGGAGACCTGGGGGAACGCTGGGTGGGGGGAAATTTGAGGATCCATGCAGATTCCAGAACTTTCCACCACAGAAATGTGAGGAAAATGTTTTTTTGTCAATTTTGTAGGTTTGCAAGGGATTCTGGGTAACAGAACATGGTGGGAGGCAGTCGAGTCACCCAATCCTGAATTCCCCTGCGTGTCTAGTTTAAAAAAATGAAATGTATAGGTTTGATAGGTTTTCCTAGGTACCGGCAGAACTAGGGTTCAAAAGCGACAGGTAGGCACTTTCCCAAAAAAGGTCAATTTTTCACTGCGAAATTGAGGTGCAACCATGTTGCGTTTTGCACCGTTTCCTGATGCAGGCACTAGGCAGACCCATGCAAGTGAGGTACCATTTTTCTCAGAAGACTTTGGGGAACGCGAGGTGCATAGACATTTTTTGATCTACGCATGTTCCAGAACTTTCCACCACAGAAATGTGAGGAAAATGTGGTTTTTTTTGTCAATTTTTTAGGTTTGCAAGGGATTCTGGGTAACTGATTCTGGGTAACAGAACCTGGTGGGAGGCAGTCGAGTCACCCCATCTTGAATTCCCCTGGGTGTCAGTTTTCAAGAATGTATAGGTTTGCTAGGTTTTCCTAGGTACGGGCATTTTCCTAGGTACCGGCAGAGCTAGGAGTCAAAAACGACAGGTAGGCACTTTGCCAAAAAAGGGTCAATTTTGAAGTGCGAAATTGAGGTATGACCATGTTACATTTTGCCCCGTTTCCTGTCGCAGGCACAAGGCCGACCCACACAAGCCAGGTACCGATTTTATCGGGAAACTTAGGGTAGTTCATATTTGTAAATCAATTGTTATTACCTATTAATTTTTAAAGCGTTTCTCCCTTCAAAATGAAAGACATTGTGTAAAAAAAAATCATTTTGAAAAATGACCAATAATTCTCATGCTAGTATGAGTATTCCCCATTTTGAAAATGTGGCAATATATACTGTTTCTAAACTCTATAATTTGTACCTAATTTAGAAATACATAGGTGTCTTTCATACGGATTTTTCCATGTATACAATTTTCCAGAATAATTGCTCTATACCCGGTACATAATAAAATACCATTGCAAATTGCTGCTCAGTTTTTGGCTCTGGGTTCGTCTGGTTCTTGGCGAAACTACAAGTCCTGTATATCCCCACAACCAGGAATGTCTAACAGATGTAACGGTATATTGCTTTCAAAGAGCTGTCAAAATTACAAGAAGTTAAAGGTAAAAAAGTTTGAGACAAAAGGCTGTTTTTTTTCAACTAATTTTTAAATTTTCCAATATTTAATTGTTAGTTTCTATAAAGAAACCTTCATGGATTTAGACAAATGACCCCTTTCTAAATTCAGAATTCTGTCTACTTTTTGAAAATGTATAGCTTTCCAGGATCCATTATTGCTTTCAAACTCATTTCTACCATTAACTGGAAGGAGGTTGAAAGCACTAAAAAAAGCAAAAATAGGCTATGTCCCAGAAAAATGCCAAAACTGTGTGGAAAATGTTGGTTCTCTGACAAAAGACTGTCATTCCCTAAAAGCTGGGAAAATGCTGATTTCATCCCTACAAACCCTTTATGGATAACATTTGCAGGGAAAAACCCATAGGCTTTCATTTGCAAACAGTTTTTCCAATTTTTCCGAAAAAAACAAAACTTTACTATATTTTGCTTAATTTCTGGGACCCCTCCAAGGGAATCCACAAACCCTGGGCACCTTTAGAATCCACTTGATGTTGGAACAAAAGGACGCAAATTTGGCGTGGATACCCTATGTGGTCAAAAAATTACAGGGGCCTAAGCTGGCACTACCCCAAATCGCCAAAAAAGGGCTTAGTACAGGAGGGGAAAAGGCCTAGCAGCGAAGGGGTTAAAGCATTTTTATAAGCACATTCTTGGTTCTGATGTTAAATAATTGTCCTTTTAAAAAAAAGTTTCGCAAAAAATGTTTCATGTTTCAAGTTAGGCTTCTGTGCTTAGGCTTATGAATGGATGCGTCTAAATATGATAGGCAAGGGATGCAGCTTGCTTTTCCTATGTGGAGTTTACTTTTTTTTTAATAATTATGAAAAATTATTTAAAAAATAAGTGCTTTTAAATTCGTTTTTTAATATTTATAAAGCTTAATACTCATACTTTGACCTCCTAGCATTAGATTTAAGTTGTGTTGTACCGCATAATGAGTATATTTGCAGATGGATTTTCACTCTGCGCAGATGTAAAAAAACTCATTTTTATGAAGGTATATGTGAATATTTTCAATTTCCAAATCCTGGGCTATGTAAAGAACATTCTGATATTGAATATTATGCAAATAAATTATAGGATATTCATTTAAGTGCCCCAAATATCAAAGTCGAAATTGGGTAAAAAAACTATTTAAACTGCATTTATTTCAGTTAGAGTAGCTTTTTAAGGGCCTTAGGCTTCAGTAAATGCATACATTTAGCTATAAAACAAATAGCTGACTTTTATATTGCTGCAAAACTAAACTGCACCCTGCTTATAATTGAAAATATGTATAAAACCAGCAGAAGTTATTCTTTTACCTACAAACAGGGGGGTACGTGATTTCCATCTTTCTGTCTCTAGGCAAATTGGGACAGCCGCATGGACACCCTTGAATACAGAATAAGACAGCTGGGAAGAGTTAAATGTCAGCTCTATATTTTGAAGCATAGCATGGCTCCCAGAGCAAGGTCTGCGTTGCCATTTTGACCTCTGAATTAATATTAAAGAGGACAGGGGAAAAGGAGAAGTTTTACCTTTTTTTGGCAAACAACAAGCACTTTATGCACTCATGTGATAGACAATGATATAATGGTATATGTGAACTTTGCTTAACAGATAAGCTTTGCCATATTTATACAGCACTAATGCTTAAAAGCTGAGGAAATGAAATGTGTAAGTGTCTGCAGTCCTGTACAGTTAATGTAAAGTTTATGAGCAAAAGTGTCGAACATTTCCTTTTTTTGAGGGTTTTCAGATTAGTACACAGGAATACACCAATGTAAGGATTTAGAGTATGCCTGTGTTGTTTTTCTCTGAGTTTAGTAAATTAATATAAGGGGCGTCCCAAGACTAGGACATTTTTAGACTATCCTCTCTGTTGATAGACTGCTTCTGTGCCTTGTCTAAAGACCTTTTGTTCTGTCCACCAATAAATATTTGCTGCTGTACAAACCACTATCAAAGGGGCCCAGACATCAGATTCAGCCTGGGGAGTCAGAGTCAGCACCAGTCCAGCTTGAAGCCAAAGTGAATGTAACCAGCACAGGCATTGCTGGCAACTAGGACCTCAGTGAAGGCGGAAGCACTGGGAAGTTAAGTGTATACCTCTGCTACTGTTGTGGGCAAAAGACAGAGTCACAAATCAGAAAGGGGAAATTGTGGTTGATGCCCAGCTGAGAGTCACAGACCGACCAGAATGACGAGGAGGCTTTGCTTGAGGTAACCCTTTTGAAACAAGGGTTGTTTCAGAGATCCTATCATCAGGCCTTTGAATTCTGGTCCCAAAGTGAATACGCTGTAGCTGTGCTTTTTCTCTTTCTTTACCGGATTGCCAGACTTGTCGAGGCTGCTTTGGGGGGGACCGCTGTTCATTGCAGCTGTGTCGGTCCCTGAGCCTATATCACCACCCACGAGGAGCGGGACTACACTTCCCAGAAGCCCATGGCGCTGCCTTAGCGCATCATCTCTGGGCGCCAGGAGGTCTTTAAATCACAGGCAAGCTCCACACAGCACGGGACGCGCGCTGGCGTGCCCGGGCACTGCTCGGGCCAAGGGCGGGCCCGTCCGCGCCCGTTAACGACAGGGAGAGGCTGGGCTGGGCCATCCCCCTAAAGCCATCACAGGACTTTAGTAAGACTTTGATGTAAATCCCTTATTCTGTGTATTGTGTATTGTTTTGAACTAGTTTGGTACAAGAATGAGTACGATCAATCGTAAAGTGGGGGCAGGAGTGGTTGGGACCTTGGACGCCTTCCTTAATCATGCGGAGAGTGTGCTCATGCACGAAATCAAGATCACAGAAAAGAGCTTTCCCTAAATTCTCTAAGCCTACCCCTTGGTCAATTGGTCACTGAAGAAGCATCTTCTGGCCCTATATTGTGCTCACAATCCTCACTATCGTCCAGTGGTGGATCCCAGTTAGACCCACCCCTTCAGTCAAACGATTTGAGTACCACCAGTAATTTTGTAGCTGCTGACAGTAGGCCTAGAACTAGACAAAAGAAAGGAGTCATAGCTCCTGGTATTGCTGCCCATACTAGGAAAAGGAAAGCGTGTAACGCCCGAAGAACAAGTGCACAGGTTGCAAAACTAGCGAAAAATAGGGTTACAGGTCTTTTAACTGGAGGGACTGAGGTAGTTACCACTGCCTTAGTACATAGCTGGGACAATACATCAGACATGGCTCAATCACAACATGTGCAGCAACATCAATTCACCAACGAGCTCAATGAAGTTTCCATAAACCAACTTAAGGATATACTTAAAGCTCATTTGAACCCGCTAGTTGGTAGATTAAACCAAATAGATCAAAGGCTACCTAAAATTGAAGAACATATATCCAAACTAGCTGTCAATTCTATAGGGAGTGGTCCTAGTGAAGTACCAGAGCCTATACAAGTAGAACCATGTGAACCCTCAAGTCCAACTACCGGCCTGTGAAGCTCCCCCAATTTCCATCCCCCAAGTGGTGTGCACCAAAAATCGCTCTGCCCCAGTGTCAACAAATCCATGCAACCGATTGCCAAATGGTCCTGAGTTGCGATCTAGGACGGAGGGTAGCGATGATGGAAGGGTATTTCTAGATCTACCCCCAGAGTCAACGCCTTATACTATCCTGTTAGCAAATGCCCCGCTATTGCGACCATGTGAGGAAGAACACTGGTCCTCACTAAAAAATAAGGCCCTTCATTTTTTGGACACACAAACGAGGCTTGGGAAGCACTTATTTGATGAATTTTTAATGGTCCGAAGGGTGGCTTGGGTGGGTAAATCTGTGAAAGGCCTGGTGGGGGACTGCATAGTTATCAGTTTTAGATCTCCTAATTTAGTTAGATGTATTCTGGAAAGGGCATCATCTTCCTCACTAAGGGAAGCCTGTGTTCACATTCTTCCTTTGGGGTTTTTCTATAGTGCTAGTCCATCACTCAGGGGGGGGCACGCATAGGCTACAGGGTCAAGTGCCGGGACCAATGAAGTATGTTGTCCCAACCTATAATAGATATGAGGCCCTGAGCTCTCTGGAAGAAAACGACTGACTGAGCACAGCATCACAGGAGTGTGTTTCCGTGAACTCTGGTGAGATGGTATGTACTAAAAACTGCCACCTAGGGAGGAGTTCTCAAATAGTTACTAATACTCCTCTAGTTGGTCAACCGTCCAATGGAATTATTACAGACCCTTAGGAAAGTCCTTTAGGTATCTGTCAAGAGGCTTCTAGTGTACAAATGGTCAGGGCTATTATTGCGGGTGATGTAAGTCCTGATGCACCAACTAATAGTGGAGAGCCCCGGAATGATTCAGGTAATTTAGGCCTTATTTCATGTAACATAGCAGGCCTGAATACTAAACTACAGTCATCAGATTGGAGGTCTTCTATTGAAATTAATGATATTGTTGTCCTACCAGAGACGTGGTTATTGGACCCGGTATTTAGTTCTGGATATATTAACTTCTACAAACCCGTCATTGCTGCCCGTAGGGGGAGACCGATGGGGGGGCTCATCACCTGGGTAAGGCAGTCTGATAGGTACTCAGTTCAGCACCTGGACACTGAGGGAGATAATATACTGATAATTAAGATAAAAAGAAGCGGTGTTAAGTACCTTATAATTATCAATGTGTATGCAAGAGGGTTACCCGATGGGAAAGCCTCAGGTACCATTGCTCTTCTAGATCTCTATCTTAATATGTTTAAAGGAGTGAATGACTTAGTGGTGGCTGGTGATTTTAATTGTACTTTTGAGCCCCTGGATTTAAATGATGTTGATTTAGGTCAGGAAGAAGATATACTATGGGATATCCCCCAATTATCTTTGGCACCGATTAGGAAATGGTCGGAAGCGGCCATACAACTAAAAGTTGTGTGTTTGGAACACGGATTAAGAGCAGCCAATGGAAGGACTTAGTCTGACAAGCATGGGTCAGCAACCTACAGTAGTGGGTCAAGAAATAGCCGCATTGACTATATATTAGTCAATAAGGAATTCTGGCCAAAACTAATAGATATGGTGATTGAGGGAAGGGTTGAGAGCGATCACAATCCCTTGGTTCTGAAAATGGTATGGGTGGATACAAATGTGGACAATGTGCCAACCTCGGGAGTAGGAACCCATTTAAGTAATGATACCAGAAGAGTCAAATGGTCTAAAATAATATTAAAAAAAGACCAATTGGTGGCTATTAACACTCTGGTGTCCAAAGCAACAGTAGAACTTTTAAATTGTCATGACAAACCAGGATTTGAGTCCAAAGTTGCACTGGTACATAATGAACTTTTTAAGAATTTAAAAGGATATTTTATTACTAAAGCATTAACTAGGAATAAATCCGCAAATGTTTCCAATGATTCTTGGTATGGGAATTCATGTAAACTGGCTTATAAAGCACTAGCCTTGGCAATTAGATCAAAGCACAGGGATAGTATCCATCAGGCTCATGTGGCGTATAAGCTGGCACAATACAAAGCAAAGAAGGAGTGGGACGAGGCCTACTGGCAAGAGCTGTATGTGGGGCAAGGGCAGTACCAGCCAACCACTGATTAACCATGTAGCACCCGAGCTATGGGTCTCGCACTTTAATAATCAATTTGCTGTTGACCCAGGAGAACATGTTCCACCACAGGGGCTTTTGGATAAACAAATAGATCATCCTGTATTGAATTTCACCACACAGGAGGTAGAAGCAGCCTTAAATAGTGTGCGGAGTGGTAGAGCCCCTGGGCTTGAAGGTGTACCTGCAGACTTGTTTTTACACAATAAGGCTCCTTGGATACCATATATACAGCTTCTTGTAAATGCAATTGCGAAAGGCTCCCCAATCCCGGAATCCTGGAAAGGTGCGGAGAGTTTACCTATTTTTAAAAAGCGGGATAGATCAGATCCGGCAAATCATAGGCCCATCAGCCTGATTGATTGCTTACAAAAGGTGACGGCCAGGCTTATGTTGGCCCGTATTTTAGACTGGATTGATGATTGTAATACTCTATCCCCGTTACAAGCGGGCTTCCGCTCTCACCAAAGTACTATTGACCAGATTTTTAGATTTGTTTTAATTTATTGGCGCGTCGTTATCCTCAACGGCGGAAGAATCTACGCCACTTTTGTAGACTTAAAGTCTGCTTTTGACTTGGTTCCAAAAGCCAGGTTGTGGGATGTTTTAGCTGAACAGGGTTTGCCCAGGGACTTGTTGTCTTTTTTGAACAATCTTCATCAAGGTAATTAGGCCCAAGTCCGCTGCGGTTTGCATGGCCAAGTGACCGATAGATTCAAGGTCGATAAAGGGGTTAGGCAGGGGTGTATTGGCGCCTACTTTATTTTCACTCTACATTAATAAGGTGACGGAATATTATGACGACCACCCTACTGACGCCCCAATATTAAATGGTAGTAAAATTCTCTTGTTAATGTTTGCCGATGATACCCTCTTACTCTCAAAAACTCTGCAAGTTCTCCAGACGGCAATTACAAGATTTGAGCTATTCTGTAAGGACTATGGTCTTATTATGAATGTAGACAAGACCAAGTTATGGTTCTCCATAAACAGCAATTAGTAAAGGGGTTAGTCACTATGAATAATATTGTATTGGAGCAGGCTAATGTTTTTACGTATCTAGGTATTACCTTAAGTTCAAAACTCAAGTGGAATCCACACCTTGACATGTTATTGCTCAGACATGCCCAACTGTCTGGAGCCCTGGTTAAAGAATGACATCAATCTCACACTAAACCGATTGCCCCATACTGAAAATTTACAGGGCAAAAATCTCAGCTTCAGTATTGTATGGGGCAGAACTATGGGGTTTTAGTAAGTTAACTGCACTTTTGACCTCGCAAAACAAATTTATGAGGTGTATTACGGGTTTACCACAATCTACCTCTGTTTTACCACTCTTTTTTGATTTGGGATGTCAGTATCTGGAGGATGTGGCCCATTTTAGACCCTTGGCCTACTGTGTCGGACCTGAAAGGATATGTGCCAAGTTTCCACGGGAGTGAAGATAAATCCCCTTTACCTCAAAAAAACAGCGACAGAATGCAGGATAGCACACTGTTTTCTAAAGGTATGGGGGAAAATTCCAAGGAGTGTCCGCCACTCTCCCCATACATAAGGTGGAACAACAGGTAGGAAGCTGGTCAGGCGAGCGGAGATAAGGCTGTAGAGAGAACAGTATAAGTGGTAACACTTTCATGCACAATTCACTAACACCCCAATAATTTTACATTGACATGTGATTAGAACCTTTGGTCACTTACCCTAGTCACATCCAAGAGCGTTATGAAGCAGCTTGTCCTCATGGAAAAGTATAGCCCAGAATAATGATGCCAGGCCAAGTACTGGAGGACTCAAGAGCAGGACGCATTCATACACATTCACTCCAAAAGAAACAATAGGGGGACTGGAGTTGAGGTGCAATGGCCGGCTCTTCTGGGGGAAAAAGAGCGGAGCATTCACACGCTCAAGAGAGGCGAAGCCCGGCCTGGTCAAACGTTTACCAAGCGGAGCGACACTCTCTCAAGTGGGAAAAACAGGAAACCAAAGTATCTTGCAGACTTGCCGGTGTTTCCCGCCAAAGCCTCCGAAGTAAGACAGGAGGATTGACAATTAGCGAGAACTAAAAACTGAGCAAAAAAAAGGAGCAGCCAGTTGCGGCTTTTCGTTCGTGGGGGTAACGGGAGTCAGGGAATTCGTCAGGGCCCTGCTGCTAGATGTCAAGACTGAAGCACCGCCTTGGAAAGTCACAGGACGTTCTCTCAAGAGGTAATGGTCGTAGGAGGAAAGGAATTGGGAGCGGCACAGAAACGCCGAGGGAATGGCGTTTCTCGTAACCCGGAAGTAAGGCAGGGGGCGTGGTAACTGATAGTAAGCCAAGCATCGGCCTACGGGTAGACGCATCTCTTTACGTCTGCTAGGGACCGTCTGTAAAGGACATGATCTGTGCAACAAATTTAGGGGATGAGTGTAAACGGAAGTTTGTGAACCTGCCTAACCACATGTCAATGTCTGCGGTATGGCACACGCCGTGATAACCTAACATACTGGAGGAGGCTTTGGGTTACCCCAGAACTTACTGAATATGCCTATTCTCTTCTGGAGGTCAGGGACACTTTTGGTGCAGGTAAAATCCTGTGGCTAAAGCAGATTAGGCAAATACTGTGTGACGTGGGTTTGAACTCGTTGTGGCAAAATCCAACTAATGCTACATTCCCTTCCTGCAAAGAGCTCAAAGAGCAATATTGGAACATGGTTATGAAAAAACGTTTTTCGTCTATGACTAGTTCTTCTTTGTCCAGGGTATACTTAGAGTCTAAACATGTACCCGTCTATGAAAAGTATTGGGACCTTATAACGATTGCATGTGATAGGAAATGGTTCCATCAATTTAGGATAGGTACTCTTCCTATCAATTCATTTACAGGCAAATGGGTTGTAGGCTCAAATATGAATTGTCCGTTTTGTCTAACTGAATTGGAATCTATGGGCCATGTTCTATTTATTTGCCCAGCTTATCGGAATATGAGGCACAAATGGTTAAAACCAATTTGTCAGTCTATGGGGATTGCCTCAGGTATTGAGGCAATAATGATTTTAAAAACTGATGAGAATGAGTCAACTATAATCGTTATCTCTAAATGTTTTTGTGAATTATCCGTGCCTATGGATCGCATGATCAATGAATGTAGAGTTGTGATTGTAAATCAGTTTTATTTGATACCTGGTATTTATATGGTGACTGTTTTATGGATATTATTGTATAACAAATTTTATATTAACTTATTGTAATTTGCACAACCGGATTATGTACTTTGGATCAATTTGTAGGGTTCTTGTGATTGGATAAACTTTAAATGTTTTATGGTTAATATTTTAAACTGTAAATGTCTTTTATGATTATGTGATCGAATAAAGACTATTATGACTTAACTTGAATACCAGTTTGCTCCTTTGTTTGTTGGTTAAGAGATACCTGGGTACAATGGATGTAATATGTGGCCCCAAAGAATGAGCAGTGCGCCAGCAGAGCAATACAGGAGTTAGGGAAGGACTTAAGATTAGGGCTCAGGTGCTGTGTCTCTGGTGCCTGTTAGATTGAAGTGAAGAAAACTGGTGCACTGCCTGAGACACTGACCGGATCGCTAAGAGCATTTACCTGGTGGGTGACTGCCCTATCCTGAAAGAAGAGACTTTTTCCTTGAAACTGGACTGTGATTTTTGAGTTGTGAGTTGTGCAGCTCCACCGTGGAAACAACAAGAGCCTGCCTGTGAGGCTCAAACGGACAAGGGGAGAAGACTCCCCTCTGGCTTGGTTGTACAGCAGCTTCAATTTCCCCAAGGACTTTTTTTTCTTTTTCTTGTCAATAATTTACCCTTTTAGTCGTCCCATTTTTTAGGAGGAGCAGCCCTTTGCAGCTCGTTGTTCTAATTCCAATGGCCCTGTGTAGTCCTCCTGGTCCCTTGGAGCCAGGATTGTTTTTGTAATAATCTGTTTAGTCGCTTTAATATTTGCATTAGTTGTACTTATTATGCACGAAAAAAACTAATCTGAGCAATTTAAAAATGTGACTTTGCCCTTTCCTTGAATGTATTAAATTGATGTTTTAGCCCTCATAAAAGGAAAATGGAATAGTCTAGTGAAGATATTTTTATTAGAGATGTCCTGTTAGCTATTCTGAAATTTAAAATGAATAGTCACTGAAATGCACAGGAGCCCTAAAATGTTTACTAGATGATTTTAGGATTTGCTTTAGCTTAGGACTAGAAAAATGATAATTCTGTTTGTAATAGTGTTGTTACTCTCTCCTGCTATCTGTAGGTTAATTATGACCCAATGCTCCGTTCTCTTTGTATTCCTGCTTATAGCTTTTATATACCCGCTTAACGAAATGTTTAGAATGGAAAATGCCCACCTAGCACAGAATTAGGAAATTGATAAAAATAGTAAAATTAATGTGCTAATATTTTCTATGTTCCTACTGGATCATAGGAATGTCTTTAGCTCATGCTAAAAGGACCATCTGTTAATTATTGGACGGATTTGTTAGCATGAGCTGAAAGCCATTTTGTATTTCTGGCAGGCATTTTGTTTGCCATGTGCTCGCCATGTGCTCTGTCCTCCCTCAGTGTAAACTGCTCTTGAAGTCTGCCTAGAGACACATTTTATTTAGCATCTTCCAACTTCGCACATGCCCAGACGGGCCTAGCTTGTAGAATGCACCTGCTTCTCTAGTATAACTGTCAGGCTATTTTTGCTGCTGCGTGGAGAAGTAACTCTCCTCCCACTTTGTTGAGCTTGCAGATCTTGTATGCCCATCTTAGTCATTTTGCATGATTTCATGAGCCAGGACTACCCCTTGGTTTTATGCTTACTATGTTACCCTAAGCAAATATAAAGCCCCGGTTTTCTGTACTCCTTAGACTGCCTCATTCAGTTGCTAAGGCTTCTGTGTGACGTAGTCTTACTCATTTGAGGTTAATAAAGATGTACTTTTATATTTCAGCTTCTGTGCCAATTTCTTCTTTGTTGGTTTAAAAGGACCAAGTATCCGTGGGACCCCTATTTCAGGTTTCAATGTTCCTCAGTTGGTGTGGTATAGGTGGTGTTATTGGTGGTGGTGGTATAGGTGTTATTGGTAGTGGTGGTGGTAGTGTGGTGGTACTGGCATTGGCAGTGGTATTGGTATTGGTGGTGTTGGTATTGGTAGTAGTATTGTTGCTGGTGTATTGGTGGTGGTGGTGAAATTGGTGTTGTTATTAGTATTGGTAGTGGTGGTATTGGTGGTGGTTTTGGTGGTGTTGGAGGTTGTGGTAGAGTTGGTGGTATCGATCGATGGTGGTGACATTGGGAGTGGTGGTATTGGTGGTATTGGTAGTGGTGGTATTTGGGCTGGTGGGGGTATTGGTGGTGGTGATACTGGTGGGGAAATTGGTGGTGTTATTGGTATTGGTGTCAGTGGTTTGGGTGGTAGTATTTGTGGTGGTGTTATTGATGTTGGTATTGGTGGTGGTATTGGCAGTGGTGAAGGTGGTGGTATTGATTGCGGTGGTGGTATTGATGTTGGTGGTATTGGTGGTAGTAGCATTGGTGGTAGTATTGGTGGTGGTAATGGTATTGGTGGTGATATTGGTATTGGTGGTGTTTGTATTAATGGGTTGGTATCAGTAGTCATATTGCGGTGGTGGTATTGGTGGTGGTATTGATGGTATTGGTGGTGGTATTGATGGTGGTGGTATTGGTTTGTGGCAGAGATTGTGGTGGAGGTGGTGGTATCGATGGTGGTGGTATTGGTGGTAATGATGGTATTGGTTGTGGTGGCATTGGTGGTTAGGGTATTGGTTGTGGTGTTATTTGTGGTGCTATAGGTTGTGGTATTGGTGGTGGTGGAGGTTGAGATGGTGGTATTGATGGTGGTGATGGTATTGGTAGTGATATTGTTGGAGGTCATAGTGGTATTGGTGGTGGTGGTATTAATGGTGGTGGTGGTGGTGGTATTGGTGCTGGTGGTATTGGTGGTAGTGGTGGTATTGGTGGTATTGGTGGTGGTAGTGGTGGTATTAGTGATTGTGGTATTGGTGGTGGTGGCATTGGTGGTATTGGTGGTATTGGTAGTATTGGTGGTGGTGGTGGTATTGGTGGTGGTGTTTTTTGTGGTGATGGTATTGATAGTAGTAGATGTGGTGGAATTGATTGCGGTGGTGGTATTGGTGGTGGTAATGATGGTGGGGGTATTGGTGGTGGTGTTAGTGATATTGGTGGTGGCATTGGTGGTGTTGGTGGTTGTGATGGTATTGGTGGTGGTAGTATTGGTGGTGGTATCGTTGGTGGTGGTAGTTATATTGGTATTGGTGTTGTTGGTTGTGGTGGTATTGTGGTAGTGATATTGGTGATAGTGATGGTATTGGCAACAGTGGTATTGATGGTGGTGGTATTGATGGTATTGGTGGTGGTGGTATCGGTGGTGGTAGTGGTGGAGGCTGTGGTGGAGGTAGTGGTATTGATGGAGGTGGTGGTATTTGTTGTGGTGGTATTGGTGGTGGTCATATTGGTGGTGGTGGTATTGGTGTTGGTAGTATTGGTGGTGGTAGTATTGGTGGTAGTATTGATGATGGTGTATTGGTGAAGGTGGTGTTATTGATCGTGGTGGTATCGGTGGGGGTGGTTTTTGAAAACAAAGCCATCAGATGGCTTTAGTACAGATTACATGTAACACAAATGTGCTGTTGTAAGCTTCAGCCCATCAGCACAGGATTATATGCTACCAGGAGTTCACATAACATATTTCTCTAATAATTTCGAAATCCATTTTACTTGGGGTGGGGGGGTTTAAACAGACACAAGATTTTTCCGGGTTCAAGTGATTGAATGCAGGCCGTGTTACGGGTAGGCCATGCTGCTTAAAAAAAACACCGGTAGTTTTAGCTGAAGCAGCGCATGTCTGGCATGCAGTAAGAGAAACTCAGTAAAGTAAATAGTGCTTGCAGACAAATAACAGGTCCCTTCAACTAACCAAAGTAAAGGGGCCAAATGAAGACAAGGCCCAACTAAGGAGGGACTAACAAGCCTATTAACGTATCCAAGGACAGAATTTATGAAAGACAATGACACAAGCCAATAAAAACTATGGGAGGAGAGTAGGTGTAGCTTCTCTCCCATACTCTCATATTGCAGTCCTGCAGAGCGAGCAGCGCATGTGCGCTGCTGCTAGGCTTGACTTAAAAATACGGTCCATTTTGACCCACATTGGTTCCTCCTGAGTTTTTCATTTATATGTTTTTAGGTTCTCCCCTTTGGGCACCCACACATGTGAGGTATAATGTTTATTAGCATAATAAAGGGAATGCTGAATGGTGGGAAATTTGTGCTGGTGCCATCATCCCACAACTTTTTAACACTGAAATATGAGGAAAGTTTGAGTTTTTAGCTAAGTTTGAGGTTTGCAGGAAATGATGGATAATAAAACACTGGATGATACATTCAAGTCACACCGCCTGCCAAGCGCCATCCATGCACACCACAACTCAAGTGCCATCGATAAACACTACAAGCCAAACGACATCCACACACATTGCCAGCCTAGCGGCAGTCCACGCACACTGCCAGCCAAACGACAGTACACGCACACTGCCAGACAAGTGGCATCCACTCAGACCACTGCCAAATGACAGTCCATGTACACTACAAGCCAAGCACTAGTCCACACACATCACACAGCAGGCTCACACACAACCAGGCACCAGTACAGACTGTCAGCCAAACTCCAGTTCATACGCACTCAAAAATGTTTGCTAGTGACTAGAGGAACTTAAAAATATCTGCCAAAAAAAATGGCCAAAATATGAATCTTGCCTTATGGGCTGCTCCCTGACATGCCAATAAACATATCTCTGGCTCCTATTGTGTTTTCTCCCCTTCCCAGGGGCAGAAAGTCTGTAGCTGTTTTTTTGGGAGGGGTGGTAGCATTGGCAGCCCTAATCTGGGCATTTCCAACCCCTGAACTATCATAAAAAATTAGTCCCTGGCTTCTGAGTGGGCTTTCTGTCCCCTGGGGGGCAGATCAAGGGTTATTGCCCCATATGCTTTCGGAGCGGCAGGAAAACTGCCCATTTGTTTTTGAGTGGGGTATGTGTATTGTCATTCCCATTCAGGGCAGCCACCACACCTACTCTGTCTATAAAAAAGGGCTTCCTGGTGCTAAGTGGGCTTTCTGCAGCTCTGGAGGGGTCAGATAGGGGGCTATTGCTCCCATCTGCCCTCCCAGGTGGGCAAAAAGTCTGTGGCTATTTTTTGGGGTTTAGGGGCATTGGCTTGCCCATTCAGGGTAGCCTCCAACCCTAAATGTACATACAAATGTAATCCCTTGTTCCCAGTGGGCAGCAGATCAGGCACTATTGGCCCCATCTCACCCCAGGGGGGCAGAACGATTGTGCTAATTTATTTGGCGGGGAACCCAACCCCACATTTACATTTAATAGATTCCTGGTTCATAGTGGGATTTCTACGCCCGAGGGTTGGCATATTGTGGGTTATTGTCCCATCTGTTCCCAGGGGGGCACAAATATTGAATATGTGCTAAAATGTTGGTGGGAGCAAAGGCTCTTGCTCAAGGGGCTGCTTCCCACTCCTTGGTGCATAGTGAAGGATACCTGCTTGGGTATTGCCCTCCTGCAGTGATCCCCAAGCAGGCATCCACTAAGAAAGCACAACATTGGGGAGAATCTCTCTTGTACAACATTACCCCTCCCATGTGTTTAGGTGCTCAGGAGGCTGAGATAGCCCTGTGTGCACTGAAGCAGTGAAACTCAAATTAGCCGATTGGCTTATTTCAGTTTCACTTGTAATGTAAAGATGTCAGCATGCCATGCACGTGATCATCAATACATTGAAAAAATATGCCTTTGTAGGGTGGGAAAGCTCTTCCCCACCTCCTACGTCAAAAAATAAATAAAAGGAAATCAATCCATCTGCTGTAAACAGATGATTTTTTACTTGTGTGACTTGGACATCATGGTTACATCCCCTGGGGCCTGTGCTTAATTGAATGGGGGAGGGGGGCTACATGGCCCTCCTCTTCGGGCTATTCTCAGCCATGGGGACCACATCCATGGGGCCTGGCCACAACTCCCTGGGTGCCCTGGAGCCTTCCCAGGGCACCCAGTGTGCATCTTCGTGAATCACAGCCAGCTACCTACCTTCTGTGGGAACAGACATTGCTCTTACACAGGGATTTGCTAAACATGCAGCTCCCTGTGTATGAGAGCGTGTCTGTTGACAGGGAAAGAGAAGACAGGTATTATATATTGTGACACCACAAGTGAAATATATGCCACACTACAACCAGCGACGTCATGCCCAAAAGACATCTGGCATCCACTGAAGGATTATTTGCAGTCACATCCCCTAGAGTCCAATTGAAATCTATGCATAGATATTACAGTGCTGGAGTACATCTACTGGAGAGGGAGATGTGCATTGCCATTAATTATCATCTGCTGTTAACTATTTATGAAGAGGGAGGGGATAAAATATATGCAAGTCCAAGATCTGCTATTGTTTTATGAAGTGAATCGCATGGGAAGGATGAGGCTAAAGGAATGCAGAAAGAGGCACAAGGAGTGCAGAAAGAGGCACATAGGATACAGAAAGAAGCAAGCGGAGTCCAAAAAGAAGCAACAGAGATGCAGAAAGCGGGAAGTGGGGTGGAGAAAGAGGCAAGAGAGATACAGAAGGAAACAAGAAAAGTGCAGAAAGAAAAAAAGAAGTACAGGAAGAATCAACTGAGGTGCAAAAAGAGGCAAGAGGGGTGCACAAAGAGGGAATAACGGTGCAGAAAGCAGAACAAGGGGTTCAGAAAGAGGTAAAAGTTGTACAGAAAGAAGCAAGAGAGGTGCAGGAAGATGCGAGAGAAGTGCATCAAGAAGCAACAGAGATACAGAAAAGGGGAAGAAGGGAGGAGGAAGAGGCAAGAGGGATACAGAAAGAAACAACAGAGGTGCTAAAAACAGATATGGGGTGCAGAAAGAGGCAAGACAATTGCAGAAAGAAGCAAAAGAGATGCAGAAAGAGGGAAGAGGGGTGGAGAGAGAAGAAAGAGGGATTCATAAAAAATCAAGAGAGATGCAGAAAGAAACAAAATATGTCCAGAAAGAATACACAGAGATGCATAAAGAGACGAGAGAACTACAGAAAGAGACAGGAGGGGTGCAGAAAGAGGGATGAAGGCTGCAGAAAGAGAAACAAGGGGTGCAGAAAAAAGCTAGAGATGTACAGAAAGAAGCAAGAAAAATGCAGAAAGAAGTAACAGAGGTGCAGAAAGAGGGATGAGGGGTGGAGAAAGAGTGAAGAGATGTGCATAAAGAAGCAACAGAGATGAAAAAAGGGGAAAGAGGGGTGGAGAAAGAGGCACAAGTGTTGCAAAAAGAAGCACAAAGAGATGTACAAAGAAGCAAGAGTTGTGTATAAAGAAGCAAAAGAGATGCAGAAAGAGGAAAGCAAAGTGCAGAAAGAGGTAAGAGGGGTGCAGAAAGAGGGATGAAGGCAGAAGAAAGAGGCACGGGGTGCAGAAAATAGCTAGAGAGGAACAAAAAAAAGCAAGAGAACTACAGAAAGAAGCAACAGAGCGACAGAAAGATGGATGAGGTGTGGTGAAAGTGTCAAGAGAGGTGCATAAAGAAGCAACAGAGATGAGAAAATGGGTAAGAGGGGTGCTGAAAGAAGCAAGACAGTTATTGAAAGAAATAAAAGATGTCCAGAAAGAAGGAACAGAGGTGCAGAAAGACGGATGAGGAGTGGAGAAAGAGGCAATAGAATTGCAGAATGAAGCAACAGAGTTACAAAAGGGGGGAGAAGCAATAGGGGTGCAGGAAGAAGCAAGAGAAGTGCAGAAAGATGCAAGAGAAGTACATAAATATTCAACAGCGATGCAGAAAGGGAAGAGTGAGGTGGAGAAAGAGGCAATAGTCATACAGCGGAGGTGCACGAAAATGGCTCTGGGGTGCAGAAAGATAGAATAGAGGTACAGAAAGAAGGAAGAGAGTTCTAGAAAGAGGGAGGAAGGGTGGATAGAGAGGCAAGAGACATGCAGAAATAAGCAAGAGAGTTGCAGAAGGAAACAAAGGATGGACAGAAAGAAGGAACAGAGGTGCAGAAAGAGGCAAGAGAAGTGCAGAAAGAGGCAAGACAGATGCAGAAAGAGGGCAAGAGAGGTACGGAAAGAAGGCAAGAGAAGTTCAGAAAGAAGCAACAGAGGTGCAGAAAGATGGATGAGAGGTGTATAAATAGGCAAGAGGGTGCAGAAGGAGAGAAGAGAACTGCACAAAGAGGGCAGAGAGTTGCAAAAACAGGCCCAACAGATGCAAAAAAGAAAAGGGAGGAGCAGAAAGAGGCGAAAGAGGTGCAGAAAGAGGGAAGAATAGTTCAGGAAGAAGCAAGAGGGGGTGCACAAAGAAGCAATAGAGGTGCAAAAAAAGCAAGAGAGGTACAGAACAAAGCAACAGAGGTCTACAAAGAGGCAAGAAGTATGCAGAAAACAGCAAGAGAAGTGCAGAAAGAAGCCAAGGAGGTGTGGAAGGAGGCAGGAGAAGTGCAAAAACAGGCAATGTGGAAAATTAATATGCTTTGGTAAACCTTATCTGCGCCATCTTGCCTTTTGCCCGGATGCCACACTTTTGTCGTGCGCGCCCGTCATTTTAGGTGCCTCGATCAGAACAACCCTTTTGCACGCCGCTGACCCCCGGCATAGCCCTCCTCCCTCACAAAGCCTGCGCTCTGACAAAAACCCCCGCTCGCGCATGCTTTGGGTCATAAACCCCTCTCCAACGCAGCTCTGCCTCAGAACCCCATCCTGTTCCCAGCGCGACACCTCCCTTCATTCCTTTCATGGTCCCAGATCCCTTGATGCAAACCCCCCCCCCTTTTTCCTGTGCCCGTTTGTCTTCCTCGTTCCCAGGCCGACACCTAGCTCTGCCGATACTGTTTATTGCCCCTCCCCGTACAGTAGGAAGCTCCCCCCGTCAAAGGACCCTCGAGTGGATCAAAGCCCCCACCCTACGAGATCCGCTCGAACCCCCCACATTCCGTGAATCGGCGGAATATCCAGCTGCGCGATAATTATCACCTGTTGTGACCGGGGTGGGACTTCAACTGTAAATGTGTGTGGGAACGGGCTTGGAGCGGGGATCCCGAGAATGTCTTTCCGTACATCAAAGCTTCGCCATGAATATGTAATATGTAATAAAGTAATAAAACTGGATATAAGAGGCCAGGCCTCAGGGATGCGGGTAGAGCACCTCATGACGATACCTGCTGTCTGATTTGTTGTGTTCTCCTCCGGAGAGAATAAACCTTGTTTCCTGCCTTCCCGTCTCCAGCGCCTGTCTCTTCATTAATTAATAATTCGTGGGTTACAGAGGCAATACCGCCGGGCAAATATCGATTGTCCCCGACCTTAGTTTCTACAGCAAGAGAGTTTCAGAAACAGGCAAAAGAGGTGCAGGAATGAGCAACAGAGGTGCAGAAGGAGGTAAGAGGAGCAGAAAGCAGCAAGAGCGGTGCAAGAGAAACAACAGAGGTGCAGAAGTAGGCAAGAGGGGTACAGAAAGAGCCAAAGAAGTACAGAAACGAGCAAAAGAGGTACAGAAAGAGGCAACAGAAGTGCAGAAAGAAGAAACAAAGATGAAAAAAGGCAAAGATGCAAGAGGGGTGCAGAAAAAGGCATGAAAGGTATAGAAAGAAGCAAGAGAAATGTTTATAGAAGCAACTGAGATACAGAAAGGGATACGTGGGTTGAAAAAGAGGAAAGATGGATACAGAAAGAACCAACTGAGGTGCAGAAAGAGGCAAGAGGGGTGCAGAAAGAGGGAAGAATGGTGTAGAAAGAGGCAAGAGGGGTGCTGAAAGAAGCATGAGAGATGAAGGAAAAGGCAAGAGAAGTGCATCAAGAAGCAACAGAGATGCAGAAAGGAGTAAGTGGGGTGGAAAAAGAGGCAAGATGGATACAGAAAGAACCAACAGAGGTGTATAAAGAGGCAAGAGGGGTGAAGGGAAAAGCAAGAGAAGTGCATCAAGAAGCAATAGATATACAGAAAGGGGGAGTGTGATGGAAAAAGAAGCAAGAGGGATACAGAAAAGAAGCAACAGGAGTGCAGCAAAACAGATATACAGTGCAGAAAGAGGTAAGAGAAGTGCAGAAAGAGGCAAAAGATATGTAGAAAGGATGAAGAGAGGTGGAGAGAGAGGCTAGGGGGTGGAGAAAGAAGCAAGGAAGTTGCAGAAAGAAGCAAGAGAAGTGCATGAAGAAGAAACAGAGAAGCAGAAAAGGGTAAGTGGGAAGCAGTGGAAGCAAGAGAGGTACAGAAAGAAGTACAAGAAGTGCAGAAAGGTGGAACAGTGGTACAGACAGAGGCAAGAACAGTGCATAAAGAGGGAAGAAAGGTGCAGAAAGAGGCACAGGGGATGAAGAAAGAACCAAGAGAGGTAGAGAAAGGAGCAAGAGAAGGCCAGAAATAAGCAACAAAGATGCAGAAAGGGGGAAGTGGGGAAGAAAAAGAGGCAAGAGGGATACAGAAAAAGCAATAAAGGTACAGAAAAAAACCAAAGATGTGCAAAAATAACCAACAATTGTGCAAAAAGAGGCAAGAGAAGTACAGAATGAAGCAAGAGAGATGCAGAAATGGAAGAGGGGTAGAGAATGAGGCAAGAGGGATGCAGAAAAAGCAAGAAAGTTACAAAAAGTAACAACAAATGTCCACAAAGAAGGAACAGAGGTGCAGAAAGATGGAAGAGGGTAGAGAAAGAGGCAAGAGAAGTGCAGAAAGAAACAACGGATTTGAAAAAGGGGGTACAAGCAAGAGGTGTATAGAAAGAAGCAAGAGAGGTACAGAAAGAGGCAATAGAAGTACATAAAGTAGAAACAGTGGTACAGAAAGTGGGAAGTGGGGTGGAGAATGAGGCAAGAAAGATACAAAAAGAAGCAACAGAGGTGCATAAAAATTGCCATGGGGTGCAAAAAGAGGCAAGAGAGGTGCAGAAAGAAACAAAAGATGTCCAGAACAAAGGAACAAGGGTGTAGAAAGAGGCAAGAGAGGTGTAGAAAGAGGCAAGAGGGTTGCACAAAGATGAAATAAGGGTGGAGACAACGGCGAGAGGGGTGCATAAAGAACCAAGAGAGTTGCAGAAAGAAACAAAAGATGTCCAGAACAAAGGAACAGAGAAGCAGAAAGAGGCAAGAGAAGTGTAGAAAGAGGCAAGAGGGTTGCACAAAGAGGGAAGAAGGGTGCAGAAATAAGCACAAGGGTACAGAAGGAAACAAGAGAGGTGAACAAAGAAGCAAGAGACTTATAGAAAGAAGCAACAGAGGTGCAGAAATATGGATGAGGGGTGGAGAAACAGGTAAAAGGGGTGTAGAAAGAGGCAATAGGGGTGCAGAATGTGACAAGAGAACTGCAGAAAGAGGCAAGGGAGTTGCAAAAACAGGGAAAAGAGATGCATAAAAAAGAGAAAAGAAGAGCAGTGAGAGGCAAGAGAGGTGCAGAAGGTGGCAAGAGGGTAGAAGGGTACAGAAAGAAGCAAGAGGGGTGCACTAAAATCAATAGAGGTACACAAAGAAGCAAGCGAGGTACAGAAAGAAGCAACAGAGTTGTGGAATGAGGCAAGAGAAGTGCAGACACAGGCAAAAGAGGTACAGAAACAAGCAAGAGCAGTGCAGTAAGAACCAACTGAGGTGCAGAAGGAGGCAAGAGGCGTGCAAAAAAGAGGCAAAAGGGGTACAAGAGAAATAACAGTGGTGTAGAAGGAGGCAAGAGGGGTACATAAAGAAGTAATAAAAGTGCAGAAACAAGCAACAGAGATGCAGAAAGAGGCAGGAGAATTGCAGAAAGAAGCAACAAAGATAAAAAGAGGGAAGAGACAAGAGGGATACAGAACATAACAACAGAAGTGCAGAAAAATGGATATATGGTGCAGAAAGCGGCAAGAGAAGTACGGAAAGAAGTAGGAGAGTTGCAGACAGAGTGAAGAGGGCTGGAGAGAGAAGTAAGATAAATGCAGAAAGAAGGAAGAGATTTTGGGAAAGAAACAAAAGTTTCAAGAGGCAAGAGAAGTGCATACATCGTCAAGAGGGATGCACAAAGAGGGAAGAAGGGTACAGAAAGAGGCAAAAGGGGTGCAGAAAGAGGCAAGAGGGGTGTAGAAAGAAGCAGGCGAAGTGCAGCAAGAAGCAAGAAAGGTGCAGAAAGAGGCACATGGGGTACAGAATGAAGCAAGAGGAGTGCAGCAAGAAGCAAGAAAGGTGCAGAAAGAGGCACATGGGGTACAGAATGAAGCAAGAGGAGTGCAGAAAGAAGCAATAAAAGTGCAGAAAAAATCAAAAGTAGTGCAGAAAGAAGCAACAGATGTGCAGAAAGAGGCAAACGTTGTGCAGACAGGAGCAAGAGAGGTGTAGGAAGATGAAAGAGAAGTGCATCAAGGAGCAACAGAGATGCAGAAAGGGGGAAGAGGGGAGGAGGAAGAGGCAAGAGGGATACAGAAAGAAACAACAGAGGTGCAGAAAAACAGATATGGGGTGCAGAAAGAGGATAGAAAATTACAGAAAGAAGCAAAAGAGATGCAGAAAGAAGAAAGAGGGGTGGAGAGAGAGGCAAGAGCAGTGCAGAAAGTAGCAAGGGAGATGCAGAAAGAAACAAAAGATGTCCTTAAAGAAAACACAGATGTGCCTAAATTGGCAAGAGAAGTACAGAAAAAGGCAAGAGGAATAGAAAGAGGGATTACGGCTGCAGAAAGAGGAATGAGGGGTGCAGAAAGAAGCTAGAGAGATACAGAAAAAAGCAAAAAAAATGCAGAAAGAAGCAACAGAGGTACAGACAGAGGTTTTAGGGGTGGAGAAAGAGGCAGAAGATGTTCATAAAGAAGCAACAGAGATATAAAAGGGGGAAGATAAGTAGCGAAACAGGCAAAAGAGGTGCAGAAAGGAGCAAGAGCAGTGCAACAAGAAATGACAGAGGTGCGGATAGAGTCAAGAGGGATTCAGAAAGAAGCCAGAGAGGTGCAGGAAGAGGCAAGAGGGATGCATGAAGAAGGAAGAAAGGTGTAGAAAGAGGCTAGAGGGGTGCAGAAAGAAGCAAGGGAGGAGTAGAAAAGTGTATACAAAAAGCAAAAGAGGTGCAGAAAGAGGCAAGAGGGGTACAACAAGGGGCAAAAGAGTGCACAAGGAAGAAACAGAGGTTCATAAAAAGGCAAGAAAAGTGCATAAAGAGGAGAGTTGCAGAAACAGGCAAAAGAGATGCAGTAAGAGGGAACATGGTGACAGACAGAGGCAAGAGAGGTGTAAAAAGAACCAACAGAGGTACAGAAAGAAGCAAGAGGTATGCAGAAATATACAAGTGTACAGACGACAGATGCAAGAGTAGCACAGAAATAAACAACATAGGTGCAGAAAGAGGCAACATGGGTGCAGAAAGAGACACGCGAAGTGTAGAAAGAAGCAAAAAAGGTGCAGAAGGAGGCAAGAGAACTCCAGACAGAGGCAAAAGAGTTTCAGAAACAGGCAATACAGGTGTATAAAGGGGGAAGAAGTGTGCAGAATGAGGAATTAGGGGTTCGGAAAGATGCCAAAGAGATGCAGAAAGAGGGAAGAGGGGTGGATGGAGAGGAAAGAGGGGTTCAGAAAAAAGCAAGAGAGGTGCAGAAAGAAACAAAATATGTCCTGAAAGAAAACACAGAGGTGCATAAAGAGGCGAGAGAGGTGCAGAAAGAGGCAGGAGGGGTGCAGAAAGATGGATGAAGGCTGCAAAAAGAGAAACGAGGGGTACAGAGAGAAGCTAGAGATGTACAGAAAGAAGCAAGAATGGTGCAGAAAGAAGCCACAGAAGTGCAGAAAGAGGGATGAGGGGTGGAGAAAGAGGCAAGAGATGTGCATAAAGAAGCAACAGAGATGAACATAGGGGGGAGCAGGGTGGAGAAAGAGGCAAGAGGGTTGCAGAAAGAAGCAAAAAGAGATGTACAATGAAGCAATTGTAGTGCAGAAAGAAGCAAAAGAGATGCAGAAAGAGGAAAGCGAAGTGCAGAAAGAGGCAAGAGGGGTGCAAAAAGAGGGATGAAGGCTGCAGAAAGAGGCACGGGGAGCAGAAAGCAGCTAGTGAGGAACAGAAAAAAGTAAGAGAACTGCAAAAAAAGCAACAGAGGTACAGAAAGACGGATGAGGTGTGGAGAATGTGGCAAGACAGGTGAATAAAGAAGCAACAGAGATGAGAAAATGGGTAAGAAGGGTGGAGAAAGAGGCGAGAGGGGTGCAGAAAGAAGCAAGAAAGTTGCAGAAAGAAATAAAAGCTGACCAGAAAAAAGGAACAGAGGTGCAGAAAGACGGATGAGGGGTGGAGAATGAGGCAGTAGAAGTGCAGAATGAAGCAACAGAGTTACAAAAGGGGGAAGAAGCAAGACGGGTAGAGAAAGAAGCAAGAGAGGTACAGAAAGAAGCAAGGGAAGAATATAAAGAGTCAACAGAGATGCAGAAATCGAGAAGTGTGGAGGAGAAAGAGGCAATTGTTATACAGAAAGAAGCTATTGAGGTACACGAAAATGGCTCTGGGGTGCAGAAAGACAAAATAGAGGTACTTAAAGAAGCAAGAGAGTTGCAGAATGAGGGAGGAAATGTGGAGAGAGAGGCAAGATGGGTGCAGAGGGAAGCAAGAGAGTTACAGAAAGAAACAAAAGATGTCCAGAAAGAAGGAACAAAGGTGCAGTAAGAGGCAAGAGAAGTGTGGAAAGAAGCAAGACGGATGCAGAAAAAGGGCAAGAGAGGCGCACAAAGAGGGCAAGAGAAGTTCAGAAAGAAGCAACAGAGGTGCAGAAATATGGATGAGAGGTGAAGAAAAAGGCAAGAGGGTTGCGAAAAAAATGCAATAGAGGTACAGAAGGAGACAAGAGAACTGCATAAAGAGGGCAGAGAGTTGCAAAAACATGCACAAGAGATGCAAAAAAGAAAAAAGAGGAGCAGAAAGAGGCGAAAGAGGTGCAGAAAGAGGGAAGAAAGGTTCAGAAAGAAGCAAGAGGGGTGCACAAAGAAGCAATAGAGGTTCAAAAGAAAGCAAGATTGGTGCAGAACAAAGCAACAGAGGTGTAAAAAGAGAAAAGAGTTGTGCAGAAAACAGCAAGCGGTACAGAAGGAGTCAAGAAAAGTGCAGAAACAGGCAAGAGAGTTTCAGAAACAGGCAAACAAGGTCCAGGAAGAAGCAACAGAGGTGCAGAAGGAGGTAAGAGGAGCAGAAAGCAGCAAGAGCGGTGCAAGAGAAATTAACAGAGGTGCAGAAGTAGGCAAGAGTTGTACAGAAAGAGGCAAAAGAAGTACAGAAACAAACAAAAGAGGTACAGAAAGAGGCAAGAGAAGTGCAGAAACAAGAAACAATGTAAAGAGGGGGTAAATACAAGAGGGGTGCAGAAAAAGGCAAGAAAGGTATAGAAAGTAGCAAGAGAAGTGCATAAAGAAGCAACAGAGATGCAGAAAGGAGTAAGTGGGGTGGAAAAAGAGGCAAGATGGATACAGAAAGAACCAACAGAGGTGTATAAAGAGGCAAGAGGGGTGAAGGGAAAAGCAAGAGAAGTGCATCAAGAAGCAATAGATATGCAGAAAGGGGGAGTGGGATGGAAGAAGACGCCAGAGGGATAGAGAAAGAAGCAACAGAGGTGAAGAAAAACAGATATGCAGTGCAGAAAGAAGCAAGAGAAGTGCAGAAAGAAGCAAAAGAGATGCGGAAAGAAGGAATACAGGTGGAGAGAGAGGCAAAGGGGTGCAGAAAGAAGCAAGAGTGATAAGAAAAGGGGGAAGAGGCAAGAGGGGTTCAAAAAGAAGCAAGAGAGGTACAGAAAGAAGCAAGAGAAGTGCATAAAGTAGAAACATATTCATAAAGGGGTAAGTGGGTGGAGAAAAAGGCTAGAGAGAAAAAGAAAGAAGCAACAGAAGGGCAGGTAAATTGATATGTTGTACAGAAAGAGGAAAGAGAAGTACAGAAGAAAGCAGGAGAGATGCAAAAAGAGTAAAGAGAGCTGGAGAGACAGCCAAGATAGATGAAAAAAAAGCAGGATATTTGCAGAAAGAAACAAAAGTTGTCTAGAAAGAAGGGTCAGAGGTGCAGAAAGAAGGAAGGGAAGTGCAGAAATCAACAGGAGGGATGCACAGAGAGGGAAGAAGGGTACAGAAATAGGCAGAAGGGGTGCATAAAGAGGCAAGAGGGGTGCAGTAAGAAGCAATAGAAGTGCAGAAAGAAGAAATAAAGGTACAGAAAGAGGCCAGAGGAGTGCAGAAAGAGGAAAGAGGGGTGCAGAAAGAGGCACCAGGGTTGCAGAAAGAAGCAAGAGAAGTGCATAAAGAAGCAACATAGATGCAAAAAGAGGGAAGTGGGGTCGAGAAAGAGGCAAGAGAGATACAGAAAGAAGCAAGAAAAGTGCAGAAAGAAAAAAAGAAGTGTAGGAAGAATCAACTGAGGTGCAGAAAGAGGCAAGAGGGGTGCACAAAGAGGGAAGAATGGGGCAGAAAGTGGCACAAGGGGTTCAGAAAGAGGCAAAAGGGGTGCAGAAAGAAGCAAGAGAGGTGCAGGAAGATGCAAGAGAAGTGCATCAAGAAGCAATGAGATGCAGAAAGGAGGAAGTGGGGAGGAAGAAAATGCAGGAGGGATGCGTAAAGAAACCACAGAGGTGCAGAAAAACAGATATGCGTGAAGAAAGAGGCAAGACAATTGCAGAAAGAAGCAAATGAGATGCAGAAAGAGGGAAGACGGGTGGAGAGAGAGGCATCAGGGGTGCAGTAAGACAGAATAGAGGAGAAGAAAGAAACAAAACATGTCTAGGAAGAAAACACAGAGGTACAGAAGGAGGCAAGAGAAGTGCAGGAAGAGGCAAGAGCGGTGCAGAAAGAGAGATGAAGGCTGCAGAAAGAGCAACAAGGGGTGCAGAAATAAGCTAGAGAGGCACATAAAGAAGCAAGAAAACTGCAGAATGAAGCAACAGTGGTGCAGAAAAATGGAAGAGGGGTGGAGAAAGAGTCAAGAGATGTGCATAAAAAAGCAACAGAGATAAAAAAAGAGGGGAAGAGGGCTGGAGAAAGAGGCAAGAGGGGTGCAGAAAGAGTAGTGCATAAAAAAGCAAAAGAGATACAGAAAGTGGGAAGAGAGTAGAGAGAGAGACAACAGCAGTGCAGAAAGAACCAAGCGAGTTGAAGTAAGAAACAAAAGATGTTTAGAAAGAAGGAGTAGAGGTACAGAAAGAGGAAAGAGAAGTGCAGAGAGAGGCACGAGGGGTGCCGAAAGAGGGATGAAGGCTGCAGAAAGAGGCACAGGGTGTAGGAAGAAGCTAGAGTGGTACAGAAAGAAGCAAGAGAACTGCAGAGAGAAGCAATAGAGGTGCAGAAAGACAGATGAGGGGTGGAGAAAGTGGCAAGAGATGTGCATGAAGAAGCAACAGAGATGAATTAAAGGGGTAAGAGCGGAGGAGAAAGAGACAAAAGGGTTGCAGAAATAAGCTTGAAAGTTACAGAAAGAAACAAAAGATGCCCAGAAAGAAGGAAATAGGTGCAGAAAGACGTTTGAGGGGTGGAGAAAGAGGCATGCGAAGTGCAGAATGAAGCAACAGAGTTAAAAAAAGGGGAAGAAGCAAGAGGGGTGCAAAGAAAGCTAGAGAGGTGCAGAAAGAAGCAACAGAAGTACATAAAGAATCAAAAGAGATGCAGAAAGGGAGACGTGGGATAGAGAGAGAGGCAAGAGTCATACAGAAAGAAGCAACAGAGGTGCAGGAAAATGGATCTGGGATACAGAAAGACACAATAGAGGTACAGAAAGAAGCAAGAGAGTTGCAGAAAGAAACAAAATATGTTCAGAAACAAGGAACAGAGGTGCAGAAAGAGGCAAGAGAAGTACAGAAAGAGTCAAGAGGGGTGCAGAAAGAGAGAAAAAGGGTGCAGAAAGAGGCAAGACAGGTGCAGATAGAAACAAGAGAAGTTCAGAAAAGTAGCAACAGAGGTGTAGAAGTATGGATAAGAGGTCAAGAGTCAGAGAGGTGCAGAAAGAGGAAACAGAGCTGCATAAAGAGACAAGCAAACTGTAGAAAGAGGCCGGAGAGTTGCAAACACAGGCAAGAGAGATGCAAAAAAAGAAAATAGAGGAGCATAAAGAGGCAAGAGAGGTGCAGAAAGAGGGAAGAAGGGTGCAGCAAGAAGCAAGAGGGGCGCACAATGAAGCAATAGAGGTACAAAAGGAAGCAAGAGAGATGCAGAACAAAGCAACTGAGGTGTAGAAAGAGGCAGTAGGAGTGCAGAAAACAGCAAGAGAAATGCAGAAAGAAGTCATAGAGGTGCTGAAGGAGACAAGAAAAGTGCAGAAAGAGGCAAGAGAGTTGCAGAAAAAGGCAAACATGGTGCAGGAAGAAGCTAGAGCAGTGCAGAAAGAACTAACAGATATGCATAAGGAGGCAAGATTGATACAGAAAGGGGCAACAGAAGTTCAGAAACAAGCAAAATAGGTGCAGAAAGAGGCAAGAGAAATGCAGAAAGAGGAAACAAAGATGAAAAAAGGGGGAAGAGGCAATATGGGTACAGAAAAAGGCAAGAAAGGTACAGAAAGAAGCTAGAGAAATGCATAAAGAAGCAACAGAGATGAGAAAATGGGTAAGAAGGGTGGAGAAAGAGGCGAGAGGGGTGCAGAAAGAAGCAAGAAAGTTGCAGAAAGAAATAAAAGCTGACCAGAAAAAAGGAACAGAGGTGCAGAAAGACGGATGAGGGGTGGAGAATGAGGCAGTAGAAGTGCAGAATGAAGCAACAGAGTTACAAAAGGGGGAAGAAGCAAGACGGGTAGAGAAAGAAGCAAGAGAGGTACAGAAAGAAGCAAGGGAAGAATATAAAGAGTCAACAGAGATGCAGAAATCGAGAAGTGTGGAGGAGAAAGAGGCAATTGTTATACAGAAAGAAGCTATTGAGGTACACGAAAATGGCTCTGGGGTGCAGAAAGACAAAATAGAGGTACTTAAAGAAGCAAGAGAGTTGCAGAATGAGGGAGGAAATGTGGAGAGAGAGGCAAGATGGGTGCAGAGGGAAGCAAGAGAGTTACAGAAAGAAACAAAAGATGTCCAGAAAGAAGGAACAAAGGTTCAGTAAGAGGCAAGAGAAGTGTGGAAAGAAGCAAGACGGATGCAGAAAAAGGGCAAGAGAGGCGCACAAAGAGGGCAAGAGAAGTTCAGAAAGAAGCAACAGAGGTGCAGAAATATGGATGAGAGGTGAAGAAAAAGGCAAGAGGGTTGCGAAAAAAAGGCAATAGAGGTACAGAAGGAGACAAGAGAACTGCATAAAGAGGGCAGAGAGTTGCAAAAACATGCACAAGAGATGCAAAAAAGAAAAAAGAGGAGCAGAAAGAGGCGAAAGAGGTGCAGAAAGAGGGAAGAAAGGTTCAGAAAGAAGCAAGAGGGGTGCACAAAGAAGCAATAGAGGTTCAAAAGAAAGCAAGATTGGTGCAGAACAAAGCAACAGAGGTGTAAAAAGAGAAAAGAGTTGTGCAGAAAACAGCAAGCGGTACAGAAGGAGTCAAGAAAAGTGCAGAAACAGGCAAGAGAGTTTCAGAAACAGGCAAACAAGGTCCAGGAAGAAGCAACAGAGGTGCAGAAGGAGGTAAGAGGAGCAGAAAGCAGCAAGAGCGGTGCAAGAGAAATTAACAGAGGTGCAGAAGTAGGCAAGAGTTGTACAGAAAGAGGCAAAAGAAGTACAGAAACAAACAAAAGAGGTACAGAAAGAGGCAAGAGAAGTGCAGAAACAAGAAACAATGTAAAGAGGGGGTAAATACAAGAGGGGTGCAGAAAAAGGCAAGAAAGGTATAGAAAGTAGCAAGAGAAGTGCATAAAGAAGCAACAGAGATGCAGAAAGGAGTAAGTGGGGTGGAAAAAGAGGCAAGATGGATACAGAAAGAACCAACAGAGGTGTATAAAGAGGCAAGAGGGGTGAAGGGAAAAGCAAGAGAAGTGCATCAAGAAGCAATAGATATGCAGAAAGGGGGAGTGGGATGGAAGAAGACGCCAGAGGGATAGAGAAAGAAGCAACAGAGGTGAAGAAAAACAGATATGCAGTGCAGAAAGAAGCAAGAGAAGTGCAGAAAGAAGCAAAAGAGATGCGGAAAGAAGGAATACAGGTGGAGAGAGAGGCAAAGGGGTGCAGAAAGAAGCAAGAGTGATAAGAAAAGGGGGAAGAGGCAAGAGGGGTTCAAAAAGAAGCAAGAGAGGTACAGAAAGAAGCAAGAGAAGTGCATAAAGTAGAAACATATTCATAAAGGGGTAAGTGGGTGGAGAAAAAGGCTAGAGAGAAAAAGAAAGAAGCAACAGAAGGGCAGGTAAATTGATATGTTGTACAGAAAGAGGAAAGAGAAGTACAGAAGAAAGCAGGAGAGATGCAAAAAGAGTAAAGAGAGCTGGAGAGACAGCCAAGATAGATGAAAAAAAAGCAGGATATTTGCAGAAAGAAACAAAAGTTGTCTAGAAAGAAGGGTCAGAGGTGCAGAAATAAGGAAGGGAAGTGCAGAAATCAACAGGAGGGATGCACAGAGAGGGAAGAAGGGTACAGAAATAGGCAGAAGGGGTGCATAAAGAGGCAAGAGGGGTGCAGTAAGAAGCAATAGAAGTGCAGAAAGAAGAAATAAAGGTACAGAAAGAGGCCAGAGGAGTGCAGAAAGAGGAAAGAGGGGTGCAGAAAGAGGCACCAGGGTTGCAGAAAGAAGCAAGAGAAGTGCATAAAGAAGCAACATAGATGCAAAAAGAGGGAAGTGGGGTCGAGAAAGAGGCAAGAGAGATACAGAAAGAAGCAAGAAAAGTGCAGAAAGAAAAAAAGAAGTGTAGGAAGAATCAACTGAGGTGCAGAAAGAGGCAAGAGGGGTGCACAAAGAGGGAAGAATGGGGCAGAAAGTGGCACAAGGGGTTCAGAAAGAGGCAAAAGGGGTGCAGAAAGAAGCAAGAGAGGTGCAGGAAGATGCAAGAGAAGTGCATCAAGAAGCAATGAGATGCAGAAAGGAGGAAGTGGGGAGGAAGAAAATGCAAGAGGGATGCGTAAAGAAACCACAGAGGTGCAGAAAAACAGATATGCGTGAAGAAAGAGGCAAGACAATTGCAGAAAGAAGCAAATGAGATGCAGAAAGAGGGAAGACGGGTGGAGAGAGAGGCATCAGGGGTGCAGAAAGACAGAATAGAGGAGAAGAAAGAAACAAAACATGTCTAGGAAGAAAACACAGAGGTACAGAAGGAGGCAAGAGAAGTGCAGGAAGAGGCAAGAGCGGTGCAGAAAGAGAGATGAAGGCTGCAGAAAGAGCAACAAGGGGTGCAGAAATAAGCTAGAGAGGCACATAAAGAAGCAAGAAAACTGCAGAATGAAGCAACAGTGGTGCAGAAAAATGGAAGAGGGGTGGAGAAAGAGTCAAGAGATGTGCATAAAAAAGCAACAGAGATAAAAAAAGAGGGGAAGAGGGCTGGAGAAAGAGGCAAGAGGGGTGCAGAAAGAGTAGTGCATAAAAAAGCAAAAGAGATACAGAAAGTGGGAAGAGAGTAGAGAGAGAGACAACAGCAGTGCAGAAAGAACCAAGCGAGTTGAAGTAAGAAACAAAAGATGTTTAGAAAGAAGGAGTAGAGGTACAGAAAGAGGAAAGAGAAGTGCAGAGAGAGGCACGAGGGGTGCCGAAAGAGGGATGAAGGCTGCAGAAAGAGGCACAGGGTGTAGGAAGAAGCTAGAGTGGTACAGAAAGAAGCAAGAGAACTGCAGAGAGAAGCAATAGAGGTGCAGAAAGACAGATGAGGGGTGGAGAAAGTGGCAAGAGATGTGCATGAAGAAGCAACAGAGATGAATTAAAGGGGTAAGAGCGGAGGAGAAAGAGACAAAAGGGTTGCAGAAATAAGCTTGAAAGTTACAGAAAGAAACAAAAGATGCCCAGAAAGAAGGAAATAGGTGCAGAAAGACGTTTGAGGGGTGGAGAAAGAGGCATGCGAAGTGCAGAATGAAGCAACAGAGTTAAAAAAAGGGGAAGAAGCAAGAGGGGTGCAAAGAAAGCTAGAGAGGTGCAGAAAGAAGCAACAGAAGTACATAAAGAATCAAAAGAGATGCAGAAAGGGAGACGTGGGATAGAGAGAGAGGCAAGAGTCATACAGAAAGAAGCAACAGAGGTGCAGGAAAATGGATCTGGGATACAGAAAGACACAATAGAGGTACAGAAAGAAGCAAGAGAGTTGCAGAAAGAAACAAAATATGTTCAGAAACAAGGAACAGAGGTGCAGAAAGAGGCAAGAGAAGTACAGAAATAGTCAAGAGGGGTGCAGAAAGAGAGAAAAAGGGTGCAGAAAGAGGCAAGACAGGTGCAGATAGAAACAAGAGAAGTTCAGAAAAGTAGCAACAGAGGTGTAGAAGTATGGATAAGAGGTCAAGAGTCAGAGAGGTGCAGAAAGAGGAAACAGAGCTGCATAAAGAGACAAGCAAACTGTAGAAAGAGGCCAGAGAGTTGCAAACACAGGCAAGAGAGATGCAAAAAAAGAAAATAGAGGAGCATAAAGAGGCAAGAGAGGTGCAGAAAGAGGGAAGAAGGGTGCAGCAAGAAGCAAGAGGGGCGCACAATGAAGCAATAGAGGTACAAAAGGAAGCAAGAGAGATGCAGAACAAAGCAACTGAGGTGTAGAAAGAGGCAGTAGGAGTGCAGAAAACAGCAAGAGAAATGCAGAAAGAAGTCATAGAGGTGCTGAAGGAGACAAGAAAAGTGCAGAAAGAGGCAAGAGAGTTGCAGAAAAAGGCAAACATGGTGCAGGAAGAAGCTAGAGCAGTGCAGATAGAACTAACAGATATGCATAAGGAGGCAAGATTGATACAGAAAGGGGCAACAGAAGTTCAGAAACAAGCAAAATAGGTGCAGAAAGAGGCAAGAGAAATGCAGAAAGAGGAAACAAAGATGAAAAAAGGGGGAAGAGGCAATATGGGTACAGAAAAAGGCAAGAAAGGTACAGAAAGAAGCTAGAGAAATGCATAAAGAAGCAACAGAGATGCAGAAAATGGTTAGAGGGGTAAGTGAAGTATCCGGTTCTCCTGTGCTTAAATCAGTGGATGTGAGGGAGGAAGGACTACTTGATGTTCCCGCAAAATTACTGCCAGGACCCTATTGTTTAAATGTTTAAAATTTTCGCACAAAGGTTAATATTCTTCCTTCTGCGAAATCAATTGTATCATGCACAAACTTGTGTTTTCTTTGATGAACCACATCTTCATGTTTGTTGATTTGGCATTCTCAGTCATCCTTAAATTTAGACAACTCAGCACTTAATTTCAGAGCATCCAATTCTTTTTCCACTTCTTGGAGTTGTTCCTTAATTTTATGTAGGGCAATTTCAATATGTTTCACAAGTATTTTGATTAATGCCAATGATGAGTTTAAGGTATATTCACCCCACTCTTGTAATAGATTATTTGTCGAGTCCAAGTGGCTGGGCATTAACATAATCCTGGGGACTCATTGTACTTCCAAGTATTTCTTTAGAATTATCATTTCCCATGACCAGTTAATTTCTTTTCTGCTTAGCTTTTCCCACAGTCGTATTTTACTTTTTGTATCTATTTTTCCTGATGTGATTGATTTCTCAGGTTCCTTTTGCAAATTTCCTCTTTCAAACATTGTCTTTAGTTGTTCTTGTATTTTAGCCATCTTGTGACTGTGTTTTTAGTTTGCTCGACTTATTATTTAATGTTTCCTTTTCTTTTCCTGTTGCAAAGGCTTATTATGATGTTTGTTTACTGGCCTGCTGTTTTTGCTGGTACAATGCTGTTGAGGTTTAGCATCAGAGATTAATAGTTTTCTTTTTGAAAAGCTCGTTTGAATTGAAACACTGTTGCTTTTTAAATAACAGACTACTTTGTGCTCAGTCCCCACTTCATAGCTGATAAATCACAAATGTAACTATTTATTTTACTTGCATGCACAGATTGTTCAAGATTTACGATGATGCCTCCTTGCCTCGGGTTTCAAATCCGGGTCGCATTCATATACCAGTCAGTCAGTCAGTCAAATTTGCTTTATTCGAGAGAAAAACTCATAAAAGCATGATACATCTAAAACCATATATCCACAATAATGGGTATAAAATTTGGTTACAACCTCCAAAACATTTCCTTTTTTATCCATAGTAGAAAAAAAGAAACAATACTAGAACATAAAAAGATGTAAAATTTAAAAGAATAAAGCATCATGACTTCTCTAGTGTTAAGAGCCATCAATAAAACATCGAAGTTCATATAGTTATAAAAAAAGTATAAGTCCAAAATACAAGGTCAAAAACATTCCTTTTCACTGGTGGGAAGAACAGTCTCAACCAACCTACTATTGCACAAGAAATTTCCTTCTAATAGCCCATGCCCATCCCAAGAATTTGGCAGCCGCCACTGAAATGGTTGGCAGAGAGCTGGTGCAGATAATTCTTAATGCCACCTTGCTCTCTCTCATGCCAAGCTGTTTGCACATCGCCCTCAGCCAGACACTTCGGGGGATTGAGTAGGCCCCGCAAACAAAGAGAAGGTGGGCAATGGTCTTGGTGCAGATGTTACAATCTGGGCACACATTACAATTAGCTTCTGCCCTTCTTCCTGTTAACGATCTAATTGGGAGCGACCCCACTCTAAGTTGGAAGTAAAGCTTCCTGTCCTGAGGCTTAGCTATGATGTCCCTATAGGGTTCCAGGGATGGGGAAGCTTTTACTTCCAAAAAGTGTCCTTCCATAGAGGAGGGATCTGCATCTTTCCAGTTCCGGCGTTCGACCATTTCCCAATACCTTGTTTTTATGATGACTTTGGCCGGGAAATGGGCCTGTTCTGGATTCTCCCATAACTCCTTCATGCCCATTATCTCTAGTGTTTTGCACAAATCCTTTAGCCAGCTTATCTTGTGAAATTTATCGGAATTAATTACATCCAGGAAGCCCCTCGCGTAATGGGCGAGTTCAGGGGTGACCCAAATACGCCGCCAATATAAAATGGGTCGTAATCTAGCCATAGCTGATATGGCTTTCCTGCCTAGCTCGCAGCGCAGTGGCTTTATGGGTGTACTTTTAGGGAGGCCAATGAGGTTTCGCAGGAATTTGTTTTCAGCAAGCGTTAATGATGTCAAATTGTCAAAGCCCCAAAGCTCTGCACCGTAAAGCACCGAGCCGACGGCTTTGGCCTCATACACCTGGAGTGCTGGCAAGATTGGTTTGCTCAAAGACTTTTTGTGCTCAGCACTTATAGCACCAGCCTTTTGGCGGAGTTTGAGGGCCGCCTTTTCAGTATGTTTCCCCCACTTCATGCCCTTTGCTATATGGATTCCCAGGTAAACAAAGTCCGAGACCATTACCACCCTTTGGCCATCCATAAAAAAATTCCGTTTGAAACTGGCATGAGGATTAAATGTAATGAGCTTCGTTTTAGCTACGTTTACTTCAAGCCCACGATCAACACAGGAGCCCTCAAAGATCTTCAAGGTACGCTGCAGGCCACTAGGGGTTTTAGATATTATGAGCGTGTCATCTGCAAATAGTAGGATTGGAGTTTTCACTCCATCCAGGGTCGGAGGGTCCACAGAACTAGACAACTTACGCTCAACTACACTATTAATATACAAAGAGAAGAGCGTGGGGGCCATGGCACAGCCTTGGTGTACACCCCGCTCTACCGCAAACTCAGCAGTGACTTGCCCATGCCTCCCCCACTGAATTTTTGCGTAGTTTGACTCGTGCAGTCTTATTGCTAGCGATAGGATTTCCAGTGGCATGCCCATCTCGGCTAGGACTTTCCATATCAAGGAGCGGGGGACTAAGTCAAAAGCTGCTCGTAAATCAATAAAGGCAGCATAAAGGCTGCCCTTCCCCAACTGCACTACCTTCCAGTGCAGCAACATAAACCGGAATATCTGGTCTGTGGTGCTGGTTAATTTGCGGAAACCGGCTTGATAAGGAGATGGGACATTATTTTTTTCTACCCAGACCATGATTTTCACAAGGGTCATTTTACCTATCACCTTTTGTACCATGTCTATTAGGCTAATGGGCCTGTAATTCTCTAGTAACATTCATATACTTAAACTTGCGCAGATGATTTCACAAACAATCGTTCATTAATCGGTAGCACATCCCACATTAAATACTTTCCAAAAAGGTTCAGTGGGCTCCGGTGTCTTTGGCACTTAAATGAAGGTGCGTTACCCTCGCGGTTTGAACCAGACCACTGTAATCTGCCACAATTCCCTCACAGCAAAGAAGAATAGGGTCACACTCCAGAATTTATAAATCAGTGGTTAATTTATTCTTGAATCACTTTCAAAGTCCGCAAACACAGACCAACCGACACGTTTCGTTGAGACAGTTAACTTGATCACTGATGTTTGTTTCATACAATGACCTTGAATTTCAAACATTTGTTTTCAAGGAAATGATTTGACCTCATTTCCTGTGAGTGACAGGGTATTTGCCTAATGCCTCCTGGGAGACGTAGTCCCCTAACAATTTTATTTTATAAACATGTGCTAAAAGAATAACAGTGAAAGGATAATATACAGACCGATGATAATTTTTCACATCAGATAATTATTCTGTTTAGTGCACACAAACACAGTGAGTTCAATTCAAACTCGTATTTTTTTTAATTTTTGTCAAGTCCGATTTCTGAACACGATATACATTAATGTCCCATGTCCTTATTCCTTCATGAGTATGACATTTTTACTTATGCCCTAGTATGGTGGCTGCCCTCCAGTGGGCATATCATGAGGGCTTCAGTTACTAGTAACCTTTTCGTTCATGCTCAAATTCACATTATTTTTGTATCGTTAATCATTGAAGGCTGATTTTCAGCCAGTTGATATGAGACAGTCTTAATAATCTAATCAGTTCTTCTGAATTCTTTCCTTGGTATATCGTGCCTCATTCCTAATCACTCTTTCATTTGATTCTGTTTTCAAATTCTTCTACCATTTCATTCCTGCTATGCTGTGTTCTCTCTTTATTAGAGGTGTATGTATAATTTTTCAGACTGCTTTAAGCCATACGGTGTCATACTAGTGAAATTGATAATGTTGTGTGATTCTTTTTCACGCAGAAGTTTCTCCTGATTGCCCCCTTGTGCATTGGCTGGTACTGTCCCTATCCCATACAATTTCAGGGCTTTCCAGCTGCTGTTGTGGTGTAGCTCCATATGTTTGGCCACAGCATTGTTTTTGTCTTTGTTCTTTGTGGCTCATGTGTTCTAGTATTCTTTTCTTTAGTTCGCATATGGTGCTTCTTACTTATTTTAACATGCACGGGCACTCCATTACATAAATTGTGTATTGACTTTTACATGATATCAGTTCCTTGAATCGCTATATTTTACTGTTGACCATCGTTATCTCCGATATCGGTTTTGCAATCTGGCAGACCTTGCAACTATGGCATTTGATGAAGCCTTTTTTCTTTAGCCATGTCTCCTTTAGTTGGCTTGCTTTGAAATGGCTATGTACAAGCCAATCTTTCAGATTCCTCACCCTACGATATGTTATTGTTGGCTGCAAGGTCTGCATAAAGAAGCAACAGAGATGAATTAAAGGGGTAAGAGCGGAGGAGAAAGAGACAAAAGGGTTGCAGAAAGAAGCTTGAAAGTTACAGAAAGAAACAAAAGATGCCCAGAAAGAAGGAAATAGGTGCAGAAAGACGTTTGAGGGGTGGAGAAAGAGGCATGCGAAGTGCAGAATGAAGCAACAGAGTTAAAAAAGGGGAAGAAGCATAAAGAATCAAAAGAGATGCAGAAAGGGAGACGTGGGATAGAGAGAGAGGCAAGAGTCATACAGAAAGAAGCAACAGAGGTGCAGGAAAATGGATCTGGGATACAGAAAGACACAATAGAGGTACAGAAAGAAGCAAGAGAGTTGAAGAAAGAAACAAAATATGTTCAGAAACAAGGAACAGAGGTGCAGAAAGAGGCAAGAGAAGTACAGAAAGAGTCAAGAGGGGTGCAGAAAGAGAGAAAAGGGTGCAGAAAGAGGCAAGACAGGTGCAGATAGAAGCAAGAGAAGTTCAGAAAGTAGCAACAGAGGTGTAGAAGTATTGATAAGAGGTCAAGAGTCAGAGAGGTGCAGAAAGAGGAAACAGAGCTGCATAAAGAGACAAGCAAACTGTAGAAAGAGGCCAGAGAGTTGCAAACACAGGCAAGAGAGATGCAAAAAAAGAAAATAGAGGAGCATAAAGAGGCAAGAGAGGTGCAGAAAGAGGGAAGAAGGGTGCAGCAAGAAGCAAGAGGGGCGCACAATGAAGCAATAGAGGTGCAAAAGGAAGCAAGAGAGGTGCAGAACAAAGCAACTGAGGTGTAGAAAGAGGCAGTAGGAGTGCCGAAAACAGCAAGAGAAATGCAGAAAGAAGTCATAGAGGTGCTGAAGGAGACATGAAAAGTGCAGAAAGAGGCAAGAGAGTTGCAGAAAAAGGCAAACATGGTGCAGGAAGAAGCTAGAGCAGTGCAGAAAGAACTAACAGATATGCATAAGGAGGCAAGATTGATACAGAAAGGAGCAACAGAAGTTCAGAAACAAGCAAAATAGGAGCAGAAAGAGGCAAGAGAAATGCAGAAAGAGGAAACAAAGATGAAAAAAGGGGGAAGAGGCAATATGGGTACAGAAAAAGGCAAGAAAGGTACAGAAAGAAGCTAGAGAAATGCATAAAGAAGCAACAGAGATGCAGAAAGGGGTTAGTGGGGTAAGTGAAGTATCCGGTTCTCCTGTGCTTAAATCAGTGGATGTGAGGGAGGAAGGACTACTTGATGTTCCCGCAAAATTACTGCCAGGACCCTATTGTTTAAATGTTTAAAATTTTCGCCCAAAGGTTAATATTCTTCCTTCTGCGAAATCAATTGTATCATGCACAAACCTGTGTTTTCTTTGATGAACCACATCTTCATGTTTGTTGATTTGGCATTCTCAGTCATCCTTAAATTTAGACAACTCAGCACTTAATTTCAGAGCATCCAATTCTTTTTCCACTTCTTGTAGTTGTTCCTTAATTTTATGTAGGGCAATTTCAATATGTTTCACAAGTATTTTGATTAATGCCAATGATGAGTTTAAGGTATATTCACCCCACTCTTGTAATAGATTATTTGTCGAGTCCAAGTGGCTGGGCTTTAACATAATCCTCAGTCCCCTGGGGACTCATTGTACTTCCAAGTATTTCTTTAGAGTTATCATTTCCCATGACCAGTTAATTTCTTTTCTGCTTAGCTTTTCCCACAGTCGTATTTTACTTTTTGTATCTATTTTTCCTGATGTGATTGATTTCTCAGGTTCCTTTTGCAAATTTCCTCTTTCAAACATTGTCTTTTGTTGTTCTTGTATTTTAGCCATCTTGTGACTGTGTTTTTAGTTTGCTCGACTTATTATTTAATGTTTCCTTTTCTTTTCCTGTTGCAAAGGCTTATTATGATGTTTGTTTACTGGCCTGCTGTTTTTGCTGGTACAATGCTGTTGAGGTTTAGCATCAGAGATTAATAGTTTTCTTTTAGAAAAGCTCGTTTGAATTGAAACACTGTTGCTTTTTAAATAACAGACTACTTTGTGCTCAGTCCCCACTTCATAGCTGATAAATCACAAATGTAACTATTTATTTTACTTGCATGCACAGATTGTTCAAGATTTACGATGATGCCTCCTTGCCTCGGGTTTCAAATCCGGGTCGCATTCATATACCAGTCAGTCAGTCAGTCAAATTTGCTTTATTCGAGAGAAAAACTCATAAAAGCATGATACATCTAAAACCATATATCCACAATAATGGGTATAAAATTTGGTTACAACCTCCAAAACATTTCCTTTTTTATCCATAGTAGAAAAAAAGAAACAATACTAGAACATAAAAAGATGTAAAATTTAAAAGAATAAAGCATCATGACTTCTCTAGTGTTAAGAGCCATCAATAAAACATCGAAGTTCATATAGTTATAAAACCAGTATAAGTCCAAAATACAAGGTCAAAAACATTCCTTTTCACTGGTGGGAAAAACAGTCTCAACCAACCTACTATTGCACAAGAAATTTCCTTCTAATAGCCCATGCCCATCCCAAGAATTTGGCAGCCGCCACTGAAATGGTTGGCAGAGAGCTGGTGCAGATAATTCTTAAAGCCACCTTGCTCTCTCTCTTGCCAAGCTGTTTGCACATCGCCCTCAGCCAGACACTTCGGGGGATTGAGTAGGCCCCGCAAACAAAGAGAAGGTGGGCAATGGTCTTGGTGCAGATGTTACAATCTGGGCACACATTAGAATTAGCTTCTGCCCTTCTTCCTGTTAACGATCTAATTGGGAGCGACCCCACTCTAAGTTGGAAGTAAAGCTTCCTGTCCTGAGGCTTAGCTATGATGTCCCTATAGGGTTCCAGGGATGGGGAAGCTTTTACTTCCAAAAAGTGTCCTTCCATAGAGGAGGGATCTGCATCTTTCCAGTTCCGGCGTTCGACCATTTCCCAATACCTTGTTTTTATGATGACTTTGGCCGGGAAATGGGCCTGCTCTGGATTCTCCCATAACTCCTTCATGCCCATTATCTCTTGTGTTTTGCACAAATCCTTTAGCCAGCTTATCTTGTGAAATTTATCGGAATTAATTACATCCAGGAAGCCCCTCGCGTAATGGGCGAGTTCAGGGGTGACCCAAGTACGCCGCCAATATAAAATGGGTCGTAATCTAGCCATATCTGATATGGCTTTCCTGCCTAGCTCGCAGCGCCGTGGCTTTATTGGTGTACTTTTAGGGAGGCCAATGAGGTTACGCAGGAATTTGTTTTCAGCAAGCGTTAATGATGTCAAATTGTCAAAGCCCCAAAGCTCTGCACCGTAAAGCGCCGAGCCGATGGCTTTGGCCTCATACACCTGGAGTGCTGGCAAGATTGGTTTGCTCAAAGACTTTTTGTGCTCAGCACTTATAGCACCAGCCTTTTGGCGGAGTTTGAGGGCCGCCTTTTCAGTATGTTTCCCCCACTTCATGCCCTTTGCTATATGGATTCCCAGGTAAACAAAGTCCGAGACCATTACCACCCTTTGGCCATCCATAAAAAAATTCCCTTTGAAACTGGCATGAGGATTAAATGTAATGAGCTTCGTTTTAGCTATGTTTACTTCAAGCCCACGATCAACACAGGAGCCCTCAAAGATCTTCAAGGTACGCTGCAGGCCACTAGGGGTTTTAGATATTATGAGCGTGTCATCTGCAAATAGTAGGATTGGAGTTTTCACTCCATCCAGGGTCGGAGGGTCCACAGAACTAGACAACTTACGCTCAACTACACTATTAATATACAAAGATAAGAGCGTGGGGGCCATGGCACAGCCTTGGTGTACACCCCGCTCTACCGCAAACTCAGCAGTGACTTGCCCATGCCTCCCCCACTGAATTTTTGCGTAGTTTGACTCGTGCAGTCTTATTGCTAGCGATAGGATTTCCAGTGGCATGCCCATCTCGGCTAGGACTTTCCATATCAAGGAGCGAGGGTCTAAGTCAAAAGCTGCTCGTAAATCAATAAAGGCAGCATAAAGGCTGCCCTTCCCCAACTGCACTACCTTCCAGTGCAGCAACATAAACCGGAATATCTGGTCTGTGGTGCTGGTTAATTTGCGGAAACCGGCTTGATAAGGAGATGGGACATTATTTTTTTCTACCCAGACCATGATTTTCGCAAGGGTCATTTTACCTATCACCTTTTGTACCATGTCTATTAGGCTAATGGGCCTGTAATTCCCTAGTAACATTCATATACTTAAACTTGCGCAGATGATTTCACAAACAATCGTTCATTAATCGGTAGCACATCCCACATTAAATACTTTCCAAAAAGGTTCAGTGGGCTCCGGTGTCTTTGGCGCTTAAATGAAGGTGCGTTACCCTCGCGGTTTGAACCAGACCACTGTAATCTGCCACAATTCCCTCACAGCAAAGAAGAATAGGGTCACACTCCAGAAATTATAAATCAGTGGTTAATTTATTCTTGAATCACTTTCAAAGTCCGCAAACACAGACCAACCGACACGTTTCGTTGAGACAGTTAACTTGATCACTGATGTTTGTTTCATACAATGACCTTGAATTTCAAACATTTGTTTTCAAGGAATTGATTTGACCTCATTTCCTGTGAGTGACAGGGTATTTGCCTAATGCCTCCTGGGAGACGTAGTCCCCTAACAATTTCAATTTATAAACATGTGCTAAAAGACTAACAGTGAAAGGATAATATACAGACCGATGATAATTTTTCACATCAGATAATTATTCTGTTTAGTGCACACAAACACAGTGAGTTCAATTCAAACTCGTATTTTTTTCATTTTTGTCAAGTCCGATTTCTGAACACAATATACATTAATGTCCCATGTCCTTATTCCTTCATGAGTATGACATTTTTACTTATGCCCTAGTATGGTGGCTGCCCTCCAGTGGGCATATCATGACGGCTTCAGTTACTAGTAACCTTTTCGTTCATGCTCAAATTCACAAATATTTTTGTATCGTTAATCATTGAAGGCTGATTTTCAGCCAGTTGATATGAGACAGTCTTAATAATCTAATCAGTTCTTCTGAATTCTTTCCTTGGTATATCGTGCCTCATTCCTAATCACTCTTTCATTTGATTCTGTTTTCAAATTCTTCTACCATTTCATTCCTGCTATGCTGTGTTCTCTCTTTATTAGAGGTGTATGTATAATTTTTCAGACTGCTTTAAGCCATACGGTGTCATACTAGTGAAATTGATAATGTTGTGTCATTCTTTTTCACGCAGAAGTTTCTCCTGATTGCCCCCTTGTGCATTGGCTGGTACTGTCCCTATCCCATACAATTTCAGGGCTTTCCAGCTGCTGTTGTGGTGTAGCTCCATATGTTTGGCCACAGCATTGTTTTTGTCTTTGTTCTTTGTGGCTCATGTGTTCTAGTATTCTTTTCTTTAGTTCGCATATGGTGCTTCTTACTTATTTTAACATGCACGGGCACTCCATTACATAAATTGTGTATTGACTTTTACATGATATCAGTTCCTTGAATCGCTATATTTTACTGTTGACCATCGTTATCTCCGATATCGGTTTTGCAATCTGGCAGACCTTGCAACTATGGCATTTGATGAAGCCTTTTTTCTTTAGCCATGTCTCCTTTAGTTGGCTTGCTTTGAAATGGCTATGTACAAGCCAATCTTTCAGATTCCTCACCCTACGATATGTTATTGTTGGCTGCAAGGTCTGCATAAAGAAGCAACAGAGATGAAGTAAAGGGGTAAGAGCGGAGGAGAAAGAGACAAAAGGGTTGCAGAAAGAAGCTTGAAAGTTACAGAAAGAAACAAAAGATGCCCAGAAAGAAGGAAATAGGTGCAGAAAGACGTTTGAGGGGTGGAGAAAGAGGCATGCGAAGTGCAGAATGAAGCAACAGAGTTAAAAAAGGGGAAGAAGCATAAAGAATCAAAAGAGATGCAGAAAGGGAGACGTGGGATAGAGAGAGAGGCAAGAGTCATACAGAAAGAAGCAACAGAGGTGCAGGAAAATGGATCTGGGATACAGAAAGACACAATAGAGGTACAGAAAGAAGCAAGAGAGTTGAAGAAAGAAACAAAATATGTTCAGAAACAAGGAACAGAGGTGCAGAAAGAGGCAAGAGAAGTACAGAAAGAGTCAAGAGGGGTGCAGAAAGAGAGAAAAAGGGTGCAGAAAGAGGCAAGACAGGTGCAGATAGAAGCAAGAGAAGTTCAGAAAGTAGCAACAGAGGTGTAGAAGTATGGATAAGAGGTCAAGAGTCAGAGAGGTGCAGAAAGAGGAAACAGAGCTGCATAAAGAGACAAGCAAACTGTAGAAAGAGGCCAGAGAGTTGCAAACACAGGCAAGAGAGATGCAAAAAAAGAAAATAGAGGAGCATAAAGAGGCAAGAGAGGTGCAGAAAGAGGGAAGAAGGGTGCAGCAAGAAGCAAGAGGGGCGCACAATGAAGCAATAGAGGTGCAAAAGGAAGCAAGAGAGGTGCAGAACAAAGCAACTGAGGTGTAGAAAGAGGCAGTAGGAGTGCCGAAAACAGCAAGAGAAATGCAGAAAGAAGTCATAGAGGTGCTGAAGGAGACATGAAAAGTGCAGAAAGAGGCAAGAGAGTTGCAGAAAAAGGCAAACATGGTGCAGGAAGAAGCTAGAGCAGTGCAGAAAGAACTAACAGATATGCATAAGGAGGCAAGATTGATACAGAAAGGAGCAACAGAAGTTCAGAAACAAGCAAAATAGGAGCAGAAAGAGGCAAGAGAAATGCAGAAAGAGGAAACAAAGATGAAAAAAGGGGGAAGAGGCAATATGGGTACAGAAAAAGGCAAGAAAGGTACAGAAAGAAGCTAGAGAAATGCATAAAGAAGAACAGAGATGCAGAAAGGGGTTAGTGGGGTAAGTGAAGTATCCGGTTCTCCTGTGCTTAAATCAGTGGATGTGAGGGAGGAAGGACTACTTGGTGTTCCTGCAAAATTACTGCCAGGACCCTATTGTTTAAATGTTTAAAATTTTCGCCCAAAGGTTAATATTCTTCCTTCTGCGAAATCAATTGTATCATGCACAAACTTGTGTTTTCTTTGATGAACCACATCTTCATGTTTGTTGATTTGGCATTCTCAGTCATCCTTAAATTTAGACAACTCAGCACTTAATTTCAGAGCATCCAATTCTTTTTCCACTTCTTGTAGTTGTTCCTTAATTTTATGTAGGGCAATTTCAATATGTTTCACAAGTATTTTGATTAATGCCAATGATGAGTTTAAGGTATATTCACCCCACTCTTGTAATAGATTATTTGTCGAGTCCAAGTGGCTGGGCATTAACATAATCCTGGGGACTCATTGTACTTCCAAGTATTTCTTTAGAGTTATCATTTCCCATGACCTGTTAATTTCTTTTCTGCTTAGCTTTTCCCACAGTCGTATTTTACTTTTTGTATCTATTTTTCCTGATGTGATTGATTTCTCAGGTTCCTTTTGCAAATTTCCTCTTTCAAACATTGTCTTTAGTTGTTCTTGTATTTTAGCCATCTTGTGACTGTGTTTTTAGTTTGCTCGACTTATTATTTAATGTTTCCTTTTCTTTTCCTGTTGCAAAGGCTTATTATGATGTTTGTTTACTGGCCTGCTGTTTTTGCTGGTACAATGCTGTTGAGGTTTAGCATCAAAGATTAATAGTTTTCTTTTTGAAAAGCTTGTTTGAATTGAAACACTGTTGCTTTTTAAATAACAGACTGCTTTGTGCTCAGTCCCCACCTCATAGCTGATAAATCACAAATGTAACTACTTATTTTACTTGCATGCACAGATTGTTCAAGATTTACGATGATGCCTCCTTGCCTCGGGTTTCAAATCCGGGTCGCCTTCATATACCAGTCAGTCAGTCAGTCAAATTTGCTTTATTTGAGAGAAAACCTGATAAAAGCATGATACATCTAAAACCATATATCCACAATAATGGGTATAAAATGTGGTTACAACCTCCAAAACATTTCCTTTTTTATCCATAGTAGAAAAAAAAGAAACAATACTAGAACATAAAAAGATGTAAAATTTAAAAGAATAAAGCATCATGACTTCTCTAGTGTTAAGAGCCATCAATAAAACATCGAAGTTCATATAGTTATAAAACCAGTATAAGTCCAAAATACGAGGTCAAAAACATTCCTTTTCACTGGTGGGAAGAACAGTCTCAACCAACCTACTATGCACAATAAATTTCCTTCTAATAGCCCAGGCCCATCCCAAGAATTTGGCAGCCGCCACTGAAATGGTTGGCAGAGAGCTGGTGCAGATAATTCTTAAAGCCACCTTGCTCTCTCTCATGCCAAGCTGTTTGCACATCGCCCTTAGCCAGACACTTCGGGGGATTGAGTAGGCCCCGCAAACAAAGAGAAGGTGGGCAATGGTCTGGGTGCAGATGTTACAATCTGGGCACACATTAGAATTAGCTTCTGCCCTTCTTCCTGTTAACGATCTAATTGGGAGCGACCCCACTCTAAGTTGGAAGTAAAGCTTCCTGTCCTGAGGCTTAGCTATGATGTCCCTATAGGGCTCCAGGGATGGGGAAGCTTTTACTTCCAAAAAGTGTCCTTCCATAGAGGAGGGATCTGCATCTTTCCAGTTCCGGCGTTCGACCATTTCCCAATACCTTGTTTTTATGATGACTTTGGCCTTGAACTGGGCCTGCTCTGGATTCTCCCATAACTCCTTCATGCCCATTATCTCTTGTGTTTTGCACAAATCCTTTAGCCAGCTTATCTTGTGAAATTTATCGGAATTAATTACATCCAGGAAGCCCCTCGCGTAATGGGCGAGTTCAGGGGTGACCCAAGTACGCCGCCAATATAAAATGGGTCGTAATCTAGCCATATCTGATATGGCTTTCCTGCCTAGCTCGCAGCGCCGTGGCTTTATTGGTGTACTTTTAGGGAGGCCAATGAGGTTACGCAGGAATTTGTTTTCAGCAAGCGTTAATGATGTCAAATTGTCAAAGCCCCAAAGCTCTGCACCGTAAAGCGCCGAGCCGATGGCTTTGGCCTCATACACCTGGAGTGCTGGCAAGATTGGTTTGCTCAAAGACTTTTTGTGCTCAGCACTTATAGCACCAGCCTTTTGGCGGAGTTTGAGGGCCGCCTTTTCAGTATGTTTCCCCCACTTCATGCCCTTTGCTATATGGATTCCCAGGTAAACAAAGTCCGAGACCATTACCACCCTTTGGCCATCCATAAAAAAATTCCCTTTGAAACTGGCATGAGGATTAAATGTAATGAGCTTCGTTTTAGCTATGTTTACTTCAAGCCCACGATCAACACAGGAGCCCTCAAAGATCTTCAAGGTACGCTGCAGGCCACTAGGGGTTTTAGATATTATGAGCGTGTCATCTGCAAATAGTAGGATTGGAGTTTTCACTCCATCCAGGGTCGGAGGGTCCACAGAACTAGACAACTTACGCTCAACTACACTATTAATATACAAAGATAAGAGCGTGGGGGCCATGGCACAGCCTTGGTGTACACCCCGCTCTACCGCAAACTCAGCAGTGACTTGCCCATGCCTCCCCCACTGAATTTTTGCGTAGTTTGACTCGTGCAGTCTTATTGCTAGCGATAGGATTTCCAGTGGCATGCCCATCTCGGCTAGGACTTTCCATATCAAGGAGCGAGGGTCTAAGTCAAAAGCTGCTCGTAAATCAATAAAGGCAGCATAAAGGCTGCCCTTCCCCAACTGCACTACCTTCCAGTGCAGCAACATAAACCGGAATATCTGGTCTGTGGTGCTGGTTAATTTGCGGAAACCGGCTTGATAAGGAGATGGGACATTATTTTTTTCTACCCAGACCATGATTTTCGCAAGGGTCATTTTACCTATCACCTTTTGTACCATGTCTATTAGGCTAATGGGCCTGTAATTCCCTAGTAACATTCATATACTTAAACTTGCGCAGATGATTTCACAAACAATCGTTCATTAATCGGTAGCACATCCCACATTAAATACTTTCCAAAAAGGTTCAGTGGGCTCCGGTGTCTTTGGCGCTTAAATGAAGGTGCGTTACCCTCGCGGTTTGAACCAGACCACTGTAATCTGCCACAATTCCCTCACAGCAAAGAAGAATAGGGTCACACTCCAGAAATTATAAATCAGTGGTTAATTTATTCTTGAATCACTTTCAAAGTCCGCAAACACAGACCAACCGACACGTTTCGTTGAGACAGTTAACTTGATCACTGATGTTTGTTTCATACAATGACCTTGAATTTCAAACATTTGTTTTCAAGGAATTGATTTGACCTCATTTCCTGTGAGTGACAGGGTATTTGCCTAATGCCTCCTGGGAGACGTAGTCCCCTAACAATTTCAATTTATAAACATGTGCTAAAAGACTAACAGTGAAAGGATAATATACAGACCGATGATAATTTTTCACATCAGATAATTATTCTGTTTAGTGCACACAAACACAGTGAGTTCAATTCAAACTTGTATTTTTTTCATTTTTGTCAAGTCCGATTTCTGAACACAATATACATTAATGTCCCATGTCCTTATTCCTTCATGAGTATGACATTTTTACTTATGCCCTAGTATGGTGGCTGCCCTCCAGTGGGCATATCATAACGGCTTCAGTTACTAGTAACCTTTTCGTTCATGCTCAAATTCACAAATATTTTTGTATCGTTAATCATTGAAGGCTGATTTTCAGCCAGTTGATATGAGACAGTCTTAATAATCTAATCAGTTCTTCTGAATTCTTTCCTTGGTATATCGTGCCTCATTCCTAATCACTCTTTCATTTGATTCTGTTTTCAAATTCTTCTACCATTTCATTCCTGCTATGCTGTGTTCTCTCTTTATTAGAGGTGTATGTATAATTTTTCAGACTGCTTTAAGCCATACGGTGTCATACTAGTGAAATTGATAATGTTGTGTCATTCTTTTTCACGCAGAAGTTTCTCCTGATTGCCCCCTTGTGCATTGGCTGGTACTGTCCCTATCCCATACAATTTCAGGGCTTTCCAGCTGCTGTTGTGGTGTAGCTCCATATGTTTGGCCACAGCATTGTTTTTGTCTTTGTTCTTTGTGGCTCATGTGTTCTAGTATTCTTTTCTTTAGTTCGCATATGGTGCTTCTTACTTATTTTAACATGCACGGGCACTCCATTACATAAATTGTGTATTGACTTTTACATGATATCAGTTCCTTGAATCGCTATATTTTACTGTTGACCATCGTTATCTCCGATATCGGTTTTGCAATCTGGCAGACCTTGCAACTATGGCATTTGATGAAGCCTTTTTTCTTTAGCCATGTCTCCTTTAGTTGGCTTGCTTTGAAATGGCTATGTACAAGCCAATCTTTCAGATTCCTCACCCTACGATATGTTATTGTTGGCTGCAAGGTCTGCATAAAGAAGCAACAGAGATGAAGTAAAGGGGTAAGAGCGGAGGAGAAAGAGACAAAAGGGTTGCAGAAAGAAGCTTGAAAGTTACAGAAAGAAACAAAAGATGCCCAGAAAGAAGGAAATAGGTGCAGAAAGACGTTTGAGGGGTGGAGAAAGAGGCATGCGAAGTGCAGAATGAAGCAACAGAGTTAAAAAAGGGGAAGAAGCATAAAGAATCAAAAGAGATGCAGAAAGGGAGACGTGGGATAGAGAGAGAGGCAAGAGTCATACAGAAAGAAGCAACAGAGGTGCAGGAAAATGGATCTGGGATACAGAAAGACACAATAGAGGTACAGAAAGAAGCAAGAGAGTTGAAGAAAGAAACAAAATATGTTCAGAAACAAGGAACAGAGGTGCAGAAAGAGGCAAGAGAAGTACAGAAAGAGTCAAGAGGGGTGCAGAAAGAGAGAAAAAGGGTGCAGAAAGAGGCAAGACAGGTGCAGATAGAAGCAAGAGAAGTTCAGAAAGTAGCAACAGAGGTGTAGAAGTATGGATAAGAGGTCAAGAGTCAGAGAGGTGCAGAAAGAGGAAACAGAGCTGCATAAAGAGACAAGCAAACTGTAGAAAGAGGCCAGAGAGTTGCAAACACAGGCAAGAGAGATGCAAAAAAAGAAAATAGAGGAGCATAAAGAGGCAAGAGAGGTGCAGAAAGAGGGAAGAAGGGTGCAGCAAGAAGCAAGAGGGGCGCACAATGAAGCAATAGAGGTGCAAAAGGAAGCAAGAGAGGTGCAGAACAAAGCAACTGAGGTGTAGAAAGAGGCAGTAGGAGTGCCGAAAACAGCAAGAGAAATGCAGAAAGAAGTCATAGAGGTGCTGAAGGAGACATGAAAAGTGCAGAAAGAGGCAAGAGAGTTGCAGAAAAAGGCAAACATGGTGCAGGAAGAAGCTAGAGCAGTGCAGAAAGAACTAACAGATATGCATAAGTAGGCAAGATTGATACAGAAAGGGGCAACAGAAGTTCAGAAACAAGCAAAATAGGAGCAGAAAGAGGCAAGAGAAATGCAGAAAGAGGAAACAAAGATGAAAAAAGGGGGAAGAGGCAATATGGGTACAGAAAAAGGCAAGAAAGGTACAGAAAGAAGCTAGAGAAATGCATAAAGAAGAACAGAGATGCAGAAAGGGGTTAGTGGGGTAAGTGAAGTATCCGGTTCTCCTGTGCTTAAATCAGTGGATGTGAGGGAGGAAGGACTACTTGGTGTTCCTGCAAAATTACTGCCAGGACCCTATTGTTTAAATGTTTAAAATTTTCGCCCAAAGGTTAATATTCTTCCTTCTGCGAAATCAATTGTATCATGCACAAACTTGTGTTTTCTTTGATGAACCACATCTTCATGTTTGTTGATTTGGCATTCTCAGTCATCCTTAAATTTAGACAACTCAGCACTTAATTTCAGAGCATCCAATTCTTTTTCCACTTCTTGTAGTTGTTCCTTAATTTTATGTAGGGCAATTTCAATATGTTTCACAAGTATTTTGATTAATGCCAATGATGAGCTTAAGGTATATTCACCCCACTCTTGTAATAGATTATTTGTCGAGTCCAAGTGGCTGGGCATTAACATAATCCTGGGGACTCATTGTACTTCCAAGTATTTCTTTAGAGTTATCATTTCCCATGACCTGTTAATTTCTTTTCTGCTTAGCTTTTCCCACAGTCGTATTTTACTTTTTGTATCTATTTTTCCTGATGTGATTGATTTCTCAGGTTCCTTTTGCAAATTTCCTCTTTCAAACATTGTCTTTAGTTGTTCTTGTATTTTAGCCATCTTGTGACTGTGTTTTTAGTTTGCTCGACTTATTATTTAATGTTTCCTTTTCTTTTCCTGTTGCAAAGGCTTATTATGATGTTTGTTTACTGGCCTGCTGTTTTTGCTGGTACAATGCTGTTGAGGTTTAGCATCAAAGATTAATAGTTTTCTTTTTGAAAAGCTTGTTTGAATTGAAACACTGTTGCTTTTTAAATAACAGACTGCTTTGTGCTCAGTCCCCACCTCATAGCTGATAAATCACAAATGTAACTACTTATTTTACTTGCATGCACAGATTGTTCAAGATTTACGATGATGCCTCCTTGCCTCGGGTTTCAAATCCGGGTCGCCTTCATATACCAGTCAGTCAGTCAGTCAAATTTGCTTTATTTGAGAGAAAACCTGATAAAAGCATGATACATCTAAAACCATATATCCACAATAATGGGTATAAAATGTGGTTACAACCTCCAAAACATTTCCTTTTTTATCCATAGTAGAAAAAAAAGAAACAATACTAGAACATAAAAAGATGTAAAATTTAAAAGAATAAAGCATCATGACTTCTCTAGTGTTAAGAGCCATCAATAAAACATCGAAGTTCATATAGTTATAAAACCAGTATAAGTCCAAAATACGAGGTCAAAAACATTCCTTTTCACTGGTGGGAAGAACAGTCTCAACCAACCTACTATGCACAATAAATTTCCTTCTAATAGCCCAGGCCCATCCCAAGAATTTGGCAGCCGCCACTGAAATGGTTGGCAGAGAGCTGGTGCAGATAATTCTTAAAGCCACCTTGCTCTCTCTCATGCCAAGCTGTTTGCACATCGCCCTTAGCCAGACACTTCGGGGGATTGAGTAGGCCCCGCAAACAAAGAGAAGGTGGGCAATGGTCTGGGTGCAGATGTTACAATCTGGGCACACATTAGAATTAGCTTCTGCCCTTCTTCCTGTTAACGATCTAATTGGGAGCGACCCCACTCTAAGTTGGAAGTAAAGCTTCCTGTCCTGAGGCTTAGCTATGATGTCCCTATAGGGCTCCAGGGATGGGGAAGCTTTTACTTCCAAAAAGTGTCCTTCCATAGAGGAGGGATCTGCATCTTTCCAGTTCCGGCGTTCGACCATTTCCCAATACCTTGTTTTTATGATGACTTTGGCCTTGAACTGGGCCTGCTCTGGATTCTCCCATAACTCCTTCATGCCCATTATCTCTTGTGTTTTGCACAAATCCTTTAGCCAGCTTATCTTGTGAAATTTATCGGAATTAATTACATCCAGGAAGCCCCTCGCGTAATGGGCGAGTTCAGGGGTGACCCAAGTACGCCGCCAATATAAAATGGGTCGTAATCTAGCCATATCTGATATGGCTTTCCTGCCTAGCTCGCAGCGCCGTGGCTTTATTGGTGTACTTTTAGGGAGGCCAATGAGGTTACGCAGGAATTTGTTTTCAGCAAGCGTTAATGATGTCAAATTGTCAAAGCCCCAAAGCTCTGCACCGTAAAGCGCCGAGCCGATGGCTTTGGCCTCATACACCTGGAGTGCTGGCAAGATTGGTTTGCTCAAAGACTTTTTGTGCTCAGCACTTATAGCACCAGCCTTTTGGCGGAGTTTGAGGGCCGCCTTTTCAGTATGTTTCCCCCACTTCATGCCCTTTGCTATATGGATTCCCAGGTAAACAAAGTCCGAGACCATTACCACCCTTTGGCCATCCATAAAAAAATTCCCTTTGAAACTGGCATGAGGATTAAATGTAATGAGCTTCGTTTTAGCTATGTTTACTTCAAGCCCACGATCAACACAGGAGCCCTCAAAGATCTTCAAGGTACGCTGCAGGCCACTAGGGGTTTTAGATATTATGAGCGTGTCATCTGCAAATAGTAGGATTGGAGTTTTCACTCCATCCAGGGTCGGAGGGTCCACAGAACTAGACAACTTACGCTCAACTACACTATTAATATACAAAGATAAGAGCGTGGGGGCCATGGCACAGCCTTGGTGTACACCCCGCTCTACCGCAAACTCAGCAGTGACTTGCCCATGCCTCCCCCACTGAATTTTTGCGTAGTTTGACTCGTGCAGTCTTATTGCTAGCGATAGGATTTCCAGTGGCATGCCCATCTCGGCTAGGACTTTCCATATCAAGGAGCGAGGGTCTAAGTCAAAAGCTGCTCGTAAATCAATAAAGGCAGCATAAAGGCTGCCCTTCCCCAACTGCACTACCTTCCAGTGCAGCAACATAAACCGGAATATCTGGTCTGTGGTGCTGGTTAATTTGCGGAAACCGGCTTGATAAGGAGATGGGACATTATTTTTTTCTACCCAGACCATGATTTTCGCAAGGGTCATTTTACCTATCACCTTTTGTACCATGTCTATTAGGCTAATGGGCCTGTAATTCCCTAGTAACATTCATATACTTAAACTTGCGCAGATGATTTCACAAACAATCGTTCATTAATCGGTAGCACATCCCACATTAAATACTTTCCAAAAAGGTTCAGTGGGCTCCGGTGTCTTTGGCGCTTAAATGAAGGTGCGTTACCCTCGCGGTTTGAACCAGACCACTGTAATCTGCCACAATTCCCTCACAGCAAAGAAGAATAGGGTCACACTCCAGAAATTATAAATCAGTGGTTAATTTATTCTTGAATCACTTTCAAAGTCCGCAAACACAGACCAACCGACACGTTTCGTTGAGACAGTTAACTTGATCACTGATGTTTGTTTCATACAATGACCTTGAATTTCAAACATTTGTTTTCAAGGAATTGATTTGACCTCATTTCCTGTGAGTGACAGGGTATTTGCCTAATGCCTCCTGGGAGACGTAGTCCCCTAACAATTTCAATTTATAAACATGTGCTAAAAGACTAACAGTGAAAGGATAATATACAGACCGATGATAATTTTTCACATCAGATAATTATTCTGTTTAGTGCACACAAACACAGTGAGTTCAATTCAAACTCGTATTTTTTTCATTTTTGTCAAGTCCGATTTCTGAACACAATATACATTAATGTCCCATGTCCTTATTCCTTCATGAGTATGACATTTTTACTTATGCCCTAGTATGGTGGCTGCCCTCCAGTGGGCATATCATGACGGCTTCAGTTACTAGTAACCTTTTCGTTCATGCTCAAATTCACAAATATTTTTGTATCGTTAATCATTGAAGGCTGATTTTCAGCCAGTTGATATGAGACAGTCTTAATAATCTAATCAGTTCTTCTGAATTCTTTCCTTGGTATATCGTGCCTCATTCCTAATCACTCTTTCATTTGATTCTGTTTTCAAATTCTTCTACCATTTCATTCCTGCTATGCTGTGTTCTCTCTTTATTAGAGGTGTATGTATAATTTTTCAGACTGCTTTAAGCCATACGGTGTCATACTAGTGAAATTGATAATGTTGTGTCATTCTTTTTCACGCAGAAGTTTCTCCTGATTGCCCCCTTGTGCATTGGCTGGTACTGTCCCTATCCCATACAATTTCAGGGCTTTCCAGCTGCTGTTGTGGTGTAGCTCCATATGTTTGGCCACAGCATTGTTTTTGTCTTTGTTCTTTGTGGCTCATGTGTTCTAGTATTCTTTTCTTTAGTTCGCATATGGTGCTTCTTACTTATTTTAACATGCACGGGCACTCCATTACATAAATTGTGTATTGACTTTTACATGATATCAGTTCCTTGAATCGCTATATTTTACTGTTGACCATCGTTATCTCCGATATCGGTTTTGCAATCTGGCAGACCTTGCAACTATGGCATTTGATGAAGCCTTTTTTCTTTAGCCATGTCTCCTTTAGTTGGCTTGCTTTGAAATGGCTATGTACAAGCCAATCTTTCAGATTCCTCACCCTACGATATGTTATTGTTGGCTGCAAGGTCTGCATAAAGAAGCAACAGAGATGAAGTAAAGGGGTAAGAGCGGAGGAGAAAGAGACAAAAGGGTTGCAGAAAGAAGCTTGAAAGTTACAGAAAGAAACAAAAGATGCCCAGAAAGAAGGAAATAGGTGCAGAAAGACGTTTGAGGGGTGGAGAAAGAGGCATGCGAAGTGCAGAATGAAGCAACAGAGTTAAAAAAGGGGAAGAAGCATAAAGAATCAAAAGAGATGCAGAAAGGGAGACGTGGGATAGAGAGAGAGGCAAGAGTCATACAGAAAGAAGCAACAGAGGTGCAGGAAAATGGATCTGGGATACAGAAAGACACAATAGAGGTACAGAAAGAAGCAAGAGAGTTGAAGAAAGAAACAAAATATGTTCAGAAACAAGGAACAGAGGTGCAGAAAGAGGCAAGAGAAGTACAGAAAGAGTCAAGAGGGGTGCAGAAAGAGAGAAAAAGGGTGCAGAAAGAGGCAAGACAGGTGCAGATAGAAGCAAGAGAAGTTCAGAAAGTAGCAACAGAGGTGTAGAAGTATGGATAAGAGGTCAAGAGTCAGAGAGGTGCAGAAAGAGGAAACAGAGCTGCATAAAGAGACAAGCAAACTATAGAAAGAGGCCAGAGAGTTGCAAACACAGGCAAGAGAGATGCAAAAAAAGAAAATAGAGGAGCATAAAGAGGCAAGAGAGGTGCAGAAAGAGGGAAGAAGGGTGCAGCAAGAAGCAAGAGGGGCGCACAATGAAGCAATAGAGGTGCAAAAGGAAGCAAGAGAGGTGCAGAACAAAGCAACTGAGGTGTAGAAAGAGGCAGTAGGAGTGCCGAAAACAGCAAGAGAAATGCAGAAAGAAGTCATAGAGGTGCTGAAGGAGACATGAAAAGTGCAGAAAGAGGCAAGAGAGTTGCAGAAAAAGGCAAACATGGTGCAGGAAGAAGCTAGAGCAGTGCAGAAAGAACTAACAGATATGCATAAGTAGGCAAGATTGATACAGAAAGGGGCAACAGAAGTTCAGAAACAAGCAAAATAGGAGCAGAAAGAGGCAAGAGAAATGCAGAAAGAGGAAACAAAGATGAAAAAAGGGGGAAGAGGCAATATGGGTACAGAAAAAGGCAAGAAAGGTACAGAAAGAAGCTAGAGAAATGCATAAAGAAGAACAGAGATGCAGAAAGGGGTTAGTGGGGTAAGTGAAGTATCCGGTTCTCCTGTGCTTAAATCAGTGGATGTGAGGGAGGAAGGACTACTTGGTGTTCCTGCAAAATTACTGCCAGGACCCTATTGTTTAAATGTTTAAAATTTTCGCCCAAAGGTTAATATTCTTCCTTCTGCGAAATCAATTGTATCATGCACAAACTTGTGTTTTCTTTGATGAACCACATCTTCATGTTTGTTGATTTGGCATTCTCAGTCATCCTTAAATTTAGACAACTCAGCACTTAATTTCAGAGCATCCAATTCTTTTTCCACTTCTTGTAGTTGTTCCTTAATTTTATGTAGGGCAATTTCAATATGTTTCACAAGTATTTTGATTAATGCCAATGATGAGTTTAAGGTATATTCACCCCACTCTTGTAATAGATTATTTGTCGAGTCCAAGTGGCTGGGCATTAACATAATCCTGGGGACTCATTGTACTTCCAAGTATTTCTTTAGAGTTATCATTTCCCATGACCTGTTAATTTCTTTTCTGCTTAGCTTTTCCCACAGTCGTATTTTACTTTTTGTATCTATTTTTCCTGATGTGATTGATTTCTCAGGTTCCTTTTGCAAATTTCCTCTTTCAAACATTGTCTTTAGTTGTTCTTGTATTTTAGCCATCTTGTGACTGTGTTTTTAGTTTGCTCGACTTATTATTTAATGTTTCCTTTTCTTTTCCTGTTGCAAAGGCTTATTATGATGTTTGTTTACTGGCCTGCTGTTTTTGCTGGTACAATGCTGTTGAGGTTTAGCATCAAAGATTAATAGTTTTCTTTTTGAAAAGCTTGTTTGAATTGAAACACTGTTGCTTTTTAAATAACAGACTGCTTTGTGCTCAGTCCCCACCTCATAGCTGATAAATCACAAATGTAACTACTTATTTTACTTGCATGCACAGATTGTTCAAGATTTACGATGATGCCTCCTTGCCTCGGGTTTCAAATCCGGGTCGCCTTCATATACCAGTCAGTCAGTCAGTCAAATTTGCTTTATTTGAGAGAAAACCTGATAAAAGCATGATACATCTAAAACCATATATCCACAATAATGGGTATAAAATGTGGTTACAACCTCCAAAACATTTCCTTTTTTATCCATAGTAGAAAAAAAAGAAACAATACTAGAACATAAAAAGATGTAAAATTTAAAAGAATAAAGCATCATGACTTCTCTAGTGTTAAGAGCCATCAATAAAACATCGAAGTTCATATAGTTATAAAACCAGTATAAGTCCAAAATACGAGGTCAAAAACATTCCTTTTCACTGGTGGGAAGAACAGTCTCAACCAACCTACTATGCACAATAAATTTCCTTCTAATAGCCCAGGCCCATCCCAAGAATTTGGCAGCCGCCACTGAAATGGTTGGCAGAGAGCTGGTGCAGATAATTCTTAAAGCCACCTTGCTCTCTCTCATGCCAAGCTGTTTGCACATCGCCCTTAGCCAGACACTTCGGGGGATTGAGTAGGCCCCGCAAACAAAGAGAAGGTGGGCAATGGTCTTGGTGCAGATGTTACAATCTGGGCACACATTAGAATTAGCTTCTGCCCTTCTTCCTGTTAACGATCTAATTGGGAGCGACCCCACTCTAAGTTGGAAGTAAAGCTTCCTGTCCTGAGGCTTAGCTATGATGTCCCTATAGGGCTCCAGGGATGGGGAAGCTTTTACTTCCAAAAAGTGTCCTTCCATAGAGGAGGGATCTGCATCTTTCCAGTTCCGGCGTTCGACCATTTCCCAATACCTTGTTTTTATGATGACTTTGGCCTTGAACTGGGCCTGCTCTGGATTCTCCCATAACTCCTTCATGCCCATTATCTCTAGTGTTTTGCACAAATCCTTTAGCCAGCTTATCTTGTGAAATTTATCGGAATTAATTACATCCAGGAAGCCCCTCGCGTAATGGGCGAGTTCAGGGGTGACCCAAATACGCCGCCAATATAAAATGGGTCGTAATCTAGCCATATCTGATATGGCTTTCCTGCCTATCTCGCAGCGCAGTGGCTTTATGGGTGTACTTTTAGGGAGGCCAATGAGGTTTCGCAGGAATTTGTTTTCAGCAAGCGTTAATGATGTCAAATTGTCAAAGCCCCAAAGCTCTGCACCGTAAAGCGCTGAGCCGACGGCTTTGGCCTCATACACCTGGAGTGCTGGCAAGATTGGTTTGGTCAAAGACTTTTTGTGCTCAGCACTTATAGCACCAGCCTTTTGGCGGAGTTTGAGGGCCGCCTTTTCAGTATGTTTCCCCCACTTCATGCCCTTTGCTATATGGATTACCAGGTAAACAAAGTCCGAGACCATTACCACCCTTTGGCCATCCATAAAAAAATTCCCTTTGAAACTGGCATGAGGATTAAATGTAATGAGCTTCGTTTTAGCTACGTTTACTTCAAGCCCACGATCAACACAGGAGCCCTCAAAGATCTTCAAGGTACGCTGCAGGCCACTAGGGGTTTTAGATATTATGAGCGTGTCATCTGCAAATAGTAGGATTGGAGTTTTCACTCCATCCAGGGTCGGAGGGTCCACAGAACTAGACAACATACGCTCAACTACACCATTAATATACAATGAGAAGAGGGTGGGGGCCATGGCACAGCCTTAGTGTACACCCCGCTCTACCGCAAACTCAGCAGTGACTTGCCCATGCCTCCCCCACTGAATTTTTGCGTAGTTTGACTCGTGCAGTCTTATTGCTAGCGATAGGATTTCCAGTGGCATGCCCATCTCGGCTAGGACTTTCCATAGCAAGGAGCGAGGGACTAAGTCAAAAGCTGCTCGTAAATCAATGAAGGCAGCATAAAGGCTGCCCTTCCCCAACTGCACTACCTTCCAGTGCAGCAACAACATAAACCGGAATATCTGGTCTGTGGTGCTGGTTAATTTGCGGAAACCGGCTTGATAAGGAGATGGGACATTATTTTCTTCTACCCAGACCATGATTTTCGCTAGGGTCTTTTTACCTATCACCTTTTGTACCATGTCTATTAGGCTAATGGGCCTGTAATTCCCTAGTAACATTCATATACTTAAACTTGCGCAGATGATTTCACAAACAATCGTTCATTAATGGGTAGCACATCCCACATTAAATACTTTCCAAAAAGGTTCAGTGGGCTCCGGTGTCTTTGGCGCTTAAATGAAGGTGCGTTACCCTCGCGGTTTGAACCAGACCACTGTAATCTGCCACAATTCCCTCACAGCGAAGAAGAATAGCGTCACACTCCAGAATTTATAAATCAATGGTTAATTTATTCCTGAATCACTTTCAAAGTCCGCAAACACAGACCAACCGACACGTTTCGTTAAGACAGTTAACTTGATCACTGATGTTTGTTTCATACAATGACCTTGAATTTCAAACATTTGTTTTCAAGGAAATGATTTGACCTCATTTCCTGTGAGTGATAGGGTATTTGCCTAATGCCTCCTGGGAGACGTAGTCCCCTAACAATTTCAATTTATAAACATGTGCTAAAAGACTAACAGTGAAAGGATAATATATAGACCGATGATAATTTTTCACATCAGATAATTATTCTGTTTAGTGCACACAAACACAGTGAGTTCATTCAAACTCGTATTTTTTTCATTTTTGTCAAGTCCGATTTCTGAACACGATATACATTAATGTCCCATGTCCTTATTCCTGCATGAGTATGACATTTTTACTTATGCCCTAGTATGGTGGCTGCCCTCCAGTGGGCATATCATGAGGGCTTCAGTTACTAGTAACCTTTTTGTTCATGCTCAAATTCACATTATTTTTGTATCGTTAATCATTGAAGGCTGATTTTCAGCCAGTTGATATGAGACAGTCTTAATAATCTAATCAGTTCTTCTGAATTCTTTCCTTGGTATATCGTGCCTCATTCCTAATCACTCTTTCATTTGATTCTGTTTTCAAATTCTTCTACCATTTCATTCCTGCTATGCTGTGTTCTCTCTTTATTAGAGGTGTATGTATAATTTTTCAGACTGCTTTAAGCCATACGGTGTCATACTAGTGAAATTGATAATGTTGTGTCATTCTTTTTCACGAAGAAGTTTCTCCTGATTGCCCCCTTGTGCATTGGCTGGTACTGTCCCTATCCCATACAATTTCAGGGCTTTCCAGCTGCTGTTGTGGTGTAGCTCCATATGTTTGGCCACAGCATTGTTTTTGTCTTTGTTCTTTGTGGCTCATGTGTTCTAGTATTCTTTTCTTTAGTTCGCATATGGTGCTTCTTACTTATTTTAACATGCACGGGCACTCCATTACATAAATTGTGTATTGACTTTTACATGATATCAGTTCCTTGAATCGCTATATTTTACTGTTGACCATCGTTATCTCCGATATCGGTTTTGCAATCTGGCAGACCTTGCAACTATGGCATTTGATGAAGCCTTTTTTCTTTAGCCATGTCTCCTTTAGTTGGCTTGCTTTGAAATGGCTATGTACAAGCCAATCTTTCAGATTCCTCACCCTACGATATGTTATTGTTGGCTGCAAGGTCTGCATAAAGAAGCAACAGAGATGAAGTAAAGGGGTAAGAGCGGAGGAGAAAGAGACAAAAGGGTTGCAGAAAGAAGCTTGAAAGTTACAGAAAGAAACAAAAGATGCCCAGAAAGAAGGAAATAGGTGCAGAAAGACGTTTGAGGGGTGGAGAAAGAGGCATGCGAAGTGCAGAATGAAGCAACAGAGTTAAAAAAGGGGAAGAAGCATAAAGAATCAAAAGAGATGCAGAAAGGGAGACGTGGGATAGAGAGAGAGGCAAGAGTCATACAGAAAGAAGCAACAGAGGTGCAGGAAAATGGATCTGGGATACAGAAAGACACAATAGAGGTACAGAAAGAAGCAAGAGAGTTGAAGAAAGAAACAAAATATGTTCAGAAACAAGGAACAGAGGTGCAGAAAGAGGCAAGAGAAGTACAGAAAGAGTCAAGAGGGGTGCAGAAAGAGAGAAAAAGGGTGCAGAAAGAGGCAAGACAGGTGCAGATAGAAGCAAGAGAAGTTCAGAAAGTAGCAACAGAGGTGTAGAAGTATGGATAAGAGGTCAAGAGTCAGAGAGGTGCAGAAAGAGGAAACAGAGCTGCATAAAGAGACAAGCAAACTGTAGAAATAGGCCAGAGAGTTGCAAACACAGGCAAGAGAGATGCAAAAAAAGAAAATAGAGGAGCATAAAGAGGCAAGAGAGGTGCAGAAAGAGGGAAGAAGGGTGCAGCAAGAAGCAAGAGGGGCGCACAATGAAGCAATAGAGGTGCAAAAGGAAGCAAGAGAGGTGCAGAACAAAGCAACTGAGGTGTAGAAAGAGGCAGTAGGAGTGCCGAAAACAGCAAGAGAAATGCAGAAAGAAGTCATAGAGGTGCTGAAGGAGACATGAAAAGTGCAGAAAGAGGCAAGAGAGTTGCAGAAAAAGGCAAACATGGTGCAGGAAGAAGCTAGAGCAGTGCAGAAAGAACTAACAGATATGCATAAGTAGGCAAGATTGATACAGAAAGGGGCAACAGAAGTTCAGAAACAAGCAAAATAGGAGCAGAAAGAGGCAAGAGAAATGCAGAAAGAGGAAACAAAGATGAAAAAAGGGGGAAGAGGCAATATGGGTACAGAAAAAGGCAAGAAAGGTACAGAAAGAAGCTAGAGAAATGCATAAAGAAGAACAGAGATGCAGAAAGGGGTTAGTGGGGTAAGTGAAGTATCCGGTTCTCCTGTGCTTAAATCAGTGGATGTGAGGGAGGAAGGACTACTTGATGTTCCTGCAAAATTACTGCCAGGACCCTATTGTTTAAATGTTTAAAATTTTCGCCCAAAGGTTAATATTCTTCCTTCTGCGAAATCAATTGTATCATGCACAAACTTGTGTTTTCTTTGATGAACCACATCTTCATGTTTGTTGATTTGGCATTCTCAGTCATCCTTAAATTTAGACAACTCAGCACTTAATTTCAGAGCATCCAATTCTTTTTCACTTCTTGTAGTTGTTCCTTAATTTTATGTAGGGCAATTTCAATATGTTTCACAAGTATTTTGATTAATGCCAATGATGAGTTTAAGGTATATTCACCCCACTCTTGTAATAGATTATTTGTCGAGTCCAAGTGGCTGGGCATTAACATAATCCTGGGGACTCATTGTACTTCCAAGTATTTCTTTAGAGTTATCATTTCCCATGACCTGTTAATTTCTTTTCTGCTTAGCTTTTCCCACAGTCGTATTTTACTTTTTGTATCTATTTTTCCTGATGTGATTGATTTCTCAGGTTCCTTTTGCAAATTTCCTCTTTCAAACATTGTCTTTAGTTGTTCTTGTATTTTAGCCATCTTGTGACTGTGTTTTTAGTTTGCTCGACTTATTATTTAATGTTTCCTTTTCTTTTCCTGTTGCAAAGGCTTATTATGATGTTTGTTTACTGGCCTGCTGTTTTTGCTGGTACAATGCTGTTGAGGTTTAGCATCAAAGATTAATAGTTTTCTTTTTGAAAAGCTTGTTTGAATTGAAACACTGTTGCTTTTTAAATAACAGACTGCTTTGTGCTCAGTCCCCACCTCATAGCTGATAAATCACAAATGTAACTACTTATTTTACTTGCATGCACAGATTGTTCAAGATTTACGATGATGCCTCCTTGCCTCGGGTTTCAAATCCGGGTCGCCTTCATATACCAGTCAGTCAGTCAGTCAAATTTGCTTTATTTGAGAGAAAACCTGATAAAAGCATGATACATCTAAAACCATATATCCACAATAATGGGTATAAAATGTGGTTACAACCTCCAAAACATTTCCTTTTTTATCCATAGTAGAAAAAAAAGAAACAATACTAGAACATAAAAAGATGTAAAATTTAAAAGAATAAAGCATCATGACTTCTCTAGTGTTAAGAGCCATCAATAAAACATCGAAGTTCATATAGTTATAAAACCAGTATAAGTCCAAAATACGAGGTCAAAAACATTCCTTTTCACTGGTGGGAAGAACAGTCTCAACCAACCTACTATGCACAATAAATTTCCTTCTAATAGCCCAGGCCCATCCCAAGAATTTGGCAGCCGCCACTGAAATGGTTGGCAGAGAGCTGGTGCAGATAATTCTTAAAGCCACCTTGCTCTCTCTCATGCCAAGCTGTTTGCACATCGCCCTTAGCCAGACACTTCGGGGGATTGAGTAGGCCCCGCAAACAAAGAGAAGGTGGGCAATGGTCTTGGTGCAGATGTTACAATCTGGGCACACATTAGAATTAGCTTCTGCCCTTCTTCCTGTTAACGATCTAATTGGGAGCGACCCCACTCTAAGTTGGAAGTAAAGCTTCCTGTCCTGAGGCTTAGCTATGATGTCCCTATAGGGCTCCAGGGATGGGGAAGCTTTTACTTCCAAAAAGTGTCCTTCCATAGAGGAGGGATCTGCATCTTTCCAGTTCCGGCGTTCGACCATTTCCCAATACCTTGTTTTTATGATGACTTTGGCCTTGAACTGGGCCTGCTCTGGATTCTCCCATAACTCCTTCATGCCCATTATCTCTAGTGTTTTGCACAAATCCTTTAGCCAGCTTATCTTGTGAAATTTATCGGAATTAATTACATCCAGGAAGCCCCTCGCGTAATGGGCGAGTTCAGGGGTGACCCAAATACGCCGCCAATATAAAATGGGTCGTAATCTAGCCATATCTGATATGGCTTTCCTGCCTATCTCGCAGCGCAGTGGCTTTATGGGTGTACTTTTAGGGAGGCCAATGAGGTTTCGCAGGAATTTGTTTTCAGCAAGCGTTAATGATGTCAAATTGTCAAAGCCCCAAAGCTCTGCACCGTAAAGCGCTGAGCCGACGGCTTTGGCCTCATACACCTGGAGTGCTGGCAAGATTGGTTTGGTCAAAGACTTTTTGTGCTCAGCACTTATAGCACCAGCCTTTTGGCGGAGTTTGAGGGCCGCCTTTTCAGTATGTTTCCCCCACTTCATGCCCTTTGCTATATGGATTACCAGGTAAACAAAGTCCGAGACCATTACCACCCTTTGGCCATCCATAAAAAAATTCCCTTTGAAACTGGCATGAGGATTAAATGTAATGAGCTTCGTTTTAGCTACGTTTACTTCAAGCCCACGATCAACACAGGAGCCCTCAAAGATCTTCAAGGTACGCTGCAGGCCACTAGGGGTTTTAGATATTATGAGCGTGTCATCTGCAAATAGTAGGATTGGAGTTTTCACTCCATCCAGGGTCGGAGGGTCCACAGAACTAGACAACATACGCTCAACTACACCATTAATATACAATGAGAAGAGGGTGGGGGCCATGGCACAGCCTTAGTGTACACCCCGCTCTACCGCAAACTCAGCAGTGACTTGCCCATGCCTCCCCCACTGAATTTTTGCGTAGTTTGACTCGTGCAGTCTTATTGCTAGCGATAGGATTTCCAGTGGCATGCCCATCTCGGCTAGGACTTTCCATAGCAAGGAGCGAGGGACTAAGTCAAAAGCTGCTCGTAAATCAATGAAGGCAGCATAAAGGCTGCCCTTCCCCAACTGCACTACCTTCCAGTGCAGCAACAACATAAACCGGAATATCTGGTCTGTGGTGCTGGTTAATTTGCGGAAACCGGCTTGATAAGGAGATGGGACATTATTTTCTTCTACCCAGACCATGATTTTCGCTAGGGTCTTTTTACCTATCACCTTTTGTACCATGTCTATTAGGCTAATGGGCCTGTAATTCCCTAGTAACATTCATATACTTAAACTTGCGCAGATGATTTCACAAACAATCGTTCATTAATGGGTAGCACATCCCACATTAAATACTTTCCAAAAAGGTTCAGTGGGCTCCGGTGTCTTTGGCGCTTAAATGAAGGTGCGTTACCCTCGCGGTTTGAACCAGACCACTGTAATCTGCCACAATTCCCTCACAGCGAAGAAGAATAGCGTCACACTCCAGAATTTATAAATCAATGGTTAATTTATTCCTGAATCACTTTCAAAGTCCGCAAACACAGACCAACCGACACGTTTCGTTAAGACAGTTAACTTGATCACTGATGTTTGTTTCATACAATGACCTTGAATTTCAAACATTTGTTTTCAAGGAAATGATTTGACCTCATTTCCTGTGAGTGATAGGGTATTTGCCTAATGCCTCCTGGGAGACGTAGTCCCCTAACAATTTCAATTTATAAACATGTGCTAAAAGACTAACAGTGAAAGGATAATATATAGACCGATGATAATTTTTCACATCAGATAATTATTCTGTTTAGTGCACACAAACACAGTGAGTTCATTCAAACTCGTATTTTTTTCATTTTTGTCAAGTCCGATTTCTGAACACGATATACATTAATGTCCCATGTCCTTATTCCTGCATGAGTATGACATTTTTACTTATGCCCTAGTATGGTGGCTGCCCTCCAGTGGGCATATCATGAGGGCTTCAGTTACTAGTAACCTTTTTGTTCATGCTCAAATTCACATTATTTTTGTATCGTTAATCATTGAAGGCTGATTTTCAGCCAGTTGATATGAGACAGTCTTAATAATCTAATCAGTTCTTCTGAATTCTTTCCTTGGTATATCGTGCCTCATTCCTAATCACTCTTTCATTTGATTCTGTTTTCAAATTCTTCTACCATTTCATTCCTGCTATGCTGTGTTCTCTCTTTATTAGAGGTGTATGTATAATTTTTCAGACTGCTTTAAGCCATACGGTGTCATACTAGTGAAATTGATAATGTTGTGTCATTCTTTTTCACGAAGAAGTTTCTCCTGATTGCCCCCTTGTGCATTGGCTGGTACTGTCCCTATCCCATACAATTTCAGGGCTTTCCAGCTGCTGTTGTGGTGTAGCTCCATATGTTTGGCCACAGCATTGTTTTTGTCTTTGTTCTTTGTGGCTCATGTGTTCTAGTATTCTTTTCTTTAGTTCGCATATGGTGCTTCTTACTTATTTTAACATGCACGGGCACTCCATTACATAAATTGTGTATTGACTTTTACATGATATCAGTTCCTTGAATCGCTATATTTTACTGTTGACCATCGTTATCTCCGATATCGGTTTTGCAATCTGGCAGACCTTGCAACTATGGCATTTGATGAAGCCTTTTTTCTTTAGCCATGTCTCCTTTAGTTGGCTTGCTTTGAAATGGCTATGTACAAGCCAATCTTTCAGATTCCTCACCCTACGATATGTTATTGTTGGCTGCAAGGTCTGCATAAAGAAGCAACAGAGATGAAGTAAAGGGGTAAGAGCGGAGGAGAAAGAGACAAAAGGGTTGCAGAAAGAAGCTTGAAAGTTACAGAAAGAAACAAAAGATGCCCAGAAAGAAGGAAATAGGTGCAGAAAGACGTTTGAGGGGTGGAGAAAGAGGCATGCGAAGTGCAGAATGAAGCAACAGAGTTAAAAAAGGGGAAGAAGCATAAAGAATCAAAAGAGATGCAGAAAGGGAGACGTGGGATAGAGAGAGAGGCAAGAGTCATACAGAAAGAAGCAACAGAGGTGCAGGAAAATGGATCTGGGATACAGAAAGACACAATAGAGGTACAGAAAGAAGCAAGAGAGTTGAAGAAAGAAACAAAATATGTTCAGAAACAAGGAACAGAGGTGCAGAAAGAGGCAAGAGAAGTACAGAAAGAGTCAAGAGGGGTGCAGAAAGAGAGAAAAAGGGTGCAGAAAGAGGCAAGACAGGTGCAGATAGAAGCAAGAGAAGTTCAGAAAGTAGCAACAGAGGTGTAGAAGTATGGATAAGAGGTCAAGAGTCAGAGAGGTGCAGAAAGAGGAAACAGAGCTGCATAAAGAGACAAGCAAACTGTAGAAATAGGCCAGAGAGTTGCAAACACAGGCAAGAGAGATGCAAAAAAAGAAAATAGAGGAGCATAAAGAGGCAAGAGAGGTGCAGAAAGAGGGAAGAAGGGTGCAGCAAGAAGCAAGAGGGGCGCACAATGAAGCAATAGAGGTGCAAAAGGAAGCAAGAGAGGTGCAGAACAAAGCAACTGAGGTGTAGAAAGAGGCAGTAGGAGTGCCGAAAACAGCAAGAGAAATGCAGAAAGAAGTCATAGAGGTGCTGAAGGAGACATGAAAAGTGCAGAAAGAGGCAAGAGAGTTGCAGAAAAAGGCAAACATGGTGCAGGAAGAAGCTAGATCAGTGCAGAAAGAACTAACAGATATGCATAAGTAGGCAAGATTGATACAGAAAGGGGCAACAGAAGTTCAGAAACAAGCAAAATAGGAGCAGAAAGAGGCAAGAGAAATGCAGAAAGAGGAAACAAAGATGAAAAAAGGGGGAAGAGGCAATATGGGTACAGAAAAAGGCAAGAAAGGTACAGAAAGAAGCTAGAGAAATGCATAAAGAAGAACAGAGATGCAGAAAGGGGTTAGTGGGGTAAGTGAAGTATCCGGTTCTCCTGTGCTTAAATCAGTGGATGTGAGGGAGGAAGGACTACTTGATGTTCCTGCAAAATTACTGCCAGGACCCTATTGTTTAAATGTTTAAAATTTTCGCCCAAAGGTTAATATTCTTCCTTCTGCGAAATCAATTGTATCATGCACAAACTTGTGTTTTCTTTGATGAACCACATCTTCATGTTTGTTGATTTGGCATTCTCAGTCATCCTTAAATTTAGACAACTCAGCACTTAATTTCAGAGCATCCAATTCTTTTTCCACTTCTTGTAGTTGTTCCTTAATTTTATGTAGGGCAATTTCAATATGTTTCACAAGTATTTTGATTAATGCCAATGATGAGTTTAAGGTATATTCACCCCACTCTTGTAATAGATTATTTGTCGAGTCCAAGTGGCTGGGCATTAACATAATCCTGGGGACTCATTGTACTTCCAAGTATTTCTTTAGAGTTATCATTTCCCATGACCTGTTAATTTCTTTTCTGCTTAGCTTTTCCCACAGTCGTATTTTACTTTTTGTATCTATTTTTCCTGATGTGATTGATTTCTCAGGTTCCTTTTGCAAATTTCCTCTTTCAAACATTGTCTTTAGTTGTTCTTGTATTTTAGCCATCTTGTGACTGTGTTTTTAGTTTGCTCGACTTATTATTTAATGTTTCCTTTTCTTTTCCTGTTGCAAAGGCTTATTATGATGTTTGTTTACTGGCCTGCTGTTTTTGCTGGTACAATGCTGTTGAGGTTTAGCATCAAAGATTAATAGTTTTCTTTTTGAAAAGCTTGTTTGAATTGAAACACTGTTGCTTTTTAAATAACAGACTGCTTTGTGCTCAGTCCCCACCTCATAGCTGATAAATCACAAATGTAACTACTTATTTTACTTGCATGCACAGATTGTTCAAGATTTACGATGATGCCTCCTTGCCTCGGGTTTCAAATCCGGGTCGCCTTCATATACCAGTCAGTCAGTCAGTCAAATTTGCTTTATTTGAGAGAAAACCTCATAAAAGCATGATACATCTAAAACCATATATCCACAATAATGGGTATAAAATGTGGTTACAACCTCCAAAACATTTCCTTTTTTATCCATAGTAGAAAAAAAAGAAACAATACTAGAACATAAAAAGATGTAAAATTTAAAAGAATAAAGCATCATGACTTCTCTAGTGTTAAGAGCCATCAATAAAACATCGAAGTTCATATAGTTATAAAACCAGTATAAGTCCAAAATACGAGGTCAAAAACATTCCTTTTCACTGGTGGGAAGAACAGTCTCAACCAACCTACTATTGCACAATAAATTTCCTTCTAATAGCCCAGGCCCATCCCAAGAATTTGGCAGCCGCCACTGAAATGGTTGGCAGAGAGCTGGTGCAGATAATTCTTAAAGCCACCTTGCTCTCTCTCATGCCAAGCTGTTTGCACATCGCCCTTAGCCAGACACTTCGGGGGATTGAGTAGGCCCCGCAAACAAAGAGAAGGTGGGCAATGGTCTTGGTGCAGATGTTACAATCTGGGCACACATTAGAATTAGCTTCTGCCCTTCTTCCTGTTAACGATCTAATTGGGAGCGACCCCACTCTAAGTTGGAAGTAAAGCTTCCTGTCCTGAGGCTTAGCTATGATGTCCCTATAGGGCTCCAGGGATGGGGAAGCTTTTACTTCCAAAAAGTGTCCTTCCATAGAGGAGGGATCTGCATCTTTCCAGTTCCGGCGTTCGACCATTTCCCAATACCTTGTTTTTATGATGACTTTGGCCTTGAACTGGGCCTGCTCTGGATTCTCCCATAACTCCTTCATGCCCATTATCTCTAGTGTTTTGCACAAATCCTTTAGCCAGCTTATCTTGTGAAATTTATCGGAATTAATTACATCCAGGAAGCCCCTCGCGTAATGGGCGAGTTCAGGGGTGACCCAAATACGCCGCCAATATAAAATGGGTCGTAATCTAGCCATATCTGATATGGCTTTCCTGCCTATCTCGCAGCGCAGTGGCTTTATGGGTGTACTTTTAGGGAGGCCAATGAGGTTTCGCAGGAATTTGTTTTCAGCAAGCGTTAATGATGTCAAATTGTCAAAGCCCCAAAGCTCTGCACCGTAAAGCGCTGAGCCGACGGCTTTGGCCTCATACACCTGGAGTGCTGGCAAGATTGGTTTGGTCAAAGACTTTTTGTGCTCAGCACTTATAGCACCAGCCTTTTGGCGGAGTTTGAGGGCCGCCTTTTCAGTATGTTTCCCCCACTTCATGCCCTTTGCTATATGGATTACCAGGTAAACAAAGTCCGAGACCATTACCACCCTTTGGCCATCCATAAAAAAATTCCCTTTGAAACTGGCATGAGGATTAAATGTAATGAGCTTCGTTTTAGCTACGTTTACTTCAAGCCCACGATCAACACAGGAGCCCTCAAAGATCTTCAAGGTACGCTGCAGGCCACTAGGGGTTTTAGATATTATGAGCGTGTCATCTGCAAATAGTAGGATTGGAGTTTTCACTCCATCCAGGGTCGGAGGGTCCACAGAACTAGACAACATACGCTCAACTACACCATTAATATACAATGAGAAGAGCGTGGGGGCCATGGCACAGCCTTAGTGTACACCCCGCTCTACCGCAAACTCAGCAGTGACTTGCCCATGCCTCCCCCACTGAATTTTTGCGTAGTTTGACTCGTGCAGTCTTATTGCTAGCGATAGGATTTCCAGTGGCATGCCCATCTCGGCTAGGACTTTCCATAGCAAGGAGCGAGGGACTAAGTCAAAAGCTGCTCGTAAATCAATGAAGGCAGCATAAAGGCTGCCCTTCCCCAACTGCACTACCTTCCAGTGCAGCAACAACATAAACCGGAATATCTGGTCTGTGGTGCTGGTTAATTTGCGGAAACCGGCTTGATAAGGAGATGGGACATTATTTTCTTCTACCCAGACCATGATTTTCGCTAGGGTCTTTTTACCTATCACCTTTTGTACCATGTCTATTAGGCTAATGGGCCTGTAATTCCCTAGTAACATTCATATACTTAAACTTGCGCAGATGATTTCACAAACAATCGTTCATTAATGGGTAGCACATCCCACATTAAATACTTTCCAAAAAGGTTCAGTGGGCTCCGGTGTCTTTGGCGCTTAAATGAAGGTGCGTTACCCTCGCGGTTTGAACCAGACCACTGTAATCTGCCACAATTCCCTCACAGCGAAGAAGAATAGGGTCACACTCCAGAATTTATAAATCAATGGTTAATTTATTCCTGAATCACTTTCAAAGTCCGCAAACACAGACCAACCGACACGTTTCGTTAAGACAGTTAACTTGATCACTGATGTTTGTTTCATACAATGACCTTGAATTTCAAACATTTGTTTTCAAGGAAATGATTTGACCTCATTTCCTGTGAGTGATAGGGTATTTGCCTAATGCCTCCTGGGAGACGTAGTCCCCTAACAATTTCAATTTATAAACATGTGCTAAAAGACTAACAGTGAAAGGATAATATATAGACCGATGATAATTTTTCACATCAGATAATTATTCTGTTTAGTGCACACAAACACAGTGAGTTCAATTCAAACTCGTATTTTTTTCATTTTTGTCAAGTCCGATTTCTGAACACGATATACATTAATGTCCCATGTCCTTATTCCTTCATGAGTATGACATTTTTACTTATGCCCTAGTATGGTGGCTGCCCTCCAGTGGGCATATCATGAGGGCTTCAGTTACTAGTAACCTTTTCGTTCATGCTCAAATTCACATTAATTTTGTATCGTTAATCATTGAAGGCTGATTTTCAGCCAGTTGATATGAGACAGTCTTAATAATCTAATCAGTTCTTCTGAATTCTTTCCTTGGTATATCGTGCCTCATTCCTAATCACTCTTTTATTTGATTCTGTTTTCAAATTCTTCTACCATTTCATTCCTGCTATGCTGTGTTCTCTCTTTATTAGAGATGTATGTATAATTTTTCAGACTGCTTTAAGCCATACGGTGTCATACTAGTGAAATTGATAATGTTGTGTGATTCTTTTTCACGCAGAAGTTTCTCCTGATTGCCCCCTTGTGCATTGGCTGGTACTGTCCCTATCCCATACAATTTCAGGGCTTTCCAGTCGCTGTTGTGGTGTAGCTCCATATGTTTGGCCACAGCATTGTTTTTGTCTTTGTTCTTTGTGGCTCATGTGTTCTAGTATTCTTTTCTTTAGTTTGCACATGGTGCTTCTTACTTATTTTAACATGCACGGGCACTCTATTACATAAATTGTGTATTGACTTTTACATGATATCAGTTCCTTGAATCGCTATATTTTTCTGTTGACCATCGTTATCTCCGATATCGGTTTTGCAATCTGGCAGACCTTGCAACTATGGCATTTGATGAAGCCTTTTTTCTTTAACCATGTCTCCTTTAGTTGGCTTGCTTTGAAATGGCTATGTACAAGCCAATCTTTCAGATTCCTCACCCTACGATATGTTATTGTTGGCTGCAAGGTCTGCATAAAGAAGCAACAGAGATGAAGTAAAGGGGTAAGAGCGGAGGAGAAAGAGACAAAAGGGTTGCAGAAAGAAGCTTGAAAGTTACAGAAAGAAACAAAAGATGCCCAGAAAGAAGGAAATAGGTGCAGAAAGACGTTTGAGGGGTGGAGAAAGAGGCATGCGAAGTGCAGAATGAAGCAACAGAGTTAAAAAAGGGGAAGAAGCATAAAGAATCAAAAGAGATGCAGAAAGGGAGACGTGGGATAGAGAGAGAGGCAAGAGTCATACAGAAAGAAGCAACAGAGGTGCAGGAAAATGGATCTGGGATACAGAAAGACACAATAGAGGTACAGAAAGAAGCAAGAGAGTTGAAGAAAGAAACAAAATATGTTCAGAAACAAGGAACAGAGGTGCAGAAAGAGGCAAGAGAAGTACAGAAAGAGTCAAGAGGGGTGCAGAAAGAGAGAAAAAGGGTGCAGAAAGAGGCAAGACAGGTGCAGATAGAAGCAAGAGAAGTTCAGAAAGTAGCAACAGAGGTGTAGAAGTATGGATAAGAGGTCAAGAGTCAGAGAGGTGCAGAAAGAGGAAACAGAGCTGCATAAAGAGACAAGCAAACTGTAGAAAGAGGCCAGAGAGTTGCAAACACAGGCAAGAGAGATGCAAAAAAAGAAAATAGAGGAGCATAAAGAGGCAAGAGAGGTGCAGAAAGAGGGAAGAAGGGTGCAGCAAGAAGCAAGAGGGGCGCACAATGAAGCAATAGAGGTGCAAAAGGAAGCAAGAGAGGTGCAGAACAAAGCAACTGAGGTGTAGAAAGAGGCAGTAGGAGTGCCGAAAACAGCAAGAGAAATGCAGAAAGAAGTCATAGAGGTGCTGAAGGAGACATGAAAAGTGCAGAAAGAGGCAAGAGAGTTGCAGAAAAAGGCAAACATGGTGCAGGAAGAAGCTAGAGCAGTGCAGAAAGAACTAACAGATATGCATAAGTAGGCAAGATTGATACAGAAAGGGGCAACAGAAGTTCAGAAACAAGCAAAATAGGAGCAGAAAGAGGCAAGAGAAATGCAGAAAGAGGAAACAAAGATGAAAAAAGGGGGAAGAGGCAATATGGGTACAGAAAAAGGCAAGAAAGGTACGGAAAGAAGCTAGAGAAATGCATAAAGAAGAACAGAGATGCAGAAAGGGGTTAGTGGGGTAAGTGAAGTATCCGGTTCTCCTGTGCTTAAATCAGTGGATGTGAGGGAGGAAGGACTACTTGATGTTCCTGCAAAATTACTGCCAGGACCCTATTGTTTAAATGTTTAAAATTTTCGCCCAAAGGTTAATATTCTTCCTTCTGCGAAATCAATTGTATCATGCACAAACTTGTGTTTTCTTTGATGAACCACATCTTCATGTTTGTTGATTTGGCATTCTCAGTCATCCTTAAATTTAGACAACTCAGCACTTAATTTCAGAGCATCCAATTCTTTTTCACTTCTTGTAGTTGTTCCTTAATTTTATGTAGGGCAATTTCAATATGTTTCACAAGTATTTTGATTAATGCCAATGATGAGTTTAAGGTATATTCACCCCACTCTTGTAATAGATTATTTGTCGAGTCCAAGTGGCTGGGCATTAACATAATCCTGGGGACTCATTGTACTTCCAAGTATTTCTTTAGAGTTATCATTTCCCATGACCTGTTAATTTCTTTTCTGCTTAGCTTTTCCCACAGTCGTATTTTACTTTTTGTATCTATTTTTCCTGATGTGATTGATTTCTCAGGTTCCTTTTGCAAATTTCCTCTTTCAAACATTGTCTTTAGTTGTTCTTGTATTTTAGCCATCTTGTGACTGTGTTTTTAGTTTGCTCGACTTATTATTTAATGTTTCCTTTTCTTTTCCTGTTGCAAAGGCTTATTATGATGTTTGTTTACTGGCCTGCTGTTTTTGCTGGTACAATGCTGTTGAGGTTTAGCATCAAAGATTAATAGTTTTCTTTTTGAAAAGCTCGTTTGAATTGAAACACTGTTGCTTTTTAAATAACAGACTGCTTTGTGCTCAGTCCCCACCTCATAGCTGATAAATCACAAATGTAACTACTTATTTTACTTGCATGCACAGATTGTTCAAGATTTACGATGATGCCTCCTTGCCTCGGGTTTCAAATCCGGGTCGCCTTCATATACCAGTCAGTCAGTCAGTCAAATTTGCTTTATTCGAGAGAAAACCTCATAAAAGCATGATACATCTAAAACCATATATCCACAATAATGGGTATAAAATGTGGTTACAACCTCCAAAACATTTCCTTTTTTATCCATAGTAGAAAAAAAGAAACAATACTAGAACATAAAAAGATGTAAAATTTAAAAGAATAAAGCATCATGACTTCTCTAGTGTTAAGAGCCATCAATAAAACATCGAAGTTCATATAGTTATAAAACCAGTATAAGTCCAAAATACGAGGTCAAAAACATTCCTTTTCACTGGTGGGAAGAACAGTCTCAACCAACCTACTATGCACAATAAATTTCCTTCTAATAGCCCAGGCCCATCCCAAGAATTTGGCAGCCGCCACTGAAATGGTTGGCAGAGAGCTGGTGCAGATAATTCTTAAAGCCACCTTGCTCTCTCTCATGCCAAGCTGTTTGCACATCGCCCTTAGCCAGACACTTCGGGGGATTGAGTAGGCCCCGCAAACAAAGAGAAGGTGGGCAATGGTCTTGGTGCAGATGTTACAATCTGGGCACACATTAGAATTAGCTTCTGCCCTTCTTCCTGTTAACGATCTAATTGGGAGCGACCCCACTCTAAGTTGGAAGTAAAGCTTCCTGTCCTGAGGCTTAGCTATGATGTCCCTATAGGGCTCCAGGGATGGGGAAGCTTTTACTTCCAAAAAGTGTCCTTCCATAGAGGAGGGATCTGCATCTTTCCAGTTCCGGCGTTCGACCATTTCCCAATACCTTGTTTTTATGATGACTTTGGCCTTGAACTGGGCCTGCTCTGGATTCTCCCATAACTCCTTCATGCCCATTATCTCTAGTGTTTTGCACAAATCCTTTAGCCAGCTTATCTTGTGAAATTTATCGGAATTAATTACATCCAGGAAGCCCCTCGCGTAATGGGCGAGTTCAGGGGTGACCCAAATACGCCGCCAATATAAAATGGGTCGTAATCTAGCCATATCTGATATGGCTTTCCTGCCTATCTCGCAGCGCAGTGGCTTTATGGGTGTACTTTTAGGGAGGCCAATGAGGTTTCGCAGGAATTTGTTTTCAGCAAGCGTTAATGATGTCAAATTGTCAAAGCCCCAAAGCTCTGCACCGTAAAGCGCTGAGCCGACGGCTTTGGCCTCATACACCTGGAGTGCTGGCAAGATTGGTTTGGTCAAAGACTTTTTGTGCTCAGCACTTATAGCACCAGCCTTTTGGCGGAGTTTGAGGGCCGCCTTTTCAGTATGTTTCCCCCACTTCATGCCCTTTGCTATATGGATTACCAGGTAAACAAAGTCCGAGACCATTACCACCCTTTGGCCATCCATAAAAAAATTCCCTTTGAAACTGGCATGAGGATTAAATGTAATGAGCTTCGTTTTAGCTACGTTTACTTCAAGCCCACGATCAACACAGGAGCCCTCAAAGATCTTCAAGGTACGCTGCAGGCCACTAGGGGTTTTAGATATTATGAGCGTGTCATCTGCAAATAGTAGGATTGGAGTTTTCACTCCATCCAGGGTCGGAGGGTCCACAGAACTAGACAACATACGCTCAACTACACCATTAATATACAATGAGAAGAGGGTGGGGGCCATGGCACAGCCTTAGTGTACACCCCGCTCTACCGCAAACTCAGCAGTGACTTGCCCATGCCTCCCCCACTGAATTTTTGCGTAGTTTGACTCGTGCAGTCTTATTGCTAGCGATAGGATTTCCAGTGGCATGCCCATCTCGGCTAGGACTTTCCATAGCAAGGAGCGAGGGACTAAGTCAAAAGCTGCTCGTAAATCAATGAAGGCAGCATAAAGGCTGCCCTTCCCCAACTGCACTACCTTCCAGTGCAGCAACAACATAAACCGGAATATCTGGTCTGTGGTGCTGGTTAATTTGCGGAAACCGGCTTGATAAGGAGATGGGACATTATTTTCTTCTACCCAGACCATGATTTTCGCTAGGGTCTTTTTACCTATCACCTTTTGTACCATGTCTATTAGGCTAATGGGCCTGTAATTCCCTAGTAACATTCATATACTTAAACTTGCGCAGATGATTTCACAAACAATCGTTCATTAATGGGTAGCACATCCCACATTAAATACTTTCCAAAAAGGTTCAGTGGGCTCCGGTGTCTTTGGCGCTTAAATGAAGGTGCGTTACCCTCGCGGTTTGAACCAGACCACTGTAATCTGCCACAATTCCCTCACAGCGAAGAAGAATAGGGTCACACTCCAGAATTTATAAATCAATGGTTAATTTATTCCTGAATCACTTTCAAAGTCCGCAAACACAGACCAACCGACACGTTTCGTTAAGACAGTTAACTTGATCACTGATGTTTGTTTCATACAATGACCTTGAATTTCAAACATTTGTTTTCAAGGAAATGATTTGACCTCATTTCCTGTGAGTGATAGGGTATTTGCCTAATGCCTCCTGGGAGACGTAGTCCCCTAACAATTTCAATTTATAAACATGTGCTAAAAGACTAACAGTGAAAGGATAATATATAGACCGATGATAATTTTTCACATCAGATAAATATTCTGTTTAGTGCACACAAACACAGTGAGTTCAATTCAAACTCGTATTTTTTTCATTTTTGTCAAGTCCGATTTCTGAACACGATATACATTAATGTCCCATGTCCTTATTCCTGCATGAGTATGACATTTTTACTTATGCCCTAGTATGGTGGCTGCCCTCCAGTGGGCATATCATGAGGGCTTCAGTTACTAGTAACCTTTTTGTTCATGCTCAAATTCACATTATTTTTGTATCGTTAATCATTGAAGGCTGATTTTCAGCCAGTTGATATGAGACAGTCTTAATAATCTAATCAGTTCTTCTGAATTCTTTCCTTGGTATATCGTGCCTCATTCCTAATCACTCTTTCATTTGATTCTGTTTTCAAATTCTTCTACCATTTCATTCCTGCTATGCTGTGTTCTCTCTTTATTAGAGGTGTATGTATAATTTTTCAGACTGCTTTAAGCCATACGGTGTCATACTAGTGAAATTGATAATGTTGTGTCATTCTTTTTCACGAAGAAGTTTCTCCTGATTGCCCCCTTGTGCATTGGCTGGTACTGTCCCTATCCCATACAATTTCAGGGCTTTCCAGCTGCTGTTGTGGTGTAGCTCCATATGTTTGGCCACAGCATTGTTTTTGTCTTTGTTCTTTGTGGCTCATGTGTTCTAGTATTCTTTTCTTTAGTTCGCATATGGTGCTTCTTACTTATTTTAACATGCACGGGCACTCCATTACATAAATTGTGTATTGACTTTTACATGATATCAGTTCCTTGAATCGCTATATTTTACTGTTGACCATCGTTATCTCCGATATCGGTTTTGCAATCTGGCAGACCTTGCAACTATGGCATTTGATGAAGCCTTTTTTCTTTAGCCATGTCTCCTTTAGTTGGCTTGCTTTGAAATGGCTATGTACAAGCCAATCTTTCAGATTCCTCACCCTACGATATGTTATTGTTGGCTGCAAGGTCTGCATAAAGAAGCAACAGAGATGAAGTAAAGGGGTAAGAGCGGAGGAGAAAGAGACAAAAGGGTTGCAGAAAGAAGCTTGAAAGTTACAGAAAGAAACAAAAGATGCCCAGAAAGAAGGAAATAGGTGCAGAAAGACGTTTGAGGGGTGGAGAAAGAGGCATGCAAAGTGCAGAATGAAGCAACAGAGTTAAAAAAGGGGAAGAAGCATAAAGAATCAAAAGAGATGCAGAAAGGGAGACGTGGGATAGAGAGAGAGGCAAGAGTCATACAGAAAGAAGCAACAGAGGTGCAGGAAAATGGATCTGGGATACAGAAAGACACAATAGAGGTACAGAAAGAAGCAAGAGAGTTGAAGAAAGAAACAAAATATGTTCAGAAACAAGGAACAGAGGTGCAGAAAGAGGCAAGAGAAGTACAGAAAGAGTCAAGAGGGGTGCAGAAAGAGAGAAAAAGGGTGCAGAAAGAGGCAAGACAGGTGCAGATAGAAGCAAGAGAAGTTCAGAAAGTAGCAACAGAGGTGTAGAAGTATGGATAAGAGGTCAAGAGTCAGAGAGGTGCAGAAAGAGGAAACAGAGCTGCATAAAGAGACAAGCAAACTGTAGAAATAGGCCAGAGAGTTGCAAACACAGGCAAGAGAGATGCAAAAAAAGAAAATAGAGGAGCATAAAGAGGCAAGAGAGGTGCAGAAAGAGGGAAGAAGGGTGCAGCAAGAAGCAAGAGGGGCGCACAATGAAGCAATAGAGGTGCAAAAGGAAGCAAGAGAGGTGCAGAACAAAGCAACTGAGGTGTAGAAAGAGGCAGTAGGAGTGCCGAAAACAGCAAGAGAAATGCAGAAAGAAGTCATAGAGGTGCTGAAGGAGACATGAAAAGTGCAGAAAGAGGCAAGAGAGTTGCAGAAAAAGGCAAACATGGTGCAGGAAGAAGCTAGAGCAGTGCAGAAAGAACTAACAGATATGCATAAGTAGGCAAGATTGATACAGAAAGGGGCAACAGAAGTTCAGAAACAAGCAAAATAGGAGCAGAAAGAGGCAAGAGAAATGCAGAAAGAGGAAACAAAGATGAAAAAAGGGGGAAGAGGCAATATGGGTACAGAAAAAGGCAAGAAAGGTACAGAAAGAAGCTAGAGAAATGCATAAAGAAGAACAGAGATGCAGAAAGGGGTTAGTGGGGTAAGTGAAGTATCCGGTTCTCCTGTGCTTAAATCAGTGGATGTGAGGGAGGAAGGACTACTTGATGTTCCTGCAAAATTACTGCCAGGACCCTATTGTTTAAATGTTTAAAATTTTCGCCCAAAGGTTAATATTCTTCCTTCTGCGAAATCAATTGTATCATGCACAAACTTGTGTTTTCTTTGATGAACCACATCTTCATGTTTGTTGATTTGGCATTCTCAGTCATCCTTAAATTTAGACAACTCAGCACTTAATTTCAGAGCATCCAATTCTTTTTCCACTTCTTGTAGTTGTTCCTTAATTTTATGTAGGGCAATTTCAATATGTTTCACAAGTATTTTGATTAATGCCAATGATGAGTTTAAGGTATATTCACCCCACTCTTGTAATAGATTATTTGTCGAGTCCAAGTGGCTGGGCATTAACATAATCCTGGGGACTCATTGTACTTCCAAGTATTTCTTTAGAGTTATCATTTCCCATGACCTGTTAATTTCTTTTCTGCTTAGCTTTTCCCACAGTCGTATTTTACTTTTTGTATCTATTTTTCCTGATGTGATTGATTTCTCAGGTTCCTTTTGCAAATTTCCTCTTTCAAACATTGTCTTTAGTTGTTCTTGTATTTTAGCCATCTTGTGACTGTGTTTTTAGTTTGCTCGACTTATTATTTAATGTTTCCTTTTCTTTTCCTGTTGCAAAGGCTTATTATGATGTTTGTTTACTGGCCTGCTGTTTTTGCTGGTACAATGCTGTTGAGGTTTAGCATCAAAGATTAATAGTTTTCTTTTTGAAAAGCTTGTTTGAATTGAAACACTGTTGCTTTTTAAATAACAGACTGCTTTGTGCTCAGTCCCCACCTCATAGCTGATAAATCACAAATGTAACTACTTATTTTACTTGCATGCACAGATTGTTCAAGATTTACGATGATGCCTCCTTGCCTCGGGTTTCAAATCCGGGTCGCCTTCATATACCAGTCAGTCAGTCAGTCAAATTTGCTTTATTTGAGAGAAAACCTCATAAAAGCATGATACATCTAAAACCATATATCCACAATAATGGGTATAAAATGTGGTTACAACCTCCAAAACATTTCCTTTTTTATCCATAGTAGAAAAAAAAGAAACAATACTAGAACATAAAAAGATGTAAAATTTAAAAGAATAAAGCATCATGACTTCTCTAGTGTTAAGAGCCATCAATAAAACATCGAAGTTCATATAGTTATAAAACCAGTATAAGTCCAAAATACGAGGTCAAAAACATTCCTTTTCACTGGTGGGAAGAACAGTCTCAACCAACCTACTATTGCACAATAAATTTCCTTCTAATAGCCCAGGCCCATCCCAAGAATTTGGCAGCCGCCACTGAAATGGTTGGCAGAGAGCTGGTGCAGATAATTCTTAAAGCCACCTTGCTCTCTCTCATGCCAAGCTGTTTGCACATCGCCCTGAGCCAGACACTTCGGGGGATTGAGTAGGCCCCGCAAACAAAGAGAAGGTGGGCAATGGTCTTGGTGCAGATGTTACAATCTGGGCACACATTAGAATTAGCTTCTGCCCTTCTTCCTGTTAACGATCTAATTGGGAGCGACCCCACTCTAAGTTGGAAGTAAAGCTTCCTGTCCTGAGGCTTAGCTATGATGTCCCTATAGGGCTCCAGGGATGGGGAAGCTTTTACTTCCAAAAAGTGTCCTTCCATAGAGGAGGGATCTGCATCTTTCCAGTTCCGGCGTTCGACCATTTCCCAATACCTTGTTTTTATGATGACTTTGGCCTTGAACTGGGCCTGCTCTGGATTCTCCCATAACTCCTTCATGCCCATTATCTCTAGTGTTTTGCACAAATCCTTTAGCCAGCTTATCTTGTGAAATTTATCGGAATTAATTACATCCAGGAAGCCCCTCGCGTAATGGGCGAGTTCAGGGGTGACCCAAATACGCCGCCAATATAAAATGGGTCGTAATCTAGCCATATCTGATATGGCTTTCCTGCCTATCTCGCAGCGCAGTGGCTTTATGGGTGTACTTTTAGGGAGGCCAATGAGGTTTCGCAGGAATTTGTTTTCAGCAAGCGTTAATGATGTCAAATTGTCAAAGCCCCAAAGCTCTGCACCGTAAAGCGCTGAGCCGACGGCTTTGGCCTCATACACCTGGAGTGCTGGCAAGATTGGTTTGGTCAAAGACTTTTTGTGCTCAGCACTTATAGCACCAGCCTTTTGGCGGAGTTTGAGGGCCGCCTTTTCAGTATGTTTCCCCCACTTCATGCCCTTTGCTATATGGATTACCAGGTAAACAAAGTCCGAGACCATTACCACCCTTTGGCCATCCATAAAAAAATTCCCTTTGAAACTGGCATGAGGATTAAATGTAATGAGCTTCGTTTTAGCTACGTTTACTTCAAGCCCACGATCAACACAGGAGCCCTCAAAGATCTTCAAGGTACGCTGCAGGCCACTAGGGGTTTTAGATATTATGAGCGTGTCATCTGCAAATAGTAGGATTGGAGTTTTCACTCCATCCAGGGTCGGAGGGTCCACAGAACTAGACAACATACGCTCAACTACACCATTAATATACAATGAGAAGAGCGTGGGGGCCATGGCACAGCCTTAGTGTACACCCCGCTCTACCGCAAACTCAGCAGTGACTTGCCCATGCCTCCCCCACTGAATTTTTGCGTAGTTTGACTCGTGCAGTCTTATTGCTAGCGATAGGATTTCCAGTGGCATGCCCATCTCGGCTAGGACTTTCCATAGCAAGGAGCGAGGGACTAAGTCAAAAGCTGCTCGTAAATCAATGAAGGCAGCATAAAGGCTGCCCTTCCCCAACTGCACTACCTTCCAGTGCAGCAACAACATAAACCGGAATATCTGGTCTGTGGTGCTGGTTAATTTGCGGAAACCGGCTTGATAAGGAGATGGGACATTATTTTCTTCTACCCAGACCATGATTTTCGCTAGGGTCTTTTTACCTATCACCTTTTGTACCATGTCTATTAGGCTAATGGGCCTGTAATTCCCTAGTAACATTCATATACTTAAACTTGCGCAGATGATTTCACAAACAATCGTTCATTAATGGGTAGCACATCCCACATTAAATACTTTCCAAAAAGGTTCAGTGGGCTCCGGTGTCTTTGGCGCTTAAATGAAGGTGCGTTACCCTCGCGGTTTGAACCAGACCACTGTAATCTGCCACAATTCCCTCACAGCGAAGAAGAATAGGGTCACACTCCAGAATTTATAAATCAATGGTTAATTTATTCCTGAATCACTTTCAAAGTCCGCAAACACAGACCAACCGACACGTTTCGTTAAGACAGTTAACTTGATCACTGATGTTTGTTTCATACAATGACCTTGAATTTCAAACATTTGTTTTCAAGGAAATGATTTGACCTCATTTCCTGTGAGTGATAGGGTATTTGCCTAATGCCTCCTGGGAGACGTAGTCCCCTAACAATTTCAATTTATAAACATGTGCTAAAAGACTAACAGTGAAAGGATAATATATAGACCGATGATAATTTTTCACATCAGATAATTATTCTGTTTAGTGCACACAAACACAGTGAGTTCAATTCAAACTCGTATTTTTTTCATTTTTGTCAAGTCCGATTTCTGAACACGATATACATTAATGTCCCATGTCCTTATTCCTTCATGAGTATGACATTTTTACTTATGCCCTAGTATGGTGGCTGCCCTCCAGTGGGCATATCATGAGGGCTTCAGTTACTAGTAACCTTTTCGTTCATGCTCAAATTCACATTAATTTTGTATCGTTAATCATTGAAGGCTGATTTTCAGCCAGTTGATATGAGACAGTCTTAATAATCTAATCAGTTCTTCTGAATTCTTTCCTTGGTATATCGTGCCTCATTCCTAATCACTCTTTTATTTGATTCTGTTTTCAAATTCTTCTACCATTTCATTCCTGCTATGCTGTGTTCTCTCTTTATTAGAGATGTATGTATAATTTTTCAGACTGCTTTAAGCCATACGGTGTCATACTAGTGAAATTGATAATGTTGTGTGATTCTTTTTCACGCAGAAGTTTCTCCTGATTGCCCCCTTGTGCATCGGCTGGTACTGTCCCTATCCCATACAATTTCAGGGCTTTCCAGTCGCTGTTGTGGTGTAGCTCCATATGTTTGGCCACAGCATTGTTTTTGTCTTTGTTCTTTGTGGCTCATGTGTTCTAGTATTCTTTTCTTTAGTTTGCATATGGTGCTTCTTACTTATTTTAACATGCACGGGCACTCTATTACATAAATTGTGTATTGACTTTTACATGATATCAGTTCCTTGAATCGCTATATTTTTCTGTTGACCATCGTTATCTCCGATATCGGTTTTGCAATCTGGCAGACCTTGCAACTATGGCATTTGATGAAGCCTTTTTTCTTTAACCATGTCTCCTTTAGTTGGCTTGCTTTGAAATGGCTATGTACAAGCCAATCTTTCAGATTCCTCACCCTACGATATGTTATTGTTGGCTGCAAGGTCTGCATAAAGAAGCAACAGAGATGAAGTAAAGGGGTAAGAGCGGAGGAGAAAGAGACAAAAGGGTTGCAGAAAGAAGCTTGAAAGTTACAGAAAGAAACAAAAGATGCCCAGAAAGAAGGAAATAGGTGCAGAAAGACGTTTGAGGGGTGGAGAAAGAGGCATGCGAAGTGCAGAATGAAGCAACAGAGTTAAAAAAGGGGAAGAAGCATAAAGAATCAAAAGAGATGCAGAAAGGGAGACGTGGGATAGAGAGAGAGGCAAGAGTCATACAGAAAGAAGCAACAGAGGTGCAGGAAAATGGATCTGGGATACAGAAAGACACAATAGAGGTACAGAAAGAAGCAAGAGAGTTGAAGAAAGAAACAAAATATGTTCAGAAACAAGGAACAGAGGTGCAGAAAGAGGCAAGAGAAGTACAGAAAGAGTCAAGAGGGGTGCAGAAAGAGAGAAAAAGGGTGCAGAAAGAGGCAAGACAGGTGCAGATAGAAGCAAGAGAAGTTCAGAAAGTAGCAACAGAGGTGTAGAAGTATGGATAAGAGGTCAAGAGTCAGAGAGTTGCAGAAAGAGGAAACAGAGCTGCATAAAGAGACAAGCAAACTGTAGAAAGAGGCCAGAGAGTTGCAAACACAGGCAAGAGAGATGCAAAAAAAGAAAATAGAGGAGCATAAAGAGGCAAGAGAGGTGCAGAAAGAGGGAAGAAGGGTGCAGCAAGAAGCAAGAGGGGCGCACAATGAAGCAATAGAGGTGCAAAAGGAAGCAAGAGAGGTGCAGAACAAAGCAACTGAGGTGTAGAAAGAGGCAGTAGGAGTGCCGAAAACAGCAAGAGAAATGCAGAAAGAAGTCATAGAGGTGCTGAAGGAGACATGAAAAGTGCAGAAAGAGGCAAGAGAGTTGCAGAAAAAGGCAAACATGGTGCAGGAAGAAGCTAGAGCAGTGCAGAAAGAACTAACAGATATGCATAAGTAGGCAAGATTGATACAGAAAGGGGCAACAGAAGTTCAGAAACAAGCAAAATAGGAGCAGAAAGAGGCAAGAGAAATGCAGAAAGAGGAAACAAAGATGAAAAAAGGGGGAAGAGGCAATATGGGTACAGAAAAAGGCAAGAAAGGTACGGAAAGAAGCTAGAGAAATGCATAAAGAAGAACAGAGATGCAGAAAGGGGTTAGTGGGGTAAGTGAAGTATCCGGTTCTCCTGTGCTTAAATCAGTGGATGTGAGGGAGGAAGGACTACTTGATGTTCCTGCAAAATTACTGCCAGGACCCTATTGTTTAAATGTTTAAAATTTTCGCCCAAAGGTTAATATTCTTCCTTCTGCGAAATCAATTGTATCATGCACAAACTTGTGTTTTCTTTGATGAACCACATCTTCATGTTTGTTGATTTGGCATTCTCAGTCATCCTTAAATTTAGACAACTCAGCACTTAATTTCAGAGCATCCAATTCTTTTTCACTTCTTGTAGTTGTTCCTTAATTTTATGTAGGGCAATTTCAATATGTTTCACAAGTATTTTGATTAATGCCAATGATGAGTTTAAGGTATATTCACCCCACTCTTGTAATAGATTATTTGTCGAGTCCAAGTGGCTGGGCATTAACATAATCCTGGGGACTCATTGTACTTCCAAGTATTTCTTTAGAGTTATCATTTCCCATGACCTGTTAATTTCTTTTCTGCTTAGCTTTTCCCACAGTCGTATTTTACTTTTTGTATCTATTTTTCCTGATGTGATTGATTTCTCAGGTTCCTTTTGCAAATTTCCTCTTTCAAACATTGTCTTTAGTTGTTCTTGTATTTTAGCCATCTTGTGACTGTGTTTTTAGTTTGCTCGACTTATTATTTAATGTTTCCTTTTCTTTTCCTGTTGCAAAGGCTTATTATGATGTTTGTTTACTGGCCTGCTGTTTTTGCTGGTACAATGCTGTTGAGGTTTAGCATCAAAGATTAATAGTTTTCTTTTTGAAAAGCTCGTTTGAATTGAAACACTGTTGCTTTTTAAATAACAGACTGCTTTGTGCTCAGTCCCCACCTCATAGCTGATAAATCACAAATGTAACTACTTATTTTACTTGCATGCACAGATTGTTCAAGATTTACGATGATGCCTCCTTGCCTCGGGTTTCAAATCCGGGTCGCCTTCATATACCAGTCAGTCAGTCAGTCAAATTTGCTTTATTCGAGAGAAAACCTCATAAAAGCATGATACATCTAAAACCATATATCCACAATAATGGGTATAAAATGTGGTTACAACCTCCAAAACATTTCCTTTTTTATCCATAGTAGAAAAAAAGAAACAATACTAGAACATAAAAAGATGTAAAATTTAAAAGAATAAAGCATCATGACTTCTCTAGTGTTAAGAGCCATCAATAAAACATCGAAGTTCATATAGTTATAAAACCAGTATAAGTCCAAAATACGAGGTCAAAAACATTCCTTTTCACTGGTGGGAAGAACAGTCTCAACCAACCTACTATTGCACAATAAATTTCCTTCTAATAACCCAGGCCCATCCCAAGAATTTGGCAGCCGCCACTGAAATGGTTGGCAGAGAGCTGGTGCAGATAATTCTTAAAGCCACCTTGCTCTCTCTCATGCCAAGCTGTTTGCACATCGCCCTTAGCCAGACACTTCGGGGGATTGAGTAGGCCCCGCAAACAAAGAGAAGGTGGGCAATGGTCTTGGTGCAGATGTTACAATCTGGGCACACATTAGAATTAGCTTCTGCCCTTCTTCCTGTTAACGATCTAATTGGTAGCGACCCCACTCTAAGTTGGAAGTAAAGCTTCCTGTCCTGAGGCTTAGCTATGATGTCCCTATAGGGCTCCAGGGATGGGGAAGCTTTTACTTCCAAAAAGTGTCCTTCCATAGAGGAGGGATCTGCATCTTTCCAGTTCCGGTGTTCGACCATTTCCCAATACCTTGTTTTTATGATGACTTTGGCCTTGAACTGGGCCTGCTCTGGATTCTCCCATAACTCCTTCATGCCCATTATCTCTAGTGTTTTGCACAAATCCTTTAGCCAGCTTATCTTGTGAAATTTATCGGAATTAATTACATCCAGGAAGCCCCTCGCGTAATGGGCGAGTTCAGGGGTGACCCAAATACGCCGCCAATATAAAATGGGTCGTAATCTAGCCATATCTGATATGGCTTTCCTGCCTATCTCGCAGCGCAGTGGCTTTATGGGTGTACTTTTAGGGAGGCCAATGAGGTTTCGCAGGAATTTGTTTTCAGCAAGCGTTAATGATGTCAAATTGTCAAAGCCCCAAAGCTCTGCACCGTAAAGCGCTGAGCCGACGGCTTTGGCCTCATACACCTGGAGTGCTGGCAAGATTGGTTTGGTCAAAGACTTTTTGTGCTCAGCACTTATAGCACCAGCCTTTTGGCGGAGTTTGAGGGCCGCCTTTTCAGTATGTTTCCCCCACTTCATGCCCTTTGCTATATGGATTACCAGGTAAACAAAGTCCGAGACCATTACCACCCTTTGGCCATCCATAAAAAAATTCCCTTTGAAACTGGCATGAGGATTAAATGTAATGAGCTTCGTTTTAGCTACGTTTACTTCAAGCCCACGATCAACACAGGAGCCCTCAAAGATCTTCAAGGTACGCTGCAGGCCACTAGGGGTTTTAGATATTATGAGCGTGTCATCTGCAAATAGTAGGATTGGAGTTTTCACTCCATCCAGGGTCGGAGGGTCCACAGAACTAGACAACATACGCTCAACTACACCATTAATATACAATGAGAAGAGCGTGGGGGCCATGTCACAGCCTTAGTGTACACCCCGCTCTACCGCAAACTCAGCAGTGACTTGCCCATGCCTCCCCCACTGAATTTTTGCGTAGTTTGACTCGTGCAGTCTTATTGCTAGCGATAGGATTTCCAGTGGCATGCCCATCTCGGCTAGGACTTTCCATAGCAAGGAGCGAGGGACTAAGTCAAAAGCTGCTCGTAAATCAATGAAGGCAGCATAAAGGCTGCCCTTCCCCAACTGCACTACCTTCCAGTGCAGCAACAACATAAACCGGAATATCTGGTCTGTGGTGCTGGTTAATTTGCGGAAACCGGCTTGATAAGGAGATGGGACATTATTTTCTTCTACCCAGACCATGATTTTCGCTAGGGTCTTTTTACCTATCACCTTTTGTACCATGTCTATTAGGCTAATGGGCCTGTAATTCCCTAGTAACATTCATATACTTAAACTTGCGCAGATGATTTCACAAACAATCGTTCATTAATGGGTAGCACATCCCACATTAAATACTTTCCAAAAAGGTTCAGTGGGCTCCGGTGTCTTTGGCGCTTAAATGAAGGTGCGTTACCCTCGCGGTTTGAACCAGACCACTGTAATCTGCCACAATTCCCTCACAGCGAAGAAGAATAGGGTCACACTCCAGAATTTATAAATCAATGGTTAATTTATTCCTGAATCACTTTCAAAGTCCGCAAACACAGACCAACCGACACGTTTCGTTAAGACAGTTAACTTGATCACTGATGTTTGTTTCATACAATGACCTTGAATTTCAAACATTTGTTTTCAAGGAAATGATTTGACCTCATTTCCTGTGAGTGATAGGGTATTTGCCTAATGCCTCCTGGGAGACGTAGTCCCCTAACAATTTCAATTTATAAACATGTGCTAAAAGACTAACAGTGAAAGGATAATATATAGACCGATGATAATTTTTCACATCAGATAATTATTCTGTTTAGTGCACACAAACACAGTGAGTTCAATTCAAACTCGTATTTTTTTCATTTTTGTCAAGTCCGATTTCTGAACACGATATACATTAATGTCCCATGTCCTTATTCCTTCATGAGTATGACATTTTTACTTATGCCCTAGTATGGTGGCTGCCCTCCAGTGGGCATATCATGAGGGCTTCAGTTACTAGTAACCTTTTCGTTCATGCTCAAATTCACATTAATTTTGTATCGTTAATTATTGAAGGCAGATTTTCAGCCAGTTGATATGAGACAGTCTTAATAATCTAATCAGTTCTTCTGAATTCTTTCCTTGGTATATCGTGCCTCATTCCTAATCACTCTTTTATTTGATTCTGTTTTCAAATTCTTCTACCATTTCATTCCTGCTATGCTGTGTTCTCTCTTTATTAGAGATGTATGTATAATTTTTTCAGACTGCTTTAAGCCATACGGTGTCATACTAGTGAAATTGATAATGTTGTGTGATTCTTTTTCATGCAGAAGTTTCTCCTGATTGCCCCCTTGTGCATTGGCTGGTACTGTCCCTATCCCATACAATTTCAGGGCTTTCCAGTCGCTGTTGTGGTGTAGCTCCATATGTTTGGCCACAGCATTGTTTTTGTCTTTGTTCTTTGTGGCTCATGTGTTCTAGTATTCTTTTCTTTAGTTTGCATATGGTGCTTCTTACTTATTTTAACATGCACGGGCACTCTATTACATAAATTGTGTATTGACTTTTACATGATATCAGTTCCTTGAATCGCTATATTTTTCTGTTGACCATCGTTATCTCCGATATCGGTTTTGCAATCTGGCAGACCTTGCAACTATGGCATTTGATGAAGCCTTTTTTCTTTAACCATGTCTCCTTTAGTTGGCTTGCTTCGAAATGGCTATGTACAAGCCAATCTTTCAGATTCCTCACCCTACGATATGTTATCGTTGGCTGCAACGTCTGCCAGATTGCAAAACCGATATTGGAGATAACGATGGCCAACAATAAAATATGAATAATAAAACTGCAGAAATAGGCAAGAACGTTGCAGCAACAGGCAAGAGAGGTGCAGAAAAAGTTATCAGGGCTGCAGAAAGAGACAAGAGAGGTGCACAAAGAGGTAAGAGGGATGAGAAAGAGGCAAGAGGGGTGCAGAAAGAAGCGACAGGTACAGAGAAAATATAAAACAAGTATAGAAAGAGGCAACATGGTTACAGAAACTGGCAAAGAGGTACAGAAATGAGTGAGAACAATGCATTAAGAACAACCAGAGGTGCAGAAGGAAGCAGGAGTGGGTACAGAAAGACGCAAGAGGGGTGCAGAAATTTACAAGGGAGAAGCAGAAAGAAGCAAGAGCAGTACACTAAAGAAAGAACCAACAGAGGTACAGCAACAGGTTAGAGGGGTGCAGAAAGAGGCAACAGAGTTACAGAAGGAGACAAGAGTACTGCAGAAAGAGGCAAGAGAGTTGTAAAACAGGCATGAGAGATGCAAAAAAGATAAAAGAGGTGCAGAAAGAGGCAAGAGAAGTGCAGAAAGAGGGAAGAAGGGTGAAGATATAGGTAAGATAGCTGCATGAAGATGCAAGAGAGTTGTAAAAAAAGCAAGAGAGGTGTAGAAAGAAGCAACAGAGGTGCAGAAAGAGGCAAGAGAGGTTCAGAAAAAGGTACAAGAAGTGCAGAAAGAGGCAACAGATGTGCAAAAGGAGGCAATAGAAGTGCAGAAAGAATCAAAAGAGTTGTAGAAAAAGTCAGAAAAGGTACAGAAAGAATGAGCAAGAGCAGAACAACAAGAAATGACAGAGGTGGAGAAAGAGTCAAGAGGGGTACAGACAGAGACACAAGAAGTGCAGAAAAAAATCGAAAGCGGTGCAGGGAAAGGCAACAGGGTGCAAAAAGAGGCAAGCGAGGTGTAGAAAGAGGCAAAAGGGTGCATGAAGACGGAAGAAGGGTGCAGAAAGAGGCTCGAGAGATACAGAAAGAAGCAACGGAGGAGTAGAAAAGTAAGAAAAGTGAATAAAGAAGCAAAAGAGGTGCAGAAAGAGGCAAAAGAGTGCAGAAGGAAGAAACAGAGGTACATAAAAAGGCAAGAAAAGTGCAGATAGAGGAGAGAGGTGCAGAAACAGGCAAAAGAAATGCAGTAAGAGGGAACATGGTTGCAGACCGAGGGCCCAATTCACAGAATGAACTTAAGACTAAATCCTGTACTTACTACTATTTTGGTATTCACACAATGCACTTAGTACTTTTGGCATTCACAGAATGAACTTACTACTTTCGGTATTCACAGAATGAACTTACTACTTTCGGTATTCACAGAAAAGACATACGACTACTAACTTTACGTCCGCACCCAGGCCGTAATTTCCACCACCGGGCCGGAATATATGGCTCTGCGGCGGGATTTACGATTCCGGCCCGCAAATTCCGGCATTGCATCATAATTCCCGATTCCGGGCCATACTTTCCGAATCCAGGCCGTAAGATACGAATTTTGGCAATTGGTCATGTTAGCCTAGGGTAAACACCTGTCCAAGTGCCTACCATCCACCACCATGGATCAGCTGACACACTGCAGCCAATGGCAGCCAATTGCTCCATTTTGCCATGATGAATGTTGCCAGTGCCTACCATCCCCCACCACACTCCAGCTGAAGCCAATTAACACTAATTGACCAGCACCACAAAACACATAAAAGCAGCACACATTGAAGGAACAGGCTTGGCCACACAGAGTTTGTGTCCACAGCGTTCACATTGCCACAGAAAATGGAAACGAGGAGAAAAAGAAACTTTACTGCAGAGGAGACCACCATGCTTGTGGAGTTCATAGTCAGGCACCACAAACGCCTATATGGACTCCCACCTTACTGCACCAGTGGGACACAGAAGGCAGCCCTATGGCAGCAGTTAGCCACTGCTGTCTCAGCATTGGGGGCGGAGAGGTGCACACTACAGGACATACAAAAAAGTGGCAGGATGAAAGGCAGAGGGTGAAGGAGAAATACTCCAGGATCGAATTACGCAGGATCCTCCCTGCTGCATACCCTGGAACCCGCATCTGTCTCACCCCACTGGAGGAGGATATCCTCACAACAATACACCCCCACTTGGTCTGTGGGATGCCTGTCAGTGACAGCCGCTACGTGCTAACAGGTATATGGAATGCAAAGAAAAAGTGCATGAAAAGACTGTCTGTGTTACACTGTCATTGTGTGTAAGGAACTTGTCCAAAGTATATATAAAAATATAGTCAGTCAGAGACTCATGTGTCACCCTCTATGTAGCACCACAAGTCCCAGAATCCTGTGCATTAGAAAAGGCTAATCCCTCCCCCCTTTTGAAAACATGGGCACAGTACTGCTGCCGTACATTCACAACCCTGCTAAGTAGCAATTGACAAATATTAGCAGGGAAACGCCAGTACCAATGTGACATGCAATTCAACTCTTGCACAAACACGGATGTGTCGCATTTACATGGCAGTGCACTATGGAGCAGGGATAGACAGATGTGTGTTGAATTTGATGGTGTTTGGGGGGCTTTTCTGGAGTCGTGTCGCAAGAGCAATGCAACTCCAATAATGTCCATCGGCTGTCCATACCTAATGTGCTGCGCCACTCCTTACGTCTGCTTCAAACAGGCGTAAGGTTGTGTCGCAGCGGCCTCTAAAAAGTGACTCTGAAATCTTGTAGATTTCACTGAATCACTTTTACGTGGCATATCCGAAAGGAATGCCTACCCTGCCTACATCAAAGCTGATGCAGGTTCAATATTGTGCAGGGCCTCACAACGTGATGCTTCAACATAGATGCGTCATGTTGCGAATAATTCTAAATGTGTCGTCTGTTGTACACCACCGCTGTGTCACAGAAGTGATGCAACAGCAGTGTAAATCTTATTCAAGGGGCTTGTAAACCTGCCTCAAGTTCTCCAAGAAGTTCATCACCCTGTGCCAGCCTAAATCACAAAGCAGAAGGTGAGAGAATCATCAGATCAATATATGTCATACACATATTCTGTGGTCCATTTTCCACTCTGCCAAGCCATTACATCCCCAATACCCACTGCTCCTTCCTGCCCCATCTGTGGCAGTTCTTCACAACACTGTTAGCACGTAGAAGATATGGGGAATTCCCTGAAAAGTTCCACAAGCACATTTCCCATTTGGTTACTTTTCTCTCTTCTCACCCATTGACACAGCCAGCCAGAGCACAGACAACTGCAGTAGTAGAGGTCAATGCATCTTCGGGGAGGAATCGACAATGTAGAGAGGAAGGCACGACAACCTCACTAACTGGTAAGTCAAACTGACCAGGAGATGGTCAGGATGCATACATTGTCAGGAGACGACAGAGGGACAAATAGTGCCCACCTATGAAAGTCAACCAGAGATGCAAAATTTGCTTCATTACAATTTGAGTTGTCAATGGACATTCACCTTTACCATACGACATTTGTGAACAGCAAAAGACAAAATATAAAATGTCTTGGCCCATCATACCTTTGTAATTGTGGTACACAACATGTATTTCACCAACAGTTCCAGACCGGGGAATCCAATCCTGTAATCGAGTGCCCCAACTAGTCAAACGTATGTGCCCATTATATTGTAATAGTGTCTGTAGACCTAATCAAGAAATCCTATTTGCACAGATATGGAAATGATGAACAAGCAGTGAGATACCAGTCTCAGTAGTATTGACAATGCATCCACTGTCCAACTTCAATTCTTTCCAATATACATTAAAGTGCACAGTCCACACAGCTGGTCATGTACTGCTTACATTGGATGGATTATTTTTTGAGCATAAACAAAACACGATAGTGGACCTTACCTCTTGATTCTTAGGCATGCAATTGTGATATAGATAGCATCAAGGTAGTGGGCCCATTCTAAGTTATATGTGGGATCACTCATTACATTATGTATGACACACTTCTGCAACGGTGGTGCCCACAACTGCTTGTGCTCGTCCTTTGTGCCAGAAATTGAGTGCATCACATGTGGCAGCAGAAATGTAAAGTTGCAAAACACACTTATCATTGTAGGTACAATGTGGTCCTCCCAGAATCAAAGATACACACTGTTCAGGGACCACACACTGCTCCAGTGCTGGGCCAAGGTAAGTCAACCTGGCTGAATGCTCATTAATTGGGCCTTTCACCTCTACCTTATGTATTGTACAACACTGTTGTCCTGCATCACAATCTGTTCACATATGGCATTTGAACACATGGCAGATCAGACCCTGGTGGCAAATGAGAGACTGACACAAAATGCATGCCAAGTGAGTGCAGAATGGACATACAATAGAACAATGTGTCATATGAACTGATCAACACACAACAGACTTGCAATTCAATGATAGGATAAATCCCTAGAAAAATATACATGGTTAAATCAAAATGAAATTGGTATGGCTGAGTCACACACTGATGCCAGTTGTGTACCATTGAGATGGGTGTAGGGGCTGCTAAGGTGACTCTTCATGCAGTTACACCTGCAAAATGAATTGGCTGAAGAGCAACATGTTAATACAGTGCAGGCGGAAAGCCTCAAAGCTTCTCACATTATATGCAATGAGTGATCATAACCAAATGTTATTTTCTGCTTTCCCCCTTCTATCACATTCACATGTATAGGTGAGTGGTTGACATATGAGGTTTGGATGTCTGCTGCACAAAACACCATCCGTTGTCAACTAAGTAGTACCATGATGTTGGAAATAGACTATCGGAACAGAGGACACTCAAAGGATGGACATTAGAAATCTATGTTCTCTTATTCAAAAATGAACTGAGTGATCTCATGGGAAGGGAAGCACAAATGAGCAACATCATGTCCGTGACAAATGCACATCTCACACATGAACTCCTTTCTGACTTGTTAACAGACAACATTACACTCATGAAACATGTTAGTCTTAATGGTAAAGGTGAAATCAGTGTGATGCGGATGAGTCCGGGTCATTTATCCCCTTCCTTGAAATATCAGTAACCTTCTTATATAAGTTTGTCAGTTGATGTGTCATCTTATTGATGTCAATGCTGCATGGATGTAACAGCTGGCAAATTCTGCATATGAGGAGGTGCCCACATATAAAGTCAATGAGGTAAACATGCTGAACATTGTCCTTGATTGTCCGCAAATGGTTATTGTGAATGACATGTTGGCTCATAGCTACAATCTGTTGTACTTAAATATGGACAGGTATGTCTCATCACAGGTGCTGACAGGATGATATCACTGCAGCGGACAACATCCCGGGGGATGCATGACATCCTGGCTGCAGCAGTGCAACCCTCGTGGGCCTGTCCTTCAGGTAAATCTGGCATGAGGTGTGTCACTAGCTTTGATTACTCCCTCTCTTCATTGAATCAACAGTTGTTGTTTACAAAGTAAAATACAAATCAGGAGTGTCACATGTGCCTGTCTGTCAATTAGTGAAGCAGATCATTGAGAATGTTGTCTCTACCCTCTACAGCTATGTCTACAACATCTATGAGGAGACAGGTTCAGCAGGATACACCAGGGGGGAACGCGAAGGGACAGAGAGTTGTGGCTGGAGCTGGTGAGTTTGCTAGTATTATTTACATCTCCGTGTAACACCTCAGTGTTAAGGTGTGAGCGGTCATTTGTAGTGGTACCCTAACCAGGTCTCATGAACCTCATCTGCTGATGCAAAGTACAGTTAATACAACCCTGGTGTTGCACCACATGTAATACCAGTACATTCACTAATACGGTTGCAACCTCTGTGTTTCGGATGATGCTGAGGGAGAGGATGACAGACTGACGACCAGTGCTGGCTGACAGGGAATCAGAGGGAAGAATCCCCTGATCTCCCGGCAGTAATGTCGGCAGCAAGTCATGCTCAAGAGGAGGAGGAAGATCATGAGGACGTTGACTTTGAGGATTATGATGACCACATATCCATCCACTCCGTGGATGACGATTCTGATGTCACGGCATCACATCTTCCACCAAGCAACGTTCGTCAGCCTCCTCCCAAACAAACAATACCAAGTCCTCAGCATAGATCAAACCAGCCACCGCTCCCACACATCCAATCACAGACATCACTCCCTCACAGCCCTCGCGTCCTGGACCGACATGGTAGTTCCCCTACCCGCTCTTCCCTACGCAGTGTATCCTTGACATTATCTACACTATCTGTGGAAAGTACCAGCCCTGTTGTGGTGCAGGTATCCCCTGGGCACCCTTCTCCTGCCCACAGTCTTCCACCTGCCAGCCCCCTGGTGTTGGACCTGCTCATCTCATCCCTGGCAGACATCTGCAGAGGGGGCCTGCACCTGGCGATGGTGGGCAGTGGGAGCAGGACTTCTTCGAACAGCAGGCAGATGTGAGGTAGGACATTCATGCAATAGGGGCTACCCTGTCAGACATGTCTGGTTCCCTGCAGGACATGGTCCAATTCCCTCAGGTGGTGGACAGGGTGAGCCAAGCTGTGGATAGGATGGATAGAACTTGGCAGGACATGTCCAGGCGTATGACAGTCCTAATATCCATCCAAAGGGAAGAGAGTGCAAGACACCATGCCTTTGCCATGAAGAAGATGGAGGGCATAGTGAGAGTGATCCAAAGTCTCCCTTCGCGGCCAACACAGGGAGGGGAACAATCATTTCTACCTGCAGGACAGCACTTCCACACACCTGTACCACCAACTGCACAGCACCACAGCAAAGGTACACAAACACACCGGTATCCTGAACAGGCACCCCCACCACCCCACCACCCACTCCACCTGCACAACCACCACCAACCCCTGTACAGTCACTCCCACCACCCCCACCACCTGCAAAACCACCACCAACCCCTGTACTGTCACTCCCACCACCTGCACAACCACCACCAACCTCTGTACAGTCACTCCCACCACCTGCACAACCAGCCCTTGTCCAGGCACAGACACCAAATGTGCAGACAGCATCTGCACCTGCACTTGTAGATCACCCTGTGCAACACCCACACACACACGTAGGCAACAAGCTCAACCTGACCCCTCACAACATTCATCACCCCAAAAATGGTGGGGTCACAAACACAATCGCCAGTGACATTCACGTGGTCAATTTGTCTTGAAGTCCTTAGGTGTATAGTGAAAATAAGATCTACAAAAGTAATATTCTGTTGTGTATCATGTCATGTCTAACGATGTAGGCATGTGTGTGCGTGTATTTGAGACACAGTTACAAGTGTAACCCATCATTGCAACACGCTATTATGTGCATAGCATATGACTCACAAAATATGTGTCCATATTAGGAAGCAGACATTCAAAATGAAGTCAAACAAGTTAAACTAAGTAGAATACCTCAAAGCTATTTATGTAGGAACAGAAAATAACCGTCCGTTTGGAAGGAAGAAAGAAAAACAAATGATGATCTTAAAGCAGAAGGAGAAGGAAACTTGGATTGGGGTGGGGCAAAAAAATATATAATACGTCCGAGAGCATCAGGAAAACCAGCCTATTTACAAGGGGAAAATGAAATCTTTGTCCTCAACAGTGTCTCAGTCAAAAAGTCAAGTGTCCTTCTGGAGATCCTCCAGGACCACATGTCTAGATCCTCAGTGTCCGATGCAGGCACACGGCTGGCTGGTGCAGGAACAGGCACCACATGGGATCATGACACACGAGGAGTACGGGGGAAACAGTGTGGGGCAACGGACAGGGGGAAACATTGACGGTGTTATGGGAAGAGATTTGGGAGACAACAGACCACATGGCTGCGGTAAGAGACTGGACATTGGTGGTGAGGTTGTCCAGAGATCGGACAAGGTCTGCTCGCATCGTGCGTATCTCTAGATACACTTGTAGAATGATGTGAGCGGACATGTCTGTTTGACCCTCAACCATCCAACTCAAGTCCCTTGGCACAGCCACAGGAGGAACAATACCGGGAGCGGCCTGGGGGGGACAGGAGGGATGTGGTTCCTCAGTTCCAGAGCTGATGTGTTCGGCTTGGGAGCTAAGAGGAGGGGATGGAGCTGGAGCGCCCAATGGCATGGGGGACTCTAGAGGTAGGAAGGGGCTGATGACAGGCCCAGATTGAATGTTGGCCTACCCCTTCAAGAGCCAGTGGTGAAGAGTGTGTGGGAGAGTGGCTCTCCACCGCGTCATGGTCAGAGGTGTCCGGTCCTTCCCCCCCACCTTCAATGTCGACAGTCTCCACCCGGAACATAGCACCAGAGTCATGTTCTTCCCCATCCCGGGTGGGCGCAATCCCCTTGCCTCCTGATGTTGAGGTCTCCTTTTCCTCCACTTCTTCCTCGCTGGTGGAAAGAGGGTGTAGCCGCTGGCAAACTGATGTCCTCCTGCTCCGGACCTGTTTCTGCAGTTCTTCTGTCCCTCCAGCCGCACCTGCAGAAATGTAAGCAAAATCCTGATGCTGTGGTTGTTTCATGCAGGACGAGACACATACCTAGACGAGCCAAGTTCAGATTTTGTTCTCCTCTGATCACACTCTTCAAGCAGGTGCAGGGTTTTGACGCAGCCTGGCCCTAAAAGTGACTAAGTGAAGCCTTTTACCGAGTTGTCATGAAGAAACTACAACTCCCAAAATCCCCTACCAAACTAGCAATCAGTGTCCCATTCGTTCTTCCATACCACCAATGATTAGACAACCCAGAACATGGACTTAGAACACCTCAGGTAAAGTGGAACACATGAACACTCTTTCGTTATACTATCATACAGTCCAAAACGAGGAGTAAATGAAGACACGTGCAAATTTGAAATATTTATTTCTAATACCGTGTTCTCAAGCGCAGTATCTTAGCTAATAAAAGCAAACATGGTATAAGCAACATGGTTATCAGCATAGTTACTGTTCCATAAAATACAAAGGGAGAAAGCATGTTAAAGTGCTAAAGGGAAGAAGGCTAAATTGTACCTCAGTCTTACCCTCCCTTGCTAGTATATTATATTATATCTACAGAAGGTCTCTTTGGGCCCCATCCCTCTGGTCCTAGTAGAAATGGTTCACATCATTTTCTATACCAGCTCTCTGCATGCGAATGTTCTCCAAACTGCGTGTGCATGCTCTGCGCAGTGCATTATTAAACATGCCATAATCAGAGGTAGCCGCAGCTGCATATGTGTTATGTCTAGAGTGTGCGCTGATCAGACCGAACAACAACCACTGTGTTGAAATAAGCTTGAAGGCCTCGGCACTCACTGTTCAGACATAGCTTACCAAGCAAGGCTGATACTGTAGGAAAACATTATTCTTGTGTGAAGCAATATATTGTGCTAGATTCTAAACATTTACAATATTGTGTGCCGTGTGCAAAAGCAGCAGAGAGGAAAAATGGTGTTCAAACCTCTAATAAGCTCATGATAATTTAACACAGTGTAAAGGCAAAGCCCATCTCCATGACACCCTCCCTTGATCCGAGCACGGATAAGATAAGATAAGAGATGGGGCAAATTTTGGAATGCAGAGTTCAAGAACGACAGTCAGGACCAGTCTCAAATTTGCGCAAGGGGAAAAAAAATTAGAGCAACAAGACCTCTGTCCCTCTGGGCCGGCCACCCCCACGCACCTCGCACACTCCTCGTGAGTGCGACCAGGCTGCCCCTTGTTCCTTCTAGTGCCGCCGCTGCCCGCAGCCGGGACCCTGCCAGCTGTGACCCTGTGACCCGCTGATTGCTGCCCTTGCCCCGCCTGCGCCGCGCTGTTATCGCGTTCCATCTGTCTCTCCTTTGTGCTTCTGCTCCTGGTAAGGTTGTACCTCTGTGACTCCGTCGTTGTATCCCCCGGTGTACTGTCAGCCCCCTGTTTTATTTTCTGTATCCCCGTTCTGGTTAGTATTGTAGTTTTGTCAGCCCCCTGTTTTATTTTTGTATCCCCGTTCTGTTTAGTATTGTAATATTGTTCCCCTGTGTTTTCGGCGCCCCCGGCCCCTGCTGTGCTTCCCGCCACCTCCCCGCTCCCCGCCCCTCACCTCTGCAGCCCTCCCCATTCGCCGCCCCGCTCCCCGCCTCCCAGCTGCCCCTCCCTCGCTCCGCCCCCCCACTCTCCACATATGGCAGAGTGGCCTACGCGCAGCGTGCACGCGCAGCGGGCGCGCCGATTAAGCGCCGAAGGTGCGCCAAAGGTAAGCCCGTCTGCGCCCGTCCGCGCCTGGACCGCACCCAGCGCCAGGGCCCCTGGCCCCCACAGCCGGAAGACGACCCGCCGGACCTACAACGCCACCGAACTCAACGCACTCAACACCGGCCGATCCCCGGGGTGCTACCGAGCAACACCGAGACGCTCCCACGGACCCTTCAGCTGCCACTCCTGCAAGTTCACCTGCAACCGGATCCACGCCACACCAGCACCCACCAAGCCGAACACCAGCAGCACCCACCTGAAGTGCATCATGCTCAACACCCGCTCCGTCCACAGACACGCCGTCGAGCTCTGGAGCCTGCTCGACACCACAGCCCCAGACGTCGCCTTCCTCACGGAAACCTGGATGAACGCCTCCTCAGCGCCCGACATTGCCATCCCCATCCCAGACGGCTACAAGATCATCCGGAGTGACCGCGTCAACCAGACCGGAGGAGGCATCGCCATTATCCACAGGAACACCATCCGCATCACGACCAACACCGTTGACACCCTCGCACCCGCCGAACACCTGCACTTCCAGATCCACGTCAACCCCAAGACCACCCTCAGAGGCACCCTCATCTACAGACCCCCGGGACCACGCACACAATTCAGCGAAGACATCGCCGACTTCATCAGCCCACACGCCCTCCCCTCCGCCGAATACATCCTCCTCTGGGACCTCAACTTCCACCTGGAGAACAACAACGACCGCAACACCACCACCCTGCTGGACAACCTCGCCAACCTCGGACTCAAGCAATTGGTGACCACCCCCACCCACTACACCGGACACACACTCGACCCGGTCTTCTCTTCCAGCAAGGACATCGCCTTCAGCCACGCCACGGGACTCCACTGGACGGACCACAGCTGCGTCCACTTCAGCTTCAGAAGGACCACGCTCCACCATCACCAGCAACAGGTTCCCCGCAGAAGCTGGAACAAGATCACGGCAGACCAGCTCGCTACTTCCCTGAGCAAGAACCCTCCCACCAGCACAACGAACCCCAGCCAAGCAGCCACCAACCTCACGAAATGGATCAGCGACTGCGCAGACGACCTGGCCCCTCTGAAGACCCCACCGAACAGACCCGGCAGCAAGAAAGCCCCATGGTTTAACGACGAACTCAAGAGCTCCAAGAAGAACTGCAGAGCACTTGAGAAAACCTGGCGCAGAGACCCAACACCGGACAACATGACCGCCCTCAAGCTCGCCACCCGAAAACACCACCAACTGATCCACGCCACCAAGAAAACCGCATTCAAGGAACGACTGGACAACAACGCACACAACAGCAAGGAACTCTTCAACATCGTGAAAGAGCTCTCCAACCCCAACGCCGGAAACAACGACATCACCCCTTGGCAAGACCTCTGCAACTCCCTCGCCTCCTACTTCCACAACAAGATCGCGGACATACACAACAGCTTCAGCACTCAACCGATGCACGCCACTACCGAACCACCGCACCCCACCACCACCCTCCGCGCCTGGACCCCGATCAGCACCGAAGACACCATCCGCACAATGAACTCCATCCACTCCGGATCTCCAACAGACCCCTGCCCTCACCACGTCTTCAACAAAGCCGACGCTGTCATCACACCCCACCTGCGGGACATCATCAACACCTCCTTCGACATCGCCACCTTCCCGGAAAGCTGGAAGCACGCCGAACTCAGCGCTCTACTCAAGAAACCATCAGCCGACCCCACCGACCTCAAGAACTACCGCCCCATCTCGCTGCTCCAGTTTCCGGCAAAAGTCATCGAGAAGACCGTCAACAAGCAACTGGCCGCCTTCCTCGAGACGAACGGTTCCCTCGACTTCTCGCAGTCTGGCTTCCGGGCCAACCACAGCACCGAGACCGCCCTTATCGCAGCTACCGATGACATCCGAGCCCTGCTCGACAACGGAGAAACAGCGGCCCTCATCCTCCTGGAACTCTCCGCGGCCTTCGACACTGTCTGCCACCGTACCCTTGTACAGCGCCTCAGCAATGTCGGAATCCAGGAGAAGGCACTGGAGTGGATCATCTCCTTCCTCGCCGGAAGGACACAGAGAGTCCGCCTCCCACCATTCAGATCGGAGGCAACCGAAGTCATCTGCGGCATTCCTCAAGGCTCCTCGCTCAGCCCAACACTCTTCAACGTCTACATGAGCCCCCTCGCAGCCATCGCACGCCAGCACAACCTCAACATCATCTCCTATGCCGACGACACCCAGCTGATCCTCTCCCTCACCAACGACCCCGCCACCGCCAGAGCCAACCTGCACGAAGGGATGACAGACGTAGCCAAATGGATGTTGAACAGCCGCCTGAGACTGAACTCGGACAAGACGGAAGTCCTCATCCTGGGATCCTCACCCTCCGCCTGGGACGACTCCTGGTGGCCCCCCGCCCTGGGCAGCGCACCCAAACCAACAGACCACGCACTCAACCTGGGCTTCATCCTGGACTCCTCCCTCTCCATGACCAGACAAGTCAACGCCGTCTCCTCATCGTGCTTCAACATCGTGCGCATGCTACGTAAGATCTTCCGATGGATCCCCACCGAGACCAGGAAGACGGTCACCCAGGCCCTCGTCACCAGCCGTCTGGACTACGGCAACTCCCTCTACGCCGGAACCGCCGCCAAACTCCAGAAGATACTCCAGCGGATCCAGAACACCTCAGCATGACTCATCCTGGACATCCCCCGCCGCAGCCCAATCTCCGGACACCTGAGAGACCTGCACTGGCTCCCGGTCAACAAGAGAAACACCTTCCGGCTCCTCACCCACGCACACAAAGCCCTACACAACCAAGGCCCAGGATACCTCAACAGCCGACTCAACTTCTACGCTCCCAAACGCCAGCTCCGATCGACCAGCCACGCCCTCGCCACCGTCCCCCGCATCCGAAGAGCCACCACAGGAGGAAGGTCCTTCTCCTACCTGGCCGCCCAGACTTGGAACTCCCTCCCGACCCACCTCCGCCTGACCCAGGACCACCTTGCCTTCAGGAAGCAGCTCAAAACCTAGCTGTTCGAGCAGTAGCGGACCCCCCCCCCCCCCCAGCGCCTTGAGACCCTCCGGGTGAGTAGTGCGCTATATAAATGCCTTGATTGATTGATTGATTGAAAAAAAAAACCTTATAGTCCGATAATTGTTCAAATCAATAAATGTAGCCATAGGGCATAGTGAAGTCAATAAGTCTGGGCCAGAGAAGAAAATACATTTTTTTGAGGCTCGATAAAAAGTAAAAAATATCCGATGTCCAATAAATGTCCTCGTTCATGGAGAGAGAGAAGCGATGACACATCTCATTCCAACAATGAATATGCAAAATATGCAGCAACAGCTTTCAACAGGAAGTCACTGTTCTCATCTGAAAACATTTCAGCCATCCAATTCAACAAAGGGAAAGAACATACATGTTCCTCAATTACGGGAGCCTCTAGCACCAGCAGAGGACAACTCGGTGGGTTTTCAATGAAGCTGTATGCCAAGAAATCTTGCGCCGCTGCGAACACATTCCAAAGACCCAGAACTCCATGCATCGCCGCAAAGGCCATAATCCCTACGCCAGAACAAAGCAATTCATGAGCAACTAAGGGGCTCATAAGCTGATCATAATCCACATCGGGAGATACCGTATTGCAGAGACACAAATCCAGGGCCCAGTTGAAATCGCAACTCAGGCAATGAAAGACAGGCTGGACGCATGTAAATTAGGAAAATCAAAACGATAATTCATAAGCCGCACTCAAAGTAGCAAGAGGCAGCGCTCCGTAATACTCAAGCATTAGGTTGCGGAGCAGCACCAGCTGTGACAGCTGTTCTTGTAACACAGGACGTGCATCCATTTTGAAATAAACAAAGCAGTAAAAGAACGCCTGCAGCCAGAGCTAGCAGTAAGGGAAATCCACCAAATAGGCTGCAAAAATCGAATGAAAAAATGTTGGGAACAAACCAAATATAGTTTGAAAAGAAGTCTCAAGGCCACTGCTCACAACTTAAAAAAAGTGTGCCAGCCCTGTGGTGGAGAATGCATTAAAGATAGTGTGAATTAACTCACCGAAATGCAAGGGCAAATCAGTATTTAATAAAGCATGTACCTCTGTGCGGGTGTTTGCCACGTGAAGGAAGAATGTCTCACAAGCAGATGTGACAGCAACTTCTTTCTGGGAGAATAGACCTCTTATGCGACTCATCTTGTTGAACTCTGCTTTCAAGGTCGGAATTGTGGGCCAGATGGAAACATCAAGCTTCCCATGCGGAGGAGGATACATTACATTTTTACAGCAAACCACACGCTCACTGACAGTAACGACATAAGCAATTCCCGCTACTAACCCGTAACAATCCTCATGATTTAAAAGTAAATAATTCCCGTTTGCCAGTAATGTGAATGTGGGTACGATAGCAGGCACAGGTGTACCTTACAAAATGCAGGCTAAATTCATCTCATTCCGGTTACAAGAGCCATGTAATTGGATATGTCTACACACCAATGAGTGATCTGGTGTTTCAGTGCAATCTTCACCATTTAAATAAACTTCCTTACCCTCCCTAAGGCATCTATAGGTAAATGGCAAAGTACTTCCTAGAAGCCTCGAACTTGAATAGAGGAAACAGGAGAGTTAATAACCCATGGATAAGCCAAGTTGCTGAATTGGCCTCATCCACTGAAAATGGTAAAGGTTCTCACGTTTCAATGTGTAACAGAGAAAGAGTTGCATCTTTCATTGACATTAAACGTTGCTTGTCAGTCAAATTAAACGGGGAAAACAATGATGACGTGTTCATGCAGTGCCATGGCACTTCTCCAGCTTTCAAGGTTTGCAAAGTCCATACAAACTGCATAATGGAATATAATTGATTTTGACCATGGTACTAAACAGACACTTCATACTGCACAATATCAACAACAGATGATACAATATTGTCTAATATGTAAATGTGAGAAAAGAGCGTGTTAATGCTGTTATCTACAACTGCTAGCACTTTCTCTAAATTAGCCTGATCTATAGCTCTAATGTGGGTAGCTGCCTCAATCTGGGATATTTTCCAGACTTCGTTGTAAATAGCATATATACATCTTTTAGATCTACCGTTGTATGAAATCATTCAGATCAACATCGTCAGTCAGATTAGATAAATGCAGCTTAGCTGACGCCAAAGTAGAATGTTTGAGCCAAATTTGCCTACAGGATAGGTAGTCACTGAATGGCCACTTTCAAAACGGGGATCCACCCTGACCTGTGTAAAGCCATGAGCCAAACCCAGAAAACGATGCTGGCAAGAATCAGCACTTCTGTGCCAGAGCAACCAACCCTTGGGATCCAAACTGGATATGTTAAATGAAGAATTCAGCAACAGACTTTTTAACTCTCAGATCGAAAATTTAGTAGCATTATCCCAACCGGAATATTCTTCTAAGTCTGAGAAAGAAGGAGCATTTAATTATTTTTTAGTAGTAGCCAATCCAAAGCAAGTTGTCTGTGAAATTGTAGAATTCAAGAACAACATATGGTTCGGGATGAGGCATGCACGATGCAAAGCCTCAGTGCCTTGCACTTGCCTGGTCTTAGAACCCCAAACAGATTTAAGATCAATGGTATCCTTCCACAACTCGTAGCCCCCAACAGCCAGTTGGTCTAGAAAGGACTATGAATACAATAATTTTCTGTCGGTAAGTCTAACCTTGGATGTGGACTTTTCGGTCATCTTAAAATAAAATGCATTGGGATTTGACTGATTAAAATCGGTAAAATAAGTGAACCTTTTCAAAAAGGAAGCATACATGCTTTGTACAGGAGCTGGATAGTGTTGCCATTGTGTATAATTTACAGCGTTCCTCCTGGTATTAGCTTTATGCAGGTAGTGATTGCCAAAATGTTGGTAACAACACAAATCACCGTAATTAGCAGACTCTAAATACAAATCTTCAGCATCGAAGGCAGCATAATATTTCAAATCAGAAAACAAAGCTTCTACAGCCTGAACATCCCAATCATCAGAACGTATATTTTGTTTAATCACATCCCCCATAGAAATTCTAAGCACATTACGGACATTTATAACTTCAGTGGGCCCATGGATTAGAAATCGAACAGCATCCCATACAATCCAATCTAACACAGGCCAAGCAGTGATAGTATCAAAAGCCAGGTCCCTCTTCAATCTGTGTGATGAGGAATGGGGAACCAATGTTCCATTGATATGTTGAATGCATGTTCTCTCCTCGACATAGTGTCCATTGACAAGTCAAAAAAAATACACCACAAAGCCAATTGACATGAATAGGTAAATTGAAAAAAGCACCAACCAAATGTAGGTCCAAGGTGGAATCAAAAAATGTTTTTTAAACAGTGTTGCCAAAACAGAAATGTGTGAGAGTCATTGTCAAATAAAAATCTTTTTTATTTTTTTTAATTTTTTTTTTAATTTTTCTTTCGTCCTCATACATGCCACCAGTAGATATTATCTCTAGATGAGCTTTCTCCAGGCCGCTAACACTTCTGTTCTTTTCCGCCCAAGTGTTATGGAAAGCCTTAGGAGATTGCCCAGAAGTAGGTCAATACCAATCCAACTCCCGATTTCGATGTTGTTTACCTCTTTGGGAGGATCGGACCATTAACCTCTGGCATAATCATTGGACTCATAAATTTCATTTTTCACACCATAGGTTTAATGCTGACCACAGTTTAGTTGAATTAACACCACCACACAACAAATCAAAACGACTTATATACATAATATTCCTTAGACAGTCGGCAAATTTTGGAGGACATACTGATTTCCACTCTCTGCAGATCTCTCTCCTAGCAATAACAATTACGTAAAAGATAAACTGCGTAATATGACTATTTGTGTTATAATCTTGTGAGAGACCAAAAAGTATTAATCTAGGGCTATAATTTATTGGAATTGATAGTACCTCCTCGAGAAACTCTCAAACTTGCCTCCAATATGTGGCTATTGCTGGGCATTCCCCAAACATATGGCCATCGTCCGCTGCTGAAGATTTACATCTTGGACATAAGTATTCTTCAGTTGAAAATTTAGATAGTTTCGCGGGTGACCAATATGCCCTGTATGACGTAAAGAGATGGTTTCTTCGCAAATTTGAAGGTTTTATGATTTTTTGGGATAGAAAGAAGGAATCTTTCCAAACCTTTGGGAAGTTACCTTCGATCTGTACAGAAGAATTGCCCCATAACTTAATAATTTCCGCTTCGTGGTTGTCCCTTCTTCCCACTAGGATCCTATACCATAGCGCAGTCTCACCCTTCCATCCCTTATCTCTGCGGATTGATTCGAAAATGGGGCTCTCCTCCTCCCGGGACCAGGTCTGATTTCCCCACCAGGACGACAATTGATAAAATTTAAATCTAGTCAGCGTTCCTCTTGTTAGATTTGATAGGGATTCCCAATTCAATAGAGATGAGTTAGTACATAGATCTCCCCAGTTGGCCTTACCGGCTATTTTCAATGGAAGGGCAAGTTGATCCTGTAAACATTCCGGAGTGCCAGGAGAGTCCCATAAAATAAAAATCTTGATTCTGTAGCCAAACTAGTTTGCAAATCAGGCATCGATAAGTCAGTGGGGTAAGTGTAGTCAGTTTCATCAAGGTGAGTACCAGGCAGTAAACTCAGTAAAGGACTTGAAACTGCAGGCATCTCGAGGGCAACATCAGGCCTTGGAGCAGAAGCCTGGGCTAAACAGAATTTCTCAAAATCGAAGGACATGAGACTGCAGTGTCATACTAAAAAGAATCGGCCACTCTGTGTATTTTGACTTGTCAATGGAGATATACCTGTTTTCTTTACGACCTGGAAGTGGTGGTAAAATGACTGTTCTTGTGCCCTACACTCCAAGCACTGTAACTGGAGCTCGATAAGAGGGACCAAATTCTTTCTTGTTTTCGATCTTCTCTCGAACCAGTTCTCCAACTTGGGGTAGCCAGCCAACTACCGGAATCTGCAACACAGCTTCGGATGTGCAGGGCAAATGTTCCTTTGCAAGACCATCTCTCGTCTTTTTAGATCCTGTAAAACATTGCAATATTCATCTACGTCAAAGCAGGCAGCGACAGCCGCCTGGTCTAGACCGTCAAGGTCCGGGACGAACATCTTGATACCAAAGAGCATTTCGTATGGGGTCCGCCTACCCAGAGACCTTCTAGGGAGATTATTAAGGGCACGCTGCATGCTATTGAGGTGGGCCAGTCAGTTCCTGCCAGTGCCTATAACCCTAGCTTTCAAAGACTGATTTAAATCATGGTTCATTCGTTCCACAACACTATTACTCTCAGGTCTGTATGGAGACGAAAACTTGCCTTGGACCCCCAATGAAGCCATGGCATCCTTATATGCCTTAGAGGCGAAAGCAGGACCCTGATCCGAATGGAAGGTACCACAGGCAAAAATCCCTACAAAGACACGCAAGTCTCTTATGACAGTTCACAAATAAGTGTGTGCATGAATCAACTGCTACTAAGATGTACTTATGTGCAGTATCAGAAGAAAAAGGACCGCAGTGATCTAAATAAACACAACCAAGTGGTTTATTAAAATGTACAACTGTGTCTGGGGTGGACGCGCATCAGTGGAAGGTTTAATCTGCTGGCAAATATAACATTGAAGGACATAATCGCGCGTCTGTCTGTACAGTCCCGGTTAACAGAGATACAGTAGCCGAGACGCCTGCATGCGCAGACGCAACACCTTCATGGGCAGCTGTAATCAGTGTGGACCTGTGGTCTGCATTGGGAATTAACCTTTCACCAACGTCCGGTATTTTTACATAAGGAACTTTATCAGGACTTAAGTGGTATGAATACTTTAAAGGGAACCCCTTAGGATATTTACTTCCCTTCTCAGTCACGGCTACAGCCGCCAAGATATCATCATCAATCTTACTCTTGGAATATGTAACTGCCGCAACCAAATATGTCGATACTGCTGATTACGCGGCCTCATCGGCCAAAGAATTGCCAACAGCTTGAACTCCCAGCCGTTGAAGTGTGAATTACATACACGAGTGACAACTGCTCTTTAGGCTCAGCCACTCGGACCCAGATCATTTTATGTTTTATTGTGCTACCCTTGGAATCACGAAAATTGTTCTGAATCCAAAAGAACAGATTGTCATTGTAAGACTGGACACAGTAGTAAGAATCACTCACAATAAGAGTCGTCACACCAGGATCAGTGTACTCCAATGCAAGCATCAGAGCACAAAGCTCTGCCAATTGTGCGGTGCAGTCCCCTGAAGTCTGCGTGTGCACGACCTTTGACTTGAATTCATTATTCACCATGGCACCCACCACAATGGCGCAAGCTGGAAGTATGCGTGCTTAGACCCATGCGCAACTTGTGCCGACCCATCAGTGTAAATGGTAAAATGGAAATCCTCCAAAGGCCGCATAGTTAATGCCGCAGAATGAACAAATTCATACTGCAAAAACTCTTCTGACTGCAAGGAGGCATAAAAAACAAATGTGACAACTGGAGACGTCAATGATGCTGCCCATTGTATCCACTGTGGGTGCAAAGCTTTAGAATTCGGTACACTGGCTTTCGTCACTGCTTCAAGTGCAGGATACGGGGTATTACCAAACATGCGTTTTCCCTGCGACAGTGCTCGTTCCTTGAGAATCGCCATTTGCACTGCTGTCAAAACTTTTCCCACAGTGGAAAACCGCATCTCAGCCAAAGTGTACAAGTGTGACTTGTAAGCAATAGGTACTGTGTCACCTTCATTAAAAATAAGGTAAGTGAAACCCACCGCCCCAGGGATGATTCTTATTACCAGGTTGGTGTGGTTATCACAAGCCAGTAAGAATTTAGATTCGGGAATGTATGTAAACCCGAAATTCAAATATCTCAGCAAGGACTGTAATTTTTTTCAGAGTTGTAGGAGCGCGCAGTTGTGCGCATTTCTCCAAGAAGTGAGGAGCCAATCTCGACCTTCATTTTTGAGCTCATAGCCCAGAAACAACACTGTGTACTCTGCAATGTGAGATTTTGCAAAGTTGAATTTGTAACCGAAGTCCGCAAAGCTACAAATTATGCGGTCAACGTAACACAGATGCGCCCAAAGTTCGACGTCTGTGAGATAGATGTCATCCACATACGAACACGCATCTGGGTCAACTATCTCCAAGAGAGTTACAATGCGGGCAGCAAACACACCCGGACTATTTTTATAGCCCATTGCTAGGCGTTTAAATTGGCGTTGTTTGCCGCCACAGGTAAGACTGGTCTATTGGGAACTTAGACCATCCAAATTGTGAGCAAAAAAACCATTGGATATGTCAAGTATGGTTGTAAACCGTTTACGCACAAGACTATCAACTAGAGCAGAGCTGTGGGTATTCTGTACTGCGCAGGTACGGCAATGCGAGTTTAAATGCCGTTAATCCAATACCAAACGGTACGAACCATCAAGTTTGGTCACAGTAAAAAGTGGGTTATTCATCGGTGACACACAAGTTTCAACTACACCTTGATATTCTACTTGTTCAAGGATTTCCCCAATGGAAGCCTTAGCTTCGCGTCGGATGGGATATTGAGGTTGAGGCTGTGGCATAGACAGTAAGGGAATCTTGGGGTTTGGGGAAAATGTATCCCAATCAAAATGTGTATGGTACAGACACGGCGCAAGGGCTTTAGCCCACTCTTCTGCAAAATTCAACGCATGCTCCTCTGAGATAGTGTGCGCAAAACTAGGGAGGATCACCTCCTCCCCTCTCGGAGCTGCGAGAACAAAAGGTGGGGGCCAGTCAGACTCTGCTAACAAAATGACATAGGTAGTCGTAAGATTTTCCCAAAATACCCCTTTTATGGCACGTTGTATGTCACCTTCAATTAAAAGGACAATTTCATAAAGCCTATCAGGGGGAGCTACTCTGGTATCAGCCGTCTCCACAACAACATATTGGTCAGTCGCTGTCACCTTCAGTAGTGGACGCAGGCCCTCTCGCACCTTGGTAATCTCCGCCACGCTGTCCAGCAAGGTCATAACCCATTTCAGATTCCGAAGCTGCGTTCTCACTATCTGTGGCATGTCTCACTGTTAAAGCGGCAACTTTCTTTTTCTGAAACTGGGGCCTCTTCTGTGAAGAATTGTTCTGCTTGCCTTTTCCGTCTACCATAGAAGAGGGGTAGAGAATGAGGCAAGAGGGGTGTAGAAAGATGAAAGAAAGTTACAAAAAGAAACAAAAGATGTCCAGAAAGAAGGAACAGATGTGCTGAAAGATGGAAGAGGGTGGAGAAAGAAGCAAGAGAAGTGCAGAAAGAAGCAATAGAGTTGAAAAAAGGGAGAAGAGGCAAGAGAGGTACAGAAAGATGCAATAGAAGTACATAAAGTAAAAACAGAGGTGCAGAAAGGGGAAGAGGGATGGAGAAAGAGGCAAGAAAGATTCAATAAGAGGCAACAGAGGTGAAGAAAAATAGCCGTGGGGTGCAGAAAGAGGAAAGAGAGGTACAGAAAGAAACACAAGATGTCCAGAACAAAAGAATAAAGGTGCAGAAAGAGGCAAGAGAAGTGTAAAAAGAGGCAAGAGGGTTGGACAAAGAGGGAAGAAGGGTGGAGACAGCGGCAAGAGGGGTACAGAAAGAAGCAAGAGAGTTGCAGAAGAAAACAAAAGATGTCCAGAACAGAGGAACAGAGGTGCAGAAAGAGGCAAGAGGTTTGCACAAAGAGGGAAGAAGGATGCAGAAAGAAGCAAAAGGGTACAGAAGGAAACAAGAGTGGCAATGAAAGAAGCAAGAGAAGTACAGAAAGAAGCAACAAAGGTGCAGAAATATGGACGGGTGGTGAAACAGGCACAGGGGTGCAGAAAGGGGCAATAGATGTGCAGAAGGAGACAAAAGAACTGCAGAAAGAGGCAAGGGAGTTGCAAAAAAGGCAGGAGAGATGCATACAAAGGAGAAAAGAGGAGCAGTAAGAGGCACGAGAGGTGCAGAAGGTAGCAGGTGGGTAGAAGGGTACAGAAAGGAGCAAGAGGGGTGCAGAAAAGAGGTACAAAATGAAGTGGGAGAGGTTACAGAAAGAAGCCACAGAGGTATGGAATGATGCAAGAGAAGTACAGAAATAGACAAGAGAGTTGCAGACACAGGCAAAAGAGAGTTGCAGAAACAAGCAAGAGAAGTGCAGAAAGAACAAACAGAGGTGCAGAAGGAGGCAAGAGGGGGACAGAAAGAGGCAAGAGGGATGCAAGAGAAACAACTTAGGTGTAGAAGGAGTCAAGAGGGGTAGCTAAGGAAGCAATAAAAGTGAAAGATGTGCAGAAAGAGGCAGGAGAATTGCAGAAAGAAGCAACAAAGATAAAAAGGGGGAAGAGGGGTAAAAAAGAAGCAAGAAAGGTACAGAAAGAAGCAAGAGAAGTGCATGAAGAAGCAACAGAGATACAGAAAGGGCTAAGTGGGTGGAGAAAGAGGCAAGAAGGATATAGAATAAAGCAACAGAAATACAGAAAATGGGTATGTGGTACAGACAGGGGGCAAGAGAAGTACAGAAAGAAGCAGGAGAGATGCAGAAAGAGTGAAGAGGGCTGGAGAGAGAGGCAAGATAGATGCAGAAAGAAGCAATAGATTTTGGGAAAGAAACAAAAGTTGTTCAGAAAGAAGGAACAGAGGTGCAGAAAGAGGCAAGAGAAGTGCAGAAATCGGCAAGAGGGATGCACAAAGAGGGAAGAAGGGTGCAGAAAGAGGCACAAGGGGTGAAGAAAGGGGGAAGAGGGTGCAGAAAGAAGCAAGCGAAGTGCAGGAAGAAGCAACAAAGGTGCAGAAATAGCTAAAGGAATGCAGAAAGAGGAAAGAAGCGTGCAGAAAGAGGCTCATGGGGTGTAGAAAGAAGCAAGAGGAGGGCAGAAAGAAGCAACAGAGATGCAGAAAGAGGGAAGTGGGTTGGAGAAAGAGGCAAGAAAAGTGCAAAAAGAAGCAAAAGGGGTGCAGAAAGAAGCAAGAGATGTGCAGGAAGATGCAAGAGAAGTGCATCAAGAAGCAACAGAGTTGCAGAAAGTGGGGAAGTGGGGAGGAGGAAGAAGAAGAGGCAAGAAGTATACAAAGAGAAACATAAGAGGTGCAGAAAAACAGAAATGGGGTGCAGAAAGAGGCTAGACAATTGCAGAAAGAAGCAAAAGAGGAAAGAGGGGTGGAGAGAGAGGAAATAGGGGTTCAAAAAGAAGCAAGAGAGATGCAGAAAGAAACAAAAGATGTCCAGAAAGAAAGCACAGAGGTGCATAAAGAGGCAAGAGAAGTGCAGAAAGAGGCAGGAGGGGTGCAGAAAGAGGGATGATGGATGTAGAAAGAGAAACGAGGGGTACAGAAATAAGCTAGAGAGGTGCATAAATAAGCAAGAAAAATGCAGAAAGAAGCAACAGAGGCACAGGAAGAGGGATGAGGGGTGGAGAAAGATGCAAGAGATGTGCATAAAGAAGCAACAGAGATGAAAAAAGAGGGAAGAGGGGTGGAGAAAGAGGCAAGAGGGGTGCAGAAAGAAGCAAAAAGAGTGATTTGATTTGATTTGATTTCAGATTTGTAAAGCGCATAGCTACCCAAGGCGTCCCAGCACTGACATTCGACCTACATGATCCAGAGGGTAGTTTTTATGGAAAGAGCCAGGTTTTCAGTAGCCTACGGAAGACCAGTAGATTGGTTTACCTTCGGATGGGGAGCGGAAGGGTATTCCATAACTTTGGAGCATTATATGAAAAGAGACGTCCCCCTGAACGTGCTTTCCTTATTCTAGGGACACTGGCCAAGGAGAGGGTATCTGATCTCAACTGTTTGTTGGCTTTATGAGGTTTAATGAGAGGTCTTAGGATGGGGGGCCTCTGCCATGAAGTATTTTGTGTGAGATGCAGAGGGTTTTGAAGGTAATCCTTTCCTGAATTGGGAGCCAGTGCAATGATTTGAGGGCGGGTTTGGCAGATCATCTGGATTTTGTCCTGGTAAGGAGCCTAGCGGCGGCATTCTGGGCACATTGTAGTCTGTTGATGACCGATGTTGGGGCACCTAGGTACAGGGCGTTTCCGGAGTCCAGTCTAGAGATAATTAGACCCTGCATTAGCAGTTTCCTGGACTGAAAGGTAATTAAAGGAAGGATTTTTCGAGCTATCTGTATGAGGCCAAAGCATGTGCCAGCGGTTTTTCTTGCTTGGACTTTAAAATTGAGGTCTTGGTCCATCCAGATGCCAAGGCTCTTGATTTCATTTTTGGGGGTGGGGGGAGATCCCATACAGGGTGGCCAAGTGAGGGAGGGGGGAGTTTGCGTGGGTCACCAAGTAAAAGGATCTTGGACTTCTCTCCATTAAGTTTGAGGCGAGAGTCGCACATCCATTGTGAAATGTTCTGGAGGCAGGAAGACAAGTTGGCCAGACATTTGGTCGATTGGTTTATAGAAACGACCAGTTGGGTGTCGTCAGCTACCTTTATGCCGAAAGGTGTTACGATGTCTTCTAAAGGAGACATGTATACGTTAAAAAGTGTGGGGCTCAAGGAGAAGCCCTGGAGAACCCCACACTGAAGAGGGAAAACTGTGGAACTAACAGAGCCGTCAGTCACCTGGAAGGTTCTGTCTTCTAGGAAGGACTTGATCCAGGACAGGGCGGTGCCAGAAATTCCTGCCATGTTAAGACGGTGGATTAGGATGGCGTGGTCCACCATGTCGAAAGCGGCACCCAGATCCAGGAGGATCACTGCCACTGATCCTCCTGCATCTAGGATGGTTCTTGCCTCTTCGATCACGGCCAGGAGTACGGTGTCCGTTCCCTGTCCTGGTCTGAACCCTGTCTGGGAATGACAAAGAAGGTTGTTGGATTCTAAGAAGGAGGAGAGTTGGTGATTGACAATCTTTTCAGCCACTTTTCTAATGCCCGGGAGGAGAGAAATTGGTATAAAATTGGACAAGTCAGCCGGATCCAGGTGAGGTTTTTTGAGAAGCGTGCAAACTGTTGCTTTCTTCCAGTTGGTGGGAACGATGCCTTGGGTGAGAGACACGTTAATAAGTTTGGTAAGGGGGGAAGATACCGTGGACGCAACCAGTTTTAATTTGTTCATGGGAGCTGGATCTGTGGGGGCACCACTCTTCACCGTATGTAGAGTGGCCAGAAACAGCTCTGTGGACACCGGGGTGAAAGTATTGAGGAGAGGAGCCTCCAGGCAAGTAGGAGAGGTCAGGGAATCTGGGAGTGTGCTATGGGTGGGGAGAGTTTTTAGAATAATATTAATTTTGAATGAGAAGAACTCGGCTAGCTGATTGCATCTGACGCCTGATGGATCCATTGTGGGCTGTGGTTCCAGGGCTTTTGTCAGCAGGCGGACAATGCGGTAAGTTTCTTTGGAGGAGTTTGCTGCGGCTAGTATTTTTCCTTCGAAAAATGTTGCCTGAGTGCTTTTTATGCAGATTTTGTAATCCTTCATGGCTGACCTATATTCATTTTTACTCTTGTTAGCCCAGTCCTTTCTCCAAAGACGTTCGAGCTTTTTGCATCTTTTTCTCAGTTCGCACAGTTCTGGTGTGAACCAGGGAGATTTGAAAGTTCCCTTCTTGCTGGGGAGTGGTTTGTTGGGGAGGATTGAGTCTAGGGATTGTTCAATCCAGGTTCGGAGTTGGGACTCCGCCAGGGAAGGATCTGGGTCGATATCAGGGGTAGTGGTTGCTAGTTCCTGTGCCCAAACTACCGTGTCCAATTTTGGCCATGGGCGAGATGGTGCTTGGGGAGGGGTCTATCCGGGGCTTCGGTGGAGGATTGAAGCTTGAAGGGGATTAAGTGGTGGTCTGACCAAGGCATGGGGAGAGGCTCACCCACTGCTAGGTCGGGGATGTTAGTGAATATGGGGTCCAACAGATGGCCCTTAGCATGGGTCGGCTGATTAACTTTTAAATGGATATTGAGGGAGGCTAGGTCTTCCTTGAGGTCGTCCGCTATTTTGTTTGTCAAGTCATCAAAGTGGATATTTAAATCTCCTAAGGTAAAGTGTTGGGATAGGCAGGCGAGAGAGGAGATAGTTTCCACTAAGGATTTGCAGAATAGACCTTGCTGCCCTGGGGGGCGATAGACTAGGATGCCCGAAAGTGTTTTTAGGGGGGATAGGTGAATGGAGAAGCGGATGTTTTCACAATCCTGAATCGGAGTGTCCTTAAAATGGCAGGACAGAGTATTTTTGAAGATAATTGCGACTCCACCCCCTATCCCGGATGGTCTGTCCTGGTGTTTAATTAGGTACCGGGGTGGCAGTATTTGGACTATGTCAGGCTCCGATGTTGTATTGATCCATGTTTTGGTGAGGAAGAGTACCTCAAGTTCTGATTCCAACAGGAGCAGATTGATTTCTGCACTGTGTTTCGGGAGGGACCTACAGTTAAGTAAGGCCATCTTGATCCAGTGTTTTTTGGGAGGGATGTGTGGCGTCAGTCTGTAGGGCCAATGAGTACAACATGATTGTCGATCCTCTGGAGAGATTTTATAGAGACAAGGAGTAGGAGTAGTATTCCTAAGTTGAAGGAGGGTTTCATGGGAGTACCTGATTGGGAGTGGTGTTGATGTTGCAGAGGTCCTGGGCTCAGGGCTCGGTCTGGCGCGGACGGGCGCAGACGGGCTTCCCTTAGGCGTGCCTTCGGCGCGCTGTCGGCGCGCCCACTGCGCTCGTCCGCTGCGCTTCCTGGTAGGTGTGGCCATTTATACTGGGGATTAGCGGGAGGGACGAGCACTAGTCTGCCGACCCACTCTTCATCAAAGATGGTGACCCCTCACCTGACAGGAGCCCAAACTTGGCTGCGGCAGTGAGGGAGAAGCACAGGGCACGTAGGAACCTGTGCAGCCTAAATCGCGGCAGCAGGTAAAGTGCGAGTGCGAGTGCAATTAAAACAATGATAACAGCTTTTTAAAAGACAACTTTAAAAATTCAAGAGACCTTCCCCGGCTTCCGCCTCAGGGAATCGGTGCAGGCGAATGACACGCGTGTGGGATAGCGCGGTTTTTATACTGGGGATTGGTGGGAGGGGCGAGCACTAGTCTGCCGACCCACTCCTCGTCAAAGATGGTGACCCCTCACCTGACAGGAGCCCAAACTCGGCTGCGGCAGTGAGGGAGAAGCGCAGGGCACGTAGGAGCCTGTGCAGCCTAAATCGCGGCAGCAGGTAAAGTGCGAGTGCGAGTGCAATTAAAACAATGATAACAGTTTTTTAAAAGACAACTTTAAAAATTCAAGAGGCCTTCCGCCTCAGGGTACCGGTGCAGGCGAATGACACGCATGAGGGATAGCGCGGTTTTTATACTGGGGATTGGCGGGAGGGGCGAGCACTTGTCTGCCGACCCACTCTTCATCAAAGATGGCGACCCCTCACCTGACAGCAGCCCAAACTCGGCTGCGGCAGTGAGGGAGAAGCGCAGGGCACGTAGGAACCTGTGCAGCCTAAATCACGGCAGCAGGTAAAGTGCAAGTTTGAGTGCAATTAAAACAATGATAACAGTTTTTTAAAAGACAACTTTAAAAATTCAAGAGAGCTTCCCCGGCTTCCGCCTCAGGGAATCAGTGCAGGCGAATGACACGCGTGTGTGATAGCGCGGCTTTTATACTGGGGATTGGCGGGAGGGGCAAGCACTAGTCTGCCGACCCACTCATCGTCAAAGATGGCGACCCCTCACCTGACAGGAGCCCAAACTCGGCTGCGGCAGTGAGGGAGAAGCGCAGGGCACGTAGGAACTTGTGCAGCCTAAATCGTGGCAGCAAGTAAAGTGCGAGTGCAATTAAAACAATGATAACAGTTTTTTAAAAGACATTTTTAAAAATTCAAGAGAGCTTCCCCGTCTGAGTAGTGCATAAAGAAGCAAAAGAGATGGGAAGAGGGTGGGGAGAAATGCAAAAGGGGTGCAGAAAGAAGCAAGCAAGTTGCAGAAAGAAACAATAGATGTTTAGAAAGAACAGAGATACAGAAAGAGGAATGCGAAGTGCAGAAAGAGGCAAGAGGGGTGCAGAAAGAGGGATGAAGGTTGCAGAAAGAGGCACGTGTTCTGCTTGGGTTCTCAGATTAAATGGACCCAGCTCATCAGAGCCTCACTAACCCAGCCAGAACGTTACTCTCTCCCCTCCCTAGGGCCTATTCATGACAGGTATCTACCCCCTAAGGACAGGGAATTCCTAAGACACATACCAGGTACCTCCTATAATATTAGCAATCAATGATCTCGCGGTCCCAGTCGAACCCAGTCAACCTACCCAATCGGCAGCGTCAGCAACCAATGATCTCGCGGTCCCAGTCGAACCCAGTCAACCTACCCAACCGGCAGCATTAGAAACACAATGATCTCGCGGTCCCAGCCGAACCCAGTCAACCTACCCAACCGGCAGCAGTAGAAACACAATGATCTCGCGGTCTCAGTCGAACCCAGTCAACCTACCCAATCGGCAGCAGTAAAATCAATGATCTCGCGGTTCCAGTCGAACCCAGTCAACCTACCCAATCGGCAGCATTAGAATGAATGATCTCGCGGTCCCAGTCGAACCCAGTCAACCTACCCAATCGGCAGCAGTAGAATCAATGATCTCGCGGTCCCAGTCGAACCCAGTCAACCTACCCAACCGGCAGCATTAGCAATTAATGATCTTGCGGTCCCAGTCGAACCCAGTCAACCTACCCAATCGGCAGCAGTAGAATCAATGATCTCGCGGTCCCAGTCGAACCCAGTCAACCTACCCAACCGGCAGCAGTAGAATCAATGATCTCGCGGTCCCAGTCGAACCCAGTCAACCTACCCAACCGGCAGCTTATCCTATGATTACCATTACATAAAGGGATCGATCTCACTATTCATCAGGGGTATAGTACTACATTATTTTGGATCACACACTGGTTGCCAAATTAGGTGATGTACCACCTATCCTTCAATCCAAGAGCTCCTCTCTCCCTTATTCAGTTACCACTTACCTGACCAGGATTAGCATCTGTTCACATAGTAGCATCTGACTAGAAGAATAGGTTATCTTTTCATGCAAGAATAAGGAGCACACTATGCACAGGTTATTATCAAATGTAAGCCCTCCTCTCCCCCTTGTTCAGACCCACATGGACGGGAGATGCATCCGTTCACCTGCACCTGACTAGAAGAAAGGTTAGCCCCACTAGGGACAATAACGTCTACACACTGGTTCACTAAGTACTTTATTTCTCATCGTTACACATAAACACATAATACCACATTACAACACATAGCCTGCAAAGGAAAGTAAAAGATTAGGCTGTACACTCTAATAAGAAAGGGTCGACATCACCTTATTAATATGGAGTCCACAGTCAGCAGTCATCTAGGTTCCCTTCTCGTCTGGGCTTTTAGTTCGTCTTGAAGTCACACCTCTGCAATCACGGGTACACGGCGGCACCGCTATGCACTGTTCCCTTCACTCCTCTCTAAGCCCCTGGGACCTTCCTCTCATCAAATACTCTCCTTTCTTTGCTGGTCTGCTAGGAGAGTGTATCCTTTGGACTGGCGTCTGTCTTCCCTGGAATAAGTGATAGGTTTTCTACTGACGGCCAGATATCGCCTGCAAAAACTAACTCCGCAACTATCTCGGGCTTTCACTAATATAGAGGTGTGTTTCTTCACGGAAAATTCCAGCCAGTAACCTGCCGCCCACCAAATTCTTGTACCTCCCCGTACCAAGGACACGTTCCCAGCCGGCCGGCCTGATGTTGTGTCTTCAGTATGAAGAAAAATACAATCCTTCGACAAGGGCCGGCCTGAACCGGTTCTCTCCAAGCGAACAACACCTCGTAACTAAAACATTACACTTGACCTAGAAGCATCCCAAGCTGCCGGGGCAGAAAGAAAGATGGAGTCTCTCCCGTTTGAGGCCTACCAGGCCCGAATTCAGCATAACTCCATGGAAAGTATACTAATACCTTAACTAAAGGGCGAATTATCCCTAAGACTAACAAATCTATCCCCTAGCCTATATATATAAGCCCTAATCTAGGGAATAGGATACAGAATCATGTCAAAATGCCTTGTAAATAGGCTCTATCCACTATTCTAACCCATGTACCGGAATGATAAGAGACTGAAGTCACCATCAATCACCTTTCCTCCAAAAAGGGCCGGGAAAATCGAGCAGAACATTTCACCCTTGACTTCAGTCTATTATACATTTATCAAACGGAACTAACATCTGTGGAGGAATAATAGGAAACAAAACTAACTGATCTACGTCTAGTACCGGGGCTGCAGTATTGAAGTAGGGAAGGAATACACTGAATATAGCAACAGATAGCAATCAAAATGCTAATAGTAATCAGAATACCCCCTAAAATTTGACGCAACATATGTAAATCAGGTAGCCAATTAAAGAGCCAGTCAAACCAGCCCTGGTCAATGTGTTTTTTAACCTCTTCTGTCAGGTCATGAAGTTTATCTATGTGAGCCTGAATGGATTTCGTATGATCAGATAGGTTAAAACAGCAAAGACCCTCAAAATCGGAACAGTCATGTCCATGTTTAAGCAAAAGATAATCAATAGCCGCCCGGTTCTGCAAGATAGCTCTACGTTCACCCTGGGCGTCTAGTAGTATGTCAGACAAAATCGTAGAAGTATGATTAATGGATTTCACCATCCAGCAGGCCATTTTCTCGATAGACTTGGCATTATAGACCGCCAAAGCAGGAACACCAATAATTGAAAAGGCTAAGCTAAGGTATTCAGATTTGGAATATAAATGCATAGACGAATCACAGTCCTCTTGTAGCATTACAGCATCTCGGATCACACGGGAATTCGCATGGGGATGTGAGGAAAACATCAACAAACTCAGTCTAGTAATGGCACAAGGGCCTCCGGAAATGTTCGCGGGAATATATGGCCAGGATGTATTACCACAAGAAAAAAGCCAACCAGAGGGTAGCAACATTGTACGGTAATGACTAGGAGTCACTACTAAACTCTTACAAGTCATATTATTTTGAACAGAAGTGCATGATTTCGGTGACCTCCGGAAGCAAAGAGTCCTTTCATGAGCCGTGAACGATGTAGCGCCTTTCAGTTTTAAACGTACACACTCAGAAATAGCATTGGGATCACAAGTAAGAAAGAAGCATAAATCACCCTGCGTAATATTATAAGTTATTATCTGGGACTGGATCAAGGGTGTTGAATCAGACACCTCAGTACATAAAGGGCAGTATTCATGTGTAGCAACATCTCCCAAAAGGACATTAGGACGGGCATTCGATACATTGAAAATATGGGCCAAAGTCTCCAATGAAGCAGGGACAGCAACTAAACAAGTCGCTAGAATGTCAGTCACCGACCGCATCGGCGTTAAGAAAAAATGAGGGGCATTGGTCACCCGCTTGGCCAAAGTGGTCCAAAAGTTTGATGATGAATCCCACGCAGCAAAGGAACGCGGCATCCGGGTTCTCAAATCAGCCCGGGTCGATGGGTTCCCGCCTCTCCCGTCGTAGCAGTCCAAAAGGAGTCCAACGCCGACACATCCTGCAGCAACAGTCCAGAGAATGATCTGAAAGAGGATCAAAAATAGGCATTATTCATTCTCGTAGATAACATTTGTCAGCTGGGACAGCTTCCCAGCTATCTTTCCCTGGTCTCATAACAAGAATGGTGTTGTCATGACCGGTAGCAATGACTTCAGCCTGTTCAGGGGGATTCTTAGGCGATTGCACCCAAACTCTAGCTCCAGGATTATCTGTAGAGCCGAAACCTTTTTGTCCTCGTACAGTTAGCAACGTTGGGGCAGCGCCTTTTGTGATCTCACCACTGAAAACAGGCATTATCAACAATTGAGCAATCCGGTCAGTTTTATGAATTGGTACATCAATCTCACTGCTATTCAGCAGGAGCACCTTAATCTCTCCCTGATAGTCACTGTCAATGACTCCTCCAAGTACCTGAATGCCCTTTACAGCTAGCCCCGATCTGGGGGCGATTAATCCAAAATTTCCAGTGGGTATACAAACACCAACACCGGTTTCAATGATAACTCGATCTTTACTCTTTATTATAGTATCATTCATGGCATGCAAGTCTAAACCTGCCGACCCCGGGGTCGCTCTACATGGAGCCAATGCTCCAGGGGTAATTTTCCAGTATGTCACAGGGTCATTAACTTGATTGGGCTTCGCATTGACATTTGGAGGAAACAAACGCATCAATGGAGATTCAGCATTTAGAAAGGGACGATTATTCAAAATTAACAGCGCCTGGAACAAATAATCCCTCCAATTCTTATATCTGTCGTCAGTCAATTTACGCAGTTGATTTTTCAGCAAGCCATTCAATCTTTCAATCAGGCCCGAGGCCTGAGGATAATACGGTATATGAAACACCCATTCAATATTATTCTCCACACAAAATTCCTGCACCAATCTTCCACGAAAATGGGATGCATTATCAGATTGAATTTGGAAGGGGACACCATAATAGAGCATAATCAATTCCAATGTTTTGATTGTATTCACTTGGGTAGCTTGTTTACAGGGGAGGGCCACTAACAGGCCACTGTATGTGTCCACAATGGTGCAAATGTATTGACAGTTTTTACTCATTGGAAGCGGACCAATATAATCAATTTGCCAAATTTTAGCGGGCAGCTTCCCGCGATGTAAATGGCCTTTAACAATCTGAGGCACTTTTTTCTGCCTAGCATGCTGACAAATGGGACAATGCAAAATAATGTCTTTAATTAAATCTAAAGGAATATAAATTCCTCGATCAGCAGCCCACCTGCTAGTGGCTTTCTCTCCATAATGTCCTGCCTTCTGGTGGGCCCATTTCGCCAATCCTTCCATATCAGAATCCTGCATGTCCACCATTGCCTCAGCAATTTTAGATTGTTCATCTGCAATATTATGAAAAAATTTGTCAAGGGAATCTATTGGGGTATGAGCATCCACGTGAAAGATTGTAACAGTACTCTGCGGGAGCATGTCCCAAATCTCTTGCCATAATTCTTTCCCCCACAGTTCTTTTGAATGTAATTCCCAATTATGGGAATGCCAAGTCGGTAACCAGACTGCCAATCCATTGGCAGTAGACCAAGAATCAGTAAAAATATGACATGTGCCAGGTAACACTTGCTTCAGAACTTGATAAACAGCATAAAGCTCAGCAAATTGGCTACTTTTTCCCTCACCTGTTGTACTCAACAACCTTTGTGTGATCGGATTATAGGACACTGCTTTCCAATGTCTTTTTGTCCCTATGAACCTTGCTGAACCATCAGTAAACCAAACGTGGTTTCTGTCTTCCAGGGACAAATCATCAAATGGCCTTCCCCACTTGACAGGGGATTCCTGTACTAAAGGTACGGAGCATTCACTCTCTGTCTCAACCAATGGTGCCCGCGCCACCTGCTCATGCAAAGATGCAACTCCTTTTGGTCCCACACGTGCCCTGTCCTGTATGTACCACTTCCATTTAATCACACTCGCCTCCTGAGCATGTCCGATTCTGTGAGTTTTCGGCGAACTCAAAACCCACTGCATGATAGGAATTTCAGGTCGCAGAACCACATCATGTCCCAAAGTCAATTGCTCGGTATCCACCAGAGCCCAATAACATGCAAGCAACTGTTTCTCAAAAGGTGTATAACACTCACCGGCATCAGGTAACTTTTTAGTCCAAAAACCTAACGGTACTTTACTTCTGCCTTGTTTCTGCCACAAACTCCAATTTGCATAAAGGCCTTGTACAGACACATTCAAGTCCACATCACCATCACACACAGGCCATAAATCTAAGGCATACTGGATTGCTTCTTTTGCCAAACTAAACGCATCTTGCTGTGGTTTACCCCATTCAAACGCATTCTTTTTACGAGTGACTCGATACAAGGGGGCCAATATTTGACTCAAATGAGGAATATGCTGGCGCCAAAAACCAAATAAGCCGATGAAGCTTTGGGCTTCTTTCCTATTCCTCGGAACTGCAAAGTCAAGAATCTTTTGTTTTACTTGTGGGATTACCTCTCTGTGACCTTCATGCCAATTAATACCCAGAAATTTTACAGTCTGGGATGGACCTTGTAATTTATCCGGGTTGATTTCCCAACCTTTTTCACGTAAACATTCAAGAATTTTATCTAATTGGGTCTGAACTTCATCTTGTGTTTCACCTTGAATCATAATATCATCAATATAATGACATATTTGAATTTTCGAATGTACAGGTACCTCAGCCAAATGCTCTGCCACCAGCCGGTGACATATCGTGGGACTATGCACATAGCCCTGGGGAAGACTTCTAAACGTCATTTGACGTCCGTTCCATGTAAAACTGAATTGATCCTGGCATTCAGGGGCAATCGGAATTGAGAAGAAAGCATTAGCAATATCAATACCATGTACCTGGATGCTTTTGAATTCTTTCAATTAAAGTAACAATATCCGGTACCGCGACAGTTAAAGGGGGCGTATGTTTATTCAATTCTCGATAATCAACAGTCATGCGCCAAGAGTTATCACTCTTACGCACCGGCCAGACAGGATTATTCCAGGCAGAGGTAACCGGAGTTATAACCCCTGCATCCACCAAATCTTGAATAGTGGTACTAATTTCTTCATGGCCACCTGGGATACGATACTGCTTCTGGCAAACCACTTTTGTCGCCTGGGGAATCTTTACGGGGGGCATTCTCAAACGACCAACCCGTACGGGTCTGGATGATATGTAATGTTTAGTTCCAAATTGATAACATCCATCATCCAAATGTAAAGTCATTCCTTTCAAAATGTCAATTCCAATGATGTACTCTACAAGGGGCACGACCAACACAGAATATTCATTTCTAGGAATCCTGCCTATTCTCATTTCAATCGTAGTTTGTACTGCGGGAGTTTCCTTCCCACCCAAACCAGTAATGGTAAAAAATTGGCCTTTAAATTTCTTTGATTTTCCATGAATAAGGGTGGCCTCCGCTCCTGTATCTACTAATGCTCAGGCCCTTTGAATATTACGATGTCTCCAAAAAATTTCAATATCAACATAGGGTCTATTATCTCGATGAGCCCATCTGTGTACGGGAGCTTGACCTACTTCCTAGTCATTTTTGCTGCGTTCTATCGCCCAGGACAAATCAGGATAGAGATTCTCACGTTTCTCAGGTATCAATATATCGTGTTCATATCCATCTCCCTTACGAAATGGATTCCTATCCTCCGTATTGTATTGTGAATTTCGATCGGAAAATCTGTGTCGATCCTCGCTCCTCCTCAACTCAGGGGACTGATCCCTTTCATCTCTGCGTCGGTTGTTACCGTAATCATCTCTCCCCCTCTCTCTCTCCCCCTCTCTCTCTCTCTCTCTCCCCCGACGAGGGGACACATCACGCTCAAGCCGTTGATCATCACGACGATCAGAACGTACACGACGGTTGTCATCACCGCTGTCATCAGAGCATTCACGATCACACTCAGTCGTTCGCACACGCCGGGCACCCTCCTTCCGGTCCAAACCGCGCTTGCGAAACAATTCCCACAAACGAGAAGTAGTTTCACCATCAATGTCCTCCCTCCTCACACCATCAGCCAAAAGTGCCATAAACATGTCACGTCTAGAAATCCTATTGTCACCAGGAGTACGAGTGTCAGACCGAGACTGTCGTTCAGGCTTAAACCAATCACCCAGCTCACCGAGCTGGCGAACAGATTCCAGCACCATAGATAATGCATTACCAGTCTGATTGATCAATAAGGTCATCATGACCTGCTTATAAGCAACCGGGGAAGAACGAATAATACGATTCCGCACAGAAGACGTTAACAAACCATCAAGCAATCTATCAGCAGTACTCAGAAAAATCGCAGTTTTCATCACCTCCTCTTTGAGACGCTGTGCAGCATCGCGCAAAGTATACCACGGCTTGTCATTCACAGGCCAGTCAGATTCAGTAGGGTACTTTTGATTACACCCCTCAGTCGCCAACTGAAGCAAACTGATTTGACCACCACCATTATAATTACGAAAATGGTCCTGTACAGTAGAATCCGAGCTCAAAGAACAGAATTTCAAAGAATCGCCAGCATCCAACATAATGCCAGCAGCGCCCAGTTCATAGAGGCGCACCATCCGCGTAAGCAAGGTCTCACCAGCGCGCTGTCGAAATCGCTGCAAAATATCACTAATCTCCTGTTGAGTAAAATCCTCCAACGAATCCAAAGGAATACCGTTCGGATTACCGGGAGCCTGCTGCAACTTCCTACGAAAAACAGGATGTGCAGAGACCGCAGGAAGGGCACCAGAAGGAGCCCGATCAGTAAATTCGGGGGAACAATCCGTATGAGAAGTAGAAAGCGAATGCAAAGGGCGATCGTAGTCGCGGGAATCAACATCCGTAGCACAAGAAGCAGATTTAAGAACCCGTCCGGAGCGAGAAGACCCGCGATCCTTAGGCTCCTCATCCGAGGAAAGGGAATCACTCGAATTCCAGATATTACCATCCCACTCATCAGGATTCCAATCCAGTCCGGCTTTCGCCACGACCAGACGCACTTTCCGCTTAGAAACACGACCCCGACGATGCTTGTATTTATAACGTGCAATCCGCACAGCCGCCCTTTCGGCGACAGTCTGGTACGTCTCAAGCTTATCAGCAAGCAATTTATTTTGACAACGCAACAAAGTATGAGCATTCTGAATTTCAACAAACTTCCGTTCCATTTCTACATGCTCCCTCCGCAATTTCAACAACCTCTCATGTACAAGCCTGTACGCAGACAAAACAATCCAACCTCTGCGACCTAAAATAGGAAGCTCATCACCCTTCGCTACCGGCGCCTTCTGTAAACAGGAAATCACATCAGCCGGCTCCGCCAGCTCCAGACAAGAATTCCAATTTTCACTCAAACCAGTAGAATCAGCCCACTCGCGGGCCAATGCCTCATAAGGCGTCGAATCCCAGCCGGGAATATCAACAGGCAACTTAAAAACAGATTTCGACTTTTTCAAAAACATCCTGAGAAAAGAAAACTACACACACAAAAAGAAAACGAAACGACAAACGCAAGCACGTATACGCCGAGGACAAAGAAAAAAAAACAACAACGCACACAGGTTTCGTAAACGGTTCGTGACGCCAAATGTTCTGCTTGGGTTCTCAGATTAAATGGACCCAGCTCATCAGAGCCTCACTAACCCAGCCAGAACGTTACTCTCTCCCCTCCCTAGGGCCTATTCACGACAGGTATCTACCCCCTAAGGACAGGGAATTCCTAAGACACATACCAGGTACCTCCTATAATATTAGCAATCAATGATCTCGCGGTCCCAGTCGAACCCAGTCAACCTACCCAATCGGCAGCGTTAGCAACCAATGATCTCGCGGTCCCAGTCGAACCCAGTCAACCTACCCAACCGGCAGCATTAGAAACACAATGATCTCGCGGTCCCAGCCGAACCCAGTCAACCTACCCAACCGGCAGCAGTAGAAACACAATGATCTCGCGGTCTCAGTCGAACCCAGTCAACCTACCCAATCGGCAGCAGTAAAATCAATGATCTCGCGGTTCCAGTCGAACCCAGTCAACCTACCCAATCGGCAGCATTGGAATCAATGATCTCGCGGTCCCAGTCGAACCCAGTCAACCTACCCAATCGGCAGCAGTAGAATCAATGATCTCGCGGTCCCAGTCGAACCCAGTCAACCTACCCAACCGGCAGCATTAGCAATCAATGATCTCGCGGTCCCAGTCGAACCCAGTCAACCTACCCAATCGGCAGCAGTAGAATCAATGATCTCGCGGTCCCAGTCGAACCCAGTCAACCTACCCAACCGGCAGCAGTAGAATCAATGATCTCGCGGTCCCAGTCGAACCCAGTCAACCTACCCAACCGGCAGCTTATCCTATGATTACCATTACATAAAGGGATCGATCTCACTATTCATCAGGGGTATAGTACTACATTATTTTGGATCACACAATGGTTGCCAAATTAGGTGATGTACCACCTATCCTTCAATCCAAGAGCTCCTCTCTCCCTTATTCAGTTACCACTTACCTGACCAGGATTAGCATCTGTTCACATAGTAGCATCTGACTAGAAGAATAGGTTATCTTTTCATGCAAGAATAAGGAGCACACTATGCAAAGGTTATTATCAAATGTAAGCCCTCCTCTCCCCCTTGTTCAGACCCACATGGACGGGAGATGCATCCGTTCACCTGCACCTGACTAGAAGAAAGGTTAGCCCCACTAGGGACAATAACGTCTACACACTGGTTCACTAAGTACTTTATTTCTCATCGTTACACATAAACACATAATACCACATTACAACACATAGCCTGCAAAGGAAAGTAAAAGATTAGGCTGTACACTCTAATAAGAAAGGGTCGACATCACCTTATTAATATGGAGTCCACAGTCAGCAGTCATCTAGGTTCCTTTCTCGTCTGGGCTTTTAGTTCGTCTTGAAGTCACACCTCTGCAATCACGGGTACACGGCGGCACCGCTATGCACTGTTCCCTTCACTCCTCTCTAAGCCCCTGGGACCTTCCTCTCATCAAATACTCTCCTTTCCTTGCTGGTCTGCTAGGAGAGTGTATGTCTCTCGATTCTTCTCCGCCTTTGGACTGGCGTCTGTCTTCCCTGGAATAAGTGATAGGTTTTCTACTGACGGCCAGATATCGCCTGCAAAAACAAACTCCGCAACTATCTCGGGCTTTCACTAATATAGAGGCGTGTTTCTTCACGGAAAATTCCAGCCAGTAACCTGCCGCCCACCAAATTCTTGTACCTCCCCGTACCAAGGACACGTTCCCAGCCGGCCGGCCTGATGTTGTGTCTTCAGTATGAAGAAAAGTACAATCCTTCGACAAGGGCCGGCCTGAACCGGTTCTCTCCAAGCGAACAACACCTCGTAACTAAAACATTACACTTGACCTAGAAGCATCCCAAGCTGCCGGGGCAGAAAGAAAGATGGAGTCTCTCCCGTTTGAGGCCTACCAGGCCCGAATTCAGCATAACTCCATGGAAAGTATACTAATACCTTAACTAAAGGGCGAATTATCCCTAAGACTAACGAATCTATCCCCTAGCCTATATATATAAGCCCTAATCTAGGGAATAGGATACAGAATCATGTCAAAATGCCTTGTAAATAGGCTCTATCCACTATTCTAACCTATGTACCGGAATGATACGAGACTGAAGTCACCATCAATCACCTTTCCTCCAAAAAGGGCCGGGAAAATCGAGCAGAACAGCACGGGATACAGAAAAAAGCTGGAGAGGAACAGAAAAATCAAGAGAACTACTTAAAGAAGCAACAGAGGTACAGAAAGACGGATGAGGTGTGGAGAAAGTGGCAAGAGAGGTACATAAAGAAGCAACATAAATGGAGAAAAGGGGTAGGAGGGGTGGAGAAAAAGGTGAGAGGGGTGCAGAAAGAAGAAAGAAAGTTGCAGAAAGAAATAAAAGATGTCCAGAAAGAAGGAACAGAGGTGCAGAAAGACGGATGAGGGGTGGAGAAAGAGGCAATAGAAATTCAGAATGAAACAACAGAGTTAAAAAAGGGTGAAGAAGCAAGAAGGGTGCAGAAAGAAGCAAGAGAGGTACAGAAAGTAGCAAGAGAAGAACATAAAGAATCAACAGAGATCCAGAAAGGGAAAAGTGGGGTGGAGAAAGAGGCAAGAGCTGTACAGAAAGAAGCAACAGAGGTGCACGAAAATGTTTGAGAGGTGCAGAAAGATAACATAGAGGTACAGAAAGAAGCAAGAGAGTTGAAGAAGGAGAAAAGAGGGATGGAGAGAGAGACAAGAGGGATGCAGAAAGACGCAAGTATTGCAGAAAGAAACAAAAGATGTCCAGAAAAAAGGAACAGAGGTGCAGAAAGAAGCAACGGAGGTGCAGAAAGATGGATGAGAGGTAAAGAAAGAGGCAAGAGGGGTGCGAAAAAAGGCAATAGAGGTGCAGAAGGAGACAAGAGAACTGCATAAAGAGGCAAGAGAGTTGCAAACACAGGCACAAGAGATGCAAAAAAGAAAAAACAGGAGCAGAAAGAGGTGAAAGTTGTGCAGAAGGAGGGAAGAAGAATGCAGAAAGAAGCAAGAGCGGTGAAAAGAAGAAACAGAGGTGCAAAAAAAGCAGGAGAGGTGCAGAACAAAGCAACAGAGGTGTAGAAAGAGGCATGAGGTGTGCAGAAAACAGCAAGAGAAGTGCAGAAAGAAACGACAGAGGTGCAGTAGGAGGCAAGAGAATTGCAGAAACAGGCAAGAAAATTTCAGAAACAGGCAAAAGAGGTGCAGGAAGAAGCAAGAGTAGTGCAGAAAGTACAAACAGAGGTGCCTAAGGAGGTAAGCGGAGCAGAAAGCAGCAAGAGCAGCGCAAAAGAAAAACAAATGTGCAGAAGCAGGCCAGAGGGGTACAGAAAGAGGCAAAAGAAGTACAGAAACAAGCAAAAGAGGTGCAGAAAGACGCAAGAGAAGTGCAGAAAGTAGAAACAAAGATGAAAAAATGGAGGAGAGGCAAGAGGGGTGCAGAAAAAGGCAATAAAGGTATAGAAAGAAGCAAGATAAGTGCAAACAGAAGCAACAGAGATGCAGAAAGGGGTATGTGTGGTGGAAAAGGAGGCAAGATGGATACTGAAAAAACCAACGGAGGTGCAGAAAGAGGCAGGAGGGGTGCACAAAGCAGGAAGAATGGTGCAGAAAGTGGCACTAAGGTTGCAGAAAGAGGCAAGAGGGGTACAAAAAGGAGCAAGAGAGGTGAAGGGAAAACCATGAGAAGTGCATCAAGAAGCAATAGAGATGCAGAAAGAGAGAAGTGGGATGGAAGAAGAGGCAAGAGGGTTATAGAAAGAAGCAACAGATGTGCGGATAAACAGATATGCGGTGCAGAAAGAGGCAAAAAAGTGTATAAAGAAGCAAAAGAGATGCAGAAAGAAAGAAGAGAGGTTGAGAGAGAGGCAAGTGGGTGCAGAAAGAAGCAAGACAGATAATAAGGAGGATGGGGCAGGAGGAGTGCAAAAAGAAGCAAGAGTGGTGCAGAAAAAAGCAAGAGAAGTGCATATAGAAGAAACATAGATACAGAAAGGGATACGTGGGTGGAGAAAAAGGCAAGAGGATACAGAAAGAAGCAACAGAAGTGCAGAAAAATGGATATGTGGTGCAGAAGGAGGCAAAAGAAGTACAGAAGGAAGCAGGAGAGATGCAAAAAGAAGCAAGAGATTTTGGAAAAGAAGCAAAATTTGTCCAGAAAGAAGGAACAAAGGTGCAGAAAGAAGCAAGTGCAGTGAAGAAATCGGAAGGAGGGATGCACAAAGAGGGAAGAAGGCTGAAGAAAGAGGCTCAATTGGTGCACAAAGAGGCAAGAGTGGTGTAGAAAGAAGCAAGAGAAGTGCAGAAATAAACAATAAAGGTGCAGAAAGAGGCTAAAAGAGTGAAGAAAGAGGAAAGAGGGGTGCAGAAAAAAGCAAGAGAAGTGCAGTAAGAAGCAATATAGATGCAGAAAGAGGGAATTGGGTCAGGAAAATGCAAGAGAGATACAGAAAGAAGCAAGAAAAGTACAGCAAGAAAAAATAAGTACAGGAAGAATCAACAGAGTTGCAGAAAGAGTAAAGAGGGGTGCACAAAGAGGAAAGAATGGGACAGAAAGTGGCACAAGGTTTGCAGAAAGAGGCAAAAGGGGTGCAGAAAGAAGCAAGAGAGATACAGGAAGATGCAAGAGAAGTACATCAAGATGCAATAGAGATGCAGAAAGGGGGAAGTGGGGAGGAAGAAGAGGCAAGAGGGACACAGAAGGAAACATCAGAGGTGCAAAAAAACTGATGATATGGGGTGCAGAAAGAGGCAATACAATTGCAGAAATAAGCTGAAGAGATGCAGAAAGAGGGAAGAGTGGTGGAGAGAGAGGCAAGATGGGTGCAGAAAGAAGTAAGAGAGATGCAGAAAGAAACAAAAGATGTCCAGAACGAAAACAAATAAGTGCATAAAGAGGTGATAGAAGTGCAGAAAAAGGCAAGAGCGGTGCAGAAAGAGGGATGAAGGTTGCAGAAAGAGTAACGAGGGGTGCAGAAAGAAGCTTGGGAGATGCAGAAAGAAGCAAGAAAAGTGCAGGAAGAGGCAAAAGGGCTGGAGAAAGAAGCAAGAGAGGTGCAGGAAGACGCAAGAGAATTGCATCAAGAAGCAACAGAGATGCAGAAAGGGGGAAGTGGGGAAAAGGAAGAGGAAGAGGCAAGAGGGATGCAGAAGGCAAACAACAGAGGTGCAGAAAAAACAGATATGGGGTGCAGAAAGAGGCAAGACAATTGCAGAAATAAGAACAGGAGATGCAGAAAAAGTGAAGAGGGGTGTAGAGAGAGGAAAGAGGGGTTCAGAAAGAAGCAATACAGATGCAGAAAGAAACAAAAGATGTCCAGAAAGAACACACAGAGGTGCATAAATAGGAAAGATAAGTGCAGAAAGAGGCAGGAGGGGTGCAGAAAGAGGGATGACGGCTGCAGAAAGAGAAATGAGGGGTGCAGAAATAAGGGATATGGGGTGAAGAAAGAGGCAAGAGATGTGCATAAAGAAGCAACAGAGATGAAAAAGGGGTGAAGAGGATTGGAGAGAGATGTAAGAGGGGTGTAGAAAGAAGCATGCAGGTTGCAGAAAGAAACAAAAGATATTTAGAAAGAAAGAACAGAGGTACAGAAAGAGGAAAGCGAAGTGCAGAAAGAGGCAAGAGGGGTGCAGAAAGAAGGATGAGGCTGCAGAAAGTGGCACGGGTACAGAAATAAGCTAGAGAGGAACAGGAAAAAGCAAGAGAACTGCAGAAAGAAGCAGCATAGGTACAGAAAAACAGATGGGGTGTGGAAAAAGTGGTATGAGAGGTGCTTTAAGAAGCAACAGAGATGTAGAAAAGGTGTAAGAGTGGTGGAGAAAGAGGCGAGAGGGGTGCAGAAAGAAGCAATAAAGTTGCAGAAGAAATAAAAGATGTACAGAAAGAAGGAACAGAGGTGCAGAAAGACGGATGAGGGGTGGAAAAAGAGGCAATAGAAGGTCAGAATGAAGCAACAGAGTTAAAAAAAGGGGAAAGAAGCAAGTAGAGTGCAGAAAGAAGCAAGAGAGGTGCAGAAAAAAGCAAGAGAAGAACATAAAGAATCAACAGAGATGCAGAAAGGGAGAAGTGGGTGGAGAAAGAGGCGAGAGGGGTACAGAAAGAAGCAGGAAAGTTGCATAAAGAAATAAAAGATGTCCAGAAAGAAGGAACAGAGGTGCAGAAAGACGGATGGGGGTGGGGAAAGAGGCAATAGTAGATCAGAATGAAGCAACAGAGTAAAAAAAGGGTGATGAAGCAAGTAGAGTGCAGAAAGAAGCAAGAGAGGTTCAGAAAGAAGCAAGAGAAGAACATAAAGAATCAACAGAGATACAGAAAGGGAGAAGTAGGGTGGAGAAAGAGGCAAGAGTTATACAGATAGAAGCAACAGAGGTGCACGAAAATGGCTCAGGGGTGCAGAAAGATAAAATAGAGGAACAGAAAGAAGCAAGAGAGTTGCAGAAAGCAAAAAGAGGGATGAGAGAGAGGCATGAGGTGTGCAAAAAAAGGCAAGAGTGGTGCAGAAAGATGGATGCAGGTTGCAAAAAGAGGAACAAAGAAGCTAGAGAGATGCAGAAACAAGCTAGAAAAGTACAGAAAGATACACAATAAGTGCAGAAAGAAGCAACAGAGGTGCAGAAAGGCGGGAAGTGGGGAGGAGGAAGAGGTAAGAGGAATACAGAAAGAAACAACGGAGGTGCAGAAAAAACAGATATGGGGAGCAGAAAGAGGCAAGACAATAGCAGAAATAAGAAAAGAGATGCAGAAAGAGTGAAGAGGGGTGGAGAGAGAGGAAAGAGGGGTTCATAAAGAAGCAAGACATATGCAGAAAGAAACAAAAGATGTCCAGAAAGAACACACAGAGGTGCAGAAAGAGGAAGAGAAGTGCAGAAAGAGGCAGGAGGGGTGAAGAAAGAAGAATGACGGCTGCAGAAAGAGAAACGAGGGGTGCAGAAATAAGCTAAAGAGCTACAGAAAGAAGCATGAAAAATGCAGAAAGAAGCAACAGGGTACAGAAAGAGGGATGAGGGGTGGAGAAAGAGGCAAGAGATGTGCAACAAAGAAGCAACAGAGATGAAAAAGGGTGAAGAAGGGTGGAGAAGGAGGCAAGAGGGGTGCAGAAAGAAGCATGCAGGTTGCAGAAAGAAACAAAAGATGTTTCAAAAGAAAGAACAGAGGTACAAAAAGAGGAAAGCAAAGTTCAGAAAGAGGCAAGAGTGGTGCAGAAAGAGGGATGAAGGCTGTAGAAAGAGGCAGGGGTACAGAAATAAGCTAGAGAGGAACAGGAAATAGCAAGAGAACTGCAGAAAGAAGCAGCAGAGGTGTGAAAAAAGTGGCATGAGGGGTGCTTAAAGAAGCAACATAGATGTAGAAAAGGGGTAAGAGGGGTGGAGAAAGAGGTGAGAGGGGTGCAGAAAGAAGCAATAAAGTTGCAGAAAGAAATAAAAGATGTCCAGAAAGAAGGAACAGAGGTGCATAAAGATGGATGAAGGGTGGAGAAAGAGGCAATAGAAGTTCAGAATGAAGTAACAGTTAAAAAAGGGGGAAGAAGCAAGAAGAGTGCAGAAAGAAGCAAGAGAAGAACATAAAGAATCAACAGAGATGCAGAAAGGGAGAAGTGGGGTGGAGATAGAGGCCAGAGTTATACAGAAAGAAGCAACAGAGGTGCATAAAAATGGCTCTGGGGTGCAGAAAGACAAAATAAAGGTACCGAAAGAAGCAAGAGAGTTGCAGAAAGAGAAAAGAGGGATGAGAGAGAGGCAAGAGGGGTGCAGAAAGAAGCAAGAGTTGCAGAAAGAAACACAATATGTCCAGAAAGAAGGAACAGAGGTGCAGAAAGAGGCAAGAGAAGTGCAGAAAGAGGACAAGAGAGGAGCAGAAAGAGGGCAAGAGAAGTTTAGAAAGTAGCAACAGAGGTGAAAAAAGATGGATGACAGGTGAAGAAAGAGGCAAGTGGGGTGCGAAAAAGGCAATAGAGGTGCAGAAGAAGACAAGAAAACTGCATAAAGAGGCCAGAGAATTGTAAAAACAGGCACAAGAGATGCAAAAAAGAAAAAAGAGGAGCAGAAAGAGGTGAAAGCGGTGCAGAAGGAGGGAAGAAGGGTGCAGAAAGAAGCAACAGGGGTGAAAAGAAGCAATAGAGGTGCAAAAAAGCAAGAGGGGTGCAGAACAAAGCAACATACATGTAGAAAAAGGAAAGAGGTGTGCAGAAAAAATGTACATAAGTAGGCAAGAGAAATGCAGAAAGAAGAAACAAAGATGAAAAAAGGGATGAGGCAATAAGGGTTCAGAAAAAGACAAGAAAGGTGGAGAAAGAAGCAAGAGAAGTACATAAAGAAGCAACAGAGATGCAGAATGGGGTAAGTGGGTTAGAAAAAGAAGCAAGATGGACAAAGAAAGAACCAACAGAGGTGCAGATAAAGGCAAAGGGGTGCAGAAAGACGGAAGAATGGTGCAAAAAGAGGCACAAGGGATGCAGAAAGAGGCAAGACGGGTACAGAAAGAAGCAAGAGAGGTACAGGGAAAACCACCACTCGCCTATATAGTTACAAACACAGCTACTCTCACAATCACTCACTCTCACATATAATCATTAATATAGTCCAACACTCAGATAAACTGCCTTCCACATATGTAGTTACTCACACATGTACCACTGAGACATCCATTCACTCACCAACACACCCATACATATACTCACCCACACCCATACAGCCCTTCAGAGATGTACTCTTGAGCTCCTATACCAGTGAATCACCCACTCACACGTGATGGACAGTCACACGCCCCCAACCACCGAAACAGACACTCAGGCACACATACAGACACTCAGACAATCAATCAATAACCCATATAGATACTCATGTAGCTATCACCAACCCATACTACCACTTACATACCAACTGATAGACTTATACAGACATTCACAGAGTTTAGTCACTAACTATTGCATTCAGTAAGAAAAATGTAATCACTCACATATATAGGCAGTCACACACCCACTAAATCATCCATTCAGACACTCATACACCCACTCATTCTATAATACCCCTTGGCCTATATGTATACAAAACATATTTAAATTTTACAATAACACACAGTCACTCGATGATGTTGTCAGTGTTGTCATCAGTGATGTCATTTGAGATGTCATCTGTGATATCACTGATCATGTCATGAGGGTTGTAATATGTGATGTCATCAGTAGTGCATTACGGGGCACAAGTTATAGTTAGCTTAGCTAACAATAGCAACTGAATTTCTGTGGTTTTGTGTGAGTAAAAAATGTCAGCCTAACTCTAACATCCCTGTAACAATTGGTTATATATATGTATTGTTTATATATATTCACTAAAAAACAAATGTTGTTTCTTTCAGTGAAAATATGTATATATCTATATCTATCTTTATCTATATATATATATTCTCTGAAAAAAACATAGGTTTCACACATTTTATAGTTAGCTGGACATTTCACTCAAACAAAACCTTTGAAATTCCCCCGTTAACTGCAGTGAGGAACATAACTTTGAGTCAAACATTGACAAACTTAGAAACGATTTCAAGGATAGAGGATATGATGAAGTATGCTTAAATAAGGCAGAAAATAAGATCAGGAAACGTAAAAGACAAGATACCCTAGAACATCAAAACAAGAAATCTGCTAAAGACAAAAACGTTCAAGAGCAGTGTACGTTCATTACTGAGTATGGGATCTATAGCAATCATATTTATAATATTCTAAGAAAGAACTGGCACTTACTTAGATCTGAAACTCTTTCATCTGATCTAGTATCTCCTAAACCTAAGGTTGTGTATCGAAAGGGATGCACTATAAAAAATCTACTATGTCCTAGTTATGTTACCAAACCCAAATCTAAGTCATCTAACTGGTTCCCTGAAAAGCCAAATGGTTTTTATATTTGTGGAACATGTTTGGTCTGTCAATTTGGCCAGAACAAAAAGAAGACCTTTCAGTATAATGGTCCAATGGAACATCGTATAAAAACATTCATCAACTGCAATACCACACACACTGTATATGTCATCCAGTGTGCATGTAATAAAATGTATGTGGGCAGCAGTACTAGATGTCTCAAAGTATGAATACAGGAACATCTAAGAAATATTAGACATAGTGATATGTCTAATCCAATAGTACAACATATATTGGAGACTCATCCGGAAAATCAGAACATTACTTTTCATGCGATTGACCATGTAAAGAATAATGTTAGGGGTGGTAATAGAACTGTACACCTGAGGAAGATTGAATCTTTATGGATCTGTAAACTCAGATGTGTGATCTCAGGTCTCAACATTAACAATGAATTTCATCATTTCCTTTAGAGACCAAGGGTCTTTCTGTTACTGTCGAAGATGGCTTGAGACTATGTTCATTTATGTCTGTATTTTGTTGGTTCAATAATATGACTAACTGTAACCAACATTGAACTATAGCAGAGGCACACATTTCATATAGGACAATACCCATATGTCTGAAAAAGACTCGCCTTTATTTTTACCCAAAAATTGGTTTTGTCACAAATAGCGGATAATCTGGGTGGAAAATCTAAGTTGAATGTGTCACTATATAAAATAATACAAATACATTTTGGTGTAACTACCTGCTCCTGATAAAGAACCATTTCTCTAGATAGTCTTTAAAAACTATCAACACCAGCAGCAGATCGTTCCTTTAGAGATAAATATAATTTGAGAGATGTCAACAATGCATTTGAAATATTGTGGTCAAAACTAGTATATGTCTAGAATAGACATGACTCTAGGAGTGTCTACCTGCACCAAGATGGCGGGACCGTAATAATGACCTCGACGCCTCTGTATATACAATTATATTTTGAATATTACCATATCCAAAACCCTACATCATTTGGTTATACAACTAGCCTGCCGTTTTTTCGGTCAGACACTTTTATACATATGTAATATCAATGTGTTTAATTTGGAACGATCACGTTCTTAATTAACATTCTGTAATACGGTTTGTCTAAATTCAAAAACAGCCTGTCCACCTAAGACCCAATACATTGTTGCAAATATAAAAGCGGTATTGCTTATTGAGCTAATATTGCAGGTCACAAACAAACGTGTACTATTAGAATCACAACATTCCAAGATGGCGCTTACTTTCGTTTTTAAGCTTTAGACAAATGCTCTGTGATCTAAAGAGCGCGCCATATGTCGGGAATAGACATGACTCTAGGAGTGTCTACCTGCACCAAGATGGCGGGACTGTAATAATGATCTCGACGCCTCTTTATATACAATTATATTTTGAATATTACCAAATCCAAAACCCTACATCATTTGGTTATACTACTAGCCTGCCGTTTTTTCGGTCAGACATAATTACACATATATAATATCAATGTGTTTAATTTGGAACGATCTTGATTCTAATTAACATTCTGCAATACGGTTTGTTTAAATTCAAAAACAACCTGTCCCACTAAGAACCAATATATTGTTGCAAATATAAAAGCGATATTGCTTACTGAGCTAATGTTGCAAGTCACAAACAAACGTGTACCATTAGAATCACAACATTCCAAGATGGCGCTTATTTTTTGTTTCTAAGCTTTAGACAAATGCTCTATGATCTAAAGAGCGCGCCAATTCGTGACAATTAGTGATTGACTAATGAGGATTAATTCCAATTAGCCCCAGTATATAAGATGCAGGTTTAGCCTTCTCTGTATCGTGGTGATTCCTGGTTGGAGCCGAGACGATCGAGGACCCTTTACGGACCCGAACTACTATATGCGGGTGCGTTGGATCTAAAAAACCGCCCACTTTCTGTAAATGAAAACGGAATACTCTTCCCGGACTGCAGTGTAGTTTTTAAAATCTATTATAACGGCCCGGTCCAAATATAAACAAATGTGTTGGATATTGTACAGCTATGTCTTTATGGGGACGAGATTGCATCGCTTTTTATACTCGATATTCACGCTGTTCGAGTTAAAATGACAGAACTATGCATTAACAATACTGGTTTTGACATGTCACCATTTCATTTTGCCTTTGGCTGTGCAAATTAAACGGTTGCCTTATGCCCACTAGTCATGCAAGTAAAACAACAGGACAATGTTTTAGAATCATTGACTTTTAGTTAAAACATTTTGTCTAAATGGCATATATAATGGATTAATTTTGATCCAGAATATTTTGCTATATGTATAAAGCCTTTTTTCACTTTGACTAAAATAAGGTTTGGAACCATATAAATATATGTTTAACTTTCCTAGGAATGGTTAATATGACCATTAAGGGATCCCACTTATTGGAATTATAAATAAATATGGTCATGCTTTTTACAAACAGTTTGTAATGAATATTATTTACTCTAGGTCTTTACCTTTTAAAATCGACCATTCAATGATCAAACATGATGCCTTAACTACATGAATAAAGGATCTAAAGTGAAACTTAAAGTAAGTAGCCGATAACTCAGTTGAGTCAACTAATACAGCCATAATACAATAGATTTTACAAAAAATCCCTGTTACTGTGCTTTTCAGAATCAGCAACCGTGAATATATAAAGGGTCACTGAATAGGAAACTCTTTTTTCTAATATATGTAAGCATAAACACCACTAAAATAAACGTTAGACGTCCCCGTAGTGTAACTGTTTTGACAAACCTATCTCTTTAACATTTCTAGTATCACCGTCAAGGATTTACAAGATATTATCAACCAGAACTCATAAGAAATTGTCAACTAGTGTAGATCATACAAATTGTTCAAGGTATGTCCATAGACTGTATACATTGATACTTTTTAGCTTTATAACAATAGAATGCTGTTCCTCCCCCTGTTCCTTTTGTGAAAAACGTACTGTGTAAAGAATGTTAGTTTTGTAGTGTCAGAAGACTTTGCCTTATAAACTGTATTGAAGTCGATGTATGTGGTTTTATTTTATTTTTGTATATAATTGTAAATAGTTCCTTTTTATATGTACTTTTGTAGCCCTGAAGAAGCCCCTGGATGGGACGAAACGCGTTGGCGGTTCCAAAAGTGATGCTGTCAAAAAGCTTTTAAAGACTGAATAATAAAGAATAACTGAAAACTGAAAACATCGACTTTTTCGTGGAACTAAATTTTCTTTGATTTATCTATTTGTAACAAATTGTGTTCAAAGTGTGCTGGGCTAATATGTACTGTGAAATTCCCCCGTTATGGTTAGTTCAGCTAACTACAACTCGCACGCCCGCAATGCACTTCTGATGACGTCACATATTACATCACTCATGACATCACTGATGACATCTCAAATGACATCATTGATGACATAATCCAGTGAATGTGTGTCTGTCTGAAAAATAAATATTTTTTATATATGTATATCTAAAGGTCGATGGAAGAATAAATGGGTGAATAAGTATCTAAATGGATGTTTTTTTTTGTAAAATTGATTGTATAACTGACCTATTCAGTGTATCTCAGTGAATACATGTATTAGCGTGTAATGTTTAAATATTTAATGTCTGTATCAGCGTCTCACTTTGTGTATAAGTGGCTGCATAGGTTGGTGAGTAGCTACATGAGTGTGTTTATAGGTTATCAGTTGGTTTTTGGAGTATCAGTATGACTCTCTGTATGGTTCCGTGGGGGATATTACTTAGCGTATAGATGCATGAATGACTGACTTACTGTTTGTATGTTTTTTGAAGCCAGCATGTGTGCATGAGTGTGTGTATGGGTGTGTTAATGAGTGAATGCCTGTCTCGATAGAGTCTTTATGAGTAAGTACATATGTTTTAAACTACTATATGTGAGTATTGATGTATATAAGTGAGTATATGTGAGAGTGAGAGATTGGAAGAGTTCCAGTATAAATAAGTAGGTGTTTCTATAAGTGATTGTTTTAGAGAGTTAGTATGTGTACGTTTCTGTAAAAGTAAGTGTAGTGGTGTCTGTATAGCTGTATATGCAAGTAAATGGATGTTTGATAGTTTATTTGCATGTGTGAGTATGTGTGTGAGTAACTCTATGGATGAGTATTGGTGTGTAACAGGATATATAGGTGTATGAGTACCTATGATGAGAGAGTACATGTTTGAGTGACTATATAGAACTGTTGGTGGATGAGTGAATGTGTATGTAGATGGTGGAATTACTGAATAGGTTGTTGTAACTGGTATTGGTATCGTCCATTTTTTGAAATTTTTAGTTTCTATTTTTGAATGTGTGTATCAAAGGTTATATTATGCTGAGAGGAGGTCTGCCACACTTTCACAAGGCTGATGTCATCAGTGATGTCATGTGAGTTGTCATCAGTGATGTCATGAGTGATGTCACTGACCATGTCTTGAGTGATGTAACATGTGACGTCTTCAGCATTGCATTGCTGACGCGTGAGTTATAGTTAGCTGAACTAACTATAACGGGGAAATTTCAAAGGTTTTGTTTGGGTGAAATGTCCAGCTAATTATAACATGTGTGAAACCTATGGTTTTTTCAGTGAATTTGCAAGGTTTTTTAAATGTGAATTCCTAACTATAACGTGTGTGAAACCTGTGTTTTTTTCTGTGAATTTCCAATGTTTTGTAAATGATAATTCTTAAAAGCATTAATTATTATATTTCTTTCTTTTTATAGTAATTCCCTACATTTTTATTATAAATATTGATACTTATTTTATTTTATTAATTATATTTCATATTCTTAATGTAAAATAATAACAAGACTAAATTCTAAAATATTTTTCATTAATTTCTTTTTTTTCAATATATTAAAATTAAATTCTATATAATTCCTTTTTCATTGTATTTTTCCTGTATTTGTACCGTGCGCGTACAGTGATCGCACCGTCCATTGTACAGTAAATCGTCCTCTGCACGTACGCGCGCACATGTTACAGATACGCTTTGACGTTACACTCTCCTTGCAGAATTGTAATCATTCAGCCACTATCCAAGTACTCATGGTGAAAGTGTGCCTTAGGGCATGAATTGCTTCAAACACCTATAGACCATGCATCCAGTGTTCTATGCACCGACAAACTTGTCTTATATACCTTCAATTTCTCAATCTGCATTCTTACACTTCAAGTAAACACTATCATACTTCTGTTTCAGTATTGTAGTGACCATACAGCACTATGTGTTTATCTATACACTCTTCTAAAAGAATCCATTTACTACATTAAAACACTAATCAGCAGATGTACAATAAGTGCTGCATCCCCAGAGATATGCCAGTTATTGTATACTGTGACATCACCTCCTTGTAGCGCAGTGCTTTATAATGTGATGCACCTTCCAGATGCATCACATTGTAAATACCAAATATCATGGCACATCTTTTACACCACCAGTGCATCACAAAAGTGACGCAACAGCTCTGTAAAAGAGGCACAAGGGGGTTGTAAATCCACCCCTAGCACATGCAAATTCATCCAGACAGGTTCACCAGCAGTGCAAATTGAAGCATAGACTTGTAACATATTTATGTGCATATGTTACATTCAAGTGTTTCTGAGGTACTACAGTATACTATAGGTAAACAGCTTATAGATTTATGCTGTAGCACGTCCTTATAGTTCTGCACTTTCACATTCACCATACACTAGTAATGTATTCATTCATTCATTTATAAACTTCACATTCATTCTGAGAAAAGTATATACACTAACATAGAAATATAGTTCTTTCTTTGACCAGTGAAGGTAGTTCTAAAAAGAACAGGTTTTTTTTCTGTTTTTAGTTTTCAATTTTTTTTGTGTTTTCTCAACAAGTTTTTTTTTAAGCCAAAAAAATGGAACTCAATTTAAAAAGTATCCAACACGAACAAAACAAAAAAAAAAACTAATGTCGAAGACAGCGATGCTCCTGCATCCTGCGTTTCATCAGGTCAATAGACTGTTCCCCATAACACAAAAGTTTATCGCAATAAATGCATACAATTTTAACATCAGCAAAATCAGGATCACTTTGTGGGTGTGGACTGCTTGGTGGAAATGCTGCTGCCAGTCTAGAGATAATTAGACCCTGCATTAGCAGTTTCCTGGACTGAAAGGTAATTAAAGGAAGGATTTTTCGAGCTATCTGTATGAGGCCAAAGCATGTGCCAGCGGTTTTTCTTGCTTGGACTTTAAAATTGAGGTCTTGGTCCATCCAGATGCCAAGGCTCTTGATTTCATTTTTGGGGGTGGGGGAGATCCCATACAGGGTGGCCAAGTGAGGGAGGGGGGAGTTTGCGTGGGTCACCAAGTAAAAGGATCTTGGACTTCTCTCCATTAAGTTTGAGACGAGAGTCACACATCCATTGTGAAATGTTCTGGAGGCAGGAAGACAAGTTGTCCAGACATTTGGTCGATTGGTTTATAGAAACGACCAGTTGGGTGTCGTCAGCTACCTTTATGCCGAAAGGTGTTACGATGTCTTCTAAAGGAGACATGTATATGTTAAAAAGTGTGGGGCTCAAGGAGGAGCCCTGGGGAACCCCACACTGAAGAGGGAAAACTGTGGAACTAACAGAGCCGTCAGTCACCTGGAAGGTTCTGTCTTCTAGGAAGGACTTGATCCAGGACAGGGCGGTGCCAGAAATTCCTGCCATGTTAAGACGGTGGATTAGGATGGCGTGGTCCACCATGTCGAAAGCGGCACTCAGATCCAGGAGGATCACTGCCACTGATCCTCCTGCATCTAGGATGGTTCTTGCCTCTTCGATCACGGCCAGGAGTACGGTGTCCGTTCCCTGTCCTGGTCTGAACCCTGTCTGGGAATGACAAAGAAGGTTGTTGGATTCTAAGAAGGAGGAGAGTTGGTGATTGACAATCTTTTCAGCCACTTTGCTAATGCCCGGGAGGAAAGAAATTGGTATAAAATTGGACAAGTCAGCCGGATCCAGGTTAGGTTTTTTGAGAAGCGTGCAAACTGTTGCTTTCTTCCAGTTGGTGGGAACGATGCCTTGGGTGAGAGACACGTTAATAAGTTTGGTAAGGGGGGAAGATACCGTGGACGCAACCAGTTTTAATTTGTTCATGGGAGCTGGATCTGTGGGGGCACCACTATTCACCGTATGTAGAGTGGCCAGAAACAGCTCTGTGGACACCGGGTGAAAGTATTGAGGAGAGGAGCCTCCAGGCAAGTAGGAGAGGTCAGGGAATCTGGGAGTGTGCTATGGGTGGGGAGAGTTTTTAGAATATTATTAATTTTGAATGAGAAGAACTCGGCTAGCTGATTGCATCTGACGCCTGATGGATCCATTGTGGGCTGTGGTTCCAGGGCTTTTGTCAGCAGGCGGACAATGCGGTAAGTTTCTTTGGAGGAGTTTGCTGCGGCTAGTATTTTTCCTTTGAAAAATGTTGCCTGAGTGCTTTTTATGCAGATTTTGTAATCCTTAATGGCTGACCTATATTCATTTTTACTCTTGTTAGCCCAGTCCTTTCTCCAAAGACGTTCGTGCTTTTTGCATCTTTTTCTCAGTTCGCACAGTTCTGGTGTGAACCAGGGAGATTTGAAAGTTCCCTTCTTGCTGGGGAGTGGTTTGTTGGGGAGGATTGAGTCTAGGGATTGTTCAATCCAGGTTCGGAGTTGGGACTCCGCCAGGGAAGGATCTGGGTCGATATCAGGGGTAGTGGTTGCTAGTTCCTGTGCCCAAACTACTGTGTCCAATTTTGGCCATGGGCGAGATGGTGCTTGGGGAGGGGTCTATCCGGGGCTTCGGTGGAGGATTGAAGCTTGAAGGGGATTAAGTGGTGGTCTGACCAAGGCATGGGGAGAGGCTCACCCACTGCTAGGTCGGGGATGTTAGTGAATATGGGGTCCAACAGATGGCCCTTAGCATGGGTCGGCTGATTAACTTTTAAATGGATATTGAGGGAGGCTAGGTCTTCCTTGAGGTCGTCCGCTATTTTGTTTGTCAAGTCATCAAAGTGGATATTTAAATCTCCTAAGGTAAAGTGTGGGGATAGGCAGGCGAGAGAGGAGATAGTTTCCACTAAGGATTTACAGAATAGACCTTGCTGCCCTGGGGGGAGATAGACTAGGATGCCCGAAAGTGTTTTTAGGGGGGATAGGTGAATGGAGAAGCGGATGTTTTCACAATCCTGAATCGGAGTGTCCTTAAAATGGCAGGACAGAGTATTTTTGAAGATAATTGCGACTCCACCCCCTATCCCGGATGGTCTGCCCACTGCGCTCGTCCGCTGCGCTTCCTGGTAGGTGTGGCCATTTATACTGGGGATTGGCGGGAGGGACGAGCACTAGTCTGCCGACCCACTCTTCATCAAAGATGGCGACCCCTCACCTGACAGGAGCCCAAACTTGGCTGCGGCAGTGAGGGAGAAGCACAGGGCACGTAGGAACCTGTGCAGCCTAAATCGCTGCAGCAGGTAAAGTGCGAGTGCGAGTGCAATTAAAACAATGATAACAGCTTTTTAAAAGACAACTTTAAAAATTCAAGAGACCTTCCCCGGCTTCCGCCTCAGGGAATCGGTGCAGGCGAATGACACGCGTGTGGGATAGCGCGGTTTTTATACTGGGGATTGGTGGGAGGGGCGAGCACTAGTCTGCCGACCCACTCCTCGTCAAAGATGGTGACCCCTCACCTGACAGGAGCCCAAACTCGGCTGCGGCAGTGAGGGAGAAGCGCAGGGCACGTAGGAACCTGTGCAGCCTAAATCGCGGCAGCAGGTAAAGTGCGAGTGCGAGTGCAATTAAAACAATGATAACAGTTTTTTAAAAGACAACTTTAAAAATTCAAGAGGACTTCCGCCTCAGGGAACCGGTGCAGGCGAATGACACGCATGAGGGATAGCGCGGTTTTTATACTGGGGATTGGCGGGAGGGGCGAGCACTTGTCTGCCGACCCACTCTTCATCAAAGATGGCGACCCCTCACCTGACAGCAGCCCAAACTCGGCTGCGGCAGTGAGGGAGAAGCGCAGGGCACGTAGGAACCTGTGCAGCCTAAATCACGGCAGCAGGTAAAGTGCAAGTTTGAGTGCAATTAAAACAATGATAACAGTTTTTTAAAAGACAACTTTAAAAATTCAAGAGAGCTTCCCCGGCTTCCGCCTCAGGTAATCAGTGCAGGCGAATGACACGCGTGTGTGATAGCGCGGCTTTTATACTGGGGATTGGCGGGAGGGGCGAGCACTAGTCTGCCGACCCACTCATCATCAAAGATGGTGACCCCTCACCTGACAGGAGCCCAAACTCGGCTGCGGCAGTGAGGGAGAAGCGCAGGGCACGTAGGAACTTGTGCAGCCTAAATCGTGGCAGCAAGTAAAGTGCGAGTGCGAGTGCAATTAAAACAATGATAACAGTTTTTTAAAAGACATTTTTAAAAATTCAAGAGAACTTCCCCGTCTGAGTAGTGCATAAAGAAGCAAAAGAGATGGGAAGAGGGTGGGGAGAAATGCAAAAGGGGTGCAGAAAGAAGCAAGCAAGTTGCAGAAAGAAACAATAGATGTTTAGAAAGAACAGAGATAAAGAAAGAGGAATGCGAAGTGCAGAAAGAGGCAAGAGGGGTGCAGAAAGAGGGATGAAGGTTGCAGAAAGAGGCACGGAATACAGAAAAAAGCTGGAGAGGAACAGAAAAATCAAGAGAACTACTTAAAGAAGCAACAGAGGTACAGAAAGACGGATGAGGTGTGGAGAAAGTGGCAAGAGAGGTACATAAAGAAGCAACATAAATGGAGAAAAGGGGTAGGAGGGGTGGAGAAAAAGGTGAGAGGGGTGCAGAAAGAAGAAAGAAAGTTGCAGAAAGAAATAAAAGATGTCCAGAAAGAAGCAACAGAGGTGCAGAAAGACGGATGAGGGGTGGAGAAAGAGGCAATAGAAATTCAGAATGAAACAACAGAGTTAAAAAAGGGTGAAGAAGCAAGGAGGGTGCAGAAAGAAGCAAGAGAGGTACAGAAAGTAGCAAGAGAAGAACATAAAGAATCAACAGAGATCCAGAAAGGGAAAAGTGGGGTGGAGAAAGAGGCAAGAGCTGTACAGAAAGAAGCAACAGAGGTGCACGAAAATGTTTGAGAGTTGCAGAAAGATAACATAGAGGTACAGCAAGAAGCAAGAGAGTTGAAGAAGGAGAAAAGAGGGATGGAGAGAGAGACAAGAGGGATGCAGAAAGACGCAAGTATTGCAGAAAGAAACAAAAGGTGTCCAGAAAAAAGGAACAGAGGTGCAGAAAGATGGCAAGAGAGGTGTAGAAAGAGGGCAAGAGAAGTTCAGAAAGAAGCAACGGAGGTGCAGAAAGATGGATGAGAGGTAAAGAAAGAGGCAAGAGGGGTGCGAAAAAAGGCAATAAAGGTGCAGAAGGAGACAAGAGAACTGCATAAAGAGGCAAGAGAGTTGCAAACACAGGCACAAGAGATGCAAAAAAGAAAAAACAGGAGCAGAAAGAGGTGAAAGTTGTGCAGAAGGAGGGAAGAAGAGTGCAGAAAGAAGCAAGAGCGGTGAAAAGAAGAAACAGAGGTGCAAAAAAAGCAGGAGAGGTGCAGAACAAAGCAACAGAGGTGTAGAAAGAGGCATGAGGTGTGCAGAAAACAGCAAGAGAAGTGCAGAAAGAAACGACAGAGGTGCAGTAGGAGGCAAGAGAATTGCAGAAACAGGCAAGAAAATTTCAGAAACAGGCAAAAGAGGTGCAGGAAGACGCAAGAGTAGTGCAGAAAGTACAAACAGAGGTGCAGAAAGAGGTAAGCGGAGCAGAAAGCAGCAAGAGCAGCGCAAAAGAAAAACAAATGTGCAGAAGCAGGCCAGAGGGGTACAGAAAGAGGCAAAAGAAGTACAGAAACAAGCAAAAGAGGTGCAGAAAGAGGCAAGAGAAGTGCAGAAAGTAGAAACAAAGATGAAAAAATGGAGGAGAGGCAAGAGGGGTGCAGAAAAAGGCAATAAAGGTATAGAAAGAAGCAAGATAAGTGCAAACAGAAGCAACAGAGATGCAGAAAGGGGTATGTGTGGTGGAAAAGGAGGCAAGATGGTTACTGAAAGAACCAACGGAGGTGCAGAAAGAGGCAGGAGGGGTGCACAAAGCAGGAAGAATGGTGCAGAAAGTGGCACTAAGGTTGCAGAAAGAGGCAAGAGGGGTACAAAAAGGAGCAAGAGAGGTGAAGGGAAAACCATGAGAAGTGCATCAAGAAGCAATAGAGATGCAGAAAGAGAGAAGTGGGATGGAAGAAGAGGCAAGAGGGTTATAGAAAGAAGCAACAGATGTGCGGATAAACAGATATGCGGTGCAGAAAGAGGCAAAAAAAGTGTATAAAGAAGCGAAAGAGATGCAGAAAGAAAGAAGAGAGGTTGAGAGAGAGGCAAGTGGGTGCAGAAAGAAGCAAGACAGATAATAAGGAGGATGGGGCAGGAGGAGTGCAAAAAGAAGCAAGAGTGGTGCAGAAAAAAGCAAGAGCAGTGCATATAGAAGAAACATAGATACAGAAAGGGATACGTGGGTGGAGAAAAAGGCAAGAGGATACAGAAAGAAGCAACAGAAGTGCAGAAAAATGGATATGTGGTGCAGAAGGAGGCAAAAGAAGTACAGAAGGAAGCAGGAGAGATGCAAAAAGAAGCAAGAGATTTTGGAAAAAAAGCTAAATTTGTCCAGAAAGAAGGAACAGAGGTGCAGAAAGAAGCAAGTGCAGTGAAGAAATCGGAAGGAGGGATGCACAAAGAGGGAAGAAGGCTGAAGAAAGAGGCTCAATTGGTGCACAAAGAGGCAATAGTGGTGCAGAAAGAAGCAAGAGAAGTGCAGAAATAAACAATAAAGGTGCAGAAAGAGGCTAAAAGAGTGAAGAAAGAGGAAAGAGGGGTGCAGAAAAAAGCAAGAGAAGTGCAGTAAGAAGCAATATAGATGCAGAAAGAGGGAATTGGGTCAGGAAAATGCAAGAGAGATACAGAAAGAAGCAAGAAAAGTACAGAAAGAAAAAATAAGTACAGGAAGAATCAACAGAGTTGCAGAAAGAGTAAAGGGGGGTGCACAAAGAGGAAAGAATGGGACAGAAAGTGGCACAAGGTTTGCAGAAAGAGGCAAAAGGGGTGCAGAAAGAAGCAAGAGAGATACAGGAAGATGCAAGAGAAGTACATCAAGATGCAATAGAGATGCAGAAAGGGGGAAGTGGGGAGGAAGAAGAGGCAAGAGGGACACAGAAGGAAACATCAGAGGTGCAAAAAAAACTGATATGGGGTGCAGAAAGAGGAAATACAATTGCAGAAATAAGCTAAAGAGATGCAGAAAGAAGGAAGAGTGGTGGAGAGAGAGGCAAGAGGGGTGCAGAAAGAAGTAAGAGAGATGAAGAAAGAAACAAAAGATGTCCAGAACGAAAACAAATAAGTGCATAAAGAGGTGATAGAAGTGCAGAAAAAGGCAAGAGCGGTGCAGAAAGAGGGATGAAGGTTGCAGAAAGAGTAACAAGGGGTGCAGAAAGAAGCTTGGGAGATACAGAAAGAAGCAAGAAAAGTGCAGGAAGAGGCAAAAGGGCTGGAGAAAGAAGCAAGAGAGGTGCAGGAAGACGCAAGAGAATTGCATCAAGAAGCAACAGAGATGCAGAAAGGGGGAAGTGGGGAAAAGGAAGAGGAAGAGGCAAGAGGGATGCAGAAGGCAAACAACAGAGGTGCAGAAAAAACAGATATGGGGTGCAGAAAGAGGCAAGACAATTGCAGAAATAAGCACAGGAGATGCAGAAAAAGTGAAGAGGGGTGTAGAGAGAGGAAAGAGGGGTTCAGAAAGAAGCAATACAGATGCAGAAAGAAACAAAAGATGTCCAGAAAGAACACACAGAGGTGCATAAATAGGAAAGATAAGTGCAGAAAGAGGCAGGAGGGGTGCAGAAAGAGGGATGACGGCTGCAGAAAGAGAAATGAGGGGTGCAGAAATAAGGGATATGGGGTGAAGAAAGAGGCAAGAGATGTGCATAAAGAAGCAACAGAGATGAAAAAGGGGTGAAGAGGATTGGAGAGAGATGTAAGAGGGGTGTAGAAAGAAGCATGCAGGTTGCAGAAAGAAACAAAAGATATTTAGAAAGAAAGAACAGAGGTACAGAAAGAGGAAAGCGAAGTGCAGAAAGAGGCAAGAGGGGTGCAGAAAGAAGGATGAGGCTGCAGAAAGTGGCACGGGTACAGAAATAAGCTAGAGAGGAACAGGAAAAAGCAAGAGAACTGCAGAAAGAAGCAGCATAGGTACAGAAAAACAGATGGGGTGTGGAAAAAGTGGTATGAGAGGTGCTTTAAGAAGCAACAGAGATGTAGAAAAGGTGTAAGAGTGGTGGAGAAAGAGGCGAGAGGGGTGCAGAAAGAAGCAATAAAGTTGCAGAAAGAAATAAAAGATGTACAGAAAGAAGGAACAGAGGTGCAGAAAGACGGATGAGGGGTGGAAAAAGAGGCAATAGAAGGTCAGAATGAAGCAACAGAGTTAAAAAAAGGGGAAAGAAGCAAGTAGAGTTCAGAAAGAAGCAAGAGAGGTGCAGAAAAAAGCAAGAGAAGAACATAAAGAATCAACAGAGATGCAGAAAGGGAGAAGTGGGTGGAGAAAGAGGCGAGAGGGGTACCGAAAGAAGCAGGAAAGTTGCAGAAAGAAATAAAAGATGTCCAGAAAAAAGGAACAGAGGTGCAGAAAGACGGATGGGGGTGGGGAAAGAGGCAATAGTAGATCAGAATGAAGCAACAGAGTAAAAAAAGGGTGATGAAGCAAGTAGAGTGCAGAAAGAAGCAAGAGAGGTTCAGAAAGAAGCAAGAGAAGAACATAAAGAATCAACAGAGATACAGAAAGGGAGAAGTGGGGTGGAGAAAGAGGCAAGAGTTATACAGATAGAAGCAACAGAGGTGCACGAAAATGGCTCAGGGGTGCAGAAAGATAAAATAGAGGAACAGAAAGAAGCAAGAGAGTTGCAGAAAGCAAAAAGAGGGATTAGAGAGAGGCATGAGGTGTGCAAAAAAAAGTCAAGAGTGGTGCAGAAAGATGGATGCAGGTTGCAAAAAGAGGAACAAAGAAGCTAGAGAGATGCAGAAACAAGCTAGAAAAGTACAGAAAGATACACAATAAGTGCAGAAAGAAGCAACAGAGGTGCAGAAAGGCGGGAAGTGGGGAGGAGGAAGAGGTAAGAGGAATACAGAAAGAAACAACAGAGGTGCAGAAAAAACAGATATGGGGAGCAGAAAGAGGCAAGACAATAGCAGAAATAAGCAAAAGAGATGCAGAAAGAGTGAAGAGGGGTGGAGAGAGAGGAAAGAGGGGTTCATAAAGAAGCAAGACATAAAAATGCAGAAAGAAGCAACAGGGTACAGAAAGAGGGATGAGGGGTGGAGAAAGAGGCAAGAGATGTGCAACAAAGAAGCAACAGAGATGAAAAAGGGTGAAGAAGGGTGGAGAGAGAGGCAAGAGGGGTGCAGAAAGAAGCATGCAGGTTGCAGAAAGAAACAAAAGATGTTTCAAAAGAAAGAACAGAGGTACAAAAAGAGGAAAGCAAAGTTCAGAAATAGGCAAGAGTGGTGTAGAAAGAGGGATGAAGGCTGCAGAAAGAGGCATGGGTACAGAAATAAGCTAGAGAGGAACAGGAAATAGCAAGAGAACTGCAGAAAGAAGCAGCAGAGGTACGGATGAGGTGTGAAAAAAGTGGCATGAGGGGTGCTTAAAGAAGCAACATAGATGTAGAAAAGGGGTAAGAGGGGTGGAGAAAGAGGTGAGAGGGGTGCAGAAAGAAGCATTAAAGTTGCAGAAAGAAATAAAAGATGTCCAGAACGAAGGAACAGAGGTGCATAAAGATGGATGAAGGGTGGAGAAAGAGGCAATAGAAGTTCAGAATGAAGTAACAGTTAAAAAAGGGGGAAGAAGCAAGAAGAGTGCAGAAAGAAGCAAGAGAAGAACATAAAGAATCAACAGAGATGCAGAAAGGGAGAAGTGGGGTGGAGATAGAGGCCAGAGTTATACAGAAAGAAGCAACAGAGGTGCATGAAAATGGCTCTGGGGTGCAGAAAGACAAAATAAAGGTACCGAAAGAAGCAAGAGAGTTGCAGAAAGAGAAAAGAGGGATGAGAGAGAGGCAAGAGGGGTGCAGAAAGAAGCAAGAGTTGCAGAAAGAAACACAATATGTCCAGAAAGAAGGAACAGAGGTGCAGAAAGAGGCAAGAGAAGTGCAGAAAGAGGACAAGAGAGGAGCAGAAAGAGGGCAAGAGAAGTTTAGAAAGTAGCAACAGAGGTGAAAAAAGATGGATGACAGGTGAAGAAAGAGGCAAGTGGGGTGCGAAAAAAGGCAATAGAGGTGCAGAAGAAGACAAGAAAACTGCATAAAGAGGCCAGAGAATTGTAAAAACAGGCACAAGAGATGCAAAAAAGAAAAAAGAGGAGCAGAAAGAGGTGAAAGCGGTGCAGAAGGAGGGAAGAAGGGTGCAGAAAGAAGCAACAGGGGTGAAAAGAAGCAATAGAGGTGCAAAAAAGCAAGAGGGGTGCAGAACAAAGCAACATACATGTAGAAAAAGGAAAGAGGTGTGCAGAAAAAATGTACATAAGTAGGCAAGAGAAATGCAGAAAGAAGAAACAAAGATGAAAAAAGGGATGAGGCAATAAGGGTTCAGAAAAAGACAAGAAAGGTGGAGAAAGAAGCAAGAGAAGTACATAAAGAAGCAACAGAGATGCAGAATGGGGTAAGTGGGTTAGAAAAAGAAGCAAGATGGACAAAGAAAGAACCAACAGAGGTGCAGATAAAGGCAAGGGGGTGCAGAAAGACGGAAAAATGGTGCACAAAGAGGCACAAGGGATGCAGAAAGAGGCAAGACGGGTACAGAAAGAAGCAAGAGAGGTACAGGGAAAACCACCACTCGCCTATATAGTTACAAACACAGCTACTCTCACAATCACTCACTCTCACATATAATCATTAATATAGTCCAACACTCAGATAAACTGCCTTCCACATATGTAGTTACTCACACATGTACCACTGAGACATCCATTCACTCACCAACACACCCATACACATACTCACCCACACCCATACAGCCCTTCAGAGATGTACTCTTGAGCTCCTATACCAGTGAATCACCCACTCACACGTGATGGACAGTCACACGCCCCCAACCACCGAAACAGACACTCAGGCACACATACAGACACTCAGACAATCAATCAATAACCCATATAGATACTCATGTAGCTATCACCAACCCATACTACCACTTACATACCAACTGATAGACTTATACAGACATTCACAGAGTTTAGTCACTAACTATTGCATTCAGTAAGACAAATGTAATCACTCACATATATAGGCAGTCACACACCCACTAAATCATCCATTCAGACACTCATACACCCACTCATTCTTCAATACCCCTTGGCCTATATGTATACAAAACATATTTAAATTTTACAATAACACACAGTCACTCGATGATGTTGTCAGTGTTGTCATCAGTGATGTCATTTGAGATGTCATCTGTGATATCACTGATCATGTCATGAGGGTTGTAATATGTGATGTCATCAGTAGTGCATTACGGGGCACAAGTTATAGTTAGCTTAGCTAACAATAGCAACTGAATTTCTGTGGTTTTGTGTGAGTAAAAAATGTCAGCCTAACTCTAACATCCCTGTAACAATTGGTTATATATATGTATTGTTTATATATATTCACTAAAAAACAAATGTTGTTTCTTTCAGTGAAAATATGTATATATCTATATCTATCTTTATCTATATATATATTCTCTGAAAAAAACATAGGTTTCACACATTTTATAGTTAGCTGGACATTTCACTCAAACAAAACCTTTGAAATTCCCCCATTAACTGCAGTGAGGAACATAACTTTGAGTCAAACATTGACAAACTTAGAAACGATTTCAAGGATAGAGGATATGATGAAGTATGCTTAAATAAGGCAGAAAATAAGATCAGGAAACGTAAAAGACAAGATACCCTAGAACATCAAAACAAGAAATCTGCTGAAGACAAAAACGTTCAAGAGCAGTGTACGTTCATTACTGAGTTTGGGATCTATAGTAATCATATTTATAATATTCTAAGAAAGAACTGGCACTTACTTAGATCTGAAACTCTTTCATCTGATCTAGTATCTCCTAAACCTAAGGTTGTGTATCGAAAGGGATGCACTATAAAAAATCTACTATGTCCTAGTTATGTTACCAAACCCAAATCTAAGTCATCTAACTGGTTCCCTGAAAAGCCAAATGGTTTTTATATTTGTGGAACATGTTCGGTCTGTCAATTTGGCCAGAACAAAAAGAAGACCTTTCAGTATAATGGTCCAATGGAACATCGTATAAAAACGTTCATCAACTGCAATACCACACACACTGTATATGTCATCCAGTGTGCATGTAATAAAATGTATGTGGGCAGCAGTACTAGATGTCTCAAAGTACGAATACAGGAACATCTAAGAAATATTAGACATAGTGATATGTCTAATCCAATAGTACAACATATATTGGAGACTCATCCGGAAAATCAGAACATTACTTTTCATGCGATTGACCATGTAAAGAATAATGTTAGGGGTGGTAATAGAACTGTACACCTGAGGAAGATTGAATCTTTATGGATCTGTAAACTCAGATATGTGATCTCAGGTCTCAACATTAACAATGAATTTCATCATTTCCTTTAGAGACCAAGGGTCTTTCTGTTACTGTCGAAGATGGCTTGAGACTATGTTCATTTATGTCTGTATTTTGTTGGTTCAATAATATGACTAACTGTAACCAACATTGAACTATAGCAGAGGCACACATTTCATATAGGACAATACCCATATGTCTGAAAAAGACTCGCCTTTATTTTTACCCAAAAATTGGTTTTGTCACAAATAGCGGATAATCTGGGCGGAAAATCTAAGTTGAATGTGTCACTATATAAAATAATACAAATACATTTTGGTGTAACTACCTGCTCCTGATAAAGAACCATTTCTCTAGATAGTCTTTAAAAACTATCAACACCAGCAGCAGATCGTTCCTTTAGAGATAAATATAATTTGAGAGATGTCAACAATGGATTTGAAATATCGTGGTCAAAACTAGTATATGTCTAGAATAGACATGACTCTAGGAGTGTCTACCTGCACCAAGATGGCGGGACCGTAATAATGACCTCGACGCCTCTGTATATACAATTATATTTTGAATATTACCATATCCAAAACCCTACATCATTTGGTTATACAACTAGCCTGCCGTTTTTTCGGTCAGACACTATTATACATATGTAATATCAATGTGTTTAATTTGGAACGATCACGTTCTTAATTAACATTCTGTAATACGGTTTGTCTACATTCAAAAACAGCCTGTCCAACTAAGACCCAATACATTGTTGCAAATATAAAAGCGGTATTCCTTATTGAGCTAATATTGCAGGTCACAAACAAACGTGTACTATTAGAATCACAACATTCCAAGATGGCGCTTACTTTCGTTTTTAAGCTTTAGACAAATGCTCTGTGATCTAAAGAGCGCGCCATATGTCGGGAATAGACATGACTCTAGGAGTGTCTACCTGCACCAAGATGGCGGGACTGTAATAATGATCTCGACGCCTCTTTATATACAATTATATTTTGAATATTACCAAATCCAAAACCCTACATCATTTGGTTATACTACTAGCCTGCCAGTTTTTCGGTCAGACATAATTACACATATATATTATCAATGTGTTTAATTTGGAACGATCTTGATTCTAATTAACATTCTGCAATACGGTTTGTTTAAATTCAAAAACAACCTGTCCCACTAAGAACCAATATATTGTTGCAAATATAAAAGCGATATTGCTTACTGAGCTAATGTTGCAAGTCATAAACAAACGTGTACCATTAGAATCACAACATTCCAAGATGGAGCTTATTTTTTGTTTCTAAGCTTTAGACAAATGCTCTATGATCTAAAGAGCGCGCCAATTCGTGACAATTAGTGATTGACTAATGAGGATTAATTCCAATTAGCCCCAGTATATAAGATGCAGGTTTAGCCTTCTCTGTATCGTGGTGATTCCTGGTTGGAGCCGAGACGATCGAGGACCCTTTACGGACCCGAACTACTATATGCGGGTGCGTTGGATCTAAAAAACCGCCCACTTTCTGTAAATGAAAACGGGGTACTCTTCCCGGACTGCAGTGTAGTTTTTAAAATCTATTATAACGGCCCGGTCCAAATATAAACAAATGTGTTGGATATTGTACAGCTATGTCTTTATGGGGACGAGATTGCATCGCTTTTTAAACTCGATATTCACGCTGTTCGAGTTAAAATGACAGAACTATGCATTAACAATACTGGTTTTGACATGTCACCATTTCATTTTGCCTTTGGCTGTGCGAATTAAACGGTTGCCTTATGCCCACTAGTCATGCAAGTAAAACAACAGGACAATGTTTTAGAATCATTGACTTTTAGTTAAAACATTTTGTCTAAATGGCATATATAATGGATTAATTTTGATCCAGAATATTTTGCTATATGTATAAAGCCTTTTTTCACTTTGACTAAAATAAGGTTTGGAACCATATAAATATATGTTTAACTTTCCTAGGAATGGTTAATATGACCATTAAGGGATCCCACTTATTGGAATTATAAATAAATATGGTCATGCTTTTTACAAACAGTTTGTAATGAATATTATTTACTCTAGGTCTTTACCTTTTAAAATCGACCATTCAATGATCAAACATGATGCCTTAACTACATGAATAAAGGATCTAAAGTGAAACTTAACGTAAGTAGCCGATAACTCAGGTGAGTCAACTAATACAGCCATAATACAATAGATTTTACAAAAAATCCCTGTTACTGTGCTTTTCAGAATCAGCAACCGTGAATATATAAAGGGTCACTGAATAGGAAACTCTTTTTTCTAATATATGTAAGTATAAACACCACCAAAATAAACGTTAGACGTCCCCGTAGTGTAACTGTTTTGACAAACCTATCTCTTTAACATTTCTAGTATCACCGTCAAGGATTTACAAGATATTATCAACCAGAACTCATAAGAAATTGTCAACTAGTGTAGATCATACAAATTGTTCAAGGTATGTCCATAGACTGTATACATTGATACTTTTTAGCTTTATAACAATAGAATGCTGTTCCTCCCCCTGTTCCTTTTGTGAAAAACGTACTGTGTAAAGAATGTTAGTTTTGTAGTGTCAGAAGACTTTGCCTTATAAACTGTATTGAAGTCGATGTATGTGGTTTTATTTTATTTTTGTATATAATTGTAAATAGTTCCTTTTTATATGTACTTTTGTAGCCCTGAAGAAGTCCCTGGATGGGACGAAACGCGTTGGCGGTTCCAAAAGTGATGCTGTCAAAAAGCTTTTAAAGACTGAATAATAAAGAATAACTGAAAACAGAAAACATCGACTTTTTCGTGGAACTAAATTTTCTTTGATTTATCTATTTGTAACAAATTGTGTTCAAAGTGTGCTGGGCTAATATGTACTGTGAAATTCCCCCGTTATGGTTAGTTCAGCTAACTACAACTCGCACGCCCGCAATGCACTTCTGATGACGTCACATATTACATCACTCATGACATGGTCAATGACATCACTCATGACATCACTGATGACATCTCAAATGACATCATTGATGACATAATCCAGTGAATGTGTGTCTGTCTGAAAAATAAATATTTTTTATATATGTATATCTAAAGGTCGATGGAAGAATAAATGGGTGAATAAGTATCTAAATGGATGTTTTTTTTTGTAAAATTGATTGTATAACTGACCTATTCAGTGTATCTCAGTGAATACATGTATTAGCGTGTAATGTTTAAATATTTAATGTCTGTATCAGTGTCTCACTTTGTGTATAAGTGGCTGCATAGGTTGGTGAGTAGCTACATGAGTGTGTTTATAGGTTATCAGTTGGTTTTTGGAGTATCAGTATGACTGTCTGTATGGTTCCGTGGGGGATATTACTTAGCGTATAGATGCATGAATGACTGACTTACTGTTTGTATGTTTTTTGAAGCCAGCATGTGTGCAGGACTGTAAGGGTGGATGAGTGTGTGTATGGGTGTGTTAATGAGTGAATGCCTGTCTCGATAGAGTCTTTATGAGTAAGTACATATGTTTTAAACTACTATATGTGAGTATTGATGTATATAAGTGAGTATATGTGAGAGTGAGAGATTGGAAGAGTTCCAGTATAAATAAGTAGGTGTTTCTATAAGTGATTGTTTAAGAGAGTTAGTATGTGTACGTTTCTGTAAAAGTAAGTGTAGTGGTGTCTGTATAGCTGTATATGCAAGTAAATGGATGTTTGATAGTTTATTTGCATGTGTGAGTATGTGTGTGAGTAACTCTATGGATGAGTATTGGTGTGTAACAGGATATATAGGTGTATGAGTACCTATGATGAGAGAGTACATGTTTGAGTGACTATATAGAACTGTTGGTGGATGAGTGAATGTGTATGTAGATGGTGGAATTACTGAATAGGTTGTTGTAACTGGTATTGGTATCGTCCATTTTTTGAAAATTTTAGTTTCTATTTTTGAATGTGTGTATCAAAGGTTATATTATGCTGAGAGGAGGTCTGCCACACTTTCACAAGGCTGATGTCATCAGTGATGTCATGTGAGTTGTCATCAGTGATGTCATGAGTGATGTCACTGACCATGTCTTGAGTGATGTAATATGTGACGTCTTCAGCATTGCATTGCTGACGCGTGAGTTATAGTTAGCTGAACTAACTATAATGGGGAAATTTCAAAGGTTTTGTTTGGGTGAAATGTCCAGCTAATTATAACATGTGTGAAACCTATGGTTTTTTCAGTGAATTTGCAAGGTTTTTTAAATGTGAATTCCTAACTATAATGTGTGTGAAACCTGTGTTTTTTTCTGTGAATTTCCAATATTTTGTAAATGATAATTCTTAAAAGCATTAATTATTATATTTCTTTCTTTTTATAGTAATTCCCTACATTTTTATTATAAATATTGATACTTATTTTATTTTATTAATTATATTTCATATTCTTAATGTAAAATAATAACAAGACTAAATTCTAAAATATTTTTCATTAATTTCTTTTTTTTCAATATATTAAAATTTAATTCTATATAATTCCTTTTTCATTGTATTTTTCCAGTATTTGTACCGTACGCGTACAGTGATCGTACCGTCCATTGTACAGTAAATCGTCCTCTGCACGTACGCGCGCACATGTTACAGATACGCTTTGACGTTACACTCTCCTTGCAGAATTGTAATCATTCAGCCACTATCCAAGTACTCATGGTGAAAGTGTGCCTTAGGGCATGAATTGCTTCAAACACCTATAGACCATGCATCCAGTGTTCTATGCACCGACAAACTTGTCTTATATACCTTCAATTTCTCAATCTGCATTCTTACACTTCAAGTAAACACTATCATACTTCTGTTTCAGTATTGTAGTGACCATACAGCACTATGTGTTTATCTATACACTGTTCTAAAAGAATCCATTTACTACATTAAAACACTAATCAGCAGATGTACAATAAGTGCTACATCCCCAGAGATATGCCAGTTATTGTATACTGTGACATCACCTCCTTGTAGCGCAGGGCTTTATAATGTGATGCACCTTCCAGATGCGTCACATTGTAAATACCAAATATCATGGCACATCTTTTACACCACCAGTGCATCACAAAAGTGACGCAACAGCTCTGTAAAAGAGGCACAAGGGGGTTGTAAATCCACCCCTAACACATACAAATTCATCCAGACAGGTTCACCAGCAGTGCAAATTGAAGCATAGACTTGTAACATATTTATGTGCATATGTTACATTCAAGTGTTTCTGAGGTACTACAGTATACTATAGGTAAACAGCTTATAGATTTATGCTGTAGCACGTCCTTATAGTTCTGCACTTTCACATTCACCATACACTAGTAATGTATTCATTCATTCATTTATAAACTTCACATTCATTCTGAGAAACGTATGTACACTAACATAGAAATATAGTTCTTTCTTTGACCAGTGAAGGTAGTTCTAAAAAGAACAGTTTTTTTTTCAGTTTTTAGTTTTCAATTTTTTTTGTGTTTTCTCAACAAGTTTTTTTTAAGCCAAAAAAATGGAACTCAATTTAAAAAGTATCCAACACGAACAAAACAATGAAAAAAAAACTAATGTCGAAGACAGCGATGCTCCTGCATCCTGCGTTTCATCAGGTCAATAGACTGTTCCCCATAACACAAAAGTTTATCGCAATAAATGCATACAATTTTAACATCAGCAAAATCAGGATCACTTTGTGGGTGTGGACTGCTTGCTGGAAATGCTGCTGCAGCAGGCGATGTGCTTGGTGCAGTAGCAGGTGGGTTGTCCTGCAAGCTCCATCTTACAGCTCGAGCAAAGTTGTTCGGATGCAAGTTCTTCACGTGTCGCACCATATTTGCTGTGCCAAAGGAGTATTTTTTACATTGATCACCCCTTGAAAGAGTTGTTTGGCAAATTTTACAGGTTACTTTAGGAGCATTAACCTTTTTTTCCCCTTCTGGAAAAGTAAAAAACTTCCAAATTATAGCTTCTTTCCTCTTCTTTGGAGGTTCTTCAGGAATGAAATCTCCATCTGAAGAATGGCTGGAATATGAGTCCATTTCTGATATTATGGTGATCTTCCTTCTATTTTACAGTATTCTCAGAAGAAATGCTTCTTCTTCGAAAGTCAAAGTAAAATGATTAAAATGGGACGGAACTTTCAACATTTGCAACAAGGCTTTCCGTACGCTTACGCTGCACTTAATATGCTCTTACAAAGCGAGTACGCATAACGTTCCACCGCGATTTGTATAATTGCTTTTAAAAGTAATATACGATTGTCCAAAGTTTAAAAAAAACATTTTCATAACTACTCTAGATAATGTATTCTATTAGTATGTTCATTAAATATATAAATATATCTTTTTAAACAATTAAAAATATTTGCGCATTTCGTGTACGGAGCACCGTACATGACGTCACAGAGAAACTTTGATGCGACGCGTAACGTCCAAGCGTATTTGTTGCGTATGCGCGGGTACGCGCTGAGAATGAGTACCAGTGCAAACTATGGTGCGATCACTCCTTGAGAATGGTTACAAGTGGTCACTCATTGGAGATCCGATACTGCCCCTGCCTCTGCGCACATGAAAAGCCCGCCCATGTCTCTCTCTGTTGTTAATTATTGGTGCACACACTCACACTGGCACGGGCACGGTGCACGCCTACCCACACTTTCCCGGACATCACCACACAGCTTTCTTGCTATTACTAAGCCTGTAAGCCAATACATTAGCCAATAGGAAGTCCCCCAGGGCCGTCATCCTTCTAGACCGTGAAAACGCCACCAATGACAGCCCTGGACTTAGTTTGGTCGGCCCCCGCGGTTCCCATATAAAGCGGATAGTGATGTAAGCATGCTCTCTTTTGCCTGTGCTGCGGTGACAGACAGACTCTCATCGTCATCGATTGTACTACGAACTGTTTGCTCGAGCGCAGAAGGACTCATGACCCTCGACATGGTGTTACTTCTGCTGCCGTCCAGCCAGGCCAACATAGCCGCAGTGGCGGCATCACCCGCGCCCACCCACCTAGGCCCAGCCAAAGCTCCAGCCTATGAAGACAAGACAAGAGAGAGCAGTAGCAAAGGTAGGAGGAGCCGTCATAACATCAGCCTCGGCTGTAAATTGAACCTGCATCATAGTATATATATTTTTTTCTTTCACGTGGCCCTCCAAGCTCTGTTTTCCTTTATTTTTCTGCGACACATACTTTGTACTTCATTGTATTTGCTCCCTTCTAATACTCACGTCCCTTTTATTATTTATTACTGCCTCACGTGGCCTTCCCAGGCCTCCATTATTATTCATTATATATGATTGATCATAATATATCCTTCTGCATCACGGAGGCGTCCTAGACCTTTTCTACATAATTTGTGGGTGCATAAATTTCTGTGTCTTATTTTTCAAGTGTCACATGCTTTAGCCTGTATTCTTATAAATTGTGCATTTATAATGGTATTATTTTTTGACTGCGTCATGTACCCTTCCCAGCTCTGTTTTGCTTTATTTTTTTGCTGCATGTGCTTTGTATGTCATTGTATTTGCTCCCTTCTATTCCTCCCATCACGTTTAATATTTATTGCTGCCTCACATGGCTTTCCCAGGCCTCTATTGTTATTGATCGTATATGGTTGATCGTAATATTACCTTCTGCGTCATGGGGCCCTACTAGGCCTTTTCTAAATAAATTGTGCGTGCATGAATTTCTGTGTCGTATTTTAGAATTGTGCCCCTTGCTTTAGCCTGTATTGGTCCAATTTGTACATTCATATTATTATTTTTATACTGCGTCACGTACCCCTCCCAGCCGTTTTGCTTTACTTTTGTGCGGCACATGCTCTTTGCTTCATCGTATTTGCTCCGTCCTACTCGTCCCGTGACTTTTAATGTTTATTGCTACCTCACGTGGCCTTCCCAGGCCTCTATTCTTATTGATAATATATAATTTATCATAATTAACCCATTTACTGCGACCATTCTTTCGGCACAGTGCGGGCGTTCTGAAGAGTGGGCGGGGCCACGTCGGACGTTGAACATTTGCAGCACCAGCCAGGTACTGCCCTGAATGTTCAGCGGCCAACGGCAGCATCAATGGTTGAATAAATCGTGTTTGCACAAATTTCTGTGTCGTGTTTGAAATGTGCCCCGTGTTTTAGCCTCTATTGGTCCAATTTATGCATTCATATTAGTATAATTTTTTACTGCGTCATGTGCCCCTCCCAGATGTTTTGCTTGACTTTTGTGCAGCACATGCTCTGTGCTTCATCGCTTTTTTTCCCTCCTAATCGTCCTGTAACTTTTCCATTTTATTGCTACCTCACGTGGCGTTTCCAGGTCTCTATTCTTATTCATCATATAGGGTTGATCATAATATTTCCTTCTGCGTGACAGGGCCGTCCTACGCCTTTTTAAAATAAATTGTGTTTGCACCAATTTTTGTGTCGTGTTTGAACTGTTTTAGCCTGTATTGGTCCAATTTGTGCATTCATATTAGTATTATTTTTTTACTTTGTCACGTGCCCCTCCCAGCTTTTTGCTTTACTTTTGTGCGGTACATGCTCTGTGCTTCATCGTATTTGCTCTCTCCTACTCGTTACTGTACTTTTAATGTTTATTGCTACCTCACGTGGCCTTCCCAGGCCTCTATTCTTATTGATCATACATCGTTTATCATAATTAACCCGTTTACTGCAACCGTTATTTTGGAGCAGTGTGGGCGTTCTGAAGAGTGGGCGGGGCCGCGTTGCACATTGAACATTTGCAGCACCAGCCAGGTAGTGCCCCAAATGTTCAGCGGCCGACGGCAGCATCAAAGGTTAAATAAATTGTACGGGCATGAATTTCTGTGTCGTATTTTTGAACTGTGCCCCGTGCTTTAGCCTGTATTGTTACAATTTGTGCATTCATATTAGTATTATGCTTTTTACTGCATCACATGGCCCTCACACCTCTATTTTCCTTCCTTTTGTTTTTTCTCCCATGAATTTTAATATTTATTACTGTCTCACATGGCCTTCCCAAGCCTGTTTTCTTACATATTGTACTTTCATAAATATGTATGTTGCATTTTTGTGCTATGCCACGTATTCTCTCTTAATCATCATTTTTGCTTCCTTTTAATCCTCCCCAGACTTAAAATTTCTTGCTTCCTCACGTTACCTATAGTTGTCCTACGAAAGTTTTGCCTCCTCAGACTAGCACACATTTAATTCATAATAAGTGTTGGATTTATAACTTTGACACTACGGTGTTGTACTAGCTCTTTATTTGGCTTAGGGTACCTGACCATTTTTCCCTCTATCGTACATTGTTTTATGACATGCTTTCACCAAAATACATGTTTTGGAAACTTCACCACTTCATGATCAGTGCAATTGCTCCATTTTTTTAAACTGTAATGGTAATTGTTTCTCTATGATTAAAATGTTAATCTTGATAGTTACGTATACGAAGGCTGCTCATGTAAATGCTACTTCTGGGCCTACAGCAGTAATTTTGCCACCCACACAAGAAACTCTAAATATAAAAATCACACCTATCACTGCACGGCCTGAGTGCCCTTTGTTAAACTGTTATCTTTTGAAACTGCATCCATTTCACACGCCTTACCTCTGTATTTGTGTAGACTGTACTCTATATCCCTCGCGTAAACTTTCTGCACACAACATATTTTTCAAACTACATTCATATAAAAAAGTTATTTTGCATTTACTTTCTGTATTTAAGAAATATTTGTGTTAGGTTGTTAAACTAATTTCTTCTTTAATAAATGTTACTTTTTCAAAATTAATTTGCAGGAAGCATAACCAGTGATAATTCACCAGCAACTGATCCATCTTCACAACGTGATCCATCTTCACAACGTGATCAATCTTCACAACCTGTACCAGGTACACCACGTTCTGCTACTTGTAAATTGTGTATACTATAGCTTATAGCGTATGATGTACATATTGGTTCCTCTTCAGAAGTTTGTGTGCTTTCATATATTTTTACAAGTAATCGATGCCTTCCTCTCACAAATATGTCTCTCAACACCAAATATATATTCATATTCATTCCTATTGCAGTTACTTATCTTTAAGTAGTAATTTCCCATAAATGTATGTACTGAAATTCTCTACTCTGAAACCTATGATTGGTTTAACAGTCAGGTTCGACTTTTGTTCAACATATACATTTGTTATTATGTTTACAGTCTGCAGAATGCTACCCAACTCAGCAGCCAGTAGCCCAGATTTTCACAAATGTAATATTTCTAAAGAATTATGGACTGAAAATTGCAATGAACCTAATGGAGTCATCACGTTTGACTGTAAACAATAATATGACACAAGTTGTGGGTTTGCTGTATGGTCTCCACATCTTGGGACATTCTAAGTCTATATATCCAGTGTATAATCCTATTGGTTGGAGGTGCTCAAAAGATGGTGTTTACGTACCCACCCACCAGGGTAACGATAACATTCAAGATCAAAGAAGGCTCACAACGCAAAATTATTACAGCTACACCAGAGCACACTCTATCATTATATCTGTAATCCTAAACACAATCCAGGTCAATCCACAGAGCAGTGGCCAGAAGTATACTGGTGGGAGACTGCCCCACAGTGATCTCTGTTCTGTGGACTGACCTTATTTGTGTTTAGGATTACAGATATAATGATAGTGTCCTCTGGTGTAGCTGTAATATATACGTTTGACTTTAACATTTCAATGATATATAAGGTCTCACACTCTATTGTTGTCATAAACATTGAATTCTTTATTTTGTTTTTTCATACAAGATCTTTCATAGATGAAGACATATCATTACTTTATAACAAAGTATAGTAAGATATTGTCATTATAGTTGTGAATTTTCAATATTGTTTGTAGTAAAGCTATTTGAATATGTTTGCAACAGTTGTAACTGTCTCTAATCCTGGATCTCAAAACACCTAGACTCATGCATAATATATTGCAAACTAAGTTTTTAATTGTTAGCATTGCTGTCACGATGTCATAATGTACATCTTTTTTTTACATTTAGAGTCTGTTGAAAATAATTGTTGTCTGCAACCAAGGAACATCAACAACATACGTGCAAAAGTTAATGGTAAGTACCCTCAATGATTGTAAATACACAATATCATAATTAAGTGTTATAAGTCCTTGGAGTCTTTAGAACGTATTAACTCTCCAGTTCACATGTGTCTAATACAGGGAGTATGTAACTCTCACTCAAATAACTGAGGGATTTGCAAGGGTCATTTCAGAGTTACATCCACCATGTGGGAAAGCTGCCTATGCACCCTTCCAACTTATGGAGTCATTACCACGTTTCCACTAACTGATGAGAGATAACTATGTTTACCATGTAAATACATATAAAGTTTTCATTTCAAACAGCTATTAACCTTTAAACAATGCAATGTTAATAACAAGTTACTTTTCACTATTTTCCCAACAGGTCCAATGTTTCGAATGCAGCAGATGACTCCACCTGAACTTTCTAAAACAAAATGTAAATCTTACTTATCTTTTACTGCTTAGATATGTAATACATTTATTTTTAAGTAACATATGATCGCATACAACATATCTAAGTAGACATTTGCACACTCCTACAATCGAGTGTTATGTCTGAATTATTTTAAAAACTATTATTGAGACAAACTTATTTCAGCTCTCACGATTTGCACAATCCTTTGTAGTTGGATCAGACTTCCTCTAACATTCCTACTTCATATTCTTTTTGAAATTCAGCAATTATTTTGTTTAGGTGTTGAAATAAAAATGTAAATCTTCCTCCTCTTTGAAGGTGAAGAAGCATTACCGCTCCTCTACACATGATTGTTCAATGGTACTCTAAAACGTAGTGGTAATTCCACTATCACTATGGTAGATACCTGACAATAGAATGTATGATATAGTTACACCACTATTCCATAGTCATAATCAAAAAGGTGTGTTTACAGTCAACAAAAAGAACAATCATGCATTTTTTATGCTGGACAGTATTGCTTCTAAACACCCTTTCACTGCTTTCTTCCATAACTTCGAAAAAGATTTCATGGATTTACATGCATAGTCTTTCAGGTCTGTATATGTCTAATGTAAAACAAACGTACTTGTTTTTCTTTTCTTTTCTCACTGGCGTATATAAACTCAGCAGTCACTCCTATGGCAAGCTTTTGCAATCCTGAATACTGAGTGTTACGTTTTGTGTGAGAGGATGCCCATGCATAGCCAAGCTAAGTTTTCTTTAGCTGCATGGACACATGTAGTGTAACCTGTCTAACACTTTAAAATGCTACCCTCCCACTAGTCCTAAAGGCGGATGTAGAATTCAACTGTTCATCATAAAATAGAATTCGATGTCACTAAGTACAAAGTATTTCTGTATTATGTAAGCCCAAATGTGTCCCTTAAAGATTCCAGCGAAGTCCAGACACATACTAACTGATATACACCAACCATTAGTAACCTGTAAAATTTGCCAAAGAACTCTTTCAAGGTGTGATCAATCCAAAAAATACTCCTTTGGCACAGCAAATTTAGTGCAACACGTAAACAACTTGCACCCCAACAACTTTGCTTGGGCTGCAACACAGAGACTGCATGACAACACACTTGCTGCTGCACGAAGCACATCAACTGCTGTAACAAGATCTTCAGCAAACAGTCCATACTTACATAATGATCTTGAATTTGGTCAACTTAAATTTCCATGCATTTATTGCGATTAACTTTTGTGTTACGGGAAATAGTCTATCAACCTCATCAAAAGTAAGAAACAGGAGCATCGCTGTCCTCAACATCAGTCATTAGACATTTATCAAGCTTTTTAGTTGTAAGAACTACCCCGTCAAAAAGCATTAGGAAATGTGCACACTTGCTGCCTTTCTTGGCTGGAGTTATCAATTATTCTAAAATGTATTCAAATTCAAAATGCAGATCCTTTATTCAGCCTTCTTGGTAACTACTAACCGTGAAAGGCAGTGAGTAATTTGCACACTTGCGTCCTTTCTTGCGTCCTTTCTACCGCACAGTGTGTATACTTTGTGCACTTGCATTGTTTGCTTAGATGTGATACCCATTTCTCAGGCTCCCACTGCGGAATCCAACGCACAGTCTGTGCTAAGGACTGAAAATCAAAACACACTTCCTTTACAAAGCCGTGGTTAGTTTGCACGTCTGCTGCCTTTCTTAATTTTCACCTTATTCTGCATCCACTAGCACAAACACACCTACCTGCTGCCTTTCTTGACTGTCTTTGCCAACTATTATTCTAATTCAAAGTAGAGACCCTGTAAAGGTCCCGGTGTTGTTATTTTTCAGCACTACGACCCAGAGTGGGAACTTAGTGCACTTGCTTTGCTTCCTTAGATGTGATAGTCATTTCTCAGCCTCCATCTGCAGAATCCGACACCCTGTCTGTATAATAAAAAGGATATCCAAAGATCCACTTCCCTGACAAGGCAGAGGGTAGTTTGCGTATCTGCTGCCTTTCTTATTTTTCACCTTATTCATCTTGTACTCGATCAAGACACCATCCACACGCACACACTTACTTGCTGCCTTTTTTGGCTGGTGTTATAAATTATTTTTTAATTTCATATTCTAATTCAAAGACAAGGCCCTTTATCGAGCCATTTGTTGTAACGACTTCCCCAACTAAACACACTAGGTAATTTGCACACTTTTGCAGCGAATAAAAAAATTGGAAACTTTAATTAAAAATGTTGTAGCTGGACAAGTTTCAATATCAGAAAGAACTTTTGTAGCTGTTGCAATTATTTTTCATGATGGACCTTCTACAACATCTAGACATTACACTGTTTATTTAAAATGTCTGAAAGGTTGGATACATTGTAATGATAGTCAATTCGTTTTTAAGCAATGTTTACCTAATGAGTTACCAAATTCTTACCTAATATTGTTAAAGCAAAAATTTTAAGATCAAAATTTGGCCTTGCAGGATTACTGCTTTTAAGGTAGATTAGTCTGGTGTTGTACAGTATTTTGTTAGTGAGGGTGAGGAGCTTGAAGATCCTCTTGTTGATATTGAGGCAGTGTAGGTGTATCAGGTGGTTGGTGATGTGGCTGCAGCAGGGGATATTGATAATCACTCAGGTGTACGTCTTTTGGATTTGTTGGAGCTGTTGTAGGTGTTTGGCTGGAATTCCTGTGTAGAGTGTTTTGTCACAGTGTAGTAGTCTGTTGCTGATGAGGGACTGTGTCACTGTTCTTCTTTTGGTTAGGATCCACTAGTAAATGATGCGGATCATGTGGAAGGTGTTATAGCAGTACGAGAAGACGGTGTAGATTTGCTTACACATGGAAAGGGAGGAGTTGAGGATGAGTCCTAGGTTGTGGATGGTTGGTAGGTGTTGGTACTGTCCGCAGTATAGTCAGCTAGCAGAAGTCGTCCGAGGCTGAGGGGGTGGGTCTGAGGATGAGTACCTTCATTTTCAGTTCATGTTTAGAGAGCTGATCTTTATGTAGTTGGTGACATTGCAGCCTTTCTTATTTTTTACATTATTCATCTCCCACTCAATCAACACATCATCTACACATACACACACCTACTTGCTACCTTTCTTGGCTATTGTTATCAACCATTCTTCTATTTCGTATTCAAAGTGCAGGCCCTTTATCGAGCCTTTTTGTTGTAGCTACTACCCCGGCCGAAGGCATTGGAAATTTGCACACTTGCTGCCTTTTTTGGCTGGGGTTATCAATTATTCTTGAATTTCATATTGTGATTCATGGTCAAGTCCCTTTATGGAGCTTTTTCTTTTAGCTTGTACCTTGGCCGAAGGCAGTGGGAAATGTGCGCACTTGCACCCTTTTTTGGCTGCAGTTATCAATTATTCTTCAAGTAATACAAAGTTCAGGCCCTTTATTGAACCTTCTTGGTAACTGCTATCCATGAATGGCAGTGGGTAATTTTCACACTTGCGTCCTTTCTTGCGCCCTTTCTACCGCACAGTGTGTGTACTTTGTGCACTCCTTAGATGAGATACCTGTTTCTCAGTCTCCCACTGCGGAATCCGAATTACAGTCTGTAATGGACTGGAAAACCAAACACCCATTTCCTTTACAAGGCAGTGGGTTGTTTCCGCATGTGCTACCTTTCTTCCTTCTCACCTTATTCTAAATCCACTACCTCAAACACACCTACCTGCTACTTTTCCTGCTGCCTTTGCCAAGTATTATTCTAATTCAAAGTAGAGTCCCTGAAATGAGCCCGGTGTTGTAATTTTTCAGCCCTACCGCCCACAGTGGTAACTTAGTGCACTTACATTGCTTCATTTGATGTTGTAGCCATTTCTCAGGCTCCCACTATGAAATTCGACGCCCTATCTGTATAATGAATTGGAAATCCAAGGATCCACTTCCCTGACAAGGCAGTGGTTACTTTGCGCGTCTGCAGCCTTTCTAATTTTTCACCTTTTTTATCATCTACACATAACACACACCAACTTGCTGCCTTTTTTTTGGCTGGAGTTATCAATTATTCTTGAATTTCATATTCTGATTCAAACTCGTGGCCCTTTTTTTAGCCTTTTTTTTGTACCTACTACCCTTGCCGAAGGCAGTGGAAAATGTGCACACTTGCTGCCTTTCTTGGCTGTGGTTATCAATTATTGTTCAATTTCATTTTCTGATTCAAAGTCAAAGCCCTTTATCAAGCCTATTTGTTGTAGCTAATACCCCAGCCGAAGGCAGTAGGATATTTTCACACATGCTGCTTTTCTTCACTGGGGTTGTTGTTGTGAATCTATCTAGGACCCTAATTAGATATCCCCGATTCATGCCCATATGTGGTTATAACAAAACATATCCTTATAAAGGCATAAGAATCATGTCCACATTTAGTCATAGCCAATGCAGTCCAAATACGGCAAGGCTACTCCCATAGACTCCTAGAAAGTACAACGCAATCTTTAAACAAACCAAGCCTCCAGCAGCCCGGGAATTCCCCCTGCTTTTGTTTTGATTTGCACAAGAACTCCTGGAGTCCAGAAAGAATGGTTAGTTCTTAGTGACGTCTTATGTCCAACCTTACGTCAAACCCGGCACCTTTCAGGTATACATATAACAACATTACCTTAAGCAAAGACACGGTGGTTTGGAGCAGAGTGGCTATCTATTTGCCCGACGCCCAGCTGATGCGAGTGCCGAAGGAAGCCGACCGTTCCATTTGACGCACTGAGAGAGACGCTGTCTTTTCTCCTGCCGAGAAATTCCAGCTCCTGTGTTTCCAGTCACCCTTGCGGGTTGCTGGGAGATCGAGTCCTGAGAGAGAGATACAAGACCTTCTTCATTCTAGAACCAAGCTACGGAGCTGATTAAAACCTTAGGAGAATTCTTGATTCAGATTCTTGGCAAAAACCAACTTAACTTAAAACTGCAACGTACTTACTTCTTCCCACGTATTAGGCTTAGGTCAGCTACACCGAGTAGGCGTATCAGAGAAGCACCAGTTGAGTATGTTAGTCAATGTTTTTATGTATGTATATATTTTATCCGTTTTAAAGTATCGTATGGCTCAGAAACCATATAAATGCTTTTACAGTATTATTTCATAATACTCCTTTTACTGTATGCACTTTACTTCATGATAAGTATTGCAATTGTGGCAACTCACTTCTCTTGCATGAGAAAGAAGACTGCTCAACAAATAACAACTTTTATTGAAAACGCCCGTCTCTCTATTTTTCTGCACTCTGGTGAAATTAAGCATGCACGATTTAATGAGTGAAATAGCTGTCTATTGTTTTCACACGACTCTAGAGATATACTCTTTATTCTGATGGAGCAAAGTTGTCATGTTTATGTGGTTGTCAGAAACTAATCCCTTCTTGTCTAATCAGGAAAGTTAACTCCTTCCTGAACATTCGAGAAAGTTTCTAGTGACCTCTGAGCTAGCTGGCAAACCTAATCAAGTCTAACATAGTCAGTAGAAACCTAGATGACCTCAGTCCTACGTCTAAACTGCTGTTTATGTTATTCCAATGCGCAGAGCCTATTGGGAATATAGGAACTACACTACATTTTCAATTTTTTTTAAATTACCAACAACATTAGAAGCAATATTTTCATTTAGAAACAAATTTCAAAGTAATTGTCTCTGTAAAACTTCTTTGCCATGTTCAGTCATTTCTCCAATTCTTATATCTTGTAGAATACTTCCATAATCAGCATCATTTGCTTGTTGCATATTTGTAATAAGTTCCTTATATTCAAAATATGACCAACTGTTAACATATCAAATCCTACATTACATCATTTACTTATACTACCTGTGGAGCATGACATCAAATGAGAATACCACAAGCTATCTTGAAAAGCATGTTGTGAAGTTTCAAGATTCTTGACGAAAATGAAACTTCTCATTATTGATGACCTTAGCATGGTATCAAACTTCATGCTTGCCTTTGTGCATTTAAGAACGCAGCAAATTCTTAAAACAGAGTATGACATATTACTGTTCCTCCCCCCCGATCATGTATCATCACAGGGTACGTTCAACCTCAGTGCCAAAGGTATTACTAACTCAGTGCACCACAAATCATCACCACATGACCGTATTGAATAACATGACTTATTTAAAAAAAAATATCCTACTTTTTGGAGATACAGTTCAACTTCTGTGAATGGACAACCAATATTTATTAAAAAACTTGATTTTATAGACTTTGTTACCAATGCGTCCTGCTTGGACCACACATAATCGCAGACTCCACAGAACTTTGTTCCTTCAGGTGCCACTAAGTCATTCCACCACTTATCACTGCATTCACACACACTAAATTACCAATAATGTGCAGCTGTAATTATTGCCACATAGACATGAAGTCTTGGTAACCGCTTCCTCCTACCATCACCACATGTCCGTATTCAACCACAATTTAACTGATTCTTCATTCATTACGTATAAAGTACAGTACCAAATAAAGTAATCTCCCTCAAACCTACACAAAATCGGCAATTGCCCTTACGAAGCCAGAATGCACAAGACCAAAAATATTACTATCAGTACGTCCTGCCCAGACCACACAACTTTGCAAGCTCCACAAACCTTGTTGTTTCACGTACCACTAACTTAGTGGAAACTAAACTAAGTATAACACCTATTTCATATCCTGATTCTAACTCAAGACCATTTATCGAGCATTTTTGTTGTAGCTTCTACCCCGGCCGAAGGCAATGGGAAATTTGCACACTTCCTGCCTTTCTTTGCTGTGGTTATCAAGTTTCAAGTTTATTTTTATTTGCTTTGGTACTCAATTGAGGACCACAAATAATCTAAACATAAAATTCAGTTTTTTTTTACAACAGTAACATTTCTTGTGCTAATACAATGTTAAAAAAGGTTTTAAAAATGTATAAAAGTTATAACAGACAAATTCATTTAGCGGGAATTTACATAAAGAGATCAGTTCCTTTGCTGAGTTAATCCTACATTTAATGTATATGGCTTGCTGATACCGCTTCCTTGCCGTTACCACCTTTGGATTTGGACAGAAAAACATTATATGCTCGACATCTTGCTCTCCTCCATTACACAGATTACATTTAGAGTTTTCCTTTAAGTGCCATTAGGCTGTTACAGTTTTGACTGGTAATATACCGAACCGGAGCAGAACAATCACTCTCCTGACAGTATGATTTAGGTTGAAAGCAATGTACTGTTGAATTTTCTTGTATGCTATAGTTTCAGTAAAATTCTTATATGTAGATAGTTTAGAGCAATGCAAAACGTCAAGATAAAAGCTAAGCCTTGAGGTGAAATGTTTCAAAAAGAGTTTAAGCTGGGATGGTGTCCAAGCTAGCAGCAAATTGATATTAATCTCCGCTAGCTTAATGGCAACTGACATGTTTTTCTTAAAAACGTGTTTGGATGAATCACGATCAATTGTTTCTGTTTTGAGCAGAGATCGAAGAGTTCCTTCCTCGGCGTGCAGGAGATTATATGCCCACCTGATCCTCGACATCCCACGAACTAGCCACATCTCGGGACATCTCAGAGACCTGCATTGGCTCCCCGTCAACAAAAGAATCACCTTCCGCCTCCTCACCCACGCACACAAAGCCCTACACAACCAAGGCCCGAGCTACCTCAACAACCGAATCAACTTCTACGCTCCCAAACGCCACCTCCGTTCAGCCAACCACGCCCTCGCCGCCGTCCCCCGCATCCGAAGAGCGACAACAGGAGGAAGGTCCTTCTCCTACCTGGCCGCCAAGACCTGGAACTCCCTCCCGACCGACCTGCGCCTGACCCAAGACCACCTCTCCTTCAGGAAGATGCTGAAGACCTGGCTGTTCGAGCAGTAACGGCACCCCCCTCCCCCCAGCGCCTTGAGACCCTACGGGTAGGGAGTGCGCTCTATAAATGTCTTTGATTGATTGATTGATTGATTGATGACATTAGCAATTCCTCGAGAGTAGGAGCTGGTTAGTGACAACTCGAGGCGAAGGGCTTGTACTGGAACGGCCTGTGACACCTTCGTTAGTCTCCGTAATATTTTCCCTTCTTTTAGGTCTAGGAAGTTCCACTGGTTTATGGGAATATATTCCAAGGCGTATGATAGTACAGGCGGTATCTTAACACTATATACCTTAAGCAGGGAAGAGAAATGTCTGTGCCCTGACGCTGCATATAATCTTAAAAGAGCTCCCGCGTGTCCATCAGCTTTCCTAGTCAGGTTCACAGTGTGGCTGATTTTGTAGAGACTTGGTGAAGATTCTGCCTAGATAGGTGTATTCATTTACTTCTTCCACCTTGTCTCCCCCGAAGGTCCAGTTATATTTAGAACTCATTTTCTTTCCTGAAAAAGAAACTATTTTTGTTTTAGTAATGTTGGGGATTAAGTAATTTTCCTCCGTATATTTGTTCAATGCCTAGAGATTGCTTTGTAGTCCAAATGGTGTTAAGTCTAATATGACAATATCGTCTGCGTATAACAGTGTATGTATGTTATGGGAGGTAACTTTTGGTGGAAAATTGCGTGCTTGCTGGAGACATTGAGGCATATCACTGAGATAGAGTGAAAAGAGTAGAGGAGCAAGGAGAAAACCCTGTTTGAGGCCATTGGGGGTTGAGATAGGTCTATTTAAGCCCTTTTCTCTCCCCATTTGAACCTGGCACCAGGTGTCTGTATGCAGTGATATTAATATTCGTAGTAACTGTTCAGGGATACCCATTTTAATAAGTTTTTCCCAAAGTCTTCTCCGGTCCACCCTATCAAACGCAGTCGAAAAGTTGATAAAAGCTGCGTAAACAGCCTGAGATTTGATGGACACATATTTATCTAGGATAGTTTAAAGCATGGCAATATTATCCGTTACTGAATGCTTTGGTCTAAAACCAGCTTGATATTGAGGAATCAGTCCAGATGAGAAGGCCCAGTTTTTAAGTTGATCCAGGACTTCCGCCGTGAAGATCTTTCCAGTGGCATCCAGCAGAGCGATTTGTCTGTAAGTACCAGGTTGAAGTCTTGATCCCTTTTTATGTATAGGTATGATGATACTCCCCTTCCACGACTTCGGGATTACCCCAGTACTGAGAATGTAATTGAAGAGGGGGGATAGCATCCTGCTCCACCCTTTAGGATCAATCTGGAGGACTTTAATTGGGATTTGATCTGGGCCAGTTGCTCCTGTTGATCTCGCCCTTCTTATGTGTATCTCAATAGAGAGGGGAGTGGATGTTCCAGTGTTTAAGGATTCAGTTACTGTATTACTGAAACCCATCTTTTTAAAATATAACATGCGCAGTACAAAGAAAGCGATGCAACTGATGTTCAATCTAGAGAGCCCAGACATATGTTTTTATGTGGCCACTTATATTTTAAAATGTATTTTTGTCCGGAAATCAATCATCGTATGATTCCAACACATGACTATGACTTATATGCACTTTACTATTGCTGGTTTTGCACATGAATCATTGTAATTTTTGTTTGTATGTACCAATATGCTAATTTGCACATACGTTAGAAACTGAGCACTCTTAGCACTTACAGCACTCTATACTGCTAGTTTGCACATGTCCTATCAGGCAAATGCACTAACAAGCACTTTAAGACTGTCCATTTGGATATGCGCTGTTAAAATGTATATTGCACTTGGCAACGATGGTACTTGGTAAACCAGAATTGATATAAATGCATGAAGTACTGTAATTTTATTCTGACTGTTGCTATATGGTTGTATTCATTCATACCGAATAAAGCATTTTGAAATTGAAAATTGAAAATATTACTGAAAGACGTATAGGCCATTTCTGAATTATTGTTTAATTTGTATAGATTAGTGAGATAAGTTTCCCATTCGTTTGGGGGCACCGGAATACTTTGTAATGTTTTTTTCGTGCCCGTTTCTTTGGAAATTATGGTCCAGTAGTCACGTTGGTTGTTCTGCTTTGCTGCTATCTGCAGATCCACCCAATTTTTATCTTGGGTTATTCTCTTGTGTTTTTCTTTTTCTCTCCTCCGTTGGTTCTTTAGTTTGTTAATTTCTGCTTGTCTAGATGGTGAACCTTCTAAGAACTGTGCTCTTATCAATTTATTTAGCAGCGTTGTTCCAGTATCTAATTTTGAATTTTTGTTTTCAGCCTTTGTAGATCTTAGTTGCGTCAGCTTTTCCTGCAATTTTTGTGTTCGTTTTTTTATGATGAATTTAAAATTCGTTATTGGGTTTACAGAATGTGTGGTTTGAAGAAGCTGGTTAGTGGCTATTATATTAGTTATCTTATTAAGTGTCGCTGAGTTCCAATAAATCCGCCTTTGGTTTTGATTTACCATGACGGTACTGTGCTTGTACATGATTTGAATAGGTGAACATGAATGTATTTTCCACTCTGTAGATAACTGTAGGATAGCGTGATCGCTTCCATGAACAAAATGTATTTTTAGTTGTAAGGGGGATCCAAACAATTCAAGACTGGATATCATATAATCCAAAAGTGAGGTGCTATTATTTCCCTGTCTCGTATTTGAGGTGGGAATGTCGCCTTCCAGATTCCCGTTTAGTATGATTCCATTTAGCATTGGGAGCGATGCTAATAGAATTTTTCCCCTTTGATCTGCCTTGTTCCCTTTGGGAAATAATGGTATGGAAATTTCCAACGCCTCTTCTTTATACCAGTTAGTCCATTTTGATATTTCTTTATTGGATACCTTTCCATTAAGGTCACCCATGATGAGGAACGGTGGATAATCATGCCTTTCAATTATTTGATCTATGTCATCCAGGATCTCTATCATCATTCCATCCATTTTTGCTCCAGGCGGGATATATACATTAAAGATTAGTACGTTTTTTGGGGAGTCTGTAAGGTTTGTCCTGCACTTAACCTTAATACATTGGTAATTATAAGAATTCGTTGGGATTATTTCTTGGGCCCAGTCATACTCTTCACTTAGTAAAATTGCAATCCCACCCTTCGCGTGCCCCTGCTTGACCCATAGGGCAGGGATGTCATATATGAAATATCCATCCAGATTGAAATTTTGTGTACTCCAAGTTTCTTGTAGGGCCACGATAGCGGGAGAATTTTTTACTAATTCTGCCATTTTTTCTTAGTTTTTTCCCGCTATATTCCAAGAAGAGATTACTAAGCCTGTGCTAAACAGAAGAGTTAGTGTCCTTCGTTTGTTTGTTACTGTTCAGAGTCTCAGAGATCCAGTCCCATGACTGATCCCTCAGTGTTGTTTCCTTGCTGAGGGTGCTTTTGCTCCAAATTTCCCTTTCACCATTCTTTACTGAGACAAATAGATTTGCTGCTGATTGATCTAAGGGATAGGTCTTTTTATTTATGGTTTGATACGTTTTTTGAGAAGCTTCGAGCGGATACATCATATTGTGGACTTCATTTTTTAATACTGGGATCAAGTCATAGCCACATTTATGGAGGATCTCACTCTCCTTAAGGATAATTCCTGGAAAGGCTGGAGACCAAAATTCTACAATTGCAGTTTTTGTTTTCGCTTTGTCTGGAAACATTACTGGTTTGATCTCATTTCGCGCCAGAAATTGTAGCGGCTGGATCTGTTGCAGTAGGTTAATGATTCGGCCGCGATTGAGTGGTGTGGTTATCAATTACTCTTGAATTTCATATTCTAATTCAAACTCATGTCCCTTTATCAAGCCTTTTTCATGTAGGTACTGCACTGCCAGAAGGCAGTGGGAAAATTGCGCACTTGCGTTTCTTCGCAGGGGTTATAAACTATTGTTCAATTTCATATTCCTATTCAAAATGCAGGCCCTTTATCGAGCCCTTTTTGATCTATCAACTACCCCGGCCGAAGGCAGTGGGAAATTTGCACACTTGCAGCCTTGTTTAGCTGGGGTTATCAATTATTCTTCAAGTATTTCAACTTCAAAGTCCAAGCCCATTTATTGAAACTTCTTGGTAACTACTAGCCATTGAATGTCAGTGGATAATTTGCACACTTGCGTCCTTTCTTGCGTCGTTTCTACCACACATTGTGTATACTTTGTGCACTTGCTTAATTCCTTAGATGAGATACCCATTTCTCAGGCTCCCAGTGTGGAATCCGACGCCCTGTAAATTGCATTAATTGGAGCACGGACCAGGGACCCAGTTTTGTTGCACAATTAAACAAAATTACAGAGAGCCAGCAGTGCGAGCTGTGCGAACCGCAAAAAAATGAGTTTACCTCTTATCAAAAAGCGTGCACTTTTCATGAGGATAAAAAGCACCCCACAAATGGGAACAAGCAAAATAAGCACGATCCTAATAATCGTGGGCCCCTCTGGATTGTTGTTAAAAATGCGGATAAGAACCAAAAAGCGCCTTCTATTCTCGTCACCATTCCAAGTGACAATCCAAAAGTAGGGAAAAGTGACCACAAGAGTTACAGACAAGTAACAACAAAGGCAGATAGAAACACTCACGATCAAATACAACCAACAATAATTACGGACAATGATGTTATACAAAAGAACTTAGAAATAACTAATGCGGAAAGGACGAGTCCATGCCTTGAGGTTACCCCTATGGAATATTTGCATCACACAGAACAGGTTGATCCAAAACTAACAGGCCGTGAAGTAAAGACCAGTGGATCCTTCATGCAAATCCAGAACGATGTACATAACCAAATAGTAAAATATCTGCATGTTAAAGTAAAGGACAATGAGCCAGCAAAATCCAGGTCAAATGACAAAAAACAGATTATCAATGAACAAACAATAGAGAAGGCAACAGTAACCACAGGTAAAATACTTCTTATTCCCAACTACGAACCTCAAGGCTCGCAAGACTTTCTAAATCGAGGGAATATCCTTCATCTGACATCTGCAATTCCAAGCCTCAGCCACCTAACATCTGCAGATTTATTATCTATTGAATTCATTTCTTCAGAGGGCAATGTGGCAAAGGAAGGCACGCTTGCTACCTGGAGGAACGTAGGAATAGTGAAAAGTATTCTTGCTGAAATGGCCAAATTTGAAGAGTGGGGAATTACTTTAAAAGAAGAAATAAAAAAGGGTTATCCATCGCCCCTGCTGAGAAGTTGTAGGAAAAGAGATGACCACAAAAGTCGATCCACACATTCAGTGCTGCAAGGTGCCAGGGGGGCTGAATCAGTCAGCAGCGACTACCTGAGGCAGATACTGAGTATTAACGTCAATTGAACCCACTGCCAGGAGGGCGAGATCGAAGGAAATTTAATAAAACTGCTCTCCTGAAACATCGCAGTAGCAAAAGTTGAAGTTTGTTGTGTAGGAGCGCGTAAATATCGTCCTGAGGCGGAAAGCCGGGACTTAATTAAAATCATTGTGCTGTTTTAATATTCGCCGCATTTTAAAAATTGTTTGTATTTTCTGCCCGAGTCACTGACTTCTGTGCCCTGATTAGCTCTCACAATACCGCAGCTTCAGCGGTTCATTAGCTCCCCAAAAGCCGAACTTCTAAGGCATTTCAGGACGGCTAGAACTAGTAGTTGTTGCCTGACTCTACCCCCAGCAGCCGATTGGACGCTGCCTGGAGGGTCGCCATCTTGCGTGAGGAGCTGGGACAGGGACACCAGTTGAGCGCTAGGCCCCTCCCACCCTCAAGCCCCCGGCCACTACAAAAAGCACTGCTCCCTTCACTCCAATTGATTGAAGTTTGTTGTGTAGGAGCGCGTAAATATCGTCCTGAGGCGGAAAGCCGGGACTTAATTAAAATCATTGTGCTGTTTTAATATTCGCCGCATTTTAAAAATTGTTTGTATTTTCTGCCCGAGTCACTGACTTCTGTGCCCTGATTAGCTCTCACAATACCGCAGCTTCAGCGGTTCATTAGCTCCCCAAAAGCCGAACTTCTAAGGCATTTCAGGACGGCTAGAACTAGTAGTTGTTGCCTGACTCTACCCCCAGCAGCCGATTGGACGCTGCCTGGAGGGTCGCCATCTTGCGTGAGGAGCTGGGACAGGGACACCAGTTGAGCGCTAGGCCCCTCCCACCCTCAAGCCCCCGGCCACTACAAAAAGCACTGCTCCCTTCACTCCAATTGATTGAAGTTTGTTGTGTAGGAGCGCGTAAATATCGTCCTGAGGCGGAAAGCCGGGACTTAATTAAAATCATTGTGCTGTTTTAATATTCGCCGCATTTTAAAAATTGTTTGTATTTTCTGCCCGAGTCACTGACTTCTGTGCCCTGATTAGCTCTCACAATACCGCAGCTTCAGCGGTTCATTAGCTCCCCAAAAGCCGAACTTCTAAGGCATTTCAGGACGGCTAGAACTAGTAGTTGTTGCCTGACTCTACCCCCAGCAGCCGATTGGACGCTGCCTGGAGGGTCGCCATCTTGCGTGAGGAGCTGGGACAGGGACACCAGTTGAGCGCTAGGCCCCTCCCACCCTCAAGCCCCCGGCCACTACAAAAAGCACTGCTCCCTTCACTCCAATTGATTGAAGTTTGTTGTGTAGGAGCGCGTAAATATCGTCCTGAGGCGGAAAGCCGGGACTTAATTAAAATCATTGTGCTGTTTTAATATTCGCCGCATTTTAAAAATTGTTTGTATTTTCTGCCCGAGTCACTGACTTCTGTGCCCTGATTAGCTCTCACAATACCGCAGCTTCAGCGGTTCATTAGCTCCCCAAAAGCCGAACTTCTAAGGCATTTCAGGACGGCTAGAACTAGTAGTTGTTGCCTGACTCTACCCCCAGCAGCCGATTGGACGCTGCCTGGAGGGTCGCCATCTTGCGTGAGGAGCTGGGACAGGGACACCAGTTGAGCGCTAGGCCCCTCCCACCCTCAAGCCCCCGGCCACTACAAAAAGCACTGCTCCCTTCACTCCAATTGATTGAAGTTTGTTGTGTAGGAGCGCGTAAATATCGTCCTGAGGCGGAAAGCCGGGACTTAATTAAAATCATTGTGCTGTTTTAATATTCGCCGCATTTTAAAAATTGTTTGTATTTTCTGCCCGAGTCACTGACTTCTGTGCCCTGATTAGCTCTCACAATACCGCAGCTTCAGCGGTTCATTAGCTCCCCAAAAGCCGAACTTCTAAGGCATTTCAGGACGGCTAGAACTAGTAGTTGTTGCCTGACTCTACCCCCAGCAGCCGATTGGACGCTGCCTGGAGGGTCGCCCTCTTGCGTGAGGAGCTGGGACAGGGACACCAGTTGAGCGCTAGGCCCCTCCCACCCTCAAGCCCCCGGCCACTACAAAAAGCACTGCTCCCTTCACTCCAATTGATTGAAGTTTGTTGTGTAGGAGCGCGTAAATATCGTCCTGAGGCGGAAAGCCGGGACTTAATTAAAATCATTGTGCTGTTTTAATATTCGCCGCATTTTAAAAATTGTTTGACAGACACAGCGACCCAGGCTGTGCAGACTACTCGCCTCATTTTATTAAACTTGCCAAGCTGACTAAGAGCTTTCAAAGCGGCTCTCCGCTTTTTTTACATTTGCTTCGTGTGTTTTAAATTTGTGTTTTGTAATTCTACCACGCTTCAGTGCTTCACCATTCTCGCGCTTAGCGAGTGCTGCCTACCTGATTTAATCACGCTCCAGACCCCGGTCCGCCTCGGCTGAGTGCCGCTTGTGCGGAGGGTCGCTTGCAGAGCGCCTTTGACCCGCCTCATTTCCCCACTTCCGCCCTGCCTTACACAGTGCAGGTCAGCGGGCTAGTGGTTAAACGCCCCGCCCACATATAATGCCGGAATGGCGGAAGCGCAGCGGACGAGCGCAGCGGGAGCGCCGACGTCGCGCCGAAGTCAAGCCTAAGTCCTGCCCGTCTGCGCCCGTCCGCGCCGGGTCGCGCCCAGCGGTATGTCACTCTGCCCCCACGCTCCGCTACTCTTCAGCGGACCTATGCTCTTTACAACACCCTGTTCCGCTGCCCCCTGAGGCCGTCAGGAGGGCTGATGACTGCAGTATCTCTAACTCTCCCTGCTTGGCGCTTCCTTCCCCGCCCTCCTCACCTGTTCCCGCTTCTTCTGATTTTCTTTCCCCCACTCCCTCTTTTACTACCCTCAATATCCTTTATCTTAATACGCGCTCTATGGTGAAACACCAACTCGAGATTTTCCACCTATTAGACGACACTAAGGCAGACATTCTCTTCCTGTCAGAGACCTGGCTGACGGAAGACTCTGTACCCGATATTCTCGCCGCTCTCCCCATCGGCTATTACATCCTGCATGTCAATCGCCCCGGAGGGCAAGCTGGTGGTGGGGTTGCTGCTATCATCCGCAAAGAACACGCCTTTTCTATGCTAGAGTGCACCCCCATCCCTCACTCCCAAACCCTTGTCATTTTACTTCGTTCACCCTCCACCTCTCTTGCCTGTGTTGTCATGTACAGACCTCCCACTTATATGCCTTCCTTTGCTTTGTCAGTCGGGGAACTTCTTTCCCAGCTCCTCATAAACCACTCAAAAATTCTTATTGTGGGTGATTTTAATTATTGGCCCTCTGATCCCCAAGAGAGCCGACTGTCAGAACTGTTTACAGAAACTCTTACGAGCCTGAACTATCAGCAGCTGATTTTCACTCCCACTCACTGCAGGGGCCACATACTTGACCAGGTCTGGTTGGCTAACCTTGACTCTTCGCCCCCCCTGGTCACCCCCTGCACCTGGTCCGATCATTATCTCGTTTCCTTTTCGGTCAACCTGCCCAGTTTTCATCGTCCTCTGCGCCCTGCTGGCACCATGGCCCGTAATTGGAAGAATGCCAACATGACTACTCTCCATTCGCTCCTGGCAGCTTCAACCCCTCCTGTTCTTGAATCTGTCTCCCTCCAAGCTTCTACTCTCGAACGGTGGTTGGAGGCAGCTGTTGATGTTGTAGCCCCTTCAAAGCCCATTAAAATCTCTCGCCCCCACGACGCCCAGCGTTGGTTTTCGGACCAGCTCAAACTTGATAAGCTGGCCCTTCGCCAGGCTGAACGCCGCTGGCGCCAGAAGTACGACCCCGTACTCAAGATCGAATTCATTACTCTATTAAATAAATACAAATCTTCTATCCTTGAGGCCAAGACCTCCTACTTTTCATGCAGGATCCTGGAGTCGGCTTCAAAAGTTAAGGATATCTTTTCTATCGTCAATGAGCTCTCCCTCCCTGATCGTATCACCCTCCCGCCTGCTCCCACCCAGGCTCTGTGCGATGAGCTCAACTCATTTTTTCTAGACAAGATTTCTACTATTAAAAATAACATTCTCCCGCCTTCTTCCCCCAACTCTTTTCCTCTCCCTTCTGAGAATGCTCAGATCTTCAATACCTTCCCTCCCATTTCTACCACGGAATTTCATAGCCTCCTCCACAAAGTTAGCTCTGGCTCCCCCAGGGATTGCTGCCCTCCTCACATCTTTAAAGAAATCTTTGGGCGTTGCCCTGATCCTGCTCTGGCTCTCCTCAACTCTTCGCTGACATCAGGGGTTGTTCCTGAGGCTTTTAAGCAGGCCATTGTGTTACCCATCTTGAAGAAGCCTAGCGCAGACCCTCTTGTGCTGAGTAACTACCGACCCATCTCTCTCCTCCCCTTTTTGGGAAAGATCTTGGAGACATATGTTACCAAGTGCCTCAGCTCCTTTATGGAAACTTCCTCTTTCTTGGATCCTCATCAGGCTGGCTTTCGCCCACTACATTCCACAGAGATGGTGATTGCCGCAGTGATGGACACTCTTAGAACTGGCGCCGACAATAACATCCCCCAGGCTCTTGTCTTGTTAGATCTGTCGGCGGCTTTTGACACGGTCGATCACACCATCTTGATCGACCGTGTCAACAACGCCGGCATTCGTGGGACTGCCCTTGAGTGGGTTCGCTCTTTCTTACACGGCCGCTCCCAGGCTGTTCACCTTTCTACTTTTTCCGCCCCTTTCTCTCCCCTCACCTGTGGTGTCCCCCAAGGTTCAGCCCTCTCCCCGCTTCTCTTTAATTTATATATGCAACCACTTCTGGCGTCCCTCCGTCACTCCCCCGCCACCATTTACAATTATGCAGATGATCTGCAATTGATCTTTCCCCTGGACACTTCCCCTACCTCCGGTCTTAACATTCAAACTACAATGTTACATATTTCTGATTGGATGGCTCACAGCCAACTTAAGCTGAATCCGTCCAAAACGGAACTCGTTCTGGTGGGCGGCTCCACTAACCCCTGGAATGACAGCTTTTGGCCATCTTCCCTTGGCGCCCCCCCCCGTCCAGTCAGTACCGTGAAAAGTCTCGGAGTGATAATCTCGGAGGATCTATCCATGAAATCTCAGATCTCTGCAGTCACATCATCCTGCTTTTTCCAGCTGCGCAGGATTCGCAAGATCTGTAGATTCTTAACCAGAGAGGCACTCATTCTCACCATCTTGGCCCTGGTTATTTCCCGGTTAGACTTTTCTAACATCTTGTATGCGGGTATCCCCGCCTACCAGCTTCAAAAACTTCAGCTTATCCAGAACCAGGCGGCCCGCCTGGTGTATCGTCAACCTAAACACCAGCATGTTTCCCCTCTTTTGATGAATCTTCACTGGCTCCCTGTGGCCAAACGGTGCTCCTTTAAACTTGGCTGCACCGTATTCAAGTCCCTTCACAATCACGCCCCCGAGTTCATTTCCTCCAAACTCAGGCGATACCTTCCATCCCGTAACCTTCGATCATCTGCTGACAATCTTCTTTGCATTCCACCGATTCGCCGAAAAAAACACGGTGGCCTCCGGTTCTCCTTTCTTGGCTCCACCCTTTGGAATTCCCTTCCTGTGTTCTTTCGTCACTGCCCCACTTATGATTTGTTTCGAAAAACCCTGAAAACTCACCTTTTTAAGCTGGCCTTTGAGTAATGCTCCCTGCCTCAGTTTGTTATGTCTGTTTTGAGCGCCAAGAAACTGTCTCGGTGTACGTGCGCGGTATAAATTGTTTTACATAACATAACATATTTTCTGCCCGAGTCACTGACTTCCGTGCCCTGATTAGCTCTCACAATACCGCAGCTTCAGCGGTTCATTAGCTCCCCAAAAGCCAAACTTCTAAGGCATTTCAGGACGGCTAGAACTAGTAGTTGTTGCCTGACTCTACCCCCAGCAGCCGATTGGACGCTGCCTGGAGGGTCGCCATCTTGCGTGAGGAGCTGGGACAGGGACACCAGTTGAGCGCTAGGCCCCTCCCACCCTCAAGCCCCCGGCCACTATAAAAATGGAGTCCATTCCCCGGAGGCGCAGCGGACGGGCGCAGCGGGCGCGCCGGCGGCGCGCCGAAGGCGCGCCAAAGGCGAGCCCGTCTTCGCCCGTCCGCGCCCGCCCAGGCCCAGGGGCCAGGACCCCTGGCCATTTTATCACCTACTCCGCGAGTGCACTTATGGAACTGCAGTTTCCCACCCCTCCGGTCCCACCTGATGCAATTGAACGCACAGCGCTCCTCGATATTTCTAAACATCCCCCGCGTCCTCATACTCGACCAGGCCATAGTATCAGTCACCCCCATCCCACAGTGCCCCCACGGGTATTAAGCTCTGACACCCACCTCCGAGTGTTTTATTTAAACACTCGCTCTATGGTGAAACATCAGCTCGACTTATTCCTCCTGCTCACCACGGACAGACCTGATGTATTGCTACTCACCGAAACATGGCTCACCTCAGACTCCCATCCGGACATCTTAGCTGCCCTCCCTCCAGATTACTATATTCTTAACGTCAACCGCCCTCTGAACCGCCCTGGAGGTGGAGTAGCGGCCATTATCCGTAAAGAGATCAGATTTCTCACCTCTGCCTCACTCACCCTACCTGGAACTGACAACATAGTCATCACACTGGAAACCGCTGGTGGTGCACTTGTACTAGTACTACTCTATCGTCCCCCTCTGTCGATGCCATCTTTTCCTCTATCTTTGAGTGAACAGGTAGCTGACCTGCTTACGCATAACTCCAGAATCGCCATATTTGTGGACTTTAACTATTGGTACGACAGCGATCGTGCGGGGCCTCACGCTATGGAGCTTTTTGAAACTTTGACCAGCCTGAACCTTACCCAGCACATTACCTCACCGACACAGTCTAAAGGCCATATTCTAGATCACGTCTGGACCCACAACCTTGCCCTGTCCCGCCCAAACATTTCCCCCTGTCTCTGGTCAGATCATTATCTGATAGAGGTCACCATCACTATTAAAGGGAGCATAAAGGCCCCTACCCTTCCTGGTGGACAATGCCGCAAATGGAATTCCTATGACGCCCAGGGATTCCTCGACTTTGCAGCCGAAACCTGCCCCACCATCTATCCTACATCCGGTACCGACTCTATGGAAGACGTAATCTCCACCTGGCTGTTAGCGGCCAGTGATAAATTCGCCCCTCTCACCAGCTTTGCTCACACGAGGTGTGGCAACTCCCACCGCTGGTTCTCTGAGGAACTCAAAACCCTTAAATCGAAACTGCGCCTCCTCGAACGCAAATGGAGACGGGGCTACTCCACGGAGAACCGTGCGGAGTATGTGAAAGCCCGTAATGAATACAAAAGTGCTATCATAAAAGCCAAGGCCTCACATATCTCCGAAAGAATCAACTCAGCTCCTAACAAATCTAAAGAAATCTTTAAAATCATGAATGACTTCTCCTCTGACCAAAGAATTCTTCCCACCCAGGTTCCAACCCAAGACACTTGTAATGCGCTCAACACCTATTTCGTTCAGAAAATCGCTGACATCAAGAATGCCATCTCCTTATCCATCCCCCCTAGTTCCTCTGACTCTTCCCCCCTCAACCCTATCACTTTCACCCAGTTCCCAGCTATTACTCCCAGCACTCTCACTGAGCTCACAACCCGCATTAAATCTGGTTCGCCCGAGGACTGCTGTCCCCCATCGGTCCTCAGGGCAGTCTTCTCTGCTCTACCAAACAGTATTCTCCCTCTCTTAAACACTTCCCTAAGCACTGGCACGGTTCCCTCTGCGTTCAAACAGGCCATATTGGTTCCTCTCCTAAAAAAAGCTGGAGCTGACCCTGCCAACCCAGCCAATTACAGGCCTATTTCTCTTTTACCCTATTCTTCCAAACTATTGGAGGCCCATGTTACAACCTGTCTGTCCGCGTTCATTGAGAGCTCCGGCTTCTTGGAACCCAACCAGGCAGGGTTTAGGCCTGCCCACTCTACCGAGGCAGTCATCCTCAAAGTCTTTGATACTCTTCGGGAGAATGCCGATAGAGGGTCCACCCAGGCACTAATTCTCTTGGACCTCTCGGCCGCGTTCGACACGGTGGACCATGACATCCTTCTCCACCGTGTCGGACAAGCAGGCATCCAGGGCCCTGCACAGGATTGGATTAAGTCCTTCCTTTCGTGCAGAGTGCAGACAGTCCACCTAGGCCCCCTCATTGCAACCCAGGTACCCACCACCTGCGGAGTCCCTCAGGGATCCTCCCTTTCACCTCTACTTTGTAATCTGTATCTTCGTCCACTAATTCAGTCACTTAGCAACTGGAACTGCACTGTCCTCAACTATGCAGATGATATGCAGATCATCTTTCCCTTAGACATCGCGGATGCGATATCCAATTTCCAGGCTGTAATGTTGCACATCCAACAATGGATGATATCTAATCAGCTTAAACTGAATCCGGAAAAAACGGAACTCCTCCTGCCTTGCTCTAGTTCTACTCACTGGGGACCCCAATTCTGGCCAGCTGAACTGGGCATTGCCCCCACTCCTTCGAATTCAGTAAAAAGTCTGGGCGTCACCATTGATAAAGACCTCTCCCTGAAAACCCACGTCGGAGCCATTATCTCTGCTAGTATGTTCCAGCTTCGCAAAATCCGGAAAATCATTCACTTGCTCTCTCACGAGGCCTTGGTGCAAATTGTCATCTCCCTCGTTCTCTCCCGTCTCGACTTCTCCAACTCCCTTTATTGGGGCCTTTCCAGGTCCCTGCTCCACCGTCTCCAGATGGTGCAGAACCAGGCAGCAAGACTTATTTGTAAAGTCCCTAAATGGCAATCTGCTAGACCTCTCCTGGCCAAGCTGCACTGGCTGCCCATCGAACAAAGGGCTGCCTTCAAAATTGGATGCCTGATCTACAAAGCACTGCATACTAAATGCCCGTCCTTCCTGAAATCCCTCATCAACCCACACCGTCCGACTCGTAATCTCCGCTCGGCCCACCTTCATCTTCTCACCTCCCCAGTGATCAAGTTAAAAAAATTGGGCGGCCGGAGATTCAGCTTCCTGGCACCCAAGTTGTGGAACTTCTTCCCCCTATACATTAAAACCTCTGACACCTTGCTGAGCTTCAGAAAGGGCTTAAAGACCTGGCTCTTCTCAACCTCTCATTAGCTCCCCCTCCTGCCCCAACTTCAATCTCAGCGCCAGGAAACCTCCGGTGTCAGTGCGCTTTATAAATGTAGCCTAACATTAACATTAACATTAACAAAAGACATCCTAAATAATAGAAGAAAGACAGTCACTTGGGAACAATACGACATCACAGCACTGCAGGAAACATAGCTAGCAGAGCCAGGTGATGTACCAGATTATGCTTCCATGTGAGTGCGATTCGCCCTCAGCGTTATGGTCGCGCTAGCGAGGGACTTTCGGTATACTTATCTACTGCACTGAAGATCAATGTCTCTCAATTGGCCGCATCGGCACCTGACATGCAAATTATTAAATTGGAGAGTGTAAAAATGGGCAAAACTAGAACCCTTATTTTAATCAACATATATGCCCACCCGACAAGCGCAATTAAAAAAGAACTCTTCCAACGTGTTGTCAAATTTGTATCTAACATCCGTCTTGAACTACCGAGTTGGGAGATTATTGTCACTGGAGATTTCAACACAAATCTCCTACATCACCCGGAAGAGGAGGACAATATTGCTTCCGCAAATGAACTGTGGGATGTTGAACTCCAGGAGATTCCATTGGTCAAAAAGACAGACAAAGTGGGTAGGCAGTTGATGTGGGACCTTGAACGCCTCGGACTACGGGTAATAAATGGAAGAGTCAGCCAGGACAAACCTCCTGCTCCCACCTATACAGGTTACAATGCAAACTCTATCCTAGACTACACAATAGTAACATTACCCCTGCTAAGTCTTCAAAAACTTTCAAATACTCTGCTCACTAGACAGCGATCACTCAATGCAACACATTGAGATGAAACTGACCGCCTCTAGGCACTTAAATGCACCAACAATAGCAGGTTCAACCACAACAATCAATCTGAAGCGTTTAAGGTGGACGAGCAACACACTTTCTCAAATAGCGTTAGACGCTGAGAAACAACTCAAAACGTTCACTAAAGAGAAGGACCTGTGCTCAGAAACCTGGTCTGACTTTCAAGAAAAGCAAGTAAGATTGTGCACCCGGACCAAACGGCATCCCGCAGGCAATTTATAAAGAGGACCCCAGTTCTGGGCCTGTAAATTCAATCTCCTGTTTCGATCAATAAGTAACACAGGTCAAATCCCGGAAAGCTGGAGGGGTGCCATCATCAATCCGATCTTCAAAGGGGGAGATCATAAAAATCCAACTAATTACCGCCTGATAGCCCTCATTGATGCGGAAGCAAAATACTACGCATCCCTGGTGCTAGCAGATCTAGCTCAATGGTCGGATTCGAACAACAAAATCCCGTTAAATCAGACAGGATTCCGTCCCGGAACTGGCACTATGGCAAATTCTATGGCACTGTGCCTAATAGCCAAAAAAGTCTACAAAACCATCAGGAGCTTTACACCTGTTTTGTCGACTTTAAGGCGGCCTTTGATCGCGTAAACAGGAAACTATTATGGGCCAAATTGAAACAGCAGAGCCTGCCAGATTCAATCCTAATGCCAATCATTGACCTGTACACTAACACCTGGATGCAGGTTAAGATTGATAATGGACAGCGGTTAACCAGAAAGATTGGCACCTTTGATGGATTAAAGCAAGGCTGTGTGTTGGCCCCCCATCTCTTTAATTTATTCATGGCCGATCTAACAGTAAGCCTGGACCAGACCAATGCTCATCCACCGCGGCTAGGAAACCTGCGTATAACACATCTATCCTATGCCGATGATGTGGTGTTGCTAAGCCAGACAAGAATAGGCTTGCAGCGCCTACTGCAAGAACTGTCCAGATACACAAAACAAAATCTACTAGAAATAAACAGCACAAAAACAAAAACCATGGTTATAACTCAACGCCACAAAGCACCACCAATCTTCATGATAGATAACGTCAAGCTAGAAGTGGTGGAAAGTTATATATATCTTAGGATACAACTGGACAAGCGTTTCAATTTCTCTGCACACTACAACGGCATCGAAAAAAAGGGCATGGCACTGTTGCATGCTTTCAACAGCTTAGCAACTAAACTTAAAGGACCTCTGGTTTCCCCCCTGCTAACAGTAATGAAGGCAAAGCTACTCCCAACAATAGCCTACGGGAGTGTATTACATCACAGCAATAGCGCGCAACTCTTAGACAAAGTACAAATGAAAATCTACAAGCGCGTATTTGCGTTACCAAGCAATGCATCAACCGCACAAGTAAGACTTGAATTTGGCTTACAATCAGAAGTGTTGCTGAAAAAGTACGAGACTATCACATTTTGGTACGATGTCTGGATGAACCAGGATATTGCGGTCTATCGTGCCATGTGGGAAACAATTCACAGGCATCCCAACTCCGCCTATGCCAAATACCTCAAACTGTCATTAGAATCGACTGAGTCGGTTGCTCTTTGGGAAACCAAACTTCCAGTACAGGCATTTAAACAGGTGATAAAGAAGGCGGCCAACAGGCACTCGCTGCTTAATGATAAACTAGCCTTCAGTCATCGAACCCATGCTTGGATGACAATCCAATCTTATAAAAAATCTGTACCGGCAGCCTACCTAGACCTTGCTTTCTCACCATTCATCAAACGCAAACACCTCAATTTAAGGTTGGGGTGCTTTCCAACGAATTCTGACCAACCTAAATGGAAGCTCCAAGAAAGTGAGGAATGCAATCTATGTGGCGCAAGAAGACAGGATTTCATCCATTTGATTTGCATTTGCCCGGCATTGATTCAGGAATGTCGGAGCTTGTTAAAAGACAAGTTTAATAAACTTGGAATTCGCACTTGCCGGTCTGCGATTGTACAAATCCTATGCTCGGTAGACCCACAGCTTACTTGCAGAGCAGACAAACTTATTACCAACTTTGAGAAAAAGCGACTATCATTGGCAAAGATTTGAACTAGCAATATGTTCAGATTTAAAAAAAACAATTTTTTTTGATTAACTGCTCTATTTTATAATATTTTAAATTTTATACAGCAGTGTTAACTTTCTGCTTTTTAAACATTGTGATATTTGGTATTTTGTAATGGTTTTTATTAACTATACAATAAAGTTATTCAATTGGCAATTGTATAATGTACAGGACAACCAAACACCCACTTCCCTTACAAGGCAGTGGATACGTTGCACGTCTGCAGCCTTTCTTATTTTTCACCTTTTTTATCTTCCACTCAATCAACACATCATCTACACATACACACACCTACGTGCTGCTTTCTGTGCCTGGAATTATCAATTATTCTTCAATTTCATAATCTGATTCAAAGTTAAGGCCCTTTAACAAGCCTTTTTGTTGTAGCTACTACCCCAGCCGAAGGCAGAGGAAAATTTGCACACTTGCTGCATTTCTTGGCTGAGGTTACCCATTCTGCACTCAATAGAGTTGACAACTAGATACCAACAGCGCCAGCACTACAGAAAACGTTCAATACAATCTTGATTTATTTAAAACAGGGACAATTTCACAATGTCCTCAGATTTTCTTAAAGTTTGAACAGTAGGAAATTCAGCCTTAATTTCTTTAAGTTAGAGATGTTTCTACTGTATCTCTTCACATTTTGTTTAAATAAGTGACAAAAACCATTTGTCTATGTCTGTCAACCACTGCTTCAATCTACACTGCACAGGGAACATACAAGCTCAGCGCCAAAGATACTACTTACTCAGTGCACCATAAATCATCACAAAGAAGAGTGAACAGGTTTATGTCACAGTGAGACATACTGTCCCTTTAAATGGAATTGATGCAGAATTCAATCGACAAAATACATTACTTCAATTACTGTACCCCCCCCCCCGACCCCACATCATCACTGGGTATGTTCAAGCTCAGCGCCAAAGATTACTAACTAAGTGCACCAGAAATCATCACCACATGACCGTATTGAATCAGATGACTTATTTAGAAAAAAAATATATCATACTTTTTGGAGATATACTTCAACTTACTTCTGTGAATGGACAACCAATATTTATTAGAAAACTTGATTATAAAGACTTTGCTACCAATGCGTCCTGCTTGGACCACTCATCATCGCAAACTCCACAGAAGTTTGTTGCTTTAGATGCACACTTCCTGCCTTTCTTGGCTGGGATTATCAATTATTCTTTTTTTTTTTCGGAGTTTTATATAACACGAACTAGAACCGAACCGAATCAGTTATCAGAGCGCTTTACATAGCACCAGTTACGTTACATGAGGACACACTTTTCATTTTTTTTTTTTTAGGCACAGGGAGATTAAGTGATTTGCCCAGAATCACAGGGGGTTTTTTGGCGTCGTTACCGAGACTCGAACCCAGATCCCCAGATCCGAGGTCGAGCGCTTTAGCCGTTAGGCCAACCCCTCTCCCCAATTTGAATATTTGAATTTTGATTTTGAATATTGAATTTGAATATTCTTCAATTTCATATTGTGAACGTCAAGGCCCTTTATTGAACCTTTTAGTCATAGCTACTACCCCCGCTGAAGGTTAATACTCCAAAAGTAATCTGTAAAATTTGCCAAACAACTCTTTCAAAGGCTTGTCCATACAAAAAATACTTCTTTAGCACAGCAAATATAGTGCGACACATGAAGAATTTGCACCCCAACGACTTTGTTTGAGCTGCAACACAAAGATTAAAGGGCAACCCACTTGCTGCTGCATCAAGCACATCAACTGCTGCAACAACATCTTAGGCAAGCAGTCCATACTCACATATTAAACTTCATTTTGCCAAACTTACATTTCTATGCATTTATTGCGATTAACTTTTGTGTTGCGGGAAATAGTCTATCAACCTCATCAAAAATAATAAACCGGAGCATCAATTTTGTAAAAGAATGTCACAAATAGCATTCATCTGTAACAGTGCTAACTATAGCCTTCAATCTACACCATGCACAGCTGCGTTCACAACTTGAATTCAGCTTTCCTTCTACATTAAGGAAAGCATTGTATTAAGCCTTACTTTCCGTACCGCAGAGACAATTATACTGTGTCCTCAGATTCTGTTATCTGTGACTAAATAGCATTCATCGATCTTTGTGTCAACAACTGCCTTCAATCTACACTTCGGACAGCTGGGTTCACAACTTGAATTCAGCTTTCCTTCTACATTAAGGACAGCATTGTATTCAGCCTTGCTTTCCTTAAGGCAGAGACAATTATACTGTGTCCTCCAATTCTGGTAAGTGACAAAAAAGCATTCATCGATCTTTGTGTCATCAACTCCCTTAAATCTACACTGTGCACAGCTGCGTTCACAAGTTGAATTCAGCTTTTTTTCTACATTAAGGACAGCATTGTATTCAGCCTTGCTTTCCTTAAGGCAGAGACAATTATACTGTGTCCTCAGATTCTGATAACTGTGACAAAATAGCATTCATCGATCTTTGTGTCAACAACTGCCTTCAATCTACACTGCGGACAGCTCGGTTCACAACTTCAATTTAGCTTTCCTTCTACATTGAGGACAGCATTGTAGAAGGCCTGCGTAGGGTTAAGAGAGAAACAGGACGTTGGCGCTCAAACAGTTGTGTTAGTGGTTGGTCGGTGAGCGATAGGATTGTCAAAATTCTCACGGTGCATCCAGTATTGAGGAATACCCTAAACCTCACACAAGAGGCAAAGAAAAACAACCTTGGTACCTCAAACACATATAGCAGATAGTGGGCACACATGTAAGATAAATAGCACAGATACTGAGAAGTTACCACATAATTATTAAGTCGACACCGGTGGTGTGAAAGTTACCTTGTTTTTATGTAGATTTCTTTCTTTTTTCAAAACATACAGCGCCAGTCGACGCGTGTTTCGTCAACAGGGGGATTCCTGTGACTGTTCAGGGCTGTGAATTTACATTAAAACATTTAGAACACACCATACATAATTGGTATCAAACAATAAAGACATAAAGTAAACATAAAATAAAATGAACATCACAAAGTAAACAATAACCAGTTCAAGCATCACTGGAAAAAGGAGGGTCCCTATTATCCATTACACGTTTACAGTAACAAACACATCTAAACCACTTGGGTGACCCATACAAAAGAAGAGAGGAAAACGGCGTGACCGTGATATGAGGTGCTGGACCCAAAGTAAACAGGTACAAGCATCCCCAGAGTGGTAAGGTGCAGAACGCCGAGTAACAGTACTGGTATAACAAAAGTGTCCAAAGTATCTAGTAATGCTCTAAGTGTTGATCTGGCCAACCCGAAGTCTAAAGGTGGCCACCTGGTATGAGTCACAAGCTTGCAAAGGTCGAAACAAAAGGCACCAGGCGGTGGACATATCCTCTATGAGTAAAATAGGGTGAGTGTATGACAATAACGTATAAATGAAAAGTGGGTATCCGATCCAATTACGAATAACAACTGGCAAATGTTTGCATACCGGACGTCAGTCTAAGCAGAATTAGAGGGCAAATGGTAAAAAAAGGGGGGCCAACAAACGTTGGTACAATAAAAGGTGTCAGTAGAGTCTGACACAGTGGTGAAGAAAGTATATGAATCAATAAATGTACAGAAAACGAAGTGGCCATAGTGCCCGGAACTGATCCAAATTGTAGCTAGTCTGCAGGAAACGATACATGTGGACAGTAGAGATACAAGTGCAAAGGGCCTAACACGGTAAAACATCCTGTAGTGTTGAAACATTGTCATTGTACATAGCATCATTTTGGCTATACTAAAACTTGATCCTGTTAATTAAAAGGCGCGAGTGATCCTAGATGTCTCGAGGTGCGTGAGCATGCGTGTTGCAAAAATATCAGGCAAAATTACGGTTACAGCTAGCCATAAGGAAAACGTCATGGGAGTTACCTGCAATCGGGGGGGAAAAAACAAAAGGGGGCGGATGCCAGTATAAGAATATCAAGAGGTCATGTCATATCAGGATTACACAGAGACAATAAATTAATTAGAACCAGCGACATGCCCGGAACGGAACTCACCTATGTACCAGTGATAATTCCAACCCGGTCAACGGGAGAACTTGGGGCCGTAGGTACGGTCAGGCAAGGTTGGAGATGAGGACACAGACGGGTGCGTCTGTGTGAAAAGGACCTGCAGGAGCGCAACATGAGAGGGGGATGAGCCTTCGGAGTGTCAGGGGGCTGCGGTCGGCCTAAAAAAGTGGTGTGTAGCCTATGGATCTCTTACCTAGAGGTAGAAGGTTGCGTCAATGCTCGTCTCTGTATTAATGGAGGGAGAGGCCGAAGGGAAGTCCTCTCTGGTTGAAATACTCATACGTCTGGCAGCGTGTGTGACGTAGGCCAGAAGTGATGACATGGGGAAGTAAAAGACTAGACGGCTGACCTGATGTGAATTATTGCAAAGTAAGACTCAAAGGTACTGCGCGCATGATGCTATTGATGTGAAAGGGGTGTGGCAGATCATATGGTGAAACAGGATCAAGTTTGAACATAAATGAAAATAGCACTACCATGCTCAACAACACAATTGATTGATTGATTGATTGATTGATTTAAAACTTATATAGCGCTTACTGTCACCCCACGGGTATCCTGGCACTTCCGACTAAAAACTGAGTCACAATTAAACAGATCACCTCAGCCCTAATCTTAGAACGGAATCTCTACTAGGCTTTAGGAAAGAGCCAAGTTTTCAGGTTCCTACGAAATTCTAGCAAGGCGCTGATCTGTCTAAGGCTTTGGGGGAGTCCATTCCACAGCCGAGCGCCGGCTACACTAAAAGCTCTACCTCCCAACCTGGCCCGTTTGAACCTAGGCACCGTAAGTAGTGAGGCACTAGATGATCGCAGCTGCCTGGAGGGTTGATACCTAGAGAACTTTTCCTGCAAAGGGACTGGCCCTAAATCATGTATTGCTTTAAAAACCAGACACAAGGACTTGAAGCGAATACGTTCCATCACAGGTAGCCAGTGCAGCTCCCTCAAGGCCATTGTTGTCGAGGACCGGCGTTGCCAACCAAGGGCAAGTTTTGCTGCTGCAGACAGGATTCTCTGGAGCCCTTGTAGAATATAAAGCGGAGCCCCCAGATACAGCGAGTTACAATAATCCAGACTGCTACCCACTATGCTACTTACTACCAGTGGGCGTAAGAATTTTACGCAGCATGCGTAACAGAGCAAAACAGACATTGGCGGTCTTGTTAGCCTGTGATCCCAACTGGAGGTCCTTGTCAATCAGCACCCCCAGGTTACGTACTTTGCTCACCGGAATCAGTGGTTCCTCCTCTGGAGTCAGCCTAAATTCAGAAGGAAATTGTCTAGGTGGCCTACCCGAAGAGCAGTAAACCACCTCGGTTTTTCCTGCGTTGAACTGTAGAGAGTTCCTGCTAAGCCAATCAGCTGTGTTCCGCATACATTCCTGGAACAGATCAAGAGATATAGCATCGGCACCCTCCAATGAGAATGCCAATTGTGTATCATCCGCGTAATTGACTGTACAGACTCCGGCAGACTTTATGATGGGGGAGCAATTGCAGAGCCCTGTGGAACCCCATGGGTTACTGATGTTTTCCTGGCAGTGAAAGGAGCCAGTGTTACCACCTGATGACGTCCTGCCAGGTAAGATTGTAACCATTGCAGTGCCCGCCCCCTCACTCCCAAATTCTGTAGTCTTTCCAACAGGATTAGATGGTTCACTGTGTCGAATGCAGCCGACATAACGCGAAGCACTAACACAGTCGCATTCCCGTTGTCGGCACGCATCCGGAAGTTGTCCAGCATTGTGACCAAGGCTGTCTCCGTTCCGTGACCGGGGCGGAAGCCGAACTGGTCTTTATCCAGCAAGGAATTTTCCTCCAGGAAGCACGACAGTTCCCTACTAACCATTTTCTCCAGGATCTTCACTGGGTAGGGTAGGAGGGAAATGGGTCTAAAATTGGCCGGTACCGAGGGATCTAGGGAAGGCTTTTTAATCAGAGGAGTCACCGTTGCCAGTTTCCATTCCTCTGGAACCTCTCCTTTCTCCAGGGACTGATTACAAATCTGTCTCAGCCAAGGGAGAGTGTCACGCCCAGATGACTTCCATATTCTGGAGGGGAAGGGGTCATTTGGGGAGCCTAAGGATACACTCTCTACCAGACTATCAAAGGCCTCTTTTGGCAGGATTTGGAAATTGTTCAAAGAGGTCACATGTGATTGAGCTTCTACTCCCATCTGTACCGAAATGAGTTGGTCCGTTGTGTTGTTAACCGAGAGGCTGTCCACTATCTTAGCGATAGGGATTAGCGATTTTGTCTTGGAAATGTGAGGCAATCGCATCACACAATTCTTGCGATGCTGCCACTTTATTATCCAGACATTTAGGGGCGGACAGCGTTTTAGTAATTTCAAAGAGAGCTGTTGTCCCGTTAGATGCGTGGGCGATTGAACTAGCGTAGAAGTCAGCCTTAGCCCTAAGGATACTTTCCTTATAGTGTAGCTGTCTCCGTCTTAGTTCCGTTCTATCTTCATCCCCATACCCATTCCTCCATTTCCTTTCTGCCTTCTTACGAAGGAGCCGGAGCTGTTTCAGCTCCTCATTAAACCAGGGCGCTGATGCCTTCCTCTTGTTTTTTATCCTCTTCAAAGGGATTACCTGGTCTAGGATGGCAGAAATATGGTTTGTATAGATTAAATAGTTCTCTTCCACCGATATCATGGGGTCAAAGTGCGTGTCCTCCGGATCAAATTGAGACGTGCAGAAACAAATGTATGGCTGCAAAGAGGATAAGTATGCAAACTAATGTGTGTTAGGATGTTTACATCGCATGTACTTTCGGGCAATCGAAAAATTCCATACATGGCAAATAATGCACCATTCAGTCCCGGTGAAACTGGGATAGGGAAACTTAATAATAATGTGCGAGCCTATTACATCGTAAGTGCAGTGAGTAATTATACAAGTCAGCAAATAATGCAAAGCATATAGTTATTGTGGATGCACATGCGAAACAATAGTCACGGGTTGCATAATTCCTGGACATGAGCAAGAGAGACAATGTTATTCAAACTGATATTTGTGGAGAAACAAAAACACTGTCCACAGAGAATGATTAAGAGTGAGTTATTCGACGGTGTTTAGGGCGGAATCACCAAGAGTTAGCTACACAAATCTCTTACACAGTGGTAAATGATGCAAAGCATCAGTTTAGAGTTACAAAGGAGGCTAAGAAAGCACATAGAATCAAAAAGAACAAGATACAGAAAGCAGGTGTATTTGAAGCCTCAAATAACCACCTGTACTGATAAGGATATGTGAGAGGATACCTAAAGCACCACTATTGAAGCGTGGGTATTGGTTAAAAACTCAAATGTCCAAGAAGTTAAGCGTGGTCGTAAAATCTGTTTAGTTTGTGAAATGTGCAGTTTTTGGGAAAATTCGCTATCCGCGAATCACGCAAATTTAGCAAAAAATCCGCAAATTCGCAAGCTACGAACTATTTTGCTTGGTCGCGGTTGAAAAATACAATATCGCGCGCGCGGCGTTGACTTACCGTGATTCTGAGTCCGCCGAGTTCTTTGTCTTCCAGTTTGCGTGTGCTGCGCCATTTTCGATCTTGATGCGTGATCGCATGAGAATTTTTCAAATGCAATTACGTCATTGTGGCTCGCCATCTTCCACAGCGAGAGTTTGACAACTCGAGTGTGTCATAAGGGCCCGTGATCACGCATTGCGGGAGTAAACAATGCCGAACATGTAGATAAGGCGCGCAGATGACTTCCGGCGGGAGATTTGAACAGCTCGCTTTTCCCGAAATTGGAAAAATTGCAATTATGCACAAGAAATCCATCGCAGGAAGCATACACCTTCTGAAAATGATGATTTTGATCAGAATAACTCCTCAGATTGACATTTGGCTGCACTTTTTGGTGCAAGGATTCCATTTTATGGGGGGGTTGGAGGAAGGAAGTGCCCAAGAGTCTCCAACTTCCTGTTCCTGTCCAGCAGGCTCCTCCCAGTGCTTTGTCCATGTCCTGGTCACTTTTGATTTGGATCTGGAGCTAGAAGGATTACTTTTTGTGGCTGCTGCTGGATATTTGTATTTGAGGACTTTTTGGACTTTGGAGTTTGGATCACTTTTGGACTTGAGATTTTACAAGTAAGTTGGTGTTGTTTGTTTGGGGCATTGCAGTTTCTGCAACTACAGTTTTAAAACTTTTTTCACAACTTTAAAATAGAATATATTGTGGGTAGCCACAGTATCCAGTAGGCCCAGGGTTAGTCATGGGTGCATGATACAACTGTTTCTGTGATTTTTTTAAAACTTAATTCTCATTTATGTCATGGAATTTTAGCTCACTGTTATATGTTGTTGTTTTTTTTAATTTTGGGGTGCCTATAAAGCCTCACTAGCCAGTAGGCCCAGGTGTAGTGAGTGGTGCATGGACCTAGTCTTTCTGTGGGGTGTCTTGTATTTAAACATCATTGCGGGCATGGATGGCATTGGATTGTGGTGATTTTTGTGTGTTTTTCGACTTTTTGGGGTGTTGTTGGGGGCCTGGCCATGTGGGTGTGGGCTATTTTGAGGCCTGGTACAGGCAGGGCCTGGCCATGTGGTGGGGGCCAAGGGGCCAGTTTGAAGCCAGGCAGTGTGCTCAGGCCTGCACCCAGTTTGCCTTGCTTTCAACCATTATGCCCAGGGGTACTCAGTGGTGCATGGACCTAGTCTTTCTGTGGGGTGTCTTGAATTTAAACATCATTGAGGGCATGGATAGCATTGGATTGTGGTGATTTTTGTGTGTTTTTCGACTTTTTGCGGTGTTGTTGGGGCCTGGCCATGTGGGTGGGGGGCATTTTGAGGCGTGGTACAGGTAGGGCCTGGCCATGTGGTGGGGTCAAGGGGCCATTTTGAAGCCAGGCAGTGTGCTCCAGCCTGCACCCAGTTTGCCTTGCTTTCAACCATTATGCCCAGGGGTAATCAGTGTTGCATGGACCTAGTCTTTCTGTGAGGTGTCCTGAATTTAAACGTCATTGAGAGCATGGATGGCATTGGATTGTGGTGATTTATGTGTGTTTTTGTACTTTTTGGGGTGTTGTTGGGGCCTGGCCATGTGGGTGGGGGCCATTTTGAGACCTGGTACAGGCAGGGCCTGGCCATGTGGTGGGGGTAATTTGCCATTTTGAAGCCAGGCAGTGTGCTCAGGCCTGCACCCAGTTTGCCTTGCTTTCAACCAATATTCCCAGGGGTACTCAGTGGTGCATGGACCTAGTCTTTCTGTGGGGTGTCTTGAATTTAAACATCATTGAGGGCACGGATGGCATTGGATTGTGGTTATTTGTGTGTGTTTTTTGACTTTTTGGGGTGTTGTTGGGGCCTGGCCATGTGGGTGGGGGCCATTTTGAGGCCTGGTACAGGCAGGGCCTGGCCATGTGGTGGGGGTCAAGGGGCCATTTTGAAGCCAGGAAGTGTGTGACCAGCTGGACTTGCTCCGTAGCGGTCGCTCCCCCACGCTCCCTGCCTCACCTCCCTACTTTCTCTGCACCCCTCCTCCTGCTGAATTGCACAGCCTGCCTCTGAGATAGTGCCTGACATCGCCTGCAATTCGAGAGCGCTTTGACGCTGACATAGCGCCTGGTATCGTTGCCTTCTATCGCTGCCTTGTAATTGTATTTGAGCCCAGTTGCGCTGCATTGCTGTGACATATATTTAGCCTCATTATTGTTTTTCGTGATATTGTGTCCCAGTTTCGCTTTCTGTACTGCCATTTTGTTATTCTGTTGACTCGTGGCCCGTGTCTCCTCCCCGATCCCGCCTCCCAGCTGCCCCTTCCACGCTCCGCCCCCCACTATCCATTTATGTCAGATGCACTTACGCGCAGCGTTCACGCGCAGCGGCCCCATGCGTGCCGAAGGTGCGCCAAAGGTAAGCCCCCGCAATACCCCCCACCCGCATCACATACGACGCCGCTACCCTCTCCGCCCTTAACACCGGCCGCCCACCAAACTGCTACCAAGCCGCACCTGGACTCATCCATGGACCCTTTTCCTGCCAATCCTGCAAATTCGAGTGCACCAAGAACCACACCAAACCCACAAACTCCAAACAGATATCCGACACAAACCATCTGAAGTGCATCCTGCTCAACACCCGCTCGGTCCACTGCCACGCAATAGACCTCTGGAACCTACTCGACACCACTTCGCCGGACGTCGCCTTCCTTACAGAAACCTGGATGAACGCTTCGTCAGCTCCCGACATCGCCATAGCCATCCCAGAAGGCTACAAGATCATCCGAAAAGACCGCATCAACCAAACAGGAGGAGGCATCGCCATCGTCCATAAGAACACCATCCGCATCACAACCAACTCTGAGGACACCCTCACAGCCGCCGAACACCTTCACTTCCAAATCCACATCAACCCCAAGACCACACTCAGAGGCACCCTCATCTACAGGCCACCAGGACCTCGCACCCAATTCAGCGAAGACATCACTGACTTCATCAGCCCCCACGCCCTCCCCTCTGAGGACTACATTCTACTGGGAGACCTCAACTTCCACCTTGAAAAGAACAACGATAGCCACACCACCACCCTTCTGGACAACCTCGCCAACCTCGGACTCAAACAACTTGTCGACACCCCCACCCACTTGGCCGGGCACACGCTCGACCCAATCTTCACCTCCACCAAGCACATCTCCTTCAATCACACCACAACTCTCCACTGGACGGACCACAGCTGCGTTCACTTCAACTACAAAAAGACCACTACCCACAACCACCCACAACCATTACCCTTGCAGAAACTGGAACAAAATCACCACCGACCAACTCTTCACATCGCTCCACCAAACCCCCCCCCGACAAATCACTGGACCCAAACCAAGCAGCCACCGACCTCACACAATGGATCACCCACTGCGCTGACGAATTAGCACCCTTGAAAAACATTCATATCAAGCAAGGTAGCAAAAAAGCCCCATGGTTCAACGAAGACCTTAAGAAATCCAAGATGACCTGTCGTACCCTAGAGAAAGCCTGGAGAAAAAACCCAACCACTGACAACCTAGCCACCTTCAAGAACGCCACCCGCAAACACCACCAACTGATCCGATCCACAAAGAAATCAGCATTCAAGGATCGACTCGACAACAACACCCACAACAGCAAGGAACTATTCAACATCGTCAAAGAGTTTACCAACCCCACCGCCGGCACCAACGACATCACCCCCTCTCAAGACCTATGTAACTCTCTAGCCTCATTCTTCCACAACAAAATCGCTGACATTCATAACAGCTTTGGAAACCAATCCACACCCCCCTCCTCCGAAATAAAACCTCCTTCCAACAACATTTACGCCTGGAACCCAATCACCACTGAAGACACCATCCGCTTGATGAACTCCATCCACTCAGGATCGCCAACCGACCCATGCCCCCACCACATTTTCAACAAAGCAGACTCCACCATCGCACCCCACCTCAAAGACATCATCAACTGCTCCCTCGATTCCGCCACATTCCCGGAAAGCTGGAAACATGCCGAACTCAGCGCCCTTCTGAAGAAACCCACAGCAGACCCCACTGAACTTAAGAACTACCGCCCCATCTCGCTCCTCCCATTCCCTGCCAAAGTCATTGAGAAAGCAGTTAACAATCAACTCGCCGCCTTCCTCGAATCCAACAAATCCCTCGACCCTTCACAGTCCGGGTTCCGAGCCAAACACAGCACTGAGACCGCCCTCATCGCAGCAACAGACGACATTCGAACTCTTCTGGACAACGGAGAAACAGCTGCCCTCATACTACTAGACCTATCTGCAGCCTTCGACACAGTATGTCATAGCACCCTTATACAACGCCTCAGCAACATCGGAATACAAGGAAAAGCACTGGACTGGATCACCTCGTTCTTTACCGGAAGAACCCAGAGAGTCCGCCTCCCCCCTTTTAGATCAGAAGCCACCCCAGTTATCTGCGGCGTACCACAAGGATCATCTCTCAGCCCCACCCTCCGGCCTTGAGAACAGCGCCCATCCCCACGGACCACGCTCGGAACCTGGGTTTCATCCTAGACTCCTCCCTCTCGATGACAAGACAAGTCAATGCCGTCACGTCATCCTGCTTCAACATCCTACGCATGCTCAAAAAAATCTTCCGCTGGATCCCCTCCGAAACTAGAAAGACGGTCACACACGCACTGGTCACTAGCCGACTAGACTATGGAAACACCCATTACGCCGGAACCACAGCAAAACTACAGAAAAAACTCCAACGCATCCAAAACGCCTCAGCCAGACTCATACTTGACATCCCCCGCCAAGCTCACACTTCCGGCCACCTTAAAGACCTACACTGGCTCCCTGTCAACAAGAGAATAACGTTCCGCCTCCTCACCCACGCACACAAAGCCCTCTACAACTTAGGACCCGATTGCCTCAACACACGCCTGTCCTTTTACACCCCCTCCCGCCAACTACGATCGTCCAATCAAGCCCTCGACACAATCCCACGCATCCATAGATCCACCATGGGAGGGAGATCCTTCTCATACTTAGCGGCCAAAACCTGGAACTCTCTCCCCACCCACCTCCGCCTCACTCAGAACCACCCCGCCTTCAGAAAACAACTAAAGACTTGGATATTCAATAAGTAAAATACACACCTCCCTCAAGCGCCTTGAGACCCTCTGGGTGAGTAGTGCGCTATACAAATTTCGAACTTGAACTTGAACTTGCTCAGGCCTGCACCCAGTTTGCCTTGCTTTCAACCATTATGCCCAGAGGTACTCAGTGGTGCATAGACCTAGTCTTTCTGTGGGGTGTCTTGAATTTAAACATCATTGAGGGCATGGATGGCATTGGCTTGTGGTGATTTTTGTGTGTTTTCTGACTTTTTGGGGTGTTGTTGGGGCCTGGCCATATGGGAGGGGGCCATTTTGAGGCCTGGTACAGGCAGGGCCTGGCCATGTGGTGGGGTCAAGGGGCCATTTTGAAGCCAGGCAGTATGCTCAGGCCTGCACCCAGTTTGCCTTGCTTTCAACCATTATGCCCAGGGGTACTCAGTGGTGCATGGACCTAGTCTTTCTGTGGGGTGTCTTGAATTTAAACATCATTGAGGGCATGGATGGCATTGGATTGTGGTGATAGAGGCGCAAGTAGAGGCGCAAGGAGAGGCGCAAGTAGAGGCGCAAGGAGAGGCGCATGGAGAAGTGGATGGAGAGGTGCAACTAGAGGTTTATGGTGAGGCACAACTGCCTACAACGCTTGTTCCTCCAGAAATAGGGGCACATCAGGAAATTGATATTCAAGCGGAGGTATTATCCGAGGAAGCCACTCCTCCTGATAATGATTCATTGTCTTCCAGATCCCCAGCAAGAAAAAAGGTCAAGGAGGGCTACTACTACTATAAGTTCTTCTTCAAGCCCCCTTCATTCTGATGACCTTGATCCTGATTGGAACCCACAAATGCAGTCTGAGGGTGAGGCACGCCATGAGCCGACAAAGGTAGCTAAGCCTAAAAGGAAGGTTTACGCAAGGCTTCCACTTATGGGTGATTATGACGAACAAGAAGTGGTGTCTTCTGCTGCTGATGAACAGTCTGACAGTGATGACGACCCAGTCATCACAGTCGTCACTCCAGCCCCAGCAGGCATGCAGCAGACAGACATTTTCACCCTATCCCGAATGGCTGCTGAGTGGGATGTGGGTGGCGTGGCACTGGTACCACCACCAACGCAGTTAACTACAACACCAACATGACCTACAGCTTCCATCTTTTTAGTCAGAAGGGCCGGCAGGGACCTCCATCCAGCTCGATCTCCATTACCTCAAGTAGTGGTACTGTAAGTGAACAACAGAAACAAATTCAGCCACGCCCATCCTCCACTTCATCTGACATTGAAAGTCAAAGTAGCACCTCCACCACCAGCAGACATCTTCAATCCCCAGTTTGGGACTTCTTTACTGTTAGCGAAAAGGCGGAAAACATGGTTGTTTGTTCGATTTGTAAAGTATTAGTTAGTCGGGGTAAGCTTGGTACCAACTATGGTACCAGAGGCCAGAGAGGTCATCTAAAAAACACCACACTATCCAGTGGTATGCGCACCTAAATAAGATCCAGGAAGTCCAAAGTAGAACTGATCCAAACGTATCCATTCACATTGCATCTGATGCTGACGAGGGGCTGATTGTGCAGGGGGGAAGTCAAGAACCGACCAACATTTTTTCTGGTACACCCAGTACCCCTGGCAGCAGCACTGCAGTGGTAGCGCCCACATCATCTACCCCTGCAACATGTAAGAGGTACAATAAGAGTCTGGGACAGAGACCAATGCAAAAAAGTACATCAATGAGCCTAACTGGTTTGAAGTCTGCATCATCATCATTATCATCACGTAAAACAGTCCAGCCCACCATTAGAAGCATGCTTTGGTCGGAGGCGCCATTTGAACGCAACCACTAAACGGTACGTCTGTATAACGCAAAGCTGGCTAAAATGCTAGCGCTGGACCTTTTCCCTTTTTCTTTCGTGGAAGGGGTGGGTTTTCTAGAATTTGTGGCAACAGTCTGCCCTAAATGGAAGGTTCCTAGCCGGTCCTATTTTGCCAGAGTTGCGGTTCCAGCACTTCATCAAGATGTGCTGGAGGTGATTGAGTCAGCTTTGCAGAAGAGTGCTGTTCACACTATCCACTTGACAACAGACATGTGGACCAGTTGCCAAGTCCTTGATTACATGTGCATCACTGCACACTGGGTCTCTTTTGCAGGGGTTAGAGACAAGACAAATCCAGTTGTTGACCCGGACACAGTTTTTCAAGCTATTCGGAAACATGCAACATTAGCCATGTTTGCCATGGAGAAAATTCGTACTGCACCTAACCTTTTGGACGAGTTTGATAGGAAGGTCTCTGAATGGCTGCATCCAAGAAATCGCACAGTTGGTTATGTTTCCACGGATAATGGCAGTAATACAGTTAAGGCCATGCATCAAGGTGGCTATTTCAGAGTGCCGTGTTTGGCGCCCAGTATTAACATCGTGGTGCAAGATTTCTTGAAAAAAGAAAACACAGGCAGCAAGTTGCTGACCACCTGCCGAAGAATCTGCACACATTTCAGCCATTCTTTTAAGGCTCGGAAGGAGCTGAGTAGCATTCAACATGAACGTAGACTGCCAGTCAAAGGACTCATCCAGGAGGTGGCAACACGTTGGAACTCAACCTTTTACATGCTTGAGCGTCTGTCTGAGCAGTGGGGGGTAATAAATGATTACGTCTATAAACTGGATTCTACTATGAAAGACATGAGGCTAGAGTTGGAGGAATGGAAGCTAATTGCAAGCCTGACAGACACACTTCGTCCTTTTGAGGTATTCACGCGTGAAATCAGCAGGGAGGACTGTTCTTTGGGCAAAGCTATCCCATTGTTGGTCATGCTAGAGCACCACTGAAGGTGGTGTCTTCAACGTTCCGAGATGATGATGAAAAGCAAGACGCATATCAGTTGGCAGAGAGGTTATTAAGCCACCTAGTTCACAATGAAAGACTTAAAAACATACATACAGAACAACATTATATTTGTGCCACTATTTTGGATCCATGGTACAAAAAGGCAGTGGTCAGCAAAGCATTCATTCCTTTTAATGAAGCAGATGTTTCAAAGTACAAACATTGGCTAGCTGTGTCAGCCACTCAGTTCGAAAAAGAGCGGCAGAAAATTCAAGGAGCCGAAAGAAGTACAACTGAATCAGCAGGCCATCCGGCGTCAAGTTCCACTTCTGAATCTGTGGCCGAAGGGAGTCACTTTCCCTCACAGCCGTTAACGACACCAGAAGCAACTGTATCATCACCCTCACCTGCACCAGGCCCACTCATAATATTGTCGGAAGCGGATTGGCTAACTCATCAAGGGTTTGCTCGTTCCAGTGCTGCAAAGGCCACAGATGGTGCGCAAAGTGGAGCAACCGTGGAGAACCTTGAGTCGATGGTGCAGGCCTATCTGGATGACCCAACTGAGGTCTTTGTTAATCAGAACCCATTGCTGTATTGGCATAGGAAAAGGGCTCTATGGCCACTGATCACCAACCTGGCTCTAAATTATTTATCTTGCCCTCTCGCAAGCGTGTCTTCTGAACAAGTTTTCAGTGCTGCTGGTGCCATTGTAACTTTAAAAAGGACCCGCCTCTCGCCCAAAAGTTTGGAGAGCTTAACACTGATCAAGATGAATCAGCACTTCATACCACCAGATTACAAAATACGTGAATGCACGTAGGAAGAAGAGGACACCGACTTAGGTGACGGAAGTTCTTCTCTGTTAGCTAACCTACTCCCGTCTCAATTCATAGAGTTTGAGGACGAGCTCTACTTCCCTGACACCGAGGCCTGAAAATGACTTCCTTTATTTCATCCTTATTCATTTTTATTCCTGTGTGTCTTTCTTTGTTTTACAACTTTTACCACAACAAAACTCTCACAACAATTCCATCAGCAGCACTGTCTTCATCTTATTTTCCTTATTAATTTGAAGGTGCCGTAGTCTGTATTCCTGAGGTTCACAAGTTCACAACTCAATCATGCTCCTCTATCCTCCTCCTCCAGACTCCACCTATCCATTTCCCTCAAGGCAGATGGATTACAAAGAAATAAATAAAGACGCTTTGTTTTCATAGACAAGTCCCCTCAATTGGGACAGAAATTACTGACTGACTACATGCTTGCTGATTGCTGATAGAGTTACTTATGAAATTGACTGGAGAGGCTGCCCTGTGGGCCCTCACTTTCCGAAGAAGATGCGGACAATAAGTATAACAGGTAATGACTGTCTGGCTCTGATTAAACCAATTGCTGTTTGTTTTTTGTGCATGAAATGAATCATATGTCTTGTCTTAGTTGTTTAATTCAAATTGTACTTCAAATTCAGGGGCCACTATGTTGCATTTTACAATATGCAAAATGTCCTTGGAGTGGACTCACTTGCCAATATACCATGATAATTGATTAAGTAATATATCTTTTTTCTTTACAGTCACTCACTGGGATGGATGGATGATCAGCGTCGGTTTACGGAAGAACTATGGCCAATTCGTGAGTGGCAAACAGGTAAACCAGTCTACAACAACTACTATAGCAGAACTACATGTCTGTCTATTCGTGGTATGTAGTGGTCGAGGGCGAGGCAGTGTACTGTTGTTGTTATGCCAGGCCACTCCAGACAGCATTTCATATAAAATTGGGGCTATGTGGCTTTCTGCATACAATTAGATGTGCTTTGTCTGTCTGACAAAGAGCCTAGGTATGCTACATCAGATTGCTTCACTCAGTGGTGCCTGCCTTGACCGTCTGCATGGCACTGCCTCAAGCTTGGGCCAAACATCCGTTATGTTTGCAAAATTTGCTGTTTCCGGTTTTTCGCGAAATTATCGAAAAATCGCAAATTCTTGGGCGGAACGGATTTTTGGCCCATGCTTGTGGCAGGGCAATGCAGACGGTAAAGGCAGGCACCACTGAGTGAAGCATCCTGATGTAGCATACCTAGGCTCTTAGACACAGACAGACAAAGTATATCTAGGGTTTAGGGTTCAGTTCGATTTACTAGGGTTAATGGATTTAAGTTGGTAGGGTTCCCGCTGAGTATAGGGCTCAGAATCCGATGCAGGCTCCTTCATAATGATGTTGGCAAGGTTTTAGGGGGTTTGGTGTTCTTTGGTCCAGAATTGTCAGAAATTTTGCCTTTTTTGGTGTTTTGCGGGCGCGTGTGTTTGGGTGAAAACTAAGTGAAAACTAGTCGTAGACCTTCTTGTACTTGTTCTTCTTCTTCAAAGAGCGCAGTGGTTCGATTTTGTTCTGCCTTGCTGAGATTCTCGGGAACAAGTGTCCAGGTAAGTTTCAAGAGGATCGCAGTAGTGGAAGTGCTGAAAAGTTAATCAGCAATTTTTGGTGAACAGCGCAATTTGCCATGTTTTGAATATACCAGTATTGCATGTTTTTGGGGGGCTGTTTGGGGGTGTTCTAGATTTTTGGGGGTGGATCGGGGGGTCTTGGAGCACTCCTGGGAAGGTCTAATTTTGATTGCAAGTGGTTTGAAGAAAATTCATAGTGGAAAAGGGGGCTTTGGGCCTAGTTGCAGAGCGCGTTTGGACTGAATTGAAGGTAGGCCGAAAATGTTCTGTCACATTTTTGCTTTTGGCCTGTTTGGGGGTTTTCTACTTTTTTGCGGGTAGGTTGACGGCTCTGGGGGCATTGCTGGGAAGGTCTAATATAGGGCACAAGTTTTTGGGATAAAATCCATGGTGAAAAAGTTTTTGTGTTTTTGCTCACTTGCCTGTTTTTGGGGGGCTGTTTGGGGGCTTCTAGCTTTTTTGGGGGTGGGTTTTGTGGTCTGGGAGCACTGCAGGCACAGTCTAATTTTGATTGCATTTGTTTTTAAGAAAATCCATGGTGGAAAATGGGCGTTAGGGCCTAGCTGCAGAGGGCGTTTAGACTGAATTGAAGGGAGGCCGAAAATGTTCTAAGTGTCACATTTTCCATTTTTGCTTTTGGGCTGTTTGGGGGGGTTCTACTTTTTTGCGGGTGGGTTGACAGGTAGGCCTAATATCGGGCGCAAGTGGTTTGGAGAAAATCCATGGTGAAAAAGGGGGGTTAGGGCCTAGGGTTAGGGTTAGGCCTAGGGTTAGGGTTCTAAAATCGCAGCTTACACTTTACACCTAGCTTGAGGGGAAAGATTCGCAAATTTTGCCCACACTAATTTATCCTTGAAAGGAGACTCAGAGTACGCACTTTCGAAATGATGCTTGTGTGTTTTGTAATACCGTCGACTCTGAAACTGAAAGTTTTATTTTTGCACTACACAGCGTACCTTATATTTTTTTCTCTGTGGTGTTTTAATATCACTTCCAGTTTTTCCATCAACAATTACAGGCCGGCTTTTACCCTGTGCAATGGCAATTGATGTTGACATCTGTTTCAAATTTACGTTTGTAGTGATTAGTGAATCATTTGGTACCATTTCTTGCCCATTTGCATATGCCACAGCACCGACAGTTGTGGAACCCCTTAGTGTGTGGAGTCAGCAATGTACTAGTATTGGTGGAGGTGGGAACAGTGGGACTGAGTCTGGTACGTAGAGTTTTGCCACGTCTGTAAGTGATAAGAGGCCTGGGGCTGATGTTGGGGCCCAGGGTTTTGTCTGGTAGTAGAACATTCCAGTGTCTGTTGATGCTCTTTCTGATTACAGAACTGAGTTCGTTGTAATCGATAATTAGTCTGGTTTGAGGGGTATCCAAAACAGGTTGGTTTCTAGGTTGTAATGTGCTTTTGCGTTCAAGGGTGTTGATTCGTTTCACTGCTTTGTTAATGGTTTTATTGCTGTACCCCCGCTTCTGGAACCTGTACCTCATATCATTGACGCATTTGCTAAATTCAGGGTTTTCGCTGAAAGTCCTGCGTGCTCTAACTAATTCTCCGTAAGGAATCGTGTCAATTTGGTGCTTGGAATGGGAACTGTCAGCTCGTAGTATGGCGTTACATGATGTCTCTTTGCGAAAAAGCCTACTCTGAAGAGTATTGTTTGTGACATATAGTTCCAAGTCTAGAAAGGTGACAGCTCGGTTCACAAATTGAATTTAGCTTTCCTTCTACATTAAGGACAGCATTGTATTCAGCCTTGTTTTCCTTAAGGCAGAGACAATTATACTGTGTCCTCGGATTCTGTTATCTGTGACTAAATAGCATTCATCAATCTTTGTGTTAACAACTGCCTTCAACTTACATTGCGGACAGTTCGGTTCACAACTTGAATTCAGCGTTCCTTCTACATTAAGGACATCATTGTAATCAGCCTTGCTTTCCTTATGACAGAGACAATTATACTGTGTCCTCACATTCTGTGTGCTGAGAAGAGCCTTTAATCAATTCTGCGCTCAGTCCAGTTCACAACTAGATACCAAGACCGCCAGCACTACAGAAAACATTCAATACAATCTTGATTAACTTAAAACAGAGACAATTGCACAATGTCCTCAGATTTTCTTAAACTTTGAACACTAGAAAATTCAGCCTTCATTTATTTAATGCAGACACAATTCTACTTTGTGTTCACATTTTTTTTAAAAACCGCATATTATAAGAAAAAGAAAACTATAGAAAATCCACTTGACAAGGCTTTCGAATTGAATTTTTTAAAATTTGTTTTAGTAATCAATACAATTCGATCACTAGATAAACCAATCCCTTTAATGAAGGCCAAAAGTAAGTGGAAAAGAGAAACTAACAGAAGTAATTTTTCAGAGGTTTTTTTGGGTGAATGGGACCATAATTCAAGTTCTGAGCCTTTTCTTAATGATAAGACTTATCTTCTGAGTAATGATTTGGTGAATGCAGATGACACTAGTAGTCATGCCTATGAGGTTAGAAATGGTTGTGCTATTGTGAAAGAGCACAGAAACTGCTGCAACAGCATCTTCAACAAGCAGTACTTACTCACATATTAATCTTCATTTTAGTAAACTTAAATTTCTATTCATTTATTGCGATGAACTTTTGTGTTACGTGAAAAAGTCTGTCAATTTCATAAAAAACGGAACATATCTGTCCTCAACATTACTCATTAGACATTGATCAACCTTTTTGTTGTAACTGCTCCAAACGAAAGCAGTTGAAAATATGCACACTTGATGCCTTTCTTAACTAGGGTTATAAAATATTCTTCTTCTAATACAAATTCAGAGTGCACACCCTTTATTCAGCCTTCTTGTTAACTACTTCCCGTAAATTGCAGTGTGTAATTTCCACATTTGCATCATTTCTTGTAACGCAGAGTCTGTGTAATGAGCTTCGTAACCAAAGATCTACTACCCTGATAAGGCAGTGGTTACTTTGCGCGTCTGCAGCCTTTCTTACTTTTTACCTTATTCATCTTCCATTCAATGAACACATCATCCACACATACACACACTTACTTGCTGTCTTTTTTCACTGGGGTTATCAAATATTCTTCAAGTAATTCAAATTCACACTACAGGCCCTTTATTGAGCCTTCTTGGTAAGTACTACGCATGAATAGCAGTGGGTAATTTGCACACTTGCGTCCTTTCTTGCATCCTTTCTACCGCACAGTGTGTGTACTTTGTGCACTTCCATTGCTTGCTTAGATGTGGTACCCATTTCTTAGCCTCCCACTGCATAATCCAACGCACAGTCTGTGTAATGGACTGGAAATCCAAACATCCTGACAAGGTAGTGGGTACTTTGCGCATCTGCAGCCTTTCTTATTTTTTACCTTTTTGTATCTTCCACTCAATCAACACATCATCTACATATACATACACCTACTTGCTGCTTTTTTGCTAGGGTTATCAATTATTGTAATATTTTATATTGCAATTCAATGTGCAGACCCTTTATACACACCTACCCCGACCATGCTTTCCCTCCCAGCATCTGCCGGTAGACAGTGCAGCAGGGGAGAGCAGGGGTGTAACACAGGTCCCTCACCGAATACAGCCTAGTTCGCCAGGTGTGTGACACTCAATCCTGAAATTGGTACACTGAGTGCTACCTAAGTTGCAGGGTGCATCAGTCACTCCTAAAGTTAGTGCACAGTGTATCATCTGAGTTGACCGATGCGTGCAGCATGTCAGTCACTCCTAGAGTTAGTGCACCATCTGCCACCTGGGTTGCCGGGTGCGCCTCACCCACTCCAAGATTTAGAGCACTTTGTACAGTCTCGGTTGCCGGGTCTGTGTCAGTCACTCAAGAGTTACTACGGTTGCTGACTAATTTTTAAATTCTAATGACAAACCCCAGAAAGGGGCCAATATTGTTATTTTTCAACCCTACCAGCCAGTGTCGGGAGTGTGTACTTTATGCGCTTGCTTGCTTATTTAAATATGGAAGCAGTTTTTCAAGACTCTCACTGTGGAATGTAACTCCCACTCTATGTAATGGACAGGAAATCCAAACATGCACTTCACTGACAAGTCAGTGAGTATTGTGCGGGTCTGCTGCCTTTTGTATTTTTCACCTTATTCATCTTCCACTCAATCAACACATGATCCACACATACACACACCCACGTGCTGCCTTTTTTGGCGGAGGTTATCAATTATTGTTCAATTTCATATTCCTATTCAAAGTGCAGGCCCTTTGTCGAGCCTTTTTCTTGTAGCTACTACCCCGGCCAAAGACAGTGAGAAATTTGCACACTTGCTACCTTTCTTGGCTGGGGTTATCAATTATTCTTCTTGTAATACAAATTCAAACTACAGGCCCTTTATTGAGCCTTCTTGGTAACTATTACTCGTGAATGGCAGTGGGTAATTTGCACACTTCCTGCCGCTCATATATAATAAAAAGCGTAATAAAAGTCTACCAATATTAAAAAGAGCCAGTATAGTCAATGGTTATCAAATCTTCTGTTTGTTATTCTAATTCAAAGTACAGGCCTTTTATTGAACATTCTTCATAACTACTACCCGTGAATAACAGTGGGTAATTTGCACACTTTCAGCCTTTCTTATTTTTTACATTATTCATCTTCCACTCAATCAACACACCATCTACACGTACACACACCTACTTGCTGCCTTTCTTGGCTATGGTTATCAACTATTCTATTTCATATTCGTACTCATAGTGCAGGCCCTTTATCGAGCCTTTTTGTTGTAACAACTACCCCAGCCGAAGGCAGTAAGAAATGTTCACAATTGCTGCCTTTCTAGAAGTGTGTTAGAGTTTCCTGGAACTTTAAGGATACAGACTGGGCAATTAAAGGTATAAAAGACAAATTTACCGGTGCATGGAAGAGTGCATACATAGTCTATAGGGGTTTGAAGCAGTCCATGCCCTAAGTCCTACTTTGCAACATGACTACTTCTGTACTACCTGAATGATTACAATTCTGAAAGAAGAATGTCTCAAACTATTTTAATAAATGTATTCTTATAACATCTCATAACTTAATAGAGCTTCTAAAATAATTTCATCATGTATTTCATATGCCTGATTATTAATTTCAAAAGTCATATGATCATACTCAATGTCATCTAATGCTTCCCGAAAATCAACATCTAAGCTTAAGTCTAGGAAATTACAGCTAATATCTGCAGCATTTATGACTTCCTCTTCATTCTTGCTACTTGTAAAAAGTATGTTCAGCTCTTCTATGACACTTACTAATTTCAAAAGTGTCTTCCAAATTGTTTTGTTGATTTTCCATACTCAATTTCTCATGTTGTAGGTCCTTCTACAGAAACACTTCATTTTATCTTTACTGTAATATCAGCATATGTGGTGATTCATATGAATTATATTAAATATTTATTTTTCAAGTAAAACAATATTTTGGCCATGAGTGTATTCTATTTTAGAAACATTGGAAAATTAAATACAATAAATAGCGTCACTCTGCATTGTGTCAAGTGCTTTATTTATTTATCCTACCTACTGTGTTGCAAACTTAAAACAGTGACGACAGCAGTGCCTTAGTTTTACTCGCCCCATTACGTTGTTAATTAGGGTGGAGGGAGGCAAAGAAAAGGAGTAAAATACATGTCTGCAGATGTACTGCTATATTCACAACACTGGATGAAGCACTGAATAAACATAGTCAGATTAAAAAAAAACATACACAAAAGAAGGCTGCACAAAAGATACACAAAGGAAAGCTACACAAATAGGACACCGAATCTTGAAAACAAACTGATAAGTAGGCAAAAGAACAAAAACGCTAACAACACTGCAGCGGGCGCTACACTGTGGAACTCATTCTGAAGACAGGTAGAAACATACTGTAAATAAAACGGAATTCAAGTAAAGAAAAAGAAAAAAAACATACATGGATGACAAAGTCACTGGACTAATACTCTGTTCCCCAACACAAAAAAGGATTTTGCAAAAGTTATATGTACAAATGTTTAAGGAGCTGCAAAGGAACCCATTCCCAGGGATTCAAAAAATATCATTAGGGACCGTGTGGGGAACACCAATGCCCCCACAGTCCCAGCCGGCTCCCCACGTCCTTCGAGAGCAGGCATTGCTTTGTCAGAGAGAGCAGTTTATATGCTGCTCTCTAACGAAAAGCAATCTGCTTTCCTACTTGAAAGACACAGCAGCTTAACTTGCTCTCTTTCAAATAGGAAACCGGTTTGCTGTGTTAAAGTGGGAGCCGCGACGCTCCCGCCCTACCATACCAAACAGCAGTGTCCCGGGGTAGACACCCCCCGGGACACTGCAGGAGTCGGCCCTGAGACATGGTAGTCCCCAGAACAATCAAGAGCTCCAGATCAGAGGCCGCGCAACCCCCTCCCAACATTAAAAAGCCCCAAAAAGTGGTTATCCCCGGGGCTGGGAGGTCTGTGCCATCAGGGACCCCCCCATTTTAAATATTACTGCCCCAGGAAGGTGGCGGTCCCCGGGGCATGTACGATGGCCATGAACCCCTCGCATACTTTAAAATAAAAGATGGCTGCCAACACTTCCTAGTTTGAAGCATTGACAGCCAATCAGCATGCAGCTCGTGATTATACGGATTTCCGTACGCGTACGCCGCAATTTTTCCATTTAAAAACAAAAAAACATATATAGCCTAAAAATCCATGAACTACCCCCTGAGCAAGCCTAGAGGATCAGGATGTTTCTACCCTGCCCCCCTAATACTCAACATTGTTTTACTGTTTTCTTGTGACTCGGTTCTAGCGACCAACAACACGGCTGCCAACACTTCCTGGTTTGGAGTGTTGGCGGACAGTTGACAACCAATCAGCATACAGCTCGTGCTCGTAATTGTGCGGATTTCCGTACTCGTGCTGAACTCCTTCTCTAGATATCGCTACGATTTTACTTGTATCTTCTCAGAAACTACTGAACGGATTTAAACCATTTAACAAAAATCACAATCTGCGAACCAAACTCTACCTCTCTTCCAAATTTGGTGTAATTCCGTTCAGCCATTCGGGCTGTAGCCCTGGCTAAAGGTCCCTATGGAAAATTGCATGGGGAAAACATGTTTTTGCACACCCCTTTTTTCTCGGCCCCCAATTGATGAATCACCCCCAAACTTTCAGGGAAGGAGCGGAACTGAGCAGGCCATTTTCTTGGAGAAATTTGTGAAGATTCATCCACCAACGCCATTCCAAATAGTAAGTTGTGGATTTCCTATGGTAACTAGGTCCCTAACTATATCTACCTACTGGCGACTGCCAGTAGGTAATTAATATATATATATATGTATATATATTAAGGGTGGGCGTCCGAATCGGCTACGCCCACGGAGTAGGCGTAGTGTTGCCTTCTACGCATTTTGCGTAGACAGCGTAGCCGGCAACACTACGCCCACTCCGTGAGCGTAGCCGAGTCGGCCGCCACCCGCCTCCCTCCCGCCCTCCACTAGATACTTTATTTAAGCCTTTGCATGGATAAAAACAACTTAAAAGCACTTACCTTGTCCGGGGCTCGTCCGGGTCTTCATCTTTGAATAGCGTCCTTTGCCTGGATACCAATGCGCATGCGCGGGCGGCCGCGCATGCGCATTTCTCCCGAGAAATGCGCATGCGCGGCCGCCCGCGCATGCGCATTGGTATCCAGGCAAAGGACGCTATTCAAAGATGAAGACCCGGACGAGCCCCGGACAAGGTAAGTGCTTTTAAGTTGTTTTAATCCGTGTAAATGCTTAAATAAAGTATGTAGGGGAGAGCGGGAGGGAGGTGTGTAGTGGGGCTACGCGGAGTGCGGGAGTGGGCGTAGCTTCTCGCCCTCTCCGCGTAGCTCCGCGGAGCCCCACTACGCCCAGGGTTAATATATATATATATATGCAGCAACAGCAGTTTTTCAAAGGCTCCGTACAACGACCCAGGAAAACCACACGAATCCAAACGTGGGTAAAGGCACAGAGTTTATTTAAAAGCTAAAGTCCAACAAAATCTGACGCGTTTCGGGCATCCGCCCTTGCTCACAGACAGTCAGTTAATGCGACATTTCTCATTTAAATACCTAGTGCTTCACGGTTTTTTTCTCTTTCAGTTAACATTTTTTTCTTTTTTTCAAACATTACACCATGTGATCATAAAAAGAAAGAACACACTCCATTCTGAGCACCTATTTCATCAATAGTTTACTACTGCATTTGAATTGGTTAAAATCCACAATATCAAACGAAAGTAACTATAGTCCATTATTTAACAATAATTACAACTAGTGGCCATAAACTGCATCAAACATAATATAATCCGATGCATCCAATATCATTGCGTATAATGCTAGCAAAATTAAGCAAATATAGCCATGTTAAAATCCATTAGAAAGACAATGTAATATATTCAAGTAAAAACCCATTCATTGTGCAAATTAGGCAATCAAGTGCAAATTTAAAGTTGATACCCTATTAAAGTGCAAATGCAATGTGCAAATATACGCTTTTTTATGTAAACATTGTAAAGTGGCAAAATGCAATTTGTGCAAAAAAAGCAAAGATGTAAACAATGCCAAGATGTAGGCAACTGGATAAAATCCAAGATGAACAGGTTCTTTGTGTCTTTCTATGTAACATGGCAACAACAACAAAAATAAATGCTTATAATGCAAAAAGGCCAAAAATAGTATATTAAAAAAGGAAGTAGATCAGTAGTAAATAAACCACTATAGAAAATTCTAATGTGATTTAGGTGAGGAAAACAGACAATATCAAATAATCTCATATGGCTATGTCCAGGTAAGATAAGAAAGTGAAACCCAAATAATGAAAATTGGGAAAAAAAGGCTTGTATGGTAGCAACCATGAAGCAATATGTGATAAGAAAAAATGGGAAAATGATAAAATATACCTAAGAAACTGCATATCCAAAGGAAATATCAAACTGAGGACATTACTGGCAGATAATCAACACAGTAATCAATATAGTCAGCAACACAGATTTACAAGAAAACTTGCAAATCTTCGGTATTATTGAGCCCATTTGGGAACCTACTGTCTAGCTCCAAAATGAATTGGGACTCAAGTCTCCTAAGCATCTTGTCCCTGTCTCCGCCCCTCACAGGCTTGTCTACTGAGGCGATGACAAAGTATGAAAGGCATTGTAAACCATTTTTGTGATTGCTCTTAAAATGCCTGGAAAACCGGATATGACTGTTCGTTGTTCACGATGGCACGAAGATGCTGGAGAATCCTGACATGCACTGGTTGTCGTGTACTACCGACATATCTAAGTCCACATGTGCATGTCAGGACATAGATGGCAAACTCAGTTTTACAAGTAAACTGACCCCTGATGTTAACTGGGTCAGGACTAAAAGGTGTATAATACTGAGTAGTAGTTTTGCCAAATTTGCACGCCCTGCAAGAGGTGCAACGTTTGAAACCAAAACGAGATTTCATCCACTCTTGTTTCTTCCTAAGCTCCGGAAAATCATAACAGATATGTGATCTAAGGGAAGGGCCCTTCCGAAAGGTCACTGTGGGACCATCAGGCAGTCTAGGTTTTAACACCTGGTCAGTTAGTAAGACCGGCCACCTTTGTGTCACAATAGATCTTATTTGCCTTGCTTGCCTACTGTAGGCAGTAATAAGTCTAGGTGCCTCAGTGTTGTCATCAGGAACACTGTCAGATCTAATGTTGGAAGTCTGGTCTAGCAAAGATTCACGAGTTCTATTGTTTGCTTTCTGCACTGCCAATTTGAGGGTAGATTCACGGTAGCCCCTTTGCCTGAATCTGTCCAAGGCTTCCTTAGTGCAGATATCAAGATCAATTTCTGAACTACATATTCTTTTGATCCTGAGTAACTCGCCCAGTGGGATGTTATCTACTACATGTCGAGGATGTGCACTACTGGCGTGAAGAATACTATTGCCAGCAGTGCTTTTTCTATGTAGTTTGGTAGCCAGGTGTCCATTGTGTACAAAGACTTTTACATCCAAAAACTCAGACTCACAATCACTGATGGATTTAGTAAACCTAAGATTTTCAAGGTTAATATTCAGACTTGTGACAAAGTTATCAGCACTAGCAAGATCTCCACGCCATAAAACAAAAACATCGTCTATATAACGAATCCACAACAAAACATGTGTATCAAAAATGGACGCATGTTGCCGCCTGAGGACCTGTTCCTCCCACCAGCCCACGTGTAAACACGCATAGCTGGGGGAAAAACAGGCCCCCATAGCAACTCCACGCCTCTGCACATAAATATCATTCCCAAATAAAAAGAAATTATTGTTCAGACACCAAGTGGTTAACTCAATTAATACGTTGTTATGGCAATAACAGTTGATGGGTCTTTTGCCAAGAAAGAAATCGAGTGCTCTCAAGCCAGAAGTATGCTCTATGCTCGTATAGAGCGACTCGATATCCAAAGTAATCATTAGCATATCACTGCCCCATGGAATGTTATTGATTTTGGCAATGAAGTCACTGGTGTCCTTAACATAAGTAGGTAAGTCTCTGACCAAATCCTGCAAAAAATTGTCGATATATTGTGTGACATGTTCTGCCACCCCCCCAATGGCCGAGATGATAGGCCGGCCAGGGACAGGTTTAACCTGCTTATGAATTTTTGGGAGTAGATATAATTTGGGCAAAATAGGAAACTCAATATGGAGGAAATCAAACTCCTGAGATGAAATCATACCATCTCTTTTACATTGGTAAAGCAACTTTTTCAACACATCCTTGGCATCATTGAAATGTTTGATACTGGATTTGGAATAGCATGTTGAATCATTTAGTTGTCTTTTCGCTTCATCAATGTAGGCTTCCTGGGGCCAAATAACTATATTCCCCCCTTTGTCCGCAGTAGTAACAATGATATTGTGGTTGTTACCCAATTTTTTGATAAGTGAAAAATAGTCGTGTTCATGTTTGCTTTTGTAGCGTTTTTTGTGCTTCACCTTGTGGTATAACTTTTTAAGGTCCTCAACCACCACGTCCTGGAACACGTCAATTGAATCCCTAGGCATGGTGGGATTGAATTTCGACTTAGGTTTGAAAGGGCTGATGTTAGCCCCTACCTGTAGAATGGATGCTGCTCTAAGTTCCTCCTGAGTTGAGTTTGTATCAGGAGGTGTTACATTGTCAGAAGCCAAATGGTGTAATGTCAATAAAGATTTAGCGTATCTTGATGGTAGAGCCAAAGGTGTATTTTCGGTGTCATTTGAACGAGAACGTTCTTTTTCTTTTTCATTAAGTCCTTCCTTGATGTTAAAGAATTTTTTGATTTTTAATTTCCTGATGTATAAGTAGACATCAATGCGAGTCTTTGCATAATTGAAATCAGATGCCGGACAGTATGTTAACCCTAAACTTAAAAGTTGTTTCTCTGCTTCAGTTAGGGTAACATTAGACAAATTAATGATGGTATTGTCACTTATCTTTTTTTGCGCCAATATTGTCGCTTCGGTTTTTTTGGCGAGTTTGCGATTTTTCCGGCGCTCGCTCCTCCTTTTGTTGCGTCTGATTCGTTTGACTGCTGCTGTTGTCCCTTGTGTTGGTATTTGGTCCGATGCCTTAAAGTCTGTAGTCGATCTGAGACTAAAAAATCGACCTCCTCACCTAAATCCAGGATCAAAGAGTTACTTTCCCATGGAGTGTTTCCGTCTTCATCAGACGTAGGGCCACTTGTAAGTGATTCATTATCACTTATTTCTTGATTGCTGGACACTGAAGGAGCTCCCTGAGCTGAAATGGAAGCGCCCGCTTGGTTTGCATATTTTCCCTGTTTTGCCTGTGTTTTTTGGCCTTGTTGCGCCAATTTTGTTCGCTTTGCAATGTCGAATTTACGTGCAAACGTGTAGATCCGACCTTGGGCATAGTCCTCCTTGTCCCTGGCGAACTTGTAGATTTTTCTCGCCTTAATTTTCTCTTCTTGTTTAAGCAATCTTTCATCAATTTCCTTGCGGCCTTTGGTGATAATTTCATGGGGTTCAAATTTTTTTAATACATCATTTAATTCTTCAATCTCCTTCATTAATATTTCCCTGTCAATGACAGCATATTTAACCAAAATTTGTATTAATTTTGTGGAGGACTCAAGGTTAGTTTGGCCCCATTCTTTTAACATGTTTGGATTGGGCTTATCATAGCTGGGTGCTAGTAAAATCCGCAACCCACGTGGCACACGATTTTCTTCCAGATACATAAAGAGAGATTTGTGCTCCCACCATTTTGACATTTCCTGGTACATACATTTTTCCAGTTTCTTGAGCGTCGTTCGTATCTGGCTCTCTACCGTATTGTCATTTGTAACTGAATCTGTTTTGTTGCTCTTTCCTGGGTTTGATATAACTTTTGGCAAGTTAGAGTAGAGTGCAGCAGCCGCCGCCTCTCTACCACGTACAGTTTCTACTGACATCACGTTGGACTCAAAATTCTGCTTTTATATTGTTCAGCGAGGAAAGACCCGAGCAAAATAAGCTCCCAGGGTCACGCGCTGGTGCCAAGTACTCCTCCCCACCGTGTCAGAGATTAACGAGCACTCACCGCAAGGAAGGTTTGACAGCGTCAGGCAGCCGCCCGTTGTGTTTGAAACGCCGCTGATACAATCCTTGACACGAGTGAACTTGAACTCGATGAACACAGGGGCTGCAATTGAAGAAATTCCTTACAGGAAAAACAGCAAAATATATATAAATATATTAACTACCTACTGGCGGTCGCCAGTAGGTAGTTATAGTTAGGATCTACTTTCCATAGGAAATCCGCAACATTCTATTGGGAATAACTTTGGCGCCGGTGGACGAATTTCTCAAAGAAGATGGCCTGCTCCGCTCTGCCCCTTCCCTGAAAGTTTGGTAGGGATTCGTCAAGCGGGGGCCGAGATAAAAGGGGCGTCCCAAAACGTGTTTTCCCCATGTTAATTTCCATAGGGCGGATGGACTCACTTTTACCCCGAACGGCTGAATGGATTTCCACCAAACTTGGCAAAATTGTAGGGACTGGTAGCCCGATGTGCCTTTGCTATGTCTCAAGATATATGCTCCATTGGATTTTGAGTAATTTAGGTTCAAAAAAATATATATATCTATAAGCGCGCCCCGGTACGCGCACCAGCGAGTACGCGAGCGGAAAGCTGATTGGCTCTCGGGTGTCTGTCAACATTCCAAACAGTCCGGAGAGGCCGCCATCTTGTGTCTCGGTAGGATCGAGACACAAGAGGTGGCAAAAACAAAGGGGGAAATGACCAAAAGGGGGCAGGGTAGACCCCCCTGACACCCTAGGTTTGATGTGGGGCCGTAAAAAGGGCCCCCCGGGGCAAAAAAAAATTGCGCGGGGGGAGCGCCCGGTACGCGCACCGGGGAGCGTACCGGGGAGCGTACCCTGGAAAAAAAAGAATGACAGAGTTTTATAAAAATTTAGCATTATTTTTATAAATTGGAGGTAGTTCTAAAAAGAACTGTTTTTTTATTCTTTTTGTTGTTTTATATTTTTTTATTGTTTTTTTGAACATTTTTTACTTTTTTTTGTATTTTTTATGGGGAGAAACAAAAAACGGAATTGTAAACGGCTCAACTGGAGCAAAAAAAAATCAGTAAATAATTAAGGTTTCTTTGGGCACTTGTGGTTATCACCAGCAAGAATGTATGACGTTCCATCGCGCACAATTACATCGCGCGCTTTTTCCCCGCATCTTTTTGCTCGCCGAGTCCATTACATCGTGTGTTTTCACCGCGCAATCTATTGCAGCGCGATTCAATTGGTTTCTATGGGGCCGTACTTTACCCCGCAGTACAGCATGTCGCATGCCAAAACAACGCGGTCTTTGTAATCACCTGCGAGAACTCGCCTCTAAGCCCTGGCTCCCATCTCCCCCCGCCGCCCCCCCCCCACCTCAACGCCAAAGTTGCTGTCACTTTGTCAGGATATGCCAAGTAGCTCAGTGTCGCAAGTGACTTTTCTGCACATGTAGAGGAAGGAGGTGACTTCAAACTCTTCACGCACTGCAGGAGAGGCTGCCTCTAATGTTTAGCAATCTGTTCCTGTACACGCACGTACATCCGGTTGGAAAGAACTGCTAGTGCTGTCTAGGTTCAGCTTCATGAATGCTGCTAAGCAGCATTACTTTTCGAAGGCTCTGATAACAAGAGTAGGTGCTATTTATCGCATCTGGTACACAACGATATTACGGGGTAGGTTATGTATGGGGTGAGATAAATAGCACCTACTACGAGTTTCTGGGGAATAACATGTGGATGTTAGCGTTTAACGCATCAAAATAATCATGATACGGTAAATAGAGTAGGCTTTTCCCCTGTTAAATGTCTGCAGGTTTGACAATTTAACAAAGTTTGAGTTATTTAATGCATTAGTTAATTTTCGGATGTGTTAAATACAATCGGATTCGTAATTTGACCCCTTCACAAACCGGGGTTACGTAGGGGTCGGAAAACAATGATTCACTCGTAATCAGAACCTGTGTTTTTTTGTGCGAGATAAGGATCAACTTGAGTTGCAAGTGGACTCCTTGGAAGGAAGGTTAAGCCTATTTGTCCGGTTTTAGCTAAGCCAAAACTACTCCTGATCACGATTACCCCCCACTGTGGCATCCCGGAGGATTCATTTTGTTTGGGTAGTTCTGCACTCCACCCTCAAGAAGTCTGATTAAATTCCTAAATTAGACAGCCCTGTCTGTTGTTACAGGGCTTATTGGACCACGACTGGTCTGTGTCTGGGTGGTACCTCGTACCAGTTCCACATAGATTCCCTGCTAGGGGTAGAACACCGAGACCAGCTGTTTGGTGGCCAGCAGACCAAGCCTTCTCCAGTTTTTCACTCCTTGGTACGATTCCTGCAGATCTGAGTGTAAGCTCCTCAGTTTTGACTGTCTGCCCCTTTGACTTGTCTCCTCCACAGCTTTTCCACAGTTGACGCATCTGACATCTGGCGAGTGAACCACTATGTGTAACTTACTAGTGCTTTGTGAGACAAACCAGATTTGGCCCTCTTTATAGATATCTTTAGCTTTGCCAACCTTCCTCCTAGTGGCACTCTTTAGAGAGGTGGCAAAACATGTTTTCAACAGTCGTTATTGCACATTTAAGTAGCTGTCATGTTAAGAACTTTATACAGTTTTGGTCATTCCAAGCCAGCTCATAGCATTGGTTAACAGAATCTGGTTTCTAAAAAAAAACACCCCAAAGTAACAATATCGCCATGGCTAGCGTAAATCGGGCTTGGGGTGTGATGTATTCCTATAGGTTCTGTATCGATCCCCCTATTCCTGACCCTATTCTGGTTAGCAAACTAACAAGTTAACTAGCAGTCAGCCCATGAGGCAGAAAACCCCCATGATGCAGGAACCGTTATCTGATAAAGCCACACTACGGCACTGGAACGTGTTATCTGATTAGGTCATAACGCTTGCCATCTAATTAGACAAGCGATATTCCTCCAGCCCCTGATAAGGCATACGGAGTTCTCATAACAAATCAAACCTATGACAACCTGGGAAAACCCTGCGGCCATTGTTTTGATTTCACCGAGAACTTCAGCAAAAGAATGTGCTAACGACCTGGTCGTATGACATCCTTATTGACGTATCTATGTCCATCCTTACGTCAATCTCGGCACCTTAAAGGTATAAATATTACCGATATTGCCCTATGCAAACACACGCGGTGGTGACGAGGACGGAGCAGCCAGACTTGCCGAAGCCCAGAGCAGAGCAGACCCCGCTGGCGCAGCCCCGCCTTCTTGACGCGCTGAAATCGAGCAGCTGCCTATTTCTCCTGCCGAGAAATCCAGCTCCGGCGTTTCCGGGTAGCCCTCGCAGGCAGCCTGGAATATCGAGACCAGAGACGAGAGATACCATCCCTCATTCATCCTAACTTCCAGGTACAGAACTGAATAACCCCTCGCAGAGAATTCTTTAGTCAGTCACTTGGCAAAAACAAACTTAACTTAAACTGTAACTTTCTATTCCCGCCCACGTATTAGACTTAGGTCAGGTACACGGGGTAGGCGTATCTAGAAACACCAGTTCGGTACGTTTAGTCAAATGTATATGTGTATGTAATATATTTTATTCATTTTAAAACCTTCATATGGCTTAGAAACCATATCAATGTTTTTACAGTATTATTTTATACTTCTGCTTTTAATGTATGCACTTTACTTTAACTATAAGTATTGCAATAATATCGATCCATTTCTCTTGTACGAGAAAAGAGACTGATCAATAAATGACATCTTTTATTGAACACGCCCGTCTCTTCCTTTTCTCTACAATCTGATGAGACTAAGAATGCATGTACTGACTGAGTAAAATAAATTGCCTTTTGTTCACACGACTCTCGAGATACACTCTTGATTAGGGGAGAGCAAAGTTGTCATGTTCTATGGTTGTCAGAAACTAAATCCCTTCTTGTCTAATCAGGGAAGTTAATTCCTTCCTGAACATTCGAGAAAGTTTCTAGTTAACACTGAGCTAGCTGGCAAACCCAAAACTTTAAGTCTAATATCGACAGTAGTAGACCTAGTTAACGTCTGGTCTAGGCCTACACTATTGAAGGTATTATTCCAATGCGCAGAGCCTATTGGGATAATAGGAACTACACTACATGCCGCCCAACGTGTTAGGAAGGGCGATAAAACTAACGTAAGACATTTAGAGTAACTCAGTCGTGCTTTCTCACTCAGACCCCTTTTTCCCCATAATACTCCAAAGACGTCTGGAGTGGGTAAAAGGTAATGTCCACCAAACCTCGCAGGAGGAAACTCCTATGTATGGTACTTGGTTTAGTCAACGTTGAAGGATAAACCGTTCCAAAATATCGTGTATCTAATCTTTGTTTCCATAAGAAACCTAATCTGCAAACAAAAGAAATGACCATCCTGTCGGTAAAATGGCAGACAGTGATGAAGAAAGAGAGGCAGTTAGATTAGCAGCTGACATAGCAGAAGCTGATACTGCACTACAAAATGCAGACCCGGAGATAATACTCATCCCGGTCATCAAAAGGAAATCTATAACTTTAAAACTTATAGAAAATGGACTGACACCTAGAGGTGGCACAGTCATATTCGTAATTGAGGCACACGAATATCGGCAGACAGAGGTATACTATTCATGGATACATTTTCCAGCAGCAAATGCTGTAACAAAGTACTTCCACTATTACAAAATAGAGGAACCTCCTGAAATGTACACTCCTTTCGAGGAGGTGGAAGTACCACTTAAATTTCAAGAGCATTTGCTCTTATTTAATGGCGCCCTAAAACATAATAATCACATCACCAGGCTCGGTCCTTTAGGTAGACCAGGAGCAACGTGGCCGGTCCTAGCCGGATACACACCACATCCAGACATCAATGGGATGTCTGTAGCAGAGCTGTTAACACAGCTAAAACAATTAATAAAAATACATAGACAATTAGTCCAGTATCTGATGCGGACTTCAACAATTCAACCAGCAATTAAGATTCCACAGCTGACCCCTCACCAGGGGAACACAAATAAAATTACACCACAGAACATACAGTCTTGCCTAGGTAAAGTACCGGCTAAACTGGAACAAATACCATTCTGGTTGGCACAGAAAATCACCCAAATAGAGGCGGTGTTTCCTGACACCACCCCATTAGAAAAACACAGGATTCTGACTATCTGTCTTCCAATGGGAATCGCACCACACATCGAGGACTGTGACACTTGGGGTACAGTCTTTGCTTCCATCTACACAAAAACGCACGGTGTTCCATCCATTTCGGTAATACCAGATGTGCTAAAACAAATTCAAGACGAATACGGTCCAGAACCCGCTTTAACTCTTGGTATGAAATTACTAAAAGACTTCAAGCAGGTCTCGGCTATATTATTAGCCAACATAAAAGGTGAAGCAGCAAACGTGGCGATCCACCAGAGGCTAAAGGAGACAGATTTAGCAGACCAACCAGCTGAAATTGCCAGAATCATAGAAAAATCCTATGAGGAACTAGGTAGAGATAGTTTAGGTGGAATACCAGTAAAACCACAACTGATTGAAAGTCCTGAAAAAATATTTTTTAATAATAATTCAACATCACAGAAAAAGAGCTGGGATGGAAACAAACAATCCAATCCTAAAGAAAAGAAATTCCAGTCCAGAGGAAGGTCTCCTAGGCGAAGAAAAAAATCTCCGAACCAAAGACACAGGTCACCCCAGAGTGACCCCTCTGGGAAAAGATATAACCTTAGAAATAGGGATAATATAAAAAAGCCTGATAGATATCAAGACATTGATACACGTGTTAAATCTAAGGTCAAGGGACAATCGATATTTGCCCGGCGGTATCGCCTCTTTAACCCACAAATTATTAATCAATGAAGAGGCAGGCGCTGGAGACGGGAAGGCAGGAAACAAGGTTTATTCTCTCCGGAGGAGAACACATCAGTTCAGACAGCAGGTATCGTCATGAGGTGCTCTACCCGCATCTCTGAGGCCTGGCCTCTTATACACAGTTAAATGAATTTTATTGCAGGTAACACAGGCTTGTAATGCTTTGAAGTATGAAAGGATATCCTCCGAATCTCCCCTTCAGGCCCGTTCCCATACACATTTACAGTTGAAGTCCCCACCCCGGTCACAACAGGTGATGATTACCGCGCAGCTGGATATTCCGCCGATTCATGGGATGTGGGGGTTTGATCGGATCTCATAGGGTGGGGGCTTTGATCAACTCGGGGGTCCTTTGATGAGGGAAGCTTTCTACTGTACGGGGAGGGGCAATAAACAGTATCGGCAGAGCTAGGTGTCGGCCTGGGAACGAGGGAGACAAACGGGCACACAGGAAAAGGGGGTTTGTATCAAAAGGGCCCGGGACCATGAAAGGAATGAAGGGAGGTGTCGCGCTGGGAACAGGATGGGGTTCTGAAGCAGAGCTGCGCTGAAGGGGGGTTTATGACCCAAGGCATGTGCGAGCGGGGGTTTGTCAGCGTGCGGGCTTTTGTGAGGGCGAAGGGCTATGCTGGGGGACAGTGGCATGCAAAGGGGTCGTTCTGATCGAGGCACCTAAAATGGCGGGTGCGCACGACAAAAAGTGTGGCATCAGGGGAAGAGGCAAGATGGCGCAGATAATGTTTACCAAACCGTACTAATTTTCCACAGTCCTCCCTTTAACATATCCAAGACATCTTGCTGGCCTATTTCCACTTCATGTCGACTGTGGTGGTCATAGGAAAAGAAGTAGGTACCCAGGCGAAAGAAGTTATAAACATTACATTTTAAAATCTTTCATCTTAGGAGGCGGGTCTATCGATAAAAACTCGTTTGCAGGAAAGTCATAGTAATGCAATAACAGACAAAAAATGATTCTGTAGTGAGAGCATTGAGTACATTTCATAGCTACTTATAGTCGTTTGGAATGTAAATTGATAGGTCATTACATATGTGAGTTCTGTTCATGTTTGGTTGGGGCATAATTAATACAATGGTGGCTGGGAGAGAAATGAGACGTAGCAGAAACGATGATTGAGGGTGTCAATGTTCGAAGTTAATGAGTTCTCAGCAGTCTTTGTCGTCTTTTGTTGGCGCTGTGGAACACCGGCGGTGGAGCTAAGGGTCCAGCTCTATTCTAGGTTCCGCGTTGCAGGGCACGACCTTTTCCTCGCGTTTCTGGTCAAAAAGGTCCTTTTCGCCCTGTGTCCTTTGAGTTGATTGTCAAAAAGGTTCAGATGGAAGAAATGTGCGTGTGAGCAGTCCTTTAGGGTAGGTCGGAGAAAAAGGGGGATGGAGCAGGGCCAGATCGGGAACAGACTAGGGGGACGGAAAATTTCAGGTAGGCGGGCTCATGACCGAGTTTAGAGAGCGGGGACTTTTTCGGCATACATTGGACATCGAGCAGGGGCATCAGGTCAGCCCTTTCCTCTTATTTTGTCGAAAACAGTGCCTCGTCCTGCAGCTCCTTACTGTCGCGGTCTCGCCTTGGCCAATGTCGCAGATGTTCCATAGTCTGTAGTCAGGCCACGTGCTCCCACATCCGGTCCTTCTTTCCTCCGACAGTCGTACCCTTAAATGAGTTTGAAAAGACAGTCTTTAGAGAATTGGCAGAGGAAGGTAATCACATAAGTCTATTTCTCTCCCAGCTCCAGGTAAATGAGAATACAATGGTGTTTTCTGCCCGGTCATGGTACGAGATCTGGTACCTTTTATTGCATTACAGTTACGTCAGTTCTTCTGATGGAGACCCACCTTCCTAGTACGAGCCTTACAAAGCTATACCGTTCTCCTGGGCTTTATATCAAAAAAGCGCAATGTGCTGTCACCATGGTCTGATAGGTATCTTTCTGAGAGATGAACATAGGCTAAACATTTTTCATTCTATCAATGCATCCTGCCTTTCAGCTAACCATTTTACTTTCAACAGGGTTCATTGCAACGATTTCTTCACTTCGGTCTAATCTTAACTTTGTAAACATCATTCTGGTTCCTACATAGCCTCTTACAACCTGACTACTTAATTAAAAACCGGGGTCTTGTGGAAAACAACTAAGGACATAGAAAACTGTGGTAAGGGCGTAAATCGACCCATCTCTTACAACCAGGGGTGAGGGACAGTTTTAAAACTCTCGTCTGGGGCAGCTGATACGAAACTGGGGGTGTTCTGGGAAGATGGGGATGTTTCGATCACCTTTACTGTTTGGGTATTGCGACAATTCGGGACGGGGAAGGTCGCGTTATCTGAGGCATCTTTTTATAACACAGGAGCCGCTGACATGTAGTTCCCTTATTACGGGTCAGATTAGGGAACCTCAGTCGTCTTACCTGTCCTTTCCCTAATGGCCAAATCTCGGTTTCATCAATTTTTTTAGCAGAAAGGAGAGGTAGTGACACGGCGTCAGGGTGATTTTTATTTAGGATACATTTTGAGCAAATACTTGTGGTATTTGGGGCCAATTGGTGGTGCACTAGGGGTGGCGGTTTGCCAATTTAGGTGCTAGTCGTTCGGAAGAGCGAGAGAGAGAGAGAGAGAGAGAGAGAGAGAGAGAGAGAGAGAGAGAGAGAGAGAGAGAGAGAGAGAGATGTGCAACAACAGGCTAAATAGTACACGTGCGACATGGGGAGTGGCCGTGTATTTAAGATAGGCTATTCAGCGCATTACACAACATAAGACATTACGGGTCTGTGTTAGAATTTTGAAAGCATGCAGTTTGGGATGGACGAGCATTAGGCCGGGTACAGAGGACATGCATCGAGTAGTCCGCTTCGTGTATCAGACATGGCGAGGCTTCAGATCTTCACCATACCTCGGTCGTGATTCCGATGTGGCCTATAGGGGGAGGAAAAGAGGGGAGGGGAGGGGGACAACATTCGAGCATATCAAAAGCACGGGTACGAAAGTCTTTTACTTACCTCATACTCGTCTTATCTCCTCGGGATAGAATCCCTGGGGTTTTGGTTTCTGGAGCCAAGGGGGGGGGGTGGGGGCAGTGTGTCCTTATAGGCTGTGAGTAGGGAAACGTTAGAGAATCAGAAGCACTTAGTGCGAGGTTTCTAGTTGGTAGGTGTATTTAGCTATCGGGGTCCTTAAACCTCTTTCAACGCTGTGATGTTCTAAGGTTTATCAGTTCATCGGGCAACTCTGTTCCCTAGTACCTTTGAGTGTCGTATCTTTATAATATTCTATCATTTTACATCGTTTCACTTTACCCATCCTTTATATTCCATCATTTACACCGTTTCGCTTTACCCATCCCCAGAAGTCGAGGTCTTTCTCCATGTGCGAGTCCCTGAGTCAGTCGCATATTTGACGGCAGAGTATCGTGTCTTTAGATTCGATCCTCCATCCGGGGCTGGGCAACCATCTTCTAATAACCTTAAAGAGAGAGCAAAGTAGGGTGCACAGAAAAAAACTCTCCCGCCGATCCCACATTTTAAATAAAGCATGCAATACCAGTTCATAGTTTTGAAAACCTTTATTTTCACAATCGTTCAGCATGTTGATAGGACAGTGTGATCGGGGTTGGCCGGATACGGCAATGGCTAAAGTGCGTACAGTAGGGGGGGGCTATTTTGTAGGATTAAAAACATGTTTTAAAAGGTTCATTCATTCATTTGCAGGGAACTAAAAACGTCTATCGAATAGTTGAGGGACCAAGGGGCATTCATTTCATAATTGGAAACACAGTTGGACTAGTTGTAATCAAATTCCTATAGGTATACCGTGGGAGTGTGTCATAAGCGAGGTTACATGTCAGACATGATAATATCATAATGAATCGTACATTTGAAAAACATTTTTCACGCGGTCCTTTTATATGTTCGTCGAGTGAATCCTCCCTCTTTTCCGTCAAGTGTACAAAGGATCATAACATATCTCGGAACATCGAGTCTTTTTAGCAAAAGAAAACACCACGAGGCGTTCGTAAGTTCCTATTGTTACCGGCGCCATTTTGGGCGGGGCCGGGTTGGTCCGGAAGTAGTATCAAGGAAAAAATGTTTCCTACAACCGGCAGTTGGACCAGAGTCCTTTTCGGCAGTTCGAGAATTCATGCTAACAGAAGGAGTGGCTATGTCATGCTTATTTCGTTAGCGATCAAGGCAGTTGTCCCTCACCGGAAACCTGCAGGGGCCGAGGGCTCCTGGAACTTTTGTAGAATCTTCAAGGCTGTGGGGGTGCTGTCGGAGGTGGGGGCTCGTGCCGCGGTGGGCAAGCGCCCGAGTTACATTGCTGTTCAAAGTCACTCTAGCGGCCGAGACCCGCCTTCCAGCGGACCCAGACGCCATTTTGAGGCCCTGCAGCAGCCCCCCTCGTCGAGTCTGCAAGAGTGGAAGAGACCTTTCTGGGGACAAATAGGGAATGGAACTCCGTGTTGTGGAAGCAGGACGTTCGGCTAGGGCGCAGCTGTGGTGCCCCCACCTGGGGGGCGAGGGAGACTCGTTCGCGCCGTCTCCCTCTCCCGGTGCACTCCATGCCGCTCTCTTTCATGGGCATGCACGATGGTCTCTCCACACCCTGTGCTCCACAAGTCCCATGCCCAGTGCTGCGGAAGTATGGCCACCTGCGGCGCATGTTCGGTGCTGCGCAAGTACTGGGGCGCCACCATGGTATGTTCTGTGCTACGCAGGTATTGGCACCACCGCCTGGCTGGAGGAGTTCGGTGCTGGGCCGGGGGCTGGGAAACCTCCTATCCGTGGAGGTGGGAGAGGCTTGTCCGCGTCGCCTCTCCCTCCCAGCCCGACCTGGACTAATTTTCGTGGAGGTATGTACAAGACATCCCTCCCCCCAGAGTTGTCGCAGCCATTATTCAAGTGGCGCCGGGCGTGCTGCTGCGGCCATTACGGAGGAGAAAAGAAAGAAGTGTCCCGTCCTTCTCTGGGCCGGGCTTCCGGTGGATGTCGGCCGGACGCCCCTTGCTCTGGCCCCATGAACGGGTTCCTTGGCTCATCGGCTGCAGCCGGATCCAGTTGGCCCCAGTCCCTGGCCATTGGTGGCCGGACCGGGAAGACATGTGGCGGGACTACCTGAAACTCCCACGCGCCACCGTGGCCGGACTGGGGGAGAGAGAGAGGGGGGTCGAGGACATAGACATTCCCCCCCCTACAATTCTCCGGTGTGGTCAAGGTGATCCCCTGGCTGGGTCCCGCTGGCCCTTGTCTCTCCTCCGGCTCCACCCTATGTTACGATTTCCTGGCCGACTGTTGGCAGCAGGACCCGCCTTATATGGGTTGCTGCCGGTTGGGCGTAGCCGTAACCCTGCCCTACTTTGGAAGGTTCCAGAATGGGGGGGGCGAATGTTCTGCTGACTTTCATTTTCTAGTTTACCGTTCTTGTTTCAAACGTTTTCTGTTGTTAGGGCATTAATTGGTGTTATTATTACGTATTGTTATTTGTTTCTTGTTTGTTATGTTAAATAAAAGTTCAAGTTCATCAGTGGCCTACGGATTTCGTTTTCCCATTCCTTTCTTTCCAGGTTGTTCCATGCTAAAGCTTCTGTTAACAGAAGTTTAAGTACCACGGTAACACAGGCAGAGGGATGACGCAGATTCATGCATCACGTACACACAAACTCAGACGGGGAGACAGTACAAATATTATATAAAAAGACCCAAGACAAACATAAAACAGTTTTTGGCCATAATTATCTTATTTCTATAAGCTGCGCATACTTTTTGTTAGAGCAATGGGGCAGGCTTTAGTTATATGCCTATAAGGATGCGGAAGAAAGGAGGTAGTAGGTTTTCAGATATTGGCAATATCCCTAGTCCTCTCGGCGAAGGATACTTGTGTAACCCTTACCTCGAAATACCCTAAACTTTTCCCTACTTGGCTAAACGTAAGGATGCTTGATCATGTGTGTACATTATTCTTTCTGTTTTCTTCGGGGTTTGTCGTCTGTCAATTTAGAGCTACACTGGGTTTTCCCGTCTTATCGTTGTTGGATCTATGAGGACTCGAACAAGTCGCTGAAATCGGCTTGGCGAAATCTGTGCCATCGGGCGTAATTGAACGTGGTGGTTCTATCTGGCCTGTTCAAGTCAGTCTGATTCATCTTTGTCTCGCGCCCTTTCCCTTTCTGCCGGCCTGTTATTCCTGTCGGTCCTCTGCTCCTACTCACGTTCAGTAGAGTCGGGCATTGGGCTTTCCAGTGCCCGGCATATCTACAAAAAGCACATTGGTTTTGCCCTAAGTCTGGCCGTCCTGTGCGTAGTGTCGGGGGATTACTTTCGGGACGTTGTGTTCTGGGGTCGTCCTGTCGATATGTTCCTTTACCTGCTCTGTCCTCGTCTCTATTCTTTCGTTGCATTGCTTCTTTGCGCCACATACCGAGGCAGTCGAGCATAATAGGCGTTGTCTTATTATCACGAAGGGCTATTTCTAACGTTTCTATTTTATCAAGATCGAAGGATCCTATCAGTGGCCACTGTTTCTCTTGACTTTCTTTGGTATACCTGTGCCACAGTTTACTATAGGCTATGGTAACTAATCCATAGTTTATGAACATGTCTTTATTAGGGGTGCCTTCCAGCAGAGCTAGATGATCCACCTCTAATAAACGGTCCGGGCTGAACCAGCTATCGACCAGTGGGGAGAAGACAGACATGACAGCTCACAACGAGGGACAAAAGTCAGCACTGCCTATCTTATCACTGTGTGCAAAGACTAGACAGAATATTTCTATTCTACGTTGTTTGCAGGCCGTGAATACCTCATGAACCAATATCAAATGAACAAAAAGAGGACCAGTGGGAAGAATAAGTAGATTCGCAAAAGATCTGCGTCCTCTACCCTTTCACTATCTGCAAAGGGGAACCTGTTCTTTCCTGTTTGTAGACAGAGAATCTCCAGAAAACAATCCGCGAACAGTAGCTCGGGGTCAAAAACAGTTAATCAGTGGCCGTTAATAAATAATTAATTCAGTGGGGGAGGAAGATAGGCACGACGGCTGCGTTACCTATCCTTCACTGTTTGCAAAGAGAAAGAGCCTACTGTTTCTTCATGCGCAGACAGTGAATCTCCAAATAGGTCAACAAAGAGTAATACTAGTATTTTCTGAACAATTAAACAATTATTTCGTGATTCGTCGTGTCTACACGACCTTACCCGGACCGTATGGACAGTTTCTTGTCTTCCGAATCCAGCGCCCGATCGTCCTCTTTTCTTTGTATTCCTCGCAGCACTCCTGATGGTTCCCAGTCAGGACCGAAGATCACTCGAGAGAGGTCTGTTCGGAACCAGTGAAGTTCGGATGATCGGCTGCCAGACGAGGGTCTATTGGGCAAGAGCTCTCCCGATCGTTGCAGTCGTTCACTCTGTCGTCAGGACCTCTCCCACTGGATCCACGAGTCGCTGATGGGCCCAACGTTGGGCGCCAATTGTTAAATCTAAGGTCAAGGGACAATCGATATTTGCCCAGCGGTATCGCCTCTTTAACCCACGAATTATTAATCAATGAAGAGGCAGGCGCTGGAGACGGGAAGGCAGGAAACAAGGTTTATTCTCTCCGGAGGAGAACACATCAGTTCAGACAGCAGGTATCGCCATGAAGTGCTCTACCCGCATCTCTGAGGCCTGGCCTCTTATACACAGTTAAATGAATTTTATTGCAGGTAACACAGGCTTGTAATGCTTTGAAGTATGAAAGGATATCCTCCGAATCTCCCCTTCAGGCCCGTTCCCATACACATTTACAGTTGAAGTCCCCACCCCGGTCACAACAGGTGATGATTACCGCGCAGCTGGATATTCCGCCGATTCATGGGATGTGGGGGTTTGATCGGATCTCATAGGGTGGGGGCTTTGATCAACTCGGGGGTCCTTTGATGAGGGAAGCTTTCTACTGTACGGGGAGGGGCAATAAACAGTATCGGCAGAGCTAGGTGTCGGCCTGGGAACGAGGGAGACAAACGGGCACACAGGAAAAGGGGGTTTGTATCAAAAGGGCCCGGGACCATGAAAGGAATGAAGGGAGGTGTCGCGCTGGGAACAGGATGGGGTTCTGAAGCAGAGCTGCGCTGAAGGGGGGTTTATGACCCAAGGCATGTGCGAGCGGGGGTTTGTCAGCGTGCGGGCTTTTGTGAGGGCGAAGGGCTATGCTGGGGGACAGTGGCATGCAAAGGGGTCGTTCTGATCGAGGCACCTAAAATGGCGGGTGCGCACGACAAAAAGTGTGGCATCAGGGGAAGAGGCAAGATGGCGCAGATAATGTTTACCAAACCGTACTAATTTTCCACACACGTCCCTCTCAATCTTTTCAGACTTCCTCGCAGAAATCGGAAAGAAGAGGACGATCAGAACAAAGAGAAGAGCACGCCAAGTCCAAAGACAAGGAACCTGCTCAGCTAAAAAAGAAATTACAATTTCCAAAAAAGAAGGTAGCCAGTATCAAGGTAGTTAACAATGCCGAGAATACTGAGGACACAACTGAAAAACGGAGAATGGGCTCAGACAATGCTAGACAGCGCAGCAGAAGTGAGCATAGCTCGCAAAGTCCTTATGAATCATCTGGAGACAGTGGACACAAATGAATATCTTCAAGTGGAAACCGCAGACACCAGAGTTAGCAAACCTCACAAAATATACGAAATAACATTACGTATAGAGGGGGATAAAACTAGAAAAATAAGGGGACTATTTTGGGATAATCTCTCCAAGGGCTATGACATCCTTCTAGCTGAGAAAGACTGGCCACCAGAGTTTGTCAGGGAGTGCCCTCATGGCGAAGAAATAATTATGCCTGCCTTCTCAAATCATATCCCAATTCATAAAAAATACACACTTGCTAGAAAGTGGGCAGTAGCTCTAGCTCCTGCTTTATATAAAAATCACGTAGGATGGGATGAGGACTCTCCTCCTCACAAAATCCAGTAAAATACCCAATTAAGCAAGAAGCTAAAAAACAGGTAAAAGAAATTCTAGATCAATTAGAATACCAGGGGGTGATTGAAACTTGCACCTCACTAATGAACAACCCTTTGTTTCCGGTCTCCAAACCAGACAATTCATATCGTCTAGTTTTGGATTACCGACACCTTAACTCATGTTGCAAAACTTTTGCAGTGCAAAACTCCCATAGTGCTGCACTAATGAATAACATAGTGCGCAAAAAATACAAAACAACATTAGACATCTCTAATGGATTCTTTTGTCAAAACATAGCACCAGAGAGCAGATATTTGTCTGTATTCTCAATAAATGGCACTCAAAAGCAATTCTGTCAGTTAGCCCAGGGGTACAAGAACAGCCCGGGAGTATTCTCAGCGAGAGTAACGGAATTACTACAAATATATGACGACGAAGCATTATCATATGTCGACGACATATACTTAACAGATGATGACTTGGAGACTCACTTGAAGAGAGTGAACACCATAATACTTGGGTTCGCAGCAGAGGGTTACAAATTCAACTTTAAAAAATCCAGAATTGCCCATCTGACAGTCCTGTTCTTAGGATATGAATTATCAAGTGAAGGAAAAAGCCTGGCTGACAATTTTCTAGAGAAATGTGCCGTACTCCAAGCACCTAGAACACTAAAAAACCTACAGTCAATTCTAGGCTTCCTAAATTTCGGAAGAACATACATTGCAAATTACGCAGAAAGGGTCAAACCCCTTTATGATCTAATCAAACCTGATTTTAAAAGAACCAATTGGACTCAAATACACACAGAAATTTTGAGATCCTTACAAACAGACATGTTAATTAAAACAAAATTAGATACACGTGATAACACACGCAATCTTGTGATTCGAGTCATCCCAGGGAGATGCGGATTCACATACCTGACCTCTAATGAGGGAGAAAAGGTACCAATTGCATTCAAATCACACTTGTACACAGAAGCTGAACAGAAATTCAGCATTAAAGAAAAAATTGTTCATGCAGTTCAAACCGCAATAGCTAGAGAAAAAGATCAAGCTGACGGTAGACATATCACAGTCAGAACAGCTGAATCAGCCTTTGAGGCATTAACAACACCGTGTAATTTACCAACAACAACATTGAATCCAGAATGGATACAATGGGTGAATTCCATTACAACGGACAAAGTATACTACTACTTTGATCCAGAACTAGAGGAATTAAAAAATCTAGAATATGAAAGAACATTCCCTCTGCCAATCGACATTCTGCCCTTACGACACTACGCTTGTGTAATCTATACAGACGGACATGCTCAACCCCCCGTTTGGGGAGAACAAGCATACAACCCCACATGTGAGATTACAAAAGAAGTGTGGCGCGGAGGTAAACTAAGACCTCTATTAACAAAATCACACTCAGTAGAAACAAATTCAGAACAACAGACTGAAATAATGGCATTGAAAATGGCGCTAGATAATGCGGATCGCGAATTCCCGACACTTATAGTGTCAGATTCATATTACTGCGTCAAATCATATAACAACGATTTGCAGACATGGATTCAAAACGGTTACAAAGATGACACAGATGCAACAATAAAGCAGAAACTGCTCTGGGAACAAATAGCTCTTTTACAAAAAGAACTACCAAAGACTCACGTGACACACTCACTGAGTCATCAGCGTGATGGCGTTCACGTTGCAGGGAATTCATTGGCTGACACAGCCACAGCGGTAGCAACTAAATCGGCTTCCGTAGATCGAAAAAAGCGTACAGTGAAGTATATTGACGGTGAAACAGTGCTGGCGGTGAAAACGTCATTAAAAGGCGACTGCTCAGCGCTACCGATCAACTATCCACTCAATTATACATACATAATCGATGCAAACTCCGTCCCTTTTGCTCGAATCCCTGGAGTGGGGGATAGAGTGATTCCAAACATGGACAGGAGAAACTTGTTAATCGCAGACACACATATGGGCGAGGGTCTCAGACACCTCAAACTAAAAGATTCTCTGGAAGAATTACAATCAAGGTACTGGTGGCCAGGCATGAGCCTGCATCACACCATGTTTGTAAAAAACTGCCCAAACTGCAACAGAAATCGCAGTGGGGAGAGAAACAGTGTAATATCTCGTCGTTTCACTCCAGAAAAAATCAAGAGTAAAAAGCAAGGCTTGCGATTAACATATACAGGCTAGTTTCCACTTATAATGTAGATCACCAGCACTCGGCTGACGTCTGGACTGTTATACAAAGATTTGCGAGTCTAAATGGCATATACGCTAAGAGCATGCTACGTTTGACCATTGTTTTCACTCTAGCCATCCAGCCTGATGGGAGACATGACTAAATGAGCATAGCACAGCGGGAATCTTCTCACTTCCTTCCTGAGGGATACGGGATGGTGTAAAGAAAAAACCAAGGCATAAAGCAATCTATAACGAAAAGGATATTAGGTTCGGGAGCTGGGTGGGTCAAACATCTAATAAGTGTCCAACGTAGTCTAAATAACTTGCCAAGAAATTCTCTGAAGGGATTCAGTCCGTACGAATTATTATTTGGAACTAGGATGTTAATCTCTGACCTTGACAGTCAAACTTCAGTGGTGAAGGAAAAAAGCTTTGATATCAAAGACCGTTTGGCTATTTTGCAGGACTTAAACGAAACAAGAAAAGATCTGAGCAACATAAAGTTGAAACAACAGCCAACAACCACTGAAGAACCACCACCTGTCCCAGCAAGACCTGTCTGGATTCCAAAAGTCGGGGATCTAGTCAGAGAAAAGATCACGGTAAAGAAGGAATTTGGGCCTTCTTACAGAAAAGCAGTTCCTGTCTTGTCTGTCAACGGGACAAGATCAGTTGTACTACCACCACTTGCTGGTAAAAAGGAGAACCGAGTTGTATCCATCGACCTGGTAAAACCACAATCATGTGGCCGATAACAAATAGTAGGCCAAGTGGACTCCCAATAAGTAGCAGAACACCAAGGTTTGCTACCAATACAGAGGTTCTAACAAAGAGGTTAATCACTTTCGAAACACCTACAGAAGAACAACAAGGACTATGCAACAATGCAATGGAACTTAGACCTCTGAAAACCCAAATAAAAACATTTAGCAGAGACACACCAATCTATAATGAAGTACCAAATGATAATGCAAGAAACATTAATCCTGAAACAATTGGAACTATTGACAGAACTGCATCCGGCTACTTCATAAACTTCGATGATTCCTCTGAAGGCTTCAGTGAATCAAAGACACAGCCATCATCAAAAACCTTTAAAGATAAAGCTAAAGAACTTTTGAAACAACTGAAAGAAACATATCTAATTTCTCCATGGATCGAATTTTGGGTGGGTTTTGGTGCATTTATCCTCATACTTTGGCTCATCATGGTACTTACTTTGGGACGCTTCATTGAGGGAAAATATGCTAAAATGGACACAGCAAGTCAGAAAATCAACTTGATCCTCAAACCACACACATCTTCACACGTCGAGAAAAGAGAACTTTCTTCAGCCAACTTCACAGCCAATCCTATACCGGGTGGGGTAGCATGGGACAACACAGACTACGAAATGTATGGTCCGGTTGAAATCCTGAAATATCCACACCAAATTAAGATCTCATTGAGTGACTTTGTAAAACCGAGCTCATTTGCTGATGATTGGGACTTCGAAAGCATTAATAATATGATGTCTGACTTTGTAATGTCTGCTAAATTTACCAAACATGATTATTTGCAGGGTTCTACAAATTATGATAGTATGTACTGTTATAACCACTATGGTAACCATTTTCTACATAGATCTGCACAACCTAGAAATGTTTTAAATTATAATGAATGGGAACATTGTGCAACACCTCCAAAAGGAAGCTCAAGAACCGTTTACGACAAATATTCATACTTTTCAGGTTTTAACATAAGTAATGCTGAAACATTTTATTTCAAATTGTCAAATAGGACAGGGATGAAGACCATGATAACAAACACAAAATTGATATATTCAGACTCATTCTTTGAACAAATGAATACTTTTGGTTTTGATTATTGGGACAAAAATGTTGAATGAAAAGTGTTTGGGGCACAAAAGAATGGCAAGTACAGGGTATAGAATCTTTGTTTAGAGCCTGCATGATCCCAGAACAAATTATATTTTTAAATGACACTGTTCAACGAACTACCTGTCTTGGCCTAGCCAAAATCAAAGACTTATATAAACCGTCTATTCCAAAACCAACAATGAACAGCAATAGTTCTACAGAAGAAGAGATAGACGTAAATTATGTATTAAACCAAAACAGAACACATCCAGATTGGAAACAGTGGTTGATCTGGCCCACAGATACTAATAACTGTCAAGACAGATTCCTGAATAAAACACAGGGGTTCAAAATGACCAGGCCAGACCCTAGATATCCTCAAAGACATCACCCAGGGATAATAACCACCTACAGTGTGGGCAAATTATGCCTTCAGTGGCTACAAACTTCCACACTGGCAGAAATTAAGCAACACCTAACTTTACTTACTGATGGTGCTGACTTGCGTGATTTCACTATGGGACCACGCAAACAGCGTCAAAAGCGTTTCATAGCAGCCTCTGTATATGCAGCATACAATGAGGCCTGGAAGGTTACTCAAATTGAAACAGCAGAGAGAATACGGGAAATTGACCGTATTAATTTGGAAAAATCACTTTCTGTAGTGGACAATGGGTTAATGACTCTGTCCTCCAGAATTTTTTCTTTGGACAGCATTGTGTCTTCAGCAATCGACATATTATCGCAAGACTTACTGTTATTACAACACGGTCAGTCTCAATTGCGTTCTATTGTACAGCTTGGCTGGACGTTACAAAATCTGCGTTCAGGCTATGTGCCTTGGCGTTTAATCAACACAACGTCACTATTCTATATCTTTAACCTTACTGATAGACAAATCAGTATGGCCCAAAAGGGAGCTGATTATACAATCCTGAGCATTGAGAAACTTGAGAGATTACCAGTGACAATGTCAGAACGACCTGTCAGTGAATGGATAATACATGGGATAATTAATATTCCAATATCAACCTTCAGGTTTCAATACTGCCAAAAATATATACAGGCTGGCATGTACGAAAAATTGGGAAAAGGGTACATAAAAACAACATGGAACCTGCCCTATTCACATGCATGTGTCAGTAATAAAGGACAGAAAGTGTTTCTTAGTGGCAATAATTGTGCAATGTCACTAAGCGGTACACTTCTGTGTAACGGAATTAGTTTGCATGGAGCCTGTGAAGGGAACTCAAATAACCTTTCATGTCACCAGCAAGGCGCACCTGCAACAGAGATTGAACCATTCTTTCAAAGACTCTATAATGGGAGTTACATTCTAATTGTAGATCGCAGATGTTGTAGTCTTATGCCCGGGACTCCTTATCTCGTAACTACGACTGCGAAGGTCAAGTGCTGTGGACACTCATTGTTCCCCAGCTCCTTTCCAGACAGGGAGGCAAGGGCATGGCCCAACTTGAAAATTACTTCTATTCGAATAGATACTTTAAGCAGAATGAAAACAGTGCTTCTTCAGACGCCGACAAGGCTCACGTCATCAAAAGAAACGTATGATCTCCAAGTCGCAAGGACGTCTGCAGAGATACATTCATTGTTATCAACTAATTCCCCCATACATTTCGCAGAAATCCTGAATGAAATCTTAAATATTTCTGATACCAGCGGTGTCTCAAAAGTATTTAAGACAGTATTTTCGATGGCATTAACACCATTGAAAGCCATACTGGGTATTTTTCCAGATTTCGTCCATTCGATTTTTTGCGGACTTCCCCTCATTTTAGGACTGATTGCAGGAATCCTATTCCTAGTCCTTATATTTCGTTATGGCAAACCATGTCACAGACAGAACACCTGCGACAAGGGAAGAAACAATCCTAGCCATTGGATACCGGGACCGGATATCAAAAATCCTGGGACTATCCCGGCTTAGAGACCTGAACATGACTTGGTTTCTATCATTTCGACCAATGTGGCAACGATGTGTTTTACCTGTATTAAGGTGCCTGCTATGCGGAGAAGAATGCGTGTTAGACACCTGTCTGACGCTACAATCGGATGCGCCAATGGATGCAGAAACATTGTTGAGTCCAATCAAGGCTCACGCTTTGTGCTGCCCTCAAAGGCTACCAATCCTGATGACGGCATTCGTGGAAGCTTCACCACTACGATTAAGGGGTAGTGAAGTTCAAGATGAAAGCAGCATCGATCAGGTACGACCTTCTGTCAGCAATCAATTCAGAATGTCAATGGAGACAATCATGCGCACGAATGCATGGTTAATCCTATTTCCGAGTTAGTGGAACTCTCCCAGGAAGCTGTTGACAACTTTTTCGAAAGCCTAAATGATATGATGTTCTCACCAGAGCAGAAATAGAGACTTTTGAACAAACTCGTACACGGCGTTCCCTGAATTTGGCCTTCAACTTTAATAATAAAGTCACATGAACAATTTTCCCTCCAGTTCACGGACAGCAATTTTTTCAGCAACCCCAAAATATTTTTGCATATTTTTCGGGACACTATCTTCTGCTTAAAGTAAGAACTATTCTTAGAGAACTAAGATTTCTTAATTTAGATAGCTTATAGACGTTAGCTGCCCGCTGGCATGTTCATATTTATTATTATTCTGTGATGAAATGGTCTCAAACCTTTTTTCTGTATTAAGAGCCATTTCATGTGTAAATTTTCATATACCAAATAGCAATGATGTATAAAAATGCGTGATTACTTTAGCATTATTCTACAGCTTAAGTGCATACAATACATATGACTGCTTTTTTTCCGTATATTTGATAAATTCAAAATGCATTTATGTATTTTGGGGTGGTAAGGTATACACAATACTCTACAGTATGTTGTACTATGCATAGATTAGTAAATATGACCATAGTTAGCGTGGAGTGGGTGTGATGTATTCCTATAGGTTCTGTATCGATCCCCCTATTCCTGACCCTATTCTGGTTAGCAAACTAACAAGTTAACTAGCAGTCAGCCCATGAGGCAGAAAACCCCCATGATGCAGGAACCGTTATCTGATAAAGCCACACTACGGCACAGGAACGTGTTATCTGATTAGGTCATAACGCTTGCCATCTAATTAGACAAGCGATATGCCTCCAGCCCCTGATAAGGCATACGGAGTTCTCATAACAAATCAAACCTATGACAACCTGGGAAAAACACTGCGGCCATTGTTTTGATTTCACCGAGAACTTCAGCAAAAGAATGTGCTAACGACCTGGTCGTATGACATCCTTATTGACGTATCTATGTCCATCCTTACGTCAATCTCGGCACCTTAAAGGTATAAATATTACCGATATTGCCCTATGCAAACACACGCGGTGGTGACGAGGACGGAGCAGCCAGACTTGCCGAAGCCCAGAGCAGAGCAGACCCCGCTGGCGCAGCCCCGCCTTCTTGACGCGCTGAAATCGAGCAGCTGCCTATTTCTCCTGCCGAGAAATCCAGCTCCAGCGTTTCCGGGTAGCCCTCGCAGGCAGCCTGGAATATCGAGACCAGAGACGAGAGATACCATCCCTCATTCATCCTAACTTCCAGGGACAGAACTGAATAACCCCTCGCAGAGAATTCTTTAGTCAGTCACTTGGCAAAAACAAACTTAACTTAAACTGTAACTTTCTATTCCCGCCCACGTATTAGACTTAGGTCAGGTACACGGGGTAGGCGTATCTAGAAACACCAGTTGAGTACGTTTAGTCAAATGTATATGTGTATGTAATATATTTTATTCATTTTAAAACCTTCATATGGCTTAGAAACCATATCAATGTTTTTACAGTATTATTTTATACTTCTGCTTTTAATGTATGCACTTTACTTAACTATAAGTATTGCAATAATATCGATCCATTTCTCTTGTACGAGAAAAGAGACTGATCAATAAATGACATCTTTTATTGAACATTCCCGTCTCCTCCTTTTCTCTACAATCTGATGAGACTAAGAATGCACGTACTGACTGAGTAAAATAAATTGCCTTTTGTTCACACGACTCTCGAGATACACTCGTGATTAGGGGAGAGCAAAGTTGTCATGTTCTATGGTTGTCAGAAACTAAATCCCTTCTTGTCTAATCAGGGAAGTTAATTCCTTCCTGAACATTCGAGAAAGTTTCTAGTGAACTCTGAGCTAGCTGGCAAACCCAAAACTTTAAGTCTAATATCGACAGTAGTAGACCTAGTTAACGTCTGGTCTAGGCCTATACTATTGAAGGTATTATTCCAATGCGCAGAGCCTATTGGGATAATAGGAACTACACTACAGGGGGGAGTGAGGGGGGTTCAGACCAATTCATAAATCATTCTTTCCCATTAATTGTATCACAGAGTAAGTGGTCGTAATTTCAACCAAGTTGTACATCATTCTTTCCCATTCTCCTGTCGTAAATCATTCTTTTGCATTATTTGCATCTACAGAGTAAGTGGTCGTAATTTCAACCAAGTTGTGCGCGTTGCCCTCTGTATTATGTGGCCTTAAATCATTTCTGGTATTTGGCCGTATATGAATTAAACATAATTAACGTTGGCCTTGCCTTCAGACCAATTCGTTAATCATTCTTTCCCATTCTCCTGTCGTAAATCATTCTTAAATCATTCTTTTGCATTATTTGGTCTATTTGTTATTCTCCGTAATAATTTCCCGTACTAACTTTGGTGAACGTTTTAGGCTTTGTGGCGATGTCATGCCTTTGCCCTGTAATGCGATGTAATGCCTAGCGCTCTCAAAGTCATTGCGGCGTCTTGCCATGCGTCGCAGTAGCATGCGGTGTGCAGGCATCTGCGATGTAATTGTCGCGTTGCAATAGCAACGCGATGCAGTGCTTCCGCTGTAACGGGTGTTTCCCCACCAGCAAGGTTCATGAGTGTAATACTTTGCTCACCATAGGTAATTGTTTTTCCACACAATATACAAACGATTTTGTATCCACTAAACTTGGTTTGTATGTTTGAGACCATCTCCCTTGACTCTGGACCCGATGGAGTGGGTTCTTTGCTTGTTGATGTTCTGGAAGACGATTGGGGAAGGTTTCTGCACAGTTCTCTCACCTCTGCCGCAGAATAGTTGTTAGGATGCCTGCGTTGCATGTGGCGAATCATGGTGTAATTACCAAAATAATATTTTTTTGTAGGGTTCCCCCTGGGAAGTTCACAGCCACAGATCAGACAAGTCACTTTTGCCGCATTGACTTTCTTCTGGCCTCTTGGGAATTTAAAAAACTCCCACACAATGTGCTCTCTCGGTTTGTAAGGGGGATTTTCTTCAGGCAGGTAAGTCCTCCTCTCCTCCTCCTCCTCCTCCTCCTCCTCCTCTTGTTCACCACCAATGTGGTGTTGTGGTGGTCCTTGTGGTGGTGGTGGTGGTGGTGCAGATGCTCCTGCTGCTGCTGCTACTGTAGCCATTTCTCAATGAATGAAAACAGGTCTTCCTCACTAAAAGAACAAAGTGAGAATGAGGACAAAAGGTGGGGGCTTTCATCATTTGGAAAACAAAACTGTTCTGAACCAATGAAAAATGTTATTTTCAGGTCACATGACCCGGGCTTTCATCATTTGGAAACCAAAAGTGTTCTGAACCAATGAAAAGTGTTATTTTCAGGTCTCATAACCCGACGCGCTTACGCTACGTGGCCCGGGGCGCGCCCGGGGGCGCGTAGCGTAAGCGCGTGCCTGGGGGCGCTTACGTAGCGCGATCGTATGCGCTCGGGCGCTTCCGGGTGCGCTGACGCCATGCGTCATATCACGCGGCTACGCGATACGTCACAATGATGTTTTCGTTCGCGCCAATAGCGCTAACGGGACGCTCACCGGTACGCGCAACGGGGCGTGGCATGACTGCGCTTACCGGTGAGCGCATCGGTACGTGCCCCGGGAGCGCTCCGGGGCAAAGAAAAAAATATATATATACATTAAAAAAATAGTATAACATAAATATACAATATAACATTCATTATAAAAAATGTTATATTTCATACCTATAGAGAATTGCTATTGAAAAACCTTTGAAATTCACTGAAAAAACCATAGGTTTCACACCAGTTATAGTTAGGAATTAGCATTTAAAAAACCTATTAAAATCACTCTGTCACAAGGATGGTGTCATCAGTGATGTCATGAGTGATGTAATATGTGACGTCATCAGCAGTGCATTGCACGCGCAAGTTATAGTGAGTCCAACTAACTATAACGTGGGAATTTCAATGGTTTTATGCGAGTAAAATTTCCAGCTAACTATAACTGGTGTGAAACCTATGTTTTTTTCAGTGAATTTAATTGTTTTTTTAAATGCTAATTCCTAACTATAACTGGTGTGAAACCTATGGTTTTTTCAGTGAATATATGTATATATATATATATATATTGTTTCAGCAAACTTCCTGCGCACCATCCAGTCACAGAAAAGGTCGGGACACTCCAGGATGCTTCAAATTCATTTAATGCAGCAGCAGTTACAAAAGCCAACGCGTTTCGCCGTTAGGCTTGGTCACGGTAATGTTTGCATTCTTCCATCCCCTTTACATACACCCAGTGATAACAATGGAAATAGGACTAACAGGGAATGCTTCCTGGAATTCATCGCCATCTTGGAGTGGCTAACATCTCAGTAGTTTAGTAACATATCATAATATTGCCCCAGTGGGCTACTGATTCATAGTTCACATTCTGACAAGTCTGTCCCAATATTTATCCATTTGATTTACGATTATGCCCTAGTGGGCTAATTATTAACAGAATAATCAAGACATGTTATAAATAACATTTCTCCCTCAATTCGTCATCGTGTCAGGCAGTTGTGATCCACTCCTAGCCACCCCACAGGTTGCATCTCCCTAGTACACAAAATACAAAAAAGAGAAAAGAAAAAAGCGCTCACTTATAAATGCAAAAGATTAAAAAGAGAATACATTCTCTGATTTAAAAAAGATTTTTTTCTTAACTTAACGTTTAAGCAATACAGTTTCATTATTTTATATACAAGGACTTGGTTTCACTCAATCATTATTTCATAATTCTCACAGATGAACTGCCAATTCTTCACTGGAATTCAAGCCTACAGGCATCAGAGTCTCAAAATCAATAATAACTTTGGACTCCAATACTCGTAACTGATGTTCTCTATCACCCCCTCTTAATTGTGGTCTAATAGCATCCAAAACCACAAATGCCAACAATTTATCATTTTGGTTGTGACAGCTTTTAAAGTGACGAGCTACTGGGTACAATTCATTGTTATTCCTTATTGCCCTCTTGTGTTCTAAAACCCGTAGTTTGGCCTTCTTCTTAGTACTGCCAATATACAATTTCTTACACGGGCAAATGAGGCAATACACACACATCTCTGTGTTACAGTCAAAGTGTCCTCTGATTTCAAAGTTCCTTGTACTGTTAGGTATCTTGATCATAGAACATTTTTTGCTGTAGGTGCAAGCCTTGCAATGCATACAGCAAAAAAATCCAGACACAGCCCTACCCTGCTGGTTGGTCGACTTACCTATCTGATTGTGGCTTAGCTCGTCTTTAAGAGATAGACCTCTTCTAAATGTTATTTGAGGTGTATCATGTAGGCATTTATCCAGTGTGGCATCTGTTTTCAAAATATGCCAATTGTTTTTCAAAATTTTGCGTACCTGGAAGGCTTTACTGGAGTATGTTGTAATGAACCTGATTTTATTGTCATTTTTCTCTTCCCCTCTATTCCGTGGATTCAAGAGCGTAGCTCCATCCAATACATCAACCTTATTCTCTGCTCTTTTGATTATTTTATGGGCATACCCTCTCTGAATAAATCTTTTACACATAATTTTATTTTCCTTTTCAAATTCCTCCTCTGTACTACAGTTTCTTTTTGCCCGGATCAGTTCTCCGTAAGGGATACTTTGAACCAGACTATACGGATGTGAGCTTGCAGCACTCAGCAAACTGTTTCCAGCTGTGGGTTTCCTGTGAAGTTTGGTTCTCAACTGTTCTCCTTGAACCTGTACTTCCACATCCAGAAATACAATAGATTCACTACTAATCTGAGAGGTTAACTCAACATTCAAATCATTGGCATTGAGCATTCCAACAAATTCAATAGCACTCCTACGATCTCCCCGCCAAATGACAAAAATATCGTCAATAAACCTTGTCCCTAGGACAATATGTTGGTTAAACTTCTCAAAGCAGATGGACACTTGCTCCTCCCACCAACCCATAAAAAGGTTGGCATAACTGGGGGCGAAGCAAGTGCCCATCGCTGTCCCCTGTAACTGTACATACAGTTGTTCATTAAAGAGAAAGAAATTATTAGACAAACAGTATGTTATCATGTCTATCAACATTTCTGTATGCATCAAAAGAAAAATTGATCTGGCCTTCAAAAAATGTCAAATGGCTTGTATTCCCAGATCGTGTTTGATAGATGTATATAAACTCGTTACATCTAATGTAATCAACAGAAAATCAGGTTCCCAATGTAAACCATCGATCATATTCAAGAAATGCATTGTGTCCCTGAGATAGGCCGGCAGGCAAGGAGAGCAAATTACTAAGAGTAAGGCATATAGATTCACTGACAGAGAGGAAGAGAAGAACAGAGAAATGAACTGAAGGTAAGAAAGATACTAAAACAAAGTGAGTTAGCAAAACTAAATCAGGAAACAGTAGTAAGTAAAAAGATAATGACTGAGACGGAAAATAGTCTAATTAAGGATGCATTTAGAAGAATGAGGAATAGAAGATAACTGAGAGTAAGTGAAGAACCGTCATAGAGTTAAGGGATGAATAGAGAGAGGATAATATACAACGATTGAGGGAAATGGAGTGAGGAAGTTAGTAGACAGACACACTAAGAGAAAAACTGAGTGAGGTGGAGTACAATGAGTGAGCAAAGGAAATGAGTAAGGGAGCAAAAAAAGGAAAGAGAGGAGAAGACGACTAAAACAGTGGTACTGAGAGAAAATAATTTGGTGATCAAAGTAAAGAGAAGGACATTGAAAGAAAGGAAATGAGGAATAGTAATGAAACCAGAGTAAAAGAAATGGGATGAAGAACGATGAGAGAGGAACAGTGAAGTTGTTGTAAAAGAAATGATAGAAGGTAGATAAACTCAAGTGAACATAACACAAGGAGAGTGAGGCACTGAGGACATAGAGGTAGAGAACAAAAAATAGAGAGAAGAGGTCAAAAGAAAGGAGCAAACAAAGATAAGCGAGGGAGAGTGGATGATTTATAGTGATAGAGTGCGACAATACTGCTGAGTGAGTAAAGAGGAATTACTAAAAGAGCAAAGGAGGAAAATACGGAAAAGGGAAGTAAAGCAGAGAGACGGAAAGCTGAAAAGTTATGCAAGGGAGAGAGGGGATGCAGACAGTTGAAATGAGAATGAGGGGTTGTGAAAGAAGTGGAGTAAAGGAACGGGGGTTACAGAGAGTGAGAGAAAGACATTATAAGTGAGTAAAAAAGAAAGAGGATGGAAAAAGGAAAGTGAGTGTCAGACAATGGGAATACAATTTAATTTACACAATCCAAAGTATAGAATAACTTGTACAACATGTTACATAGTTTATTTTTGCTGTTCTCAGAATATATTGAATTTCACTTAAAACAGTGGGTTCAAATTACTCATCATATGACAGCGGGAAAAAAAACCACAATCTAAAAGATTGTGTTTTAAAAAAAACCTTAGATACTGACAAATGACAAATGTACACTAATCTTTGATTCACTTACTTTTCCTTTAGGCCAAATAGTATATAATGAAGGTCCTTTTCTCGTTGGAAAGTACTCTGCTGTTCACTAAAAAATCCATTTCATCGACTTTCTAGAAGAAAAGCTCCAAGAACATCTGAAATATTTTCATTATTTTCATATACTGCTTCTTTTCAGTCATGACTCTTTACTCATTCCTATACTTTTCCTTTTGGCCAATAGTGTCAGATGTATGAGTATATTTTCAAATTAGTTCTAAGAAACTCTGAAATTACCGTTTTTCCGACATTCTGAAAGAAAGGCTCATACAACATTTTCACAATATTTAAGTATTTGTAAAACCATCTCTGACTCACTCATGTTCATCATTTTGTATAATACTGATATCACTTACTATTAGATCCACTTACAGTACCTATATGACAAGTCAATTTTTTATATTACCTGGATCACTTTTACTCAGAATATATTTTTAAACAGCAAAATGACCTTTATTAACTGCTCCCGTCTTCATAGGCCAATTACCTTTACTTAAATTTTGGTTCTAAAAACACTAGGTATGAATTTTTTAAGTCAAAAGGCAAACATTGTTTGAAAGTCAAATGAGTGTCATTACATTGGGTCCAACCTTTACGACTTTTTAAATAGCATGTGTAATGCCCTGATGTTGTTGAAGGACCGTCATGATAAATAATAGCTACAGTTGCAAACGGTCTCACCTGTTTTGCCGACCGGCTGCTGAGGGGTCTCGCTGCCCCAGTCACCTGACGCCGAGCTGCCCTGACACCGCTGGGTCCCTGACGTTGTGGCCGCGGAGAGGAGCGGACCACAACTCCCAGCTTGCCTGGTCCACTGCCACTGCACCGCCCACTTCCTGTGGTCAGCGCCTGGAGGCGCACAAAAGGAGACGGCTCCCGGAGCAGAGCGGGGGTCTCACCTGTTTTGCCGACCGGCTGCTGAGGGGTCTCGCTGCCCCAGTCACCTGACGCCGAGCTGCCCTGACACCGCTGGGTCCCTGACGTTGTGGCCGCGGAGAGGAGCGGACCACAACTCCCAGCTTGCCTGGTCCACTGCCACTGCACCGCCCACTTCCTGTGGTCAGCGCCTGGAGGCGCACAAAAGGAGACGGCTCCCGGAGCAGAGCGGGGGTCTCACCTGTTTTGCCGACCGGCTGCTGAGGGGTCTCGCTGCCCCAGTCACCTGACGCCGAGCTGCCCTGACACCGCTGGGTCCCTGACGTTGTGGCCGCGGAGAGGAGCGGACCACAACTCCCAGCTTGCCTGGTCCACTGCCACTGCACCGCCCACTTCCTGTGGTCAGCGCCTGGAGGCGCACAAAAGGAGACGGCTCCCGGAGCAGAGCGGGGGTCTCACCTGTTTTGCCGACCGGCTGCTGAGGGGTCTCGCTGCCCCAGTCACCTGACGCCGAGCTGCCCTGACACCGCGGGGTCCCTGACGTTGTGGCCGCGGAGAGGAGCGGACCACAACTCCCAGCTTGCCTGGTCTACTGCCACTGCACCGCCCACTTCCTGTGGTCAGCGCCTGGAGGCGCACAAAAGGAGACGGCTCCCGGAGCAGAGCGGGGGTCTCACCTGTTTTGCAGACCGGCTGCTGAGGGGTCTCGCTGCCCCAGTCACCTGACGCCGAGCTGCCCTGACACCGCGGGGTCCCTGACGTTGTGGCCGCGGAGAGGAGCGGACCACAACTCCCAGCTTGCCTGGTCCACTGCCACTGCACCGCCCACTTCCTGTGGTCAGCGCCTGGAGGCGCACAAAAGGAGACGGCTACCTCCGCCTCGCGGACGCGCGCGGGCGTCGCCGGGCGTAGCCCGGGCAGAGGGCGGGCCATCTAAGGCCGTCCAAGGACGACCAGGGACGGGACGGGCCACAGCTCTATCATCATGGGTAAGCGCAAATTGGTAACCTCAGTGTTGGGCGAGGCGAAGGCCAAGGTGCCCAAGTACACTACAAGCATAATTACATACTTGACTTCTAAAGTTGACGAACTATCCTCCCAGATTAAGGTTTCTGAACGTGCGTTGGGTCTGGAAACTACATCAGCAGACTCATGCTCTATGAATACTTTGCCTTCCACTTGTGTTCCACTGGAGCCGACGATTATTATTGACTCATGTCATCTTAATGTGGCGCAGTCCCCCACAACATTACCTTCCCCGGAGTTCCCAGTTACTGTTGTACCTGCTATAGACATGGGTCCTACTGAAAACATGGTTGTTTCCCAGCCCAGGGATCAGAATGCTATCTATATTACTGAGGAGGGCCTTTCGTCTCTTCTGGAAAAACTTTTCTCAGAAAGACTTGAATCTGCTTTAATCCAGATCGCAACAGATATAACTGAGACTCTGAAGGACTGTGTTAACACTTTGCTCAATAAATGTGAACGCATTAATGAGTTCTTAGATAAACAGCCCCCTGTAATGCCACCACAAATTTTGACTTGCATTCAGGTTCCACAGGTTTCTACCCCTATAGAAATCGACCCGCCTATTGTCCCCGCTATAAAGACACCTGTTGTAGACCTTGTGTCAAGCACTGGGAAAGTTGTAAATGGTAGATATATGCCTCTGCCGCAAACAGCGCCAAACCGTGTCTTATTGGAAAACCCACGAGGTATTCCGGGAGAGCGGATGGGTAGAGTACCTCCAGTGCACTTGCCCCCCGATGCGACTCCCTTCGTAGCGGTATTGGTAAATGTGCCCAAATTAGATGCAGGGGAGGTGGAACAATATGAAACGCTGTTTGATCACACGGAAAGATGGTGTAATGCGAATTGTTCGGGGGAAGGTAACATCGCAGCTAATATCTTGATGTGTAGAAGGGTCAATTGGGTGGGGAAAACAAAGAAATGTGTGGCAGGAGACTGTGTTATAGTTAATTTTAAATCCCGTGATGTTGTTAGTCGTCTTTTTTGGGATGCATCCCCGTTGGATCCATTAGGTAAGGGTGTGCGCGCCATGCCCCTGGGTTTCTTTTATCCACCTGTTCTTCTGACAGCGGGAGGAGGGCACAGTAGGCCGCTGCAAAATAACAACTGTGGGGTAGAGAGTAGACAATTTTCTCCACTCCAAGGGAATGAATGGGTGACAAGGAAACCAAGGGTTGCTGGCGCAGTTACTTCTACTATGAATACGCACATAGATAACTTGCCCCTTACAAATAGATTTGCGGTTCTCGCTAACCAGGCAAATATGGACTGACTAGAGCCCCATCAGACGAATCTGTTAGCTAATGCCCGGGTAGACAATGCTATTACTATTACCCCAGGTATCATTACATCGAATGAAGGGGAAGTTACAACAGAGTTAGGTAATAGAAAAATTAAGATCCTGTCTTGGAATATTGCGGGTCTACGTGCCAAACAAAATGACCCAATCTGGCTGGGTATGCTAAAAGAATATGATATAGTTGCCATGCAGGAAACATGGGCACTGGAAAATACTTTCTGGCTGGATGGTTATTCGTCTTTTTTTGTCAAAGCTCAGTGTACCACAGTGGGAAGGGACAAAGGCGGCCTGATATTACTGGTTTCACTTAATATAGCTGGAAGTGTGAGGGAACTGACTAGTTCGTCACATTATTTCCAGTTTCTAGAAATCCGTCAGCCAGACAAAAATAAGCTTGTTTTAATTAATTGTTATAACTCCTTGCTGGGTGGACCCCCAAATTTTGTTTTAGAAAGTTTAAATACGTTTCTAGCTGATTACATGTCAAAACAAACCACTTTTGTTCAAATCATTTTAATGGGCGATTTTAACGTTCATTTATGTAGTTTGCATTGTCAGATTAAAGACTTTAATGGGCCTGATCTTACGAGTCCCCCTCATTTTGAGCATAACCTGAAGGGATCAGCTTTGGATTATCTTTTATCTGTAAATGATTTATATGAACCGAGTTTTTCAGATTTGAAAGATCGTGTGGCCACATATAATGCGAGGGGTAGTGAATCCATTATTGATTATATTTTTCTATCCCCAGGTCTCCTCCATTATGTTCATTTCTATAATGCATTTGAAAGTGGTTTTAGTGACCACAACCCGGTGTGTTTAATTCTGGATGGGTCGCTTGGACTGCTCAAAAGGGCTGTGTTGGTTACTTCTGTGAAGAATGTTAAGAGCAAAGATCAAGGGAGGCGACTAAAATGGTGTAAAGTCTGCCCAAATGATTTCTTAAATCTTATCGAACAAGACATGATGGTGGAACTACAGACCTGTAGAGACCCGGAAAGGGGGGGTAAAGAAATAGTCGCCGCCTTTGAGGCTATCTGTTCTAAGGTGGAAGAAGAACTTACACTTAGCCCAAAGAGGCGACCTGCCCCAGTCTCTGGTTGGTTCGACCATGCTTGTTCGAAAGCCCATTCTGCATTGTTGGCAGCGCTCAAACATTCTCCTAGAAATAAGCTAGAGGTAGCACAGTTAAGGAAAAAATATACCGAGGCGGTAAAAACACGTAAAAAAGCCGTAAAAGAAGAAGCCTGGGAAGCTTTAATGGACTCAACTACCCTTAAAAATAGCTCTAAATTCTGGTCTATAATAAATAATCCCTTATTTGCTCAATCATGCAATTTAGATCTTGAGATAAATATACCAGAATTAGAGTGGCTTAAACATTTCTCAGCCATTTATGGGAGTAACCAAGCTTATGAAACGCTCCATATACCCTGTTATTCTGACATGCAACTAAATCTAGATTTTAATGATACTGAAGTCAAGACTGCGATAATTGGCTCTGCCAAGAGTAAAGCCCCGGGACCCGATGGTGTTCCTCTAGATTTTTATAAATCAAACCCGGATATGTGGGCCACGATATTGAGGAATGTGTTTAATCATGTACTTGTAGGGGGTTTCCCTAATACCTGGACATGCTCAATCATTGTCCCAATTTTCAAAAAAGGTTCAAGAAGTGACCCCAAATGTTACCGCCCTATTTCCTTGTTGGATTCTTCTATGAAAATCCTGGGTAAAGTATTGTTGGCTAAAATTGATAAATGGACATTAGAAAATGACATTTTGTCCAACGCCCAGTATGGTTTCCGGAAAGGAAGAGGGACAGAGGACCAATGCCTAAATTTGCACATGTTAATTTCCAAATATACAAAGGCAAAAAAGGGGACAATCTTTGTTGCTTACATGGATTTATCCACAGCTTTTGACTTAGTAAACAGAGCGAAGCTGTGGGCCATGTTATTAAAAATGGGTTTGGATCCCCCTCTGGTCTATTTTTTAGCTGAATTGCACAAGGACTTAAAGGCCTCCATTAGAATGGACCAAGAGGGACATCGTACAGCTTGGTTTAAATCAGGAAGGGGTGTGCGGCAAGGCTGCATCCTCGCCCCTATGCTGTTCACCTTGTATATAAATTCTCTGGAAAAGAATCTTTTGGCTGCTTGTGTGGATACACTAGGCCTGGGCGAAGCACTACGCTCCGCTCGCGGAGTTTGCGAAGTTTTTGCAACTTCGCACTACGCGAGCGGCACGTAGCACAGTGCGAACATGCGTAGTGCAGCGTAGCGTAGTGCAGTGCTCATTTTTTGCTTGTTCGCGGTCCTGAACGTCATGTTTGCGACCGCGAGCAAGCAAAATGACATCCCGGCGAGATTCTCAACGCGAGGAGGTCAGGTTTCTCATTGTGAGTGGTTGCGCATGCTCGCGACCTCTCTCAATGAGAAACTACCTGTTCGCGTTGAGAAAGCTGCCGCTCGAGTAATAATCTCCTCCAGCAGCAGAAAACTACAGCTCGCACTGTGCAAGATGCGTTTTCAATGCTTGCACAGTGCCGGATGCTTGTCCGCACTGTGCAATCATTGAAAACGCATCTTGCACAGTGCGAACATGCTACTACGCAGCTCGCGTAGTGCTACGTGAAGTTCGCGTAGTGCGAAGTGCACTTCGCGTAGCTTCGTGTAGCGCTACTTCGCGAACTACGCCCACCCCTGGGATACACCACGTGCAGGAGACATTAACATCCCAGTGCTCCTGTACGCAGATGATGCCGCCTTAATAGCCAGAACACATCTCGGCCTCCAGAGACTCTTAGATGCATTTAGTGACTTCATGTCTTCTCTTGAACTTGTGGTCAATAATTCTAAATCCCATGTCATGGTTTTTGGGGCTGCTAAAAATAATACTAAACCTTTTTATTGTAAGGAGGAAGTGATCACTAATGTTAAAGTTTTCACCTACCTCGGCATAATTTTCGACAATAAGGGCTGTTGGTCTCCTCAGATAATATCAAAAACTAAAGCAGTGAGGAGCTCTGTTAATGCCATCTTGAGCTTCTCAAGGAGACTTGGAGGGAAGCCAAGTGGTGCATTATTAGCTTTGTACAGGGCGAAATCATTGGCAATAGCTAGGTACTGAGCAGGTGTTTGGGGCTATGTAAAAACTGATACCATTCAAACAGAGGTTAATAAGTTTTTTTGTTCTGTGTTAGGACTTCCTCTGTCAACAGCCACTTTTTCTGTCCATCAGGAGCTTGGAGTAAGGTACATTACTGATATCCTTTCCATGGCACCCATTCTTTTGTGGATTAGGGTCTGGATTAATAACAACCTAGGTCTTAACCAAAAAATTCTGATGGATTGTTTAAAACTTGACAAACACAAAGATATTGCCTGGCTGTCATATATCAAGAAGTGCTCAACAGAACTTGGACGCCCGGAGATTTTCTCCACCCCGTTGGATCTAAAAAAAGCTGACTTAGCCTGGGTTAAGGAAAACTTTTACAAGCTTAGGATCCTGGAGCGAGAGCAACTCCAGTTAATAAAACCTACGGTTAGAGCACATTATATGACAATTATTTGTCCGGCAATTCAACCATATCTTACCCTAGTTAACATTCCGTTTCACAGGTGGCTCCTAGTCAAGTTTCGATTTAACCAGATTTACTTGGTACTCTGTGACAGACAGGGCTGGTTTAAGCCGGAGGATGCACCTGTATGTAAATGTGACAATTTTTCTATTCAAGATAATATGCACCATATGCTGTTCTGCCCCCTCTATAATGTCCCAAGGCAGAAGTATTTGATACCTCTGTTGAAAGAGAAAGCTTTTATGCAAGCGAAACCAGCTTTACTGTACTTGCAAATGCTAGATACGCCCATGGTGATGTTCAGCGTAGCAAATTACCTTGTTGCTGCTGTACGAATCAGGAAGAGGAAATTGTGATTTATCCTTTGGTAACTTTGACGAACGTGGTATATTTCGCTTTTTTGCACATGATGACCTTCTTTACAACTTGACCCCTTTTAGACGAAACTATGAGTCATATTATGGGGACTATGAGGAATGTGGTACTTTTCGCTTTTTTGCACATGTTGACTTCTTTTAACCTGAACTTTTTTACTGTTTTTATATATTGTACTGTATGTAAATTTTAACATGTATTCGATCTGTTTATTTGTTGTAGTATGCATTTATGATTTTTAACTAAATCGAATAAAGTGGTTTTTGACTTGACTTGACTTGACTTCCTGAAATTGATAACTGAGAAGCCAAAAATGTTTTAATAGAAGTTGACAATTTACTTCCATCAGGTCTACATCGTTGGAAAGTTAAAATCACATATTTACCATAAGTTTGTAAAATTAATGTGGACAGCATTGCAGACTTACATTGGATACACACCATATTGTGATCAGCTGCTTTAACTAGATTATTAAAAGGCACTGATTTGCAGTATGGTAAAGTCAAATATATAAATCTTTCACTGTCTATTCTAGTACTACTTGATAAACTGCAGTTGTCGCAGTCATGCTGCCATTGATAAGAAAGGCTAAAAAGATTTTTTATATCTACACCTACATCTTCCAAAACATCAAACATATACATTAAAAATTCCTGACAATCCTGCTGAATAATCTGTGAAAATTGATTTTGACCAGAACATATGTCTAGAAGATTTCTAATTTCTGAAACACTTTCTATTTTTGCTCTATCACTGCTACATTTCTCAAACACGGAATTCAATAAACAGCAGAATGTTTGATCCCGATTTTCAACAATCTGCTCTTGTAAATTTAGAAGAAAAAAACCAACATTAACCACTACATTAGCATAGCAGTTGACACCAGAACTGTTTTCAAACTGAAATCCAACAACATCTTCAACAGAACCCTTTTTCTTTCTGCTTACAATTACAGTTTCATCTACTTTTTGTCTTTTTGTTACTACCTCACTGCAATTATTCTCATTTTTTCTTTTTCGGCCTACCACACGTTTTTCAAACAGAGGATATTGAGGCAAATGTGGAGCATACTCTCTTCTTAACCTATTGTATTCTTTAACACAATCTAGATCAGCACAAATCTTTGTTTCATCACACTCAATCAAGTACAATCCTGATAAAGTTCTGACTCCTGATAATGCCACATATGCCATACCCTCTTTAAACACAGAGCTTCCAATGTTCACCAAAGCACTATCTACACTTAAACCTTGAGATTTATGAATTGTCACCGCATATGCCAAACTAATAGGAAACTGTTTTCGGCGAACATATAAGTCTTTCACAAGCAAAAACCTAGCAGAACAACAACAAATTTATTCTATTTCGTCAATGCCATCAAATTTAATTTTTAAAATTTCAATTCCATCTCTATTTTTGTAATTCACAAAACCAACAACATGACCCATTGCTCCATTTACCAGACCTCTTTCAACATTTAAATTCCTTCTCAAAATAATACGACAATTTAAACACACATTCAGAGTCTTTTCAAAACCAGCAGTTTTAGATATAGTCTTCTCTAATGAATCCAATTTTGATTTCAAATTTTCAGACAAAATAATTGTTGCTCTCATATGCTCTATTTTATCTATAGCTTCCAGTTTCACTATCTCTTCATTTTCTAACTTTATCATTTTGTTGTTGAACATGGAACATTCTTTCGGAGTTGGCATCAAACATATGCCAGATTTCTTCTCGTTAATTTTCATAAAAATATTCTCTGGAAGAATGTTTTTATTTGGGCACAAATTTGAAATTAATCGTCCATGTAAAGCTTCTTTCCCATGCTGACTTACTTTTCCGATTCTTACATCTTGTAGAATATTTTTATAATCTTCATCCTTTGCCTGCCGCATATTTTGGAGTAGTTCTGCATATTTGAAATGTAACCATATATTAACGTTTCCAATGCTTCCTAGGCACTTCTTGGTATCTTCATGCGTGACTATTTTAAACACTGGTTGTCCTTTCACTGTAGTCAACTGCAGTAGATCTCCAAAAACAATGATGTGTTTCCCTCCAAATAACATATCATACTCTGTTCTAAGAATGTCTTGCATTCTCAAATGCACAAAAGCAAGCATTAGATTTGAGACCATGCTTACTTCATCAATGATAAGAAGTTTCATTTTCTTCAGGACTCTCGAAACTTCGGAACACGCATCTCCAGATAGCTTGTGGTATTGCAATTTGTTATCATGCTCCACTGGCAGCATCAGTAAACGATGTAAAGTAATCCCTTTAATAGTATGTGCTGCCAGCCCAGTTGGAGCGGTAACAACACAAGATAGCGGTGATTCAGTCCTTTTCTGCAGATAAGTTGCAATTGCTTTAATCAGAAAACTTTTTCCAGTTCCCGCTTCTCCACTCACGTACAGTTGGACAGGCTTAAATGATGTACATGAGCACTCCTTTTTCTCATTAGTGAATCCATGTTCAATCTGTTCTGTGACTTTGTCATATATCTGCTCCTGCTCAAGGTTTAGTTGTTTCACCAAATCTTCTAAGTTAACTACATCATCTTGAGCTTGTTCCATAGCTCTTTCCACCTCATCCAAGGGCAGTGGAAGCTTCATTTTGGATAATTGGTCCTCCTAGTGAATCCTGACTTAATGAAGTAGAACTCTGACTGTCTTGAGAACTGTCTCTCGCAATCTCTGCAGCAATTGTTGCTTCTTGCTCTATTTCTTCGTTCAACATTTGCAGATAATTTGGAAAAACAAGACATTCTATGGTATCTTTGTTTGCATTAAAAGAATCTTCGTAACAGAGAAAATCTCCAAGCAGTTCCTGTTCTGTACGCCATGGTTTAAAGAGTTGTAAAAGAGCCAAATAGAAAAAATTCCCTTTTGTCTGGATTTTCGCAACTCAATTTTCGATGATTAATCAAATGACCTTTTCTCTGTTTCACTAGACATCCTTCACATCCAATGACAGCATATATTCCATTATTGATATCTTCTCTTATGTTACTCTTGTAAATATAGATTTGAAGAACTTCATAGAGACAAGCATTCTCAAGGTGAGGACTTCTATTTGGATAGTATGTATCCAACATGTTTGTCTTCAAAATATCTGTACTTTCTGGTTCTTTCTCCGCCAAATACTCTATCTCTTGTACAGATTTCAAAACTCGGTTTCGTGTTGCAGCAAGACCTAGACTTATCCAAATGATGGTTCTAGATTTGGCATAGAGACTTGCTGATGACAATCGATCAGAACATTCATATGCTCCAATTTCTCGATGCGACAACATCTTCAGACTGTAACTGTATAATTTCTTGCTTAGACTCTTTTCATGTGAAATGTCCTCCCACATTTCCTTCAGTTCTGTCTTTTCTTTTTTTGTGATGTAAGATGTCACATATCGAGCCACAGCAATAGAGTTGTCAGCAACAAATTGATTATCCATGTTAGCATTCCACATGGACAAAATCACTGGGTTGTAGTCGTTGATGTACTTGGACTCTTCTTTCTTTTTAAATTGTATGTATTGTTTGGTGATTTCCTCGTCACAGTATGTCGCAGAGAAGACATCAAATTATTTACTCTTCCTTTAGAAATAACTGGTCGTGGAAAGCCGAAACGACATTTTGTGTAGAACTTGTCCTTGTTTCTGAATTTTCGACAACAGTACTTTCCACAACGATGGGATTGAAAGCGTAAAAGTTGTTGCCTTAAACTGTTTTCTTCTGTAGTTTTCAGAACAGTACATGTTGATTACTCTTCAATGAAGCTCATCACTGTCTCATCCGAATCTGTTCCAAATTTGGGTGCATCTTTAATCCACAACAACATATGTATATGAGGAGCACCTCTCGCTTGATACTCCTTTCTCCAAAAGAAATCCAAAACCTCTCCAAGGGGAGGATTTTTTTTGTTGGTAATAAAAGACATCATAGCTTCAAATCAATGATTGAAATATCTGCATACATTCACTGGATCCAAAGAACACAGTTCTCCAGCAGTTTTGAATTCTATATTTTGTATATTGGCATTTGCCTCTCGTAGAAATTAAAGTAAGTCGTCCCATGCATACTCAGCACCGCTAAGAGTGAGGAACCATGTAGGAGTTCCTAAGTTTCTTAGCATACATTTCAATTCCCCATGACGACGGTACCAATACTCATTTGTACCACGCTGACATGCCATGAGATTGATTAAATGAGATTCTAAAATATTATCTTGCAGATTCACTTTCTCCATAACGTCCTTCGCCGAAACATTTTGCAGATGTGCTCCACTTTTCAGTATATGGTTTACTGCATAAGAAAGCCCAGACAAGTCACTTTCATACAGTAGATGAAACAAATAGGGAATGCATTGACAAAACCTTGGATGTTCAGCATATAATCTTAACGTTCGATATTCAGATGCAGGAATTTGAAGTGGTCGATCGTCATATTGTCCACCTCGACCTGTTGGAAACAACTGTGGAAAACAACGAGCTTCCAAACTTTCTTCCCATACACTAATGGGACTTCCTTTTGCTTCTTGCATTTGAAACAAGTCAATTGCATTCCCCATCACTTCTTTCGAATGCAAAGGATGAACAGTATAATGTTCATATATTTCTTCACTTCTTGATACATCAACTTTTTCAATTTGGCCAGCTGAACAATCACTGTCTTCATCTGCAGCTGTTTCCTCTGCTTCAACACATACATGTTTGTAGTACTCATTGTTTTTGACCAAATACAACGTTGCCTTTTTGACTTTCCTAACATCCACTAAATCTTGCCAGATTTTCTTACTCTTTGTCGGAACCCCATTAACTAGAATAACCATAGGTTCCTCTTCCACTTTCTCTACACCAATTGTATCAATATTTTTCTTGAAATCTAGAGGCAAATAAACAACTCTTCCCTTTAATCCTCTCTGTAAATCTGAAGGAGGCAATTTCCCTATCTTAGGCTCCATGCGAACAATAGCCTGAAAAGGATGGACACATTGAATAAAAATAGACTCATATGTATTTAAATCCATCAATTCAGGAGGAATGTCTACCAACTCCAGATTATTATGAACAGCTCTAGCAGGCATTCTGTTTTGATTTAATTTATCATAACAATATTTACATATACGCTGATCAGAACTCAAATCAAAACAATTCTCCACCCACAAATAAGTTGCAAAATCCTTCCACTCATAATTATTTATCTTTTCACTTTTTACGTATAAATCAACTAATCTAGTTTGATGCTTATAATGAGTTCGTCGACAACACACACAAGTAAAATTCGGCCTTTCACTTGATTTCACCTTAAACCTGGTAATTTCCTGGTCAAACTTTTCTGTACTTGAAATCTGTACATTGTCTTCCACATTACCTTGAATTTCTGTGTCAATTTCTACACTGTCATCTTTTTCACCAAAATAAGAAATCTCAATTTCTTCACAAATCTTCTTCACATCTAATTCAGTTCCATGCAAAAGAGCACTGTTTAATTGTTTAAGCTTAAGTGCTGGACTTTTTGCATAATACAACATTCTCACTAATTTCCTCATTTTGGTATGATGCACTGCTAACATCCTAAAATGATGAAAAACACTGTGACAGACTTCTCTAGAAAGACAAGCCAGTGAATGCCCTTGGAAACCTGTGTTTTCTCTCACTCTGCAAGGATCTAAGTCTTGCAACAACTTCATTTTTTGTTTTTTTGCTTTATACTTTTTTTACTTTATGTACGTAAGAAATTACAAAACAAATCAATTGATTCCTGTCGCACAGTACAAATACTACTACACTTCCAAGTGTACACTGGACCCTTAGTATGTCTCCGTAAAACTTCATCAGTTAACACCTCTTCTGGTTCTCTAGGCACAAGTTTCTCTTTTTTAATCGGACAACCGTCTTTCACCTCATATGCTCGACCACTGATGTCAACTGCATGCACTAAATCATTCTCCTGGAAGTAACTCTCCTCATTAAAAAATGGCTCACAACTTGAACTGTGTGTCCATTCTCCTGAAAAAACTTTACAAAAAATTAGTCCGATTAATTACTCTTTTCCATCTACTGTTTGATTTGAAAACATCAATTGTCTTGTTAAGTGTCCTAATTCTATTGATTATTAAAATAAATAATTTTTTCTTAACTTCAAAAGCCTGATCAACAATCTTCTCTACACTTTTCTTTTTCTTATAAAAAGCAGCTCTCTGTTTACCTTTCCTAATGTTTTTTAACAAATTTAAAACCACCCTATTGCGAAACATTCGTTTACGAATGTCTCTAAACTGATTCTGCCTTCTATTCCTATATATATTATTCTCTCCTGCTCCAGTAGTAAGATTTTTTGAGGGCCTCTACATCCTTTTCAAATTTACTCTCTCCTTCTCTTTTTCTACATGCTTTCCAACATTTTTTTATCTACATATGTTCCGCAAGAAAGACTTAGTTGTCTTACCAGGAGCTTTTTTCCTGTTTTTTGAAGTATTTGTTGTGGAGGAGTGCTATAATTCCGTTGCAGTTTTTGATTTTTTCCGCTTATCATCTTTCCTTCTCCTTTGCCTTGAGGGCATCTTTCCTTACTCTTGACATCTTGATTTCAATCTGTGTTAAGGAAAAAAATAGCACATTATAGACCACTATTACCAAACAACAAAGCAATGACAAAAAGCAAACGGTCTATTCAGGGTTACAGATCAGGTGAGGATTCTCCAGGGGTGCAGTAGAGGTGAGACCTGTATTGAAGAGTGTAGTGGAAGAGAGGTCTGTCCACAGGTACAAAGAAAGTGAGACCTGTGTCTAGGAGTGCAGTAGAGGATAGGATTCATGAAGTCTAGTCCACTGCACTCTTACACACAGGCTTCACCACCTATGCTTCCCAGGAAAGGCCTCTCTCCCACTACAGTCTTGAACATAGACCTCATCTCCTCTGCACCTATGGACATGTCTCACCTCATCTGCACAATCTACTTACTAATCTGAGGTAACACAGGTGACATTATTGTGAAAGGTTAAAATATATTTATTTAATCATGCAGACACTATTTATTCCTTGTCAAAAATCTAAAAGTAATTGATTTGCCCCAAAATCGTTTTTTAAATAACATTTTAGACACACAGTGAAGGTCCTATGTACAAGCATTCAGTGTCCATGACTACAGTGGAGAGGACTGACCTCCTCTCACCCTTGGACAAGCCTTACCTCAACTCTGTCCTCTGGACAGGCCTCAATGTATTGAGTATAATTGATGGTAACTAGGTGCAGATGAGGTGACAATGTCAAAGGGTGTAAATAAGCTGAGACCTGTCTAAGCATGCAGATTAGTTGAAGTCTATTCAGGGTTGCAGATGAGGTGAGGATTGTCTAGGGGCGCAGAAGAGATGAGGCCTGTATTGAAGAGTATTGTGGAAGAGAGGTCTGTCCAGGGGTATAAAGAAGTTGAGGCCTGTGTCTAAGACTGTAGTGGGGGATAGGATTCATGAAGCCTAGTACACTGCACTATTAGACACAGGCCTCACCAGCTACACTCCCCAGGAAAGGCCTCTCTCCCACTACAGTCTTGAACACAGGCCTCACCTCCTCTGTCACTCTGGACATGCCTCACCTCATCTGCACAATCTACTTCCTAATCTAAGGTAACACAGGTGACATTATTGTAAAAGGTTGAAACATATTTATTTAATCAAGCAGACACTATTTATTCCTTCTCAAAAATCTAAAAGTCATTGATTTGCACCAAAATCGTTGTTTAAATAACATTTTAGACACACAGTGCAGGTCCTATGTACAAGCATTCAGTGTCCATGAGTACAGTGAAGATGACTGACCTCCTCTGACCCTTGGACAAACCTTACCTCATCTGTGTCCTCTGGACAGGCGTCAATGTTTTGAGTATAATTGATGGTAACTGGGTGCAGATGAGGTGGTGCATGTCCAACGGTGTAAATAAGCTGAGGCCTGTCCAAGCATACAGATTATTTGAAGTCTATTCAGGGTTGCAGATGAGGTGAGGATTGTCTAGGGGTGCAGAAGAGGTATGGCCTGTATTGAAGAGTGTAGTGGAAGAGCGGTCTGCCCACGGGTGCAAAGAAGATGAGACCTGTGTCTAAGAGTGCAGTGGGGGATAGGCTTCATGAAGCCTAGTCCACTTCACTCTTAGACACAGGCCTCACCACCTACGCTCTCCAGGAAAGGCCTCTCTCCCACTACAGTCTTGAACACAGGCCTCACCTCCTCTGTCCCTCTGGACATGCCTCACCTCATCTGCACAATCTACTTCCTAATCTGAGGTAACACAGGTGACATTATTGTGAAAGGTTGAAATATATGTATTTAATCATGCAGACACTATTTATTCCTTCTCAAAAATGTAAAGTCATTGATTTTCACCAAAATCGTTTTTTAAATAACATTTAAGACACACAGTGCAGGTCCTATGTACAAGCATTCAGTGTCCATGAGTACAGTGGAGAGTACTGACCTCCTCTCACCCTTTGACAAGCATTACCTCATCTGTGTCCTCTGGACAGGCCTCAATGTATTGAGTATAATTGATGGTAACTGGGTGCAGATGAGGTGACGCATGTCCAGGGGTGTAAATAAGCTGAAGCATCGCTGTTTTCATAAATAAGGCCCTCAGTGTGCTTCCTAATCTGAGGTAACACAGGTGACATGATTGTGAAAGGTTCACTTTTTTATGTAATCATGCACACACTATTTATTCTTTCTCAAAAATGTAAAAGTCATTGATTTGCCCCAAAAATGTTTTAGTAGTGTAATGAAAAGCTTATACATATGACCTTTTCTCTGTTTTTCAAATGTTATTCTAAAAAAAGATTGTGAGGCCTAAGCAGAAGTGCAGATGAGATGAAGCCTGTCCAGGGGAGCACAAAAGGTGAGGCTTGTGTCCAAGAGTGCAGTGGACAGGACTAAACTGGAGTAGTGTGCAAAAAAGGATGAGCCTCATTTATGAGGCCCTGCGTCAGTTTTGCACTGCTGATGCGTCACTTTTTGTGACGCATCGGCAGCATAGAACATGTGCCTTGTTGCGCCATATTTTAAAAGTGACGCATGTAGGTAGATGCGTCACTTTTTAAACCTCTGCGCCACATTATACCTCTGTCAGGTGTAATGTACACAGAGGGGGCATTCCCCCGCAAAAAGTATCGTAATAGTGACCCAGTGCAATCTATGAGATTTCACTGCGTCACTTTTAGGACACTGTTACGTCAAAATCTTGCGCCTGCCTCACAGCAGGCGTAAGACTGAGGCAAACGCTTTCACATGGGGCTTTCCCCATGTGAAAGGATGCATTGCTGGAGTTGCGTCACTTTTGTGACACACTCCAGCAATTCGTCACTTTTGCGCTTACAGATGCATCAGAAATACTGACTTATCTCTAAGTCCTTGCATCATGATGCATCATATATTAAATATATTGGTGTAACAAGGAGTGCGCAGTGAAAAGTGACGCATCGCTGTTTTCATAAATAAGGCCCTCAGTGTGCCTCCTAATATGAGGTAACACAGGTGACATGATTGTGAAAGGTTCAAATTTTTTTATGTAATCATGCACACACTATTTATTCTTTCTCAAAAATGTAAAACCCATTGATTTGCCCCAAAATCGATTTTTCAATACCATTTTACAAACACAGTGCAGGTCCTATGTACAAGCATTCCATTTCAGTACTGAAAAGTCACTATTTTACAAAATACATTTCCTATCTCTTGCAAACATTCCTACCAAGCATTACCCAAAAAATGACACAAGCCAACAGCAAAGAAACTCAGTCTACTTCCCAATCTGAGGTAACACAGGTGACATGTTTGTAAAAGATTCAAATATTTTTTATGTAATTATGCACACACTATTTATTCCTTCTTAAAAACTGTAAAAGCCATTGATTTGCACTAAAATCGTTTTTCAATTAACATTTTAGGAACAGTGCACAGGTCCTATGTACAAGCAATCATTTTCACTACTGAAACCCATTGATTTGCACTAAAATCGTTTTTCAATTACCATATTAGGAACAGAACACAGGTCCTATGTACAAGCATTCATTTTCACTACTGAAACCCATTGATTTGCACTAAAATCGTTTTTCAATTAACATTTTAGGAACAGAGCACAGATCCTATGTACAAGCATTCATTTTCACTACTGAAACCCATTGATTTGCACTAAAATCGTTTTTCAATTACCATTTTATGAACAGAACACATGTCCTATGTACAAGCATTCATTTTCACTACTGAAACCCATTGATTTGCCCTAAAATCGTTTTTTAATTAACATTTTAGGAACAGAGCACAGATCCTATTTACAAGCATTCATTTTCACTACTGCAACTCATTGATTTCCACTAAAATCATTTTTCAATCAACATTTTAGATACAGAACACAGGTCCTATGTACAACCATTCAACATCACTACTGAAACATGACTATTTCACAAAATACAAATCCTCTATCTTGCAAATATTGAAACCATGCATTTTCAAAAAGCATCATACAAACCAACAACAAAGAAACTCAATGTGCTTCTTAATCTGAACTCTCTTTCTATATTGAATAAATCATAACACACCTTTACAAATGCTTTGGGAGATTGGGAACAGTGTCAGATACACACACCAATATTTCTTTAGCAGAGCAAAAGGTATGTTCTCCAGGCACTGCAACCATTAATGGCACAGAAAACCTCTAATTCTACACACATATTGCTCATGGTAACCAATCAAAACTCTTCCCTCTCTATTTTCAAACCAACACCCTTCCCCCCCCCCCCTCAGCCCTTTCTACCTGTTACCATAGCAACTCCCTCCTCACTGAGCTCTCAGGGTTAAAAGTTTATTCTACAATGTTGCAAATGAAGTTAGCAAGGATGTTTGACCTCTCAATACACCAGCTTATCCACTGCAATCTTTCTTTAAATTACTTTTTCTTAACCATTCAAATTACTTCTTTCACAGAACAGAACCATGCACCCTAACTTTCAGTTTTCAACTTTCTGAATCCACCAATCATTGCTTATGATTCAAGAGCACTGAAGCTCCACTGTTTTTTTTGTTGCAAACTCCTACTGTTCCAACTGCCATTTTATTCCTACACTTCATCTGACTGCACCAGAACCTCCTCACACCATGTATTCTGTCTGGATTATTGGACATAGCTATATCCACTGGGCTCAAAGGTATGCAGCTACCAGAAATTTTCACAACCTTGACTTACCAAATGTAGACATAAAATGGATTGGCCAAAGAGGATTGAGATGTCATCAATTGATACCATTGGTGAAAACCTTTTTGCATCTGCCACACCCTCACCTCATAATTCTGCACTGTGGTGGAAATCACTTAGGCACTTTGACTGGGGTAGGTCTGGAAATGCTTTTAAAGGACACCTTTGAGCAATTGATGGCACTTTTTCCTCAAACTGCCTTGGTATATTCCAATATATGCAAAAAATGACAGAAATGGAAGTGGTCCAACCAATTTTGTCCACAATTTGAGAAAGCACGGAAACATGTGAATAAATCTGTTTCTGCTTACATGAGAGACTATGAAATGGGTTCAATATACAACAACAACTTGCGTTACAACATGCAAGATATCTACAGAGGAGATGGTGTGCACTTCTCAGATGAGGGGAATAGAATATTCCTCCTGAATTTAAGACTGTGCATTGGTACCTACTTGTAGGTACCTAAATCAGCCACACAACCCAAAAGCTCTTTTCAGGGCTACCCTACCTCTGATCACTCCAAATGATTATCTTTTGCTAACTTTTGTCACTATTTTTCACCAAAGTACGCTCCCCGGTACGCTCCCCGGTGCGCATACCGGGCGCTCCCCCCGCGAAAAATTTAAAAAATATATTTTTTGGGGCCTATATGGGCCTCCTAAGACCCCCTCAGAACACGTAGGGGGTCAGGGGATGCCTACCGTGCCCCCTTATACCCATTCCCAACGTTGTTTGTCCTCCATTTTCTGTCTCAAATCTACCGAAACACAAAATGGAGGACTTCCGTAGCGCTTACCGGTACGCGTACCGGGGCGCTCACCGGTAAGTGCTCCCAAATTTTTTTTAAAGTTAATTTACATAAAAACCTCTGGAGAGAAGTTCACCAAATATAGAATAGGCAATACTACTTACCAGTCCCTACCATTTTCCCAAATTTGGTGGAATTCCATTGAGCCATTTGGCCTATAACCCTGTCTAAATATCCTGAGGTAAATTACATGACAAAAACACATCTGAAGTGTTAGAATTTACAACCAATTAAAATGTTACTTTCATTTTCTACCATTATTTCCTGACATTTGATTGGTTATGTACATGCATATATATAAAAAAAGAGAGGGAAACACAGCTATTTTGACTACTACTTCCTGAAGTACATTTGAAAAGGATTTTCACTGAGAACTTCAACTGCTTTTTCAAAGGTAAGTTGTTATTTTGGAAAGTGAAGTATGTTGTGCACTTTAAGTTAATTTGGAAAACATTTTCTGATAGTTATATACTATCCCTCTGTAATAGTTATAGATTGAGATAGGCTTCTCTGTTATAGTTATGGATGGAGTTAGGCTTCTCTGGTATCATTATGAATTTACTTAGGCTTCATCACATACACTTTTTTATATTTCTACTTCCATCCTGATACCATACACTGCCCAAAGATAACTTCACTGTTAAAAAATCAAAACTACCTGTCTGAACTTAAACCCAACAGTGCCCTATCTCTACTGATATATTTTATTTTTATGCAATTTACAGCAAGAAAATGGAAGGAGAACAGAATATTTCTTTCGACATTGTTCTGGAGAACAACCCTGAAGAAATTATTGATGAGAATGATGACTTTGATTTTATGGACCATGAATTAGTTCAGTGTGTGGAAGCAATAGAATCACAGAATGAAAATGAGAACATTCCAGACAATATACTGTTAGAAGTTTTATTAAATTTTGAAAAAGAATCAGAAAAATAAATTTATATTTAATAATCAAAAATTGTTCGAGACATTATTCATTTTTATATGTAATTCATAAACTCGTACCAAATTGATTATAATATAAAGTCAGACTTATAGTATACTGTGCAACATTTTTGTGTTACATAGTAATTTTGCTCATAGTTACTTCCTTTCTCCCACTTTATTATCTCCAATGTGTATTTGACATCTCCTGCCTCCATGTTGTTTCTGCTTTCCTGACAGACTATGATATGGATTCCATATACCACAATAACTTCTGTAACAACATGCAAATTATCTACAGAGGAGACGGTCTACATTGAATTTAAGATTCTGCATTGGTACATACAAGTTGGTACTTAAAACACCCAAACAACACAACAACTCTATGCAGAGCTACCCTACCTCTAAGCACTTTAAATTATTATTTTACTGTTTCACTGAGTTTTCCCCGTGGTACGCTCCCCGGTGCGCGTACCGGGCGCTCCACCAGCGAAAATCGTTTTTTTTTTAATGTTTTTGCCCCGCGGAGCCTTTTATGGCCCTCTCATCAAACCTAGGGGGCCATGGGGGATTCTACCCTGCCCCCTTTTGGTCATTTCCCCCTTTGTTTTTTGCCACCTCTTGTGTCTCGATCCTACCGAGACACAAGATGGCGGCCGCTCCGGACTGTTTGGAATGTTTACAGACACCCGAGAGCCAACCTTAAAGTGGTAAAGGAAGCCGAAGCTTTTATCTTTCTGTGTGTTGCTGTCTTTAGAATTTTAATTGCGGCGGCCTGGAAAGACTCGCTAGCTCCCACTTTTCAGATGTGGCTCACGAGATTGCTCGGGACTCATAACATCGAGGAATGTCTGTACAGCTTTAAAGGCAAAAAAAGGAAAGAGTATGGTAAAAAGATCTGGGCTCCTCTTAGTAAGTGGAGAAAAATGAGATGAACAATTTGAATAGACTCTGAGCCACCTCTGTTGGTGTGGAATGTTAATTTGTCTCAATAGGCTATTCCTCTGTTCAGTCCTTTGTACGCTTGCTAAGAGTCGGAAGCTTTAGAGGTTGTAGGTATGTATATATATTTCTGCTGAATCGTAATACTAATGTCTGATTTTATCATGTTCCTATCCAGTTGATATCTGTAAAGGTGTATATTTTCTTTTTATATCCTGACCCATCTCAATAAAAAAATAATAAAAAAAAAAAAAGACACCCGAGAGCCAATCAGCTTTCCGCGCGCGAACTCGCGGTGCGCGCCCGGGGAGCGGCTATAGATATATATATTTTTTTAAACCCAAATTACTCAAAATCCTCTGGAGCACATATCTTGAGACATAGCAAAGGCACATCGGGCTACCAGTCCCTACAATTTTGCCAAGTTTGGTCGAAAACCATTCAGCCGTTCGGGCTAAAAGTGAGTCCAACCGCCCTATGGAAATTAACATGGGGAAAACACGTTTTGGGACCCCCCTTTTATCTCGGCCCCCGCTTGACGAATCCCCCCCAAACTTTCCGGGAAGGACCGGAGCGCCGCGGGGCAAAGTTAAGGAAAATTTCAGGCAGATTCCTCAACCGGCGCCAAAGTTATTCCCAATAGAATGTTGCGATTTCCCTATGGAAAACAATCCTAACTGTAACTACCTACTGGCGACCGCCAGTAGGTAATATATATATATATAGGGAAATCACAACATTCTATTTGGAATAACTTTGGCGCCGGTTGAGCAATCAGGCTGAATTTTTTAGCAACTTTGCCTCGTGGCTCTCCGCTCCTTCCCTGAAAGTTTGGGGGGATTCGTCAAGCGGGGGCTGAGATAAAAGGGGGGTCCCAAAACGTGTTTTCCCCATATTAATTTCCATTGGGCGGTCTGTCGCAGTTTTAGCTCGAACGGCTGAAAGGATTTGCACCAAACTTGGCAAAATTGTGGGGACTGGTAGCCTGATGTGCCTTTGCTATGTCCCAAGATATGTGCTCCAGTGGATTTTGAGTAATTTAGGTTTAAAAAAAATTATATATCTGTAAGCGCGCCCCAGTACGCGTACCGGGGAGCGCTCCGGGCGCGCCACGCGACTTGCGCACGGCAAGCTGATTCGTTCTCGGGTGTCTGTAAACATTCGAAACAGTCAGCAGCGGCCGCCATCTTGTGTCTCGGTAGGATTGAGATACAAGAGGTGGCAAAAATCAAAGGGGGAAATGAGCAAAAGGGGGCAGGGTACACCCCCCCCTGACCCCCTAGGTTTGATGTGGGGGCCATAAAAGGGTCCCGAGGGACAAAAAACAATTTTTTTTTTCGATTTTCGCGGGGGGAGCGCCCGGTACGCGCACCGGGGAGCATACCAGGGAGCGTACTTAGGTGAAAACTAGTGAAAATAATAGTGTAAAATAATCATTTTGAGTGATTACAGGTAGGGTAGCTCTGAAAAGAGCTTTTGGGTTCTGTGGCTGTTTTAGGTACCTACAAGTGTGTCCCACACACACCCACATGCACACAACCCCACACCCACACACCCACACACTCCCCACACACACTTCACACATGCACACTTCCACCCACAGTCAAACACCCCACACCCACACATCGACACCTTACACATCCACACCCACACCCACATCCCACACACCCACACTCAAACACACACATCACCCCCCTTCCACCACACACACACACATGCACATACACACAAATATCTCACAGACACACCCCACACATCCCACACACACATCCCCCCCCACACACACAGAGACAACTCACAGACACATTTACACATCTCACACATACATACACATCCTACACACATACCTCCCACACCCACACACACCCCACACACACCTCACACACCCACACTCCCACCTACATTCAAACACCCCATACACTCACACACACACCTTACATACCCATATCCCCACCCACATCCATATACCCCACACACCTATACACCTCATCCCCCCTAGACACACACATACACACCTCACAGACACCCCCCGCACATCCCCCCCCACACACCTCCCCCACGTCTACACATGGGGAAAACTAAGTGAAACACTTAAATAATAATTTAAAGTGCTTAGAGGTAGGGTATCTCTGAATAGAGTTGTTTTGTTGTTTGGGTGTTTTAAGTACCAACATGTAGGTACCAATGCTGAGTCTTAAAGTCAATGTACACCGTCTCCTCTGTAGATAATTTGCATGTTGTTACAGAAGTTATTTTGTTTTATGGAATCCATACCATAGTCTGTCAGGAAAGCAGAAACAGATCCTTTAAGTACTCACTGAGAAGACCTACGGGATCATGGGTAGTCTACCCTGCTCTCTTATGATGTTTTAAAATTGCACAGTATATTGTAAGTTTCACTTTATACTATAATATAAACATAATTATTTTGGTAGCACTTCAGGAATTAGATATAAAAATGAATAATGTCTCAAACAATTTTTAATTATTAAATACAAATTTATTGGTCAGAATTGTCATAGTTCAATAAAACTTCCAGCATTACATCATCTGGAATCTCCTCAAACATGCATGTTTCTATGTTTTGTAAACATTCAATAAATTGTTCATCCAAAGACTGATCCATAAAATCTTCATCCAAAAAATCTTCATATAGAATGTCCTCAGATGTAATCTCGAAGGAAATATTGATATTTTCTTGCTCCCCTTCCATTTTGTTGCTGTAAATTGTATAAAAAATAACTATATCAGTAGATTTAGGGCACTGTTGTATTTAAGTTAAGACAGGTAGTTCTGTTTTTTTAACAGTTAAGTTAACTTTGGGTAGTGTATGGTAACAGGCAGGAAGTAGAAATATAAAAAAGTGCCTGTGAAGAAGCGTAAGTTTATTATTATTTAAAGTTTTATAGAGCGCGTAATCACCCGGGAGTATCTCAGCGCTATACCTAGTAGACAGACGGGGGCACAGAACAGGAGATTAGGAGGGTTTGGGAAAAAGAAGGGTTTTGAGTGATTTTCTGAAACGAAGATGGTTAGATTCCGTTCTAAGTTTCAGAGGCAGCGCATTCCACTGCTTGGCTGTGTGCACCGAGAATCGGCGTCCTCCTGCCCGGGCTTTCTTCACTCTCGGTACCACTAAGAAGTTTCCGTGGTCCGATCTGAGCGCTCTGGCCGGTCTATAGGGGGTGATGCAGTTTTTGAGGATTGGAGGACCTTCTTCGTGAAGCGTTTTGTGGGCCAGGCAGAGAGCCTTGAACACCACCCTCTCCCTGACCGGCAGCCAGTGCAGCTTCATCAAGGCGGGTTTCGCGGATGTTCCGGCTGGGGTGCCCGTGAGCATCCGGGCAGCAGCGTTCTGAATTTTCTGCAGAGTGTAAAAGGTTGCTTCCGGGGCTCCCAAGTAAATGGCATTACAATAGTCCAGCCTGGACACAATCAGGCCCTGGATCAACAATTTCCGGGAGTTAAAAGGTAGCAGGGGGAGAACTTTCCTACAAGACCTGAGAAGGCCGAAGCAAACACCGGCCGTCTTCTTTGCCTGAGTCCTAAAGGTGAGATCTTTCTCCAGCCATACCCCTAGGCTCTTCACCTCATCTTTGGGGGAAGGTGGTTCACCGAGGCAGGCAGGCCAGGTGTTTGAGGGAAGGGAGATCTCTCTGTGCCCCAGGAGTAGGATCTCCGTTTTTGACCCATTGAGCTTTAGGGCAGAATCATTCATCCACTGATGAATTTTGGAGAGGCAGCCATGGAGGTCCGAGGGGTCTTGCTTGGGGTGGGAGAGCGTTACCACCAGCTGTGTGTCATCAGCATAACTGATGGTGGTTACTCCAAATGGAGTGACCACTTCCTCCAGTGTGGCCATATACACGTTAAATAACGTGGGGCTAAGTGACGAGCCCTGGGGCACGCCACACCGGAGAGGGATGGTAGGAGAGCGGCTGTCACTTTCCCAGACTTGGAAGGAACGTTGGTCGAGAAATGACACAAGCCACTCCAGAGCTTTGTCCTTCACTCCAACATTCCCCAGGCGTTGGATAAGGACCTGGTGGCTGACAGTGTCGAAAGCCGCACTGAGGTCTAGGAGGATCACTGCCACTGATCCTCCCGTGTCCAGAATGTCTCTGGCCTTCTCCACTGCTGCCAGGAGTGCGGTGTCAGTGCCTTGGCCTGGTCTGAAGCCGGTTTGAGAGCTCTTGAGCAGATGGTTGGTTTCCAAGAACTCAGACAGTTTTTTGTTGACCAGTTTCTCCGCGACCTTGCCCGCCCATGGGAGGAGGGAGATGGGTCTATAATTAGATAGATCTGCTGGATCTAGGGAAGGTTTCTTGAGGAGGCCCTTAACGACCGCCGCTTTCCAGCTCGGCGGTACTTCTCCTTGAAGTAAGGAGGAATTAATCAATGCGGTCAGCGGGGGCACTATGGTATGGCTGATTTTTTTTAAGAACCGTATAGGCACCGGGTCGCTAGGGGCGCCACTCTTGATGGATGCAAGTGTGGTGGCTACTTCCTCCCTGGTGACCGGTCCGAATGAAGGCAGGTGAGGGGAGGATGGTTTCCGGGGGTTCGGGGGGAAAGAGCCGTTTTCCCCTTCATTAAAAGCGGCAGCGGTCGCAGGGAGGGAGGCGAGAATCTTTTTGATTTTTTCATCAAAGAATGAAGCTAGGTTGATACATTTGTCCTCCGCTTCTTTGGGGCTCAGATGTTTCTCAGGGGGGTCAGGGACCTGAAGGAGCTCTTTAAGAATAAGGAAAGTTTCCCTGGAGGAGCAGCAAGAATTTTTTATTTTTTCATCATAAAAGACGCTTTTGGTCCTGCGAAGTGCCATTTTATATGTTCTCATGGCTACCTGGAATGATTCTTTTTTATTCGCAGACTTGTCCTTCCTCCATAACCGTTCTGACTTTTTGCATTCCTTTCGCAGGGCATTTAGTGCAGGGGTATACCAAGGGGCGGGGTTGATCTTCTTGGCATGTTTAAGCGTGCTCGTTTGGGGGATAAGATCGTCTAAGGAATGGGTAAGCCAGTCGTTAAATTCTCTATCCGCCGTTTTAGGGTCCATAGAGGGGAGGGGAGTGGAATCTCTCAGCTTAGCTTCCCATATCTCGGGTACCAGCTTGTGCCAGCGGCGCGCAAGGGTCCTGGCTTTAGGTGTTTGCGTCGGAGTGGATTTGAGACGCCAGTGCATGGGGATCAAAAAGTGATCAGTCCATGGGTAAGGAATAGGTGTCTCGGTTTTAAAGTTATTGAGATTCGTGAAAATCGGATCCAGAAGCTGGCCTTTTTCGTGTGTAGCTTGTGCATTCATAAGATGCAGGTCAACTGAGGAGAGGTCTGTCAATATGTTGGCTGCCGGGTGATCCGTGGGGTCAAGGAAATGGATATTGAGATCTCCAAGGAGAAGGAAGTTGGAGGCAATGGATGCCTTTAGTGTCACGTGATCCATCAGAGAACTGGGGAATTCCCCAAGTGGACCTGGCGGTCGGTAAACTAACAGTCCGGGAAGGGAGACTGTAGGCGAAATTTGTAAGGTGAAGTCGCAGCTCTCACAGTCTTTGATATTGGCAGATTGAATCCTACAGGTGAGATGGTCCTTGTATAGGATGGCTAGGCCTCCGCCTCTGCCGACCGGTCTATTTGCGAGACGTATTTGGTATCCGGGGGGGACGGCGTTGACTATATCGAAGTCGCTGTGCGGCGTAAGCCATGTTTCTGTAAGAAACAATATATCCAGCAGAAGATTTTGAGCGAGGAGGTTTATTTCATGGGCGTGTCTAACTAGGGACCTGCAGTTAAGAAGTCCGAGCCGGAGGGTTTGTTGGTGTGCCAGATCCTCCGGTGGGTTGCATAGGGTACAGCCCAGAAATGGGGTATCTTCCCTGAGGATATATGAGCAATTGGGGTGTTTGCTCGGGTTCAAAGCACGGAGCCTATCCTGCGAGTAAGATATACGGTCTTGGGAATCGGGCATGGTGTCTGGGCCTAGGGCCGTCTGGGCCCGGACGGGCCCAGACGGGCTTGCCTTAGGCGCGCCTTCGGCGCGCAGACGGCGCGCCCGCTGCGCGTCCGGTGGAGGCACATGTGTTTATGGGGATTTCGGAGGGAGTGGCCTCAGCAAGGAGGCGTGTCCTACACCGGGAATCCCTCTCCCGCGTCAGCGCTGACCTCGGCTGGGCGGGGGGGTCAGGTCTGATAAAATGCCTAAGTGTAGCAGCGTTTTTCAAGTAAGCAGGATTAAAAACACAGTATACACAGGTAATAACAGAAAATTCTAAAGTTAAAAACCTCCCGGCTGTGCCTCAGGAGTCTACCAAGTATTATGGCGCGGCTCGAATTCAGCGCGTCTAAATACTGGAAGGGGGCGTGGCTTAGCTCAAGGGGCGTGGCTCCACGGCGGGCGGGAACTGTGCCTGCACCGGGAATCCCTCTCCCGCGTCAGCGCTGACCTCGGCTGGGCGGGGGGGTCAGGTCTGATAAAATGCCTAAGTGTAGCAGCGTTTTTCAAGTAAGCAGGATTAAAAACACAGTATACACAGGTAATAACAGAAAATTCTAAAGTTAAAAACCTCCCGGCTGTGCCTCAGGAGTCTACCAAGTATTATGGCGCGGCTCGAATTCAGCGCGTCTAAATACTGGAAGGGGGCGTGGCTTAGCTCAAGGGGCGTGGCTCCACGGCGGGCGGGAACTGTGCCTGCACCGGGAATCCCTCTCCCGCGTCAGCGCTGACCTCGGCTGGGCGGGGGGGTCAGGTCTGATAAAATGCCTAAGTGTAGCAGCGTTTTTCAAGTAAGCAGGATTAAAAACACAGTATACACAGGTAATAACAGAAAATTCTAAAGTTAAAAACCTCCCGGCTGTGCCTCAGGAGTCTACCAAGTATTATGGCGCGGCTCGAATTCAGCGCGTCTAAATACTGGAAGGGGGCGTGGCTTAGCTCAAGGGGCGTGGCTCCACGGCGGGCGGGAACTGTGCCTGCACCGGGAATCCCTCTCCCGCGTCAGCGCTGACCTCGGCTGGGCGGGGGGGTCAGGTCTGATAAAATGCCTAAGTGTAGCAGCGTTTTTCAAGTAAGCAGGATTAAAAACACAGTATACACAGGTAATAACAGAAAATTCTAAAGTTAAAAACCTCCCGGCTGTGCCTCAGGAGTCTACCAAGTATTATGGCGCGGCTCGAATTCAGCGCGTCTAAATACTGGAAGGGGGCGTGGCTTAGCTCAAGGGGCGTGGCTCCACGGCGGGCGGGAACTGTGCCTGCACCGGGAATCCCTCTCCCGCGTCAGCGCTGACCTCGGCTGGGCGGGGGGGTCAGGTCTGATAAAATGCCTAAGTGTAGCAGCGTTTTTCAAGTAAGCAGGATTAAAAACACAGTATACACAGGTAATAACAGAAAATTCTAAAGTTAAAAACCTCCCGGCTGTGCCTCAGGAGTCTACCAAGTATTATGGCGCGGCTCGAATTCAGCGCGTCTAAATACTGGAAGGGGGCGTGGCTTAGCTCAAGGGGCGTGGCTCCACGGCGGGCGGGAACTGTGCCTGCACCGGGAATCCCTCTCCCGCGTCAGCGCTGACCTCGGCTGGGCGGGGGGGTCAGGTCTGATAAAATGCCTAAGTGTAGCAGCGTTTTTCAAGTAAGCAGGATTAAAAACACAGTATACACAGGTAATAACAGAAAATTCTAAAGTTAAAAACCTCCCGGCTGTGCCTCAGGAGTCTACCAAGTATTCTTTATAATTATAGCAGAGAAGACTAAGTAAATCAATAAATATAACAGAGGAGCCTATCTTTATCTATAACTATAGTAGAGGGACAGTAAATAATTATCAGAAAACGTTTTTACAAATTAACTTAAAGTGCCCCTTACAAATTATCAACTTACTTTACAGAGAGGTGAAGAAGCTAAAATGCGAAAATCCTTTCAAGATGTACTTCAGGTAGTTGTAGTCAAAATGGCCGTGTTTCCCTCTCATTTTTCATTTATATTCATGTACATAACCAATGAAATGGCAGGAAAAAAAGTAGAAAATGAAAATAACATTTTAATTGGTTGTAAATTCTAACACTTCAGATGTGTTTTTGTGAAGTAATTTACCTCAGGGTATTTAGAGAGGTCTACAGGCTAAATGGCTCAATGGAATTCCATCAAATTTGGGAAAATGGTAGGGATTGGTATGTAGTATGAGCTATTCTATATTTGGTGAAAGTGTCTCCAGTGGTTTTTATGTAAATTAACTTCTAACATTTATTTAGAGCGCTTCCCGGTGCGGGTCCCGGTACGCGTACCAGAAGCGCAACGGGAGTCCTCCATTTTGTGTTTTGGTAGAATTGAGACACAAGATGGAGGATAAACAACGTTGGGAATGGGTATAAGGGGGCACGGTAGACACCCCCTGACCCCCTAGGTTTGATGTGGGGGCCATAAAAGGGTCCCGTGGGACCAAATTTTTTTATTTTTTTTTCGATTTTCGCGGGGGGAGCGCCCGGTACGCGCACCGGGGAGCGTACCGGGGAGCGTACTATGGTGAAAAATAGTGAAAAAAAGTTAAAAAAAGATAATCATTTGGAGTGATCAGAGATAGGGTAGCCCTGAAAAGGGCTTTTTTGGTTCTGTGGCTGATTTAGGTACCTACAAGTAGGTACCAATGCACAGTCTTAAATTCAGGAGGAATATTCTATTCCCCTCATCAGAAAAGTGCACACCATCTTCTCTGTAAATATCTTGCATGTTGTAACGCAAGTTGTTGTTGTATATTGAACCCATTCCATAGTCTCTCATGTAAGCAGAAACAGATTTATTCACATCTTTCCGTGCTTTCTCAAATTGTGGACAAAATTGATTGGACCACTTCCATTTCTGTCTTTGGCATATATTGGAATATACCAAGGCAGTTTGTGGAAAAAGTGCCATCAAATGATCAAAGGTGTCCTTTAAAAGCATTTCCAGGCTGTTCTGCTTGGGTTTTCAGATTAGATAGAACCAGCTCACCAGAGCCTCTCCAGCCCAGCCAGAACCTTACTCTCTCCCCTCCCTAGGACCTATTCACATTAGGTATCTACCCCCTAAGGACAGGGAATTCCTAAGATACATACCCGGTACCTCCTATAATACTAGCAACCAATGATCTCGCGGTCCCAGTCGAACCCAGTCAACCTACCCAACCGGCAGCATTAGAAACACAATGATCTTGCGGTCCCAGTCGAACCCAGTCAACCTACCCAACCGGCAGCATTAGAAACACGATGATCTCGCGGTCCCAGTCGAACCCAGTCAACCTACCCACTCGGCAGCAGTAGAATCAATGATCTCGCGGTCCCAGTCGAACCCAGTCAACCTACCCAACCGGCAGCATTAGAACCAATGATCTCGCGGTCCCAATCGAACCCAGTCAGCCTACCCAATCGGCAGCAGTAGAATCAATGATCTCGCGGTCCCAGTCGAACCCAGTCAACCTACCCAACCGGCAGCATTAGAACCAATGATCTCGCGGTCCCAGTCGAACCCAGTCAACCTACCCACTCGGCAGCAGTAGAATCAATGATCTCACGGTCCCAGTCGAACCCAGTCAACCTACCCAACTGGCAGCATTAGAATCAATGATCTCGCGGTCCCAGTCGAACCCAGTCAACCTACCCACTCGGCAGCAGTAGACTCAATGATCTCGCGGTCCCAGTCGAACCCAGTCAACCTACCCAACCAGCAGCTTATCCTATGATTACCATTACATAAAGGGATCGATCTCACTATTCATCAGGGGTATAGTACTACATTATTTTGGATCACACAATGGTTGCCAAATTAGGTGATGTACCACCTATCCTTCAATCCAAGAGCTCCTCTCTCCCTTATTCAGTTACCACTTACCTGACCAGGATTAGCATCTGTTCACATAGTAGCATCTGACTAGAAGAATAGGTTATCTTTTCATGCAAGAATAAGGAGCACACTATGCAAAGGTTATTATCAAATGTAAGCCCTCCTCTCCCCCTTGTTCAGACCCACATGGACGGGAGATGCATCCGTTCACCTGCACCTGACTAGAAGAAAGGTTAGCCCCACTAGGGACAATAACGTCTACACACTGGTTCACTAAGTACTTTATTTCTCATCGTTACACATAAACACATAATACCACATTACAACACATAGCCTGCAAAGGAAAGTAAAAGATTAGGCTGTACACTCTAATAAGAAAGGGTCGACATCACCTTATTAATATGGAGTCCACAGTCAGCAGTCATCTAGGTTCCCTTCTCGTCTGGGCTTTTAGTTCGTCTTGAAGTCACACCTCTGCAATCACGGGTACACGGCGGCACCGCTATGCACTGTTCCCTTCACTCCTCTCTAAGCCCCTGGGACCTTCCTCTCATCAAATACTCTCCTTTCCTTGCTGGTCTGCTAGGAGAGTGTATGTCTCTCGATTCTTCTCCGCCTTTGGACTGGCGTCTGTCTTCCCTGGAATAAGTGATAGGTTTTCTATTGACGGCCAGATATCGCCTGCAAAAACTAACTCCGCAACTATCTCGGGCTTTCACTAATATAGAGGCGTGTTTCTTCATGGAAAATTCCAGCCAGTAACCTGCCGCCCACCAAATTCTTGTACCTCCCCGTACCAAGGACACGTTCCCAGCCGGCCGGCCTGATGTTGTGTCTTCAGTATGAAGAAAAATACAATCCTTCGACAAGGGCCGGCCTGAACCGGTTCTCTCCAAGCGAACAACACCTCGTAACTAAAACATTACACTTGACCTAGAAGCATCCCAAGCTGCCGGGGCAGAAAGAAAGATGGAGTCTCTCCCGTTTGAGGCCTACCAGGCCCGAATTCAGCATAACTCCATGGAAAGTATACTAATACCTTAACTAAAGGGCGAATTATCCCTAAGACTAACGAATCTATCCCCTAGCCTATATATATAAGCCCTAATCTAGGGAATAGGATACAGAATCATGTCAAAATGCCTTGTAAATAGGCTCTATCCACTATTCTAACCCATGTACCGGAATGATAAGAGACTGAAGTCACCATCAATCACCTTTCCTCCAAAAAGGGCCGGGAAAATCGAGCAGAACATTTCACCCTTGACTTCAGTCTATTATACATTTATCAAACGGAACTACCATCCGTGGAGGAATAATAGGAAACAAAACTAACTGATCTACGTCTAGTACCGGGGCTGCAGTATTGAAGTAGGGAAGGAATACACTGAATAAAGCAACAGAAAGCAATCAAAATGCTAATAGTAATCAGAATACCCCCTAAAATTTGACGCAACATATGTAAATCAGGTAGCCAATTAAAGAGCCAGTCAAACCAGCCCTGGTCAATGTGTTTTCTAACTTCTTCTGTCAGGTCATGAAGTTTATCTATGTGAGCCTGAATGGATTTCGTATGATCAGATAGGTTAAAACAGCAAAGACCCTCAAAATCGGAACAGTCATGTCCATGTTTAAGCAAAAGGTAATCAATAGCCGCCCGGTTCTGCAAGATAGCTCTATGTTCACCCTGGGCGTCTAGTAGTATGTCAGACAAAATCGTAGAAGTATGATTAATGGATTTCACCATCCAGCAGGCCATTTTCTCGATAGACTTGGCATTATAGACCGCCAAAGCAGGAACACCAATAATTGAAAAGGCTAAGCTAAGGTATTCAGATTTGGAATATAAATGCATAGACGAATCACAGTCCTCTTGTAGCATTACAGCCTCTCGGATCACACGGGAATTAGCATGGGGATGTGAGGAAAACATCAACAAACTCAGTCTAGTAATGGCACAAGGGCCTCCGGAAATGTTCGCGGGAATATATGGCCAGGATGTATTACCACAAGAAAAAAGCCAACCAGAGGGTAGCAACATTGTACGGTAATGACTAGGAGTCACTACTAAACTCTTACAAGTCATATTATTTTGAACAGAAGTGCATGATTTCGGTGACCTCCGGAAGCAAAGAGTCCTTTCATGAGCCGTGAACGATGTAGCGCCTTTCAGTTTTAAACGTACACACTCAGAAATAGCATTGGGATCACAAGTAAGAAAGAAGCATAAATCACCCTGCGTAATATTATAAGTTATTATCTGGGACTGGATCAAGGGTGTTGAATCAGACACCTCAGTACATAAAGGGCAGTATTCATGTGTAGCAACATTTCCCAAAAGGACATTAGGACGGGCATTCGATACATTGAAAATATGGGCCAAAGTCTCCAATGAAGCAGGGACAGCAACTAAACAAGTCGCTAGAATGTCAGTCACCGACCGCATCGGCGTTAAGCAAAAATGAGGGGCATTGGTCACCCGCTTGGCCAAAGTGGTCCAAAAGTTTGATGATGAATCCCACGCAGCAAAGGAACGCGGCATCCGGGTTCTCAAATCAGCCCGGGTCGATGGGTTCCCGCCTCTCCCGTCGTAGCAGTCCAAAAGGAGTCCAACGCCGACACATCCTGCAGCAACAGTCCAGAGAATGATCTGAAAGAGGATCAAAAATAGGCATTATTCATTCTCGTAGATAACATTTGTCAGCTGGGACAGCTTCCCAGCTATCTTTCCCTGGTCTCATAACAAGAATGGTGTTGTCATGACCGGTAGCAATGACTTCAGCCTGTTCAGGGGGATTCTTAGGCGATTGCACCCAAACTCTAGCTCCAGGATTATCTGTAGAGCCGAAACCTTTTTGTCCTCGTACAGTTAGCAACGTTGGGGCAGCGCCTTTTGTGATCTCACCACTGAAAACAGGCATTATCAACAATTGAGCAATCCGGTCAGTTTTATGAATCGGTACATCAATCTCACTGCTATTCAGCAGGAGCACCTTAATCTCTCCCTGATAGTCACTGTCAATGACTCCTCCAAGTACCTGAATGCCCTTTACAGCTAGCCCCGATCTGGGGGCGATTAATCCAAAATTTCCAGTGGGTATACAAACACCAACACCGGTTTCAATGATGACTCGATCTTTACTCTTTATTATAGTATCATTCATGGCATGCAAGTCTAAACCTGCCGACCCCGGGGTCGCTCTACATGGAGCCAATGCTCCAGGGGTAATTTCCCAGTATGTCACAGGGTCATTAACTTGATTGGGCTTCGCATTGACATTTGGAGGAAACAAACGCATCAATGGAGATTCAGCATTTAGAAAGGGACGATTATTCAAAATTAACAGCGCCTGGAACAAATAATCCCTCCAATTCTTATATCTGTCGTCAGTCAATTTACGCAGTTGATTTTTCAACAAGCCATTCAATCTTTCTATCAGGCCCGAGGCCTGAGGATAATACGGTATATGAAACACCCATTCAATATTATTCTCCACACAAAATTCCTGCACCAATCTTCCACGAAAATGGGATGCATTATCAGATTGAATTTGGAAGGGGACACCATAATAGAGCATAATCAATTCCAATGTTTTGATTGTATTCACTTGGGTAGCTTGTTTACAGGGGAGGTCCACTAACAGGCCACTGTATGTGTCCACAATGGTGCAAATGTATTGACAGTTTTTACTCATTGGAAGCGGACCAATATAATCAATTTGCCAAATTTGAGCGGGCAGCTTCCCGCGATGTAAATGGCCTTTAACAATCTGAGGCACTTTTTTCTGCCTAGCATGCTGACAAATGGGACAATGCAAAATAATGTCTTTAATTAAATCTAAAGGAATATAAATTCCTCGATCAGCAGCCCACCTGCTAGTGGCTTTCTCTCCATAATGTCCTGCCTTCTGGTGGGCCCATTTCGCCAATCCTTCCATATCAGAATCCTGCATGTCCACCATTGCCTCAGCAATTTTAGATTGTTCATCTGCAATATTATGAAAAAATTTGTCAAGGGAATCTATTGGGGTATGAGCATCCACGTGAAAGATTGTAACAGTACTCTGCGGGAGCATGTCCCAAATCTCTTGCCATAATTCTTTCCCCCATAGTTCTTTTGAATGTAATTCCCAATTATGGGAATGCCAAGTCGGTAACCAGACTGCCAATCCATTGGCAGTAGACCAAGAATCAGTAAAAATATGACATGTGCCAGGTAACTCTTGCTTCAGAACTTGATAAACAGCATAAAGCTCAGCAAATTGGCTGCTCTTTCCCTCACCAGTTGTACTCAGCAACCTTTGTGTGATCGGATTATAGGACACTGCTTTCCAATGTCTTTTTGTCCCTATGAACCTTGCTGAACCATCAGTAAACCAAACGTGGTTTCTGTCTTCCAGGGACAAATCATCAAATGGCCTTCCCCACTTGACAGGGGATTCCTGTACTAAAGGTACGGAGCATTCACTCTCTGTCTCAACCAATGGTGCCCGCTCCACCTGCTCATGCAAAGATGCAACTCCTTTTGGTCCCACACGTGCCCTGTCCTGTATGTACCACTTCCATTTAATCGCACTCGCCTCCTGAGCATGTCCGATTCTGTGAGTTTTCGGCGAACTCAAAACCCAGTGCATGATAGGAATTTCAGGTCGCAGAACCACATCATGTCCCAAAGTCAATTGCTCGGTATCCACCAGAGCCCAATAACATGCAAGCAACTGTTTCTCAAAAGGTGTATAACGCTCACCGGCATCAGGTAACTTTTTAGTCCAAAAACCTAACGGTACTTTACTTCTGCCTTGTTTCTGCCAAAAACTCCAATTTGCATAAAGGCCTTGTACAGACACATTCAAGTCCACATCACCATCACACACAGGCCATAAATCTAAGGCATACTGGATCGCTTCTTTTGCCAAACTAAACGCATCTTGCTGTGGTTTACCCCATTCAAACGCATTCTTTTTACGAGTGACTCGATACAAGGGGGCCAATATTTGACTCAAATGAGGAATATGCTGGCGCCAAAAACCAAATAAGCCGATGAAGCTTTGGGCTTCTTTCCTATTCCTCGGAACTGCAAAGTCAAGAATCTTTTGTTTTACTTGTGGGATTACCTCTCTGTGACCTTCATGCCATATAATACCCAGAAATTTTACAGTCTGGGATGGACCTTGTAATTTATCCGGGTTGATTTCCCAACCTTTTTCACGTAAACATTCAAGAATTTTGTCTAATTGGGTCTGAACTTCATCTTGTGTTTCACCTTGAATCAGAATATCATCAATATAATGACATATTTGAATTTTCGAATGTAAAGGTACCTCAGCCAAATGCTCTGCCACCAGCCGGTGACATATCGTGGGACTATGCACGTAGCCCTGGGGAAGACTTCTAAACGTCATTTGACGTCCGTTCCATATAAAACTGAATTGATCCTGGCATTCAGGGGCAATCGGGATTGAAAAGAAAGCATTAGCAATATCAATGGATGCATACCATGTACCTGGATGCTTTTGAATTCTTTCAATTAAGGTAACAATATCCGGTACTGTGACAGTTAAAGGGGGCGTATGTTTATTCAATTCTCGATAATCAACAGTCATGCGCCAAGAGTTATCACTCTTACGCACTGGCCAAACAGGATTATTCCAAGCAGAGGTAACCGGAGTTATAACCCCTGCATCCACCAAATCCTGAATAGTGGTACTAATTTCTTCATGGCCACCTGGGATACGATACTGCTTCTGGCAAACCACTTTTGTCGCCTGAGGAATCTTTACGGGGGGCATTCTCAAACGACCAACCCGTACGGGTCTGGATGATATGTAATGTTTGGTTCCAAATTGATAACATCCATCATCCAAATGTAAAGTCATTCCTTTCAAAATGTCAATTCCAATGATGTACTCTACAAGGGGCACGACCAATACAGAATATTCATTTCTAGGAATCCTGCCTATTCTCATTTCAATCGTAGTTTGTACTGCGGGAGTTTCCTTCCCACCCAAACCAGTAATGGTAAAAAATTGGCCTTTAAATTTCTTCGATTTTCCATGAATAAGGGTGGCCTCCGCTCCTGTATCTACTAATGCTCGGGCCCTTTGAATATTACGATGTCTACAAAAAATTTCAATATCGACATAGGGTCTATTAACTCGATGAGCCCATCTGTGTACGGGAGCTTGACCTACTTCCTAGTCATTTTTACTGCGTTCTGTCAGCCAGGACAAATCAGGATAGAGATTCTCACGTTTCTCAGGTATCAATATATCGTGTTCATATCCATCTCCCTTACGAAATGGATTCCTATCCTCCGTATTGTATTGTGAATTTCGATCGGAAAATCTGTGTCGATCCTCCCTCCTCCTCAACTCAGGGGACTGATCCCTTTCATCTCTGCGTCGGTTGTTACCGTACTCATCTCTCCCCCTCTCTCTCTCCCCCTCTCTCTCTCTCTCTCTCCCCCAACGAGGGGACACATCACGCTCAAGCCGTCGATCGTCACGACGATCAGAACGCACACGGCGGTTGTCATCACCGCTGTCATCAGAGCATTCACAATCACACTCAGTCGTTCGCACACGCCGGGCACCCTCCTTCCTGTCCAAACCGCGCTTGCGAAACAATTCCCACAACCGAGAGGTAGTTTCACCATCAATGTCCTCCCTTCTCACACCATCAGCCAAAAGTGCCATAAACATGTCACGTCTAGAAATCCTATTGTCACCAGGAGTACGAGTGTCAGACCCAGACTGTCGTTCAGGCTTAAACCACTCACCCAGCTCACCGAGCTGGCGTACAGATTCCAGCACCATAGATAATGCATTACCAGTCTGGTTGATCAATAAGGTCATCATGACCTGCTTATACGCAACCGGGGAAGAACGAATAATACGATTCCGCACAGAAGACGTTAACAACCCATCAAGCAATCTGTCAGCAGTACTCAGAAAAATCGCAGTTTTCATCACCTCCTCTTTGAGACGCTGTGCAGCATCGCGCAAAGTATACCACGGCTTGTCATTCACAGGCCAGTCAGATTCAGTAGGGTACTTTTGATTACACCCCTCAGTCGCCAACTGAAGCAAACTGATTTGACCACCACCATTATAATTACGAAAATGGTCTTGTACAGTAGAATCCGAACTCAAAGAACAGAATTTCAAAGAATCGCCAGCATCCAACATAATGCCAGCAGCGCCCAGTTCATAAAGGCGCACCATCCACGTAAGCAAGGTCTCACCAGCGCGCTGTCGAAATCGCTGCAAAATATCACTAATTTCCTGTTGAGTAAAATCCTCCAAAGAATCTAAAGGAATACCGTTCGGATTACCGGGAGCCTGCTGCAACTTCCTACGAAAAACAGGATGTGCAGAGACCGCAGGAAGGGCACCAGAAGGAGCCCGATCAGTAAATTTAAGGGAACAATCCGTATGAGAAGTAGCAACCGAATGCAAAGAGCGATCGCAGTCGCGGGAATCAACATCCGTAGCACAAGAAGCAGAGTTAAAAACCTGTCCGGAGCGAGAAGACCCGCGAACCTTAGGCTCCTCATCCGAGGAAAGGGAATCACTCGAATTCCAGATATTACCATCCCACTCATCAGGATTCCAATCCAGTCCGGCTTTCGCCACGACCAGTCGCACTTTCCGCTTAGAAACACGACCCCGACGATGCTTGTATTTATAACGCGCAATCCGCACAGCCGCCCTTTCGGCGACAGTCTGGTACGTCTCAAGCTTATCGGCAAGCAATTTATTTTGACAACGCAACAAAGTATGAGCATTCTGAATTTCAACAAACTTCCGTTCCATTTCCACATGCTCCCGCCACAATTTCAACAACCTCTCATGTACAAGCCTGTACGCAGACAAAACAATCCAACCTCTGCGACCTAAAATAGGAAGCTCATCACCCTTCGCTACTGGCGCCTTCTGCAAACAGGAAATCACATCAGCCGGCTCCGCCAGCTCCAGACAAGAATTCCAATTTTCACTCAAACCAGTAGAATCAGCCCACTCGCGAGCCAAGGCCTCATAAGGCGTTGAATCCCAGCCGGGAATATCAACAGGCAACTTAAAAACAGATTTCGACTTTCTCAAAAACATCCTGAGAAAAGAAAACTATACACACAGAATAGAAAACGAAACGACAAACGCAAGCACGTATACACCGAGGACAAATAAAAGGACAACAACGCACACAGGTTTCGTAAACGGTTCGTGACGCCAAATGTTCTGCTTGGGTTTTCAGATTAGATAGAACCAGCTCACCAGAGCCTCTCCAGCCCAGCCAGAACCTTACTCTCTCCCCTCCCTAGGACCTATTCACATTAGGTATCTACCCCCTAAGGACAGGGAATTCCTAAGATACATACCCGGTACCTCCTATAATACTAGCAACCAATGATCTCGCGGTCCCAGTCGAACCCAGTCAACCTACCCAACCGGCAGCATTAGAAACACAATGATCTCGCGGTCCCAGTCGAACCCAGTCAACCTACCCAACCGGCAGCATTAGAAACACGATGATCTCGCGGTCCCAGTCGAACCCAGTCAACCTACCCACTCGGCAGCAGTAGAATCAATGATCTCGCGGTCCCAGTCGAACCCAGTCAACCTACCCAACCGGCAGCATTAGAACCAATGATCTCGCGGTCCCAGTCGAACCCAGTCAGCCTACCCACTCGGCAGCAGTAGAATCAATGATCTCGCGGTCCCAGTCGAACCCAGTCAACCTACCCAACCGGCAGCATTAGAACCAATGATCTCGCGGTCCCAGTCGAACCCAGTCAACCTACCCACTCGGCAGCAGTAGAATCAATGATCTCGCGGTCCCAGTCGAACCCAGTCAACCTACCCAACCGGCAGCATTAGAATCAATGATCTCGCGGTCCCAGTCGAACCCAGTCAACCTACCCACTCGGCAGCAGTAGACTCAATGATCTCGCGATCCCAGTCGAACCCAGTCAACCTACCCAACCGGCAGCTTATCCTATGATTACCATTACATAAAGGGATCGATCTCACTATTCATCAGGGGTATAGTACTACATTATTTTGGATCACACAATGGTTGCCAAATTAGGTGATGTACCACCTATCCTTCAATCCAAGAGCTCCTCTCTCCCTTATTCAGTTACCACTTACCTGACCAGGATTAGCATCTGTTCACATAGTAGCATCTGACTAGAAGAATAGGTTATCTTTTCATGCAAGAATAAGGAGCACACTATGCAAAGGTTATTATCAAATGTAAGCCCTCCTCTCCCCCTTGTTCAGACCCACATGGACGGGAGATGCATCCGTTCACCTGCACCTGACTAGAAGAAAGGTTAGCCCCACTAGGGACAATAACGTCTACACACTGGTTCACTAAGTACTTTATTTCTCATCGTTACACATAAACACATAATACCACATTACAACACATAGCCTGCAAAGGAAAGTAAAAGATTAGGCTGTACACTCTAATAAGAAAGGGTCGACATCACCTTATTAATATGGAGTCCACAGTCAGCAGTCATCTAGGTTCCCTTCTCGTCTGGGCTTTTAGTTCGTCTTGAAGTCACACCTCTGCAATCACGGGTACACGGCGGCACCGCTATGCACTGTTCCCTTCACTCCTCTCTAAGCCCCTGGGACCTTCCTCTCATCAAATACTCTCCTTTCCTTGCTGGTCTGCTAGGAGAGTGTATGTCTCTCGATTCTTCTCCGCCTTTGGACTGGCGTCTGTCTTCCCTGGAATAAGTGATAGGTTTTCTATTGACGGCCAGATATCGCCTGCAAAAACTAACTCCGCAACTATCTCGGGCTTTCACTAATATAGAGGCGTGTTTCTTCACGGAAAATTCCAGCCAGTAACCTGCCGCCCACCAAATTCTTGTACCTCCCCGTACCAAGGACACGTTCCCAGCCGGCCGGCCTGATGTTGTGTCTTCAGTATGAAGAAAAATACAATCCTTCGACAAGGGCCGGCCTGAACCGGTTCTCTCCAAGCGAACAACACCTCGTAACTAAAACATTACACTTGACCTAGAAGCATCCCAAGCTGCCGGGGCAGAAAGAAAGATGGAGTCTCTCCCGTTTGAGGCCTACCAGGCCCGAATTCAGCATAACTCCATGGAAAGTATACTAATACCTTAACTAAAGGGCGAATTATCCCTAAGACTAACGAATCTATCCCCTAGCCTATATATATAAGCCCTAATCTAGGGAATAGGATACAGAATCATGTCAAAATGCCTTGTAAATAGGCTCTATCCACTATTCTAACCCATGTACCGGAATGATAAGAGACTGAAGTCACCATCAATCACCTTTCCTCCAAAAAGGGCTGGGAAAATCGAGCAGAACACAGGCCTACCCCAGTCAAAGTGCCCAAGTCATTTCCTCCACAGTGCACAATTAACAGGTCAGGGTGTGGCAAATGCAAAAAGGTTTTCACCAATGGAATCAATTGGTGACATTTTAATCCTCTGTGACTAATCCATTTTATGTTCACATTTGATAAATCAAGGTTTTGTAAATTTCTGGTAGCTGCATACCTTTGAGCCCAGTGGATATAGCTATGTCCAATAACCCAGACAGAATACATGGTCAGAGGAGATTCTGGTGCAGTTAGATGAAGTGTGGAAAAGAAATGGCAGTTGGAACAATAGAAGTTTGCAAAAAAAACCTGTGGAGTTTCAGTGCTTTTGAATTACAAGCAATGATTGGTAGAATGAGATAGGTGAAAACTGAAAGTTAGGGTGCATGGTTGTGTTCTGTGTAAGAAGTAATTTGAATGGTTAAAAAAAAGTTATTTAACGAAACCTTACACCAGATAGGCTGGTGTATTTGCAGGTCATACATCCTTGCAGAAGTGATTTGCAACATTGTAGAATAAACTTTTAACCCTGGGAGCTCAGTGAGGAGGGAGTTGCTATGGTATCAGGTAGAAAGGGCTGAGGGGGAGGAGGGTGTTGGTTTGAAAATAGAGAGGGAAGAGTTTTAATTGGTTAACAAAAAGGGATATCTGTGTAGAATTAGAGGTTTTCTGTGCCTTTATGGTTTGCAGTGCCTGGAGAACATACCTTTTGCTCTGCTAAAGAAATATTGGTGTGTGTATCTGACACTGTTGTGAATCTCCTAAAGCATTTGTAAAGGTGAGTTATGATTCATTTAATATACATAGAGACTTGTATACTCTATGGAGAAGATTTTGAAGGAAATTGTGGTCTTTACATGTTGCTTTGTGTCATGCTTTTTGATAATGCTTGGTAAAAAGTTTTTACTGCATAGAGTAATTGTATTTTGTAAAATTGTGAATTTTTAGTCGTGACATGGAATGCTTCTACATAGGACCTGTGCTGTGTTTTGTAAATGTGATGTAAAAAAACGATTTTGGAGGGAAAAAAGTTTTTCCATTTTTTAAAAGCAATAAAGAATGTGTGCATGTTTGATAGAAATACATTTGACTGTTTACAATGATGTTACCTGTGTTAACTCAGTGTAGGAAGCATATTAAGTTTGTTTGCATAGAGGAATTGTATTTTGTAAAATTGTGAAGCTTAATGTGCAAGATTTTGCCTCAGTATTATCCCTGCTGTGAGGCAGATGGTTGTAAATATGATCTGTGCTGTGTTTCCTAAATGTGATGTCAAACACGATTTTGGGGAAAATAAATGGACTCTACATATTTGAGTATAATGTGGTGCAAAGGTTTAAAAAATGACGCATACTTGGTCACTTTTTTAATATGGGGGGAAAAGGTACATGTGTGGCCTTTCCTGGGGAGCCTAGGTGGTGAGGATTGTATCTAAGTGTGCAGTGGACTAGGCTTCATGAAGCATAAAAATAGTTTTTACATTTTTTAAAAGGAATAAAGAATGTGTGCATGTTTAATAGAAATACATTTGACTGTTTACAATGATGTTAGCTGTGTTAACTCAGTGTAGGAAGCATATTGAGTTTGTTTGAATAAAGGAATTGTATTTTGTAAAATTGTGAAGCTTAATGTGCAAGATTTTGCCTCAGTATTATCCCTGCTGTGAGGCAGATGGTTGTAAATATGATCTGTGCTGTCTTTCCTAAATGTGATGTCAAAAACGATTTTGGGGAAAATAAATGGACTCTACATATTTGAGTATAATGTGGTGCAAAGGTTTAAAAAATGACGCATACTTGGTCACTTTTTTAATATGGGGAAAAAAGGTACATGTTTGGCCTTTCCTGGGGAGCCTAGGTGGTGAGGATTGTATCTAAGTGTGCAGTGGACTAGGCTTCATGAAGCATAAAAATAGTTTTTACATTTTTTAAAAGGAATAAAGAATGTGTGCGTGTTTAATAGAAATACATTAGACTCTTTATAATGATGTTAGCTGTGTTAACTCAGTGTAGGACGCATATTGAGTTTGTTTGCATAGAGGAATTGTAATTTGTAAAATTGTGAAGCTTAATGTGCAAGATTTTGACTCAGTCTTATCCCTGCTGTGAGGCAGATGGTTGTAAATATGATCTGTGCTGTGTTTCCTAAATGTGATGTGAAAAACGATTTTGGGGAAAATAAATGGATTTTACATTTTTGAGTATAATGTGGCGCAAAGGTTTAAAAAATAACGCATACATGCGTCACTTTTTTAATATGGGGAAAAAAGGTACATGTTTGGGCTTTCCTGGGGAGCCTAGATGGTGAGGATTGTATCTAAGTGTGCAGTGGACTAGGCTTCAAGAAGCATATCCCTGTCTGCATTCTTAGACACAGGTGTCAATTTGACTCTTTAGAATGATGTTAGCTGTGTTTTAAAATAGTGTAGGAAGCATATTGAGTTTGTTTGCATAGAGGAATTGTATTTTGTAAAATTGTGAAGCTCCATGAGAAAGCGTTTGCCTCAGTCTTATTCCTGTTGTGAGGCAGGTGCAAGATTTTGCCTCAGTCTTATCCCTGCTGTGAGGCAGATGATTGTAAATAGGATCTGTGCTGTGTTTCCTAAATGTAATGTTGTTATGATAAATTAAATCAAAACAGAATGCCTGCTAGAGCTGTTCATAATAATCTGGAGTTGGTAGACATTCCCCGTGAATTGATGGATTTAAACACATATGAGTCTATTTTGATTCAATGTGTCCATCCTTTTCAGGCAATTGTTCGCATGGAGCCTAAGATAGGGAAATTGCCTCCTACAGATTTGAAGAGAGGATTAAAGGGAAGAGTTGTTTATTTGCCCCTAGATTTGAAAAAAAATATTGATACAATTGGTATAGAAAAAGTAGAAGAGGAACCTTCAGTTATTCTAGTTAATGGGGTTCCAACAAAGAGTAAAAATGGATGTTAGGAAAGTCAAAAAGGCAACGTTGTATTTAGTCAAAAACAATGAGTATTATAAAGATGTATGTGTTGCAGCAGAGGAAAAAGCTGCAGATGAAGACAGTGATTGTTCAGGCGGCCAAATTGAAAAAGTTAATGTGTCTAGAAGTGAAGAGATATATGAACATTATACTGTTCATCCTTTGCATTCCAAGGAAGTAATGGGGAATGCAATTGAATTGTTTCAAATGAAAGCAGCAAAAGGAAGTCCCATTAGTGTATGGGAAGAAAGTTTGGAAGTCATTGTTTTCCACAGCTATTTCCAACAGGTCGAGGTGGACGATATGACGATCGACCACTTTTAAATTCCAGCATCTGAATATCGAACTGTAAGATTATATGCTGAAGATCCAAGATTTCGACAATGCATTCCCTATTTGTTTCATCTACTGTATGAAAGTGACTTGTCTGCTCTTTCCTATGCAGTAAATCATATACTGAAAAGTGGAGCACATCTGCAAAATGTTTCGGCGAGGGACTTTATGGAGAAAGTGAATCTGCAAGATAATATTTTGGAATCTCATCTAATAAATCTCATGGCATGTCAGCGTGGTACAAATGAGTATTGGTACCGTCGCCATGGGGAATTGAAATGTATGCTGAGAAACTTAGGAACCCATACATGGTTCCTCACTCTTAGCTGTGCCGAGTATGCATGGGAGGACTTACTTCAATTTCTACGAGAGGCCAATGCTAATATACAAAATATAGAATTCAAAACACCTGGAGAACTGTGTTCTTTGGATCCAGTGAATGTATGCAGATATTTCAATCATAGATTTGAAGCTATGATGTCTTTTATTACCAACAAAAAAAATCCTCCCCTTGGAGAGGTTTTGGATTTCTTTTGGAGAAAGGAGTATCAAGCGAGAGGTGCTCCTCATATACATATGTTGTTGTGGATTAAAGATGCACCCAAATTTGGAACAGATTCCGATGAGACAGTGATGAGATTCATTGAAGAGTATTCAACATGTGCTGTTCCGAAAACTACGGAAGAAAACAGTTTAAAGCAACAAGTTTTACGTTTTCAATCCCATCGTTGTGGAAAGTACTGTCGTCGAAAATTCAGAAACAAGGACCAGTGATTTCTAAAGGAAGAGTAAATAATTTGATGTCTTCTCTGCGACATAGTGTGATGAGGAAATCACCAAAAAATACATACAATTTAAAAAGAGACGAAGAGTCCAAGTACATCAACGACTACAACCCAGTGTTTTTGTCCATGTGGAATGCTAACATGGATATTCAGTTAGTTGCTGACAACTCTATTGCTGTGGCTCGATATGTGAAGTCTTACATCACAAAAAAAGAAAAGACAGAACTAAAGGAAATGTGGGAGGACATTTCACATGAAAAGAGTCTAAGCAAGAAATTATACAGTTACAGTCTGAAGATGTTGTCGCATCGAGAAATTGGAGCGTATGAATGTTCTGATCGATTGTCATCAGCAAGTCTCTATGCCAAATCTAGAAGCATCATTTGGATAAGTCTAGGTCTTGCTGCAACACGAAATCGAGTTTTGAAATCTGTACAAGAGATAGAGTATTTGGCGGAGAAAGAACCAGAAAGTACAGATATTTTGAAGACAAACATGTTGGCTACATACTATCCAAATAGAAGTCATCACCTTGAGAACGCTTGTCTCTTTGAAGTTCTGCAGAGATATATTTATAAGAGGAACATCAGAGAAGATATCAATAATGGAATATATGGAGTCATTGGATGTGAAGGATGTCTAGTGAAACAGAAAAAAGGTCATTTGATTAATCATCGCAAATTGAGTTGTGATAATCCAGACAAAAGAGAATTTTATTATTTGGCTCTTTTGCAACTGTTTAAACCATGGCGTGAAGAAGAGGAACTTCTTGGAGATTTTCTCTGTTATGAAGACTCCTTTAATGCAACGAAGGATACCATAGAATGTCCTGTTTTTCCAAATTATCTGCAAATGTTGAATGAAGAAATAGAGCAAGAAGCCACAATTGCTGCAGAGATTGCGAGAGACAGTTCTCAAGGCAGTCAAAGTTCTGCTTCATTGAGTCAGGATCCACTAGGAGGACCAATTATCCAAAATGAAGCTGCTACTGCCATGGATGAGGTGGAAAGAGCTATGGAACAAGCTCAAGATGATGAAGTTAATTCAGAATATTTGGTGAAACAACTAAACCTTGAGCAGAAACAGATATATGACAAAGTAACAGAACAGATTGAACATGGATTCAGTCATGAGAAAAAAAGAGTGCTCATGTACATCATTTAAGCCTGTCCAACTGTACGTGAGTGGAGAAGCGGGAACTGGAAAAAGTTTTCTGATTAAAGCCATTGCAACTTATCTGCAGAAAAGGACTGAATCACCACTGTCTTGTGTTCTTACTGCTCCAACTGGGCTGGCAGCACATAACATTAAAGGGATTACTTTACATCGTTTACTGATGCTGCCAGTGGAGCATGATAACAAATTGGAGTATAACAAGCTATCTGGAGATGCGTGTTCCGAAGAGTCCTGAAGAAAATGAAACTTCTTATCATTGATGAAGTAAGCATGGTGTCAAATATAATGCTTGCTTTTGTGCATTTGAGGATGCAAGAAATTCTTAGAACAGACTATGATGTCTTATTTGGAGGAAAACATATTATTGTTTTTGGAGATCTTCTGCAGTTGACTCCAGTAAAAGGACAACCTGTGTTCAAAATACTCACTCATGAAGATACCAGGAAGTGCTTAGGGAGCATCGGAAACGTTAATATATGGTTAAACTTTAAATATGCAGAACTGCTTCAAAATATGCGGCAGGCAAAGAATGAAGATTATAAAAATATTCTACAAGATGTAAGGATCGGAAAAGTAAGTCAGCATGGGAAAGAAGCTTTACATGGACGATTAATTTCAAATTTGTACCCAAATGAAAACATTCTTCCAGAGAACATTTTTAAGAAAATTAACGAGAAGAAATCTGGCATATGTTTGATGCCAACTCTGAAAGAATGTTCCATGTTCAACAACAAAATGTTACCGTTAGAAAATGAAGAGATAGTGAAACTGGACGCTACAGATAAAATAGAGCATATGGGAGCAACAATTATTTTGTCTGAAAATTTGAAATCAAAATTGGATTCATTAGAGAAGACTATATCTAAAACTGCTGGTTTTGAAAAGACTCTGAATGTGTGTTTGAATTGTCGTGTCATTTTGAGAAGGAATTTAAATGTTGAAAGAGGTCTGGTAAATGGAGCAATGGGTCATGTTGTTGGTTTTGTGAATTACAAAAATAGAGATGGAATTGAAATTTTAAAAATTAAATTTTATGACATTGATGAAATAGAACAAATTTGTCGTTGTTCAGCTAGATTTTTGCTCGTGAAAGACTTATATGTTCGCCGAAAACAGTTTCCTATTTGTTTGGCATATGCGGTGACAGTTCATAAGTTTCAAGGTTTAACTGTAGAAAGCGCTTTGGTGAACATTGGAAGTTCTGTGTTTAAAGAGGGTATGGCATATGTGGCATTATCACAAGTCAGAACTTTATCAGAATTGTACTTGATTGAGTGTGATGAAACAAAGAATTGTGCAGATCTAGATTGTGTAAAAGAATACAATAGGTTAAGAAGAGAGTATGCTCCACATTTGCCTCAATATCCTCTGATTGAAAAACGTGTGGTAGGCCGAAAAAGAAGAAATGAGAGTAATTGCAGTGAGGTATCAGCAAAAAGGCATAACGTAGATAAAAGTGTAATTGTAAAGAGAAACAAAAAGGATTATGTTGAAGATGTTGTTGGATTTCAGTTTGAAAACAGTTCTGGTGTCAACTGCTATGCTAATGTAGTAGTTAATAGTAGTTAATGTTGTTTTTTTTCTTCAAAATTTACAAAGACAGATTGTTGAAAATCGGGAACAAACATTGTGCTGTTTATTGAATTCTGTGTTAGACAAATGTAGTAGTGATAGAGCTAAAATAGAAAGTGTTTCAGAAATTAGAAATCTTCTAGATATATGTTCAGGTCAAAATCGATTTTCACAAAATATTCAGCAGGATTGTCAGGAATTTTTAATGTATATGTTTGATGTATTGCAAGATGAAGGAGTAGATATAATAAATCTATTTGGCCTTTCTTATCAATGGCAACATGACTGTGATAACTGTGCTTCATCAAGTACTACTAGAATAGAGTCTGAAAGATTTATATATTTAACGTTACCAGACTGTAAATCAGTGTCTTTCAATAATCTAGTTAAAGCTGCAGATCACAATATGGTGTGTACCCAATGTAAGTCTGCAATGCTGTCCACATTATTTCTACAAAATTATGGTCACTATGTCATTTTAATGTTCCAACGATGTAGACCTGATGGAACTAAATTGACAACTTCTATAAAAAAATTCGTGGCTTCTCAGTTATCGATATCAGGAAGAACCTTTGCAACTGTAGCTATTATTTTTCATGACGGTCCTTCTACAACACCAGGGCATTACACATGCTATTTAAAAACTTCTAAAGGTTGGACCAAATGTAACGACAATCATTTAACTTTCAAACAACGTTTGCCTTTTGGCTTTATAAATTCATACCTAGTGTTTTTACAGCCAAAATTTAGGTAAAGGTAGTTGGCCTAAGAAGACGGGAGGAGTACTGATATATACTCATACATCTGACACTATTTGGCCAAATGGAGAGGTGCAGGAATGAGTAAAGAGTCATGACTGAAAAAAAGGAGTATATTAAAATTTTGAAAATATTTCAGATGTTCTTGGAGTTTTTCTTGTAGAAAGTCGATGAAATGGATTTCTAAGTGAGCAGCAAAATACTATGCAACGAGAAAAGGACCTCCATGATTTACTATTTGGCCTCAAGGAAAAGTAAGTCAATCAAAGATTAGTGTACATTTGTCATTTGTCAGTATATAAGTTTTTTTTTAAAACACAATCTTTTAGATTGTGTTTTTTTTTCCCGCTGTCATATGATGAGTAATTTGAACTCACTGCTTTAAGTGAAATTCAAGATATTCTGAGAAAAGCAAAAATAAACTATGTAACATGTTGTAGAACTTATTCTATACTTTGGATTGTGTAAATTAAATTGTATTCCCATTCTCTGACATCCATTCTCCCTCGCTTATTTTTGTTTGCTCCTTACTTTTGACCTCTTCTCTCTATTTTTCGTTCACTACTTCTCTGTGCTCAGTGCCTCACTCTACTTGTGTTATTTTCACTTGTGTTTATCTACCTTCTATCACTTGTTTTACAACAACTTCACTGCTCCTCTTTCGTCGTTCTTCATCCCATTTCTTTTACTCTGGTTCCGTTACTATCCATCATTTCCTTTCTTTCAATGTCCTTCTCTTTACTTTCATCACCAAATTATTTTCTCTCAGTAGCACTGTTTTAGTCGTGTTTTCCTCTCTTTCCTTTTTTTTGCTCACTTACTTTTTTCTTTTCTCACTCATTGTACTCCACCTCACTCCGTTTTTCTCTTAGTGTGTCTACCTTATAACTTCCTCAGTCTATTTCCTTTAATTGTTGTATATTATTCTGTCTCCCTTCATCCTTTTACTCTATGACTGTTCTTCACTTACTCTCATTTATCTTCTATTCCTCATTCTTCTAAATGCATCCTTAATTAGACTGTTTTCTGTCTCAGTCATTATCTTTTTACTTACTTCTGTTTCCTGATTTAGTTTTTCTAACTCGCATTGTTTTAGTATCTTTCTTACCTTCAGTTCATTTCTCTCTTCTTCTCTCTCTTTTTCTTAGTGAATCTATATGCTTTACTCTTTGTAATTTGCTCTCCTTCTATTTCTTTTTCCCTCTTTTTGTCCTTTTACCTTACTTTATTTCCCTTTCTGTGTTCTTCACTCTAACTTTATTTCTAAACTAGCAGCCCGTCCTGACCTTGTCCGGGAGCAATCAGGTTTCCCCGACTCCCGCCCGCCCTGACATTGTGCAGCAGCCCGGCCCCCCACCCGCCGCGACATTGTCAAGCAGCCCGGGGCCCCGCCCTCCCCGTCCCCCACCTGCCCCGACCCCCACTTGTCCGAAGCCTTACCTCAGCCGCCGCTCCTCCCACGTGCTCCTCATTTCACCGCACATTGTGCAGCAGCCCGGCCCCCCGCCTGCCCCTACATTGTCAAGCAGCCCGGGCCCCCGCCCGCCCCATCCCCCGCCTGCCCCGACCCCCACCTGCCCTGACCTCCGTCTGCCCGGAGCCTTACCTCAGCCGCTGCTCCTCCCCCGCGCTCATCATTTCACCACTCCGCTGCTCCTCGCCGCTTACCGCTCCTCCCGCCTGTCTGCCGGTCCTCACCGCCATTCCGCCGTTCATCACAGCTCCTCCCCTGCGCCATGTCCGCCACTCCTCCTCGCGTTCCTGGACGCCGCTCCTCCCCGCGCTCCTGACTTCAGCATGCAGGTCGCGGTCGGCGCTACTTCGAAGGGACTACTTTTTTTAATGTTAATTTTTTAAATAACGCATATTTTTATACTTTATATAGCCTATGTCCATCTGCACACCCTGACGATTACAATGATGTATCAGGTGTGTGGATTGGCGCTGTGGTTCCCGAATTTACCCGCCTCAAAGGTGCAAAGTTCTTCCTTTATAATAGTAGTATAGATAGAGTGTTATGATGTGTTTAGCTCTTCATTTGTATCTTTTAATTTAAAATACATATTTTACTAATTATAACTTATTTTTTCTTCTCTCTTTCACAGATACCAACTGTAGTAAAAGAAATTATAGTTACATTTATTATATGGTAAGTATGACTAAAAAAATAAAAATGTAGTTTGTTATCACCCTTTGCTTTAAGGTCACTAACATTTCCTCAATCTACCTCACTCCTGTGTTTTTACTCTGCTTCTCTCACTTATACTTATTCTCCATGTTTACTCCCCTTTCCCATTTACACTCTCATATTCAACTTCTTTTGATCCCTATTCTTTAATTCACTTACCCTCTGTTCCTTTGCTTCTTTACTCATTCTCTTTTTCTTCCACTGCTTTATTTCCTTAACCCTCAGTTTCCTTCCTTTGCTTTTTCCCTCATTCCTTTTCAATTACTTACTTACTCCACTCCTTCCACTCCATTTGTCAGTCCCTCTGTTCTCACAGTTCCTCACTCCTTTTCACTCAGTCCGTCTTTCTAACACAAACTGTCACTGTCTCTTCACTCTTTTACTAGTTGTTCTTTATGCTTTCTCTCTGTAGTTCAAGCACACTATCTTATTTTCATTTTTTTGCTGCTTTAATTATTCTTTTTCTATCACGTCTTCTTTTCTTCTTTCTGTTTTTTCTCTCTGTCATTCCACATGTTTTAATCCTATTTATTTTCACTCAATGTTTTTTTAACACCTTCTCTCAGGGTTGTTGTTTTAGTCCGGTTCTATCCCTACCTCTTACTCCACATCTTTTATTCTCTTTCTTTTTAATTTGAAGATTCATTCACATTCTCCAAATAACTCTTGTTTATTATTCTTCTACACTCTTTTTTTCTTTCACTTCCTTTTCTATTTTTTTTTTCCAATTTTTCCTTCTTATAACTTTTCTTTGTATAATTATCTATTATACAGTATCTCTGTGTTACTCCCTCTTGCTGTCTTTCTTTTAACATTATTCTCTCTGTCTCCTTCCCTTATATTCACTCTTGATTTTTTTTTCCATTTTTTTTTTGGTTCGCTTCCGGTTCGCGTACCGGGGCGCGAACCAGGAAGCGAATCCAAAAAAAAGAAATTGCAAGAGTGCTAAACATTTTTGCAATTGTTTATAAATGGGAGGTAGTTCTGAAAACAACTTTTTTTTTAATAGTTTTTTTTGTTGTTTTATATTTTTTTTATTATTTTTCTGAACATTTTTTATTTTTTTGTATTTTTGGAACAATTTTAATTTTTTTTTGTTTTTTTTTTAGGGGGAACAACGAAAAACAGGCATTAGAAACGTCTCAACAGGAGCAAAAAAAAATCACTTTCTGGGGCGTTTTGAGCACTTGTGATTTTCAAATGCTCTGTTCATTAAAATGACACTCATCTCCCCGTAGCAAAGTAGTCCCCCACAATAAATACACACCAGCTTGATGTGCTGAAAATTGCTCTGAATATTGAGGACCGTCTCCCTCGCCTCTGGTCCCGAAAAACTTTCCTGTGTTGAGGTGGTGGCCACAGGAGTTCGTGGGTTTTCACGCAAGTCACGCACCTCAGCCACGCTGTAATTTATTGGATGCCACCTTTGCATGTGGCGATGCATGGTATGGTTCCCAAAGCTATATTTTTTATTTGTGCTTCGGGACAGTACTTCTTTACAGATCAGGCATGTGACATGACGGGCATTGACTTTCTTTTGGCCTTCTGGAAATGAAAAAAAATTGCCAAATAAAATGATTCTTATGGTGGGATTTCCGGGGCTGTTCAGGCAAGAATACTCTTTCCTGTATCTTCTCTTCCTCTTCTTCCTCCTCTTCTTCAGGGTTGGGAAGGAACTGGGTAGGTGGTCCTTCCTTCCTAGGAGGAGGTGGTGGTGGTGGTGGGGGTGCACCAGCTGCAGCTACTAATGAAGCCATCTCTTATTAATCAAAATAGGTCTTCCTCTCACAAAGTTGAAAGTCAGAATGAGAAAAAAGGTGGGGGCTTTCATCATTTGGGAAAACAAATGTTCTAAACCAATGAAAAGTGTTATTTTTAGGTCACATGACCTAGCCTTACATCATTAGGAAACCAAAAGTGAAATGAACCAATTAAAAGTTTTATTAACAAGTCACATGACCTGTTATGCTTACGTTATGCGCTCCGCACCGCGCCCCGGATCGCTTCCGGGGCGCTGCGCTTCGCGCCTCGGTTCGCGCTACGGAGCACTTCCGGGTGCGCTAACGCGGCGCGTCATAAGACGCATTACGCGACAACGCGATACGTCGGGCTTACGCGACGCGTCACGATGTTGTTTTCTAACGCGGCAGTTGCGCTAACGGAACGTTTACCAGTTCGCGGACCGGGTCGCGGCACCAAATTGAGCTAACGGGAAGCTACCCGGTGCGCGGACCGGTAGCGAAACAAAATAAAATTACAAAAAATATATACATAAAAAAATTATATTAAAAACATATAAAATATATTTTTTGATTCAAAGAAGAATACATTTTAAAGCTTTTGATATTTGCTATTAAAAAACCATTGAAATTCACTGAAAAAAGCATAGGTTATAGACCATATATAGTTAGGAATTAGCATTTACAAAACCTTGAAAATTCACTGAAAAAAACATAGGTTATACACCATATATAGTTAGGAATTAGCATTTACAAAACCTTATTTTACTCACACAAAACCATTGAAATTCGCATATATAGTTAGTTGCACTAACTATATATCCCGCACCCGCAATCCACTGCTGATCATGTCACATATTACATCATTCATGACATGCTCAGTGACATCACTGATGACATCACTGATGACATCTCAAATGACATCACTGATGACATCACTGATGACATCTCAAATGACATCACTGATGACATCACTTTGGACATCTTATTTGACATTACTGATCACATCACTGATGACATCATTCATGTGATAATACGATGAACCTCTTCAGACTCTAATATAACCTTAGATACACTCAGTGTAAACAGACACTCACAGACTGTCACTCATCCATGAAGTTACACACACACCTAGTCAGTCATACAAAGAATCAATCACACCTCCATTTTCTCAACAATACAGTTATACACACCTTACTTATTCAAACATATACTAACACATATTTACTCTCTTATACAATCCTGGATACAAGTTCTCAATGATCCATACAGCCACTCACACATTCACTGGCTCTTATGCACAGTTATTTATATATGTCAACTCTCACATGTACTGTTTTTTACATATGTACTTACTTTGACATGTAGCACTGAGATATCCATTCACTCACCAATACACTCATGCACACAGTCAACCGCCCATACAGCTGTTTCCACATGCACTTTTGAACCCATACGTCTAGAGAATCAACTGCTCACACATCTATGCACAGAGTCATATACCTCCCAGTCACCCACACACACACTCAGTCTCCCATACAAATACTTGGGCAACCAATCAATAACCCATATAGTTAATCATATAGCTAATGATCAACACATGCAGCAGTTTACAGAACAACAGACATAATGATGCACAAATTAAGACAGTTTAGTCACTAACCCATGCATTCAGTGAGACACATTTAATCACTCACTCATACAGTCAGTCATGCACCTACTAAATCCTTCATCCAGACACTTATAAATCCACTCATTCTTCAATATGTAAGACATATTTTAACTTTACAGAAACATACAGTCACTGGATGTAGTCATCAGTGATGTCATCAGTGATGTCATTTGAGAATAACTATATATGCGAATTTCAATGGTTTTGTGTGAGTAAAATAAGGTTTTGTAAATGCTAATTCCTAACTATATATGGTGTATAACCTATGGTTTTTTCATGGGAATTTTCAAGGTTTTGTAAATGCTAATTCCTAACTATATATGGTCTATAACCTATGGTTTTTTCAGTGTATTTCAATGGTTTTTTAATAGCAAATATCAAAAGGTTTAAAATGTATTCTTCATTAAATCGAAAAATATATTTTATATGTTTTTAATATAATTTTTTTATGTATTTTTTTTTTATTTATTTCTTTTGTTGCACTACCGGTCCACGAACCGGGTAGCTTCCCGTCAGCTCAATTTGGTGCCGCGACTTGGTCCGCGAACCGGTAAACGTTCCATTTGCGCAACTGCCGCATTAGAAAACAACATCGTGACGCGTCGTGTAAGCGCGACGTATCGCGTTGTCGCGTAATGCGTCTTAAGACGCGCCGCGTTAGCGCACCCGGAAGTGCTCCGGAGCGCGAACCGAGGCGCGAAGCGCAGCACCCCGGAAGCGTAACAGGTCATGTGACTTGTTAATAAAACTTTTCATTGGTTCATTTCACTTTTGGTTTCCTAATGATGTACGGCTAGGTCATGTGACCTAAAAATAACACTGTTCATTGGTTTAGAACTATTTTTTTTCCCAAATGATGAAAGGCCCCACCTTTTTTCTCACTCTGACTTTCAACTTTGTGAGAGGAAGACTGTTGGACCTGCGATGGGCAAGCCCAGCACAAAGGGGGTAGCTTGGCTCAAGTGACAAGGCAAGTGAAGGCTGTAGTGTTAAGCCGGCTCTGACCCAATAATAACTCCTTGTACATCCACACCAAAAAGAAGGACACCACACCACTGCTGTAGAAAAATACGATTCCTTTATATAAAAGTTATTTGTTGTAAATAGGGTTGTCTGGAAAAGCACATATACATTTCTTTTGGTCATACAGTTCTGGTAATAAATAGTATTAATAAATAGAATAACTTCAGGAATGAGTATCACAATAAATATCAGAATAAATATCAGAATAAATATCAGAATAAATATCAGAATAAATATCAGAATAAATATTGGTTCATTTACATAAACAACCACATGTTTCTTCTGGTATCGCTGCCACCAATTAAATACTTTCGAATCATTACATCTGCAATACGTTTCAAATGGGAAAGATAACTCTTACAGTTTATACTGTTTTCAATGACCAGGTATACGGCTTCTCGGAGCACAAACTAAGGTTTAGGACTCTTTAATAATCACTCAAGGCGTATGCGCGTATATCTAGAAGGCAAGGAAACACAGTAAATACATCATTTGCACTCGGCGGTCACCGGGATAGGATCTCTGCTTTGCCGGTGAAGTCTATGCGCGCCTATGGGCTTTAGCACCACTTGAGCACAGGCGGCACCAGTTCAAAGTCATTAGACGGACGAACGGGCTGCCGGAGAGGTCACACAACCTTCGCGCACAGTCAAATAAATGCCGGTTCACAGTTCCTTCACAACGCTGCATTCACTATGAGGAAACGGGCCCACCTCACATCGGCTGCAGTCAAGATACGATTCAGTCGGGCACAGCACTCTTCTCGTTAGCGACGGGGCTCTCAGGGGCTCCACGGACCTCCCTCCGACTTCCGCATACAGGGGGGGGTTCCCGCCCACAGCTACAGCTCCCGGGTCACTGGGGAGTGGCAGAGACGCTAGTCCCGCCCAACGAAGGCCGGCCTTTCCCCCCCCCACCTCACCTTCTGTCTGCGCAGGAAGCGCTCTATGCTGGTGGGGCTCGGAGACGTCCGAGCTCCCCTCTAGAGGCACCTGACGCGAAGGGGGCACAGCTGACGATCGCGGTCGCGGCGAACTTGCTCTCGCCTCGCGACTCGATAAGTCGATCACAGTTCACCACCGGGGGGGGCGGAGAGGCACACAAATCTGGCCACAGTCTTTGGGGGCAATGAGGTACTCGCTGAGCAGGCGCTGTAGGCACTAGATCACTTCTCACGTAGCTGACTGGAACGCCAGTCAGACACAACGCCAGCAACCCTTTGCTGCTCTACTGCCTGCGCTACCAGCCACCTCAGGGGTCAACAGGGCAGGTGTCAATCTGGTGTCAAGTCTGGAATCTCTTAATCCTTCATTCAATCTTCATCTTCATCATCTTCTCATCTCTCATCTCTCCAAAATGGCCGCCAGGGACTGGGCCTTATATAGCCAGTGCCCTGGGGTACTGGCACGAGCCAGAAGGTTCTAGAACCTTCTCTGGCTGTGACAATGACATGGCACTCTTGAGGGGTATTTAGGACACTCACAGCCACCGTACTGGGGTTCTAGAGCAGCCATTTTGTGTACCTGAGGAAAATAAAGGAATTCCTGTCAGAAATGCGCGCCAACCAAAGGGCGCCAAAACCTCAAAAGGCCAGGGTTCATGAAGGCTCCAATGGGAGTCACTTCACATGAGGAAGAAAGGGTGTCCACCATTTTAAGTTCATTTACACAGGTTGACAACCCCAGCTTGTAATGCCAAAGGTTTGGGCCAGGCGCCTTGTAAATAGGTGCCACAAACCTTGTGAGCAACTGGGCGTCAAGGAACATCTAACCCCATGAAACAACACATAAAAAGTCCTGGTAGACAAATAAAAAGCGACAAATTTTGGGAGGTACAGGGGAACAAAAGAAATCATAGTGGTGAGGGGACCCTCAGAAGCAGACGGGTCTAACACGCGTCCCCCCAGCTGAAAGTGGGGAGAGCTACCCAACCCCTTGGGAGTCCTCAACACTAAGGCGGAAATACCTGGAGAGACCGTCTGCATTGGCGTGGTCAACTCCAGGCCGGTGTTCCACCCGAAAGTCCATTCCCTGTAGGGAGATAGACCACCTCAACAGTTTGGGATTTTCCCCCTTCATTTGCATGAGCCAACGAAGGGGTCGGTGGTCTGTCTGAACAAGGAAGTGTGAACCAAACAAATATGGTCGCAGCTTCTTCAGTACCCAGACCACCGCAAAGGCTTCCCGCTCAATGGTACTCCACCTCTGTTCCCGGGGAAGCAGTCTTCGTGACAGAAAGAACACAGGCTGATCCAGACCCTCTTCATTGAGTTGCGATAGCACCGCCCCAATGCCAATGTCGGATGCATCTGTCTGGACAATGAACTCTTTTGAAAAATCTGGAGCCTTCAGGACTGGAGCTTTACACAATGCTTGTTTCAGAGTGTCGAAGGCTCGATGGCAAGCCTCCGTCCAAATGACTCTCCTGGGTCGCTTTTTGGCCGTGAGTTCTGTAAGGGGGTGCCACGATAGTGCCATACCCCTTCACGAATCGTCTGTAGTAACCTGTGAGGCCCAGGAAGGCTCGGACCTCAGTCTGGGTCTTGGGGGGTTTCCAGGCCATGATTGCCTCAATCTTCGCCTGAAGGGGCTGCACCGTTCCCCGGCCCACCAAGTGTCCTAAGTACACTACCGACCCCTGTCCAATCTGACATTTGCTGGCCTTGATCGTCAAGCCAGCCCGTTCCAGGGCCTGGAGAACGGCTTGCAAGTGCTGCAAGTGCTGCAAGTGATCCTCCCAGCTGCTACTGAAGACAGCTATGTCATCCAAGTAAGCAGCAGAGAATGACTCCATCCCGGTGAGGATCGTGTTCACCAGCCAATGAAAAGTGGCAGGAGCGTTCTTGAGCCCAAATGGCATGACGCAAAACTGGTAGTGTCCATCAGGTGTGGAGAAGGCTGACCTTTCCTTGGCTCCATTAGACATGGGAATCTGCCAGTACCCTGCAGTGAGGTCAATGGTACTGAGATATTGGGCAGCTCCCAACCGGTCAATCAATTCATCCGCCCGAGGTGTGGAAAAGTAAATTTTGCCATGTTCTGTGTCCCTACGTGTCATCCATCATATGTTATGTGTGCATGATTAAATATGCATATGTATTCCCCATGTTTGATTAAAGACGCAATTACAGTTGTGTCCACCTCTAGTATGGCAGTTTCCAGTTCTCGTGAATACTACGAATATCAGGCCCATGTAAAGCTACGTTGCCACGTTTCTCAGTGTGCACGTTATTCCATTGTAAAGTCCCCGTTTCTAGGCCTCAAAAGGGCCTGGACACCAGATTCAGCTCCTGTCTCCTGAAGCCCTCGCTGAGGAGCGATACAGCCCCCACCTGTATCCTCGACCCTTCACTTACTTCCTGCCTCGCAGTGCCCGGCTCCGCTTGGCTCTGCCTCTGAGTCTGCCAAGACTTTGTTATGATTCCAGTTATCAGTTCAGCCCTCCTTCCCTGCATTCCTAAAGCTACTGAATCGCATCAATAGTTTCCGTCATTGTCTAGTTTTTACGTCTCCATGTAAGAGAAATACTGCATTTAATGGTCATTTAATATTCTTCATCACGTACTACATGTAGAATAATGCATGCTCCAGTCTTAGAGTCTGTTAGCCTTTCCCCTCCTGACTTCTAGTTTATATCAACATGTTCTCTAAACATCAGATACTAGATAGGGTTTAGGTACATGTCGCCCTGACTCTTCAGACTTCAGTCTCTGCTCCTAGCACAGAGTTCGAAGCCCCCAGCTTCTCCTAGTGATACGTCATTGCCAGTTTGCGCGCACCATCAGGTTAGAGGTCCCGGCTCCTCAGGTAGCCCCCTCCATGGTTTCCGCCCCATTCATGACATATTCTGTTACGTTTGCATCACATGTCTATGTATACGCCCTGTTACACCTCTTTTCACCCTTATCTTTCGCGACTGCTACGCGTCACGCCTATTGCTCCACCCACTGCTACGCCTATTGTAATGTAATGCTATGTGTTTGCGTTATGTATATATGCTCATGTACTGTTATTAAAAGTTAGCCGTTACGCCGTCATTCCCGATCCTGTCCCCGGCAGCTGCCATCCTATTCCCGTGCAGGTCGTCCTGTTCCTGTCCTTATGCTGTATTAAACCTGCAAAACTCCTACTACCTCGAATCTTGACTCTTATTTATTGAGCTATCTGTTATTCATTTATTCATTAAAAAATAGGGTATTATTTATTTATTTACCACATAATGGCGCCCGAACAGGGACTTGCCCTTTCCCCACGCGTCGGTGAAGCCACGCCGACCCCCTGACCCTCTGCAGTCGTGACGGAACTCTTCTGCGCACCGGCAGATATTTCTGCTTCAAGTATCCCTCAGGCCCACGGAGGAGACGGAGGAGGCGGTCCAGCATCCAGACGAGACGGTGGAGGAACGCGGCGAGTCCCGACCAGAGCCCAAGCCGAGAGTCCAAGGTCCGAGGTATCCGGAGGTCCACCCGTAACTGAAGCCCGAAGTTCGTCGTCCGTCGTCGTAGCAGTCCAGTCCAGTCCGAGGCCTTCCGTTCTTGCTGCCCGGTGAGTACCGTTACTGGGGTGGTATCTAGACAGGGTCAATCTAATTGACTCTGGTCTGTGGGTTGGTGGTACACAGACTCACAAACGAAGTGTCCACTTCGGTGGATGCGGGTCCTGAACGTGTCTCTTTATGAGACCGGTAAGTTTCGTACTGTTTCAGCAGTGCATCTAGTTTCTGTTCTAGTCAGTTCTGTTCTCGAGAAAATTCATGTATTCTGTGTTCCGTATTCCAGGTAATATTCTGTTCGAACTGTTATTTTAAATGTTCTTCATGTATTTTAATGTCGTGGTATGAATGGGGAATAAGTATCGTGTTCATTGTGTATTGTATTGTGTCTAGATTACAGTTCAGTCATGCCCCTGTTTTCCAAGTTACGTCAGTTAAAAACTAGAAAGGGTCTGCTGGAAGCAGCAGTTCCCGTCCCGCCTAGGGACAGTCCAGGTCATTTTATGTATCAGAAGCATGGCATAAGTGCCATATTATATCTAGATTTATGGGTAGAGTATACCAAAGAGTTGGAAGAAAAGTATAGATGGCCCGTATCAGGTACATGGGATGCCGAGTGCATCATGCGAGTAGAAGAAGCATTATGGAAAAAGAAAGCCAGACAGTCACAGAAAGATGCCATCGAGTTATGGCGCAAAGAAGCTCATAAAAGAACCGAAAAAGAAATCCGAAAGTCAGAATTAAGTAGAGAATCTCAAGAGCGAGCCCAAGAAAAAGAATTAATCGAGATAGGTGAACGAATTAGAACTGAACAGTCAGACAGACAGAGGCATGCCCTCATCCATTGCTATCATGAAGTGCAAAGCACATACGAAAGTTACTGACATTATTTCCCAGGGTAACGATCTAGCAGATCGCACAGCCAAGCTTACAGCACAGACTCCAGACATTCCAGTTAACATGACACACACTCCAGATCCGACTACATGCATGACAGTTAAGGACCCTACTCAAGATGTCATAGATATCCAGCTACATGCTACTCCTGAAGAAATCAAGAAATGGTCCGAACAAGGAGGGGTCCAGACAGATCAAGGATGGTTAACGAAGGGTAGAGCCACATGGTTTCTCCCCGACTCTATGGTTCAAGTCATTATCAATACCGCACATAGTCCAGCACATTTAGGAGAAAAAGCTATGTTAGACAGTATCCAGAACATTTGGTTCAACAAGCATTTACGAGCTGCAGCCAAGCAGAAAGTCCGTACCTGTATGATATGTTGTCAGTTTAATCCAGGTAAAAGTGTCCCGGTGGAACAAGGGGGATTCCAGCCTCCTGACCACCCTTTTGAAGTCCTCCAGATGGATTATATTCAGATGGAGCGATGTCGAGGTTTCAAGTATGTCCTTGTAGTTGTATGCGCTTTGTCCAGGTGGACAGAAGCATATCCAGTCCCAGATTACACAGCTGCGACCACTGCCAAGCAGTTGGTTCGTGAGTTCTTCCCCCGTTATGGACTCCCTAGGGTCGTATATTCTGATAACGGCCAGCCATTCTCATCAGAGTTAATGAAACACGTTTCCCTATTGTTAGGGTACCAGTGGAAGTTCCATTGTGTACGCCATCCTGAAGCAGCCGGTCTCGTAGAGAGACATAACCAGACCCTGAAAATGATGTATATATTGATATAAACTAGAAGTCAGGAGGGGAAAGGCTAACAGACTCTAAGACTGGAGCATGCATTATTCTACATGTAGTACGTGATGAAGAATATTAAATGACCATTAAATGCAGTATTTCTCTTACATGGAGACGTAAAAACTAGACAATGACGGAAACTATTGATGCGATTCAGTAGCTTTAGGAATGCAGGGAAGGAGGGCTGAACTGATAACTGGAATCATAACATAGTCTTGGCAGACTCAGAGGCAGAGCCAAGCGGAGCCGGGCACTGCGAGGCAGGAAGTAAGTGAAGGGTCGAGGATACAGGTGGGGGCTGTATCGCTCCTCAGCGAGGGCTTCAGGAGACAGGAGCTGAATCTGGTGTCCAGGCCCTTTTGAGGCCTAGAAACGGGGACTTTACAATGGAATAACGTGCACAAAAATCCGAAAAGAAACTGGCTGTCTGGATGAATGGGAACACTGAAAAATGCATTCTTGAGGTCTATGACAGTGAAAAATGAAGCTTCGGAATCAATGGCTGTTAATAGGGAAGAGATATCTGGGACTACTGGGTACTGAGGAATAATACATTTATTAAGTTCTCGTAGGTCAATCACTAATCGATATACTGGGGGTGCATTTGGATCAGTACGTTTCATGACTGGAATGATCGGAGAATTGCATACATTGGAGTCAGTTTCTACAACTACTCCTTGAGCGATGAGCTCGTCAATAATTTTGGATAAGGCTGCTACAGCCTCAGGTGGTAATCTGTACTGTCTGATTCGTGGTAACACTACACCTGGCTTGAGAGTCACACGATGGGGTGTGATTTGCATGTAACCTACATCAGTTGGACCTTGCGCCCATAAATGCTGCGGAACATTAGACAATCTGGGATCATAATCTCGTAATACATAGTGACCCTTGAAGTCACGTAGGAACAGACGTATTCCCTCTGGGGAACAGCATATAACTGCACCTAATTCTTTCAGTGTTTTAATGCCTAATAGGTTTTCTGGACATGACTTAGTAAGTAACAGATCAGTAGTACGGGACAATGGACCTACTTCTAGAGTAACTGGCTTTGATATTTCATTTACGATAGGTTTTCCTGAAAATCCAAGGGAAACATTTCTAGAGCCTGAGAGCGGAGCCCCTGGAACTTCGGCGTGGCTAATTGTGGTCCTACTTGCCCCTGTATCAATCAAAAACTTTCTGTCTTTCCCTAATACTTGACTATGAACATAGGGACCTTCTTGATCTACAGGTATCTCGATGAGAGGCAAGCCTACCTCCCTCTCTAGGCTGTTTCATGAATACGGTTGATACTCCGGATACTCGGACTGTGCATACTGGTACATTTGCTGTGTAACATGCTGTGTTGCAGCGATGGGCTGCGGTGCTGTAACTGTCTGTGGTGCATTCTGTGGCTGAAGAGTCTGTGAAACTTGTTCTTGTCTAGGCGGACGTGGTCTTTCTTTAGTCTTACCGGTAGCTATGTTATGTTTCAGAACTGCACACTCGTTTATAAAATGACCTGGCTGTTTACAATAATTGCAGTTCCCTTTAACGGGAGCTGCAGGATGACTGGCTTGATTTGGACCCCTCTTCTGACTGTCTTGAGGAACAGATTGCGCAACTAGTACTTTCATTTTCGTGTCTTTCATACATTTTCTCTCGTGTTCTTGTTCTTCCCTGATTCTATTCTGGTGGTATTGGAGCATCTGTAACATCTGGGACGGGGTATTAGCTTGCCAGGTACTTTCGACTTTCAAAACTCGATTTTTAATTTGTGGACTTGAATTCTCGACTAATTTAATAACAAAAAGGTGAGGGTATGACTCACTACTTGTCTTGAGGCCACTGTTGATGCTAAAACATTTCTCAAATCTAGAATAAAAATCACTAATGTCTTCATCTTGTTTCTGTTTACAGGCTGAGATTGCATCCCAGTCTTCTTTTCTAGTTGTCAATAATCTGGGTAAAACTTGTATTAATAATTCTGGTAATTCTTTACATTTCGCTCCAAGACCGGTACCTGGTACTCGTGCCTTATCTTCAGCTTCTAGAACTGCCCAATCGATCTTTTTCTCTCCCACCTCCCATTCTTTTTCCTTGAGCTTTTCATACACCCCTGCGGGCAGCAGAACCTTTAACATTTTAATTATATCTGGATACGTGTATTCTCCCATACGGAGCATGTCCTTTAATTCTCGGTGGAACCCTGCTGGATCTTTATCATGACAGGGAATTAATTTCTTCATCTCTAGGAGTTCCATCTTTGTAATCGGAGTGTAAACAAACACTCGTTCTAGTTCGCCACCCGTTCCTCTAACTGGGTGGACTTCTCGTAACGGATTCTGTCTCTCCATGTAAAATGGTTTACTTTCTGGGGGTGAGACATGAACAAAATGCGGGTTCAAAAACGTTCTATATTTGTGACGTTGTTCTAGAACGACACTAATTAAATCGGTACCTAGACCTTTCCATCTATACTGGAGTAGCTCGTTCAGGATATCATGTAACGGACCTGGATCAGAGTGCTGACCCTCATACAATGTAATGAGGTGCTGAATCATATACATACCCGCCAGTCGTTGCTCGGCTGGGGGCATTTTCAGAAACATTTGTGCCACTATTTCGTCTGGAAAAGTGGTAGAATCAGTAATCCATCGGACTGCTGATCGGACTAGTTCTTGTTCATGCATAGTACTTAACTCACTGTAACCGATTCGTGATTTCAGAATGTGATCGGTAGCTTGGAATACTTGTTCTAGAGAACCTTGTTCTGGTGCTGGATGATGGAAAGTTGACTTGTGTTCTAGGCGTAAATGGCGATCTGGAAATCTAGATTTTCCTACATACGCTATTCTGGCGGGATTCTCGTCCTCTACCTCTTCAGTATCAGAGTTACTTTCTTTCTCGCTTACTTGTACTGCTTTACGCTGTTCGTGTAACCTTATTATTTCTTTACGGATTTTCTTGTACATACTGTCCATAGCACTCATGGTTCTGTGCTTACCCTCGGCTATATTATCACTCCACTTTGTCAGGGTTCTCATTTCGGCTTGATCTTTGGACGGGTAATCTTGTTCTCTTATTAGACAATTGATCAGAAACTTTAATATCATGAGCTGGGTCTCAGCTTTCCTTTGAGACATGGCCTCGCCAATGCTTTCTGGATCATCCCCTGTACGGATGAAACGATATATTCTGTCTAGGTCTTCTTTCATATTCGGTAGGGTGACTAGATACTCGGCCACCCTTCTTACACGTAATGAATATAAAACCATATTATCCTCGCCTGGGACTGGATCATAGCCGCATTCATTAAGGGCTTTTCTTATTTCTGCTACAGACTGATGTCGCTACTGCAATACCTAGAAAGGACTGGAAAGAAAGGGATCGGATGAGCATCCGTTTTGGTTACCGAATTTAGTCCTCGGTAGTCCACACAGAATCTTAATTCTGGTGTGGTACCAGCTGGGGCAGCTTTAGGAACTAACACCACCGGGCTAGACCAAGGGCTACTTGAAGGTTCGATGACTCCTAGCTCCAGCATCTTAGCTACTTCGCTTTGGATACTGGCCTTCACCTTGTCAGACAGCAGGTAAGACTTTGACTTCACAGGTGGGCTGTCTCCTGTGTCCACATCATGGGTACACAGGTGGGTCTTACCCGGGACAAGGGAGAACAGAGGAGCGAATGACCCCAAGACCTGGCGACATTCCTCCTGCTGCTCAGGAGTCAGGGTTGGCGAGAGTTTCACTCCGTCCACTGACCCATCCTTTTCTTGAGACGCAAAAAGGTCGGGGAGAGGCTCCGTGTCCTCTTCCTCTGATCCGTCAGTCACCATAACCAACATGACTTCGGGCCTCTCGTAGTGGGGCTTGAGGCGATTGGCATGTAACACCCGATGCGCATGCCGAGGGGTCTTTACGTCCACCAGATAGGTAGACTTGCCCTTCTTCTCCAATACCTCGTAGGGGCCTGTCCAACGATCCTGGAGGGCACTCAGCTCTCCAGGCTCCATCACCCACACCTTCTGGCCAGGCTCCAACTCCACTGGGTGAGCGTTGTGGTCATACCATGCTTTCATAACTGCCTGACTAGCTTCCAAGTTGTCAGAAGCTTGCTACCACAACTTAGCCATTTGGCTTCGGAAGGCCAGCATGTAGCTCACCACATCCTGGGGAACTTTCCGGGGAGACCTTTCCCAGGAGTCCCTCACCAGGCTGAGAGGTCCACGTACAGGGTGCCCGTACAAAAGCTCGAAGGGGCTGAAGCCCACTCCCTTTTGCGGCACTTCCCTGTAGGAAAAGAGCAAACAGGGTAGGAGGACTTCCATTTCCTCCGCAGGCTTTCGAGTAGACTTCTGATCATACCCTTCAAGGTTTGGTTGAACCTTTCCACAAGACCATTGGTCTGTGGGTGATAAGGAGTGGTGAACCTGTAAGTCACTCCACACTCCTTCCACATGGCCCGCATATATGCTGACAGGAAGTTGGTCCCCCTGTCGGACACAACTTCCTTGGGGAATCCCACTCGGGTAAAGATCCCCATCAGGGCCTTGGCCACTACTGGTGCAGTAATGGTTCTCAGAGGAATTGCCTCTGGATACCTTGTGGCGTGATCCACCAGGACCAGGATAAACCTGTGACCGGATGATGTAGGTGGATCTAGGGGCCCAGCAATGTCGATGCCCACCCTTTCAAAGGGGGTGCCAACGACGGGAAGTGGTTCCAGGGGAGCCTTCAGCTTCGTCCCTGTTTTCCCACTGGCTTGACATGACACGCACGACCGACAGTATGTGTCGGATGCCACCCTCATTCGAGGCCAATAAAAGTGGGGGACAAGCCGGGCAAAGGTCTTGTCCTGACCCAAGTGTCCTGCCAAGGGAATCTCATGAGCCAACTCTAATAGGAAGGCTCTGTAACACTGTGGGACTACCAGGGCCTGTAACAATCCGTGCACTGGCGCCCTGGGTTCACTGTAGAGGAGACCATCCTCCCAGTAAACACGATAGTTCCCAGACTCGTTACCTGCTGCCTGGGCTTCAGCCTGTTGCCTCAGACCCTCGAGGATGGGACATTCCCTTTGTCCCTTGCTCAGTTCCTCCCTGGATGGTCCTCCTTCCACTCGCCACTCAGCGGGGATAGGCAAGTCCTCCAACGGAACCATGTCCTCCTCCGCGGACTCCGGGTCCACCTCTACAGGTGGCCTATCCGTCTCACGGGGCATGGACATCGAGGCAGGCTCCTCCTGTCCTCGAAATGTTCCCTCATCAGCAGCTGGGTGGGCCATTGTTCCAGGCTCCAACCCACGCGACTTCTCCTCCCGAGCAGCCGCAGACTTGGTACTCACACAGGCCCAATCAGGTGTACCCAGAATCTCAGTATGAGTCTGGTATTCCACCTCCTTCCAAGCATTGTGCTCCATATCATTGCCCAGCAGACAATCGACTGGCACGGCGGGGCTTACGGCAACTCGAAGTGAACCTGCAACCCCTCCCCACTCAAAGGGAACCTCGGCCACAGGATAGTGGCCCGTTCTGCCGTCAGCCATCGCGGCTGGATGAAGTACGCCTAGAATCACCTGCTCTGAGGACACCAGATGACTCCTTACCATAGTCATACTGGCTCCTGTATCTCTCAGAGCTTCCCCTCTATGGCCATTGATGGGGACCCATTGCCCATACTTGGTAGTATTTGATGGCACCTGGATCTTTGGAACCACCTCCCGATCACCCAGGGACACTAAGGTGACACCCGCCCACTCCCCCCCCTTAACTAAGGGCATCTCCTCCCCGAGCGCTACACTAGCAACTCCCGGGGCCTTTTCTCCAGTGGGAGGGGGTGGTCTCTTTGGGCATTTCACGTCTCCCTTATAATGTCCAATACCACCGCACTCATAGCAATGGATAACCCTTGGCTGCTGACTCTGGCCAGGATTAGGGTTCTTCTGCGGGTTAGCCTTAGAAGTGGAGAAGAAACTTTTCCCCTTAAAGGTATTTTGGGGGCCTTTGGAGAACTCCTGCTTCTTGTTATCTCCCCCCTCTTTCTTCTGGGGAGCGCCCTGTCCGGACTTCTGAGAATCTCCTCCCGTCCCCTTCGTGGACACTCGGGTACTTGCCCAAATGTCCGCCTCCTCAGCAAGCTTACGGGGGCAAGTAAGTTTGCTGTCTACCAGGTGTTGCCCCTGCTCGGGAAGACATTTCTCGAGTAGATGTTCCTTGAGTATCAGGTCGTACAACCCTCGATAGTCCTCCACCTTTTTACCTTGGACCCACCCATCCAGGGCTTTCTTGGCAAAATCCAGGAAGTCAACCCAATTCTGTGAGCTCAGCTTGTGGCTGCCCCTAAACCTTTGCCGGTATTTCTCGGGGGTCAACCCAAACTTCCGGATGAGCGCCACCTTCATGGCGGGGTAATTAACCTGTTCCTCCCGGTCTAGGGCCAATAGGGCATCCCTACCTGTCGGAGGCATGTACCGGTATAATCCACCATCCCAATGCTTCTCATGGATCCCATGGGCTCTTAAGGAGACCTCATAGGCTGCCAGCCACTTGGCTATGTCATCTCCAGCGGTATAACTGGCGACTACGTCCTTGGGTAAATGGGGCCTGGGCTCCCTGGCAAATTCCTTTGACTCGACACCCTTCGGAGTGATGTTAGGGGCCTGGAATTCGAGCTCTCGTAGCTTGAACTCGTGTTCCAGCCTCCTCCCCTCCCTTCTTTCTTCCAACTCCATGTTTGCTATTTCCCACCTTAACAGTCTTTCCTCTCTCCTGTCAGCTAACTCGGTTTCTGACAACCCTCTCGATGACACACTGCTGCCCTCCCGTGAGGTTGCCTTGGGGCTGATTGACATCTCACCCACCCCCGGGGGACATTCCGCAGTCCTATCAATGACAGTACCTCTGTCTGATTCCTCCTCCTCCACCGTTCCCTCCGTGTGTGCTTCCACCCATGCTCGCAGACTAGCACGGAGCTCCTCTCTTTTGGCCCCTCGCCTGACAAACACTCCCCTCTCCTGACAGAAATCCTTGAGCTGTGCCACAGTATAGGTCTCCAGCTCTGACATTTCGAATTCCATCTTGTCAGTGAAAAGTGTGGACCACCACCCCGAAGTAGGTGACCAGGATAAGAACTTTGAGGGTCACTTCCACCCACCTCCAGGAAAGAATTTGGAAAAAGCAAAACGTTGAATTTGAGGGCCGCTAGCAGAAAACTCCGGGGGTGTACCTGTGGTGCACACTGAATTATTATGGGGTTCAAAACAAGCACGGCTCGCAATCCCACCCGCTGAGCACCAATTTTATGTTGGACCTGCGATGGGCAAGCCCAGCACAAAGGGGGTAGCTTGGCTCAAGTGACAAGGCAAGTGAAGGCTGTAGTGTTAAGCCGGCTCTGACCCAATAATAACTCCTTGTACATCCACACCAAAAAGAAGGGCACCACACCACTGCTGTAGAAAAATACGATTCCTTTATATAAAAGTTCTTTGTTGTAAATAGGGTTGTCTGGGAAAGCACATATATATTTCTTTTGGTCATACAGTTCTGGTAATAAATAGTATTAATAAATAGAATAACTTCAGGAATGAGTATCAGAATAAATATCCTAATAAATATCAGAATAAATATCAGAATAAATATCAGAATAAATATTGGTTCATTTACATAAACAACCACATGTTTCTTCTGGTATCGCTGCCACCAATTAAATACTTTCGAATCATTACATCTGCAATACGTTTCAAATGGGAAAGATAACTCTTACAGTTTATGCTGTTTTCAATGACCAGGTATACGGCTTCTCTGAGCACAAAATAAGGTTTGGGACTCTTTAATAATCACTCAAGGCGTATGCTCGTATATCTAGAAGGCAAGGAAACACAATAAATACATCATTTGCACTCGGCGGTCACCGGGATAGGATCTCTGCTATGCCGGTGAAGTCTATGCGCGCCTACGGGCTTTAGCACCACTTGAGCACAGGCGGCACCAGTTCAAAGTCATTAGACGGACGAACGGGCTGCCGGAGAGGTCACACAACCTTCGCGCACAGTCAAATAAATGCCGGTTCACAGTTCCTTCACAACGCTGCATTCACTATGAGGAAACGGGCCCACCTCACATCGGCTGCAGTCAAGATACGATTCAGTCGGGCACAGCACTCTTCTCATTAGCGACGGGGCTCTCAGGGGCTCCACGGACCTCCTTCCGACTTCCGCATACAGGGGGGGTTCCCGCCCACAGCTACAGCTCCCGGGTCACTGGGGAGTGGCAGAGACGCTAGTCCCGCCCAACGAAGGCCGGCCTTTCCCCACCCCGGTGCACCACCTCACCTTCTGTCTGCGCAGGAAGTGCTCTATGCTGGTGGGGGTCGGAGACGTCCGAGCTCCCCTCTAGAGGCACCTGACGCGAAGGGGGCACAGCTGACGATCGCGGTCGCGGCGAACTTGCTCTCGCCTCGCGACTCGATAAGTCGATCACAGTTCACCACCGGGGGGGCGGAGAGGCACACGAATCTGGCCACAGTCTTTGGGGGCAATGAGGTACTCGCTGGGCAGGCGCTGTAGGCGCTAGATCACTTCTCACGTAGCTGACTGGAACGCCAGTCAGACACAACGCCAGCAACCCTTTGCTGCTCTACTGCCTGCGCTACCAGCCACCTCAGGGGTCAACAGGGCAGGTGTCAATCTGGTGTCAAGTCTGGAATCTCTTAATCCTTCATTCAACCTTCATCTTCTCATCTCTCCAAAATGGCCGCCAGGGACTGGGCCTTATATAGCCAGTGCCCTGGGGTACTGGCACGAGCCAGAAGGTTCTAGAACCTTCTCTGGCTGTGTCAATGACATGGCACTCTTGAGGGGTATTTAGGACACTCACAGCCACCGTACTGGGGTTCTAGAGCAGCCATTTTGTGTACCTGAGGAAAATAAAGGAATTCCTGTCAGAAATGTGCGCCAACCAAAGGGCGCCAAAACCTCAAAAGGCCAGGATTCATGAAGGCTCCAATGGGAGTCACTTCACATGAGGAAGAAAGGGTGTCCACCATTTTAAGTTCATTTACACAGGTTGACAACCCTAGCTTGTAATGCCACAGGTTTGGGCCAGGCGCCTTGTAAATAGGTGACACAAACCTTGTGAGCAACTGGGCATCAAGGAACATACAACCCCATGAAACAACACATACAAAGTCCTGGTAGACAAATAAAAAGCGACAAATTTTGGGAGGTACAGGGAAACAAAAGAAATCATAGTGGTGAGGGGACCCTCAGAAGCAGACGGGTCTAACAAAGACCTATTTTGATTCATAAGAAATGGCTTCATTAGTAGCTGCAGCTGGTGCACCCCCACCACCACCACCACCTCCTAGGAAGAGGGGACCACCTCCTCAGGTTATCCTTCAGCAAGAGGAGGAAGAAGAGGAAGAAGAGGAAGAGGAGCAAGAGAGGAGGCAGTTTTTGCCTGAAGAGCCGAGGAGGTCCCATGTGAAAGAAAATTACATCTGGCAATTTTTCACATTTCCCCGGGGCCAAAAAAAAGTAAATGCCCGCTACGTTACCTGTCTCATCTGTAAAAAAGATCTCTCCAGAGGGACTGATAAGAAGTACAGCTATGGCAATTACACCATGCATCGGCACATGGACAGGTGGCACCCTATAAATTATAGTGCTGTGCAGGCACGTGACCTGCAGGATAACCCCCCTCCTGTGGCCAGTACATCATCTGAACAGGCAGTGACAGGATCAGAGGCGAGGGAGACGGTCCCAAACATACAGTTGAAGTTCGGGGACGTGAAGCAAGTGTGCATTTTTTGCGGCAAATTAATTTGCTACAGGGAGAGTAGCATAAATGTGATCAATACAGCTATTGAAAATCACAAACGTCCAAAACACCCCAGAAAATAAATTAACTTTTTTTTTGTTGCTCCTGTTGAGCCCTTTACAATGAGTGATTTTCGTTCCCCCCCCAAAAAAAACAAAAAAAATATAAAACCGTTCAAAAAATACAAAAAAATACAAAAAATGTTCAGAAGAAAAATACAAAAAATATAAAACAACAAAAACAATAAAAAAAAAGCTCTTTTCAGAACTACCTCCCCTTTATAAAAAAATTGCTAGAATGTTTAGCACTCTGGCAACCTCTATTTCTTTTGATTCGCTTCCCGGTTCGTGCTCCGGTATGCGAACCGGAAGCGAAACAGAATTTATTTATTTTTTAAAAAGGAAGAGTGAGTATAAGGGAAGGAAACAGAGAGTAATGTTAAAAGAAAGACAGCTAGAGGGAGTAACACAGAGATACTGGTTAATAGATCTATTTACCGAAGAAAAGATGTAAGAGGGTATAATTGAGAAAAACAAAATAGATAAGGAAGTGAAAGAAAAAAAGGAGAGTAGAAGAATAATAAACAAGAGTTTCTTAGAGAATGTGAGTGAATGTTCAAATTAAGAAGAAAAACAGTAAAGGATGTGGAATGAGAGGTAGGGATAGAACCGGACTAAAAGAACAACCCTGAGGGAAAGTGTTAAGAAAACAGTGAGCGAAAGTAAATAGGAATAAAACAAGATGTATGACAGTGACTAAGGTTAAAACATGTGGAATAACAGAGAGAAAAAACAGAAAGCAGAAAAGAAGAAGTGACAGAAAAGAAATGATTGAAACAGCAAAGAAATGTAAATAACATAGTGTGCTTGAACTACAGGGAGAAAGCATAATGAACGAGTAGTGAAAGAGTGATGAGTCAGAGACAGTGAGAGTAATAGAGACGGAGTGAGTGAACAGGAGTGAGGAACTATGAGAACAGAGGGACTGAGAAAAGGAATGGAAGGAGTAGAGTAAGTAAGTAATAGAAAAAGGAATTAGGGAAGTAGCAAAGGCAGGAAACTGAGGGTTAAAGAAATGAAGCAGTGGAACTAATAGAAGTTAAATGTGATAGAAATGTAACGAAAAGAGTACGAAACACTTAGCTTATAATTGTCGTTAACTTAGTCACTTGTTATTTTTATACTTTCAATCTGTGAAAGAAAGAACAAAAATTTGAAAAATATTAAAACATGTATTTAAAAATTAGAAAAGACAAGGGAAAAGATTGAAAATCATCCAATTTTACAAAGAAATAAAGTTAGAGATAAACATGCAGAAAAAAAGAGAAAGAAACGGTGATAGACAGTCAGAGACAAAAAGAAATTGTAATAGAGTAAATTACTAAGAGATAAAAAGATACTTTCAGTGACAGAAAAGAAGGAGAGAAGAGAAAACTAAATTGAAGTTGTGTAAGCTACTAAAAGAAAGTGAGTAAGGTAAACTATATAAGGAAAGGGTGAATAAGGAAAAGAGAGTGAGGGAGAGAGGAGACAGAGGAAGTGAAGGAAAGAGTGTCAGATACAGACTGAGTGAGGCAACAAAGAAAGATAAATGAGTAGAGTGAGTTATACTAACTGATTGCACCAAAAAAGAAGAACCCAAAAATATTTAATTTAGAAAACAAAGGGAGGAAAGATGGAAAAGAGAAGCGAAGCAGAAGGTCTAAAAACTGAAAAATGGTGCAAGGGAGAAAAGAAAAAAGCAGAGTTGGAATAGGGAAACAAAGGTTGAAAGATAAGTGGAGTTAGAGAGCAAGGGTGAAAGAGAATAAAACAAAAGGCAATGTGAGTATGTAAAGAGGATTGATAGAAGGTAATAAAAGATGAGTGAGCATGAGACAAGACGAGTACAAATTAAAATTCACTATACAAAATACAGAATTAATTATACATGTTAAATGGTTTATTTTTGCTGTTCTAAGAATGTATTAAATTTCACTAAAAACAGTGAGTTGAAGGTATTCATCATATAACAGCGGGGAAAAAAAAACACAATCAAAATGATTGTGTTTAAAAAACCCATATAACATAACCAATCCGAAATCAGAACTCCTCAAAAGTAACTTACTTTCCATGACGTCGAAGGATGTCCTATGAACAGCTTATACTCTGTTGTGCTGCTATTATTTTCTGCCCGCCACTTTCTGAAAGAAAAGCTCCATCGTTTTGACAAATGTGTTACATACAATAAATGACTTCTCGCTCTCTACCGCACTTCTCCTCAAGGCCAAATAGTGTAAGAGCCATTTATAAGTCTTGGAATTCTTCTAAGCAAATCCCGTCATTTTCTTTTTCCGCAACTTTCAGAAATAAAATGTTCAAGATCACTTTCACAATCCTGTACTAGTAATATCTCACCCTTCTTGCTCACTCATGTTCCACATTTCCTATGACACTGATACTGCTTACTATGAGGCACACTTACACTACCTCTATGACTACTACAATTATTTAATTATCTTGATCACTGTTAATCACAAAGCAATTTAAAACAGTACATACAATTATATCAACTCCTAGAATCATTATAGGCCAGTTACCTACCCTAAATTCTCTCTTCTGAAAACACAAAATAAGAATATTTTAAGTCAAAAGGCAACATTGTTTCATAGTCAAATGGGAATCATTTCCGAAACACCAGCTTTTTTTTACATTTTGAATAAGCTGTGTAATAAGCGGATGTTGTCAAAGGACCATCGTGTCATATAATAGCTGCAGTTACAAATGTTCTTCCTAAAATCAACGACTGTGTAGCCACAACATTTGTAATTAAAGTTGAAAACTTACTTTCATCAGGTTTATATAGTTGGAATTTTAAAATGACATTATAACCAAAGGTTTGTACAAATAATGTGGACAGCATTGCAGACTTACATTACCTCTACTCCATGTTTTGATTGGCTGCTTGAATTAGCTTATTAAAAGAAACAGTTTTTCTGAACTCATTCAAAGTGCAGGTATTTTTCCATGACGTCAAGTGTTATGGTAAGAACACCGTTTGCTTTGGGAAATACTCTGTTGTCCTTTAACTAATCCGTGCCCACCACTTTCTGTAAGAAAACCTTCTTTATTTCCAGGAACTACTTAAAACTCAGAAATACCTTTTCACGCTGTACTACACTTATCCTCAAGGCCAAATAGTGTAGGAGCCATTAGAACATCTTGAAATTCTTCAGAGCAAATCCCATGATTCCTTCCCTAAAATTTTGGTTATAAAAACACCAGGTAAGAATTTTTAAGGTCAAAAGGCAATCTTTTTTTGAAAGTTAAAACAGAATCATTGCAGAATGACCAGCCGTTTCCAGACTTCAAATAAGCTGTGTAATGTCCTGATGTTGTTGAAGGACCGTCATGATATATAATTGCTGCAGTTACAAAAGTCCTTACTGATATTGACAACTGCGAAGCCACAACATTTTTAATTAAAGTTGTCAATTTTGTTCCATCAGGCCTACATCGTTGGAACATTAAAATGACATACTGGCCATATGTTCGTATAAATAATGTGGACAGCATTGCAGACTTACATTGGATACACTCCATGTTTTGATTGGCTGCTTTTACTAGCTTATTAAAGGACACTGATTTACTGTCTGGCAAAGTTAAATATACAAAACTTTCTGAGTTTACACTAGTAGTACTTGAAACCCTACAGTTCTCGCAGTCATGCTGCCATTGATAAGAAAGGCCAAACAGATGATCTACATCTACACCTTCATCTTGCAATACATCAAGCATATACATTAAAAACTCCTGACAATCTTGCTGAATATTTTGAGAGAATTGCGTTTGACCTGAACATTTGTCTAACAGATTTCGAATTTCAGACACACTTTCTATTTTTGTTCTATCAGTGCTACATTTCTCTAACACAGAGTTCAGTAAACAGCAAAAACTTTGATCCGAATTGATCACAATCTGTTCTTTTAAAGTTTCTAGAGAAAAGACAACATTAACCACTACATTAGCATAGCAGTTGACACCAGAACTATTTTCAAATTGAAAACCAACAACATCTTCAACAGAATCCATTTTCTTTCTGCTTATAATTTCGGGTTCATCAACTTTTCGTCTTTTTGCTACAACCTCCCTACTATTGGTCACATTTCTTTGTTTCCGGCCTACCACACGTTTCTCAAACAAAGGATATTGAGGCAAATGTGGCGCATACTCTCTTCTTAACCTATTGTATTCCTTAACACAATCTAGATCCGCACAAATGTTTGTGACATCACACTCAATCAAGTACAATCCCGATAAAGATCTGACTCGTGACAATGCCACATATGCCATACCCTCCTTGAACACAGAACTGCCAATATTCACCAATGCGCTGTCTACACTTAAACCTTGCGATTTATGGATTGTCATCGCATATGCCAAGCAAACAGGAAACTGCTTACGGCGAACATATAAGTCTGTTACAAGCAAAAACCTAGCAGAGCAACGACCAATTAGCTGTACTTCCTCAATGCCATCAAATTTAATTTTTAAAAATTCAATTCCATCTCTATTTCTGTATTTCTCAAAATCAACAACATTACCCATTGATCCATTTACCAGACCTCTTTCAACATGTAAATTCCTTCTCAAAATGATACGGCAATTTAAGCACACATTCAGAGTCTTTTCAAAACCAGCAGTTTTAGATATAGTCTTCTCTAATGAATCCAATTTAGATTTCAAATTCTCGGACAAAATAATTGTTGCTCCCATATGCTCTATTCTGTCAGTAGCTTCCAGTTTCACAATCTCTTGGTTTTCTAAATTCAACATTTTGTTGTTGAAGATGGCACATTCTGCAAGAGTTAGCATCAAACATATTCCAGATTTCTTCTCAGTAATTTTCCGAAAAATATTCTCTGGCAGAACGTCTTCTTCTGGATACAAATTTGACAGTAATCGTGCATGTAAAGCTTCTTTCCCATGCTCGGTCACTTTTCCGATTCTAACATCTTGTAGAATATTCTTATAATCTTCATCCTTCGCTTGACGCATATTTTCAGGCAGTTCAGCATAATTGAAGTTTAACCATATATTAACGTTGCCAATGCTCCCTAGGCACTTCCTGGTATCTTCATGCGTAAGCAGTTTAAACACTGGTTGTCCTTTCACTGGTGTCAGCTGCAGAAGATCACCGAAAACAATGATGTGTTTGCCACAAAATAACACATCATACTCTGTTTTAAGAACTTCCTGCATTCTCAAATGCACAAAGGCAAGCATGACTTTGGAAACCATGCTTACTTCGTCAATGATAAGAAGTTTCATTTTCCTCAAGACTCGTGAAACTTCACAACAAGCATCTCCAGATAACTTGTGGTATTGTAATTTGTTATCATGCTCCACTGGCAGCATCAGTAGACGATGCAAAGTAATACCTTTAATGTTATGTGCTGCCAGTCCAGTTGGAGCGGTGACAACACAAGACAGCGATGACTCGGTCCTTCTCTGCAAATAACATGAAATTGCTTTAATGAGGAAACTTTTTCCAGTTCCCGCTTCTCCGCTCACGTACAGTCGGACAGGCTTCAACGACGTACATGAGCACTCTTTCTTCTCATGACTTAATCCATGATCAATTTGGTTGGTAACATCGTCATATATTTTCCTCTGCTCAACGTTGAGTTGCCTTTCCAAATCTTCTAAGTTAACCGCATCCTCGTGAGCATGTGCCATGGCTCTTTCCACTTCAATCATGGCAGTGGCAGCTACATTTTCGATAACTGGTCCTCCTAGTGGATCCTGACTCAATGAAACAGAACTCTGACTGTCCTGAGAAATGTCTCTAGCAATCTCGGCTGCAATTGTTGCTTCCTGCTCGATTTCCGCATTCAACATTTCTAGATATTTTGGAAAAACAGGACATTCTATGGTCTCTTTGGCTGCATTGAAAGAGTCTTCGTAACAGAGGAAATCTCCAAGCAGTTCCTCTTCTGCACGCCAAGGCTTGAAAAGTTGCAAAAGAGCTAAATAGAAAAACTCTTTTGTTTCAAGAGATTCGCCACTCAATTTTCGATAATTTACCAATTGGCATTTTCTTTGCTTGACCAGACATCCCTCACTTCCAATTACAGCATACACTCCTTTATCAATATCTTCTTTGATGTTCCTCTTGAATATGTAATTTTGTAGAACCTCATACAGACAAACATTCTCGAGGTGACTGCTTCTATTTGGATAATATGTATCCAACATGTTGGTCTTCAAAATATCTGTACTGTTTGGCTCCTTTTCCGCCAAATACGCAATTTCCCGTACAGGTTTCAGAACTCGATTACGCGTTGCAGCAAGACCAAGACTCGCGCAAATGATACTCCTAGATTTGGCATCGAGACTTGCTGAAGATAACCGGTCAGAACATTCGTAAGCTCCGATTTCTCGATGCGACAACATCTTCAGACTGAAACTGTACAACTTCTTACTGAGGCTCTTTTCATGGGAAATGTCCTCCCACATATCCTTCAATTCTGTCTTTTCTTTTTTTGTGATGTAAGATGTCACATACCGAGCCACAGCCATACAGTTATCAGCCACAAACTGTATATCCATGTTAGCATTCCACATGGACAAAATCACTGGGTTGTAGTCGTTGATGTACTTGGACTCTTCGTTTCTTTTCAAATTGTATGTATTTTTGGGTGATTTCCTCGTCACATTATGTCGCAGCGAAGACATCAAACTGTTCACTCTTCCTTTAGAAATCACCGGTCGTGGAAAGCCAAAACAACATTTTGTGTAGAACTTGTCCTTGTTTCTGAATTTACGACGACAGTACTTTCCACAACGATGGCTTTGAAAGCGTAAAACTTGTTCTCTTAGGCTTTTGTCTTCCTTTGTCTTTGGAACAGCACATGTAGAATACTGTTCTATGAAACTCATCACTAAGACATCCGGATCTGTTCCAAATTTGGGTGCATCTTTGATCCATAGCAGCATATGTATATGAGGAGCACCTCTTGCTTGGTACTCCTTTCTCCAGAAAAAATCCAACACCTCTCCAAGAGGTGGATTTTTCTTGTTCATGGTTGAAAGACATCATAGACTCAAATCTATGACTGAAGTACCTGCATACATTCACTGGATCCAAAGAGCACAGTTCTCCGGGTGTCTTGAATTCGATATTTTCAATGTTTCCATTTGCCTCTCGTAGAAATTCAAGTAAGTCTTCCCAGCCATACTCAGCACAGCTGAGAGTGAGGAACCATGTGGGAGTTCCTAAGTTCCTCAGCATACATTTTAAATCACCATGACGTCGGTACCAGTACTCATTAGTACCACGCTGACATGCCATGAGATTAATCAGGTGAGAATCCAAAATACTGTCTTGCACATTGACTTTATCCATAAAGTCCCTTGCCAAGATATTTTGCATCTGTACACCACTTTTCAAGATGTGGTTCACTGCATATGACAGTCCAGACAGATCGCTTTCAAACAGTAGATGAAACAAATAGGGAATGCATTGACGAAACCTAGGATCTTCTGCATACAATCGTAAAGTCTGGTATTCAGAAGCAGGAATTTGATCAGGTCGCTCATCACATCTTCCTCCTTGACCTGTTGGAAATAGCTGTGGGAAACACCGAGCTTCCAAACTCTCCTCCCAAACACTAATGGGACTCCCTTTCGCTTGTTTCATTTGAAACAACTCAATAGCATTCCCCATGACTTCCTTGGAATGCAAAGGATGAACACTATAATGTTCATATATTTCTTCATTTTTAGAGGCTTCTACTTTCTCAATTTGTCCAGCACACAAATCGCTGTCCTCTTCTTCACTTACTTCCTCTTCTGCAACACATACATTCTTGTAGTGCTTATTGTTTTTCATCAAATACAATGTTGCCTTTTTGCCTTTCCTAACATCCACTAAATCTTGCCAGATTTTCTTACTCTTTGTCGGAACCCCATTAACTAAGATAACCAGAGGTTCCTCTTCTACTTTCTCTACTCCAATTGTATTAATGTTTTTCTTCAAATCTAGAGGCAAATAAACAACTCTTCCCTTTAATCCTCTCTGTAAATCTGATGGAGGCAATTTCCCTGTCTTTGGCTCCATTCGTACAATAGCCTGAAAGGGATGGACACTTTGAATCACAATAGATTCATAAGTATTTAAATCCTTCAATTCAGAAGGAATGTCAACCAATTCCAGATTATTATGAACCGCTCTAGCAGGCATCCGGTTTTGATTTAATTTGTTACAACAATAAGTACACACACGTTGATCCGATCCTAAATCAAAACAATTTTCTACCATCAAGTATGTTGCGAAATCCTTCCATTCACTATTTCCTATTCCCTTTCACTTTTTGCATATAAATCCACTAACTTAGTCTGATTCTTATAATAAGTGCGTCGACAACACACACAAGTAAAATTAGGCCTCTCACTTGATTTCATCTGAAACGTGGCAATTTCCTTCTGAAAATTATCTGTACTGGAAATCTGTACACTCTCTTCCACATTACCTTCTTCTTCTGAGTCAATTTCAACATTGTTCTCTTTACTAGCAAAGTAGCAAAACCCAATTTCTGCACAAATATTCTTCACATCTACTTCTGAACCATGCAAAAGAGCAGTGCATAATTGTTTAAGCATAATTGCTGGACTCTTAGCATAATACAACATTCTAACTAATTTCCTCACTTTATTATGATGCACTGCTAGCATCCTGAAATGATGAAAAACACTCTGGCATACTCTCCTGGAAAGACAAGCCAATGAATGACCATGCAAACCTGTCACTTCTCTCACTCTGCAAGGATCTAATTCTTGCAACAACTTCATTTTTTTCTGTTTTAAACTTTTCTTATTAAATGTCCGTACAAAATCACAAAGCAAATTAATTGAATCCTGTCGCACACTGCAAATACTACTACACTTCCAGGTGTATACTGGTCCCTTAGGACGTCTTCCTAAAACCTCATTACCTAACACCTCTTCTGCCTCTGTTGACACAAGTTTTTCTTTTTCAACCGGACAACCATCTTTTACCTCATATGCTCGACCACTGGTGTCAACTGCATGCACCAAATCATTATCCTGGAAATAACTCTCCTCATTAAAAAATGCCTCACAACTTGAACTATGCATCCATTCTCCTGAAAAAACTTCTCAAAAATTACTACGATTAACTGTTCTCTTCCATCTACTATTTGTTTTGAAATCATAAATTGCCTTGTTTAGTTTCCTAATTCTATTGATTATCAAAATAAATAACTTTCGCTTAATTTCGAATGCCTGATCAATAATTTTCTCAACGTGTTTCTTTCTCTTATAAAAAGCCACTTTCTGTTGACCTTTCTTATTATTTTTTAACAAATTGCCAATTATCCTGTTGCGGAACATTCGTCTACGAATGTCCCTAAACTGATTTTTCCTTCTACTACCATGCACAGAGGTTTCTCCTGCTCTAGCAGTAACATTTTTGAGTGGCCTTTCCTTTCCGTTTAAATTGGCTCTCTTCTTCTAGACTAAAACATGTTCTGTAGTGATACTTTTTTTTCTGGAAATATTTCTTAGGAAAGATTTCGTTGTCTTACCCGGAGATTTCTTGGTGACTTGATGAGTTTTTATTGTAGAGGACTGCTGCAAGCATGTAGTAAGCTGCTGTGTTTGACGTTTTGTAGCCTTCCTCCTTCTTTGACTCGAAGGCATACTTTAATTTTGAAATAATCTGCAGTTGAATCTGTGGTAAAATATAATAAAAATGTTATTAACCACTATTACCAAACAGTAAATCAATAACAGTCGTCAAAAAATTAACACACTAGTTGTCAATTCTACATACAATAATTTTTAGTGCATTGACAAATTTAAAACTCACAAATAGTAGCAAAGAAATGGAATGCTTCCACATTTGACCTGTGCTCTTTTATATGTGAATCTGAACTAATTTTATTAGCCTATTTCACTATTTTATTAAAGACACTTCACACAAGCTGTTTTTGAAGTTGTATTTAATTTGAAATGAAACGGTTAACATGGTTACTTTTCATTTCCAGTAACTTAAATTTATTTTTAAAAGTCTTTATAGGTTAATAGGCTCGAGCAGGTCAGCTGCCCACCCTATGTCATACAATTCTGACAAATCAGCATCCTCATCATATTCTTCATCATCCACAGGATATAAATCATCCAAGGGATCTACTTCCACTGACGTTTCAATGACAAGTTCAATGATAAGATCGAGATCAACAGATTGCTCATTATCACTCATGGTTGATGTTGTCGTTATCTTTAAAGAAAGAGAACAACAATGAGATGTTGCAGAGTAAGAGACAAATCTCAGAGACTATAATAGTAAAATTGTTTAACAAGAGTAACATTTTGCAGATATTATTTAGCCATGTCCAGCGATGCTGAGGAGGTGAGGCCTATTGTCCAAGTTTTCAGTGAGCAGGACTCATCTCTTCTTAACCTTGGATAAGCCTCACCGACTCTGTGTCCCCTGCTCATACTTAAATGTAAAGGGGCAGATTTATGTTAACTGGCGCATCCCCAGGGATGCACCAGTTAACGTGCGCCGCTGCTCTGCCACCCATGATGTGCCGCATTTACAATGCGGAGCACCATGGAGCAAAAACAGCACAGATGCGTCACGCATCTGTGCCGCAAAAGCAGCGCATTGCAGGAATCATGTCGTAAGCGTGACATGACTACTGCAATGCACGGGGCAAGCCACACGTTGCATGGTGCGTCACTCCTTATGCCTGTTTCAAACAGGCGTAAGGATTTGATTCAGCAATGCCATAAAGCTGACTCAGTGAAATCTTGTAAATTTCACTGTGTTAGTTTTACAGGGCTTTCATGCAAGTGAATGCCCACCCTGCAACAAAACGCCCACATGAAACCTGACGCAGGTTTCATGTGGCGCAGGACTTTACAGCGTGACACATCTGCCTAGATGCATCAAGTTGTAAATATGTCGCAACATAGAGCATCTTTTGCGCTGCCGCTGCGTCACAAAAGTGACGCACAGCGGCGCAAAAGAGGCGCACGGCCATCATAAATCTGCCCCTAACATTTTAAATGATTGGTTCAGGATGCCGATAAGGCGTAGCCTATCCAGAGGTTTGTTTGAGGTGAGGCCTACTCAGGGTTCCAGATTAAATTTAAGCTTGTTGAAGAGTACAGAGGAGATAATACATGTGCAGGCCTACCAATGAAGTGAGTCATGTCCACTGCACTCTTGAACAAAGGCCAGACCTCCTCTGTCTCCCTCGACAGGCCTAAACCTCATCTGCACAATGTGCTTCGTAATGTTAGGAAACACAGGTGATGTAATTGAAAAACGTGCAATTTTTTTTTGCTCATTTCACAATCACATCACCTGTGTTTCCTTTGCTTAGGTATCTCATTGTGCAGATGTAGTCTAACATATGAAAGAGTACGTAGAAGGCCAGCACTGTATGCAACAACTTTGACACTTACAGAAGCCTCAGCTTCTCCATGCCCCCTACACAGTCCTAAATGTATACAGTTTAAACTGACGGTATCTTGTTGCAGATGAAGTGAGGCCTATCTTGCAACATGGTGCATCTTTTGCACCGCTGCTGCGTCACAAATGTGACGCAACAGCTGCGCAAAAGAGGTGCACGGCCATCATAAATCTGCCCCTAACATTTTAAATGAATGAGTCAGGATGCCGATAAGGTGTGGCCTATCCAGAGGTTTGTTTGAGGTGAGGCCTACACAGGGTTACAGATGAAATTTAGGCTTGTTGAAGAGTACAGAGGAGATAGTACATGTGCAGGCCTACCAATTAAGTGAGTCATGTCCACTGCACTCTTGAACAAAGGCCAGACCTCCTCTGTCTCCCTGGACAGGCCTAAACCTCATCTGCACAATGTGATTCTTAATGTTAGGAAACACAGGTGATGTAATTGAAAAACGTGCAATTTTTTTTGCTCATTTCACAATCACATCACTTGTGTTTCCTTTGCTTAGGTATCTCATTGGTGTATAGTAAGGGGGGTTTACCCAAAAGAAGTCACTGGGACCTGGGTTGCTTAGTAATATAAGGAAGGGGTCCCAATGAGATTGAGAACACAAAGTAAAACTGGATAAAGACAACAATCACATAGACATTAAATTTATCCACATTGTTTTAATCACAATGGGTACAGCATAATCAATAGCATCAATAGTCAAGTATTAGGTGAAAGGTGGAGCAAGGCCCCGGAAGGAGGGAAGAAGGGAGGTGGGTGATGTTGTGAGGATACAGTGATGGGGAAGGGTTGATAGGTGACAGAATAATCAGTATTTCCAACCAAGTAGTTTTGATGGGTACATATTATGTACAAAACAAAACTGGAAATAATCCACTTTAAAATCAAGACAAATCATACTCCAAACAGTATAATATATGAACAGTTGGGGCGTGGAGTCGATGATTAGGGCAGGTAGTTGTCGACGTTTCGACCCTCTCAAATAGGCAGGTATAATTTAACCTTGCGACGGGGTCTTCTTCAGGACAGGAGAATAGGGGCAAGCCACCTAGTTAATGTATACAAATGCTGGTATTATTTGGATTATTTTGACTGGTGGGAATAAATTACCATCATTCGATAACGAAAGCACAGGGACCTGTTAAAATGGAAAGGGAACGCATGCATGATATTAAAAAAAAACAAATTAATGGCTCGATCTAGTCACAGTGGAAAGGGAAAGCATGCATGATTTTTTGAAAAAAAAAAAGGTGAGGACTGTATGCAACAACTTTGACACTTACAGAAGATTCAGCTTCTCCATGCCCCCTACACAGTCCTAAATGTATACAGTTTAAACTGACGATATCTTGTTGCAGATGAAGTGAGGCCTATCTTGCAACATGGTGCATCTTTTGCACCGCTGCTGCGTCACAAAAGTGACGCAACGGCGGCGCAAAAGAGGCGCACGGCCATCATAAATCTGCCCCTAACATTTTAAATGATTGATTCAGGATGCCGATAAGGTGTGGCCTATCAAGAGGTTTATTTCAGGTGAGGCCTACTCAGGGTTGCAGATCAAATTTAGGCTTGTTGAAGAGTACAGAGGAGATAATACATATGCAGGCCTACCAACGAAGTAAGTCATGTCCACTGCACTCTTGAACAAAGGCCAGACCTCCTCTGTCTCCCTGGACAGGCCTAAACCTCATCTGCAAAATGTGATTCGTAATGTTAGGAAACACAGGTGATATAATTGAAAAACGTGCAAATATTTTTGCTCATTTCACAATCACATCACCTGTCTTTCCTCAGCTTAGGTATCTCATTGTGCAGATGTAGTCTAGCATATCCAAGAGTACGCAGAAGGTGAGGACTGTATGCAACAGAGCAATGTACATTACTCACCTCCCTTGACACTTACAGAAGCCTCAGTTTCTCCATGCCTCCTACACAGTTCTAAATGTATATCATTATCATCAAAGTGACTAAGAAACTCTAGCAGTACATATTGTGAATCCTAAATGTCTTAAAGTAACGATTTTTTAACCAACAAACAATTAAAATATTCTCCCAGATTGATGGTGAGAAGTGATATATTTATTTAAAGAAGCAGACACCTTTTTGTCATTGACATAAATGTAAAAAGCATTTCTTTTCTTTATGAACAATTTTCATGTCATAATTTGAAAACACAGCACAACTCCTATGTACAAGTACACCCTGTCAGTATTTTAATTTGCCAAGCACACATGGGGGCGTATTTACAAGAGCCTTGCACCACAGAGAAATGACTTAAATTTACCAAGCACTCATGAGGGCTTATTCACAAGGACCTTGCACCACCTTTAAAGTCACTTTTAACATGGGGAAAATGACGTGAATGTGGCTCATAAGCTTTGTAAATTTGCCCCCATGTTGACTATGAAACTCTTGCAGAACATATTGTGAAACCTTAATGACTTCAAGAAACATGTTTTTAAACCAGCAAACAATAAAATTATTCTCCCATATTCATGGTGGAAAATGAAATATTTATTTAAAGAAGCATACACCATATTGACCTTCTTATAAATGTAAATAGCATTTCTTTTTTAAAAAAAACGATTTTCTGGTCATAATTTGAAAACACAACACAGCTCCTATGTACAAGCACACCCTGTCAGTACTTAAATTTGCCAAGCACACATGGGGGCGTATTTACAAGGACCTTGCACCACGGGGAAATGACTTAAATTAAAATGGGGAAAATAACGTCAAAGTGACTCAAAGGACTTGTAAATATGCCCCAAGCAGCCTATGAAACTCTAGCAGTACATATCAAGAAACCTAATTGACTTCAAGAAACGTTTTTAAACACATCAAGTAAACAAATTAATCACCCAGATTCATGGGGAAGTGACTTAAAATGCCTTAACACACATGAAAGCGTATTTTTAAGGCCCTTGCACCATTTTTGCGTCACTTTTAACATGGCTATGTAACTCAAAGAAACAAAATCTATTTTTAAAACACTTGACACAAAGCAACATTTTAAATACACAACTTTCTTCATAATTTTCTCCCTAAAGCATACTATACTCTATCTAAATTAAATTAATCTTTTCTCACCTTAGCAAATACTTTTTGAGTTACAAAACAGTCTCAGACACACACCAATTTTTCTTTAGCAGAGCAAAGGGTATGCACTCCAGAGGCTGCAACCAACAAAGGCACAGAAATGCTGTAATTCATCACACATATCTCTCATGTCACCCAATCAAAACTCTTCCCTCACTTTTTTCAAATCAACACCCTTCCCCCCTCTGCCCTTTCTGCCTTTTTTCCATAGCAACCACCTCCTGAAACACCTCTCATGTTTACAAGTTCACACAACAATGTTTCAATTGAACTCTGAACTCTCAGTACACCTGCGTATCCAGTGCAATCTTTCATAAAATGATTTGTTCTTGACCATTCAAATTACATCTTTCAAAGAACTCATCCATGCACCCTAACTTTCTGTTTTTAGCAATCAAAATCCACCAATCACTGCTACTGAATCATTAGCACAGAAACTCCTCAGTTTTTTTCATTACAGACTCCTACTGTTTCAACTGCCATTTCATTCCCACACTTCATCTGACTGCAGCAGAACCTCCTCTCACCATGTGTTCTGTCTGGATTGTTGGACATAGTTACATTCACTGGGCTCAAAGGTATGCTGATAACAGAAATTTACACAACCTCAATTTACAAAATGTGGAAATCAACTGGATTGGCCACAGAGGATTAAGATGTCACCAATTGATACCATTGGTGAAAACCTTTTTGCATTTGCCAAAACCTGACCTGTTAATTGTGCACTGTGGAGGAAATGACTTGGGCACTTTGACTGGGGTAGGTCTGGAAATGCTTTTAAAGGACACCTTTGAGCAATTGATGGCACTTTTTCCAAAAACTGCCTTGGTATATTCAAATATATGCCAAAGACAGAAATGGAGGTGGTCCAACCAATTTTGTTCACAAATTGAGAAATCGAGGAAGCATGTAAATAAGTCTGTTTCAGCTTACATGAGAGACCATGGAATGGGCTCCATCTACAACAATAACTTGCGTTACTACATGCAAGATATCTACAGAAGAGATGGAGTTCACTTCTCAGATGAGGGGAACAGAGTTTCAAACCTGAATTTAAGACTATGTATTGGTACATACTTATAAGTACCTAGAACTTACACAGAACCCAAAAGCTCTTTTCAGAGCTACCTTAACTATGATTACTCTTTAAAAATTTCAAATGTACCTTTTTTCACTAATTTTCACTTTTGTTCGCTTCCCGGTTCGCTACCCGGTTCGCGTACCGGCAGCTAACCTCGCGAAAAATTCAATGTATTTTTCTTTTTCGACATATATGAGCCTCCTCAGCCACCCTTAGAAAACCTAGGGGGTCAGGATACGTCTCCCGTGCCCCCTTATACGCTTTCCCAACATTCTTTATCCTCCATCTTGTTTCTAAATTCATCCGAAACACAAGATGGCGGACTCCCGTTACGCTATCGGTTAGCTTCCCGGTACGCGAACCGGGTAGCGCCTCAACCGCGAAAAACCGGAATTTTTTAAAAAATATATTTTTTGCCCCGCGGGACCCTTTAATAGCCCCCTCATCAATCCTAGGGGGTCAGGAGGGGTCTACCTTGCCCCCTTTCATTCATTTCCCCCTTCGTTTTTCTTCACCTCTTGTCTCTCGATCCTACCGAGAGACAAGATGGCGGCCGCTCCTGACTGTTTAGAATGTTAACAGACACCGCAGAGCCAATCAGCTTCGCTTCGCGATGTTCCGTTACGCGTCAGGTACGCGAACCGGGGCGCTAACCGGAGCGCTGTTACAGATATATATATTTTTTTAACGTTAATTTAGCAAAATCCACTGGAGCACATATATTGAGACCTAGCAAAGGCACATCGGGCAAACAATATCTACAATTTTGCCAAGTTTGGTGAAAATCCATTCAGCCGTTCGAGCTAAAAGTGAGTCCAACCGCCCTATGGAAAATTCCATGGGAAAAATGCGTTTTGGGACCCCCCTTTTTTTCCCAGCCCCCCCCTTGACAAAACCCCCCCAAATTTTCAGGAGCTGCTCAGAAACAAAATGTTCCATTTTCCTGAAAGTTTCAGCCAATTCCGTCCTCAAACGCCAAAGTTATTCGACATAGAATTTTCAATAATCCCATAGGAAAAAAATCCTAACTATATATACCTATTGGCGACCGCCAGTAGGTAATATATGTATATATATATTTATATATTCAAAGGAGGGCAAGCCATTGATCGTGCAGGACGCCCGCTCACCAGGAAGGCATCCACAAAGCGGCGCACAGGGTGACAGCTAGCTTCCCCCTCCACCCACTGGGGATTGAATTTTGATTTTGTTTTGGAACTGTTTGCACACCCACTGGGGTGAAGTAATAGCGCACTACAATATCCAGGATGCATTGGGATCCAGCCACGCCCGTGAGGCAGGCAGTACTTCAATGTGCGCAGAGACATTATGTGCCAGCAGTTGCTTTCATCACACGCCGCAGATGAAGGGATCAAGTCCCGACACGCGTCTGGCGTTCACATCATGGGAGAGGTGCTGCTGATCTACCTTGTGCTTGCAGGCTGCCATTAAAATCCTGAACGAAGTTGCTCCTTGTGGTCTCCCTCAATTAGAGTGCCTGCATTGAATGGATTTTTGCGGCCAGCTCCGGTCGCGAGGAGGGCCCGCCATAGAACAATGGATCCTGTCCTTGTGCCTGATGGTGTTTGGAAATACAGGAAAGGAGGGTAAGCCGGTTATCGTGCAGGACGACGCCCGCTCACCAGGAAGGCATCCACAAAGCGGCGCACAGGGTGACAGCTAGCTTCCCCCTCCACCCACTGGGGATTGAATTTAGATTTTATTTTGGAACTGTTTGCACACCCACTGGGGTGAAGTAATAGCGCACTACAATATCCAGGATGCATTGGGATCCAGCCACGCCCGTGAGGCAGGCAGTACTTCAATGTGCGCAGAGACATTACGTGCCAGCAGTTGCTTTCATCACACGCCGCAGATGAAGGGATCAAGTCCCGAAACGCGTCCGGCGTTCACATCATGGGAGAGGTGCTGCTGATCTACCTTGTGCTTGCAGGCTGCCATTAAAATCCTGAACGAAGTTGCTCCTTGTGGTCTCCCTCAATTAGAGTGCCTGCATTGAATGGATTTTTGCGGCCAGCTCCGGTCGCGAGGAGGGCCCGCCATAGAACAATGGATCCTGTCCTTGTGCCTGATGGTGTTTGGAAATACAGGAAAGGAGGGTAAGCCGGTGATCGTGCAGGATGACGCTCGCTCACCAGGAAGGCATCCACAAAGCGGCGCACAGGGTGACAGCTAGCTTCCCCCTCCACCCACTGGGGATTGAATTTTGATTTTATTTTGGAACTATTTGCACACCCACTGGGGTGAAGTAATAGCGCACTACAATATCCAGGATGCATTGGGATCCAGCCACGCCCGTGAGGCAGGCAGTACTTCAATGTGCGCAGAGACATTACGTGCCAGCAGTTGCTTTCATCACACGCCGCAGATGAAGGGATCAAGTCCCGAAACGCGTCCGGCGTTCACATCATGGGAGAGGTGCTGCTGATCTACCTTGTGCTTGCAGGCTGCCATTAAAATCCTGCACGAAGTTGCTCCTTGCGGTCTCCCTCAATTAGAGTGCCTGCATTGAATGGATTTTTGCGGCCAGCTCCGGTCGCGAGGAGGGCCCGCCATAGAACAATGGATCCTGTCCTTGTGCCTGATGGTGTTTGGAAATACAGGAAAGGAGGGTAAGCCGGTGATCGTGCAGGACGACGCCCGCTCACCAGGAAGGCATCCACAAAGCGGCGCACAGGGTGACAGCTAGCTTCCCCCTCCACCCACTGGGGATTGAATTTTGATTTTATTTTGGAACTGTTTGCACACCCACTGGGGTGAAGTAATAGCGCACTACAATATCCAGGATGCATTGGGATCCAGCCACGCCCGTGAGGCAGGCAGTTCTTCAATGTGCGCAGAGACATTACGTGCCAGCAGTTGCTTTCATCACACGCCGCAGATGAAGGGATCAAGTCCCGAAACGCGTCCGGCGTTCACATCATGGGAGAGGTGCTGCTGATCTACCTTGTGCTTGCAGGTTGCCATTAAAATCCAGAACGAAGTTGCTCCTTGTGGTCTCCCTCAATTAGAGTGCCTGCATTGAATGGATTTTTGCGGCCAGCTCCGGTCGCGAGGAGGGCCCGCCATAGAACAATGGATCCTGTCCTTGTGCCTGATGGTGTTTGGAAATACAGGAAAGGAGGGTAAGCCGGTGATCGTGCAGGACAACGCCCGCTCACCAGGAAGGCATCCACAAAGCGGCGCACAGGGTGACAGCTAGCTTCCCCCTCCACCCACTGGGGATTGAATTTTGATTTTATTTTGGAACTGTTTGCACACCCACTGGGGTGAAGTAATAGCGCACTACAATATCCAGGATGCATTGGGATCCAGCCACGCCCGTGAGGCAGGCAGTACTTCAATGTGCGCAGAGACATTACGTGCCAGCAGTTGCTTTCATCACACGCCGCAGATGAAGGGATCAAGTCCCGAAACGCGTCCGGCGTTCACATCATGGGAGAGGTGCTGCTGATCTACCTTGTGCTTGCAGGCTGCCATTAAAATCCTGAACGAAGTTGCTCCTTGTGGTCTCCCTCAATTAGAGTGCCTGCATTGAATGGATTTTTGCGGCCAGCTCCGGTCGCGAGGAGGGCCCGCCATAGAACAATGGATCCTGTCCTTGTGCCTGATGGTGTTTGGAAATCCAGGAAAGGAGGGTAAGCCGGTGATCGTGCAGGACGACGCCCGCTCACCAGGAAGGCATCCACAAAGCGGCGCACAGGGTGACAGCTAGCTTCCCCCTCCACCCACTGGGGATTGAATTTTGATTTTATTTTGGAACTGTTTGCACACCCACTGGGGTGAAGTAATAGCGCACTACAATATCCAGGATGCATTGGGATCCAGCCACGCCCGTGAGGCAGGCAGTACTTCAATGTGCGCAGAGACATTACGTGCCAGCAGTTGCTTTCATCACACGCCGCAGATGAAGGGATCAAGTCCCAAAACGCGTCCGGCGTTCACATCATGGGAGAGGTGCTGCTGATCTAACTTGTGCTTGCAGGCTGCCATTAAAATCCTGAACGAAGTTGCTCCTTGTGGTCTCCCTCAATTAAAGTGCCTGCATTGAATCGATTTTTGCGGCCAGCTCCGGTCGCGAGGAGGGCCCGCCATAGAACAATGGATCCTGTCCTTGTGCCTGATGGTGTTTGGAAATACAGGAAAGGAGGGTAAGCCGGTGATCATGCAGGACGACGCCCGCTCACCAGGAAGGCATCCACAAAGCGGCGCACAGGGTGACAGCTAGCTTCCCCCTCCACCCACTGGGGATTGAATTTTGATTTTATTTTGGAACTGTTTGCACACCCACTGGGGTGAAGTAATAGCGCACTACAATATCCAGGATGCATTGGGATCCAGCCACGCCCGTGAGGCAGGCAGTACTTCAATGTGCGCAGAGACATTACGTGCCAGCAGTTGCTTTCATCACACGCCGCAGATGAAGGGATCAAGTCCCGAAACGCGTCCGGCGTTCACATCATGGGAGAGGTGCTGCTGATCTACCTTGTGCTTGCAGGCTGCCATTAAAATCCTGAACGAAGTTGCTCCTTGTGGTCTCCCTCAATTAGAGTGCCTGCATTGAATGGATATATTTATATATATATATATATATATTCCACACTCGATCCTGTTGCCTAGGTCTGTGTCCCATAGACAAGTGGCAAGTTAAACCGGGCAGGTCTCCCGGTAAAAATTATTTCCACCAATTCTTCCCAAAGAAGCACTCACACTCAGAGTAACTCAGTAGTTAACTATAACTGGTGTGAAACCTATGGTTTTTTTCAGTGAATTTCAAAGGATTTTTAAATGCTAATTCCTAACTATAACAATTGTGAAACCTATGTTTTTTTGTGAATTTCAAAGGTTTTTTAAATGCTAATTCCTAACTATATGATTGTGAAACCTATTTTTTTTTTCAGTGAATTTCAAAGGTTTTTTAAAAGCTAATTCCTTGCTATATCGAGTTTGTAACCTACGATTTTTAAAGTGAATGATTTTTTTTTTTTAGTAGCTGTTTTTTATAACTATTAATTATTATTATTTCTTTTTTTCTAAAATGAATTTTTAATGTATTTTTCATGTAGGTTTTTTTTATCATTTTGTCTCGGAGCGCTCAGGGTGCATGCACCAGTAAGCTTACCTGAGAGCGCAGCGAGAGAGCTATTCCAGCATGCGAGAAAAAAAAAGTTTCTATTTAAAGTAAAAAATAATGCAAGACATTTAGTGGCATAATTATAAAAGTAGTATTTTTGATATTAAAAACCCGTATTTTAACTTTAAACGTATTTCCGAAAAGTTAGCAAAAAGTCATATAAGCGTGCCGCGTAAGGGCCTCCGGAAGCGCCTATCTTTGTGCCGCGTAAGCGCCCCCGGAAGCGCTCCGGTTCGCACAGCGTAAGCGCATCAAGTCATGTGACCTTATTATTACAATTTTCATTGGTTCTTTACAGTTTTTTTACAACTAATGTAAACCCCACCCATTTCCTTCACTACCTCTTTCACTTTGGAGAGAGCAAGACCTGTTCCCTGTTTCTCTTCATTACTTTAGAAAGAATGGCTGCAGGACCACCCAGCAGCAGTGAGGACTCTGATGAGTTTATCCAGGAGGACCCTACTCAGCCAAAGGTGAAGGAGCACTTTATCTGGAAATGTTTTACTATTCCACCTGGAGAGAAAAAGGTTAATGCTCCAAAGGTGGAGTGCAAAACTTGCCAAACTGTTCTTCACGGGGTGACCCTAGAAGAAAATATAGTTTTGGCAACTCAGCAATGATCAGACATGTTCAAGGGAGGCACCCCCAGAACTATGCCCGGGAGAGTGTCAGGGACCTGGCACGTAATCCCCCTCAACTTCCACCGGAGGAGCAACATCATCCGGGAGAGGAAGAGCAGTGGAGCTGATTCCCAACATACAACCAGTATTTACTGACATCACCACTAAATGTAAGCAGTGTGACGAACTGCTTTGCTACGGAGAGCAGAGTATCATGCTAATTGTACGCACAAGAGAAGACCATCGCTGCCCTCCCCATCCCTAATTTTTCCCCTTTTTTTTGCTCCTGTTGAGCAGTTTGGCATTCCCTATTTTTGTTTTTGTTCAGAAACAAAACAAAAATAATTAAAAACGTTCGGAAAAAGTAAAAATATAAAAAATAAATAAAAAAGAAGAAAAAAACAGTTCTTTTTAGAACTACCTCCAATTCTCCAAAAAGAGCTGTATTCTTTACAAATTCAAAAGGACTGAGTGAAGTGGAGTGCAGTGAGAGAGGAAATGAAAATGAGTGAGGGAGCAAAGAAAGGGACGAGAGGGGAAGGGAAGTGAAGTAGGGGAATTGAAAGAAGGTGAGTTTGGGAGGTGAGTGAGGGGAAGGGGAGTGAACAAGAGGAATGAAGATAAGTGAAGAAAACAGAGTTAGAGAGCGGGGGTGAGGAAGGGTAAGAGAAGAGCAGTGAGGTTGAGGAAAGAGTGGTGATAGAGAGTGGATAAAGGCAAGTGAGCATGAGACAAGGGGACTGAGGGAGTGAGGAGACAGAGAAAGTGATGGAAAGAGTGGGAGAAGAGGACTGAGTGAGGGAGGAAAGAAAGATAAGTGAGGGAGTGTGGCTGAGTTATGTGGAGTAGGCGTAACAGAAGAGGAGTGAGAGACTAAGAGGACGGAGAGAATGGGGGTAACAGAGAGAGAGGGAGGGAAGGGGAGTGAGTAAGTTAGAGAACAGAGGGATTGAGAGAAGGAGTTACTGAAGTAGAGTAAGAAGAGTAACAGAAGGGAAAAGAGTAAAGGAGCGCAGGAAGGGGAGAATCAGGAAGGAAAGTAAAGGAGAAGGTCTAAAGAAGGTGAGTGTGGGAGTGTGGCTGACTTATAGGGAGTGAGCGTGACAGAAGAGAAGTGAGAGAATAAGAGGATGGAGAGAATGAGGCTAACAGAGAGAGAATGAGGGAAGGGAAGTGTGGAAGTAAGAGAACAAAGGGAGTAAGAGAAAGAGTTAGTGAAGTGGAGTAAGGAGAGTAAGGGAAGGGAAAAGAGTGAAAGAGTGAAGGAAGGGAAGAGAGAGGAAGGAAAGTAAAGGAGCAGGTCTGAAAGAAGGTGAGTGTGGGAGCGTGGCTGACTTATAGGGAGTGAGCGTGACAGAAGAGAAGTGAGAGAACAAGAGGATGGAGAGAATGAGGCTAACAGAGAGAGAATGAGGGAAGGGAAGTGTAGAAGTAAGAGAACAAAGGCAGTAAGAGAAAGAGTTAGTGAAGTGGAGATAGGAGAGTAAGGGAAGGGAAAAGAGTGAAAGAGTGAAGGAAGGGAAGAGAGAGGAAGGAAAGTAAAGGAGAAGGTCTAAAGAAGGTGAGTGTGGGAGTGTGGCTGACTTATAAGGAGTGAGCGTAACAGAAGAGGAGTGAGAGACTAAGGAGACGGATAGAATGAGGCTAACAGAGAGAGAATGAGGGAAGGGGAGTGTAGAAGTAAGAGGACAAAGGGAGTAAGAGAATGAGTTAGTGAAGTGGAGTAAGGTGAGTAAGGGAAGGGAAAAGAGTGAAGGAGCGAAGGAAGGGAAGAGACAGGAAGGAAAGTAAAGGAGAAGGTCTGAAAGAAGGTGAGTGTGGGAGTATGGCTGAGTTGTAGGGAGTGAGCGTGACAGAAGAGGAGTGAGAGACTAAGGGGACGGATAGAATGACGCAAACAGAGAAAGAATGAGGGAAGAGAAGTGTAGAAGTAAAAGGACAGAGGGAGTAAGAGAAGGAGTTAGTGAAGTGGAGGAAGGAGAGTAAGGGAAGGGAAAAGAGTGAACGAGCGAAGGAAGGTAAGAGACAGGAAGGAAAGTAAAGGAGAAGGTCTGAAAGAAGGTGAATGTGGGAGTATGGCTGAGTTTTAGGGAGTGAGCGTGACAGAAGAGTAGTGAGAGACTAAGGGGACTGAGAGAATGAGGCTAACAGAGGGAGAAGTAGGGAAGGGGAGTGTAGAAGTAAGAGGACAAAGGGAGTAAGAGAAGGAGTTAGTGAAGTGGAGTAAGGAGAGTAAGGGAAGGGAAAAGAGTGAAGGAGCGAAGGAAGGGAAGAGACAGGAAGGAAAGTAAAGGAGAAGGTCTAAAAGAAGGTGAGTGTGGGAGTATGGCTGAGTTATAGGAAGTGAGTGTGACAGAAGAGGAGTGAGAGACTAAGGGGACGGAGAGAATGAGGCTAACAGAGAGAGAGAATGAGGGAAAAGAAGTATAGAAGTATGATGACAGAGGGAGTAAGAGAAGGAGTTAGTGAAGTGGAGTAAGGAGAGTAAGGGAAGGGAAAACAGTGAAGGAGCAAAGGAAGGGAATATAGAGGAAGGAAAGTAAAGGAGAAGGTCTGAAAGAAGGAGAGTGTGGGAATATGGCTGAGTTATAGGGAGTGAGCGTGACAGAAGAGGAGTGAGAGACTAAGAGGACGGAGAGAATAAGGCTAACAGAGAGAGAATGAGGGAAGGGAAGTGTAGAAGTAAGAGGACAAAGAGAGTAAGAGAAGCAAATAGTGAAGTGGAGTAAGGAGACTAAGGGAAGGGAATAGAGTGAAGAAGTGAAAGAAGGGAAGAGAGAGGAAAGAAAGTAAAGGAGAAGGTCTGAAAGAAGGTGAGAGTGAGAGAGGAGTGAGGAAAAGGTGAGTAAACATGGGGATTCAGAATAAGTGAGGGAAGCGCAGTAAGAGAACAGGGGTGTGGGAGCATGAGAGAAGAGTATTGAGGTTAAGGAAAAGAATGTTGAGAAAGTACATTTTGTACGTCAAACTTACCTTATAAATAATGTAAACTTAATTGCATATTTTCAGTAAATTTAATATCTGTGAAAGAAAAAAAAAGTATGTTATAATATTTATATTATATATTTTACAATACAAGAGACAAAGTAGGAGATTAAAAGTCATAAAAGGTTAGTAAGAGATAAAGTAGGAGTGAAGGACTCAGAAAGGAAAACAAAGGAATAGTGAAGGTCAGAGAGAGTTAAAAAGAAATGGAGGGAGAGCAATTTACTAAAAGGATAATGACATGGATACATTCAGTGACAGAGAAGAAGAGCAGGAGAGAGAAATGAAGTGAAGGTGAGTAAGATACTAAAGGAATGTGCATTAGGAAAACTAAAGGAAGAAAGGGGAGTAAAGAAAGGAGAGTGAGTGACAGGGAAGCAGAAGTGAATGACGGTGGATTAATGACAATAAGGGATGGAAGGTGAGTGAGGGTGAATGTAGGGTCGTAAGACAGTGACGAGAGAATGGGAGTGAAGGTAACAGAGAGGGAGTGAGGGAAGAAAAGTGATAATATGAGAGAACAGAGGGAGTGAGAGAAAGAGTGAGTAAAGGGCAGTAAGGTGAGTAAGGGAAGGAGAATGACTGAGGGAGTAAAGGAAGGAAAGAAAGGGAAGAGAAGTGAAGCAAAGAGACTGGGAAAAGGTGAGTTCGTGAGGATAAAAAGAGGAAGGGGAGTTAAGGATGATGAATGAGGATAACTGAGGGAACCGGAGTAAGGGAACAAGGGTGAGGGAGGGTGAGTGAAGGGCAGTGAGGTTGAGAAAAGAGGGAAGAGAGAGAGGATAAAAGCAAGTGAGCATGAGACAAGGGTAGTGAAGGAGTGAGAACATAGAGGTAGTGAGGAAAGAGTGGCAGAAAGGGACTGAGTGAGAGAGCAAAGAAAGGTAAGTAAGGGAGTGTGGGTGAGTTATAGGGAGTGAGTTTGATGGAAGAGGAGTGAGAGAGTGAGAGGACCGAGAGAGTGAGGCTAAGAGAGAGGGAGTGAGGGAAGGGGAGTGAGGATGTGAGAGGACAGAGGAAGTGACAGAGGAGTGAGTGAAGTATAGTAAGGTGAGTGAGAGAAGGGGAATCATTGAGGGAACAAAGAAAGGAAAGAAGGGGAAGGGGAGTGAAGTAGAGTGACTGACAGCTGGAAAGTGGTAGATGGGAGAGAGGGAAAGGGCAGTGAAGGAATGGAGAATGAGGATAAGTGAGGAAAGTGGAATAAGGGAAGGGAGGTGAGGGAGAGGGAGAGAAGGCCAGTGAGGGTGAGTGATAGAGGGTGGAAATAGGTGAGTGAGCATAAGAGAAGGGGAGAATAATATATATTTGATAATATAAAATAATTTGTACAACATGTTATATGGTTTATTTTTGCTGTTCTCAGAATATATTGAATTTCACTTAAAACAGTGACTTCAATACTACTCATCATATAACAGCGGGCAAAAACAAAACACAATCAAAATGATTGTGTTTAAAAAAAACATACAACGTTTCAATAAATAATGTAAAATTTAGAAAAACCAAATCTTAACTCACTTTTGATCCATGTACTTTTTCACGAGGCCAAATAGTATATGGAAAGTCCTTTTCTTTGGAAATTAGTCAAGAGTATTCTTAATCTCTCATTTACCCAAGTTTGTGAAAGAAAAGCTCCAACATCTTTTACATTATGAAACAATACTTTTATTTCCACCTCTAGCTTATTTTTTATTAATATTTTCTATAATACTCACAGCACACACTACGAAATATACATATACTACCTCTATGAGAACTACATGTTTTATATTATCTCGATCACTCTCACTCAGAAAGTAATTTTGAACAGCAAACTAAGTTTTATTAACTGCTGCAATCTTCATAGGACAATTACCTTCCCTAAAACTTTGGTTGTAATAACACTAGGTAAGAATTTTGTAAGTCAGAAGGCAAACGTTGTTTGAAAGTCAATTGAGTATCATTACAGTGTTTCCATCCTTTTTGACATTTTAAATAAGCTGTGTAATGTCCTGATGTTGTTGAAGGACCATCATGGTAAATAATTGCTGCAGTTGCAAAGGTTCTTCCTCAAATTGATAATTGAGAAGCCACAAACTTTTTAATTAATGTTGTCAATTTAGTTCCATCAGGTCTACATCGTTGGAACATTAAAATTACATACTGTCCATATGTTTGTATAAATAATGTTGATAGCATTGCAGATTTACATTGAGTACAGACCATGCTTTGATTTGCTTGTCTAACTAGATTATTAAATGACACTGATTTGCAGTGTGATAAAGTCAAATATATAAATCTTTCAGTGTCTATTGTAGTACTACTTGAAAAGGAGCAATTGTCGCAGTCATGCTGCCATTTATTAGAAAGGCCAAAAAGAATTTCTACATCTACACCTTCATCTTGCAATACAACAAGCATATTCATTAGAAATTCCTGACAATCTTGCTGAATGTTCTGTGATAATGGATTTACACCAGAACATATGTCTAAAACATTTCGAATTTCAGAAACACTTTGTATTTTTGTTCTATCACTGCTACATTTCTCAAACACAGAATTCAAAAAACAACAAAATGTTTGATCACGATTTTCAGCAACCTGTTCTTGTACAGTTTGGAGAACAAAAACAACGTTAACCACTACATTAGCATAGCAGTTGACACCAGAACTGTTTTCAAACTGAAATCCAAAAACATCTTTAACTGAATCCTTTTCGTTTCTGCTTACAATTACTGGTTCATCTACTTTTTTCTTTTTGCTACAACTTCACTACAATTCTTCTCATTTCTTCTTTTTTGGCCTACCACACACTTTTCAAATAGAGGATATTGAGGTAAATTTGGAGCATACTCTCTTCTTAACCTATTATATTCTTTTACACAATATAGATCTGCATTAATCTTTGTCTCATCAAAATCAATCAAGTACAATCCTGGTAAAGTTCTGACTCGAGCAACATATGCCATACCCTCCTTGAACACAGAACTTCCAATATTCACCAAAGCACTATCTACACTTAAACCTTGAGATTTATGAATAGTCACCGCATATGCCAAAGAAACAGGAAACTGTTTTCGGCGGACATATAAATCTTTCACAAGCAAAAATCGGCCAGAACAACGACTGATTTGTTGTACTTCTTCAATACCATCAAATTTAATTTTTATAAATTCAATTCCATCTCTACTCCGGTAATTCACAAAATCAACAACATGACCCATTGCTCTTTTTACTAAACCTCTTTACACATGTAAATTACATCGTAAAATGATACGACAATTTAAAGATGCATACAGAGTCTTTTCCAAACCAGCAGTTTTAGATATTGTCTTCTCTAAAGAATCCAATTTTGATTTCAAATTTTCTGACAAAATAATAGTTGCTCCTTCATGTTCTATTTTATCAATAGGTTCCAGTTTCACAATCTCTTGATTTTCCAACTTTAACATTTTGTTGTTGAAGATTGGACATTCCTGCAGAGTTGGCATCAAGCATATGACAGATTTGTTTTCTAGAATTTTCTTAACAATATTCTCTGGGAGAATGTTTTCCTTTGGAAACAAATTTGAAATTAATCATGCATGTAAAGCTGCTTTCCCATGCTCACTTACTTTTCCAATTCTTACATCTTGTAGAATCTTTTTTATAATCTTCATCCTTTTCCTAGGCACTTCCTTGTATCTTCATGTGTAAGCATTTTAAACACTGGTTGTCCTTTCACTGGAGTTAGTTGCAGTAGATCTCCAAAAACAATTATGTGTCTGCCTCCAAATAACACATCATACTCTGTTTTAAGAATTTCTTGCATTCTTAAATTCACAAAAGCAAGCATTACATTTGATACCATGCTTACTTCATCAATGATAGGAAGTTTCATTTGCTTTAGGACTCTTGCAACTTCCCAACAAGCTTCTCCAGATAGCTTGTGGTATTGTAATTTATTATCATGCTCTACTGGCAGCATCAATAAGCGAAGTAAAGTAATGTTGTGTGCTGCCAACCTAGTTGGAGCGGTAACAAAACAAGACAGCGATGACTCCGTTCTTTTCTGCAGATACGTTGCAATTGCTTTAATCAGAAAACTTTTTCCAGTTCCTGCTTCTCCACTCACGTACATCGGACAGGTATAAATGATGTACATGAGCACTCTTTTTTCTCATGAGACAAACCATGCTCAATGTGTTCTGTGACTTCGTCATATATTTGTCTCTGCTCAACGTTTAGTTCTTTTTCCAAATCTTCTAAGTTAACTACATCCTCCTGAACTTGTTCCATGGCTCTTTCAACTTCATCCATGGCAGTGGCAGCTTCATTTCGTATAATTGGTCCTCCTAGTGGATCCTGACTCAATGAAGCAGAACTCTGACTGTCTTGAGAACTGTCTCTAGCAATCTCTGCTGCAATTGTAGCTTCTTGCTGTATTTCCTCGTTCAACATTTGCAGATAATTTGAAAAAAGAGGACATTCTATGGTATCCTTGGTTGCATTGAACGAATCTTCATAAGTAAGAAAACCTCCAAGTAGTTCCTCTTCTGTACGCCAAGGCTTAAAGAGTTGCAAAAGAGCTAAGTAATAAAATTCCCTTTTGTCTGGAGATTCACAACTCAATTTTCGATGATTAATCAAATGGCCTTTTCTTTGTTTCACCAGACAGCCTTCACATGCAATTACAGCATATACACCTTTATTGATGTCCTCTGTGACGTTCCTCTTAAAAGTATAGGTTTGCAGAACTTCATAGAGACAAACGTTCTCAAGATGACTACTTCTATTTGGATAGTATGTATCCAACATGTTTGTCTTCAAAATATCTGTACTGTCTGGTTCTTTCTCCGCCAAATACTCAATTTCTTGTACAGATTTCAAAACTCGGTTTTGTGTTGCAGCAAGACCTAGACTCACCCAAATGATGGTTCTAGATTTGGCATATAGACTTGCTGATGATAACCGATCAGAACATTCATATGCTCCAATTTCTCGATGCGACAACATCTTCAGACTGTAACTGTATAATTTCTTGCTTAGACTCTTTTCATGTGAAATTTCCTCCCACATTTCCTTCAGTTCCGTCTTTTCTGATTTTGTGATGTAAGACGTCACATATCGAGCCACAGCAATAGAGTTATCAGCAACATATTGAATATCCATGTTAGCATTCCACATGGACAAAATGACTGGGTTGTAGTCATTTCTGTATTTGGACTCCTCATCTCTTCTTAGGTTGTATGTATTTTTTGGTGATTTTCTTGTCACAGTATGTCGCAGAGAAGACATCAAATTGTTCACTCTTCCTTTCGATGTTACTGGACGTGGAAATGCAAAATGACATTTCATGTAGAACTTGTCCTTGGATTTGTATTTTCAATAACAGTATTTCTCACAACGATGGGTTTGAAAGCGTAAAACTTGATGTCTTAAATTGTTTTCTTCTGTACTTTTCGGAACAGCGCATGTAGAATACTGCTCAATGAAACTCATCACTTTCTCATCTGAATCTGTTCATGTGTATATGTATGTGAGGAGCACCTCTTGCTTGATACTCCTTTCTCCAAAAGAAATCCAACACCTCTCCAAGCGGAGGATTTTTTTTGTTTGTTATAAAAGACATCATTGCTTCGAACCTATGATTGAAATACCTGCATACATTAACTGGATCCAAAGAGCACAGTTCTCCAGGTGTCTTGTATTCAATATTTTCAATGTTTTTATTTGCCTCTCATAGAAATGCAAGTAAGTCTTCCCAGGCATACTCAGCACAGCTAAGAGTGAGGAACTATGTAGGAGTTCCTAAGTTTCTAGCATACATTTCAATTCCCCATGACGACGGTACCAATACTCATTAGTACCACTCTGACATGCCATGAGATTAATTAGCTGAGATTTCAAAACATTGTATTGCAGTTTCACTTCATCCATAAAGTCCTTTGCCGAAACATTTTGTAGATGTGCTCTACTTTTCAGTATATGGTTCAAATAAACAACTCTTCCCTTTAATCCTCTCTGTAAACCTGAAGGAGGCAGTTTCCCTGTCTTAGGATCCATGCGAACAATAGCCTGAAAAGGATGCACACATTGAATCCAAATAGACTCATAGGTATTTAAATCCATCAATTCAGAAGGAATGTCTACCAACTCCAGAATATTATGAACAGCTCTAGCAGGCATTATGTTTTCATTTAATTTATTATAACAATATTTACAAATACGTTGATCAGAACCCAAATCAAAACTATTTTCTACCAACAAATAAGTTGCAAAATCCTTCCATTCATTATTATTTACCTTTTCGCTTTTTACATATAAATCAACTAATCTAGTCTGATGCTTATAATGAGTTCGTCGACAACACACACAAGTAAAATTAGGCCTTTCACTTGAATTGACCTTAAACTTTGTAATTTCATGTTCAACATTTTCTGTACTTGAAATCTCTACATTCTCTTCTACATTACCTTCTATTACTGTATCAATTTCTGCACTGTCCTCTTTTTCACCAACGTAACAAGACTCAATTTCTTCACAAACGTTTTTCACATCTAATTCAGTTCCATGCAAAAGAGCACTGTTTAACTGTTTTAGTTTAAGTGCTAGACTTTTTGCATAATACAACCTTCTCACTACTTTCCTTACTTTATTATGATGCACTGCTAACATCCTAAAATGGTGAAAAACACTCTGACATACTTTTCTTGAAAGACAAGCCAGTGAATGCCCTTGGAAACCAATTTTTTCTCTCACTCTACAAGGATCTAACTCTTGTAAAATTTTCATTTTTTGTTTTAGACTTTTCTTAGTATAAGTCCGTAAGAAACTATGAAACTAATCAATTGAATCCTGTCGCACACTACAAATACTACTACAATTCCAAGTATGCACTGGAGTCTTAGGACATCTCCCTAAAACTTCACCAGCTAACACCTCTTCTGTATTTCTAGGCACAATCTTTTCTTTTTCAACCGGACAACCGTCCTTCACCTCATATGCTCGACCACTGGTGTCAACTGCATGCACCAAATCATTATCCTGAAAGTAACTTTATTCGTTAAAAAATGGCTCACAATTTGAACTATGCTTCCAATCTCCAGAAAAAACATCACAAAAATGAGTCCGATTAATTACTCTTTTACACTTACATTTTGATTTGAACACATTGATTACCTTATCTAGTGTACGAATTCTATTCATTACTAAACTATACAATTTATTTTTCACTTTAAATGCTTCATCCACAATCTTAACTATGTTTTTTTTTTCTTGTAAAAAGCGGTCTTTTTTATACCTCTTTACATTTTTTAATAAATTGGATACTATTCTGTTATAAAACATTCGTCTACGAATTTCAATAAATTGATTTCTCCTTGTATTGCTATAGACAATATCATCTCCTTCTACAGGTCTAACATCTTTGGAGGGACACAATTTCTTCTTTCTAATTAGAGGTGTCTTATTCTTCTTTGAAACAACACCTTTTTCTTTTTGACATTTCAATAACTTCCTGAGAAAATTCTTAGTTTGCTTACCAGTAGCATTATTGTTTTTCACTGACGATTTTGTTTTGGATGAGTCTTGTATTTCTCTTTTCTTAGACCTTAAACCTGTTTTGTATTTTTGTTTATGTCTTTCTTTTGATGGCATATTCTTCTATCTTTTTATAGATGATTATAATCTGTGGTAAAGAAAAAATAACATATTATAGACCACTACAAACATATTACATAGCAATTACAATAAGTAAACGATATAAACACTATTTTACAACATAAGCCTGATTTACATTACATGTGCTGTGCTTTGTGTCAAAAACGATTCACTATGTAAAGTGTTTTCTGGTAAAATGTCTGGCTTTAAAATTTTTGTCAAAGATCACACTGAGTGTCTGTGTGAAATAATGAATTACATTTTCACATTTTTCAATAATGTCACCTGTGCCTTCGAACAGTTTGTGTCTTTTAGCTTAAAAGGTACTCTGTGTCTGTGTCTCATGTAACTTTGCACATGCATAATCTCTATTTTTATGTGTGTCATTTCTCTCTTTGTATGTGTTTCATGACATGTGTCTCATGTGCCTAAGATCACACTGTGAGTCAAGTTTGATTTGAAATGGATCTGGGTTAATAACTTGCTTAGTACATGTACTAGTAGGGAATCTTAGGCAGCATGTCTGTTAGGCCTCTTACTTCTGAAATAGGCTCTAAGCTGTGCAATCAAGATCCAGGGTGTGTTATATATGCAAGACATAACATTAATTTCTCATTACATATAACATCCCGGTCATGTGCCTAAGATCACACTGTGAGTCAAGCTTGATTCACCCATCAGTGTGATCTTAGGCACATGACCAGGATGTTACATGTAATCTACCATGTCTTAAAAAAAATGTACTTCCATATTTTTAAAGACATCAACTAAGCATATTATCCACCCAGATCTATTTAAAATCAAGCTTGACTCACAGTGTGATCTTAGGCACATGACCAGGATGTTACATATAATCTACCATTACAAATGGGGGTGGGGTCGCACACTACTCACACACCGGCTGTGTCGCCCCTAAGGACTCTGGTCAATGTAGTAAAGTGTTCGCGATGCATCATCTTTCGATCTTCTGCTATCTTCGCTGTCTTCGCCATCCCTGGACACGTGTTTCGGGGTATTACCCCTCATCAGCAGGGATAGGCCGTGTACTGGGGTTGCCGATGGCTTCCAATATCTGCCAGTTATAGTACCACTCAGGCGCGTAGGTGCGGGATCCCAGGCTCGTCAGCCCGCTGCTCAAGGGAGCTTTAAAGTTACAAATGGGGGTGGGGTCGCACACTACTCACACACCGGCGGTGTCGCCCCTAAGGAGTCTGGTCAATGTAGTAAAGTGTTCGCGATGCATCATCTTTCGATCTTCTGCTATCTTCGCTGTCTTCGCCATCCCTGGACACGTGTTTCGGGGTATTACCCCTCATCAGCAGGGATAGGCCGTGTACTGGGGTTGCCTTAGGGGCGACACCGCCGGTGTGTGAGTAGTGTGCGACCCCACCCCATATATAATCTACCATGTCTGTCTCTGCAAGCAGTATGTGTGTCTCTGCTCATATTATTTCACTGTCTCTACTGGCAAAAAAACAGGCCACCTATATATAAGCAAGACATAACATTCATTTCTCATTACATGTAACATTCTGGTCATGTGCCTAAGATCACACTGTGAGTGAAGCTTGATTCACCCATCAGTGTGATCTTAGGAACATGAACAGGATGTTACATGTAATCTACCATGTCTTTAAAAAACATGTACTTCCATATTTTGAAAGACATCAACTAAGCTTATTATTCACCCAGATCCATTTAAAATCAAGCTTGACTCACCGTGTGATCTTAGGCACATGACCAGGATGTTACATATAATCTACCATGTCTGTCTCTGCAAGCAGTATGTGTGTCTCTGCTCATATTATTTCACTGTCTCTACTGGCAAAAAACAGGCCACCTATATATAAGCAAGACATAACATTCATTTCTTATTACATGTAACATCCTGGTCATTTGCCTAAGATAGTGAAGTTTGATTCACCCATCAGTGTGATCTTAGGCACATGACCAGGATGTTACATGTAATCTACCATGTCTTTAAAAAACATGTACTTCCATAGTTTTAAAGACATCAACTAAGCATATTATTCACCCAGATCCATTTAAAATCAAGCTTGACTCACAGTGTGATCTTAGGCACATGACCAGGATGTGGAATTTGGAATATGGAATTTGGATGTAGATTTATAGAGCGCGTATTGCTGCCCGGAGGCGTCCAAGCGCTGAGAATAACCAGAACCTACAGGAGACCTGTAAGGGAGGCTAGCTTGAAGTTAATGGGGTAGGTTAAAAAGGAAGGTTTTTAGCTGTTTGCGAAACGCAGAGAGATTGGAGTTGGATCTGAGATGCAGTGGAAGGGTGTTCCAGGTCCTAGCTGCATTGTGGGCGAACGTCCTGCCACCCGAACTGGTCCTTTTTATTCTAGGGGCCACTGCTAGGAAGGTCTGGCTGGATCGGAGGCTTCTGCTGGGAATGTAGTGGGTGATTAGGTCACGGGTAATCCTAGGGCCTGTGTCCCAGAAGGCCTGTTGGGCTATACACATTGCCTTGAAAAGAACTCTCTGGCGCACCGTTAGCCAATGAAGGCTGACCAGCCCGGCCCTCACTGATTGTCTGCGAGGGAGCTCGGGCAGTATGCGGGCTGCGCAGTTCTTCACTGTCTGGAGCCTGCGCAGGGTCTGCTCTGGGGCGACGAGGTAGAGCACATTGTTAAAATCAAGGCGTGACTGTATTAACCCCTGTATAGCCACCTGTTTGGCTTCCATGGGGAGGAGGGGGAAGATTTTCTTTAGCATCCTCATGATGCCGAAACAGGTGGCTGAAAGTTTTGTAGCCTGAACGTTGAAAGACAGGGATCTGTCCAACCAAACTCCGAGGCTCTTGATATTGTTTTTGGGGGTTGGAGGGAGACCCAGACAAGGGGGCCACAGAGAGGCGGGGAGGCAGAGATCTGGGGGGCCTAGGAGGATCATCTCCGTTTTGTCCCCGTTCAGTTTGAGGGATGACAAGGACATCCAGATCTTCACCTCTTCTAGGCATTCTCTAAGCCCACCTGGTGCTGGCAGGTTGGCCTCCTGCGCCACTGAGATCACCAGCTGCGTGTCGTCCGCATAAGAGATGATCTTGTCCCCAAATGGACGGACAACCTCAGCCAATGGCCTCATGTACAGGTTGAAAAGTGCGGGGCTCAGGGAGGAGCCCTGGGGGACTCCGCACTTCAGAGGTCTGCTGGTGGACACAGACTCACCCTCGAAGACTCGAAAAGATCTGTTCTCTAGAAAGGACTTAAACCACAATCAGGCTTTGTCCTTAATCCCGGCCCAGGACATACGGTGCAGCATGGTGTTATGGCTGACCGTGTCAAATGCCGCGCTGAGGTCAAGGAGGATCACTGCCACTGATCCTCCTTGATCCAGCATTTTTCTGGCTTCCTCGGTGACCATGAGGAGGGCAGTCTCAGTCCCGTGTTTTGGTCTAAAGCCCGTCTGGGTGGGGTCTAGTAAATGGTGAACTTCTAAAAAGTTTACCAGCTGTTGATTTATATATTTGTCCAGGATCTTGCTCACCCATGGGAGCAGGGAGATGGGTTGGTAGTTACCCAGGTCAGTCGGGTCTAGATTGGGTTTTTTCAATAATGATCTGACCATAGCCTGCTTTCAGACGGTTGGGACAATGCCGGAGGTGATAGATGCATTTAATACCTGCCTAATTGTAGGCAGAATGAACTGAGAGGCTGCCATTATTATGTCTGGCGGGGCTGGGTCGTCAGGGGATCCGGATTTGACTTTCCGCGCTAAGGATTCAAGGGTTGCAAGGTCTAGGGGGGGAAAGTGAGTCAAAGTGGATTGAGGTTGAAAAGGGGGGGGAGCTGTGGGTTTATTGGATTGAGCTGCGGAGGTGATATTTTTGGGGGGGAAGGCTGAATAGATAGTGTTTACTTTCTGGTGGAAGAACTCAGCAACGTTATTACAGTGAGTGGTGGATTTTGCGGCCTGCAGGCTGGGGGAGGGTTTCATTAATTTTTTTACGATTTGAAAAATTTCCTTAGGCTTTGACTTAGCAAGCAGTATTCTATTGGAAAAATATGTAGCCTGGGCCGCTTTTACTTGAGCTTTATATTCGCTGATGGATTCTCGGTAGCGGGTTTTATTATCCACCGAGTAATCTGAACGCCATCGTCTTTCCAATTTCCTGCATAGGCGTTTTTTTCCCTGAGAGCCTCTGTGTACCAAGGGGCAGTTTTGTGGGGGCGCTTCAGCGTGATTTTACTTTTTGGGAGTGTAGCATCTAGGGTTTGTTTAATCCAGTTAACGTAGGCCTGGTTGGCTAGGCCAGGATCCTCGTTATCAAGGGGTTGATTGCTGGCAATTTTGATAGACCAGTTGTCAACTGCGAGGCGGGACCAAGCTCGCATGACCCTAGTGGTGGGTACAGTCGGTAAAGGCTTAAGCGATGTCCAGCTGATGGGGACCAGGGAGTGGTCTGTCCAGGGCAGTGGGATTGGTGGACCGGCTAGGAGATCAGAACAGTTGCTGAAAACAGGGTCCAACAAGTGGCCCTTGACGTGAGTGGAAGTATTAACACATTGGGTAAGTTGCAGGGCTGCTAGATCGTCTGCCAAGGTGGAGGCTGTGTGGTCTGATAAGGAATCGAAGTGAAGATTAAAATTGCCTAGCAAAGTAAAATTGGAGGTGGTGTTGACTCGTTCGGCCACACTTGAGGGTAGGCTCTCGTGGAACTGCTTCGGGGGGCCAGGGGGGCAGTAGATAAGAGTGCCTGAGAAGCAACTGTTAGGTGAGAGTTCAATGTTAAAAGCAAGGCTCTCACGATCAGGGATGGTTTCAGAGGCGACTCAGCAGTAAAACTGTTCCTTATGAATAATTGCCAGGCCTCCTCCTCTCCCTTTAGGTTGGTCTTGCCGAATGATTTGGAAGCCTGACGGGAGAGCGTCTACAACAGCGGGGTCGGACTCAGAGGTAAGCCAAGTTTCCGTCAGAAACAGTATGTCTGGCGTGTGTTCCTCTATTAAGAGAGCAATTTCGGCCCTGTGTTTCGGCAAGGAGCGACAGTTCAATAAGAACATGCGAAAGTCTTGCGTGAGTTCAGCGGTTAGTTTGGGTTTGAGGGGAAAATAGCATTTGGGGCAGACTTGTGGCATGGCGTCGGCTTGATAAATATGCCGAGTGCAGATGCTGGCAGGGGGCCTAAGGCTGTGGAGGGTTTCAGCGCTGTAATATCTGGGCTCTGATGATTGAGTTGCAGGGGGGCTGGCCCTAGGCCCGGACTCGGCGCGGACGAGCGCAGACGAGCTTGCCTTATGCGCGCCTTCGGCGCGTAATCGTCGCGCCCGCTGCGCTCGTCCGCTGCGCTTCCGGTAGATGCACATGTTTATGGGGCAGGGAGGGGGCGTGGCCTCAAGGTGGGCGTGTCCCTCGTTTCAGCGTGGGTGATGGCGGCTGGAAGATGGCCCACGAGATCTCCCTCTCAGCGCTAATCCGCTGGGTAGGAGTGCTTGCAGGCAGAAATCGAGTGCAAGGAGAGCTAGGTAATGGTCTTAATTTTTAAAAACAACAGCGAGTATTAAAAGAACAAATGTGCAAATGCGCAATCTTAGCTACTCCCGGCTGAGCCTCAGGAGGGTTCAAGTTATGTTACATATAATCTACCATGTCTGTCTCTGCAAGCAGTATGTGTGTCTCTGCTAATATTATTTCACTGTCTCTACTGGCAAAGAACAGGCCACCTATATATAAGCAAGACATAACATTCATTTCTCATTACATGTAACATCCTGGTCATGTGCCTAAGATCACACTGTGAGTCAAGCTTCATTCACCCATCAGTGTGATCTCAGGCACATGACCAGGATGTTACACGTAATCTACCATGTCTTTTAAAAAACATGTACTTCCATATTTTTAAAGACATCAACTAAGCATATTATTCACCCAGATCCATTTAAAATCAAGCTTGACTCACAGTGTGATATTAGGCACATGACCAGGATGTTACATATAATCTACCATGTCTGTCTCTGCAAGCAGTATGTGTGTCTCAGCTCATATTATTTCACTGTCTCTACTGGCAAAAAACAGGCCACCTATATATAAGCAAGACATAACATTAATTTCTCATTACATGTAACATCCTGGTCATGTGCCTAAGATCACACTGTGAGTGAAGCTTGATTCACCCATCAGTGTGATCTTAGGCACATAACCAGGATGTTACATGTAATCTACCATGTCTTTAAAAAACATGTACTTCCATATTTTTAAAAACATCAGGTAAGCATATTATTCACCCAGATCCATTTAAAATCAAGCTTGACTCACAGTGTGATCGTAGGCACATGACCAGGATGTTACACATAATCTACCATGTCTGTCTCTGCAAGCAGTATGGGTGTCTCTGCTCATATTGTTTTACTGTCTCTACTGGCAAACAATAGGCCACCTATATATAACCAAGATATAACATTCATTTCTCATTACATGTAACATCCTGGTCATGTGCCTAAGATCACACTGTGAGTGAAGCTTGATTCACCCATCAGTGTGATCTTAGGCACATGACCAGGAGGTTACATGTAATCTACCATGTCTTTAAAAAACATGTACTATTGATGAAGCAAAGCTTCGCATATTTTGCGGCTTGCCGAAGTCAAGAACCTCGTTTATGTGTAATAAGGTAACAAAACGTATGTTTTACTAACATTTATTTTGTTTAGGCAAAGTTCCCGAAGCTTGCCTATGTGTATTTCTAATGAATTTAATCCGTGTCCTCTAATATGGCCGCCGCTTGTATTTTAGTTACTGCGCATGCGTCAGCCACACTCACGTGTCCTGACGCGTCTGCAGAAGTGGAGGGAAAGTTATGCGCATGCGTAATTCATAGCTGTGCTTATCATGTGGTACTGCTCGTGCCACTGCTCTTGTGCCCGTATCAATGTAGCTAACATTTAGATGCAATAAGTTTATTTCTTGATGATGAGTTAAAAGTACAAACCCTGTGATGTGTTTTCATAATGACATTATTATGTATTAATTTGTTTTCGCTTACTTTTCATGTACCGCGGGAAATGGGGGGTCTGAGTGAGAGGAGAGCCATATTGGAGGTCCCTTCTGCGCCTGTGCGACATTCGGCAGCACGAGGGACCTTGACAGATGGAACACCGCCAGTTGGCAGTGATGGGCAAGATGCTCCTGAGAAAGTCACCTCTGCCCTGCGAGAACAGCGAATGTGGCTTATTATATGATACAATGTAAATGTATTGCTGCTTGTCGTGTAGTCTCTCATGGGAACCCCTAGCTCAATAGGCGGTACCAGAAAATGTTAATGTGGCATACAAATAGACTGTTTTGATTGGTGTGTTACCCAAATCCTACCTTAGGACCAATCCAAATTGAGGGATTTTGACACTTTGCAACATTGGGGGGTGGTACACTGTCCCAAACTGTATATCTACCCTGGGTTCACCTAGTGAACCGTCCGACTTGTCTGGTTTAGCTGACCTGTCACTGACCCAACGCACTCAATAGGTGACTGAAGATACAGAGCGCTGCGAAGCACTCTGTCCGAATTTGACCATAGACTAAGGTTCTACTGAACTTTAAAGTGCTGGCAAAGCACTTAGCTGGGAGTTCGCAGACCCAATCGGGGTCTTGATCGATAGCTGCAGAGCGGGTGGAGCGCAGGCGTTGCTTCCGAACTGTGGGTTCCGGTCCTGTCCTGAAGAGGGTCCTGTCCTGAGGGTTTGCTGTCCTGTCCTGAGGGTCCTGTCCTGATTCCTATTCCGAGGGTATCCTGTCCTGTCCTGGGTGACCATTCTGCACCTGCTGTCCTTTGAGGGTTATCCTTCCTTGAGGGTTTCCTGTCCTTAACTGACCCGTGGCCAGGGTTTGGTTTCCACACCTTTCTAGGTAAATATTGCTCTGAACCTCTTGAAATTCTTGCACCTTCTGAATTTCTAACTTTTGCTTTAATAAAGTTCAACATTGCATATGTGATATTTTCCATGCCTTTCTGCAACTATTGAAAGTCATTTGTATTTTTCCATAAGTTTATTCCTATGTCTTCTCATTTGTTAGAAATTATATTTTGCATAGCAGTGTGTCATTTCCTGATATGGTCTAGAACTTCATTGCCTAGATTGTTCAAAGGCCCTTTTACCTTAAGTGAAGCGTGTTATTCATTATAAACTCTCCTATAGTCACCCACACTTAGGCTATCCCTGTTTAGATAATACTGAATTACATAGTATCTTTTCTCGTTACATTTTATTAGTACTTTGATGATTACTCTGTCATTATTTCTTTATGCCTATGTGATTTACGTTATCTTGGTTATTGACTGCCTTATTTTACTGTACCTCATGCAAGAAAATATTGAATTTAGATAAACATTTTAAAACTTCCAGTTGTCCGTGGTCATTTAAACAGTATTTGAATGCTATTGGTTGGATTTGTATTTTGTTGCCTTTCTTTTACAGCTAGCTCCCTGATTCATTGTGGTCATTAGGCACCCGCATCGGTGGATGGTAAGTCGGGTGCACCGAAAATTGGTAGCAGGGAACACACACACACCAACTTGGTAGAGCTCGTGAAGTCACCCGATCGATGTATATGGTGATTTGAAAAGTATATGGGCCCTGAAGCCGGAAACGGCGAAAACTATTGGTCGGGTGGCCTCGCGCGCTCTATCAGTTTTCTGGTAGCTAGAGGATGGTTAGGGACTAGTTGAGAGTAAGGCAGGGATTAGTTGGACTAGTTAAGTCGGAAGCTGCTATTATATTAATGCTGCTATAAGAGCGGCTGTTCTGAGGGAACTGATCACTCTCTTGTGAATACGCTGCTGAAATTCATGAATTACTGTATTGCCATTATTCTTGTTCTTATATTATTATATGTACTAATCCATGCAATTGTCAATCGTTTAGTTGTATGTTGTCCGAACTCCCTGGGGAATTGAAAGGGCAAGTGGTGAATAGAATCCATTGTCCTGAGGTCACAGGTTCGAGGAAAGTTAGGTGCAGGTTAGGATAACCGGGAAGCACTAACTAGGGTTTTCTGAATACATGTGTGAATAAATGACAGTAACGGGGTTCATTGGCAAAATTCCCATAGTGGCGTAACCTAGTAAGGGTCACATCGGAAGAGTAGCAGGTTCCTCGGAGCTAGCGTGAAAGCAGAGGGGTCCGCTGAGAAACCTTAAACTCGGAATATATCCCGGAAAGAAGTGGATGAGTTTGGGGGAATAACAGGTTCACCGATGCTAGAGTGAAGGGTAGGCGGAAGAGATCTGCCCGCAGCGAGTGAAAAGTAAATGGAAGTAGTTTACTTGCAGTAAAACAATTCTTTCTCTGTCTAGACACTTGAACACTGTGGCGAATGTGTATTTGTTGTAAAATAACCAAGCACTGAGCACTTTAAAAGAAAGAAAGTTTCCGTTACCTTGTGAAGGGAGGGAGTCAGTCGCGAAGCGCCTCTGACGTCACTCTGTGCCGCGCTGGGATTGGTAGAAGCAGCGGGCGGGTAGCGGAGCTGGAATTGTAAAGGAGGGGTGAGCGCCGGAGCGTGGGAACTGTCTCACGAAGGGGCCGCGCACCCATTGGCGGAGCTTATTTAGTGTCGCGCACCCATTGGTTGCACGAATTTCTGAAGCGCGTTCTGATTGGAGGTAGTTTGTAAACAAAGTTTAGCGCAGAAGTCGTATGTGGCACTCGCAGACTACAGGAACTCGACCTGATCCAAGGCACCTAGGGTTTGAAAGGGATCAGTGGAAGACTAATAGATACGATATTATGTACGGAACTAAGAGAAAAATGTCCCTTGTAAGTAAGGTGAAAAATTATTTCAAAACGGACAAACCGATAAAATCTAGAGAAGGTGTTCTTGTCCCAGCACCCAATACTCCTGCCTCATTCATGATGTTTGACCGAGGGTACAATACCTGTGTGTGGTTGGAGAATTGGGTGAAGTACACAAAAGATGACGGAGTATTGGCTTTTCCGTTAGATGGTACTTTCAATGGTAGGATCTTATTTAATTTAAGAACCCGAATGAATGAACTGCATGCCAGACCGAGACTAACGCAGTATGAGGCATTAGAGGAATGGAAGATTGAGGCTTTTGAAAGAGAAAGACCCCGAATGGACAAGGGTTTGACCAAGTGGTACCCCAGGCAGAAACAGGAATCCAGGGATAAAAGGATGAAACAGTGGAGGCAGAGCATGATTGTTGAGGGTCTGTTTCCCATGATGCCGGCATGTCATAACATTGGAGCGGGTGAGAAAAGTACTGAAAAATGTAAGCATTGGGGGGCCCTGGGGGATTCCGATGATGAACTAATAGATGACATCTGTACCAGAAGTCCGCCACCTTACAATGAGGGAACCCGACCTTCCAGTGTAGGAGATGTTCCCCGACGCCACTTCCTAAAGGAAGAAGACAGGTCCCGGGGACTGGGAGGGGGTGGTCAAGTATTGCCCTATCCTGAAAAACCCGAACCGACGGAAACAAGGGATATATATCCCAAAGTGCCCGCAAGCCAGGAAGAAAAATATTCACGTACGAAAATCTTTTTTCCCAGACCCTTGTATGAAAGCGAAGAGAAACCATCGAATTCAGGACTGCCTTTTGTTCAACCTCCATATGGGGAAGAGCGCAGGTCCTTTAATACTGGAACTTTATTCCCGAAACCTAATTATGGGGGAGGACCAAGTGAAACGCATCCTACTGCCCCGAGTTTTACTCCTCCGTTGACCCCACAGATATTACATGACACAACTTTAAGAAGGGTACTAGTGGAAAAGGAGCAAGAGGCTCTAGCTAGACAAAGGACAGAAATAATTCAGAAAATTTCCCAGTTAAATACCAGTCCTGAGGCATTGACTATTCCCGTAACTATTGGACCGGTGGTCCCGTTATACGGAAATGGTCAGGGAAATCCGATTGCTCCAGTTATGACCCCAGGCATGGCAACCCCGAGACAGGAACCGATCATCATAGATGATCAGTCCAGTGAATGCGAGTCTGAAGTTGCGTTTTTGGAATTGCCAAACAAACAGACTGGAAAGGGAATACAGCAGAGGCATAACCCTTTTAATACAAAAGAAATTAAATTAGAGACAGCAACAGGTACTAGGAATGTCTCTCTGGTGACTCCGGATGAAATTGAGAGTTGGAGTCGTGAATTAGAGAAGCAGACTCCGCAAACAAAACCTTTAGACCTCTACAAGCTGAGGGTCGAAATAGAAGAATTAATGGCAGGAAATGTGGGGTTGGATCGATTGAATACCTACTCTGAAGAAGAATTGTCGTTCATATGTAAAAGCTTTACAAGGAACACCAGAGTGCTCCACGAAAAACTGACCGAAACAGCAGTTAGTATGGGGGTAGATATCTCAAAATCCAAGCCCTTACAGAAACCGTACAGAGCAGACTTCTCAGACAAAGATATAGAACACCTGAATGTGGCAGGGAAGAAGTTGCAGATTAAAGAATTAATGGGGGTACTGCAGAAATGGGGAGATGTGGAAAGATGGAGAAGCAGGTGGGCGAAAAAGAGAGAAGAGGTTCGCTCCCGACAAGTGACTCCTGAGTTTGCTTTAAGAGAGGTAGAAAAACCTGAGCAGTTATGCCCCATGCGCGAAGTTCCAGGAGGGAAATATGTGCATGTCCCCTGGTCTAGGCAGGATATTGTGTCCTTCACGAATGATTTTCCAAAATTACGAGAGAAACCAGTTGACTGGTACAGGCAGGTGGAAAGGTTCGTGAAGGTACAGAAATGTCTGTGGAAAGACCTGGATGGGTTTTTCGACATTGTGGTTCCAGTAGATTTATGGACCCAGTGTAAAATAAACATAGACTGGCCCAGTGAGGAGTACCCCAGAAACAAGGAAACTGGAGAGCCATCAAAGGATGTCATGCGAAAATATGAGCAGGTAATTCAGCATTTGAAAGAAAAGGTGCCCGCAAAGGAAACTGATTGGACAAAAATAGATAGAACAACACAGGAAAGGGACGAGACAGTGCACTCCTTCTATGAGAGGTTATTGCAGGTATTTAAAACATACAGCGGTATTGATAACATCGACCTGAAGGATATGACGCACTTTATTTACAGGTTTGTAAATGGTTTAAGACCTGAAATTTGTCAGTGGATAAAAGATAATAAAATCTGTTGGCATACTAAGAAAATGGATGAGGTCCTGCGGTACGCTAAGTACTGCGAGGACGAGATGGCAGAGAAGAAAAAGGCCCTTAAGGAAAAGGTGATGTGGGCTCAGGTGAAGCTCGCAGAACAGCAGGAAAAACAATTGAGTAACATGGTTAAAAATGCTGAGAACAAAGGTCCTGGGGGAGGGGGTGGAGGAAAGCCCCGGCCCAAATTTAGCAGGGAAGAGGCTATGAAGAAATTTCCCTGCCATCAGTGCGGCGAAATTGGACACTGGCGAAACGAGTGTCCTCAATTAGTAGATGTTAATGAAAAAACTCCTGATTTAACTCCACAGACGCAGAAAGAAAGACCAAGAAAGACTCAACCCCAGGTAAAAACAGTTCAGGTGCCTCGAGCACCCAAGCAGGTATACAGGGGAAGACAGGCAGAAGATGAAGAGATAGAGGTTTGGGAAAGCGGGGAGAACAGAAATACAGCAACTTCGCAGTATCTGCTGAATGATACCTTCCTTTGTAATGATCAGGACTGACGGGGCCTGAGAGGGGAGGACGAGGAGTGCGTACTTGGCGCTTCCTTGCCGGTAGACCAGTCTGGACCATATATTGAAGGAAAGGTTGACGGAAATGATGTCACCTTTCTGTTGGACACTGGCGCTACCCGTTCTACTGTAAGAACAGTGGACGTTCCAAACCTACCCCTCTCGGGAGAAAATATCCAAGTAGTGGGTGTATCTAATCAATTGATTAGTACTCCTGTTACCGAACCAATGGAGATTTCAATTGGAAATTTTAAACAGATGCATAGATTTGTCGTCTGTGACACCAGTCCAGTGAATCTACTGGGTCGTGATTTGCTGTGCAAAATGAACTGTACCATCTTTTGCACACCAAAAGGTGTTGAAATACAGACCCCAGATGAAGATGGCATTTATAAATTATTGTTACTTAGACCTGACTCAGAAATTAAAAGATTGACCCTGCAGGACTTGCCCCAAGAACTCCAGGAAGCCGTAAAGCCAGAGGTGTGGGATTTTACTGGAAAAGATGTGGGGTTGATGAAAGATGTGGACCCCATACAAATAGCCATCAAGGACAACGCAGTATATCCTAACACTAGGCCTTACCGAATGAATGCTGAAGTGAAAGCAGGTGTCACTCTGGAAATACAAAAATTATTAGAAGGAAACATCATACAGGAAGTGATGAGCAGCCCATGCAACTCACCGATTATGGGCATCAAAAAGCCTAGTGGCAAGTATAGGGTAGTGCAGGACCTGAGAAAGGTTAACAAAATTGTAGTTCCTTGCTGCCCTATTGTCCCGAACCCTGCAGTGATATTGTACCAGATTCCTTGGGATGCTGAATGGTTCACTGTGATTGATTTATGTCATGCATTCTTTTCGATACCCCTGCACCCCGACAGCAAATTTCTTTTCTCATTTGCCTTCGAGGGTCACGTGTATTGTTGGAACCGGGTCCCTCAAGGGTATACAGAGAGCCCCTCTATCTTTAATCAGATCTTGAAAAAATGTCTAGAGACTTTGATCTTACCTGGGAACTCTGTGTTAGTGCAGTACATAGACGACCTTCTACTGGCGTCTAAAAGTCACAGGGACTGTGTAGTTGACACCATTGCCCTCCTAAATCATCTGTGTGAGAAAGGGCATAAAGTGGCCCCTGACAAACTACAGTTCTGTGCGAAATCAGTGAAATATCTAGGGCACCAGATAGAAAAGGGTGTCAGAAAAGTCACATCAGAAAGAGTGAGAATAATTCAAAAGATGCAGTTGCCCCGTACTCAAAAAGATGTCAGAATGTTCCTGGGGGTATTAGGGTACTGCAGACAGTGGATTCTGGGATTTGCAGCCTTAGCCAGGCCCTTGATAAAAATGACCACGAGAGGAATGCCAGATGTTGTAGAGTGGGATGATGAAAGTCTAATGGCTTTCACAAGACTGAAAAACTGTCTGTGTACAGCCCCTGCGTTGGGAATGCCAGATTATTCCAAAGAGTTTGCCCTTTTCTGTGACACTCGCGATAATTGCGCATTGTCAGTCCTGACTCAAGAACATGGCACGACCAGAAGGCCTGTGGCTTATTTCTCTGCCACTTTGGACCCAGTAGCTGCTGGGTTACCAGGCTGTCTGAAAGCAGTAGCTGCTACCTGTGCAAGTTTGGAACAGAGTGAGTCCATTGTCATGGGACATCCTGTGACCGTGTATGTTTCACATGGAGTGGTAATTCTATTGACCAGAACTAAGACACAGTATCTCACCCCTAGTCGGCTGACTAAATACGAGAGGATTCTTGTGGGTGCAGCAAATGTAAGCATTGTTAGGTGCGGTATTCTGAACCCTGCCACCTTACTCCCCGACCCCTTGGAAATAGAAGGTGGGGATGATGATGAACATGATTGTATTGACCTGACAGAGTTCAGTACTAAGCCACGCCCAGACATAAAAGAAGTACCATTGCCTGAGCATGATAAAGAACTATTTGTGGATGGTTCCTGTCTAAGACATGAACTAGGAGGCTTGAGTGCTGCTTATGCAGTAGTGTCTTTCACCAAAATTGAAGAAGCAGGTTACCTATATAACATCAAGTCTGCACAAGTAGCCGAATTGATAGCCATGATAAAGGCTTGCAAAATTGGGAAGGACTTACGCATAACAGTGTATACTGACAGTCAGTACTGTTATGGAGTTGTGCATGACTTTGGCCAATTATGGCTACAAAGGGAATTCATGACTTCCTCAGGTACTCCCATTCGGAATGCAAAGGTTGTTCATGACCTTTTAGAGGCCATCCAGTTGCCCAAAGAACTGGCAGTGGTAAAATGTGCTGCTCATCAAAGGAGCATGGACAAAGTATCACTGGGAAACGATTATGCTGATCGAGTGGCCCAATGGTGTGCCAAAGATCGGTATATTGTAAATCCAAAACGAGGGGGGCCAGGAACCAGCTGCCAGCTTCAGGTGTTTGAAGAAGTGCCTACGTGGGATGAAGTGAGAGAGTGGCAGGAATCGGCTCCTTGGCAAGAAAGAGAGAAATGGAAGGAGGATGGGTGTAGACCGAGACGTGTGGATGGTGTGATTTTGGGCCCCACTGGTATGCCTGTGTTACCCCGACACTTGCTTGGCACAATGGCAAGATTAATACATGAAGGATCACACATTGGTAGGGATGCCATGATTCTGGTATTTCAACAGACTTGGTACAGTAAAAAGTTCAGGAAGGTAGCAGAGTCCCTCTGCCAGAGGTGCCTGTCATGTCAACAGATGAACCCAGGCAAGAGGACAATGGTTGAACTGAGCAGGATTGGGAGATCAGGGGGTCCCTTTGTAAGGATACAGATTGATTTCATCACCATGCCCCGTTGTGAAGGGAAACGATATGTCCTTGTCATTGTTTGCGTATTTTCAAAATGGGTAGAAGCTTACCCTACTCCTCAAAGTGACGCACTGACAGTAGCGAAGTGTTTACTAAAAGAACTGATACCTAGATTCGGAATACCATACATTATTGAATCAGATAAGGGTGGACATTTCCAGAATGAAATACTGGCTGAACTGTGTAAGGCCTTTGGAATAAGGCAGAAACTCCATTGTGCATACCACCCAGAGGCTTCTGGAATAGTGGAACAAGTAAATGGAACTATCAAAAACAGACTAGCAAAGCTGACAGATGCTACTGGCATGACCTGGGTGAAGGCCCTGCCCCTGGTCCTGATGGGACTGAGAAGTGTTCCTGACCGCAAGACAGGCCTAAGTCCCCATGAAATCATTATGGGAAGAGTGATGAGGCAAGCATGGGTGCCAGGAAGCAAACTGTTGAGTATTACTGATGATTTGGTGCTTGAATACTGCAGAAGATTGGGTGACCAAGTGCGTTCTATCTCTCGCCAGATTGGAGACGACGGCATCCTCAATCCAACGACTCCTCTCCACAGCTTGGTTCCAGGAGATTGGGTCAAAATAAAGAAGCACACTCGATCAAGCTGTCTGGCACCAAGGTGGGGAAAGAAACGCCAAGTAATCCTGGTAACAACCACTGCAGTGAAGGTCGCAGGTGTTCCACAGTGGATCCACGCTGGACACACCCAGAAGGTATTGCCAGACAGAGGATTTGAAGAAGAAGGGCAACCAGCAGAGGACCCTGAAGGAGCCAGACCAGAAGCAACTGACAACGAGCAGCCCAGCACCAGTCAGGATACAGGAACAGCAGACGTTGGCACAGGAGTAGTTGACTACGAACTGCCAAGAAACCAGCCTGTGGAAGAGGTCCAGGAAACTGAGCCAGGAGTAGCTGAAGACGAGCTGCCAAGCATATGGCCAGAAGAATGGATACCGATGATTGATCTGACCGAAGATCCTATCAGAACAAGAGAACGACTTAGTGAAGGTAGAGAGTGGACTAGTCAGGAAAAGCAAGGCACAGGCGAAGAACCTCAGCCGCTTGATATTCACATCAAAACTGAGGAAGGAGAAGGTCAGACAGGGACAGAGCAGGTATTCGATACACCACCGCTAACACCTGATGCAGATAAGGGAGAGACTAGAAATAGAGTGATAGTTCGAGCAGAAGAAAATCAAGAGATCGAAGTGCTTGAACAGGAACAGATAGGGTTAAAAGAACGGGTTCAGGAAACAGAAACAGAAACAGAGACAATCAAAAGCCAAAAACAAAATATTCCTGAACAAGGCCAGATTAGCAACCAGGCAGAAGAATTTGATGCTAGCCCTGGAACTAGCCAGATAAGGGAAATAGGAGAAGAAAGTGGAGAAGAATTACCACAAGATAAAGAGAACAAGAGAATAAGAAAAGAAAGTGAAGTCCAAGTACCAACTAAGAGACTAAAGAAAAGAAACAACCTTGAGCCTAGGTTTGTAAAAAGATTGAGACTAAGGATAAAGACAGTGGAAGAAAAACGTGCAGAAGCAAGAAGAAGTGCTCGGATAGCAGAGCAAGAAGAAGACTCTTCCAAAAGAAGGAGTGAACGAATAAAAAGACAAAACAAAAAGTACAAGTCTCCTGAATGGACACTGGTTTTGGAAGAACTTGAAGATCTTGATATAACTGACGTGAGCGACGGAGAGCCCGTCCCTGAGTACTCAGCTGAAGAAGAAGACGAACCACCGTGAATTTGCCCAAAGTAAGCTAATTGTGTAAAGCCAAAAAGAGGGGTACAAAAGACTCCTTCTGAGCCAAAATGTCTGATTCAACAGTGAATGGTAGACCTAGTTGCAGCCGTTTTAAGACGTGTTGCAAGGTGTGTATATGTAGTGTAGTAGTATTGATAGTTATCTGGATAGGATTAACAATTTTCATTCCCTTTGCTGTAAGTAAAGATACTAACATTGTCCCTACTGAAGTTGTAAATACTGACAATGAGGAGCTAACAACACAGAGTGTAGCACGACATGAGAGAGCTTTGAGACAAACAAAACAGAACTTAGAAGCATCAGATGAGGGAAGACTACATTATCATGGAGTTAAGAACAAGACACACTTAAACGTTTTCGCAAACTTATTAATACACTATGTAGAGACTATGGAAATTGAAGATTGCTATGTCTGCATGAAGCTACCTACTTCGGTGGCTGAGGGCGTGACATACCATCATCTGCCATTGACATATGGAATCTCCTGTAGCATTTTAGCTAGTTTATTCTATAAAAGAGGACCGTTACAGTATTATTATTCTAACAATGACGTGATCTTTTCTGAACTTCCTATACGTGGGAACTTGAATCCTGTACATACCAAAAGTGACACCATAAGATATATGGGAGACTACTTTCTGACTATAGGTAACATTGACATAGCAGACGCACACAGAGATAACTTGACTTGTTCTTTGCGTGAGCAGGAAAAGATGTTCCTGAACATGGCAGAGAAAAGGAGAATTAAAATTCAGAAGAAGGCTAATGACGAAAGTCAGAAAAAGCCAAAGTGGGCAGAGAACATGGAAGGCACCTCATCTGGTGGAGCGGGTCCTGCTCTGTTGCTGGATTTTGAAAAGAAAGGCAAGCTATGTCTTCATCGCGAGAAGACTAGCTATTATAATAATGTTTTCATTGGTTCCAGTGAATGCGAACATAATTACAAGGTAATTGGAGGTTGGGGTTTCAAAAATGGGTCAGAGCCTGTGTTTCCTGGAATTTATTATATTTGTGGGGACAAGGCTTATTTCAAATTGCCGGATCACTGGTATGGAAGCTGCTACTTTGGCATTGTCTTCCCGAAAATATACCATGTGAATGGAAAAACTGGAAGCAATGAAGATACTAATGGCTTAGTGCGTAGTAAAAGAGAAAGTATAGGTGAAATTATGGGTAGTATTTTCAGTGCACTGATACCTGGAGTGGGAGTGGTTCTGAACACTCACAGAATTTGCAAATTGTCTACTATAGTAGATGTGCTGTCTACTGAAACAGCTCATGGATTTCTGCTGGTCAATACCGAAATGGTTGCGATCAGATCAATGGTTTTACAAAATCGACTTGCTCTTGACACCTTATTGGCGAAAGAGGGCGGAGTCTGCCGGATGTTGAAGGCGCAACATTGTTGCACTTATATTCCGGATAAAAGTGTACAGATCAAAAGATATGTGAAAAACATTACTAATTTGGCAAAGGAACTCAAACCACTCGAGGTTGATAGTGCCTGGAAGAGACTGGTAGATGGTCTCTCAAATGTAGGTCATTGGCTTGCTAGCATAGGTAAAAGCTTATTATTCAAAATTCTGATGCCAATTGGTATTATAGGTCTTATTATACTTTCCATTTTCTTATGCTGTAAATGCCGCAAGCGCACCAAAAAGCACAAGGTAAATGCAAGAGGAGTGAAACGAAGTGTGGATGAGATTGAATTAGAGGAAGTGAATGATCAGATATACAAAAAGGTGAAGACTTCTCACCCTGCTAAAACAGAGAGGGAAAAGTTAGAACGGTTGCTGGAAGAAATAGAACTTTATAAAGTGTGAAAGAAAGTTGGCATCTGGTTCCATTATAATTTGTGATGATAGTAAATATCATCAAAGAGGGTATTGATGAAGCAAAGCTTCGCATATTTTGCGGCTTGCCGAAGTCAAGAACCTCGTTTATGTGTAATAAGGTAACAAAACGTATGTTTTACTAACATTTATTTTGTTTAGGCAAAGTTCCCGAAGCTTGCCTATGTGTATTTCTAATGAATTTAATCCGTGTCCTCTAATATGGCCGCCGCTTGTATTTTAGTTACTGCGCATGCGTCAGCCACACTCACGTGTCCTGACGCGTCTGCAGAAGTGGAGGGAAAGTTATGCGCATGCGTAATTCATAGCTGTGCTTATCATGTGGTACTGCTCGTGCCACTGCTCTTGTGCCCGTATCAATGTAGCTAACATTTAGATGCAATAAGTTTATTTCTTGATGATGAGTTAAAAGTACAAACCCTGTGATGTGTTTTCATAATGACATTATTATGTATTAATTTGTTTTCGCTTACTTTTCATGTACCGCGGGAAATGGGGGGTCTGAGTGAGAGGAGAGCCATATTGGAGGTCCCTTCTGCGCCTGTGCGACATTCGGCAGCACGAGGGACCTTGACAGATGGAACACCGCCAGTTGGCAGTGATGGGCAAGATGCTCCTGAGAAAGTCACCTCTGCCCTGCGAGAACAGCGAATGTGGCTTATTATATGATACAATGTAAATGTATTGCTGCTTGTCGTGTAGTCTCTCATGGGAACCCCTAGCTCAATAGGCGGTACCAGAAAATGTTAATGTGGCATACAAATAGACTGTTTTGATTGGTGTGTTACCCAAATCCTACCTTAGGACCAATCCAAATTGAGGGATTTTGACACTTTTGCACATTGGGGGGTGGTACACTGTCCCAAACTGTATATCTACCCTGGGTTCACCTAGTGAACCGTCCGACTTGTCTGGTTTAGCTGACCTGTCACTGACCCAACGCACTCAATAGGTGACTGAAGATACAGAGCGCTGCGAAGCACTCTGTCCGAATTTGACCATAGACTAAGGTTCTACTGAACTTTAAAGTGCTGGCAAAGCACTTAGCTGGGAGTTCGCAGACCCAATCGGGGTCTTGATCGATAGCTGCAGAGCGGGTGGAGCGCAGGCGTTGCTTCCGAACTGTGGGTTCCGGTCCTGTCCTGAAGAGGGTCCTGTCCTGAGGGTTTGCTGTCCTGTCCTGAGGGTCCTGTCCTGATTCCTATTCCGAGGGTATCCTGTCCTGTCCTGGGTGACCATTCTGCACCTGCTGTCCTTTGAGGGTTATCCTTCCTTGAGGGTTTCCTGTCCTTAACTGACCCGTGGCCAGGGTTTGGTTTCCACACCTTTCTAGGTAAATATTGCTCTGAACCTCTTGAAATTCTTGCACCTTCTGAATTTCTAACTTTTGCTTTAATAAAGTTCAACATTGCATATGTGATATTTTCCATGCCTTTCTGCAACTATTGAAAGTCATTTGTATTTTTCCATAAGTTTATTCCTATGTCTTCTCATTTGTTAGAAATTATATTTTGCATAGCAGTGTGTCATTTCCTGATATGGTCTAGAACTTCATTGCCTAGATTGTTCAAAGGCCCTTTTACCTTAAGTGAAGCGTGTTATTCATTATAAACTCTCCTATAGTCACCCACACTTAGGCTATCCCTGTTTAGATAATACTGAATTACATAGTATCTTTTCTCGTTACATTTTATTAGTACTTTGATGATTACTCTGTCATTATTTCTTTATGCCTATGTGATTTACGTTATCTTGGTTATTGACTGCCTTATTTTACTGTACCTCATGCAAGAAAATATTGAATTTAGATAAACATTTTAAAACTTCCAGTTGTCCGTGGTCATTTAAACAGTATTTGAATGCTATTGGTTGGATTTGTATTTTGTTGCCTTTCTTTTACAGCTAGCTCCCTGATTCATTGTGGTCATTAGGCACCCGCATCGGTGGATGGTAAGTCGGGTGCACCGAAAATTGGTAGCAGGGAACACACACACACCAACTTGGTAGAGCTCGTGAAGTCACCCGATCGATGTATATGGTGATTTGAAAAGTATATGGGCCCTGAAGCCGGAAACGGCGAAAACTATTGGTCGGGTGGCCTCGCGCGCTCTATCACTTCCATATTTTTAAACACATCAAATAAGCATATTATTCACCCAGATCCTTTTAAAATCAAGCTTGACTCACAGTGTGATCGTAGGCACATGACCCGATCACACTGTGAGTGAAGCTTCATTTTAAATGTATCTGGGTGAATAATTTCCTTAGTTGATGTATTTAAAAATATGGAAATACATATTTTCTTAAAGTCAGTTAGACTTTCGCATATGTACTACTAGGAAATCTTAGACAGCATGTCTGTTAAGCCTCTTACTTTACAAGTAGGCTCTAAGCTGTGCAATGAAGATCCAGGGTGTGCAGTTGAAATGAAAAATGAATGTTATGTCTAAAGCCTATCCGACTATAAGAATACATGTATTTCCATATTTATAAACTCATCAACTAAGCAAATTATTCACCCAGATCCATTTAAAATCAAGCTTGACTCACAGTGTGATCTTAGGCACATAACACACATGTCATGACACACACACAAGGAGAGAAATGACACACAGAAAAAGAGAGATTATGCTCTTGCAAAGTGACATGAGACACAGGCACAAAGTACCTTTTAAGCTAAGAGAGCCAAACTGTTAGAAGGCACAGGTGACATTATTGAAAAATGCAAAAATATAATTCCTTATTTCACACAGACACTCAATGTGATCCTTGACCAAAATATATAAGCCAGCCTTTTTACCAGAAAACATTTTCCATAGTAAATTGTGTTTGACACAAAGCACAGCCCATTTCAATGACCACTACAAAGCAAAGCAGAAACCTAACTCATTTCCAAAATACATTTCCAATATGAACAATACAATTTTTAAACATCATTACAAAAAATGACACAGAATGCAAGAATAAAGAAGCACAATATGCTTCTTAATCTTCCCCATACTGCATACAGCAATGTATCTTCATTGAATGAATCATATATCAGATAACACACAGGCACAGAGTAAGGTGAGACACAAGCAAAGAATACCATTTAGGCTAATTGAGGCAAACTGGAAGAAGGCACAGGTGACATTATTGAAAAATGTGAAAATGTTTTCTCTTATTTCAAACAGACACTCATTGTGATCCTTGACCAAAATTTCAAAACCAGACTTTTTACCAGAAAACATTTTCCATAGTAAATCGTTTTTGACACAAACCACAGCTCATTTAAATGACCACTACAGAAACAAAGCAGAAACCTAACTCATTTTCAAAATACATTTCCAATATGCACCATTCTACTTATAAAACAGCATTACAAAAAAAATGACACAAAATGCAAGAATAAAGAAGCACAATATGCTTCTTAATCTTCCCCATAGTGCATACAGCAGTCTATCTTTATTAAAAGAATCATTACTCACCTTTAAAAATGCTTTGAAAGATGCAGAACAGAGTCAATCACACACAACAGATTTTCTTAAGCAGAATCTCTGAATAATGCTTCTGTCACTTGAGCCTCAGAATAATGGCACAGATTTTTTCTCATTTCAGACCCATATTCTTGTACATAACCAATCAAAATTCTTCCCACACAAATTCAAAACCAAACTGCACATTTTAATTGGTTGGACATTTGAACACATTGAAACTCACATAATATTCACCAATCCCCCCAGTTCTCATTCACCCTGTTACTATGGTAACTCCCGCCTAAACCAGCACACAGTTGAAAAGTTCATCATACTATGTTGCAAAAGAATCCAGCAAGGGTGTTTGCCTCTCAATGTACTAGCTAATCATGTGCAATGTTTATTTAAATGACTTTTTATCAACCATTAAAATGACTTTTTTTTTTTAAAAGCATGCACCCTAATTTTCTGTGGTGAATTTTAAAAAAGCACCAATCATTTCTTGTTTTTCAAGTGCACTGAATCTCAACCACTTTTGTTCAAAATTGCCTACTTTGAAACTGTCATTTCATTTCCACAACTCAAATGAATATAAGTACATCAACCTTCAAGATGCCAAAAGTCTGGTTTGTGGGTCATAGCTATGTCTCCTGGAGTGAAAAATGTGCAAGTAACAGAGGTATTTACAACCTTGATTTACCAAATGTGGACATTGTATGGATTGGACAGAGAGGATTGAGATGTCACCAATTGATACCATTGGTAAAATCCTTTATGCATCTACCACACCCTGACCTCATAATTGTGCACTGTGGTGGAAATGACCTGGGCACTTTGACTGGGGTAGGTCTGGAAATGCTTTTAAAGGACATCTTTGGTCAATTGATGTCACCTTTTCCAAAAACTGCCTTGGTATTTTCTAATATATGCCAAAGGCAAAAATGGAACTGGTCCAACCAATTTTGAGAATCAGTGCAGATAAATAAGTAGAAATGATTGGAGCTTTGTTAAAAATCTCCACTGAAAATTAGGGTGCATGGTTTTTTTTTAAAGAAGTAATTTCAATGGTTGAGAAAAAGTCATTTAAAGAAACATTGCATTTTAATAACTAGTAGATTGAGAGGTGAAGCAGGCTTGATGGATTGTTTTGCAACATAGTAAAATGAACTTGTGAACTCTGTGCTGGTTTTAGAGGGAGTTACCATGGTTACTTGGTGAATGAGCACTGGGGGGATGGGTGAATGTTATTTGAGTTTCAAAGTCTTGAAATCTTCAACCAATTAAAATGTGCAGTTTGGTTTTGAATTTGTGGGGGAACACTTTTTATTGTTTATGTGCAAGAATATGGCTCTGAAATCAGAAAGAATCTGTGCCATTATTGGACGGCTCCCAGTGAAGGAAGCTCTCTGTTTTTCGTTCACTACCTCTATGTCCTCAGTACCTCACTCTCCTTGGGTTATGCTCACTTGTGTTTATCTACCTTCTATAATTTCTGTTACAACAACTTCACTGCTCCTCTCTCATCGTTCTTCATCCCTTTTTCTTCTACTCCAGTTCCATTACAACCTCTCATTTCCTATTTTTCAGTGTCCTTCTCTTTACTTTCATCACCGAATCACATTCTCTCTGTTCCACTGCTTTAGTCCTCTTCCCCTCTCTTTCCTTCTTTTGCTCCCTTACTCATTTTCCTTTCCTCACTCATTGTATTCCACTTCACTCTGTCCTTCCCTGAGTCCCTCTGTCTACTAACTTCCTCACTCCTTTTCCCTCAATCCTTCTATATTATCCTCTCTCCCTTCATCCCTTCACTCTGTGACTCCCATTCACTCACTCTCAGTCATCTTCCATTCCTCATTCTTGTAAATGCATCCTCAATCAGACTCCTTTCCCTCTCAGTCATTCCCTTTTTACTTACTCCTGTTTCCTGATTTAGTTTTGCTAACTCACATTCTTTTAGTATCTTTCTTACCTTCAGTTCATTTCTCTCTTCTTCGCTTCCTCTCTGTCACTGAATGTATCTGCCTTACTCTTAGTAATTTGATCTCCTATTTCTTTTTCCCTCTTTTTGTCCTTCTACATTACTTTATTTCCCTTTCCGTGTCCTTCACTCTTACTTTATTTCTTAGTACACTTTTAGGATTTTTAACCTCTTGACTTGTCTCTTCTATTTTAAAATATATATTTTAGTAATTATAACTTATTTTTTTTCTCTCTTTCACAGATACAAAGTGTAGTAAAACATGTAATTACATTTTGATTATTTATATGGTAAGTGTGACTAAAAAAATGTAGTTTGTCATCACCCTTTGCTTTAACCTCACTACTATTCTCTCACCCTACCTCACTCCTGTTTCCTTACTCTGCTTCCCTCACTTATTCTTATCCTCCATGTTTTCTCCTCTTTCCATTACTTTCCTACCACATTCAACTTCTTTCAGTCCCCCTGCTTTACTTCCCTTACCCTCTGTTCCCTTCCCTCGCTCCCTCACTCATTCCCTTACTCATTTACTTCACTCCTCTCACTCCTTCTCTCAGTCCGTCTGTCCTCACAGTTCCTCACTTCCGTTCCCTCACTCTGTCTCTCTTACCGTCGCTGTCTCTATCCCCTCACTCTGTCACTACTCTTTCGTCATGCTCACTTCCTACAACTCACCCACACTCCCTTACTTACCTTTCTTTGCTGCTTCACTCAGACCCTTTCAGTCACTCCTTCCTTTACTCTCTCTGTCCTTTCTCTCTGTCACTCCCCATGTCTTACCCTTATTCACTTTTATCCACCCTCTTTCACCCCTCTTTACTTACACTCACTGCTCTTTTCTCACCCTCCCTCACCGTTGTTCATTTACTCTAGTTCCGTCACTACCCCTCATTCCCCATCCTTTACTGTCCTTCCTTTTACTTTCAACACCCACTCACATTCTCCCAGTACCTCTGCTTTAGTCTTCTTCCTCTCTCTTCCCTTCTTTCGCTCCCTTATTCATTTTCCTTTTCTCACTTACACCCTATTACACCTTCTCTCTGTCTTACTATGTAATAAACAGTCCCTCTGTGTTGCTCCCTCTAGCTCTCTTTCTCTTAACATCACTCTCTCTGTGTCTTTCCCTCATGCTCACTCCTTTATTTTTTTTTTGGGTGCGCGCCCCGGTACGCGTACCGGTGCGCGTATCCTGGAAAAAAAAAGAATGACAGAGTTTTTTAAAAATTTAGTTTTTTTTAATAAATTGGAGTTAGTTCTAAAAAGAACTTTTTTATTCTTTTTGTTGTTTTATATTTTTTTATTGTTTTTTTGAACATTTTTTACTTTATTGGGCTTTTCTGAACAGTTTTATATTTTTTTTGTATTTTTTTATGGGGAGAAACAAAAAACAGGGAATTGTAAATGGCTCAACTGGAGCAAAAAAAAAATCAGGAAAAAAATTAAGGTTCCTTTGGGCACTTGTGGTTATCACCAGCAAGGTTGATGAGTGTAATACTTTGCTCACCATAGGTAATTGTTTTTCCACACAATATACAAACGATTTTGTATCCACCAAACTTGGTTTGTATGTTTGGGACCATCTCCCTTGCCTCTGGACCCGATGGAGTGGGTTCTTTGCTTGTTGAGGTTCCGAAAGACGATTGGGGAAGGTTTCTGCACAGTTCTCTCACCTCTGCCGCAGAATAGTTGTTAGGATGCCTGCGTTGCATGTGGCGTATAATGGTGTAATTACCAAAAGAATATTTTTTTGTAGGGTTCCCCCTGGAAAGTTCACAGCCACAGATCAGACAAGTCACTTTTGCCGCATTGACTTTCTTCTGGCCTCTTGGGAATTTAAAAAAACTTCCACACCATGTGCTCTCTCGGCTTGTAAGGGGGATTGTCTTCAGGCAGGAAAGTCCTCCTCTCCTCTTCCTCCTCCTCCTCCTCCTCCTCTTCTTCACCACCAATGTGGTGTTGTGGTGGTCCTTGTGGTGGTGGTGGAGGTGCTGGTGGTGCAGATGCTCCTGCTGCTGCTGCTACTGTAGCCATTTCTCAATGAATGAAAACAGGTCTTCCTCACTCAAAGAACAAAGTGAGAATGAGGTAAAAAGGTGTGGGCTTTCATCATTTGGAAAACAAAACTGTTCTGAACCAATGAAAAGTGTTATTTTCAGGTCACATGACCCGGGTTTTCATCATTTGGAAACCAAAAGTGTTCTGAACCAATGAAAAGTGTTATTTTCAGGTCACATGACCCGACGCGCTTACGCTTCGCGCCCCGGGGCGCACCTGGGGGTGCGTAGCGTAAGCGCGTCAGGGCGCGCCCGGGGGCGCTTACGTAGCACTTACGTATGCGCTCGGGCGCTTCCGGGTGCGCTGACGCCGTGCGTCATAAGACGCATCACGCGGCTACGCGATACGTCACGATGATGTTTTCGCTCGCGGCAATAGCGCTAACGGGACACTCACCGGTACGCGCAAAGGGGCACGGCATGACTGAACTTACCGGTGAGCGCATCGGTACGCGCCCCGGGAGCGCTCCGGGGCAAAATAAATAAATATACATAAAAAAATAGTATTACATAAATATACAATATAAAATTCATTATAAAAAATATTACATTTCATACCGAAAGAGATTTACTATTAAAAAACCTTTGAAATTCACTGAAAAAACCATAGGTTTCATACCAGTTATAGTTAGGAATTAGCATTTAAAAAACCTATTAAATTCACTGAAAAAACCATAGGTTTCACACCAGTTATAGTTAGCTGGAAATTTTACTCACATAAAACCATTGAAATTCCCACGTTATAGTTAGTTGGACTCACTATAACTTGCGCGTGCAATGCACTGCTGATGACGTCACATATAACATCACTCATGACATGGTCAGTGACATCACTCATGACATCACTGATGACACCATCCTTGTGACAGAGTGACAGACCTCCTTTCACTGTAATGTAACCCTTGAAACACATATTCAAAAATGGAAACTAAAATTTACAAAAAAATGGAGATACCCATATCAGTTACAACAACCAATTCAGTAATTCCACCATCTATATACACATCCACTCATTAACAAAGAGTTCTATATAGTCACTCATACATATACTCACTCATCATATGTAGTGATACACCTATACATCCTATTACACACCGACAGTCATCCAAAAGTTACTCACACACATACTCACACATGCAAATAAACTATTTAACATCCATTTATTTGCATATACAGCTATACACACACTACCACCTTACTTCTAAGGAAACTTACACATATTTACTCTCTTAAACAATCACTTATAGAAACACATACTTATTTAAACAGGAACTCTTACAATCTCTTACTCTCACATATACTCACTTATATACATCAATATTCACATATACTAGATTAAAACATATGTAGTTACTGATAAAGACACTAGTGAGACAGTCATTCACTCACTAACATACACATATACACACTCATCCACCCATACAGTCCTGCACATATGCTGTCTTCAAAACACATACAAACAGAGAGTCAGTCACTCATGCATCTATGTGCTAAGTAATACCCCCACCAAACCATATAGACACTCATACTGATATTAAAAAAAAATGTAATAACCCATATACATACACATGTAGCTACTCACCAACCCATGCAGCCACTTATACACAAAGTGAAACATTAATCCATATATTTAATATTTAAACATTACTCACTAATATATGTATTCACTAAGATACACTTAATAAGCCAGTTAACCAATCAATTTAAAAAAAATAAAAACCATCCATGTAAACACTTATTTAAACATTTATTCTTCCATCAACTTTTACATATACATATATAACACATATTTATTTTTTGGATAGACACACATTCACTGGATGGTGTCATCAGTGATGTCATGAGTGATGTCACTGACCTTGTCATGAGTGATGTAATATGTGACGTCATCAGCAGTGCATTGCACGCGCAAGTTATAGTGAGTCCAACTAACTATAACGTGGGAATTTCAATAGTTTTATCCGAGTAAAATTTCCAGCTAACTATAACTGGTGTGAAACCTATGGTTTTTTCAGTGAATATATATATTACCTACTGGCGGTCGCCAGTAGGTATATATAGTTAGGATTTTTTCCCTATGGGATTTTTGAAAATTCTATGTCTAATAACTTTGGCGTTTGTGGACGGAATTGGCTGAAATTTTCAGGAAAATGGAACATTTTGTTTCTGAGCAGCCACTGGAAATTTGGGGGGTGTTTGTCAAGGGGGGGCCGAGAAAAAAGGGGGTCCCAAAACGCGTTTTTCCCATGTTAATTTCCATAGGGCGGTTGGCCTCACTTTTAGGACGAACGGCTGAATGGATTTGCACGAAACTTGGCAAAATTGTAGGGACTGTTAGCCCGATGTGCCTTTGCTAGGTCTCAATAAATGTGCTCCAGTGGATTTTGAGAAATTAACGTTCAAAAAAAGATATATATCTGTAAGCGCGCTCCGGGCAGCGCTCCGGTTCGCGTACTTGACGCGTAACGGAACTTCGCGTAGCGTAGCTGATTGTCTCTACGGTGTCTGTCAACATTCTAAACAGTCCGGAGCGGCCGCCATCTTGTCTCTCGGTAGGATCGAGAGACAAGAGGAGGCCAAAACAAAGGGGGAAATGGCCATAATGGGGCATAGTAGATCCTCCCTGACCCCCTAGGTTTGATGTGGAGGCTTTAAAAGGGCCCCGCGTGGGGAGTGCCCAGTCCGCGAACCGGGAAGCGGGCCGGGGAGCGTACTAAAAGGAAACAAGAATGATAGACTTTTCTAATATTGTATGTTAATTGATTGTTTGTTTTGTTGATTATTTTTTTATTTCTTTATTTTTTAAGCAATTATTTATTATTGTGATTGTGTTTCAAAATTTAATAAAATGTCTAACATTTCACTGTCTGAAATGTCGTTATTTTCATTGAACATAGCTTGTAATGTTTGAGTGTGTAAAATGTCCTCATTTTCAAGGAGGAAATCTACTGCTTGCGCACATTGCAGTAGTTCTTGGTCCCAAGTTTCATCCATAAATTCTATATAATTTGGATCAATTATTTCTTGGTTGCTCTCTTGCAGGACAATTTGAAATGAAACTTTCTGTTCGCCTTCCATTTTGCCTGAAATTTGGATAAAAAAAATATATTAGTACAGATAGGGCACTGTTGGGATTAATTTTAGATAGGCAGTTTTTATCAGTGAATTTATCTTTGGGCAGTGTATAGTATCAGAGTGGAAGTAGGAATATAAAAAAGTGTATGTGATTTAACGTAAGTAAATTCATAATTATACAAGAGAAACCTGACTCCATCCATAACTATAACAAAGAAGTCTATCTAAATCTATAACTACTACAGAGGGATAGTATATAACTATCAGAAAAAGTTTACCATATTAATTTATAGTGCACAATATACTTCAGTTTTTAAAATAACAACTTACCTTTACAAAGAAGTTGAAGTGATTAGTGAAAATCCTATTGAAATGTACACCAGGAAGTAGTAGTCAAAATGGCTGTGTTTCCTTCTCTTCCTTTATATATATTCAGGTATATAACCAATCAAATGTCAGGTAAAAAAAGTAGAAAATGAAAGTAACATTTTCATTGGTTGTCAATTCCAACACTTCAGATGTGTTTTGTGAAGTAATTTACCTCACGGTATTTAGAGAGGTCTACAGGCTAAATGGCTAAATGGAATTTCAATCAAATTTGTGAAAATGGTAGGGATTGGTATGTAGTATGAGCTAATCTATATGTGGTGAAAGTGTCTCCAGTCGTTTTTCTGTAAATTACTTTCCCACCTTTTTTGATGGAGCGCTTCCCGGGGAGCGCCCCAGTACGCGAACTGGCGAGCGCCCCGGTACGCGAACCTGAAGCGTTACGGGAGTCCACCATTTTGTGTTTTGGTCGAATTAAGATACAAGATGGAGGGCAAATAATGTTCAGAATGGGTAGAAGGGGGTACGGTAGACGTATCTTGACCCCTAGGTTTTCTGAGGGTGGCTGAGGAGGCCCATATGTGCGGGAAAAAAACATTTTTTTTTAAAAATTTGGCGCGGTTAGCTTCCGGTTCGCGTACCGGGTAGCGCTCCAGGGAGCGTACTTTGTTGAAAATTAGTGAAAAAAGTTAGAGTAAAAAAATAATTGTGAGTGATCAGATGTAGGGTAGCTCTGAGAAGAGCTTTTGGGTTTATGGTACATTTAGGTACTTATAAGTATGTACCAATGCACAGTCTTAAATTCAAAATGAAAATTCTGTTGCCCTCATCTGAGAAGTGAACTCCATCTCCTCTGTAGATATCTTGCATGTAGTAACGCAAGTTATTGTTGTACACGGAGCCCATTCCATGGTCTCTCATGTAAGCTGAAACAGATTTGTTTACATGCTTCCTCAACTTCTCAATTTGTGGACAAAATTGGTTCGACCACCTCCATTTCTGTCTTTGGCATATATTTGAATATACCAAGGCAGTTTGAGGAAAAAGTGCCATTAATTGTTCAAAGGTGTCCTTTAAAAGCATTTCCAGACCTACCCCAGTCAAAGTGCCCAAATCATTACCTCCACAGTGCACAATTAACAGGTCAGGTTTTGGCAAATGCATAAAGGTTTTCACCAATGGTATCAATTGGTGACATTTTAATCCTCTGTGGCCAAACCACTTAATTTCCACATCTTGTAAATTGAGGTTAGGTAAATTTCTGTTCTCAGCATACCTCTGAGCCCAATAGATGTAACTATGTCCAACAATCCAGACAGAAAACATGGTGAGAGAAGGTTCTGCTGCAGTCAGATGAAGTGTGGCAATGAAATGGCAGTTGAAAAAATAAGAGTTTAAAATGAAAAAAACTGTGGAGTTTCTGTGTTAATGAAGCAGTAACAGTGATTGGTGGATTTTGATTGCTGAAAACAGAAAGTTAGGGTGCATGGATGAGTTCTTTGAAAGATGTATTTTGAATGGTCAATAAAAAATCATTAAATGAAAGATTGCACTGGATATGCAGGTGCACTGAGAGTTCAGAGTTCACTTGAAACCTTGTTGTGTGAACTTGCAAACACCAGAGGTCTTCCAGGAGGTGGTTGCTATGCAAAAAAGGCAGAGAGGGCAGAGGGGGGAAGGGTTTTGATTTGAAAAAAGTGAGGGAAGAGTTTTGATTGGGTGACATGAGAGATATGTGTGATGAATTACAGCATTTCTGTGCTTTCTATAGCTGCAGCCTCTGGAGTGCATACCCTTTGTTCTGCTGAAGACAAATTGGTGTATTTCTGAGACTGTTTTGAAACTCATAAAGTATTTGCTAAGGTGAGAAAAGATGTATTTAATTTAGATAGAGAATAGTGTGTTTTAAGGAGAAAATTATGAAGAAAGTTGTGTTTTTAAAATGTTGCTTTGTCTCAAGTGTTTTACAAATAGATTATGTTTTTTTTTAGAAATTGTAATTGAAGAAAATGTGAAGTATTAGTACTGACAGGGTGTTTTTGTGCATAGGAGCTGTGCAGTGTTTTCGAATTATGACTTGAAATTCGTTTTTGAGGAAAAGGAATGCTTTTAAAATTTATGACAAGGAAATAATGGTGTCTGCTTCTTTATAAGGCATTTGAGTGTCTCTGATGTTATTTTTCCCATTTTAATTTAAGACCTTTCCCAGTGGTGCAAATTCCTTGTAAATATGCTCGCACCTGTGCTTGGCAAATTTAGATTTTGATTCTTTGAGTTACATAGCCATGTTAAAAGTGACCCAAAAATGCTGCAAAGGCAATCAAAAAACGCTTTCATGTGTCATAAGGACATTTTCAGTCATTTCCCCATGTGCAGTGTTTTCAAATTATGACTTGAAAATCGTTTTTGAGGAAAAGGAATGCTTTTAAAATTTATGACAAGGAAATAATGGTGTCTGCTTCTTTATAAGGCATTTGAGTGTCTCTGATGTTATTTTTCCCATTTTAATTTAAGACCTTTCCCCGTGGTGCAAATTCCTTGTAAATATGCTCGCAGCTGTGCTTGGCAAATTTAGATTTTGATTCTTTGAGTTACATAGCCATGTTAAAAGTGACCCAAAAATGCTGCAAAGGCAATCAAAAAACGCTTTCATGTGTCTTAAGGACATTTTCAGTCATTTCCCCATGTGCAGTGTTTTCAAATTATGACTTGAAAATCGTTTTTGAGGAAAAGGAATGCTTTTAAAATTTATGACAAGGAAATAATGGTGTCTGCTTCTTTATAAGGCATTTGAGTGTCTCTGATGTTATTTTTCCCATTTTAATTTAAGACCTTTCCCCGTGGTGCAAATTCCTTGTAAATATGCTCGCACCTGTGCTTGGCAAATTTAGATTTTGATTCTTTGAGTTACATAGCCATGTTAAAAGTGACCCAAAAATGCTGCAGAGAAATGAAATGAAGAAGCAGACACCATTATTTCCTTGTCATAAATTTTAAAAGCATTCCTTTTCCTCACAAACGATTTTAATTTCATTTTAAGTCATTTCCCCATGAATGTAGGTATACAATTGATTTATATGTTGTGTTTAAAAACGTTTTTTGAAATCAATTACATTTCTGGATATGTACTGCTAGAGCTTCATGCACCTTAAACAAACCTCTGGATAGGCTACACCTTATCGTCATCCTGAATTAATCATTTAAAATGCTAGGGACAGATTTATGATAGGTGTATGCCTCTTTTGCGCCACTGTGCGTCACTTTTGTGACGCAGTGGCGGTGCAAAAGATTTGCTATGTGGCGACAAAATTACAAATTGATGCATCTAGGCAGATGTGTCATGCTGTAAAAAACCTGTGCCACATGAAACTGATGCAGCAGTGATGCAAAAGATGCACCATGTTGCAAGACAGGCCTCACTTCATCTCCAACAAGATAAGAAGCTGAGTCTTCTGTAAATGTGAAAATTGTTGTATACACTGCTCAACTTCTGTGTACTCTTTGATATGCTAGACTCCATCTGCACTATGAGGTACCTAAGCAAAGGAAACACAGGTGATGTAATTGTAAAATGAGGAAAAGAAACTCCACATTTTTCAATTACATCACCTGTGTTTCTTAAGTTTACGAATGACATTGTGCAGATGAAGTTAAGATCTGTCCACGGACACAAAAGAGGTCTGGCCTTTGTTCAAGAGTGAAGTGCACATGACTTACTTCATTAGTAGGCCTTCACATGTATTATCTCCTCTGTATTCTTCAATAAGCATAAATTTGATCTGCAACCCTGAGTAGGCCTCACCTTAAACAAACCTCTGGATAGGCCACACCTTATCGTCATCCTGAATCAATCATTTAACATGTTAGGGACAGATTTATGATAGCTGTGTGCCTCATTTGCGCTGCTGTGCGTCACTTTTGTGACGCAGCGGTGGTGCAAAAGATTTGCTATGTGGCGACATATTTAAAAATTGATGCATCTAGGCAGATGTGTCATGCTGTAAAGTCCTGTGCCACATGAAACCTGCGTCAGTTTTCATATAGTTGTTTTGTTGCAAGGTATGCATTAATTTGCAAGAAAGCCCTGTAAAACTAACACAGTGAAATTGAGAAGATTTCACTGAGTCAGCTTTATAGCATTGCTGAATCAAATCCTTACGCCTGTTTGAAACAGGCATAAGAAGTGATGCACCATGCAATGTGAGGGTTCCTCCTGTGCATTGCAGTAGACATGTCGCGCTTATGACGTCATTCCTGCAATGTGCTGCTTTTGCGGCACAGATGCGTGACGCATCTGTGCTGTTTTTGCTCAATGGTGCTCCACATTGTAAATGCGGCACACTATGGGTGGCAGAGCAGCGGTGCACATTAACTGGTTCATCCGTGAGGATGCGCCACTTAGCATAAATCTGCCCCTGTACATTTAAGTATGAGCAGGGGACACAGAGTCGGTGAGGCTTATCCAATGTTAAGAAGAGATGAGTCCTGTTCACTGAAAACTTGGACATAGGCCTCACCTCCTCAGCATCGCTGGACATGGCTAAATAATAGCTGCAAAATGTTACTCTTGTTAAACAATTTTACTATTATAATCTGTGAGATTTGTCTCTTACTCTGCAACATCTCATTGTTGTTATCTTTCTTTAAAGATAAAGACAACCTCAACATGAGCGACAATCTGCAATCAGTTGATTTTGACCTCATCATTGAACTTGTAATTGAAACATCAGTGGATGTTGATCCATTGGATGATTTAAATCATGAGGATGAAGAAGAGCGTGATGAGGATGCAGATTTGTCCGAATTATATGATATAGGATGGGAAGCTGACCTGCTTGAGCCTTTGGAAATATAAACATTTATTTTTAAAATTTATAATTAATAAAAAGTAAAAAGGTAAACCGTTTAATTTAAAAATAAAGACACATTCAAAAGCAGGTTATGTGTAGTGTCTTCAATAAAATATTAAAATATGCTCATAAAATTAGATCAGATTCACATATAAAATAGCATAGGTAACATAAATATAAATGTCATTTCTTTTCTGGTATTTCTGTATTGTAAATTTGCCAACGACTAAAAAATCTTCTAATTAAAATGTCAAGTAGTGTGTTAAGTTTTTTATCACTGTTACTGATTTACTGTTTGGTAATAATGGTTAATAACATTATTTATTATATTTTTCCACAGATTCAACTGCAGATCATTTCAAGATTTCACCATGCCTACAATAGAAAGACAGAGAAAGGCTGCAAAACGTCAAAGACAGCAGGTGAAAAATAATACGCAGCAGTCCTCTAACAAAAAGATTTGTCAAGTCACGAAGAAAGCACCGGGTAAGAGCACAAAACACTTTATAAGAAATATGTGTAATAAAAAAAATATTACTACAGAAAATGTTTCAGTCCATAAAACGAGAAGGAAATCAAATGGAAAAGAAAGGCCAATGAAAAATGTTACTGCTAGAGCAAGAGATAACTCTGTGCATGATAGTAGAAGGAAACAACAGTTTAGGGAGATTCGTAAACGAATGTTCCGGAACAGGATAATTGGCAATTTGTTAAAAAATATTAAGAAAGGTCAACATAAACTAGTTTTTTATAAAAAATAAAAAAAAGTTGAGAAAGTTATTGATCAGGCATTTGAAATTAAACGTAAGTTATTTATTTTGATAATCAATAGAATTAGGAAGCTAAACAAGGCAATTTTTGATTTCAAAAGAAATAGTAGATGGAAGAGAATAGTTAATCGTAGTAATTTTTGTGAAGTTTTTTCTGGAGAATGGATGCATAGTTCAAGCTGTGAGGCATTTTTTAATGAGGAGAGTTATTTCCAGGATAATGATTTGGTGCATGCAGTTGACACCAGTGGTCGTGCTTATGAAGTGAAAGATGGTTGTCCAGTTGAAAAAGAAAAACTTGTGACAACAGAGGCAGAAGAGGTGTTAGGTAATGAGGTTTTAGGAAGACGTGCTAAGGGTCCTGTGTACACCTGGAAGTGTAGTAGTATTTGCAGTGTGCGACAGGATTCCATCAATTTGCTTTGTGATTTTGTACGGTCATTTAGTAAGAAAAGTTTGAAGCAGAAAATGATGTTGTTGCAAGAATTAGATCCTTGCAGAGTAAGAGAAGTGACAAGTTTGCATGGACATTCACTGGCTTGTCTTTCCAGGAGAGTATGCCAGAGTGTTTTTCATCATTTCAGGATGCTAGCAGTGCATCATAACAAAGTGAGGAAATTAATTAGAATGTTGTATTATGCTAAGAGTCCAGCAATTATGCTTAAACAATTATGCGCTGCTCTTTTGCATGGTTCTGAAATAGATGTGAAGAATATATGTGAAGAAATTGAGTTTTGTTACTTTGGAAGTAAAGAGGAGAATGTTGAAATTGAGCAAGAAGAAGAGGGTCTTGTGGAAGATAGTGTACAGGTTTCCAGTACAGATAATTTCCAGAGGGAAATTGCGACGTTTGAGGTGAAATCAAGTGAGAGGCCGAATTTCACTTGTGTGTGTTGTCGACGCACTTATTATAAGAATCAGACTAAGTTAGTGGATTTATATGCAAAAAGTGAAAGGGAAAATAATAGTGAATGGAAGGATTTTGCAACATACTTGATGGTAGAAAATTGTTTTGATTTGGGATTGGATCAACGTGTGTGTACTTATTGTTCTTGCAAATTAAATCAAAACCAGATGCCTGCTAGAGCAGTTCATAATAATCTGGAATTGGTTGAGATTCCTTCTGAATTGAAGGATTTAAATACTTATGAATCTATTTTGATTCAAAGTATCCATCCCTTTCAGGCTATTGTAAGAATGGAGCCAAAGACAGGGAAATTGCCTCCATCAGATTTACAGAGAGGATTAAAGGGAAGAGTTGTTTATTTGCCTCTAGATTTGAAGAAAAACATTAACACAATTGGAGTAGAAAAAGTGGAAGAGGAACCTCTGGTTATCTTAGTTAATGGGGTTCCGACAAAGAATAAGAAAATATGGCAAGATTTAGTAGATGTTAGGAAAGTTAAAAAGGCAACATTGTATTTGAAAAAAAATAATAAATACTATAAGAATGTATATGTTGCAGAAGAGGAAGTAAGTGAGGAAGAGGATAGCGATTTGTGTGCTGGTCAAATTGAGAAAGTAGAACCCTCTACTAGTGAAGAAATATATGAACATTATAGTGTTCATCCTTTGCATTCCAAGGAAGTCATGGGGAATGCTATTGAGTTGTTTCAAATGAAACAAGCCAAAGGGAGTCCCATTAGTGTTTGGGAGGAAAGTTTGGAAGCTCGGTGTTTCCCACAGCTTTTTCCAACAGGTCAGGGAGGAAGATATGATGAGCGACCTCATCAAATTCCTGCTTCTGAATACCGGACTTTGCGATTGTATGCAGGAGATGCTAGGTTTCGACAATGCATTCCTTATTTGTTTCATCTCCTGTTTGAAAGCGATCTGTCTGGACTGTCATATGCAGTGAACCACATCTTGAAAAGTGGTATACACATGCAAAACATCTCGGCAAGTGACTTTATGGATAAAGTCAATGTCCAAGATAGTATTTTGGATTCTCACCTGATTAATCTCATGGCGTGTCAGCGTGGTACTAATGAGTACTGGTACCGTTGTCATGGTGATTTAAAATGTATGCTGAGGAACTTAGGTACTCCCACATGGTTCCTCACTCTGAGCTGTGCCGAGTATGGCTGGGAAGACTTACTTGAATTTCTACGAGAGGCAAATGCTAACGTAGATAACATCGAATTCAAGACACCCGGAGAACTGTGCTCTTTGGATTCAGTCAATGTATGTAGGTACTTCAATCATAGATTTGAAGCTATGATGTCTTTCATCATGAATAAGAAGAATCCACCTCTTGGAGAGGTGTTGGATTTCTTCTGGAGAAAAGAGTACCAAGCAAGAGGTGCTCCTCATATACATATGTTGCTGTGGATCAAGGATGCACCTAAATTTGGAACGGATCCAGAAGACTCAGTGATGAGTTTCATCCAACAGTATTCTACGTGTGCTGTTCCAAACGCAAAGGAGAAGAAAAGCCTAAGAGAAAAAGTTCTGCGTTTCCAAAGCCATCGATGTGGAAAGTACTGCCGTCGTAAATTCCGAAACAAGGACAAGTTCTACACTAAATGTCGTTTCGGCTTTCCACGACCGGTGATTTATAAAGGAAGAGTAAACAGTTTGATGTCTTCGCTGCGACACAATGTCATGAAGAAATCACCTAAAAACACTTACAATTTGAAGAGGAACGAAGAGTCCAAGTACATCAACGACTACAACCCGGTGATTTTGTCCATGTGGAATGCTAACATGGATATACAGTTTGTGGCTGATAACTGTATGGCTGTGGCTCGGTATGTGACGTCTTACATCACCAAAAAAGAGAAGACAGAATTGAAGGATATGTGGGAGGACATTTCCCATGAAAAGAGCCTCAGCAAGAAGTTGTACAGTTTCAGTCTGAAGATGTTGTCGCATCGAGAAATCGGAGCGTACGAATGTTCTGACCGGTTGTCTTCAGCAAGTCTCTATGCCAAGTCCAGGAGTATCGTTTGGGCGAGTCTTGGTCTTGCTGCAACGCGTAATCGAGTTCTCAAACCTGTGCGGGAAATTGAGCATTTGGCGGAAAAGGAGCCAAACAGTACCGACATTTTGAAGACAAACATGTTGGATACATATTATCCAAATCGAAGCAGTCACCTCGAGAATGTTTGTCTGTATGAGGTTCTGCAAAATTACATATTCAAGAGGAACATCAAAGAAGATACTGAGAAAGGAGTGTATGCTGTAATAGGAAGTGAGGGATGTCTGGTCAAGCAAAGAAAATGCCACTTGGTAAACCATCGAAAATTGAGTGGCGAATCTCCTGAAAAAAAGGAGTTTTTCTATTTAGCACTTTTGCAACTTTTCAAGCCTTGGCGTGCAGAAGAGGAACTGCTTGGAGATTTCCTCTGTTACGAAGACTCTTTCAATGCCGCCAAGGAGACCATAGAATGTCCTGCTTTTCCCAAATATGTAGAAATGTTGAATGCGGAAATTGAGCAGGAAGCAACGATTGCAGCCGAGATTGCCAGAGACAGTTCTCAGGACAGTCAGAGTTCTGCTTCATTGAGTCAGGATCCACTAGGAGGACCTGTTATCGAAAATGAAGCTGCCACTGCCATGAATGAAGTGGAAAGAGCCATGGCACATGCTCAGGAGGATGCGGTTAACTTAGAAGAGTTGGAAAGACAACTCAACGTTGAGCAGAGGAAAATATATGACGAAGTTACCATGCAAATTGATCATGGATTAAGTCATGACAAGAAAGAGTGCTCATGTACGTCGTTGAAGCCTGTCCGACTGTACGTGAGTGGAGAAGCGGGAACTGGAAAAAGTTTCCTCATTAAAGCAATTTCATGCTATTTGCAGGAAAGGACAGAGTCATCGCTGTCTTGTGTTGTCACTGCTCCAACTGGACTGGCAGCACATAATATTAAAGGGATTACTTTACATCGTTTACTGATGCTGCCAGTGGAGCATGACAACAAATTACAATATCACAAGCTATCTGGAGATGCTTGTTTTGAAGTTTCAAGAATCTTGAGGAAAATGAAACTTCTTATCATTGACGAAGTAAGCATGGTTTCCAATGTCATGCTTGCCTTTGTGCATTTGAGGATGCAAGAAGTTCTCAAAACAGAGTATGATGTGTTATTTGGTGGCAAACACATCATTGTTTTCGGAGATCTTTTGCAGCTGACACCAGTGAAAGGGCAACCTGTGTTCAAAATGCTCACGCATGAAGATACCAGGAAGTGCCTAGGCAGCATTGGCAACGTCAATATATGGTTAAACTTCAATTATGCTGAACTGCATGAAAATATGCGTCAGGCGAAGGATGAAGTTTACAAGACTATTCTACAAGATGTTAGAATTGGAAAAGTGACCGAGCATGGGAAAGAAGCTTTACATGCACGATTACTGTCAAATTTATATCCAGAACAAGATGTTGTGCCTGAGAATATTTTTCAGAAAATTACTGAGAAGAAATCTGGAATATGTTTGATGCCAACTCTTGCAGAATGTGCCAAATTTAACAACAAAATGTTGCATTTAGAAAAGCAAGAGATTGTGAAACTGGAAGCTATTGATAGAGTAGAGCATATGGGATCAACAATTATTTTGTCTGAGAATCTGAAAATAAAATTGGATTCATTAGAGAACAGTATATCTAAAACTGCAGGTTTTGAAAAGACTCTGAATGTGTGCTTGAACTGCCGTATAATTTTAAGAAGGAATTTACATGTTGAAAGAGGTCTGGTAAATGGATCAATGGGTAATGTTGTTGATTTTGTGAAATACAGAAATAGAGATGGAATTGAATTTTTAAAAATTAAATTTGATGGCATTGAGGAAGTACAGCTAATTGGTCGTTGTTCTGCTAGATTTTTGCTTGTAAAAGACTTATATGTTCGCCGTAAGCAGTTTCCTGTTTGCTTGGCATATGCGGTGACAATTCATAAATCGCAAGGTTTAAGCGTAGACAGTGCATTGGTGAATATTGGCAGTTCTGTGTTCAAGGAGGGTATGGCATATGTGGCATTGTCACGAGTTAGAACTTTATCGGGATTGTACTTGATTGAGTGTGATGTCACAAACATTTGTGCAGATCTAGATTGTGTTAAGGAATACAATAGGTTAAGAAGAGAGTATGCGCCACATTTGCCTCAGTATCCTTTGTTTGAGAAACGTGTGGTAGGCCGGAAACGAAGAAATGAGAACAATACTGGGGAGGTTGTAGCAAAAAGACAAAAAGTCAATGAACCTAAAATTACAAGCAGAAACAAAAAGGATTCTGTTGAAGATGTTGTTGGTTTTCAGTTTGAAAACAGTTCTGGTGTCAACTGCTATGCTAATGTAGTAGTTAATGTTTTATTTTCTCTAAAAAATGTAAAAGAAGAGATTGTGGTCAATTCTGATCAAAGATTTTGCAGTTTGTTAAATTCTGTGTTAGAGAAATGTACCACTGATAGAAGAAACATAGAAAGTGTGTCTGAAATTCGAAATCTGTTAGACAGATGTTCAGGCCAAACACAATTCTCTCAAAATATTCAGCAAGATTGTCAGGAGTTTTTAATGTATATGCTTGATGTATTACATGCTGAAGGTGTAGATGTAGATCAGCTGTTTGGGCTTTCTTATCAATGGCAGCATGACTGCGAGAACTGTATGGTATCAAGTACTACTAGTGTAGACTCAGAAAGATTTATATATTTAACTTTGCCAGACAGTAAATCAGTCTCCTTTAATAAGCTAGTAAAAGCAGCTGATCACAACATGGAGTGTAGCCAATGTAAATCTGAAATGATGTCCACATTATTTATACGAACATATGGCCAGTATGTCATTTTAATGTTCCAACGATGTAGGCCTGATGGAACAAAATTGACAACTTTAATTAAAAATTTTGTAGCTTCGCAGTTGTCAATATCAGGAAGGACTTTTGTAACTGCAGCAATTATATATCATGACGGCCCTTCAATAACATCAGAACATTACACAGCTTATTTAAAGTCTAGAAATGGCTGGTCATTCTGCAATGATTCTGTTTTAATTTTCAAAAAAAAATTGCTGTATGACCTTAAAAACTCTTACCTGGTGTTTTTAAAACCAAAATTTTAGGGAAAGAATCTCGGGATGTGCTCTGTGGAATTTCAAGAAGTTCTAATGGCTCCTACACAATTTGGCCTTGAGGATAAGTGTAGTTCAGAGACATAACTTCTAACCATAGGACTGGACATTATGGAGAAATACGTGCACTTTGAATGAGTTCAGAAAAACTGTATCTTTTTATAAACTAATTGAAGCAGCCAATCAAAACATGGAGTAGAGGGAATGTAAGTCTGCAATGCTGTCTACTGTTTTACATTGCTTTGTGATTAAAAGTGATGTAGAGAATTAAATAATTGTAGTAGTCATAGAGGTAGTGTAAGTCTGCTTGTATCAGTGTCATAGGAAAAGTAGAACATGACTGAGCAAGAAGGGGAAGATATTACTATTCCAGGATTGTGAAAATGATCTTCAACATTTTAATTCTGAAAGTTGCGGAAATGCCAAATGACGGGATTGGCTTACAAGAAATCCAAGAGTTATAAATGGCTCTGACAAGATTTGGCCTTGTGGAAAATTGTGGTAGAGAGCAAGAAGTCATTTATTGCATGTAACGTGTTTTTAAAAACGATGGAGATTTTCTTTCAGAAAGTGGCGGGCTGAAAGTAATAACAGCACAAAAGAGTGTAAGCTGTTCATAGGACATCCTTGGACGTCATGGAAAGTAAGTTAACTTTAAGGAGTTCTGAATTTTGATTTCTGATGTTGTATGGGTTTTTTAAACACAATCATTTTGATTGTGTTTTTTTTTCCCCGCTGTTATATGATGAATACCTTCAAGTCACTGTTTTTAGTGAATTTTGATACATTCTGAGAACAGCAAAAATAAACCATTTAACATGTATAATTAATTCTGTACTGTTTGCATTTATGATGTATATGTAGAACTGTGTAGGAGGCATGGAGAAGGCGAGGCTTCTGTAAGTGTCAAAGTTGTTGCATGCAGTGCTGCACTTCTGCGTATTCTTTCATATGCTAGACTACATCTGCACAATGAGATACCTAAGCAAAGGAAACGCAAGTGATGTGATTGAGAAATGAGCAAAATAAATTGCATGTATTTCAATTAGATCACCTGTGTTTCCTATCATTACGAATCACATTGTGCAGATCAAGTTTAGGTCTGTCCAGGGAAACATAGGAGGTTTGGACTTTGTTGAAGAGTACAGTGGACATGACTCACTTCATTGGTAGACCTTCACATGTATTATGTCCTCTATTCTCTTCAACAACTCGAAATTTCATCTGCAACCCTGAGTAGGCCTCACCTGAAACAAAACTCTGGATAGTAGACATCTTATTGGCATCCTGAAGCAATTATTTAAAATTTTAGTGTCTTGCGACACTTTTCTGAAACAACAGCAATGCAAAATATGCACCATGTTTTAAGATAGGCCTCACTTCATCTGCATCAAGATACTGTTAGTTTAAAATGTATATCTTTAGGACTGTGTAGGGGGCCTGGAGAAGCAGAAGCTTCTGTAAGTGTCAAAGTTGTTGAAAAACTGTTTGTCCTTCAATCTTTGCCCTTGTCTTTTGTAATTTTTAAATACATGTTTTAATATTTTTCAAATGTTTGTTCTCTCTTTCACAGATTGAAAGTATAAAAACAAAAAGTGAGTAATTTAACAACAATTATAAGGTAAATATTTTGTACTCTTTTCGTTACATTTCTATCACATTGAACTTCTATTAGTTCCACTGCTTCATTTCTTTAACCCTCAGTTTCCTGCCTTTGCTACTTCCCTCATTCCTTTCTCTATTATCTACTTACTCAACTCCTTCCACTCTTTTTCTCAGTCCCTCTCTTCTCATAGTTCCTCACTCTTGTTCACTCACTCCGTCTCTATTACTCTTAGTGTCTTTGACTGATCACTCTATCACTACTTGTTCATAATGCTTTCTCTGTGTAGTTGAAGCACACTAAGGGGAATATTATGAACACAGCCAATAAAATTATTGCTCTTTTTATTGGCAGAAAACTGGTTAAAAAGTGGTTTTAGCAGCAGTTTTCTGCCGCAAAAGCGGCTATAGCGACACATTTCTGCCAATAAAAGCTGCAAAACTTTTATTGCCTATGTTGATGATATGGCTCTATGTTACTTACATTTCTTTGCTGTTTCAATTAATCTTTTTCTGTTATTTTTTGTTTTCTGTTTTCTATTTTTTCTCTCTGTTATTCCCCATATTTTAATCTTATTTTGAACATTCACTCACATTCTCCAAGAAACTCTTCTTTGTTAATGTTATACTCTCTTTTTTTTCTTTCACTTCGTTATCTATTTTGTTTTTCACAATTATACCCTCTTCTGTCTTTTCTTCGGTAAATAGATCTATTAAACAGTATCTCTTCTTTACTCCCTATAGCTGTCTTTCTTTTAACATCACTCTCTGTTTACTTTCCTTATACTTACACTTTTTTAAAACATTTGAGATGTCATCAGTGATGTCATCAGTGATGTCATTTGAGATGTCATCAGTGATGTCATCAGTGATGTCACTGACCATGTCATGAATGATGTAATATGTGACATGATCAGCAGTGGATTGCGGGTGCGCGATATATAGTTAGTACAACTAACTATATATGGAATTTCATTGGTTTTGTGTGAGTAAAATAAGGTTTTTTAAATGCTAATTCCTAACTATATATGGTCTATAACCTATGGTTTTTTCAATGAATATATATATATATATATATATATATATATATATATATATATATATATATATATATATATATATTCACTGAAAAAACCATAGGTTATAGACCATATATAGTTAGGAATTAGCATTTACAAAACCTTGAAAATTCACTGAAAAAACCATAGGTTATAGACCATATATAGTTAGGAATTAGCATTTAAAAAACCTTATTTTACTCACACAAAACCATTGAAATTCCATATATAGTTAGTTGCACTAACTATATATGGCGCACCCGCAATCCACTGCTGATCATGTCACATATTACATCATTCATGACATGGTCAGTGACATCACTGATGACATCACTGATGACATCTCAAATGACATCACTGATGACATCACTGATGACAACATCCAGTGACTGTATTTTTCTGTAAAGTTAAAATATGTCTTGAGTGGATGTATAAGTGTCTGGATGAAGGATTTAGTAGGTGCATGACTGACTGTATGAGTGAGTGATTAAATGTGTCTCACTGAATGCATGGGTTAGTGACTAAACTGTCTTAATTTGTGCATCATTATGTCTGTTGTTCTGTAAACTGCTGCATGTGTTGATCATTAGCTATACGAGAGGCTATATGTGTTATTAATTGGTTGCCCAAGTATTTCTATGGGAGATTGAGTTTGTGTGGGGGTGGCTGGAAGGTGTGAGACTCTATGCATAGATGTGTGAGCAGTTTATTCACTAGGTGTATGAGTTCAAGAGTGCATGTGGAAACAGCTACATGGGCAGTTGACTGTGTGCATGAGTGTATTGATGAGTGAATGGATATCTCAATGCTACATGTCATAGTAAGTACATATGTAAAACACAGTACATGTGAGAGTTGGCATATATAAATAACTGTGCATGAGAGCCACTGAATGAGTGAGTGGTTGTATCGATCATTGTGAACTTGTATCAGGGATTGTATAAGAGAGTAAATATGTGTTAGTATATGTTTCAATAAGTAAGGTGTGTTTAACTGTATAGTTGAAGAAATGGAGGTGAGATTGTTTCTTTGCATGACTGACTGGGTGTGTGAGTAACTCCATGGATGAGTGGCAGTGTGAGTGTCTGTATACACTGAGTGTATCTAAGGTTATATTAGAGTCTGAAGAGGTTTATCGTATTAGCACAAGAATGATGTCAAATGAGATGTCATCAGTGATGTCATCAGTGATGTCATTTGAGATGTCATCAGTGATGTCATCAGTGATGTCACTGACCATGTCATGAATGATGTAATATGTGACATGATCAGCAGTGGATTGCGGGTGCGCCATATATAGTTAGTGCAACTAACTATATATGGAATTTCAATGGTTTTGTGTGAGTAAAATAAGGTTTTTTAAATGCTAATTCCTAACTATATATGGTCTATAACCTATGGTTTTTTCAGTGAATTTTCAAGGTTTTGTAAATGCTAATTCCTAACTATATATGGTCTATAACCTATGGTTTTTTCAGTGAATTTCAATGGTTTTTTAATAGCAAATATCATAAGCTGTCGAATGTCAAGTACGTGGTAAGTAAAAACATTTTCGTGTTTATGCACACTGATCTGCTTTGAATGCTGCCCCCCACCCCTCATTTCTATTAGGAGTACTCTCTCTTTGCAGATAGTGAAGGGTAGTTAACGCAGCCCTTTGCCCCCTTTGTAATCCGTCGTGCCTGCTTCTCTCTCCATTTGATTGATTGTTCTCTTTGGTTCATTCTCTATTTACAAACAAGCACAGAGTCGCAATACTCTGTTTAGTCTTTGCAGATAGCGAAAAATCGTGTAAAAAAACAAAAGGAATCGAGCAAAATCAGTAGGCCACTAATGGGATCTCTTTTTGACCTCGCTAAAATAGAAACATTAGGAACAACCTGTTGAAAATAGCAATGCGTATGTACATAAGCGGCGTTCATTTGTGTTCACAGTACCCCTTGTTGATTGTTTCAATCGAGCATTGAATTGTTCGATGTTAATTCTCTTAAGGATCTTCTCTACCTGCAAACGAGGAAGAATAGGAATATTCTCTCTCCCTTTGCAGATAGTGAAGGGTAGGTAACGCAAGCCTTTAACACGTCGTACCTATTTCATTCCTCATTGATTGATTGATTGTCCGAACATTGACTGTTTGGGAATTAGTTCTTTTTGGAGGTATTCCCTGTTTGCAAATAAACGTAGGAAAATCTTTGCAAGTAGTGAAAGGGTACGTAATGCGGACCTTTCTCCCCCGTTGTAATCTGTCATGCCTATCTACTCCCCACTGATTGATGCACCTGTTTCACCCGGACCATTTACTAGACATACGTCATCTGGCCCGACCAGAGAGCACCCCTAGTGAAAAGGACATATGCAATAATAACGAAGTGATCACTGTATCCTGTTAACAGAAACTTTAGCATGAAACAACCTGGAAAGAAAAGAATAGGAAAACGAAAATCAGTAGGCCACTGATGAACATGAACTTTTATTAAACAACGAACAAAGAAACGATAACATAACGTAATGATAAAACCTATTAATGTCCTAGAAACAAGAAAACGTTAAAATATGCCAGTGGTGAGAGACCAGAAAAACAGTAAGAGAAACCAAATCACCCCTCGCTGTCCCACCGCCTGCCACGCCAAAAAAATCGATAGACTAGGGAAAATGCAAGTCAGTAGAACATCCGCCCCCACTCTGGAAACTTCCAAGGTGGGGCAGGGTTCCGGCTACGCCCAGCCGGGAGCAGCCCATATAAGGCAGGTCCTGCTGCCACGCCTCGGCCAGGAGATCCTAACGTAGGGTGTAGCCGGAGGAGAGGCCGAGACCAACGGGACCCGGCCAGGGGATTGCCTTTACAACGCTGAACAGTTGCAGGGGGGGGGAATGTCTCCTCGACCCTCCCCTCTCTCTCCCAGTCCGGCCGCGGTGGCCCTTGAGAGTTGCAGGTAGTCCCGCCACATGCTCTTCCGGTCCGGCCACCAACGGTCGGGGGGCCGAGGCCGACGGAATCCGGCTGCAGACGATAAACCAAGAAACCCGTTCATGGGGCCAGAGCCAGGGGCGTCCGGCCGACATCTACCGGAAGCCCGGCCCGAAGACGGACGGGACACTTCTTCTTTCTTGTATAATTGCTGCAACAACCCTGGGGGGGGATGTCTTGCACATGCCTCCGACCCCCCCCCCTCGTCCTCATCGCCTGGTCCGGCCATAACAAATCTCAAGCGAGACGCCGTGGGGTGCACTGGGAGGGAGAGACGGTGCGAACAGGCCTCTCCCGCCTCCCCAGTGGAGGCTTCCCAGCTGCACCCTCAGCGGTCCAGGCGCCCGGAAAAGAGTTCTTCCACTGTGGCCATGCTGCAACGTCTCGCCCGGCAGGGTGGAGCCCGTCCGCTCATTTGACCCCGCGATCGCCAGTAGCTACCGAACTCTCAAAATGGCGGTCGACCTGGCAAGAGCGGGCCCAGCATAAAGAAATGGCCCGGTCACTGGTTGACTCCACCACCGTAGTCCTCCACGACCTTGAAGATTCTAGAGGAGCCGCGGGAGTCTCCGACCCCCGATGGGGAATGACTGCCATGATCACCCGTGGAGTGACGAAACTGTATCCGCGGGACGTCGGCGCCAGCCTCACTTTGAATTACTAGAATCCTGCAGACCTCACTTCCGGTGAAAGCACAGTGTGACCCGGTAGGAAAAATTGTTGCACCCCCTCCCCTTTTTGACTGATAGTTCAAACCACCGATCCTTTCCTTTGCCCTTTTAACGGAACTTTGGACTGCCTCCCCCTCTTTTACATTTTCTAGAGAAAACAAAACATTAACCACTACATTAGCATAGCAGTTGACACCAGAACTGTTTTCAAATTGAAAACCAACAACATCTTCAACAGAATCCTTTTTGTTTCTGCTGTGACCCTGCTCCAGCACAGGCATTGTCCCCAGCAGTAATTCTGCAATGCCGGTAAGAATAGCTGTGGTGCCTACTGGACTCACTCACCCCCGCGGCGCCCCACGCCGTTATTTGCTGGGCGGCAACTTGCTAGACATCACCTTCGTGACATCCAGATTTCAGCGCGTTCTGCTGCCTTGGAACTATTCGCACAACAGACCGCTACTGACAAGAATATTTCATTATTGGTGCTGTCAATTTCAATAAATCTATTACTGTTTTTGTTTTGTTGTATATATTTATATGTTATTAAAGTTTTATATTCCTACTACTTTGTTGGAGTGCTATATATTTTTTATGTGACACATAATTGTAAAAACTTTGATGTACAAAGAGTCATTCCTGGAATCTTCCGCTTCAGGCTCGGTCCCCTCCCCAATCACAATACAGGATAGTTTTCAGATAGTAGGAACACGTGTGGTGTGACGGATCTCATCGGGTGTGGGCCTTGATCTACTATAACTCCTTTGAAGAGGGGTGATTCTTTACAGCTGGGGCCATAAACTACATCTGCAGGGCTAGCTGATAGCCTGGACAATCGGACACAGAGGAAGAGGAGTGTCACAGGGTGCGGTAGTGAATAGGGCGAAAGGGAGGTGTCGGGCGGGCACAGTGTGATTCTCAGGGAAGAGCAGCGCAGATGGGGGGAGGTTTATTGCCCATGCATAAGACAGAGAGCGGGGGTGATCAGTGCCTGGGGAAGATGCTTGCGAGGGTGAGGAGCCATGCTACGAATCGACAGCGTGCAGAGAGTGGGTCTGGTCAAGACATCTAAAATGGCTGCCGTGCACGACAAAAGTGTGGCATTTCAAAAAAGGCAAGATGGCGCAGACAATGTTTTTCAACACTTCCTCATTTCCTTCGAATCGAACGTTAACAGACGTTGGGGCATATTACCAAAGTTAAGCGATATTTATCGCTAACGATGCTTACCAACCAATTTTTTACCACTAAGCATCGTCAGAAATTATCGAAGATAAACCTTACTATTATCAAGGTTTATCGCAAATGCGATAATAAACGGCCGCAATGCATGAATATCGCTAAAAACTCAGCGATATTCATGCATTACCGAGCTAATACTCTTAGCCATGTTATCCACCTCCCATTGGATAACATGGCTAAGAACTGCTCAGGGCAGGTGTTACTTTTTGGAGATATTCGCGCTTAGCGCGAATATCTCCAAAAGTTGGTAATAGGAGATAGATATCTTGCATGTTGTAATGCAAGTTATTGTGGTATATGGAACTCATACCATAATCTCTCAGGAAAGCAGAAACTGATCCTTTTGGGACCGCCTAAAAAGGCCTAGGGGGTGAGGAGTACTCTACTTTGCCCCCTTTTCACGTTCCGAACTATTTTATTTTACTCTCTTCTGTAATTACACAAAATACCAGCGATAAGATGCATCGGAGACACACAGTGAGAGAAAGGAGGCCGGAGATGAAGAAGACATGTCAAATACACATTGGAGATAATATAGTGGCAGAAGGGAAGTAAATATGAGTAAACTTACCATGTAACATAAAAATGTTGCACTCTATACTATAAGTCTCATTTTATACTACAATCACTTCGCTACAACCTCATAAATTAAAAATAAAAATAAATAATGTCTCAAACAATTTTTGATTTCTAAATATAAATTTATTCTTCAGAATTTTCTAAATTTGAAACAACTAGTAACATGTCCTCATCAGTAATTTCCTCTTCAATCATCTCATCTGGAATCTCCTCATTAAAAGTCTGCAATGATGATTCTTGTAACTCTATGGTCTCCAAACACTCGATAAATTCGCCATCAAGAGATTGATCAAAAAAATCATTCAAGTCATCTTCTCCTTCTGACAATATTTCATTATTGGTGCTGTCCATTTCAATCAATGTAGTGGAATCATTCAAGTCATCTCCTCGTGACAATATTTCATTATTGGTGCTCTCAATTTCAATCAATGTAGTGGAATCATTCAAGTCATCTCCTCCTTGTGACAATATTTCATTATTGGTGCTGTCCATTTCAATCAATCTAATGGAATCATACAAGCCATCTCCTCCTTGTGACAATATTTCATTATTGGTGCTCTCAATTTCAATCAATGTAGTGGAATCATTCAAGTCATCTCCTTGTGACAATATTTCATTCTTGGTGCTGTCCATTTCAATCAATCTAATGGAATCATACAAGTCATGTCCTCCTTGTGACAATATTTCATTATTGGTGCTCTCAATTTCAATCAATGTAGTGGACAATTCAAAAGAAATTGCCACGGTCTCTTCATTGTGAGCCATTTTATTTTGAAATTGCTTGCTGTAAATTGCAGAAAAAAATAATCACTTTCATTTATCGTTTTTAGTAATACATAATATAAAACTAACTTCATCAAGTATTTAGTATAACAGAAGGACTGCAAATAAATAACAGAAAACATTTTTCAAATTATCTTCAAGTGTACAACATAGTTCCCCTTACAAATTAACAACTCACCTTTTTAAAAGTAGCAGAAGTGTTAGTACTGTGTAAATCAAACACCAGAAATTCACCACCAAAAATTCCTCACAAATGTACCTCAGACAGTAGTATCGCAAAATGGCTGTGGTTTCCTCTCATTTGACATATATACATAACCAATTAACTTTCATCACACACAAATACAAAACCAAAGTAACATTTTAATTGGTTCTAAATTTCAACACTTTCAAATGTGTTTTCCCCATGCAATTTTCCATAGGACATTTACATACGTCTACAGCCTGAATGGCTGAACGGAATTACACCAAACTTGGCAAAATGGTACATCAAACCTAAGAGGTCAGGAAGGATCTACTATGCCCCCTTATGGTCATTTCCCCCTTCACTTTGGCCTCCTCTTGTCTCTCAATCCTACCGAGAGACAAGATGGCGGCCGCTACGGACTGTTTGGAATGTTGACAGACGCCGGAGAACCAATCAGCTTCGCAAAGCTCCGTAACGCGAAAAGTACGCGAAGCGGAGCGCTGTTACAGATATATATCTTTTTTTGAACGTTAATTTCTCAAAATCCACTGGAGCACATATATTGAGACCTAACAAAGGCACATCAGGCTACCAGTCCCTAATATTTTACCAAGTTTCGTGCAAATCCATTCAGCCGTTCGATTATTATTATTATTATTTTTTTTTGCCCCGCGGGGCCCTTTTAAAACCTCCACATCAAACCTAGGGGGTCAGCGAGGATCTACTATTCCCCCTTATGGTCATTTGCCCCTTCGCTTTCGCCTCCTCTTGTCTCTCGATCCTACCGAGAGACAAGATGGCGGCCGCTACGGACTGTTTGGAATGTTGACAGACGCCGGAGAACCAATCAGCTTCGCTTCACAAAGCTCCGTTGCGCGAAAAGTCCGCGAACCAGAGCGCTAACCGGTCCGCTGTTACAGATATATATCTTTTTTTAAACGTTAATTTCTCAAAATCCACTGGAGCACATATATTGAGACCTACAAAAGGCACATCGGGCTACCAGTCCCTACAATTTTGCCAAGTTTCGTGCAAATCCATTCAGCCGTTCGGGCTAAAAGTGAGGCCAACCGCCCTATGGAAAACTCAATGTTAAAAACACGTTTTGGGACCCCCCTTTTTTCTCGGCCCCCACTGGACGAACCCCCCCAAATTTTCAAGGGCTGCTCAGAAACAAAATGTGCCATTTTCCTGAAAATTTCAGCCAATTCCGTCCACAAACGCCAAAGTTATTAGACATAGAATTTTCAAAAAACCCATAGAGAAAAAATCCTAACTATATATACCTACTGGCGACCGCCAGTAGGTAATATTACCTACTGGCGGTCGCCAGTAGGTATATATAGTTAGGATTTTTTCTCTATGGGATTTTTGAAAATTCTATGTCTAATAACTTTGGCGTTTGTGGACGGAATTGGCTGACATTTTCAGGAAAATTGAACATTTTGTTTATGAGCGGCCCCTGAAAATTTGGGGGGGGTTCATCAAGGGGGGCCGAGAAAAAAGGGGGATCCCAAAACGCGTTTTTCCCATGTTAATTTCCATAGGGCGGTTGGCCTCACTTTTAGCCCGAACGGCTGAATGGATTTGCACGAAACTTGGCAAAATTGTAGGGACTGGTAGCCCGATGTGCCTTTGCTAGGTCTCAATATATGTGCTCCAGTGGATTTTGAGAAATTAACGTTCAAAAAAAGATATATATCTGTGACAGCGTCCCGGGTAGCGCTCCGTTTCGCGTACTTTTCGCGTTACGGAGCTTTGCGAAGCGAAGCTGATTGGCTCTCCGGTGTCTGTAAACATTCCAAACAGTCCGTAGCGGCCGCCATCTTGTCTCTCGGTAGGATCGAGAGACAAGAGGAGGCCAAAGCGAAGGGGCAAATGACCATAAGGGGGCATAGTAGATCCTCCCTGACCCCCTAGGTTTGATGTGGAGGTTTTAAAAGGGCCCCGCGGGGCAAAAAAAAAAATATATTGTTTTTTTTCGTGGGGTGCGCCCGCTTCGCGAACCGGGAAGCGGTCTGGGGAGCGTACTACAAGGAAACAAGAATGATTGACTTTTAACTTATTGTATGTTTATAGACTTTTTTTGATTTTTTTTTTTCGGCCGAGTGACGTCTCGGCCTATCTCCACGGGATGCAGTCCCTACCATCTCGGCGTTTAAGCCCAGGGGGACCGGTAGTGTGGGAGAGATAACGTCTGTTAACGTTCGATTCGAAGGAAATCAGGAAGTGTTGATAAACATTGTCTGCGCCATCTTGCCTTTTTTCAAATGCCACACTTTTGTCGTGCACGGCAGCCATTTTAGATGCTTTGACCAGACCCACTCTCTGCACGCTGTTGATCCTTAGCATGGCTCCCCACCCTCGCAAGCATCTCCCCCAGGCACTGGTCACCCCCGCTCTCTGTCTTATGCATGGGCAATAAACCTCCCCCCATCTGCGCTGTTCTTCCCTGAGAATCACACCCTGTGCCCGCTCGACACCTCCCTTTCGCCCTATTCACTACCGCACCCTCTGACACTCCTCTGCCTATGTGTCCGATTGTCCAGGCCGGTCCCAGGCTATCACCTAGCCCTGCAGATGTAGTTTATGGCTCCAGCTGTAAAGAATCACCCCTCTTCAAAGGAGTTACAGTAGATCAAGGCCCCCACCCGATGAGATCCGTCACACCACACGCGTTCCTACTATCTGAAAACCATTGTGTATTGTGATTGGGGAGGGGACCCAGCCTGAAGCGGAAGATTCCAGGGATGCCTCTTTGTACATCAAAGTTTTTACAATTATGTGTCACATTAAAAATATATAGCACTCCAACAAAGTAGTAGGATTATAAAACTTTAATAACTTATAAATATATACAACGCAACAAAAACAGTAAATACATTTAAACATTTTATGGAAAAAAGAAGCAACAATGGTCAGTAGCTGTGTTTTGTGCGAATAGTCCCAAGGCAGCACAACGTGCTGAGTTCTGGACGGCACCCAGGTGATGTTACCTGGGTGCCGCACTGGTTTTGGGTATCCTACAATGCAGCCCTGAAAAACGGCGTGGGGCGTCCCGGGGGGTGCGGGGGGAGGCCTCGTCAGTAGCGGTCTGTTGTGCGAATAGTCCCAAGGCAGCAGAACGCGCTGAGATGTGGATGGCACCCAGGTGAAGTCCAGTAAGTTGCCGCACTGGTTTTGGTATCGTACAATGCAGCTCCGCAAAACGGCGTGGGGCGTCCCGGAGGAGGCATTGTCAGTAGCGGTCTGTTGTGCGAATAGTCCCAAGGCAGCAGAACGCGCTGAGATGTGGATGGCACCCAGGTGATGTCCAGTAAGTTGCCGCACTGGTTTTGGTATCCTACAATGCTGCTCCGAATAACGCCGTGGGGCGCCCGGGGGGGGGGTGAGGCGGCGTGAACGGGCCTCCCCAGGTGGAGGCTCGTCTGCTGTAGTGGGGCGCCCCTTTACCGTTTCAGTTGCCAGTCCGCCTGCTTTTGGTACACTGTGCCAAAATCCGCCATTCAGCTGAGTTGCGCCCACTCTTGCGGTGCAGCGATAGGCGGCTGCCACAGGACTCTCAAAATGGCAGCAGGCTCTTTCCTTTTTGGGCCTGGTCCACTGAAATGGCCCTGGGACACCTTGGAACTCGGACGCTTGTCTGCTAGGTCTTGGACCCCATTCTCGAAAGCGTCCCCTCAGCCTTGAAGATTCTACAAAAGTCTTGGGGGCCCCCGACTCCTGCACGTTTCCGGTGGGGAGCGGCTGCCATGATTGCTCGCGGAATGACCACGACGGAGCCACGAGATGGTGGTGCTTTCATGCTGACGCCAGCTTCAGTCTTAAACATCCAGAAACAAGGTGGGGCTTTCATCGTTTGGGAAAAAAAAATGTTTTAATCCAATGAAAAGTGTTATTTTAGGTCATATGATCAAGCCTTCCTCATTAGGAAACCAAAAGTAAAATGAACCAATGAAAAGTTTTATAAACAAGTCAAAAGACCTGTTATGCGGCATAGGGTTATAAAAAGCGTAGAAAATCCGTTGGCACGTGAGGCGGCGTCAATGGCGGACCGATGTGCGAATAGGCCGAAGGCAGCACAATGCGCCAAGATCCGGATGGCACCGAGGTGGTGTCCAGCAAGTTGCCGCACTGGTGTGGCCATCCTACAATGCTGCGCCGAAAGTCGGCGTGGGGCGCCCTGTTGGCCTGTGAGTTCGCGTCAGTCAGTGGGGGCTGTTTGAGGATCTGATTGCATTGGAAAGCAATGTGATGCTGTGCGTCGCCCCCAAGATGGAGGTTCCTCGGCTGCAGTGGGGCGCCCCTTGGTGTTTCACTCGCTATGCAGTTGAGTTGCGTGCGCACTCGCGGCGAATAGGCCGAAGGCAGCACAACGCGCCAAGATCCGGATGGCACCGAGGTGGTGTCCAGCAAGTTGCCGCACTGGTGTGGCCATCCTACAATGCTGCGCTGAAAGTCGGCGTGGGGCACCACGTTGGCCTCTGAGGTGGCGTCAGTAGCGGACCGATGTGCGAATAGGCCGAAGGCAGCACAACGCGCCAAGATCCGGATGGCACCGAGGTGGTGTCCAGCAAGTTGCCGCACTGGTGTGGCCATTCTACAATGCTGCGCCGAAAGTCGGCGTGGGGTACCACGTTGGCCTGTGAGGTGGCGTCAGTAGCGGACCGATGTGCGAATAGGCCGAAGGCAGCACAACGCGCCAAGATCCGGATGGCACCGAGGTGGTGTCCAGCAAGTTGCCGCACTGGTGTGGCCATCCTACAATGCTGTGCCGAAAGTCGGCGTGGGGCGCCCCGTTGGCCTGTGAGGTGGCGTCAGTAGCGGACCGATGTGCGAATAGGGCCAAAGGCAGCGCAACGCGCCAAGATCCGGATGGCACCGAGGTGGTGTCCAGCAAGTTGCCGCACTGGTGTGGCCATCCTACAATGCTGCGCCGAAAGTCGGCGTGGGGCGCCCCGTTGGCCTGTGAGGTGGCGTCAGTAGCGGACCGATGTGCGAATAGGGCCAAAGGCAGCGCAACGCGCCAAGATCCGGATGGCACCGAGGTAGTGTCCAGCAAGTTGCCGCACTGGTGTGGCCATCCTACAATGCTGCGCCGAAAGTCGGCGTGGGGCGCCCCGTTGGCCTGTGAGTTCGCGTCAGTCAGTGGGGGCTGTTTGAGGATCTGATTGCATTGGAAAGCAATGTGATGCTGTGCGTCGCCCCCAAGATGGAGGTTCCTCGGCTGCAGTGGGGCGCTCCTTGGTGTTTCACTCGCTATGCAGTTGAGTTGCGTGCGCACTTGCGGCGAATAGGCCGAAGGCAGCACAACGCGCCAAGATCCGGATGGCACCGAGGTGGTGTCCAGCAAGTTGCCGCACTGGTGTGGCCATCCTACAATGCTGCGCCGAAAGTCGGCGTGGGGTGCCCCGTTGGCCTGTGAGGTGGCGTCAGTAGCGGACCGATGTGCGAATAGGCCGAAGGCAGCACAACGCGCCAAGATCCGGATGGCACCGAGGTGGTGTCCAGCAGGTTGCCGCACTGGTGTGGCCATCCTACAATGCTGCGCCGAAAGTCGGCGTGGGGTACCACGTTGGCCTCTGAGGTGGCGTCAGTAGCGGACCGATGTGCGAATAGGCCGAAGGCAGCACAACGGGCCAAGATCCGGATGGCACCGAGGTGGTGTCCAGCAAGTTGCCGCACTGGTGTGGCCATTCTACAATGCTGCGCCGAAAGTCGGCGTGGGGTACCACGTTGGCCTGTGAGGTGGCGTCAGTAGCGGACCGATGTGCGAATAGGCCGAAGGCAGCACAACGCGCCAAGATCCGGATGGCACCGAGGTGGTGTCCAGCAAGTTGCCGCACTGGTGTGGCCATCCTACAATGCTGTGCCGAAAGTCGGCGTGGGGCGCCCCGTTGGCCTGTGAGGTGGCGTCAGTAGCGGACCGATGTGCGAATAGGGCCAAAGGCAGCGCAACGCGCCAAGATCCGGATGGCACCGAGGTGGTGTCCAGCAAGTTGCCGCACTGGTGTGGCCATCCTACAATGCTGCGCCGAAAGTCGGCGTGGGGCGCCCCGTTGGCCTGTGAGGTGGCGTCAGTAGCGGACCGATGTGCGAATAGGGCCAAAGGCAGCGCAACGCGCCAAGATCCGGATGGCACCGAGGTAGTGTCCAGCAAGTTGCCGCACTGGTGTGGCCATCCTACAATGCTGCGCCGAAAGTCGGCGTGGGGCGCCCCGTTGGCCTGTGAGTTCGCGTCAGTCAGTGGGGGCTGTTTGAGGATCTGATTGCATTGGAAAGCAATGTGATGCTGTGCGTCGCCCCCAAGATGGAGGTTCCTCGGCTGCAGTGGGGCGCTCCTTGGTGTTTCACTCGCTATGCAGTTGAGTTGCGTGCGCACTTGCGGCGAATAGGCCGAAGGCAGCACAACGCGCCAAGATCCGGATGGCACCGAGGTGGTGTCCAGCAAGTTGCCGCACTGGTGTGGCCATCCTACAATGCTGCGCCGAAAGTCGGCGTGGGGTGCCCCGTTGGCCTGTGAGGTGGCGTCAGTAGCGGACCGATGTGCGAATAGGCCGAAGGCAGCACAACGCGCCAAGATCCGGATGGCACCGAGGTGGTGTCCAGCAGGTTGCCGCACTGGTGTGGCCATCCTACAATGCTGCGCCGAAAGTCGGCGTGGGGTACCACGTTGGCCTCTGAGGTGGCGTCAGTAGCGGACCGATGTGCGAATAGGCCGAAGGCAGCACAACGGGCCAAGATCCGGATGGCACCGAGGTGGTGTCCAGCAAGTTGCCGCACTGGTGTGGCCATCCTACAATGCTGTGCCGAAAGTCGGCGTGGGGTACCACGTTGGCCTGTGAGGTGGCGTCAGTAGCGGACCGATGTGCGAATAGGCCGAAGGCAGCACAACGCGCCAAGATCCGGATGGCACCGAGGTGGTGTCCAGCAAGTTGCCGCACTGGTGTGGCCATCCTACAATGCTGCGCCGAAAGTCGGCGTGGGGCGCCCCGTTGGCCTGTGAGGTGGCGTCAGTAGCGGACCGATGTGCGAATAGGGCCAAAGGCAGCGCAACGCGCCAAGATCCTAATGGCACCGAGGTGGTGTCCAGCAAGTTGCCGCACTGGTGTGGCCATCCTACAATGCTGCGCCGAAAGTCGGCGTGGGGCGCCCCGTTGGCCTGTGAGGTGGCGTCAGTAGCGGACCGATGTGTGAATAGGCCGGAACCAGCACAAGGCGCCAAGATCCGGATGGCACCGAGGTGGTGTCATAGTTGAGAGTTCTGAGAAGCGGGGGGGAGGCGGCGCAAACGAGTCTCTCCCTCCATGTGGAGGCACTTCATCTGCAGTGGGGCGCCGAGATCCGGATGGCACCGAGGTGGTGTCTAGCAAGTTGCCGCACTGGTGTGGCCATCCTACAATGCTGCGCCGAAAGTCAACGTGGGGTGCCCGAAGGGGGGGGGAGGCGGCGCAAACGAGCCTCTCTCGCCTCTCCAGGTTGAGGCACTTCATCTGCAGTGGAGCGCCGTCTAGCTGAGTTTCACCCGCTCTTGCTGCTACAGCGACAGGCGGCTGCAACAGGACTCTCAAAATGGCGGCCTGTTCTTTGGATTTGGGCCTGGTCCACTAAAATGGCCCTGGGACACCTTAGAACTCGGACGCTCGAATTTTTTTTCCTTTCCTCTACATGCAAAAAAGGTAAATGCCCGGTACGTTACCTGCCTCATCTGCCACGATGTACTCTCCAGAGGAACTGAAAAAAATATAGTTATGGTAATTATACCATGCATCGTCATATGGAGAGGTGGCACCGATTAATTATAGTGGTGCACAAAAGAGAGATTTGGAGGACAACCCCCGACCTGCCAGTACATTCACCAAAGAAGTGGCACTGACAGCATCAGAGGCAAGGGAAACGGTCCCAAATATTCAGAAGAACTTTGGAAAGATTAAAATGACATGTTTAGATTGTGGCAAATTAATTTCATGTGGACAGATGAGTGTTACTCTAATAAATACAGCATATGAACATCATCATAGTCGATGGTTGGTGGAGACATTTTGACTATATCCTGGACCTGCCCGTCCTCGCCCAAAATGGCGCCGGAATAAATGGGACTCGTAACTCCTTGTTGTGTACTGGTTGCACAACCTTGATATCACGAGATACGTATGCAGTTTTGAAGCACATGGCGGGCGGGGATGAAAATTGATTGAATATTTCGACATCCCTATTGATATTAAGTTCTGATGTGTTATTGATTACTGTACTATTGAAAGTTCGAATTAACGTCACCCATGGTACTTGCCCGCAAATGTATATCTAGATAATTTTATTGTAACTGGCCCTGTCGTATTTTAATTATAAAATGTACGTCCACCGATTCCGCAACTGTTAGACACCTTAGTTCTTGCAACCTAATGGCCCGCCCGTTACGTTCCTCTACAGTGTAAATGTCTCCTCATCATATACGATTACAGTTTGCTCCGTGGCCGGCCCACGTGGTTATAGGCCCGTATTTGTATACTGACATTTTCACAATAAAGGTTTTTAAAAGAAAACATGGTAGTAGTATTTACATTGGTAAAGTTTTTAATAATAGTCACTGTTTTCGAATCAGTAAAAGGCAAGTGAAATAAAGCAGTCCAATTACATGAAGGGTAAAAGGTATAATACGCAGGAACGCAGTAAAGATAAATGGTCAAGGGCTGTTTTGTTTTCTACTTCTGCAACATAAAGTGATCGATAAGAATCTGATATTCAGGCGTATCGGCGACTAAGACAGCAGGCGGAGCCTCTTTTGCTCAACGGCTCCGTCATGGGACGAAGAAACGCCCTTTTTCTCGAAAAAGGAATATATTTTACTTGCAGGACAGTTGTAAATTTTCCGGGAAAGTACGTTAGCCTGGAACATTATAACATATATGTTTAAGAAAAAATAATGTTCGAAAGCAATAAAAAGCGTAATTTTTAGGTCATATGACCAAGCCTTTCATCATTAGAATAAGAAAAGTAAAATGAAAACCAATGAAAAGTTTTATTAACAAGTCACATGACCTGTTATGCTTACGTTACGCGCTGCGCGCCGCGCCCCGGATCGCTTCCGGATGCGCTAACGCGGCGCGTCATATGATGCATTACACGACAACGCAGGTCCAGAATATAGTCAAAATGTCTCCACCAACCAGCGGTCGGAACACAACCCCTTTCAGCAGGCTAAATAGTTCTGTTAAATGACAACAGAAGGGACAGGCAACAAGAACCATCAGTCAAAGAGGGGAGGGCAAGTTCTTCTCTACCGGGTCACGTTGGGGCGTTACCGGAACTGATCGAATTGGTAGTCTACAGTGTTTCTGGATGTTTCAGACTGAAGCTGGCGTCAGCATGAGAGCACCATCATCTCGTAGCTCCGTCGTGGCCATTCCACGAGCAATCATGGCAGCCGCTCCCCAGCAGAAGCCTGCGGGAGTCGGGGGCCCCCAAGAATTTTGTAGAATCTTCAAGGCTGATGGGACGCTTTCGAGAATGGAGCCCAAGCCCTAGCAGACAAGCGTCCGATTTCCAAGGTGTCGCAGGGCCATTTTAGTGGACCACGCCCAAATCTGAAGAGCCGGCCGCCATTTTGAGAGTCCTGTGGCAGCCGCCTATCGCTGCACCGCAAGAGCGGCAGCAACTCAACTACATGGTGAGCGAAACGCTGTAGTCGCAAGAGCGGGCGGTAAACAGCTGAATAGCGGAAGAGGCACAGTGTAGCAAAAGCGGGTGGAATGGCAACTGAAACGGTAAAGGGGCGCCCCACTACAGCGTGTCTTCAGGTCAAACGGATTGTGGGACAAGGTCAAGAATGGAAGAGTCACCAAAAGGCAAAAAGTTCCGCTTGACCCCGGGAGCCGGCCGCCTATGTCGGGGGCGATCTCAGGCCACACCAGGGCAACAAGACTTGGGGAGGGGGCAGGAGCCAAGCGCCCCCTCCCAGTCCGCGCCATCACACCGTCCCTCGGGGGCCTCCGTCAAGCGGTTCAGGGAGGCACCGCATCACATTGTTTTCAAATGCAGTCACGTCTTCAAACAGCCCCCACTTACATTGAGAATAGTGAAGCTGTAGCAGGTGCAAATAACCTTCAGACAGTGTAACAAGCACTCCTCAAAACTTTGAACTATCAGAGTGCATGAGTTTCATGCTTGATCGATTGAGCTAGCCGGATCGGGCAACAAAAAGTATAAAATAGTTATGTAAATAGTTATTTAATAAAACGTTGTACCCTGTTACATTGCTGGTGTGTTGTATATATTTGTAATATTTGCATAGAGTTTATCGTTATTTTGGGCGGGATGGGTGGCGGAGCCGAGCTGTCTTGCAGCCATCATGGTGTGGAGCTCAGTTCATTTCACTAGTTTCGTATTTCTCATGAGGGGTTGTTCCTAATGTTTCTATTTTAGCGAGGTCAAAAAGAGATCCCATTAGTGGCCTACTGATTTTGCTCGATTCCTTTTGTTTTTTTACATGATTTTTCACTATCTGCAAAGACTAAACAGAGTATTGCGACTCTGTGCTTCTTTGTAAATAGAGAATGAACCAAAGAGAACCAATTCTAAAACAGTAAATGCTTGGATAACAATGAATCAAATGGAGAGAGAAGCAGGCACGACAGATCACAACGGGGGCAAAGGCCTGCGTTAACTACCCTTCACTATCTGCAAAGAGAGAGTACTCGTAATAGAAATGAGGTGGGGGGGGCAGCATTCAAAGCAGATCAGTGTGCATAAACACGAAAATGTTTTTACTTACCACGTACTTGACTTTCGACAGCTTATGATATTTGCTATTAAAAAACCATTGAAATTCACTGAAAAAACCATAGGTTAGAGACCATATATAGTTAGGAATTAGCATTTAAAAAACCTTGAAAATTCACTGAAAAAACCATAGGTTATAGACCATATATAGTTAGGAATTAGCATTTAAAAAACCTTATTTTACTCACACAAAACCATTGAAATTCCATATATAGTTAGTTGCACTAACTATATATCGCGCACCCGCAATCCACTGCTGATGATGTCACATATTACATAATTCATGATATGGTCAGTGACATCACTGATGACATCACTGATGACATCTCAAATGACCTCACTGATGACATCACTGATGACATCTCAAATGACATCACTGATGACATCACTGATGACATCATCCAGTGACTGTGTGTTTCTGTAAAGTTTAAATATGTTTGATATATTGAAGAATGAGTGGATGTATAAGTGTCTGGATGAATGATTTAGTAAGTGCGTGACTGACTGTATGAGTGAGTGAATAAATGTGTCGTACTAAATGCATGGGTTAGTGACTAAACTGTCTGAATGTGTGCATCAGTATGTCTGTTGTGGTGTAAACTGCTGCATGTGTTGATCATTAGCTATACGAGAGGCTATATGTGTTATTGATTGGTTGCCCAAGTATTTGTATGGGAGATTGAGTTTGTGTGGGGGTGGCTGGGAGGTGTGTGACTCTGTGCATAGATGCGTGAGCAGTTGATTTACTAGGTGTATGAGTTCAAGAGTGCATGTGGAAAAAGCTACATGGGCGGTTGACTGTGTGCATGAGTGTATTGATGAGTGAATGGATATCTCAATGCTACATGTCATAGTAAGTACATATGTAAAACAAAGTACATGTGAGAGTTGGCATATATAAATAACTGTGCATGAGAGCCACTGAATGTGTGAGTGGCTGTATGGATCATTGTGAACTTGTATCAGGGATTGTATAAGAGAGTAAATATGTGTTAGTATATGTTTGAATAAGTAAGGTGTGTATAACTGTATAGTTGAGGAAATGGAGGTGAGATTGTTTCTTTGCATGACTGACTAGGTGTGTGAGTAACTCCATGGATGAGTGACAGTGTGTGAGTGTCTGTATACACTGAGTGTATCTAAGGTTATATTAGAGTCTGAAGAGGTTTATCGTATTAGCACAAGAATGATGTCAAATGAGATGTCATCAGTGATGTCATCAGTGATGTCATTTGAGATGTCATCAGTGATGTCATCAGTGATGTCACTGACCATGTCATGAATGATGTAATATGTGACATCATCAGCAGTGGATTGCGGGTGCGCGATATATAGTTAGTGCAACTAACTATATATGGAATTTCAATGGTTTTGTGTGAGTAAAATAAGGTTTTTTAAATGCTAATTCCTAACTATATATGGTCTATAACCTATGTTTTTTTCAGTGAATATATATATATATATATATTCACTGAAAAAAACATAGGTTTTACACCAGTTATAGTTAGGAATTAGCATTTAAAAAACCTATTAAATTCACTGAAAAAACCTTAGGTTTCACACCAGTTATAGTTAGCTGGAAGTTTTACTCGCATAAAACCATTGAAATTCCAACGTTATAGTTAGTTGGACTCACTATAACTTGCGCGTGCAATGCACTGCTGATGACGTCACATATTACATCACTCATGACATGGTCAGTGACATCACTCATGACATCACTGATGACACCATCCAGTGAATGTGTGTCTTTCTGAAAAATAAATATTAGTGAGTAATGTTTAAATATTTAAATATATGTATTAGTGTTTCACTTTGTGTATAAGTGGCTGCATGGGTTGGTGAGTAGCTACATGTGTATGTATATGGGTTATTCGATGTTTTTTTAATATCAGTATGAGTGTCTATATGGTTTGGTGAGGGTATTACTTAGCACATAGATACATGAATGACTGACTCTCTGTTTGTATGTGTTTTGAAGACAGCATATGTGCAGGACTGTATGGGTGAATGAGTGTGTGTATGTGTGTGTTAGTGAGTGAATGACTGTCTCACTAGTGTCTTTATCAATAACTACATATGTTTTAATCTAGTATATGTGAATATTGATGTATATAAGTGAGTATATGTGAGAGTGAGGGATTGTAAGAGTTCCTGTTTAAATAAGTATGTTTTTCTATAAGTGATTGTTTAACAGAGTAAATATGTGTATGTTTTCTTAGAAGTAAGGTGGTAGTGTGTGTATAGCTGTATATGCAAATACATGGTTGTTCAATAGTTTATTTGCATGTGTGAGTATGTGTGTGAGTAACTTTTGGATGACTGTCGTTGTGTAACAGGATATATAGGTGTATCACTATATATGATGAGTGAGTATATGTATGAGTGACTACATAGAACTGTTGGTGAATGAGTGGATGTGTATATAGATGGTGGAATTACTGAATTGGTTGTTGTAACTGGTATGGGTATCTCCATTATTTTTGAAAATTTTAGTTTCTATTTTTGAATATGTGTTTACAGTGAAAGGAGGTCTGTCACTCTGTCACAAGGATGGTGTCATCAGTGATGTCATGAGTGATGTCACTGACCATGTCATGAGTGATGTAATATGTGACGTCATCAGCAGTGCATTGCACGCGCAAGTTATAGTGAGTCCAACTAACTATAACGTGGGAATTTCAATGGTTTTATGCGAGTAAAACTTCCAGCTAACTATAACTGGTGTGAAACCTATGGTTTTTTCAATGAATTTAATAGTTTTTTTAAATGCTAATTCCTAACTATAACTGGTGTAAAACCTATGTTTTTTTCAGTGAATTTCAATGTTTTTTTAATAGCAAATCTCTATAGGTATCAAAAGTAAAACATTTTAGTACGAATTTTATATTGTATAATCATGTATTTTTTGGGGGGTTTTTTTTGCCCCGGGGCGCGTACCGGTGAACGCACGGGTAAGCGCAATGTTACGGCGCGCCCCGGGGCGCGTACCGGTGAGCGTCCCGTTAGTGCTATTCCCACGAACGAAAACAACATCGTGACGTATCGCGTAGCCGCGTGATGCGTCATATGACGCACAGCGTAAGCGCACCAGGAAGCACGCGAGCACATACAATCGCGCTACGCGCCTCCGGGCGCGCCCCGGAGCGCGACTACGGGCGCGGGGCGCGTAGCGGAAGCGCGTCGGGTCATGTGACCTGAAAATAACACTTTTTATTGGTGCAGAACAGTTTTGGTTTCCAAATGATGAAAGCCCGGGTCATGTGACCTGAAAATAACACTTTTCCTTGGTTCAGGACAGTTTTTTTTTCCAAATGATGAAAGACCCCACCTTTTTTCCTTATTCTGACTTTGTCCTTTGACTGAGGAAGACCTGTTTGAACAACTTAGAGAAATATTTTGTACTTTAAAATGGCTACAGTAGTAGCAGCAGCTGGAGCATCTGCACCACCACCACCAAAAGGACCACCACAACATTATATTGGTGGTCAAGAAGAGGAGGAGGAGGAAGAGGAAGAGGAGGAGGGGAGAAGATGGCTGCATGAAGACAATACCCCATACATGCCAAGGCCACACATTGTATGGGAGCTTTTTTCTATCCCAGAGGGCAAGTAGAAAGTCAATGCAGCCAAGGTGACTTGCCTAATCTGTGGCATGGAACTTTCAAGGGGGAACCCTAACAAGAAATATTCTTTTGGTAATAATACCATGATTAGACACCTGAACCGCAAGCATCCGAACAACTATTCTGCTGCAGAGATGAGGGAACTGGCCAGTAACCTCCCCCAATCTTCAAGCACTACCTCCAAAAGAAAATAACCCACTCCATCGGGACCAGAGACAAGCGAGACGATGCCTTGCATTCAACCACGGTTTGAGGATTTCCGTATTACATGTATTTATTGTGGTAAGCTCATCTCCTATGGTGAAAAGAGCGTAAAGCTCATCGTCCTTGCTGGTGACAACCACAATTGCCCCAAAAAACCCACATTTTTTCAGTTTTTTGTTTTTTGCTCCAGTTGAGCCATTTTCAATTCCCTTTTTTTTTGTTTCTCCCCATAACAAATAAAAAAAATATATAAAACTGTTCAGAAAAGCCAAAATAAGTACAAAATGTTCAAAAAAACATTAAGAAAAATATAAAACAACAAAAAGAAGAACAAAAACAGTTCTTTTTAGAACTACCTTTAATTTATAAAAATAAACCTATATTTTTAAAGAATCTCTGTCATTTTTTTTTCCTCAGGGTACGCGCAAAGGGCCGCGGACTCAAAAAAATAAAAATAAATAATGAAGGAGTTAGCATGAGGGAAGAACACAAAGAGAGTAATGTTAAGAGAAAGAGAGCTAGAGGGAGAAACACAGAGGGATTGCTTATTACATAGTAAAAAACAGAGAAGGTGTAATAGGGTGAAAGTGAGAAAAGTAAAATGAATAAGGGAGCGAAAGAAGGGAAGAGAGAGGAAGAAGACTAAAGTAGAGATAGTGGGAGAATGTGAATGGGTGTTGAAAGAAAAAGAAAGGACAGTAAAAAATGGGGAATGAAGGGTAGTGACGGAACCGGGATAAATGAACAACGGTGAGGGAGGGTGAGAAAAGAGCAGTGAGTGTAAGTAAAGAGGGGTGAAAGAGGGTGAAAAATTGAATTAGGATAAGACATGGGGAGTGACAAAGCGAAAGGACAGAGAGAGTAAAGGAAACAGTGCCTGAATGGGTCTGAGTGAAACAGCAAAGAAAGGTAAGTAATGCAGTGTGTGTGACTTATAGGGAGTCAGGGGGTGTAGGTCGGGGTGTGGGTGTGTAGGGTGTGTCTGTGGGTGTGGGTGTGTGGGGTGTTTCGGTGTGGGTGGAGGTGAGGGTGTGTGAGATATGTGTGAGGGGTGTGTGGGTGTGGGGGGTATGTGTGTGTATGGAATGTGTGTGTGTGTGTGAGGAGTGTGTGTGGGGGGGTGTGTATGAGGTGTGTGTGCCGTGTGTGTGTGGGGTGTATGTCAGAGGTGTGTGTATGTGTTGGGAGGGGGATGAGGTGTGTGTGTAGGAGTGAAGTAAATAATTAAGAAAAAGAGAATGAGTGAAGAAGCAAAGGAAGGGAACAGAGGGTAAGTGAAGTAAAGAATGGGGACGGAAAGAAGTTGAATATGAGAGGGGAAATAGGGAAAGGGGAGTAAACATGGAGAATAAGAATAAGTGAGGGAAGCAGAGTAAAGAAACAGGAGTGAGGTTGGTTGAGAAAATATTTGTGAGGTTAAAGCAACGGGTGATGACAAAGGACATTTTTTTAGTCACACTTACCATATAATAAATGTAACTTTAATTACATTTTTTTACTACACTTTGTATCTGTGAAAGAGAGAAGAAAAAATAAGTTATAATTAGTAAAATATGTATTTTAAATTAAAAGATACAAATGAAGAGGTTAAAAATTATAACAGTGTATTTAGAAATAAAGTAAGAGTAAAGGACACAGAAAGGGAAATAAAGTAAGGTAGAAGGACAAAAAGAGAGAAAAAGAAATAGAAGGAGAGCAAATTAGTAAGAGTAAGGCATATAGATTCACTGACAGAGAGGAAGAGAAGAACAGAGAAATGAACTGAAGGTAAGAAAGATACTAAAACAATGTGAGTTAGCAAAACTAAATCAGGAAACAGTAGTAAGTAAAAAGATAATGACTGAGACGGAAAAGAGTCTAATAAGGATGCATTTAGAAGAATGAGGAATAGAAGATAACTGAGAGTAAGTGAAGAACAGTCATAGAGTGAAGGGATGAAGAGAGAGAGGATAATATACAACGATTGAGGGAAATGGAGTGAGGAAGTAAGTAGACAGACACACTAAGAGAAAAACTGAGTGAGGTGGAGTACAATGAGTGAGCAAAGGAAATAGTAAGGGAGCACAAAAAGGAAAGAGAGGAGAAGACGACAAAAACAGTGGTACTGAGAGAAAATAATTTGGTGATGAAAGTAAAGAGAAGGACATTGAAAGAAAGGAAATGAGGAATAGTAATGGAACCAGAGTAAAATAAATGGGATGAAGAACGATGAGAGAGGAGCAGTGAAGTTGTTGTAAAAGAAATGATAGAAGGTAGATAAAACACGTGAACATAACACAAGGAGAGTGAGGCACTGAGGACATAGAGGTGGAGAACGAAAAATAGAGAGAAGAGGTCAAAAGAAAGGAGCAAACAAAGATAAGCGAGGGAGAGTGGGTGATTTATAGTGATAGAGTGCGACAATACTGCTGAGTGAGTAAAGAGGAATTACTAAAAGAGCAAAGGAGGAAAATATGGAAAAGGGAAGTAAAGCAGAGAGACTGAAAGCTGAAAAGTTATGCAAGGGAGAGAGGGGATGCAGACAGTTGAAATGAGAATGAGGGGTTGTGAAAGAAGTGGAGTAAAGGAACAGGGGTTACAGAGAGTGAGAGAAAGACATTATAAGTGAGTAAAAAGAGCTGAAAGAGGATGGAAAAAGGAAAGTGAGTGTCAGACAATGGGAATACAGTTTAATTTACACAATCCAAAGTATAGAATAACTTGTACAACATGTTACATAGTTTATTTTTGCTGTTCTCAGAATATATTGAATTTCACTTAAAACAGTGAGTTCAAATTACTCATCATATGACAGCGGGAAAAAAAAACACAATCTAAAAGATTGTGTTTTTAAAAAAACCTTACATACTGACAAATGACAAATGTACACTAATCTTTGATTCACTTACTTTTCCTTTAGGCCAAATAGTATATCATGAAGGTCCTTTTCTCGTTGGAAAGTACTCTGCTGTTCACTAAAAAATCCATTTCATCGACTTTCTAGAAGAAAAGCTCCAAGAACATCTGAAATATTTTCATTATTTTCATATACTCCTTTTTTTCAGTCATGACTCTTTACTCATTCCTATACTTTTCCTTTTGGCAAAATAGTGTCAGATGTATGAGTATATTTTCAAATTAATTCTAAGAAACTCTGAAATTACCGTTTTTCCGACGTTCTGAAAGAAAGGCTCATACAACATTTTCACAATATTTAAGTATTTGTAAAACCATCTCTGACTCACTCATGTTCATCATTTTGTATAATACTGATATCACTTACTATTAGATCCACTTACAGTACCTATATGACAAGTCAATTTTTTATATTACCGGATCACTTTTACTAAGAATATATTTTTAAACAGCAAAATAACCTTTATTAACTGCTCCCGTCTTCATAGGCCAATTACCTTTACTTAAATTTGGTTCTAAAAACACTAGGTGTGAATTTTTTAAGTCAAAAGGCAAACGTTGTTTGAAAGTCAAATGAGTGTCATTACATTGGGTCCAACCTTTACGACTTTTTAAATAGCATGTGAAGTAAAGTCTGGCAAAGCCCGAGGGTTAGATAAGATTCCGAGGGACTTATACAAGCACGACCTAGAAACATGGGCACCTTATATTAATTATTTGTGTAACAAGTTATCAGCTACATTAGAATTTCCCGAAAGCTGGAAGGGAGCTGAAATTGTTTTAATTTTTAAAAAAGGAGATAGGATGGATCCCTCTAATTATCGGCCAGTCAGCCTGATGGATATACTTCAGAAAATGTATTCACGACATATCCTATTGCGTGTTAGCGATTGGCTGGAGGACAATGCAATTTTAACAAAATACCAAGCTGGGTTTAGATCCAAAGTTAGTACAATAGATCAGATCTTTAGATGTTGCTGCCTTTACTGGAAATATGTAAAGATCAAAAGGGGTCATTTATATGTTGCCTTTGTTGATCTAAGGGCAGCATTCGATCTAATGCCACGCAATCTTTTATGGAAAACGTTAAATGCAGTAGGGCTGCCAAAAAATGTATTAGTTCAGATTAAAGCGTTACATGAAGGGAAATTTGCTAAAATTCGATGGGGCCCAAATGGAGAGCTTACCCAAAAAATCCCTATCGAGCGTGGTGTCCGTCAAGGCTGTGTACTGGCACCCACGCTCTTTTCCCTCTTTGTGAACGACATCCCCTCACATCTAGAGGGATGTAAAAATGATTCCCCAAAACTGAACGGTGAAAAGGTAACATCCCTATTATTTGCTGACGACACCATTTTAATTTCCCAAACCAAAAAAGGTCTCCAGGCACTATTGGACTCCTTTAGTGAATATTGTAGCAATAAGGGACTGGAGATACATGAGAAAAAGACCAAGTGTATGGCCTTGAATCCTACCAAAGTTGATAAAGGCTGCCTAACTTTGAAAGGAGCAAAATTGGAATTGGTCCCCCATTTTTCATACTTAGGGGTGACGTTAGACTCCAACTTTTCATGGAGAGCTCAGATGGAAAAAAGCAAGTTGACATTTTCCCAGACTGCTAAACCAATCCTTAGGGAACAAAGCCTGAGCACAAGTAAAGCCGTGTCTCCGGCGATTGCACTTTATAAATTCAAGGTCCAACCAGCAGTGTTATACGGCGCTGAGATTTGGGGTCCTGGGTCCAAGGACACTTTTAGCGTCCTGGACAATAATTTTACGAGAAGCTTGACAAGGGTCCCGAGAGGCACTCCCTTAGTGCCACTCCAGTTCGATCTAAATATCAAAAGAACTGACCATCATATTATTATCTGCCCATTGATGCTGTGGGTTAGACTATGGCGGGTTCCCGAACTACAAGATTATAGAGACGGGCTAAAAGAAATTATGGTGCTCGATAATCTAAGAATTATACCATGGTTTAAGCATGTCAAAAACTGGTTTAGTAAAATAGGTTTGATACATTTTTGGGAGAATCCAGATCAACTTCCATCCAATTCAAAATTGATTTTAAAAAGGGCCTTCTGGACCTTTATTGTTCACATGACTACAGGAGTCTCAACTGGTGGGACTTTAGTAACAAAATTCCTTACTTTTAAGGATGAGCCATCATTTGAGACCTTTATGGACGAAATAGAGCCCCCTCTTGCCAAAACTTTGTTTCTCAAATTTAGGTATGGCAATCTTTTAATAAAGACAACTCTGGCACGTTGGATTAGGAGTTCAAATACTTCATCTACAGCGGCAGATGAAGTTTGCACTATGTGCGAACGACATCAGATAGAAAATGAGGCCCACATCCTCTTTTTGTGTCCTGCGTACGTTCAGGCAAGAAAAAGATGGATTAAACCAATATGCCTACTATTAGGCGTGAGGTCATGCACACAAGCGCTGAGAATTCTTTCAACTAATACAACGCAACCAATAATATTTAGTGTCAGCAGATTTTTACATTCTATCTTTTTCCTAAGGAAAAAAAGTGGCCAACAACTGTAACTGTGATTATTCGTAGAGACAGAATTGGTTTAGTTTTTAGTAGATAGTGGGTGGCTCCTTCTAGAATTAAAGTTGTTTAAACTTTGATTGTTTTTTTATATGGAATGCATTTTTTTAAATCCTATGTGAGATGTTTGTTTGTATTTTGTTTTCTTGTACAAAATAACTGTAATGCCTATCCATGCTTCTTTTATGGCAGTATAGCCGAAATAAAGAATTTTTGAATTTGAAATAGCATGTGTAATGCCCTGATGTTGTTGAAGGACCGTCATGATAAATAATAGCTATAGTTGCAAACGTTCTTCCTGAAATTGATAACTGAGAAGCCACTAAATTTTTAATAGAAGTTGACAATTTACTTCCATCAGGTCTACATCTTTGGAACATTAAAATCACATATTTACTATAAGTTTGTAAAAATAATATGGACAGCATTGCAGACTTACATTTGGTAAACACCATATTGTGATCAGCTGCTTTAACTAGATTATTAAAAGGCACTGATTTGCAGTCTGGTAAAGTCAAATATATAAATCTTTCAGTGTCTATTCTAGTACTACTTGATAAACTACAGTTGTCGCAGTCATGCTGCCATTGGTAAGAAAGGCTAAAAACATTTTTTATATCTACACCTTCATCTTCCAAAACATCAAACATATACATTAAAAATTCCTGACAATCCTGCTGAATAATCTGTGAAAATTGATTTTGACCAGAACATATGTCTAGAAGATTTCTAATTTCTGAAACACTTTCTATTTTTGCTCTATCACTGCTATATTTCTCAAACACGGAATTCAATAAACAGCAGAATGTTTGATCCCGATTTTCAACAATCTGTTCTTGTAAATTTAGAAGAAAAAAAACAACATTAACCACTACATTAGCATAGCAGTTGACACCAGAACTGTTTTCAAACTGAAATCCAACAACATCTTCAACAGAATCCTTTTTCTTTCTGCTTACAATTACAGTTTCATCTACTTTTTGTCTTTTTGCTACTACCTCACTGCAATCATTGTCATTTTTTCTTTTTCGGCCTACCACACGTTTTTCAAACAGAGGATATTGAGACAAATGTGGAGCATACTCTCTTCTTAACCTATTGTATTCTTTAACACAATCTAGATCAGCACAAATCTTTGTTTCATCACACTCAATCAAGTACAATCCTGATAAAGTTCTGACTCGTGATAATGCCACATATGCCATACCCTCTTTAAACACAGAACTTCCAATGTTCACCAAAGCACTATATACACTTAAACCTTGAGATTTATGAATTGTCACCGCATATGTCAAATAAAAAGGAAACTGTTTTCGGCGAACATATAAGTCTTTCACAAGCAAAAACCTAGCTGAACAACGACAAATTTGTTCTATTTCGTCAATGCCATCAAATTTAATTTTTAAAATTTCAATTCCATCTCTATTTTTGTAATTCACAAAACCAACAACATGACCCATTGCCCAATTTACCAGACCTCTTTCAACATTTAAATTCCTTCTCAAAATAATACGACAATTTAAACACACATTCAGAGTCTTTTAAAAACCAGCAGTTTTAGATATAGTCTTCTCTAATGAATCCAATTTTCATTTCAAATTTTCAGACAAAATAATTGTTGCTCCTATATGCTCTAATTTATCTATAGCTTCCAGTTTCACTATCTCTTCATTTTCTAACTTCAACATTTTGTTGTTGAACATGGAACATTCTTTCAGAGTTGGCATCAAACATATGTCAGATTTCTTCTCGTTAGTTTTCTTAAAAATATTCTCTGGAAGAATGTTTTTATTTGGGTACAAATTAGAAATTAATCGTCCATGTAAATCTTCTTTCCCATGCTGACTTACTTTTCCGATTCTTACATCTTGTAGAATATTTTTATAATCTTCATCCTTTGCCTGCCGCATATTTTGGAGTAGTTCTGCATATTTGAAATGTAACCATATATTAACGTTTCCAATGCTTCCTAGGCACTTCTTGGTATCTTCATGCGTGACCATTTTAAACACTGGTTGTCCTTTCACTGGAGTCAACTGCAGTAGATCTCCAAAAACAATGATGTGTTTCCCTCCAAATAACACATCATACTCTGTTCTAAGAATTTCTTGCATTCTCAAATGCACAAAAGCAAGCATTAGATTTGAGACCATGCTTACTTCATCAATGATAAGAAGTTTGATTTTCTTCAGGACTCTCGAAACTTCGGAACACGCATCTCCAGATAGCTTGTGGTATTGCAATTTGTTATCATGCTCCACTGGCAGCATCAGTATACGATGTAAAGTAATCCCGTTAATATTATGTGCTGCCAGCCCAGTTGGAGCGGTAACAACACAAGATAGCGGTGATTCAGTCCTTTTCTGCAGATAAGTTGCAATTGCTTTAATCAGAAAACTTTTTCCAGTTCCCGCTTCTCCACTCACGAACAGTTGGACAGGCTTAAAGGATGTACATGAGCACTCTTTTTTCTCATGAGTGAATCCATGTTCAATCTGTTCTGTGACTTCGTCATATATCTGCTTCCGCTCAAGGTTTAGTTGTTTCACCAAATCTTCTAAGTTAACTACATCATCTTGAGCTTGTTTCATAGCTCTTTCCACCTCATCCATGGCAGTGGCAGCTTCATTTTGGATAATTGGTCCTCCTAGTGGATCCTGACTTAATGAAGTAGAACTCTGACTGTCTTGAGAACTGTCTCTCGCAATCTCTGCAGCAATTGTTGCTTCTTGGTCTATTTCTTCGTTCATCATTTGCAGATAATATGGAAAAACAAGACATTCTATGGTATCCTTGTTTGCATTAAAAGAATCTTCGTAACAGAGAAAATCTCCAAGTAGTTCCTCTTCTGTACGCCATGGTTTAAAGAGTTGCACAAAAGAGCCAACTAGTAAAATTCCCTTTTCTCTGGATTTTCGCAACTCAATATTCAATGATTAATCAAATGACCTTTTCTCTGTTTCACTAGACATCCTTCACATCCAATGACAGCATATATTCCATTATTGATATCTTCTCTGATGTTCCTCTTATAAATATAGCTTTGAAGAACTTCATAGAGACAAGCGTTCTCAAGGTGAGGACTTCTATTTGGATAGTATGTGTCCAACATGTTTGTCTTCAAAATATCTGTACTTTCGGGTTCTTTCTCTGCCAAATACTCTATCTCTTGTACAGATTTCAAAACTCGGTTTCGTGTTGCAGCAAGACCCAGACTTATCCAAATGATGGTTCTAGATTTGGCATAGAGACTTGCTGATGACAATCGATCAGAACATTCATATACTCCAATGTCTCGATGCGACAACATCTTCAGACTGTAACTGTATAATTTCTTGCTTAGACTCTTTTCATGTGAAATATCCTCCCACATTTCCTTCAGTTCTGTCTTATCTTTTTTTGTGATGTAAGATGTCACATATCGAGCCACAGCAATAGAGTTGTCAGCAACGAATTGCATATCCATGTTAGCATTCCACGTGGACAAAATCACTGGGTTGTAGTCGTTGATGTACTTGGACTCTTCGTTTCTTTTTAAATTGTATGTATTTTTTGGTGATCTCCTCGTCACAGTATGTCGCAGAGAAGACATCAAATTATTTACTCTTCCTTTAGAAATCACTGGTCGTGGAAAGCCAAAACGACATTTTGTGTAGAACTTGTCCTTGTTTCTGAATTTTCGACGACAGTACTTTCCACAACGATGGGATTGAAAGCGTAAAGCTTGTTGCCTTAAACTATTTTCTTCGGTAGTTTTCGGAACAGCACATGTTGAATACTCTCAATGAAGCTCATCACTGTCTCATCCGAATCTGTTCCAAATTTGGGTGCATCTTTAATCCACAACAACATATGTACATGAGGAGCACCTCTCGCTTGATACTCCTTTCTCCAAAGGAAATCCAAAACCTTTCCAAGGGGAGTTTTTTTTTGTTGGTAATAAAAGACATCATAGCTTCAAATCTATGATTGAAATATCTGCATACATTCACTGGATCCAAAGAACACAGTTCTCCAGCAGTTTTGAATTCTATATTTTGTATATTTGCATTTGCCTCTCGTAGAAATTCAAGTAAGTTTTCCCATGCATACTCAGCACAGCTAAGAGTGAGGAACCATGTAGGAGTTCCTAAGTTTCTTAGCATACATTTCAATTCCCCATGACGATGGTACCAATACTCATTTGTACCACGCTGACATGCCATGAGATTGATTAAATGAGATTCCAAAATATTATCTTGCAGATTCACTTTCCCCATAAAGTCCCTCGCCGAAACATTTTGCAGATGTGCTCCACTTTTCAGTATATGGTTTACTGCATAAGAAGGCCCAGACAAGTCACTTTCCTACAGTAGATGAAACAAATAGGGAATGCATTGACGAAACCTTGGATCTTCAGCATATAATCTTACAGTTCGATATTCAAATGCAGGAATTTGAAGTGGTCGATCGTCATATGGTCCACCTCGACCTGTTGGAAATAACTGTGGAAAACAACGAGCTTCCAAACTTTCTTCCCATACACTAATGGGACTTCCTTTTGCTGCTTTCATTTGAAACAAGTCAATTGCACTCCCCATCACTTCTTTGGAATGCAAAGGATGAACAGTATAATGTTCATATATTTCTTCACTTCTTGATACATCAACTTTTTCAATTTGGCCAGCTGAACAATCACTGTCTTCATCTGCAGCTGTTTCCTCTGCTTCAACACATACATGTTTGTAGTACTCATTGTTTTTGACCAAATACAACGTTGCCTTTTTGACTTTCCTAACATCCACTAAATCTTGCCAGATTTTCTTACACTTTGTCGGAACCCCATTAACTAGAATAACCAGAGATTCCTCTTCCACTTCCTCCACACCAATTGTATCAATATTTTTCTTGAAATCTAGAGGCAAATAAACAACTCTTCCCTTTAATCCTCTCTGTAAATCTGAAGGAGGCAATTTCCCTATCTTAGGCTCCATGCGAACAATAGCCTGAAAAGGATGGACACATTGAATCAAAATAGACTCATATGTATTTAAATCCATCAATTCAGGATGAATGTCTACCAACTCCAGATTAATATGAACAGCTCTAGCAGGCATTCTGTTTTGATTTAATTAATCATAACAATATTTACAAATACGCTGATCAGAACTCAAATCAAAACAATTCTCCACCCACAAATAAGTTGCAAAATCCTTCCACTCATAATTATTTATCTTTTCACTTTTTACGTATAAATCAATTAATCTAGTTTGATGCTTATAATGAGTTTGTCGACAACACGCACAAGTAAAATTCGGCCTTTCCCTTGATTTCACCTTAAACCTGGTAATTTCCTGGTCAAACTTTTCTGTACTTGAAATCTGTGCATTGTCTTCCACATTACCTTGAATTTCTGTGTCAATTTCTACACTGTCCTCTTTTTCACCAAAATAAGAAATCTCAATTTCTTCACAAATCTTCTTCACATCTAATTCAGTTCCATGCAAAAGAGCACTGTTTAATTGTTTAAGCTTAAGTGCTGGACTTTTTGCATAATACAACATTCTCACTAATTTCCTCATTTTGGTATGATGCACTGCTAACATCCTAAAATGATGAAAAACACTCTGACAGACTTTTCTAGAAAGACAAGCCAGTGAATGCCCTTGCAAACCTGTGTTTTCTCTCACTCTGCAAAGATCTAAGTCTTGCAACAACTTCATTTTTTGTTTTAGACTTTTCTTACTATATGTATGTAAGAAATTACAAAACAAATCAATTGATTCCTGTCGCACAGTACAAATACTACTACACTTCCAAGTGTACACTGGACCCTTAGTACGTCTCCCTAAAACTTCATCAGTTAACACCTCTTCTGGTTCTCTAGGCACAAGTTTCTCTTTTTCAATCGGACAACCGTCTTTCACCTCATATGCTCGACCACTGGTGTCAACTGCATGCACTAAATCATTCTCCTGGAAGTAACTCTCCTCATTAAAAATTGGCTCACATCTTGAACTGTGCATCCATTCTCCTGAAAAGACTTTACAAAAATTAGTCCGATTTATTACTCTTTTCCATCTACTGTTTGATTTGAAAACATCAATTGTCTTGTTAAGTGTCCTAATTCTATTGATAATTAAAATAAATAATTTTTTCTTAACTTCAAAAGCCTGATCAACAATCTTCTCTACACTTTTCTTTGTCTTATAAAAAGCAGCTCTCTGTTTACCTTTCCTAATGTTTTTTAACAAATTTAAAACCACCCTATTGCGAAACATTTGTTTACGAATGTCTCTAAACTGATTCTGCCTTCTATTCCTATACATATTATTCTCTCCTGCTCCAGTAGTAAGATTTTTTGAGGGCCTCTCCTTCCTTTTCAAATTTACTCTCTCCTTCTCTTTTTCTACATGCTGTCCTTTTTTTTTTTGATCTACATATGTTCCGTAAGAAAGACTTAGTTGTCGTACCAGGAGCTTTTTTCCTGTTTTTTGAAGTATTTGTTGTGGAGGAGTGCTGTAATTCCGTTGCTGTTTTTGATTTTTTCCGCTTATCATCTTTCCTTCTCCTTTGCCTTGAGGGCATCTTTCCTTACTCTTGAAATCTTGATTTCAATCTTTGTTAAAGAAACAAATAGCACATTATAGACCACTATTACCAAACAACAAAGCAATGACAAAAAGCAAACGGTCTATTCAGGGTTACTATCAGGTGAGGATTCTCCAGGGGTGCAGAAGAGGTGAGACCTGTATTAACGAGTGTAGTGGAAGAGAGGTCTGTCCACAGGTGCAAAGAAAGTGAGACCTGTGTCTAGGAGTGCAGTAGGGGATAGGCTTCATGAAGTCTAGTCCACTGCACTCTTACACACAGGCTTCACCACCTATGCTTCACAGGAAAGGCCTCTCTCCCACTACAGTCTTGAACATAGGCCTCATCTCCTCTGTACCTCTGGACAATCCTCACCTCATCTGCACAATCTACTTCCTAATCTGAGGTAACACAGGTGACATTATTGTGAAAGGTTGAAATATATTTATTTAATCATGCAGACACTATTTATTCCTGCTCAAAAATCTAAAAGTCATTGGTTTGCCCCAAAATCGTTTTTTAAATAACATTTTAGACACACAGTGCAGGTCCTATGTACAAGCATTCAGTGTCCATGACTACAGTGAAGGGGACTGACCTCCTCTCACCCTTGGACAAGCCTTACATCATCTCTGTCCTCTGGACAGGCCTCAATGTATTGAGTATAATTGATGGTAACTAGGTGCAGATGAGGTGACGCATGTCCAAGGGTGTAACTAAGCTGAGACCTGTCTAAGCATGCAGATTAGTTGAAGTCTATTCAGGGTTGCAGATGAGGTGAGGATTATCTAGGGGTGCAGAAGAGGTATGGCCTGTATTGAAGAGTGTAGTGGAAGAGAGGTCTGGCCACGGGTATAAAGAAGGCGAGGCCTGTGTCTAAGACTGCAGTGGGGGATACGATTCATGAAGCCTAGTCCACTGCACTCTTAGACACAGACCTCACCAGCTACACTCCCCAGGAAAGGCCTCTCTCCCACTACAGTCTTGAACACAGGCCTCACCTCCTCTGTCACTCTGGACATGCATCACCTCATCTGCACAATCTACTTCCTAATCTAAGGTAACACAGGTGACATTATTGTAAAAGGTTGAAATATATTTATTTAATCATGCAGACACTATTTATTCCTTCTCAAAAATCTAAAAGTCATTGATTTGCACCAAAATCGTTTTTTAAATAACATTTTAGACACACAGTGCAGGTCCTATGTACATGCATTCAGTGTCCATGAGTACAGTGAAGAGGACTGACCTCCTCTGACCCTGGGACAAGCCTTACCTCATCTGTGTCCTCTGGACAGGCGTCAATGTATTGAGTATAATTGATGGTAACTGGGTGCAGATGAGGTGACGCATGTCCAAGGGTGTAAATAAGCTGAGGCCTGTCTAAGCATACAGATTAGTTGAAGTCTATTCAGGGTTGCAGATGAGGTGAGGATTGTCTAGGGGTGCAGAAGAGGTATGGCCTGTATTGAAGAGTGTAGTGGAAGAGAGGTCTGTCCACGGGTGCAAAGAAGATGAGACCTGTGTCTAAGAGTGCAGTGGGGGATAGGCTTCATGAAGCCTAGTCCACTGCACTCTTAGACACAGGCCTCACCACCTACGCTCTCCAGGAAAGGCCTCTCTCCCACTACAGTCTTGAACACAGGCCTCACCTCCTCTGTCCCTCTGGACATGCCTCACCTCATCTGCACAATCTACTTCCTAATCTGAGGTAACACAGGTGATATTATTGTGAAAGGTTGAAATATATGTATTTAATCATGCAGACACTATTTATTCCTTCTCAAAAATCTAAAAGTCATTGATGTTCACCAAAATCGTTTTTTAAATAACATTTTAGACACACAGTGCAGGTCCTATGTACAAGCATTCAGTGTCCATGAGTACAGTGGAGAGCACTGACCTCCTCTCACCCTTGGACAAGCCTTACCTCATCTGTGTCCTCTGGACAGGCCTCAATGTATTGAGTATAATTGATGGTAACTGGGTGCAGATGAGGTGACACATGTCCAGGGGTGTAAATAAGCTGACACATCGCTGTTTTCATAAATAAGGCCCTCATTGTGCTTCCTAATCTGAGGTAACACAGGTGACATGATTGTGAAAGGTTCAAATTTTATTATGTAATCATGCACACACTATTTGTTATTTCTCAAAAATGTAAGTCACTGATTTGCTACTGTTTAACTGTATTACCATGTAATAGACCCGCCTTGCTCTCAAAGTGGTGAATAATACCCTTCTTCAAAAAACCTCAGAGACTCCTTTCTGTTCATTTATGTAATGCGTATTGCATACACCTTTGAAATTGTCTTTTAAATGATACCTGTTGGGAATTGTTCTAATCTACAGTATACACCCATCCCAACGTGGTTTATGGGTCCCCTCCTGTTATTCTTACTCCTAATCTGAGGTAACACAGGTGACATGATTGTGAAAGGTTCAATTTTTTTATGTAATCATGCACACACTATTTATTCTTTCTTAAAAATGTAAAAGCCATTGATTTGCCCTAAAATCGATTTTTTAATAACATTTTAGAAACAGAGTGCAGGTCCTATGTACAAGCATTCCATTTCAGTACTGAAAACTCACAATTTTACAAAATACATTTCATCTCTCTTGCAAACATTCCTACCAAGCATTACCCAAAAAATGACACAAACCAACAGCAAAGAAACTCAGTCTGCTTCCTAATCTGAGGTAACACAGGTACATGATTGTGAAAGGTTCAAATATTTTTATGTAATCATGCACACAATATTTATTCCTTCTCAAAAATCTAAAACCAATTGCTTTGCCCCAAATCGTTTTTTGAATAACATTTTAGAAACAGAGTGCAGGTCCTCTGTACATGCATTCAATTTCAAAACTGAAACCCATTGATTTACCTCAAAATCGTTTTTTCAATAACATTTTAGAAACAGAGCACAGGTCCTATGTACAAGCATTCAATTTCACTACTGAAACCCATTGTTTTGCCGTAAAATCGTTTTTTAAATATTATTTTAGAAACAGAGCACAGGCCCTATGTACAAGCATTCAATTTCAATACTGAAACCCATTGATTGGTCCCACAATCGTTTTTTCAATAACATTTTAGATACAGAGCGCAGGTCCTATGTACAATCATTCAACTTCACTACTGAAACCTCACTATTTCACAAAATAAAAATCCTCTATCTTGCAAATGCAGATACCAAGCATTATCAAAAAGCATGACACAAATCTACAGCAAAGAAGCTCAGGGCCTCATTTATGACGCCCTGCGTCAGTTTTGCGCTGCTGATGCGTCACTTTTTGTGACGCATCGGTGGCATAAAACATGTGCCTTGTTGCGCCATATTTAAAAAGTGATGCATCTAGGTAGATGCATCACTTTTTAAACCCCTGTGCCACATTATACCTGCGTCAGGTATAATGTATGCAGAGGGGGTGTTCCCCCGCAAAAAGCCTCGTAATAGTGACACAGTGAAATCTATGAGATTTCACTGCGTCACTTTTAGGACGCTGTTACGTCAAAATCTTGCGCCTGCCTCACAGCAGGCGTAAGACTGACGCAAGCCCTTTCACATGGGGCTTTCCCCATGTGAAAGGATGCATTGCTGGAGTTGCGTCACTTTTGTGACACACTCCAGCAATGCGTCACTTTTGCGCTTACAGATACGTCAGAAATACTGACTTATCTGTAAGTCCTTGCGACATGATGCGTCATACATTAAATATAACGCATCATTCGTGTCGCAAGGAGTGCGCACTGAAAAGTGACGCATCACTGTTTTCATAAATAAGGCCCTCAGTGTGCTTCCTAATCTGAGGTAACACAGGTGACATGATTGTGAAAGGTTCAAATTTTTTTATGTAATCATGCACACACTATTTATTCCTTCTCAAAAATGTTAAAAGCCATTGATTTGCCCCAAAATCGATTTTTGAATAACATTTTAGAAACAGAGTGCAAGTCCTATGTACAAGCATTCCATTTCAGTACTGAAAACTCACTATTTTACAAAATACATTTCCTCTCTCTTGCAAACATTCCTTCCAAGCATTACCAAAAAAATGACACAAACCAACAGCAAAGAAAGTCAGTCTGCTTCCTAATCTGAGGTAACACAGGTGACATGATTGTAAAAGATTCAAATATTTTTATGTAATCATGCACACAGTATTTATTCCTTCTTAAAAATGTAAAAGCCATTCATTTGCCCCAAAATCGTTCTTTAAATAACATTTTAGAAGCAGACCGCAGGTCCTATGTACAAGCATTCAATTTCACTACAGAAACCCATTGATTTGCAATAAAATCGTTTCTTAATTAACATTTTAGGAACAGAGCACAGGTCCTATGTACAAGCATTCATTTTCACTATTGAAACCCATTGATTTGCACTAAAATCGTTTTTCAATTAACATTTTAGGAACAGAGCACAGGTCCTATGTACAAGCATTAATTTTCACTACTGAAACCCATTGATTTGCCCTAAAATCGTTTTTTAATTAACATTTTAGGAACAGAGCGCAGGTCCTATGTACAAGCATTCATTTTCACTACTGAAACCGATTGATTTGCCCTAAAATCGGTTTTTAAATAACATTTTAGGAACAGAGCACAGGTCCTATGTACAAGCATTCAATTTCACTACAGAAACCCATTGATTTGCAATAAAATCGTTTCTTAATTAACATTTTAGGAACAGAGCACAGGTCCTATGTACAAGCATTCATTTTCACTATTGAAACCCATTGATTTGCACTAAAATCGTTTTTCAATTAACATTTTAGGAACAGAGCACAGGTCCTATGTACAAGCATTATTTTCACTACTGAAACCCATTGATTTGCCCTAAAATCGTTTTTTAATTAACATTTTAGGAACAGAGCGCAGGTCCTATGTACAAGCATTCATTTTCACTACTGAAACCGATTGATTTGCCCTAAAATCGGTTTTTAAATAACATTTTAGGAACAGAGCACAGGTCCTATGTACAAGCATTCATTTTCACTACTGAAACCCATTGATTTGCCCTAAAATCGTTTTTCAATTAACATTTTAGGAACAGAGCACAGGTCCTATGTACAAGCATTCAATTTGACTACTCAAACCCATTGATTTGCCCTAAAATTGTTTTTTAAATAACATTTTAGATACAGAGTGCAGGTCCTATGTACAACCATTCAACTTCACTACTGAAACCTCACTATTTCACAAAATACAAATCCGCTATCTTGCAAATATTGAAACCATGCATTTTCAAAAAGCATCACACAAACCAACAGCAAAGAAGCTCAATGTGCTTCTTAATCTGAACTCCCTATCTATATTGAATGAATCATAACTCACCTTTACAAATGCTTTGGGAGATTGAGAACAGTGTCAGATACACACACCAATATTTCTTTAGCAGAGCAAAAGGTATGTTCTCCAGGCACTGCAACCATTAATGGCACAGAAAACCTCTAATTCTACACACATATTGCTCATGGTAACCAATCAAAACTCTTCCCTCTCTATTTTCAAACCAACCCCCCCCCCTCAGCCCTGTCTACCTGTTACCATAGCAACTCCCTCCTCACTGAGCTCTAAGGGTTAAAAGTTTATTCTACAATGTTGCAAATGAACTTAGCAAGGATGTTTGACCTCTCAATACCCCAGCTTATCCGCTGCAATCTTTCTTTAAATGACTTTTTCTTAACCATTCAAATTACTTCTTTCACAGAACAGAACCAAGCACCCTAACTTCCAGTTTTCAACTATCTGAATCCACCAATCATTGCTTGTGATTCAAGGGCATTGAAACTTCACATTTTTTTTTATAAACTCCTACTGTTCCAACTGCCATTTCATTCCCACACTTCATCTGACTGCACCAGAACCTCCTCTTACCATGTATTCTGTCTGGATTATTGGACATAGCTACATCCACTGGGCTCAAAGGTATGCAGCTACCAGAAATTTTCACAACCTTGACTTACCAAATGTAGACATAAAATGGATTGGCCAAAGAGGATTGAGATGTCATCAATTGATACCATTGGTGAAAACCTTTTTGCATCTGCCACACCCTCACCTCATAATTCTGCACTGTGGTGGAAATGACTTAGGCACTTTGACTGGGGTAGGTCTAGAAATGCTTTTAAAGGACACCTTTGAGCAATTGATGGCACTTTTTCCTCAAACTGCCCTGGTATATTCCAATATATGCCAAAGACAGAAATGGAAGTGGTCCAACCAATGTTGTCCACAATTTGAGAAAGCACGGAAACATGTGAATAAATCTGTTTCTGCTTACATGAGAGACTATGGAATGGGTTCAATATGCAACAATAACTTGCGTTACAACATGCAAGATATCTACAGAGGAGATGGTGTGCACTTCTCAGATAAGGGGAATAGAATATTCCTCCTGAATTTAAGACTGTGCATCGGAACCTACTTGTAGGTACCTAAATCAGCCACAGAACCCAAAAGCTCTTTTCAGGGCTACCCTACCTCTGATCACTCAAAATGATTACTTTACTCTAACTTTTTTCACTGTTTTTCACCAAAGTACGCTCCCCGGTACGCTCCCCGGTGCGCGTACCGGGCGCTCCCCCCGCGAAAATTAATTATTTTTTTTTGGCCTATATGGGTCTCCTAAGCCCCCCTCAGAAAACCTAGGTGGTCAGGGGGTGTCTACCGTGCCCCCTTTTACCCATTCCCAACGTTGTTTGTCCTCCATCTTGTGTCTCAATTCTTCCAAAACACAAGATGGAGGACTCCCGTAGCGCTGCCGGTGCGCGTACCGGGGCGCTCACCGGTAAGCGCTCCCAAAATTTTTAAAAGTTAATATACATAAAAACATCTGTAGAGATGTTCACCAAATATAGAATAGGCCATACTACATACCAGTCCCTACCATTTTCCCAAATTTGAAGGAATTCCATTGAGCCATTTAGCCTGTAGCCCTGTCTAAACATCCTGAGGTAAATTACATGACAAAAACACATCTGAAGTGTTAAAGTTTACAACCAATTAAAATGTTACTTTCATTTTCTACTATTATTTCCTGACATTTGATTGGTTATGTACATGAATATATATAAAAAAGAGAGGGAAACACAGCCATTTTGACTACTACTTCCTGAAGTACATTTGAAAAGGATTTTCACTGAGAACCTCAACTGCTTTCACAAAGGTAAGTTGTTATTTTGGAAAGTGAAGTATGTTGTGCACTTTAAGTTAATTTGGGAAAACATTTTCTTATAGTTATATACTATCCCTCTGTAATAGTTATAGATTGAGATAGGCTTCTCTGTTATAGTTATGGTTTGAGTTAGGCTTCTCTTGTATAATTATGAATTTACTTAGGCTTCATCACATACACTTTTTTATATTTCTACTTCCTGCCTGATACCATACAGAGCCCAAAGATAACTTCACTGTTAAAAAATCAGAACTACCTGTCTGAACTTAAACCCAACAGTGCCATACCTCTACTGATATAGTGTTATTTTATGCAATTTACAGCCAAGAAATGGAAGGTAAAGAGGAGACCAATACAATTTCGTTTGAAATTATGGATAACAACATCCTTAACGAAGACTTTGATTTCATGGATGAGTCTGGGGATCAAGAACTAATAAACTGTCTTGAAGCAATGGAATCATGCAATGAAATTGTGGAGGAGATTCCAGATAATCTGATGTTAGAAGTTTTAATAGAGTATGAAAAATCTCAACAATAATTTTTTATTTAATAATTAAAAATTGTCTCAGACATTATTCATTTTTATATGTAATTCTTATGTAATTCTTGAAGTCGTACCAAAAAGATCATATTATAAAGTGAGACTTATACTATACTGTGCAATTTTTTGGAGTTACATAGTAAGTTTGCTCATAGTTACTTCCATTCTCCCACTATATTATCTCCAAAGTGTACATTGAATTTAAGACTCTGCATTGGTACCTACATGCTGGTACTTATATCACCCACACAACACAACAACCCTATGCAGAGCTACCCTACCTCTAAGCACTTTAAATTATTATTTTACTGTTTCACTGGGTTTTCCCCTTGGTACGCTCCCCGGTAAGCTCCCCGGTGCGCGTACCGGGCGCTCCCCCCGCGAAAATGGAAAAAAAAATACATTTGTTTTTGTCCCGCGGGACCCTTTTACGGCCCCCACATCAAACCTAGGGGGTCAGGGGGAGTCTACTCTGCCCCTTTATGGTAATTTCCCCCTTTGTTTTTGCCACCGCTTGTGTCTCGATCCTACCGAGACACAAGATGGCGGCCGCTCCGGACTGTTTGGAATGTTTACAGACACCCGAGAGCCAATCAGCTTTCCGCGCGCGAACTCGCGTAGCGCGCTGGTAAGCGCCCCGGTACGCGTACCGGGGCGCGCTTATAGATATATATTTTTTTTTGAATCTAAATCACTCAAAATTCACTGGAGCACATATCTTGAGACATAGCAAAGGCACATAGGGCTACCAGTCCCTACAATTTTGCCAATTTTGGTGGAAATCCATTCAGCCGTTCGGGCTAAAAGTGAGTCCAACCCCCCTATGGAAATTAACATGGGGAAAACACATTTTGGGACCCCCTTTTATCTAGGCCCCCCCTTAACGAATCCCCCCCAAACTTTCAGGGAAGGAGCAGAGCGGAGCGGGCCATCTTCTTTGAGAAATCCGCGAAGATTCGTCCACCGGGGCCAAAGTTGATCCCAATAGAATGTTGCAGATTTCCTATGGAAAGTAGATCCTAACTATATCTACCTACTGGCGACCGCCAGTAGGTAATATATATATATATATATTACCTACTGGCGCTCGCCAGTAGGTATATATAGTTAGGATTTTTTCCCTATGGGATTTTTGAAAATTCTATGTCTAATAACTTTGGCGTTTGTGGACGGAATTGGCTGAAATTTTCAGGAAAATTGAACATTTTGTTTCTGAGCAGCCCCTGGAAATTTGGGGGGGTTCGTCAAGGGGGGGCCGAGAAAAAAGGGGGGTCCCAAAACATGTTTTTAACATTGAGTTTTCCATAGGGCGGTTGGCCTCACTTTTAGCCTGAACGGCTGAATGGATTTCCACGAAACTTGGCAAAATTGTAGGGACTGGTAGCCCGATGTGCCTTTGCTAGATCTCAATATATGTGCTTCAGTGGATTTTGAGAAATTAACGTTCAAAAAAAGATATATATCTGTAAGCGCGCTCCAGGCAGCGCTCCGGTTCGCGGACTTGACGCGCAACGGAACTTCGCGTAGCGAAGCTGATTGGCTCTCCGGTGTCTGTCAACATTCTAAACAGTCCGGAGCGGCCGCCATCTTGTCTCTCGGTAGGATTGAGAGACAAGAGGAGGCCAAAACAAAGGGGGAAATGACCATAAGGGGGCATAGTAGATCCTCCCTGACCCCCTAGGTTTAATGTGGGGGCTTTAAAAGGGCCCAGCGGGGCAAAAAAATAAATACAATTTTTTTGTTTTTTTGCGTGGGTAGCGTCCGGTTCGCGAACCGGGAAGCGTTCTGGGCAGCGTACTATAAGGAAAAAAGAATGATAGACTTTTCAAATACTGTATGTTAATTGATTGTTGGTTTTGTTGATTATTTTTTAATTTTTTTATTTTTTAAGCAATTATTTATTATTGTAATTGTGTTTCAAAATTTAATAACATTTCTAACATTTCACTAGTTTATGAATTACATATAAAAATGATTAAAGACTCAAATAATTTTTTAATATTACATATAATTTTATTTTTTGGATTGTTTTTCAAAATTTAATAGAATGTCTAACATTTGACTGTCAGATATGTCCTCTTGTTGAGTGAACATAACTTCCCACATTTGACCGTCATCATAATGAAGTAAATGATCCACAGATTCTACACATTGAACTAATTCATGGTCCCGTGATTCATCCATGAAATCTGAGTCATCATTGTCCTCAATATCTTTTTCTGTGTTGTTCTTCAGAACAATTTCGAAGGAAATATTCTGCTCTCCTTCCATTTTCCTGCTGTAATTTGCATAAAAAATAAATATATCAGTAGAGATAGGAAACTGTTGGGTTTAAGTTCAGACAGGTACTTGTGAGTTTATAACAGAGAAGTAATCTATGGGCACTGTATGGTTTCAGGCGTGAAGTAGTACTATTAAAAAGTGCCTGTGAAGAAGCCTAAGTAAATTCATAATTATACCACAGAAACCTAAATCAATCCATAATTATAATAAAGAAGCCTTTCTCAATGTCTAACTCTTACAGAGGGATAGTATATAACTATCTGAAAATGTTTTCAAATTTATAAAATAATATCTCACCTTCTAAAAACAAGTTTAAGTTGTGAGTGAAAATGATCTTGCAATGTAGTTCAGGAAGTAGTAGTCAAAATGGCTGTGTTTCTCTCTCTTCCTTTATATATATTCAGGTACATAACCAATCAAATGTCAGGTAAAAAAAGTAGAAAATGAAAGTAACATTTTAATTGGTTGTCAATTCCAACACTTCCGATGTGTTTTGTGAAGTAATTTACCTCAGGGTATTTAGAGAGTCTACAGGCTAAATGGTTAAATGGAATTTCAATCAAATTTGTGAAAATGGTAGGGATTGGTATGTAGTATGAGCTAATCTATATTTGGTGAAATTGTCTCCAGTCGCTTTTCTGTAAACTACTTTCCCACCTTTTTTGATGGTGCGCTTCCCAGGGAGCGACCCGGTACGCGAACCTGAAGCGTTACGGGAGTCCACCATTTTGTGTTTCGGTCGAATTAAGATACAAGATGGAGGGCAAATAATGTTCAGAATGGATAGAAGGGGGCACAGTAGACTTATCTTGACCCCCTAGGTTTTCTGAGGGTGGCTGAGGAGGCCCATATGTGCGAGAAAAAAAACATTTTTAAAAAAAATTTGCGAGGTTAGCTCCCGGTTCGCGTACCGGGTAGCGCCCCAGGGAGCGTACTTTGTTGAAAATTAGTGAAAAAAATTAGAGTAAAATAATAATTGTGAGTGATCAGATGTAGGGTAGCTCTGAGAAGAGCTTTTGTGTTTATGGTACATTTAGGTACTTATAAGTAGGTACCAATGCACAGTCTTAAATTCAGAATGAAAATTCTGTTGCCCTTATCTGAGAAGTGAACTCCATCTCCTCTGTAGATATCTTGCATGTAGTAACACAAGTTATTGTTGTACATGGAGCCCATTCCATGGTCTCTCATGTAAGCTGAAACAGATTTGTTTACATGCTTCCTCGACTTCTCAATTTGTGGACAAAATTGGTTTGACCACCTCCATTTCTGTCTTTGTCATATATTTGAATATACCAAGGCAGTCTGAGGAAAAAGTGCCATTAATTGCTCAAAGGTGTCCTTTAAAAGCATTTCCAGACCTACCCCAGTCAAAGTGCCCAAATCATTACCTCCACAGTGCACAATTAACAGGTCAGGTTTTGGCAAATGCATAAAGGTTTTCACCAATGGTATCAATTGGTGACATTTTAATCCTCTGTGGCCAAACCACTTAATGTCCACATCTTGTAAATTGAGGTTAGGTAAATTCCTGTTCTCAGCATACCTCTGAGCCCAATAAATGTAACTATGTCCAACAATCCAGACAGAAAACATGGTGAGAGAAGGTTCTCCTGCAGTCAGATGAAGTGTGGCAATGAAATGGCAGTTGAAAAAATAAGAGTTTAAAATGAAAAAAACTGTGGAGTTTCTGTGTTAATGAAGCAGTAACAGTGATTGGTGGATTTTGATTGCTGAAAACAGAAAGTTAGGGTGCATGGATGAGTTCTTTGAAAGATGTATTTTGAGTGGTCAAGAAAAAATCATTAAATGAAAGAATGCACTGGATATGAGGTGCACTGAGAGTTCAGAGTTCAATTGCAACATTGTTGTGTGAACTTGCAAACACCAGAGGTCTTCCAAGAGGTGGTTGCTATGCAAAAAAGGCAGAAAGGGCAGAGGGGGGAAGGGTTTTGATTTGAAAAAAAGTGAGGGAAGAGTTTTGATTGGGTGACATGAGAGATATGTGTGAAGAATTACAGCATTTCTGTGCTTTTGATAGCTGCAGACCCTGGAGTGCATACCTTTTGCTCTGCTGAAGACAAATTGGTGTGTTTCTGAGACTGTTTTGAAACTCAAAGTATTTGCTAAGGTGAGAAAAGATTTATTTAATTTAGATAGAGAATAGTGTGCTTTAAGGAGAAAATTATGAAGAAAGTTGTGTTTTTTAAATGTTTCTTTGTCTCAAGTGTTTTACAAATAGATTTTGTTTCTTTGAGAAATTGTAATTGGAGAAAATGTGAAGTATTAGTACTGACAGGGTTTTTTTGTGCATAGGAGCTGTGGAGTGTTTTCAAATTATGACTTGAAAATCGTTTTTGAGGAAAAGGAATGGTTATAATATTTATGACAAGGACATAATGGTGTATGCTTCTTTATAAGGCAATTGAGTGTCTCTGATGTTATTTTTCCCATTTTAATGTAAGACCTTTCCCTGTGGAGCAAATTGCTTGTAAATATGCTCCCACCTGTGCATGGCAAATTTAGATTTTGAATGTTTGCGTTACATAGCCATGTTAAAAGTGACACAAACATGCTGCAAAGGCAATCAAAAAACGCTTTTATGTGTCTTAAGGACATTTTAAGTCATTTCCCCATGTGCAGTGTTTTCAAATTATGATTTGAAAATCGTTTTTGGGGAAAAGGAATGGTTTTAATATTTATGACAAGGACATAATGGTGTATGCTTCTTTATAAGGCAATTGAGTGTCTCTGATGTTATTTTTCCCATTTTAATGTAAGACCTTTCCCTGTGGAGCAAATTCCTTGTAAATATGCTCCCACCTGTGCATGGCAAATTTAGATTTTGAATGTTTGTGTTACATAGCCATGTTAAAAGTGACCCAAACGTGCTGGAAAGGCAATCAAGAAACGCTTTCATGTGTCTTAAGGACATTTTAAGTCATTTCCCCATGTGCAGTGTTTTCAAATTATGATTTGAAAATCGTTTTTGGGGAAAAGGAATGGTTTTTAAATTTATGACAAGGACATAATGGTGTATGCTTCTTTATAAGGCATTTCAGTGTCTCTGATGTCATTTTTCCCATATTACATTAAAAGACCTTTCCCCGTGGAGCACATTCCTTGTAAATATGGTCCCACCTGTGCATGGTAAATTTAGATTTTGACTGTTTGAGTTACATAGCCATGTTAAAAGTGACCCAAAAAAGTTGCAAAGGCTTTAAAAAAACACTTTCATGTGTCTTAAGGACATTTTAAGTCATTTCCCCGTGGGCAGTGTTTTCAAATTATGACTTGAAAATCGTTTTTGAGGTAAAGGAATGTTGTTAAAATGTATGTGCGCCATATGCCCCCAAATTTCTTTTTCAGGGGTGCAGCAGGGTGTTCTTGAGACACCCCTGCACCTTTGGAAAAATTCCTAATTTGCGATGAGCTAATTGCTAATCGCAAATTGCACCTTCATTCCTATGGGCCTCCTGGCCTATGGAAATGAATGAGTAATTTGCAATTAGCAATTTGCTCATTGCAAATTAGGAATGGTAAAGAATCGCTATTTATTCCTTAAAATTCGCTATTTAGGAAATGCAAAATAGTTTGATGATACATATGGCAGTTCATCTCTAACAAGATAAGAAGCATAGGGATAGATTTATGATGACTGGCACAATGAAGTGGACATAACTTACTTCATTGGTAGGCCTTTACATGTATTATCTCCTCTGTATTCTTCATCAAGCGTAACTTTGATCTGCAATCCTGAGTAGGCCTCACCTTAAACAAACCTCTGGATAGGCCACACCTTATCGTCATCCTGAATTAATCATTTAAAATGCTAGGGACAGATTTATGATAGGCGTATGCCTCTTTTGCGCCACTGTGCGTCACTTTTCTGATGCAGCGGCGGTGCAAAAGATTTGCTATGAGGCGACAAAATTACAAATTGATGCATTTAGGCAGATGTGTCATGGTGTAAAAAAAACGTGCCACATGAAACCGATGCAGCAGTGATGAAAAAGATGCACCATGTTGCAAGACAGGCCTCACTTGGGGCCATATGTATCAAGCTAATTAGCATTCGCAAAGGCCGAAATTCTGCGAATTTCGGCGTTTGCGAATGCTAATTAGACAAATGGTATGTATCAAACAAGTTTGATGCAAAATAAGGAATAGCAAAATTTGCTATTCCTTATTTTGCGATTGCACTGAAGGATTTGCAAATTTTGCGATTCCTTAAATGCAATGTATCAAACAAAAAATATGCAAAAAATGCCATTAAGGATTTGCAAATTACCACCAACTTCTAGTTGGTGGTAATTTGCGAATTCTTTTCAAAAAGCTTTTTTTCCAAAAAACAAAAGGTGCCATATGACGCCCATACATGCCCTTAGGGCATGTATGTGCGCCATATGCCCCCAAATTTCTTTTTCAGGGGTGCAGCAGGGTGTTCTTGAGACACCCCTGCACCCTTGGAAAAATTCCTAATTTGCGATGAGCTAATTGCTAATCGCAAATTGCACCTTCATTCCTATGGGCCTCCTGGCCCATGGAAATGAATGGGTAATTTGCAATTAGCAATTTGCTCATTGCAAATTAGGAATGGTAAAGAATCGCTATTTATTCCTTAAAGTTCGCTATTGGAAAGGGGCGACCATTCGGTCCCCCCGAACGTATGGTGGAGTACCACGATCCCCCCGGGAAGCCATCTTGGGCGGGAGGCGAGTCTCGGATGGTATGCCCGAAGCGGCGTAGCCGGGGCGCGCCTTTTCCCGCCCTGGAGTGGGTTGTCCTAGACACTGACGCACTCGGCCACGCCCTCGGTGGCGGGCGGGGGCGGGTTGACGCCCGCCCCGAAGACGGATAAAAGAAGCAACAAGCCAAGAAACATCCTCTTGTTCCTGTGCTCTGAAGCTGCACCTCCCCACTGCACGTGAGCTCGGGACGGAACGAAGAGCCAATTTTGAGCGTTGTAATCTTTCTTTTTGTCTTACAGATATCCCGTCTGGGAATGCCTAAGAAAGTCGAAAAGCGGGTCAGTACCGATCAGATGCTCCGCATGCTCATGAAGGAGGTAGCCGAGTTGAAGAAGCAGATGGCGGCTAAGAACGGGGAGGGAGGACCGAAACGGCCTTTGCCGGGAGTAGTCCCCGGTGGGAGAGGCAAGAGGTCCAGAAAGGGGGCGCTTGGGGGTGAAATCCCACTTGAGGAGCCAACCCCGGTGCCGAAGGGGGGGAATCCGATCCCCGTGGTGGTCACCCCCGTGACCAGAGAAGATATGCCTCCCGAGTTAGCGGCACAATTGGCAGCGTGGTTGGGAAAAGATAACGAGGGCACCACGGCTGACGACGCCCGGGCAGTAATGAGACAACTGCGGGAATCTAGGGAGGCTGCGAAGACACCAGCTTCTGTTACCCCGCCAGTTACGGCGGCGGAAAATGCAACGGGCCCAGTTTCGGCGGCAAATGCAGCTTCTGGTTCAGGTAAGCGGCCATTGCCGATCGCGGGGGAAGGGTCCGTACCTTCACGAAGGGAGAAGGTGGCTCAGCATGTTCCACTGGAAATTAAGGAAAAGATTTGGGCGAATAAGTATGTTAATATTTTTTCTTTGCTTACCGACCATTACGAGATGGAGCATGTTAAGAGCCAAAAGGAGCTCATGCATCCGAGTGTTTGGCGCGCAAAAATGGCCGCCTTTAAGGTTGACGAAAACATTGGTACTTGGGGCAGAGCGTGGGGCATTTTTACCTCCATCATGGGTGAGCGCAGGCCCGAGTTGCTGACCGAGTTGCCTATTTATCAATCGCGTATCATGGAGTACTCCGTAGCGTATGGGGGCAATCAGTGGTTCTGCTATGACAATATGTTTAGAAAAGCTAAGGAACATGACCCAGTTTTGACTTGGGATTGTTACGACTCCGTGTCATGGCAAAAAATGGAGAGTACTGGAATGTTAAAAGTACCATTGTCAGGGAGTAGCGGGGGTGAATCTTCCCGCCAATACTCTGGGACATCCTTTCGGACGGGTGCAGGTAGCGAGTACCACTCGAAGACGAGTGGCAACGCAGGTAAAAGGGGGATCTGTTGGAATTTTAACAGAGGTAAATGTACGAGGCCCCAGGGGTCATGCAAGTTCAGACATGAATGTGGGGGGTGTGGGCACCCATCCCATCCTGAGTCCATGTGCAGAGCCAAAACGGGTGATAACGGTGGTAAGGGAAGCGCCAAACAGGTCTGAAATAGTCCGAGGGGCGACTTTACCTACTCCGATTGATACCATGGCAATGATACCTTGGCTCAGTGAATACCCGGATCATGCTTCCGCTGGGGTGTTGCGGAACGGGTTTTCATATGGTTTCCGCATCCCAGTGGGGGATTTTCAGGGTGTAGCTAACTGTACGAATCAACTATCGGTCTTACAGCATTCGGCTGTGGTACAGGCAAAGATTGGGAAGGAGGTGACTCGAGGTCGTGTCGCCGGTCCATTTGACTTGCCACCGGTGGATAATTTTGTTTGTTCCCCACTAGGGGTGGTCCCCAAGAAGGACCCGGGTGAGTTTCGGCTGATACATAACTTGTCAGCCCCACGTGGTCTTTCCGTGAATGATGCGATAGACCCGGAGGTGTGTTCGGTGCGGTACGCATCTTTCGATGAGGCCGTCGCCATGTTGCATCGCCTGGGGCCCGGGGCGCTGATGGCAAAATCAGATATCGAGTCAGCGTTCCGGTTGCTCCCGGTACACCCAGACGATCAGCGTCTCCTCGGTTTTAGGTTTCAGGGTCGCTATTACATGGACAGATGTATGCCAATGGGATGTTCTATATCTTGTGCCTATTTTGAAATGTTCAGTTGTTTTTTGCAATGGGTCTTCACAAAGAAGACGGGTTTTCAACATGTTATGCATTATCTCGATGATTTTTTGTTCTTGGGGGCAGCCGGGGATCCAGAATGTGGACAGGCTTTAAAGGAATTTTGTGTCTTGATGAACCAATTTGGTGTGCCATTGGCGCCCGGTAAGACCGTGGGTCCCTCGACTTCCCTCGAGTTTCTGGGGATCGAGCTCGACTCGGTAGAGGGTTGTTTTCGACTACCAAGAGAAAAGGTTTTGAAATTCAGGGCATCCCTTGAAACATGTATCAGTGAGATTAAAGTAAAACTGCATCAATTACAACAAGTGGTGGGCCAGTTGAATTTTGCCCTGAGAGTAATGCCGATGGCCCGCCCCTTTTCCCGCTCGATTGCACAAGCCATGGTCGGCCTGAAGGAGGGTCATCACCGCACAAGACTCTCGGCAGAGGTTCGCCAGGACATGCGCATTTGGTTGGCATTTCTTGCGGATTTCAATGGTCGAATAGTCTGGATGAAACCGGCGGTGTCCTCTGAGGAGCTGGGGCTGTGGACAGATTCGGCGGGGAGTATAGGTTTTGGCGCCATATTCGGCACACAATGGACGGCTCAAAAATGGCCGTCATGGTGGCATGAGTGCGGATTGACGAGGAACATTGCTTTTCTCGAACTTTTCCCTATTTTGGTGGCCCTGAAAACCTGGCCTGAGGGGTTCCGGGATCAGTCTGTGGTGTTTTGGTCTGACAACATGACCGTGGTAGAGTGTATCAATAATCAGGCAGCACGTTGCAAATGGATGCTGAGACTGCTTAAAGAAATTGTGTTATTGTGCATGCAGTTGAATGTGCTCTTTAGGGCAAGACATGTCCCGGGGGTATTGAACCAAGCGGCTGATGCGCTTTCTCGTTTCCGTATGCAGGCCTTCTGGGGTTTTCTGCCCGCAGCGGACCCGGTGGCAGCACCCTTTCCCGAAGCTCTCTGGTCTCTCGGTGCCCCGAACTACAAAACCTCGTGGGAGAGAGTTTAGCGCCCAGGACAAGGAAGGCATACGAAGGGGCGTTCCGTTCTTACTGGTCCTTTTTGGGTTCTGCTAGGGGGGAGCTTTGGGGCCAGGAGGAGCTTGTCGTTAAATTTTTGCTGTCTTTACATCAGGCAGGCAAATCGGTAGCTACGGCCCAGAGGCATCGGGCCGCCATTTCCTTTATGGCAAGGGCTCATGGGATCCAGGACCCGACAGCGTCTTTCGTAGTCCAGAAAGCGCTACGGGGGTGGCAACGCCTGGAGGGTCGCAAAACAGATGAGAGGCGCCCGATAGGTCTGGATAGGTTGGCCCTGTTATTTTCCGTACTCCCGGCAACGTGTTCATCACAGTATGAGACAGTGTTATTCCGAGCCGCTTTTGCGCTAGCATTCCATGGGGCTATGCGGGTAAGCGAACTAGTGGCGAGGAACAAGTGGGATACGATGGGGGGATTGTGCCAAGAGCACGTTCAGGTCAAGGGGGAGACAATGACTGTCTCGTTTGTCAGGTCCAAAACCGATCAGGGTGCGTTTGGGGACTGCATAATCATACAGAGGATTCCCGGGTCCCCCATGTGCCCTGTGGTTTGCGTAGAGGAATATTTAGCGCAGAGAGTGGCATCATGGGGGGGGACCTTTTTGAGACACGCTGACACCACCCCACTGACAAGGTTTCAGTTCCAGCGGGTGCTTGCGATGTCGATTTCGGCCGCGGGCTTGAACCCCGGCGAGTTTGGGACCCATTCTTTTCGGATAGGGGCTGCTACAGAGGCTACAGCCAGGGGTCTGAGTGTAGAAGAAGTAAAACGTGTAGGGCGTTGGTCCTCGAACTGTTATAAAAGGTATGTGCGCTTGCACATGTTATGAAGCTGTAATGATGTACTCACGCTTCTTGTTCTGTTTGGTTTTCAGTTGCGCAAGCCTACGAGGCGGGGCGGACTGTGCAGTCGACCCGACACATGGGGACCAGCGGTCAGACATCACCGGCTGGGAAAAAGAAGGTGTGGGTCGTGGGCCACTCATACGTGAGGCGTGCCGCGGACGTATTCAAAGCAGGTGACATGATTCACGTGGCTGGGGAATACGGGTACAGTGTGTCCTTCTACGGAAAGGGCGGGCTCTGTATTGACCAGTTTCAATCCTTTTTCGAGGGTCTGTTAGGGCGGACAAGGTCACCGCCGTCTATAATCATAGTCCATCTTGGGGGCAACGATTTGGTGGCCACTGGTAGACGACTTCTTCTTGAGGCAATGCTTTCCACAGTAAGTTGGTTGGCAAGGAGAGTTCCAGGGTGCACAATTGCATGGTCCCACATGATCCCACGAAAAGTGTGGCGGGGGGGCTATTTCTGTTTCTGCTCTGAATCATTCAGTAAGGAAAATAAATAACAAAGTGAGTAGATTGTTTCGTTCAAGTTCTCTGCATTCTGTCTCGCATGGTTGTATCAGAGGGGACAGTATGTATTTGGGGGACGGGGTTCATTTGTCCCGGGTGGGGAATGAGTTACTCATAGGAGACCTCATAGCCTGGTTAAAGAGTTTATAACATGACCTTTAGGCAGGAGTTGTTGTGGGGAGTCCGGATAGCCGGTCAACTATCCGGCCTGTGGCGGTAAGGTCATGATCGGTGAGCAGTAATTGGAAGATCCCTATGGGGGGGCGACACCCATTACGGATGGGAGCGCTCGGGGGAGGTGGCCATTGGCCCCTCAACGGGGAGGCGGTCCCGTCTAAGGATAGGCCGCCGGAAGGAAAGGAAAGGTGGTCAAGGCCCCTTCCTGGATAGGAGGGGCTACGGGCCCTCCTGGGGAATTTCCCGGGGCCAGGACATCTGCGACGGCAGATGGGTAAGTTGTGTGGGGTTCGGGAGGGGGTTTACGCTACCTCTTAGACACCTCACACGAGTCCTCGGACGACCGTTAAATGGCGTCGAGTTCATTGGGGCCCCCGTCAAGTCCAAGGGAAATTGGTAGATGCACTTGAGGTACGCCTCTGTGCGGTTGGTCCTCTCACAAGTGAGGGTTGAATTTATGGTTTAGGGATCTGACACCGGTTACGACCTTGCCGTTGGCCCGTAACGTTAGGATGTACAATTTCAAATCAAATGTTTTGTAGGATGTTGGATCGGCTAGGAGAATCTTTGTATTAGAGATATGTTAAGGTTAGCCAAACATCGTAATGTGAAAATGAAATTGTACATAATATGAAACTGTTATTTTTAATGTTTTGATTTTGTTTCATATTTTAATAAATACGGCCGGGAGGGTCACTCCCTCCCGCCTTCCAAAAGTCCAGAACCGTTTCGGTTTCCCATCCTTGGGGATTGTGTCGAGAGGGGGTGGCGGGTATCTCAGCCATATGGAAAGGGGCGACCATTCGGTCCCCCCGAACGTATGGTGGAGTACCACGATCCCCCCGGGAAGCCATCTTGGGCGGGAGGCGAGTCTCGGCTGGTATGCCCGAAGCGGTGTAGCCGGGGCGCGCCTTTTCCCGCCCTGGAGTGGGTTGTCCTAGACACTGACGCACTCGGCCACGCCCTCGGTGGCGGGCGGGGGCGGGTTGACGCCCGCCCCGAAGACGGATAAAAGAAGCAACAAGCCAAGAAACATCCTCTTGTTCCTGTGCTCTGAAGCTGCACCTCCCCACTGCACGTGAGCTCGGGACGGAACGAAGAGCCAATTTTGACCCACCCACCAGCCCCTGAGGACAGCTAGTTGTTTTGAAATAAAGTTTTGATGTGGTAACCATATTTTCTTACAGGTTGTGAGGATTGTCGTGATAATTTTTTGAGTATGCATTAAAGATGGTCACTTTCAGTATGTTGTGCAAATAGAGGATTTTGCAGTGGTGTTGATCAGTAATCATGCTTTTAATAGGCTATAATTCTTTCGTGATTTAGTAATTTAGGTAGATTTGTCATATTTATTGTCAGGCGGTAAGGTCATGATCGGTGAGCAGTAATTGGAAGATCCCTATGGGGGGGCGTCACCCATTACGGATGGGAGCGCTCGGGGGAGGTGGCCATTGGCCCCTCAACGGGGAGGCGGTCCCGTCTAAGGATAGGCCGCCGGAAGGAAAGGAAAGGTGGTCAAGGCCCCTTCCTGGATAGGAGGGGCTACGGGCCCTCCTGGGGAATTTCCCGGGGCCAGGACATCTGCGACGGCAGATGGGTAAGTTGTGTGGGGTTCGGGAGGGGGTTTACGCTACCTCTTAGACACCTCACACGAGTCCTCGGACGACCGTTAAATGGCGTCGAGTTCATTGGGGCCCCCGTCAAGTCCAAGGGAAATTGGTAGATGCACTTGAGGTACGCCTCTGTGCAGTTGGTCCTCTCACAAGTGAGGGTTGAATTTATGGTTTAGGGATCTGACACCGGTTACGACCTTGCCGTTGGCCCGTAACGTTAGGATGTACAATTTCAAATCAAATGTTTTGTAGGATGTTGGATCGGCTAGGAGAATCTTTGTATTAGAGATATGTTAAGGTTAGCCAAACATCGTAATGTGGAAATGAAATTGTACATAATATGAAACTGTTATTTTTAATGTTTTGATTTTGTTTCATATTTTAATAAATACGGCCGGGAGGGTCACTCCCTCCCGCCTTCCAAAAGTCCAGAACCGTTTCGGTTTCCCATCCTTGGGGATTGTGTCGAGAGGGGGTGGCGGGTATCTCAGCCATATTAGGAAATGCAAAATAGTTTGATGATACATATGGCGGTTCATCTCTAACAAGATAAGAAGCTTAGGGATAGATTTATGATGACTGGCGCAATGAAGTGGACATTACTTACTTCATTGGTAGGCCTTTACATGTATTATCTCCTCTGTATTGTTCATCAAGTGTAACTTTGATCTGCAATCCTGAGTAGGCCTCACCTTAAACAAACCTCTGGATAGGCCACACCTTATCGTCATCCTGAATTAATAATTTAAAATGCTAGGGACAGATTTATGATAGGTGTATGCCTCTTTTGCGCCACTGTGCGTCACTTTTCTGATGCAGCGGCGGTGCAAAAGATTTGCTATGAGGCGACAAAATTACAAATTGATGCATTTAGGCAGATGTGTCATGGTGTAAAAAAACCGTGCCACATGAAACCGATGCAGCAGTGATGCAAAAGATGCACCATGTTGCAAGACAGGCCTCACTTGGGGCCATATGTATCAAGCTAATTAGCATTCGCAAAGGCCGAAATTCTGCGAATTTTGGCCTTTGCGAATGCTAATTAGACAAATGGTATGTATCAAACAAGTTTGATGCAAAATAAGGAATAGCAAAATTTGCTATTCCTTATTTTGCGATTGCACTTAAGGATTTGCAAATTTTGCGATTCCTTAAATGCAATGTATCAAACAAAAAATATGCAAAAAATGCCATTAAGGATTTGCAAATTACCACCAACTTCTAGTTGGTGGTAATTTGCGAATTCTTTTCAAAAAGCTTTTTTTCCAAAAAACAAAAGGTGCCATATGATGCCCATACATGCCCTTAGGGCATGTATGTGCGCCATATGCCCCCAAATTTCTTTTTCAGGGGTGCAGCAGGGTGTTCTTGAGACACCCCTGCACCTTTGGAAAAATTCCTAATTTGCGATGAGCTAATTGCTAATCGCAAATTGCACCTTCATTCCTATGGGCCTCCTGGCCCATGGAAATGAATGGGTAATTTGCAATTAGCAATTTGCTCATCGCAAATTAGGAATGGTAAAGAATCGCTATTTATTCCTTAAAATTCGCTATTTAGGAAATGCAAAATATTTTGATGATACATATGGCAGTTTATCTCTAACAAGGTAAGAAGCTTAGGGATAGATTTATGATGACTGCCGCATCACCAGGGATGTGCCACTCATCCTGCGCCGTTGTTCCGCCACCCATGGTGTGCTGCACTTACAATGCGGCGCAGCATGGGGCAAAAATGGCACAGATGCGTGACGCATCTGTGCCGTAAAGGTGGCGCATTGCTGGAGTTGTATCGCAAGTGCGATGCAGCTCCAGCAAGGCTCAGGGGTGCCCCATCTCCACAATGTTGCGTCAAGACCTATGCCTGCTTCAAGCAGGCGCAGGGTTTTGACGCAGCTTTCTCCTATCTGATTGTAAATGCGGCACACCATGGGTGGCAGAGCAGCGGTGCACGTTAACTGGTGCATGCCTGGGGATGTGCCAGTTAACATAAATCTGCCCCTTTACATTTAAGTATGTGCAGGGGACACAGAGTCGGTGAGGCTTATCCAAGGTTAAGAAGAGATGAGTCCTGTTCAGTGAAACATTAGACATAGGCTTCACCTTCTCAGCATCGCTGGACATGGCTAAATAATAGCTGCAAAATGTTACTCTTGTTAAACAATTTTACTATTATAATCTCTGAGATTTGTCTCTTACTCTGCAACATCTCATTGTTGTTATCTTTCTTTAAAGATAAAGACAACATCAACATGAGCGACAATCAGCAATCAGTTGATTTCGACCTCATCATTGAACTCGTAATTGAAACATCAGTGGATGTTGATCCCTTGGATGATTTAAATCCTGAGGATGAAGAAGAACGTGATGAGGATGCAGATTTGTCAGAATTATATGACATAGGATGGGAAGCTGACGTGCTTGAGCCTATGGAACTATAAACATTTATTTTAAAAATGTATAATAAATAAAAAGTAAAAATGTAAACCGTTTAATTTAAAAATAAAGACACCTTCAAAAACAGGTTATGTGTAGTGTCTTCAATAAAATATTAAAATATGCTCATAAAATTAGATCAGATTCACATATAAAATAGCACAGGTAAATTGAATATAAATTCCATTTCTTTTCTGCTATTTCTGTATTCTAAATTTGCCAAGCACTAAAAAATCTTCTATGTAAAAATGTCAAGTAGTGTTTTAAGTTTTTGATTACTGTTATTGATTTACTGTTGGGTAATAGTGGTTAATAACATTTTTTAATATATTTTACCACAGATTCAACTGCAGATCATTTGAAGATTTCACAATGCCAACCAAAGAAAGACTGAGAAAGGCTGCAAAACGTCAAAGACAGCAGGTCAATGAAAAAAAGCAGCAGTCCTCTAACAAAAAGATTTGTCAAGTCACCAAGAAAGCACCGGGTAAGAGTACAAAAACATTCATAAGAAATATCTGTAGTAAAAAAAATATTACTACAGAAAATGTTTCAGTCCAGAAAAAGAGAAGCAATTCAAACGGAAAGGAAAGGCCAATGAAAAATGTTACTGCTAGAGCAAGAGATAACTCTGTGCATGATAGTAGAAGGAAACAACAGTTTAGGGACATTCGTAAACGAATGTTCCGCAACAGGATAATTGGCAATTTGTTAAAAAATATTAAGAAAGGTCAACAGAAAGTGGTTTTTTATAAGAGAAAAAAAAAAGTTGAGAAAGTTATTGATCAGGCATTTGAAATTAAACGTAAGTTATTTATTTTGATAATCAATAGAGTTAGGAAGCTAAACAAGGCAATTTATGATTTCAAAAGAAATAGTAGATGGAAGAGAATAGTTAATCGTAGTAATTTTTGTGAAGTTTTTTCTGGAGAATGGATGCATAGTTCAAGCTGTGAGGCATTTTTTAATGAGGAGAGTTATTTCCAGGATAATGATTTGGTGCATGCAGTTGACACCAGTGGTCGAGCTTATGAAGTGAAAGATGGTTGTCCAGTTGAAAAAGAAAAACTTGTGACAACAGAGGCAGAAGAGGTGTTAGGTAATGAGGTTTTAGGAAGACATCCTAAGGGTCCTGTGTACACCTGGAAGTGTAGTAGTATTTGCAGTGTGCGACAGGATTCCATCAATTTGGTTTGTGATTTTGTACGGTCATTTAATAAGAAAAGTTTGACGCAGAAAATGAAGTTGTTGCAAGAATTAGATCCTTGCAGAGTGAGAGAAGTGACAGGTTTGCATGGTCATTCACTGGCTTGTCTTTCCAGGAGAGTATGCCAGAGTGTTTTTCATCATTTCAGGATGCTAGCAGGGCATCATAATAAAGTGAGGAAATTAGTTAGAATGTTGTATTATGCTAAGAGTCCAGCAATTATGCTTAAACAATTATGCGCTGCTCTTTTGCATGGTTCTGAAATAGATGTGAAGAATATATGTGAAGAAATTGAGTTTTGTTACTTTGGAAGTAAAGAGGAGAATGTTGAAATTGACCAAGAAGAAGCGGGTAATGTGGAAGATAGTGTACAGGTTTCCAGTACAGATAATTTCCAGAGGGAAATTGCGACGTTTCAGGTCAAATCAAGTGAGAGGCCAAATTTCACTTGTCTGTGTTGTCGACGCACTTATTATAAGAATCAGACTAAGTTAGTGGATTTATATGCAAAAAGTGAAAGGGAAAATAATAGTGAATGGAAGGATTTCACAACATACTTGATGGTAGAAAATTGTTTTGATTTGGGATTGGATCAACGTGTGTGTACTTATTGTTGTAACAAATTAAATCAAAAACAGATGCCTGCTAGAGCAGTTCATAATAATCTGGAATTGGTTGAGATTCCTTCTGAATTGAAGGATTTAAATACTTATGAATCTATTTTGATTCAAAGTATCCATCCCTTTCAGGCTATTGTAAGAATGGAGCCAAAGACAGGGAAATTGCCTCCATCAGATTTACAGAGAGGATTAAAGGGAAGAGTTGTTTATTTGCCTCTAGATTTGAAGAAAAACATTAACACAATTGGAGTAGAAAAAGTGGAAGAGGAACCTCTGGTTATCTTAATTAATGGGGTTCCGACAAAGAATAAGAAAATATGGCAAGATTTAGTGGATGTTAGGAAAGTTAAAAAGGCAACATTGTATTTGAAAAAAAATAATAAATACTATAAGAATGTATATGTTGCAGAAGAGGAAGTAAGTGAGGAAGAGGATAGCGATTTGTGTGCTGGTCAAATTGAGAAAGTAGAACCCTCTACTAGTGAAGAAATATATGAACCTTATAGTGTTCATCCTTTGCATTCCAAGGAAGTCATGGGGAATGCTATTGAGTTGTTTCAAATGAAACAAGCCAAAGGGAGTCCCATTAGTGTTTGGGAGGAAAGTTTGGAAGCTCGGTGTTTCCCACAGCTTTTTCCAACAGGTCAGGGAGGAAGATATGATGAGCGACCTCATCAAATTCCTGCTTCTGAATACCGGACTTTGCGATTGTATGCAGGAGATGCTAGGTTTCGACAATGCATTCCCTATTTGGTTCATCTCCTGTTTGAAAGCGATCTGTCTGGACTGTCATATGCAGTGAACCACATCTTGAAAAGTGGTATACACATGCAAAACATCTCGGCAAGTGACTTTATGGATAAAGTCAATGTCCAAGACAGTATTTTGGATTCTCACCTGATTAATCTCATGGCGTGTCAGCGTGGTACTAATGAGTACTGGTACCGTCGTCATGGTGATTTAAAATGTATGCTGAGGAACTTAGGAACTCCCACATGGTTCCTCACTCTGAGCTGTGCCGAGTATGGCTGGGAAGACTTACTTGAATTTCTACGAGAGGCAAATGCTAACATAGAAAACATCGAATTCAAGACACCCGGAGAACTGTGCTCTTTGGATCCAGTCAATGTATGTAGGTACTTCAATCATAGATTTGAAGCTATGATGTCTTTCATCATGAATAAGAAGAATCCACCTCTTGGAGAGGTGTTGGATTTCTTCTGGAGAAAGGAGTACCAAGCAAGAGGTGCTCCTCATATACATATGTTGCTGTGGATCAAGGATGCACCTAAATTTGGAACGGATCCAGAAGACTCAGTGATGAGTTTCATACAACAGTATTCTACGTGTGCTGTTCCAAACGCAAAGGAGAAGAAAAGCCTAAGAGAAAAAGTTCTACGTTTCCAAAGCCATCGATGTGGAAAGTACTGTCGTCGTAAATTCCGAAACAAGGACAAGTTCTACACCAAATGTCGTTTCGGCTTTCCACGACCGGTGATTTCTAAAGGAAGAGTGAACAGTTTGATGTCTTCGCTGCGACATAATGTGATGAAGAAATCACCTAAAAACACATACAATTTGAAGAGGAACGAAGAGTCTAAGTACATCAACGACTACAACCCGGTGATTGTGTCCATGTGGAATGCTAACATGGATATACAGTTTGTGGCTGATAACTGTATGGCTGTGGCTCGGTATGTGACATCTTACATCACCAAAAAAGAGAAGACAGAATTGAAGGATATGTGGGAAGACATTTCCCATGAAAAGAGCCTCAGCAAGAAGTTGTACAGTTTCAGTCTGAAGATGTTGTCGCATCGAGAAATCGGAGCTTACGAATGTTCTGACCGGTTGTCTTCAGCAAGTCTCTATGCCAAGTCCAGGAGTATCGTTTGGGCGAGTCTTGGTCTTGCTGCAACGCGTAATCGAGTTCTCAAACCTGTGCGGGAAATTGAGTATTTGGCGGAAAAGGAGCCAAACAGTATCGACATTTTGAAGACAAACATCTTGGATACATATTATCCAAATCGAAGCAGTCACCTCGAGAATGTTTGTCTGTATGAGGTTCTTCAAAATTAGATATTCAAGAGGAACATCAAAGAAGATACTGAGAAAGGAGTGTATGCTGTAATAGGAAGTGAGGGATGTCTGGTCAAGCAAAGAAAATGCCACTTGGTAAACCATCGAAAATTGAGTGGCGAATCTCCTGAAAAAAATGAGTTTTTCTATTTAGCACTTTTGCAACTTTTCAAGCCTTGGCGTGCAGAAGAGGAACTGCTTGGAGATTTCCTCTGTTACGAAGACTCTTTCAATGCTGCCAAGGAGACCATAGAATGTCTTGGTTTTCCCAAATATGTAGAAATGTTGAATGCGGAAATTGAGCAGGAAGCAACGATTGCAGCCGAGATTGCCAGAGACAGTTCTCAGGACAGTCAGAGTTCTGCTTCATTGAGTCAGGATCCACTAGGAGGACCTGTTATCGAAAATGAAGCTGCCACTGCTATGAATGAAGCGGAAAGAGCCATGGCACATGCTCAGGAGGATGCGGTTAACTTAGAAGAGTTGGAAAGACAACTCAACGTTGAGCAGAGGAAAATATATGACAAAGTTACCATGCAAATTGATCATGGATTAAGTCATGACAAGAAAGAGTGCTCATGTACGTCGTTGAAGCCTGTCCGACTGTACGTGAGTGGAGAAGCGGGAACTGGAAAAAGTTTCCTTATTAAAGCAATTTCATGTTATTTGCAGGAAAGGACAGAGTCATCGCTGTCTTGTGTTGTCACCGCTCCAACTGGACTGGCAGCACATAACATTAAAGGGATTACTTTACATCGTTTACTGATGCTGCCAGTGGAGCATGACAACAAATTACAATATCACAAGCTATCTGGAGATGCTTGTTGTGAAGTTTCAAGAATCTTGAGGAAAATGAAACTTCTTATCATTGACGAAGTAAGCATGGTTTCCAATGTCATGCTTGCCTTTGTGCATTTGAGAATGCAAGAAGTTCTCAAAACAGAGTATGATGTGTTGTTTGGTGGCAAACACATCATTGTTTTCGGAGATCTTCTGCAGCTGACACCAGTGAAAGGGCAACCTGTGTTCAACATGCTCACGCATGAAGATACCAGGAAGTGCCTAGGCAGCATTGGCAACGTCAATATATGGTTAAACTTCAATTATGCTGAACTGCATGAAAATATGCGTCAGGCGAAGGATGAAGTTTACAAGACTATTCTACAAGATGTTAGAATTGGAAAAGTGACCGAGCATGGGAAAGAAGCTTTACATGCACGATTACTGTCAAATTTATATCCAGAACAAGATGTTGTGCCTGAGAATATTTTTCAGAAAATTACTGAGAAGAAATCTGGAATATGTTTGATGCCAACTCTTGCAGAATGTGCCAAATTCAACAACAAAATGTTGCATTTAGAAAAGCAAGAGATTGTGAAACTGGAAGCTATTGACAGAGTAGAACATATGGGATCAACAATTATTTTGTCTGAGAATCTGAAAACAAAATTGGATTCATTAGAGAAGAGTATATCTAAAACTGCAGGTTTTGAAAAGACTCTGAATGTGTGCTTGAACTGCCGTATAATTTTAAGAAGGAATTTACATGTTGAAAGAGGTCTGGTAAATGGATCAATGGGTAATGTTGTTGATTTTGTGAAATACAGAAATAGAGATGGAATTGAATTTTTAAAAATTAAATTTGATGGCATTGAGGAAGTACAGCTAATTGGTCGTTGTTCTGCTAGATTTTTGCTTGTAAAAGACTTATATGTTCGCCGTAAGCAGTTTCCTGTTTGCTTGGCATATGCGGTGACAATCCATAAATCGCAAGGTTTAAGTGTAGACAGTGCATTGGTGAATATTGGCAGTTCTGTGTTCAAGGAGGGTATGGCATATGTGGCATTGTCACGAGTTAGAACTTTATCGGGATTGTACTTGATTGAGTGTGATGTCACAAACATTTGTGCGGATCTAGATTGTGTTAAGGAATACAATAGGTTAAGAAGAGAGTATGCGCCACATTTGCCTCAATATCCTTTGTTTGAGAAACGTGTGGTAGGCCGGAAACGAAGAAATGTGACCAATACTGGGGAGGTTGTAGCAAAAAGACGAAAAGTCGATGAACCTGAAATTATAAGCAGAAACAAAAAGGATTCTGTTGAAGATGTTGTTGGTTTTCAATTTGAAAACAGTTCTGGTGTCAACTGCTATGCTAATGTAGTCGTTAATGTTTTGTTTTCTCTAGAAAATGTAAAAGAAGAGATTGTGGTCAATTCTGATCAAAGATTTTGCAGTTTGTTAAATTCTGTCTTAGAAAAATGTAGCACTGATAGAACAAACATAGAAAGTGTGTCTGAAATTCGAAATCTGTTAGACAGATGTTCAGGCCAAACACAATTCTCTCAAAATATTCAGCAAGATTGTCAGGAGTTTTTAATGTATATGCTTGATGTATTGAATGCTGAAGGTGTAGATGTAGATCAGCTGTTTGGGCTTTCTTATCAATGGCAGCATGACTGTGAGAACTGTAGGGTATCAAGTACTACTAGTGTAGACTCAGAAAGATTTATATATTTAACTTTGCCAGACAGTAAATCAGTCTCCTTTAATAAGCTAGTAAAAGCAGCTGATCACAACATGGAGTGTAGCCAATGTAAATCTGAAATGATGTCCACATTATTTATACGAACATATGGCCAGTATGTCATTTTAATGTTCCAACGATGTAGGCCTGATGGAACAAAATAGACAACTTTAATTAAAAATGTTGTGGCTTCACAGTTGTCAATATCAGGAAGGACTTTTGTAACTGCAGCAATTATATATCATGACGGTCCTTCAATAACATCAGGACATTACACAGCTTATTTAAAGTCTAGAAATGGCTGGTCATTCTGCAATGATTCTGTTTTAATTTTCAAAAAAAAATTGCCGTATGACCTTAAAAACTCTTACCTGGTGTTTTTAAAACCAAAATTTTAGGGAAAGAATCTCGGGATGTGCTCTGAGGAATTTCAAGAAGTTCTAATGGCTCCTACACGATTTGGCCTTGAGGATAAGTGTAGTTCAGAGACATAACTTCTAACCATAAGACTGGACGTCATGGAGAAATAAGTGCACTTTGAATGAGTTCAGAAAAACTGTTTCTTTTTATAAGCTAATTGAAGCAGCCAATCAAAACATAGAGTAGAGGGAATGTAAGTCTGCAATGCTGTCTACTGTTTTACATTGCTTTGTGATTAAAAGTGATGTAGAGAATTAAATAATTGTAGTAGTCATAGAGGTAGTGTAAGTCTGCTTCATAGTAAGCAGTATCAGTGTCATAGGAAATGTAGAACATGACTGAGCAAGAAGGGGAAGATATTACTAGTCCAGGATTGTGAAAATGATCTTCAACATTCTAATTGTGAAAGTTGCGGAAAAACAACATGACGGGATTGGCTTCCAAGAATTCCAAGAGTTATAAATGGCTCTGACACGATTTGGCCTTGTGGAAACGTGTGGTAGAGAGCGAGAAGTCATTTATTGTATGTAACATGTTTTTCAAAACGATGGAGGTTTTCTTTCAGAAAGTGGCGGGCTGAAAGTAATAACAGCACAACAGAGTGTAAGCTGTTCATAGGACATCCTTCGACGTCATGGAAAGTAAGTTAACTTTAAGGAGTTCTGAATTCTGATTTGTTATGTTGTATGGGTTTTTTAAACACAATCATTTTGATTGTGTTTTTTTTTCCCCGCTGTTATATGATGAATACCTTCAAGTCACTGTTTTTAGTGAAATTTGATACATTCTGAGAACAGCAAAAATAAACCATTTAACATGTATAATTAATTCTGTACTGTTTGCATTTATGATGTACATGTAGAACTGTGTAGGAGGCATGGAGAAGGTGAGGCTTCTGTAAGTGTCAAAGTTGTTGCATACAGTGCTCATATTCTACGTAGTCTTTCATATGATAGACTACATTTCCACAATGAGATACCTAAGCAAAGGAAACACAGGTGATATGATTGTGGAATGAGCAAAATAAATTGCACGTTTTTCAATTATATTACCTGTGTTTCCTAACATTACACATCACATTGTGTAGGTGAGGTTTAGGCCTGTTCCTGGAGACAGAGGAGGTCTGACATTTGTTCAAGAGTGCAGTGGACATGACTCACTTCGTTGGTAGGCCTCCACATGTATTATCTCCTCTGTATTCGTCAACAAACCTAAATTCCATCTGCAACCCTGAGTAGGACTTACCTGAAACAAATCTGTGCATAGGTTACACCTTATTGGCATCTTGAAACAATCATTTAAAATGTTAGGGTCAGATTTATGGTGGCCGTGCGCCTCTTTTGCTGCATTGTGGGTCACTTTTGTGTAAAAGATGCACCATGTTGCAAGATAGGTTTCAGTTCATCTCCAGCAAGATACCATCAGTTTAAAATGTATATAATTAGCACTGTGTAGGGGGCATGCAGAAGCTGAAGCTTTTGTAAGTGTCAAAGTTGTTGCATGCAGTGGTGCACTTCTGGGTACTGTTTAATATGCTGCACTACATCTGCACTATGAGATACCTTAGCCTAGGCAACACAGGTGATGTGATTGTGAAATGAGGAAAAGAAACTCCACATTTTTCAATTACATCACCTGTGTTTCCTAAGTTTACGAATGACATTGTGCAGATGAAGTTCAGGTCTGTCCACGGACACAGAAGAGGTCTGGCCTTTGTTCAAGAGTGAAGTGGACATGACTTACTTCATTGGTAGGCCTTCACATGTATTATGTCCTCTGTTCTCTTCAACAACTCGAAATTTCATTTGGAACCCTGGGTAGGCCTCACCTCAAACAAACCTCTGGATAGGACACATCTTATTGGCATCCTGAAACAAACATTTAAAATGTTAGTGTCTTGCGACACTTTTGTGAAACAACAGCAGTGCAAAAGATGCACCAATTTTTAAGATAGGCCTCACTTCATCTGCATCAAGATACTGTTAGTTTAAAATGTATATCTTTAGGACTGTGTACGGGGCCTGGAGAAGCAGAAGCTTCTGTAAGTGTCAAAGTTGTTGAAAAACCGTTTGTCCTTCAATCGTTTCCCTTGGCTTTTCTAATTTTTAAATACATGTTTTAATATTTTTCAAATGTTTGTTCTCTCTTTCACAGATTGAAAGTATAAAAACAAAAAGTGAGTAAGTTAATGACAATTATAAGGTAAATGTTTTGTACTCTTTTCGTTACATTTCTATCACATTCACCTACTAGTAGTTTGACAGCTTCATTTCTTTAACCCTCAGTTTCCTGCCTTTGCTACTTCCCTCATTCCTTTCTCTATTACCTACTTACTCTACTCCTTCCACTCCTTTTCTCAGTCCCTCTCTTCTCATAGTTCCTCACTCTTGTTCACTCACTCCGTCTCTATTACTCTTAGTGTCTTTGACTGATCACTCTTTCACTACTTGTTCATTATGCTTCTTTTGTGTAGTTGAAGCACACTAAGGGGCATATTATCAACACAGCCAATAAAATTATTGCTGTTTTTATTGGCAGAAAAGTGTTGCAAAAGTTGTTTTAGCAGCAGTTTTCCGCTGCAAAAGCGGCTTTAGCGACACATTTCTGCCGATAAAAGCTGCGAAACTTTTATTGCCTATGTTGATGATATGGCTCTATGTTATTTACATTTCTTTGCTGTTTCAATTAATCTTTTTCTGTTATTTTTTCTTTTTTGTTTTCTGTTTTTTCTCTCTGTTATTCCACATGTTTTACTCTGATTTTGAACATTCACTCACATTGTCCAAGAAACTCTTCTTTGTTATTGTTCTACTCTCTTTTTTTTCTTTCACTTCCTTATCTATTTTGTTTTTCACAATTATACCCTCTTAAATCTTTTCTTCGGTAAATAGATCTATTAAACAGTATCTCTGGTTTACTCCCTATAGCTGTCTTTCTTTTAACATTACTCTCTGTTTACTTCCCTTATACTTACTCTTCTTTTTTTAAAAAAAAAAAAAAATTTTTGGTTCGCTCCCGGTTCGCGAACCGGGAAGCGAACTGGGAAGCGAACTAAAAGAAATAGAGCTTGCCAGAGTGCTAAACATTCTAGCAATTTTTTTTGAAAGGGGAGGTAGTTCTGAAAAGAACTTTTTTTTAAATGTTTTTGTTGTTTTATATTTTTATTTTTTTTGAATTTTTTTTGTTTTTTTGTATTTTTTGAACAGTTTTATGTTTTTTTTTGTTTTTGATGGAGGGGAAACAACAAAAAACAGGCATTGAAAAGGGCTCAACAGGAGCAAAAAAAAAATTACTGTCTGGGGCGGTTAGGGCAATTGTGATTTACATAAGCTACGTTGATTAACGTAATGCTCATGTTACCACATGATAGCAATGCACCGCAGTACATACAAGTAAATTTCATATGTGCAAAATTCTCCTGGATGTTTGGCACGGTTTCCCGTGCCTCTGCTCCTGTCATCGATATTAGTGATGTTGACCTGGCCACAGGAGTTGTTGTTGGGTTATCTTCCATGTCACGTATCTCCGCCCGGCTGTAGTTCAATAGATGCCACCTGCTCATGTGACGATGCATTGTATAGTTTCCGTAGCTATATTTTTTATCAGTGCCTCTGGATAACCGGTCTTTACAAATCAGGCAGGTGACATACCTAGCATTTACTTTTTTTTGCCCTCGAGGGAGTGAAAAAAACTGCCAAATAAAGCTGGCTTTCCGATGGGGAACCCGGGGCACCTCCTGTAAGAACTGTGGTCCTTCGGTCTCCTCTTCCTCTAGTTCATCCTCTTCCTCCTCTGTCTGGCTGATAAACTGGGGAGGTGGTCCTCTCTTCCCATGAGAAGGTGGAGGTGGTGGTCGGGGTGCACCAGCTGAAGCAACTACTGAAGCCATTGCTCAACTATGAAAAAAGGTCTTCCTCTCACAAAGATGAAAGTCAGAGTGAGGAAAGAAGGAGGGGTTTTCATCATTTGGGAAAAACAATAGTTCTAAAGCAATGAAAAGTGTTATTTTTAGGTCACCTGACCTAGCCTTACATCATTATGAAACCAAAAGTGAAATGAACCAATGAAAAGTTTTATTAACAAATCACATGACCTCTCACGCTTATGTTACGCGCTGCGGAACGCGCCCCGGATCGCTTCCGGGTCGCTGCGCTTCGTGCCTCGGTTCGCGCTCCGGAGCACTTCCGGGTGCGCTAACGCGGCGCGTCATAAGATGCATTACGCGGCAACGTGATACGTCGCGCTTTCGCGACGCGCCGCGGATCGCTTCCAGGGAGCTGCGCTTCGCGTCTCAGTTCGCGTACCGGAGCACTTCCGGGTGCGCTAACGCGGCGCGTCATAAGACGCATTACGCGACAACGTGATACGTCGCGCTTCCGCAACGCGTCACGATGTTGATTTCTAACGCGGCAGTTGCGCAAACGGAATGTTTACCGGTTCGCGGACTGGGTCGCGGCATCAAGATGAGCTAACGGGAAGCTTCCCGGTTCACGAACCGGGAGCGAAGAAAAAATAAACATATAAAATATATTTTTGGATTTAAAGAAGAATACATTTTACAGCTACAGATATTAGCTTTTACAAAACCAATGACATTCACTGAAAAAACCATAGGTTATAGACCATATATAGTTAGGAATTAGCATTTACAAAACCTTGAAAATTCACTGAAAAAACCATAGGTTATAGACCATATATAGTTAGGAATTAGCATTTAAAAAACCTTATTTTACTCACACAAAACCATTGAAATTCCATATATAGTTAGTAGTACTAACTATATATCGCGCACCCGCAATCCACTGCTGATCATGTCACATATTACATCATTCATGACATGGTCAGTGACATCACTGATGACATCACTGATGACATCTCAAATGACATCACTGATGACATCACTGATGACATCTCAAATGACATCACTGATGACATCACTGATGACATCTCATTTGACATTACTGATCACATCACTGATGACATCATTCATGTGATAATACAATGAACCTCTTCAGACTCTAATATAACCTTAGATATACTCTGTGTAAACAGACACTCACAGACTGTCACTCATCCATGAAGTTACACACACACCTAGTCAGTCATGCAAAGAATCAATCACACCTCCATTTTCTCAACTATACAGTTATACACACCTTACTTATTCAAACATATACTAACACATATTTACTCTCTTATACAATCCTGGATACAAGTTCACAATGACCCATACAGCCACTCACACATTCACTGGCTCTTATGCACAGTTATTTATATATGTCAACTCTCACATGTACTGTGTTTTACATATGTACTTACTTTGACATGTAGCACTGAGATATCCATTCACTCACCAATACACTCATGCACACAGTCAACCGCCCATACAGCTGTTTCCACGTGCACTTTTGAACCCATACATCTAGTGAATCAACTGCTCACACATCTATGCACAGAGTCATACACCTCCCAGCCACCCACACACACACTCAGTCTCCCATACAAATACTTGAGCAACCAATCAATAACCCATATACTTACTCATATAGCTACTGATCAACACATGCAGCAGTTTACAGAACAACACACATAATGATGCACAAATTAACACAGTTCAGTCACTAACCCATGCACTCAGTGAGACACATTTAACCACTCTTTCGTACAGTCAGTCATGCACCTACTAAATCCTTCATCCAGACACTTCTACATCCACTCATTCTTCAATATGTAAGACATATTTTAACTTTACAGAAATACACAGTCACTGGATGTTGTCATCAGTGATGTCATCAGTGATGTCATTTGAGATGTCATCAGTGATGTCATCAGTGATGTCATTTGAGATGTCATCAGTGATGTCATCAGTGATGTCACTGACCATGTCATGAATGATGTAATATGTGACATGATCAGCAGTGGATTGCGGGTGCACGATATATAGTTAGTACTACTAACTATATATGGAATTTCAATGGTTTTGTGTGAGTAAAAATAAGGTTTTTTAAATGCTAATTCCTAACTATATATGGTCTATAACCTATGGTTTTTTCAGTGAATATATATTACCTACTGGCGGTCGCCAGTAGGTATATATAGTTAGGATTTTTTCTCTACGGGATTTTTGAAAATTCTATGTCTAATAACTTTGGCGTTTGTGGACGGAATTGGCTGAAATTTTCAGGAAAATGGCACATTTTGTTTCTGAGCAGCCCCTGAAAATTTTGGGGGGGTTCGTCAAGGGGGGGGCCGAGAAAAAAGGGGGGTCCCAAAACGCGTTTTTCCCATGTTAATTTCCATAGGGCGGTTGGCCTCACTTTTAGCCCGAACGGCTGAATGGATTTGCACGAAACTTGGCAAAATTGTAGGGACTGGTAGCCCGATGTGCCTTTTGTAGGTCTCAATATATGTGCTCCAGTGGATTTTGAGAAATTAACATTTAAAAAAAGATATATATCTGTAACAGCGGACCGGGCAGCGTCCCAGGACGCGTACTTTTCGCGCAACGGAGCTTTGTGAAGCGAAGCTGATTGGTTCTCCGGCGTCTGTCAACATTCCAAACAGTCCGTAGCGGCCGCCATCTTGTCTCTCGGTAGGATCGAGAGACAAGAGGAGGCCAAAGCGAAGGGGCAAATGACCATAAGGGGGAATAGTAGATCCTCGCTGACCCCCTAGGTTTGATGTGGAGGTTTTAAAAGGGCCCCGCGGGGCAAAAAAAAAAAATAATAATAATAATCGAACGGCTGAATGGATTTGCACGAAACTTGGCAAAATTGTAGGGACTGGTAGCCCGATGTGCCTTTGCTAGGTCTCAATATATGTGCTCCAGTGGATTTTGAGAAATTAACGTTCAAAAAAAGATATATATCTGTAACAGCGCTCCGCCTCGCGTAACGGAGGTTTGCGAAGCGGATTGGTCATTCTGTCACTGGGCTATAGTTGGGCTACATCTGGCTGATATTTGGGCTACATTTGTTTTTTTGTGTGTCTGGCGGCCATCTTTGGGCTACATTGGGCTACATTGGGCTTCATTGGGCTACATTGGGCTACATTTGGGCTCCAACATATATATAGGCCAATGTAGCCCAATATATATTTTTCAAAGTTAATTTTCGTAAAAACCACTGGAGCATATATCTTGAGACATAGCAAAGGCACATCGGGCTACCAGTCCCTACAATTTTGCCAAGTTTCGTGCAAATCCATTCAGCCGTTCGAGCTAAAAGTGAGTCCAACCGCCCTATGGAAATGAAGGAAATGAATGGGTAATTTGTAATTAGCAAATAGCTAATCGCAAACTAGGAATGGTAAAGAATCGCTATTTATTCCTTAAAGTTCGCTATTTAGGAAATGCAAAAAACTTTGATGATACATATGGCGGTTCATCTCTAACAAGATAAGAAGCATAGGGATACATTTATGATGACTGGCGCATCACCAGGGATGTGTTAGTCATTCTGTGCCGCTGTTCCGTCACCTATGGTCCACATTCAGTCCATCACTTGTTGTTTTTTGCATTTACAATGCGGCGCATCATGGGGCAAAAACAGCACAGATGCGTGATGTATCTGTGCCGTAAAGGTGGCGCATTGCTGGAGTTGTATCGCAAGTGTGATGAAGCTCCAGCAAGGGTCGGGGGTGCCCCTGTCGCAGGGTTTCTGTTCTCACACAGAACTGTGGACAGAGGATTGGAACCTCGGCGAATTAGGGTGTCCCAAAACTCACGTTAGTAATCAAAAACTCCTTAGCAAGCTAGGTACAGTGTCACATTGGATATAACAAACTCTCAATGTTTAGACAATCCAGAATATGAACTTATAGTACCTCAGGATACGTGGAACTCATGAACAGTCGGTCGTTATATATTTCTTAGAAACCAGAACATGGAGTTAAGAAGAACACATGTGTATTTGAAATGTTTATTTACTAATGCCGTCTTCTGAGGCGTAGTATCTTAGATTATACAAGTACACATATTATCAGTAGCAAAATTACCAGCATAGTCAGTAGTACATAAAAAGCGAATGGTGACAGTATGTTAACATGCTGTAAATGAATAAGAGTTAGCAACACTTATAAGCAGCCGCGGGCCGTGGAGGGAGTTACGGTGAGGCAGGGAGGCGGGGAGGGGGAGAAGCAGGGTGGAGAATACAAGTACACATATTATCAGTAGCAAAATTACCAGCATAGTTACTAGTACATAAAAAGCGAATGGTGACAGTATGTTAACATGCTGTAAATGAATAAGAGTTAGCAACACTTATAAGCAGCCGCGGGCCGTGGAGGGAGTTACGGTGGGGCAGGGAGGCGGGGAGGGGGAGGGGCAAGGTAGAGAGGGCTCCACCCTGCTTCTCCCCCTCCCTGCCTCACCGTAACTCCCTCCACGGCCCGCGGCTGCTTATATCTCACCCTCCCTAATACACATATTATATTATTTGCTAAGAAGGTCTCTTTGTGTTGGTTTAGGGCGTGCCCATACTTTAGTGTCTTAGATTTGAAGGAATCACATCAGCATACACCAGCTCTCTCTTCATGTGAACCGCATCAACTGTTGTGTATGTGTGTTCGGCAAAGCAATATAAAACCCGCCTCATGCCCAGAATTGGCAGAAGTTGCACTTATGTTATGAGTATGAAGTCGTGGAGATCAGACCTCATAACAATTCTGTATCGTGTTGTTCTTGAAACTTTAGCACTCGCTGTACAGATATAGTTTAACAAGCAAAGCAGATAGTAGAGCAATAACATATTATTCTCATGTAAACCACGATGAACTACTAGGTGGAAAGCTAAAGCAACAACTAAGTGTCATGTGCAGAAGTTGCAAAAAAGGAAAAATGGCGTTTAAACCGGTAATGAGCCCATGCTAACTTAACACGGTGTAAAGATATCCAGGACCTAGATGACACCTCCCCATGATCCGGAAACGAACTGAATAAGATAATAGAAGTGCCATCTCATGAGAGTAGATTGCAAGTTTATATGTGGACGGTCCGCAAGGTAAAGCATTAAAAACTAGGAAAATTTAATGCTAAAGAAAAATAAAACAGCCAAGTACTTTATCGAGTCTTAAGCCAATAGGCAAGGTAAATAATAAAAACTTGACAAATAAGTCAATGAATTGTCAATGAAATGCTAGTACTCAGCATATCAAACATGAAAAAGGTCTATGACATAACTGTGTATGCAAAATAAGCTGCAACAGCCTCCAATAGGAAGTCACCGTCTTCATCCGAAAACAGTTCAGCCATCCAATTTAAAAGCGGAAAAGAACATACGTGCTCTCCCAGCACCGGATCCTCTATCACCATCAGAGGACAGCTCGGTGGGTTTTCAAGAAAGCTCTGTTCCAAGAAAGACTGTGCTGCCGCCAGTAAATTCCAGGGACCAAGTAGTCCATGCATCAATGCCACAGCCATAATCCTTTCGCCAGGACAAACCAACTCGTGAGTAATGATAGGAGTCATCAGCTGATTAAAGTCGACGTCAGGAGAAACCGGTCCGCAGAGACACAAATCAATGGCCCAATCGAAATCACAGGTCAGGCAGTGAAATACAGGCTGGACACAGGTGAAGTAGGAGAATCGAAAAGATAATCCATATGCCGTGCTTAATATCGCCAACGGCATTGTGCCATAATATTCTAGCATGCGATTGCGGAACAGTGTCAGCATCTGCAGGGTGGGAGGTTGCATAGGAGGGACATCCATATTTAAAAATTTAAAAAAGCACAAGAGCGTCCGCTGGTAATGCAAGTAAAAATGCCAATCCACGAAGCAGAGTGGAGAAAATATAATGAAAGGAAGCAGGGATGACTCCAAAGATTTTCTCAAATGAAGTCACGAGACCACTGGTAACAACTTTAAAAAAGTGCGCCAGGGTCTTTGTGGAGGATGCGTTAAAGATAGTCGGAACCATCTTGCTGAAATTGAAAGGCAAATCTGAATTAAAAGTATTCCTTTTATCGTAACAGTAAGTGAACGGGTTATTTGCTGCAGAAATGTTCTATTTCCTCCCACACATGAACATAGGGAGTTTTCAATCTGGCCACAAATACCAACCTTGGGACAGATTTCAACGGCATGGCAAGAATAAGAGCTCTTTTGTCTCAGAGAGAGGTGGCCTTGAGTTCGGCCCGTGAAACTTTCGTGCTTCACATAGCGAACACCCGTACAGAGGTGCAGACCCTTTTCAATTAACTCAGAACAATCTTCATTATTGAGCATCAAATAACTACCATTTTCCAACAACTTGAACGTGGGGATGATAGCAGGAACTGGCGTGCCTTGCAACACGCAAGCCATATTTGGTCGGTGTTTGTTGCATGAACCGTGTAACTGTATGTGCCTACACATTAGTGAATGATCTGGCGTCTCAGTGCATTCCTCTCCATTCAGATAAACTTCTTGATCATCTTTGAAACATCTGTATGTGTATGGAAGCGACCAGACCTCATGAAGAAAAGCACTACCTAAAGGTTCATAACGACCTATTGGTATATATTTCATACAATTTGAAAACTTATATAAAGCAAAAGGCAGCGTTATTAAACCGTGGATAAGGCACGTTGCCAAAAAACCCGCAATCCTCTGCTGATGATGTCACTGAGCATGTCATGAATGATGTAATATGTGACATCATCAGCAGTGGATTACGGGTAATAGTATCTCTAGTTTACTCCCCTATAGCTGTCTTTCTTTTAACATAAGTGTCTGTTTCCTTCCCTTATACTTACTGTTTTTGGTTCGCTTCCGGTTCGCGTACCGGCGAGCGAACTGGGAAGCGAACTAAGAGAAATAGAGGTTGGCACAGTTCCAAATATTGTACCAATTTTTTAATAACGGGGAGGTAGTTCTGAAAAGAACTTTTTTTTTTATTGTTTTTGTTGTTTTATATTTTTTTTATTATTTTTCGGAACATTTTTTTACTTTTTTTGAATTTTTCTGAACAGTTTTATATTTTTTGGGGTTTTTCTTGGAGGGGGCAATGAAAACGATTCATTGTAAAGGGCTCAACAGGAGCAACAAAACAAAAAAAGAAGTATTTATTATTTTGGGCGTTTCGTACAAACTTGCATATGATAGTCAATAGCTCTGTTGATCAGAGTGATGCTTCTTTCTCCGTAGGAAATGAATCCATCGCAAAATACGCAGATGTGTTTTACTTCACCAAATTTCATTTGTATATTTGGCACCATCTCCCTGCCCTCTGGTCCCGTTACTTCCGGTACAACAGATCTTCTGGCCATAATAGGGAGATTATCTAGGTCGTTCCGAAACTGTGCAGCACTGTAGTTGTTAGGATGCCACCTAGTCATATGGCGATTCATTGTGTAGTTTCCGAAACTGTATTTTTTCTCGGTTCCTCTGGACAGTCTATCTTGACATATAAGGCAAGTTACGTATCTTGCATTTACTTTTTTCTGACCTTTGGGAATTTTAAAAAATTGCCAAATGAAGTTTTCTTTCCGGTGAGACGTCTTGGGCTGCTCAGGCAAAAACTGCCTCTCTTCGTGCTCGTCGTCCTGTTCCTCTTCTTCCTCTTCTTGTTGAATTATAACTTGAGCAGGTGGTCCACTCTTCCTTGGATGTGGTGGAGGTGGTGGGGAAGCACCAGCTGAAGCTACTAAAGAAGCCATTGCTCAGTGATCACAAAGGGTCTTTCTCTCACAATGATGAAAGTCAGAGTGAGGAAAGAAGGAGGGATTTTCATCATTTGGGAAAAACAAGAGTTCTCAACCAATCAAAAGTGTTCATTTTAGATTATATGACCTAGTCTTACATCATTAGGAAACCAAAAGTGAAATGAACCAATGAAAAGTGTTATTACCAAGTCACATGACTTGCTGTGTTTACGTTAAGCGCTTTGCAGGGCCTCACGGTTTGCTTCCAGAAACCTGCGCTTTGCGACTCGCTTCGCGTACCAGTTCGCTAACGTAGCACGTCATATGACGTATCACGCGACAACCTGGAACGTCATGCGGACGGGAGGCGTCACGATGTTGTTTTCTAACGCGGCACTTGCGGTAAAGAAGCGTTTACCGGCTCGCGGTCTATTTCGCGGCATCAAGGTCAGCTAACGGGAAGCTTCCCGATTCGCGAAGCGGGAACGTAGAAAAAAAAATATTAAAAAAAAAAATTATTCATAAACATATAAAATATATTTTTGGATTTAAAGAAGAATACATTTTACAGCTACAGATATTAGCTGTTAAAAAACCAATGAAATTCACAGAAAAAACCATAGGTTATAGACCATATATAGTTAGGAATTAGCATTTACAAAACCTTGAAAATTCACTGAAAAAACCATAGGTTATAGACCATATATAGTTAGGAATTAGCATTTAGAAAACCTTATTTTACTCACACAAAACCATTGAAATTCCATATATAGTTAGTTGCACTAACTATATATCGCGCACCCGCAATCCACTGCTGATGATGTCACATATTACATCATTCATGACATGGTCAGTGACATCACTGATGACATCACTGATGACATCTCAAATGACATCACTGATGACATGACTGATAACAACATCCAGTGATTTTTTGTTTCTGTCAAGTTTAAATATGTCTTACATATTGAAGAATGAGTGGATGTGTAAGTGTCTGGACGAAGGATTTAGTAGGTGCATGACTGACTGTATGACTGAGTGATTAAATGTGTCTCACTGAGTGCATGGGTTAGTGACTAAACTGTCTTAATTTGTGCATCATTATGTCTGTTGTTCTGTAAACTGCTGCATGTGTTGATCAGTAGCTATATGAGTAACTATATGGGTTATTGATTGATTGTCCAAGTATTTGTATGGGAGACTGAGTGTGTGTGTGGCTGGCTGGGAGGTGTGTGACTCTGTGCAGATCAATGTGTACTTATATCAATGATTGTATAACAAGGTAAGTATGTGTTAGTATATGTTTGAAAATATAAGGTGCTCTATGTTTAACTGTATAGACAAGAAAATGGAAGTGTGATTGATTCTTTACAGGACTGACTAGGTGTGTGAGTAACTCCATGGATGAGTGGCAGAGTGTGAGTGTCTGTATAGGTGTATGAGTGCATATGATAGTGTTGTAAAGATGAGTGATTGTATGTATGAATGATTGTATGGGTGAATGAGTGAATGTGTGTGTAGACGTAGGAATCAGTGAGTACATATGTAGTAACTAGTATTGGTGTGTCAATGGTTTCAAAAATTATACTCTGTATTTAACACTGGGTGAAACAGAGGTTATATTAAAATATGAGGAGATGCATTGTATTGTCACATGAATGATATCATCAGTGATGTGGTCATTGATGTCAAATGAGATGTCATCAGTGATGTCATCAGTGATGTCATTTGAGATGTCATCAGTGATGTCATCAGTGATGTCACTGACCATGTCATGAATGATGTAATATGTGACATCATCAGCAGTGGATTGCGGGTGCGCGATATATAGTTAGTGCAACTAACTATATATGGAATTTCAATGGTTTTGTGTGAGTAAAATAAGGTTTTGTAAATGCTAATTCCTAACTATATATGGTCTATAACCTATGGTTTTTTCAGTGAATTTTCAAGGTTTTGTAAATGCTAATTCCTAACTATATATGGTCTATAGCCTATGGTTTTTTCTGTGAATATATATATACATATGTATATTCATATTACCTACTGGCTCCAATAGGTAGTTATAGTTAGGACCTAGTTTCCATAGGAAATCCGCAACATTCTATTTGGAACAACTTTGGCGCTGGTTGATGAATCTTTGTGAAATTCTCCAAGAATATGGGGCGCTCCACTCCCATCCTGAAAGTTTCCGGGTGCTTCGTCAACTGGGGGCCGAGAAAAAAGGGGGGGTCCCAAAACGTGTTTTCCCCATGCAATTTTCCATAGGGACCTTTAAGACGGGCTACAGCCCGAACTGCTGAACGGAATTATACCAAATTTGACAAAAAGGTAATTTGGTTCGTAGATGACTCTTTTTGTTAAATGGTGTAAATCCGTGCAGTAGTTCCTGAGAAAATCAAAAGTAAAATCATAGATATATCCTTGGACGAAGTACCGTCCAAGGATTATACGCGTACCCTTACGAGCACGAGCTGCATACTAATTGGCTGTCAACTGTCTGTCAACACTCCAAACCAGGAAGTGTTGGCAGACATCTTCTGTCTTGGTAGAATCGAGGCACAAGAAAACTGAAATACAAGTGCGCAAAAGATGCAAAGAGGGCAGGGCAGAAACACTCTGACCCCCTAGGCCTGCTGAGGGGGTGCCACAAGGATACCCAAGGCCCCAAAAAAAATATATATTTTTTTAAATCGCGGGATAATGAGTCGTGCATGCAGGGCGTGCACAACAGGGGGCCGCACTTAGCTGGGTGCGCAACTTTTATTTTTTCAGTTAAAAAATAGCCCCTATCAAAACTTTCTAATATTCCTGGGGATTGTATTCCCCGGATCTTATAAAAAAACTGTTAGGGACCATGAGGGGAGCCACTATGCCCCTACAGTCTGGCCAGCTTCCAGCGTTCTTCGGGAGCCGGCATTGCTTTTACACATGAGGTGATGGTAACTTGCATGTGGAAATGCAATCTTGTTTGGATTTTGACAGTGAAAACAGATTTCACTGCTCTGTCTTTCAAAATGCAAACTAAGTTTGCTTCCTGAGAAAATCAAAAGTAAAATCCTAGATATATCTATGGACGAAGTACCGTCTGATTATTACACACGTACCCTTACTAGTACGAGCTGCATACTAATTGGCTGTCAACTGTCAACACTGCAAACCAGGAAGTGTTGGCAGCCATCTTGTGTCTCGGTAGAATAGAGGCACAAGAAAACTGCAAAACAAGTGCGCAAAAGACGCAAAGGGGGCAGGGTAGAAACACTCTGACCCCCTAGGCCTGCTCCGGGGGTCCCACAAGGACCCCCAAGGTCCATAAATGTTTCTATTTTTTTTTTTTTATTGCGGGATTATGAGTAGACCTGGGCAGTAAAATCCGTTCTGCTCGCGGAATTTGCGGAATTTTGGTAGTTTTGCGTTCCGCAGAGAACGTGAAATTGCCCAAAATTCTGCATTCCGCGACTTTGCGGAGATTTTTTACAGTTTCGCTGAGATTTGCGTAACGCGATTATGCAAATTCCTCCCACCCCTAATTATGAGTCGTGCATCCAGAGTGTGCACAACAGGGGGCCGCGCTGAGCTGGGTGCACAACTTTTACTTTTTGCATTAAAAAATAGCCCCAATCAGAAGTTTCTAATATTCCTGGGGATCGTATCCCCCAGGTCTTATAAATAATCTTGGGGACCGTGAGTAGATCCACTATGCCCCCACAGTCCAGCCTACTTCCCGCATTCTTCGGGAGCCGGCATTGCTCTTACACATGGGGAGATGCTAACTTGCATGTGGATCTTGTTTGGATTTTGAAAGTGAGAACAGATTTTACTGCTCTGTCTTTTAAAATGCAAACTAAGTTTGCTATAGGAGGGCGGGAGCCGCAAGAATTCTGCCTTCTCACAGGAAACAGCAGTATCCCAGGTGTAAGCACCCCGGGACACTGCAGGTACCGGCTCTGGGCATGGTGGTCTCCTAGGCTCTCAAGGGCACCAGGCAGACGGCCAAGCAGCCCCCCTCACACAATACAGAAATCTCGGGATGGTTGTTCCTGGGGTATGGGGGGCGTAATTGAGGCCCACACACTTTTAATGTTGTAGAGGGGAAGGCCTTGGACGCGAAAGTGGCTCAAGGGGGTTGTAAATCTGGTATACAGTGTTTTTGTTTTACTTTGCTGTCGTTTCTGTCTTGTAGAGGAACCTGGGTAAGTATAATGTTTTTTGTACAGCCAGTACCTTTCAACCCTACCTCCAAACGGCTTTCTGCCTGTTATCATAGTATCAAAGTTATAAATATTATTTCTATTGAGGACCACTGCTCCCCCCCAAAAAAAGATGTATATACTTTTTTTAAAATTAACATTTATTAAAACAACAATAAATAACTGGAAACGTAACTTAAAGATAACAATACAATAAAAAACTAGAAACATAACTTTAATAAATCAATATAATAAACAAAATGTGATGTGGACGCCAATAGACGTACGGTAGTTAATCTGCAAAAGAAAAAAGAAAATTAGTGTTTAAAATTAGATCGATGTGACTAAATGAGGTCAAACATTACAAGTCAAGGTAACACTAGGATTGCACTTGTCTTATAGGCACGCGTTGAATCGGTTTCTGTATGGAAGTGCCTACTGCGTTAGTGATGCAAAAGTGGCGCAACAGGATTGTAAATAAGCTCTTTTATTTCTAATGCATTTATTCGGAGGCATTGTATATCTAGGCCGTTCTGCTTACCTTGTGTAAACACTGTGACCAGCAGAATTCACAACTTCAACTTAGCTTTGGTTCTACATCACAGCGTAGACAGCAGCGTTCATAACTTTAAAAGAGGAAGAGAAATGATGTGAGAGAGAATGAGAGAGAGAAAGAGGGAGAAAACGACTTTAAAACTGTGAGAGAAAGTTATAGATGGAGCAGTTAATACCGGAGAAAATACTCATAGCTCACCTTTTGCCTCCATTATGTGTCCAAGGATGTGCTGCTTCAGAGTGCACCCTCCAGTTTAGAGATCTGAAAGATAGTATAAAGAGTTAGTAATAGCATAGTCCATACAACTGCGCACGTATATATTTGCTGTTTTTGTACACTCAGGATACTATATTACAACAAGTTCCACTGTAAAGAGGTGTCTTTGCGCTGTTTTTGTTCCAAAGTAGTATATCCCATGCACTCCCACTGCATAGTGGGGAGTTCGCAATATTGCGTACCTAGACTGTTGCACCTCATTGACTCGCAGAGTCTGGAGGTGAGTGCTTTTCTTGAGAAGTCAGAGGCAGATTTACAAACAGACGGCATGGAAGAAAGACATCCCACTTCCGTCTCAAGGGCTCCGCTAGGCCCAAAATCATACCTTTCAGGGTACGGTTGAACCTTTCAACCAACCCATTTCCTTGAGGGTGGTAAGGAGTGATGAACTTATAGGTTACCCCACACTCCTCCCACGGAGACTTCATGTACCCAGAGATGAAGTTGGTACCCCGGTCGGAGACAACCTCTCCGGGGAACCCCACACAGGAAAAGATCCCCCTCAATGCACGGCCCACCACGGGTGCTGTGATTGTCCTGAGAGGGACTGCTTTCGGGTACCGAGAGGCATATTTCACCAAGACCAGGATAAACCTGTTGCCTAAGGCTGTCCAGGGGCCCCACGATGTCAATGCCCACCCGCTCGAAAGGGGTGCTCATCACAGGAAAGGGTTGGAGGGGTGCCTTACACTTCACTCCAGTCTTGCCACTGGCCTAACATGTTTGGCAAGATCTACAAAATGCACCAACGTGCTTCTTCATCTGGGGCCAGTAGACGTGGGTAACAAGCCTGTGGTAGGTCTTGTCTTGCCCCAGATGTCCTGCGAGAGGCACGTCATGAGCCAGACCCATTAGGAAGTTCCTGAAGCGCGTGAGTACCACCAGCATACGGGCTACACCCGGCTCAGCAAACTTAGGCTTGCTATATAATAAGCCATCTTTCCAGTAGATGAAGTGATCTCTGGACGCTCCACCTGCTGCCTGGTCTACAGCCTGTTGCCACATACCGACGAGAGAAGGACACTCTTTCTGCTCGTTGCAGAATTCCTCCCTGGAGGGCCCACCTTCTTGCTGCCGATGTGTCAGTTCAGATAGGTCGCCCGGTTCGGCCACCTGTTCCCCTCTAGGTTCAAGGGCATCCCCCTCAGGTTCTGCTTCTTCTTGGAATGGGAATGGCTGGGGCTGGTTTCCTGTGCCCCCTGTCTTTTCCTCTCCTCGTAGGTCTCTGGGCCACTGTTTCAGGCTCCAGTTCTGCTGCAAGTCCCCTACTGGTTGCCATAGCACGCGTGGTCACACAGATCCATGCAGGCAAACCCAACATCTCCAAATGAGTTCTGCATTCTACATCCGTCCATGGAGAACTCTCTAGGTCGTTACCTAGCAGACAGTCTACAGGCAAGGCATCACTGACAACAACTTCCAAGAGACCAGAGACTCCCCCCCCACTCAAAGGGAACATGCGCCACTTTGAAGAGGTGCACTGAACTGTCAGCTGCAACTACGGGGCACAGTACACCTGGGATGACCGGCTCTTCAGACACCCACTGACACCTCATGGATGTCATGCTGGCTCCTGTGTCTCTCGGAGTCTCTATCTCCCTCCCATTGATGGTCACCTTCTGCCCGTATTTCATGGTGTTAGGGGGCAGTAAGGTTTCCTGGACCATCTCTTGGTCTCCTAGAGAGACAAGCGTCATAGCTGCTAGTCCCTCCTCCCCACTAGAAATCAAATCCCCTCCCAAAGCTACACTTGCTAACCCTGGGGCTGGAGCACTAGTGGGTGCGGGAAATTTCTAAGTGCATCTAGGGGCAAGGTGGCCCACCTCATTGCAGTGATAGCAGGCAGGGGGGCCTCTGTTGTTCCTGTTGTCCTTGTTGTCCCGTCTACCCCTAGGGGGCCAAGGCTGTCTAGGTCTGGGGGTTGGGATTCCTTTCCCTGGGAACTTTTTTGGGGCCCTTGAGAGAACTCCTTTTGGTTACCCTTGCCCCCCCCCCACTCTTCTGCTGGGGACCCTGCCCACCTTTGGCTGTGGTACCCACAATTCCTCTGTGGACCCTGGTACTGGTCCAGAGGTCCGCCTCCTTAACAAGCTCAATGGGGCCTGTCCGCTTGCTGTCTAAAAGATGCTGGCGCAGCTGTGGAACACAAAGACTACTCAAGTGCTCCAAACTGATCAAATGCAATAACCCCTTAAAATAGGTTGCTTTACTGCCCTTCATCCAACCTTCCAGTGCACGTGAGTATGAATTCACACTTTCCATCCAAGTCTCAGACTCTCTCTTCTTGGATTTTCTAATCTGCAGTCTATCCTGCTCTGGAGCAAGGCCATACCTGAGACATAAGGCCTCCTTTATATTGGGGTAGGTCATGGCACCTGCCATCTCTAAGGGCTCTAGACCACTCCTCCCAGAAGCCTCAAAATGTTTCCACAGGCCGCCCCCCAATGCTGCTCAGGCACACCATTAATTCTCAATGCAATTTCATACGAAGTAAACCAGGCAGACATATCTACACTCCTATGGTAATTCTGTACCAGATCTTTGGGAATATATACTTTACGCCCCTGCACTGGCTTTGCGATGCCACCATTGGAACTGGCATCCACCTCTTTAGCTTTAAGATCCAGTTCTCTCATGATCAACTCATGAGCCAGAAGCAATTTATTTTCCTCCATGGCGCAGGCACTTTTGCTCTCTTCCGCCGCCTTTTCTCTCTCCTTTTCCTTTTCCAATTGCTTCATTTTTAATTTCAGGACTTCTTAGTCATATTCTCTCACTCTTTGGTTCTCCTCTAACTCTTCTTGAGTGAAACCCCTACTGGAATGGTTGCTGCCAGGCCTTGAGCCTACTCTGCTCACGGGAAGATCTGTTATTTGAAAAACATTCCCTGTACTTGCATCATTTCCCGCTTGTGCCTCCCAATGGACCTTCAAGATTTTCCGCAACTCCTCTTTCCTGGCGTTGCTCTTTATGGGGCACTCAAACTCTTGGCAGAATTGCTTAAGCTGTAGGAATACAAATCTTCAATGACAAAGTCCAATTCCAATTCTGCCTCCACACTGGGTGTCTTTTTACTCAGAGACATGATGCTTTGAAGAGTTACTCAAAAATAGAACCAAAAATCAAAAATTTAGTATGTGGTGGCATAGTGGTCTGCACTCACTAGTGATGTACACCAATCACTGTGGGTCTAGTACAAATAGAAGTTCAAATCCCACTGCTGCCACCAATGTTAGAACTGGGGTTCTCTAGTTGGCAGAGGTAGGTACCACTGTCCAAATAGGGACCCTTGATTCTAGTCAGGGAAAGGAGGAAGCACTCATTAGATAACCTCTGCTCACCCCCTTGGTAGCTTGGCACAAGCAGTAAGGCTTATCAAAGGCAATGTGTAAAGTATTTGTACCAACACTCACAGTAACCTAGTGAAAACACCACAAACTTACTCCACAACAGTTTAGAAAATAAAGGTATTTAATCTAAAATACACAAGACCAAAACGACAGAAATCCAACATACAGAAGAATATGGTTGCAAAAGAGTTCTTAATGTTAGCGTTGAAATAATCCACAGATGCGTGAAAAGTTCACAGTTGCGTCAAGCAGAAGCTGGTGCGGTGGAAAAAAAGCAATGCGTTGCTCCTGAGACCCTGGGGAGGCGTTTGTGACAACCCTGCTGCAGCAGCGGGCGTGTTGCGACGAATCCGGTCTATATGGGGAGGAAGGCCACTTGTATGGATTCCATTGCGTAGGTTCCGTAGGAAGTTTGTTCTCGCAAAGGCACGATGCGATGATCCGGTAGGGGCTGCGACGATCTCCGGGACAACAATGCGCGATCCAGCTGTGATCTTCCTCTCGCAGCTCCTCGATGCAATGGCTTCTGTGACGATGCTCGCAGCGACGTGATGCGGTCCGCATGCAAGCTGTGCGGCAATCTCACTCAGACACGACAGGCTCTGCGACTATGGTCACATCAATGGTGATCTTCCAGCAAGTGAAGGACGTGACATCTTAGGCAGCAGCAACAGGCGCTACGATGTTCTCGACCTCTGTGGCGGCAGAAATTTCCTTGCACTGCCGGGGATGCGCTCCGCAGCGAGCGATGCAATAACTTTTCTGTAGCAAAGTCTCTCAAATCTTGATTTCCAGCTTGCCAACACAGGTACAACTTCCGGAGGCACCACAACTGGCCCACACACTCTAGGAAGGACATAACTCTCTCAGCAGAATTCAGGGAAGCTGGGGTGAAGTCCTTTTGTTCCTGGGACTACAAAAAGAGGGAGCCAGCTCTTCCCAGGCCCTTGGAGATTCCTTCAAGCAAGGGGACACAACAAAAAGCAAAGTTCTTCCCCTCTCCTTGGCAGCAAAGCACCAGCAGGGAAATCCAGCATCACACAGCAGGACTATCTTCCTTCTTCAGTTTTAGCTTTCTCCTTGGCAGAGGTACCTTCTTGATTCCTGGATGATCTAATTTTCTGTTGTCAGGGGTCCTGTACTTATACCCCTAAAAGTATTTGTTCCCTTTGTGCAGGAGGGCTCTCAGCCCGGTCTGAACCAGTTTTGGGTGTTCCCTGAGCACTTTGTTTTCCTGGCTTCTCCTTTCCTTTCAGAGTGAGGGGCAGGGTCGTCAGCCGCCCAGCAGGAGTTGGAGCCAGCATTGTGGAAGGCAGGCACAGCCCCATTCAGGCCCAGGTGCTATCCCCTCCCACCACTCAAGTTGCAAATGCAGTCATTCAGCCTAGGGCTGACCTAGCCAGCCTCCTGGGGCTCCCCAGCCCTTGCTACTCTCAAACCAGACAGTCAATTCACAAACAGGCCAAGGCACACAGAAGGGTCAGACAAGATAACAGCTACTTTCTAAAAGTGCTGTTCTCAAACACAGGATTTAAAAACAACCTTTCCTAAAAGATGTGTTATTAAATTCTAAGTTCAGGGATACCAGACTTTTATGTCCTATCTTGTTCCTATGGAAGATATGCTGGTACCCATTGTAGCCAGCATCCCCCAGGATAGCCTATGGAGCAAGATAGCCTTACAGCAGTGAAAAACAAATATGGCTGTAATTCACTACCAGAGCAAGTCACCTGCACAAGTACATGCTCTACCTTTCACATACACTGCGCCGTGCCCAAGGGGGTCCTGTGGGCCTTCCATAACGGTGACCAATGTGCACAGAAAGGGAAGGGTAAGGCCCGGTCAGTGGGGACACTGACCAGGAGGATATGGGAGTTCACAGACTGCACACAGGCACTGTGGTAGCAGGCCTGAGACACCATTTTAGGGCTACTCATGTGGGTGGCACAATCAGTGCTGCAGGCCCACTAGTAGTATTTGTCATCACCAGCCCTGATACACCCAGTGCACTTTACTAGGGACTTCTTGGTATTGCAAATATGTCAATCATGGATAACCAATTACAATACAATTTTCACAGGGAGCACTTACACTATGGCACTGGTCAGCAGTGGCAGAGTGTCCAAAGCATCTAAACCAGCAAAAACTAAATGCAGCACAGCATCAAAAATACAGGAGCAGAGGCAAAAAGATAGGGGGAAACCACGGCAAGGATGCTAGGTCTAACACTTCTAAATTGCAAGGAGTAGTTTTGTTGTTTAGAATCACATTCTGACTTTGGCTGCATTTGGATAACCATTGTGATAAACACATTTGGTAAGTCAATGTGTTTGGTGAGTCAGCTTTGTACAGTAAAGTGCAGTACTAAAAAATATAGAATGTGTGCAGTTACTTTTCCAGTTGAAGGGTCGTTCAGCACCCTGCATCTTTTTTCGTTGAATCTGGTTACAATGCTCTGGTTTGTTTTCATTGGCCTAAGATTTTTGTTAGGGGTATAGGGTTAAATTTCCTATGTATTTTGGGCTATGCACCCATGTGCTTTGCTGGGCATAGTGTTTCTAACAACTTTATCCACTATGCCACCGATAGCAATTTATGTTGTTACAGATCTATGGTGTAGTAAGTTCCTCTTTATCAGTTTATAAGAAAAATTAAGTATTCATATATCATATACACTGCGATCTTTTTGCTTTTTTGTGCCTATCTTTAAGACGCTGTTTCTTAGTTGGGAAACATTGGGCCATATTATCAAGAAAGGGTGATACATTATCGCCGCTTTTATCAGCAGGAATCAGCCCCTAAAGCGGCGATAATGGACTTGATAACATGCCCTTGTGCATTCCCATAGAAGTCCAGGTTCTGGTTTTAACCTGCCAATAATGTATCTCCCTTTCTTGATAATATGCCCCATTATTTGTTGGAATCAAATAAGTCACAGCAAGAACTGCAACTGCTGAGTGACAATGACAGATTGCCGCACACATTTCATCTCTAGCGATTGAGCTGAGGAAGAGTTTAGTCTAGGACACTTTGTTGAAAGAGGCTGAAAATATCCATAAATGGTCACATGTAAATTATGGTAGCAAACGTATTTGCACACTTTCCTTCCTCACAAATCTCTTCCATTGTTCAAACTTAACCTTCGCTTTCCTTCGCTTGCTGTAAAAGCCTTTGAAGAATTGCGCTTGCATTATGGACATTAAATTAATTTATGTTTATGCTGCTGTAGCCTATACCAGTGTCCCAACCTAACCTGCACAAGATCAAACTTATATCGATGCTAGCATGACAGGTGCGTGTAGAAGATGTTTCATAGCACATGGAAATCTGCTGCTTTTCATTAAGACTGATCAAACAGCGAACACCCATCACTGCGTGTGTGTTTTCGGGTTAAGGGTCGGGTCAGGGAGCCGTAGTGTAAGGTACTAATTAAAGATTTAGGAGTACTGGTTTACGGGGATGGGTGTAGGGGGTGTGCTCGTGCTGGGGGTAGTGTGTGTTATTTCGGGGATAAAAATGCGATGTTAAAGCATGTGGGGTGTTTGTGTGCGTAGTGGTTGTGTTTTGTAGTAATTTCAATGGTGGAGCGGAGTAATGGGTTGTGTTGTGTCAGTGCGCATTGTGAATGTGTGTGCAATGTCAAAACGGCGATGTGAATGTTTGCGATGAAAACGTTTGCGGCGTAGCATCATACATCCACTGTTTCTAGACTAGTAAATGTGTTTTGGTAAGATGCAAGGTCTAATATTTTTTATCTAGAATCACACTGTGTGTCTGTGTGCATTTAGGAATTATTTTGAGACAAGCTTTTTTGTATGTTTTGTGTTGGCAGACACAAAATTGCTTAAAAATCTATCCTTTTTAAAGTTTTGATAGAATTAGAAACTAGTCATTGCTTTTGCATTTACAAAATGTCTCATGGTTGTATAGTAAAATGCAGTATTTATATTTCTGGAATGTGTGCAGTTATATTAGCCCCTCAAGAGTAATTAATAGTGTTGCTTGTCTAGAATCAGACTTCTGTTTCAAATCTACAAGTTCTCAGTCAGTATACATACACTGTTGCATACACTCTGGGGCAGATTTACAAGCCCCTTGTGCTTCTTTGTTGGTCTATAGTGTCACTTTTTTGATGTTTTTATGGCACCAATAATGCAGCCAATTGCTTATATATTTGTCAAATCAATCAGGATTGTATAGTAAAATGCAGCAGTCATATATATAGAATGTGTTTAGTCACTTTACTGTCTCTAGACTAGTAAATGTGTTTTGGTAAAATGCAAGGTCTAATTTTTTTGTCTAGAATCACACTGTGCGTCTGTGTGCATTTAGGAATTATTCTGAGAGAAGCATTTTTGTATGTTTTGTGTTTGAAGACACATAACTGCTTAAAAATCTATCCTTTTTTCAAATTTTGATAGGAATAGAAACAACTTTTTGCTTTTGTATTTGGAAAATCACTTATGGTTGTACAATAAAATGCAGTATTAATATAGCTGAAATGTGTGCAGTCATATTAGCCCTTCAAGAGTAATTAATAGTGCTGCTTGTCTAGAATCAGACTTGTGTTTTAAATCTATAATTCCCCAGTCAGTATACAGACAATCTGGGGCAGATTACCAAGCCCCTGTGTCTCTTTGTAGTTGTATTGTGTCACTTTTCTGATGTAATGTTGGTGCAAATAGTGCAGCAAATTGCGTATCTATTTGCACAATGAGTTAGAGTAGTAAACTATTATGCAGTAATAAGATACATAGTAGGCCTGAGGGCATGGACTGCTACAAACCCTTATGCACTATGTATACAGTCTTGTATCTACCTGCACACTAGTGTTTCACATCTTCAATTCCGCAGTCTTTTTCCTTATGCTTCCACCAAATACCCTGTCACTGATGTTGCACTAATGTAGTGACCCATTCAGCAGTATGTGCTTATCCATTCACTGTGTTACAACTGACACACTTAATAAATTCAGTCAGGCACTCTCCTTGCAGAGCTGTAACCATTCAGTCAGTATCCAAGTACTCGTGCAGCAAAGTAGGCCTTAGGGAATAAACTGCTTTAAATCCCTATGCACTATGCATGCAGTCTTGTTTCTAACTGTACATTTGTGGTTAACATCTTCAATTCCCCAGTCTGTATCGTTACACTTCCACCAAACACTCTGTCACTGCTGTTGCAGTATTGTAGTGACCCATCCAGCAGTAGGTGCTTATCCATTCACTGTGCTAAAACTGAAGCATTTTTAAATTCAGTCAGGCACTCTCCTTGCAGAACTGTAATCATTCAGCCAGTACCCAAGTACTCATGCAGCAAAGTAGGCCATAGGGCATGAACTACTTCAAACCGCTATGCATTATGCATGCAGTGTTCTATCCACTTGCAAATGTGTCTTTTATACCTTCAATTCCCCAAAAAGTATCCTTACACTTCCACCAAATACTCTGTCACTACTGTCGCACTAATGTAGTGACCCATTCAGTAGTATGTGCTTATCCATTCACTGCGCTAAAACTCAAGCATTTATAAATTCAGTCAGGCACTCTCCTTGCAGAAATGTAATCATTCAGTCAGTACCCAAGTACTCATGCAGCGAAGTAGGCCTTAGCGCATGGACTGCTTGTATCTATCGGTACACATGTCTTTTACACCTTCAATTCCCCAGTCTGTATCCTTACACTTCCAGTAAACACTCTGTCATTTCTCTTGCACTGTTGTAGTGACCCATTTAGTGGTATGTACTGAGTATTCAGTGCACTAAAACTCAAACACTTATAGATTCACTCAGACAGTCTCCTTACAGTACTGCAATTATTCATTCAGTACCCAAGTACTCATGTAGCGAAGTAGGCACAGGACAAGGACTACTTAAGACCCGTATGCTGTATGCATGCACTCTTCTATCCACGTGCACTCTTGTCTTTTATACCTTGAAATCCCCAGTTAGTATCCATGATGCTGCAGAAAATACTCTGTGTCTCCCCTTGTACTGCTCTGGGGATGCATTCAGCACCATGTACTAATCCATTCACTGTTCCAATATCCAACCATTTATAAGTTCATTCAGGTACTCTACTTGCAGATGTAGTTCTTGAAACTCCTATTCAGTATGTATGCACTCTTGTTATCAGTTACACACTTTTTTATACTCAGTCATTGTAGATTGCATTTGTTTAGTAATAGAATAGTATATTTTATAGATTTATTTTTATAATATTATATATATTTATTATAAGAGATTCTATTAATCAACACTAAAAGAAATTCATCAAGCCTAGAAAAAGTGAAAAGAGGAAACAATGTAATAAAGCTTATTATGTCAAGAGAAGGCATCCACAAGATTTACCTGAGCAACAGTCTGTGGAGAAAAAGAAAAAAAACTCCTGGTAAGACAACTAAGGATTTTCTAAAGAAAAATGCTATGATGTAGCATTCTCCACTTTAGGAATAGTGTGGAGAATGTGAAAATTAAAAAGAATGTATCTGCAACGAAAAAGAAAAGCAAGAGAAAAAACTTAAATGATGGGAAATCGTGTTCTAAAGAAACACTGTATATAAAAGGAAGAAGAATCAATTTCAGGAAATTAGAAAAAGAATGTTTTACCAACTTATTAAAGGAGATGAAGAAATATAAAAGAAAATCAGCATTTTACAAGAAGAAGAAACATATCGAAAGTATTGTTGAGAAGGCTTTTGAATTAAAAAAGAAATGATTTATTTCAGTATTCAATAGAATTTGATCACTAGATAAAGCAGTCCATTTAATGAAGGCCAAAAGTAAGTGGAGAAGACTAATTAACAGAACACAGAATTTTTTTGATTTTTTTTGGGTGAATGGAAACACTGGTCAAGTTATGAGCTTTTTTTAATGAAGAGAGTTATTTTCAGAGTAATGATTTGTTACATGCAGTTGACACCAGTGGTCGAGCTTATGAGGTTAGAAATGGTTGTCTATTGAGAAAAGAGAAAATCATTCCCAGAAATGCAGAGGAGGTGTTAGCTGATGAAGTTTAGGGGAAAAGTCCTAAAGCTCCAGTGTACACTTGGAATTGCAGTAGTATTTGTAGTCTACGACAGGTATCTATTGATTTTTTACGCAATTTCTTACGAGAGTATACTCTCATAAGAAACAAAAGATTAAGATGTTGTAAGGACTAGACCCTTGCAGAGTGAGAGAAAATATTGGTTTGCAAGGTCATTCTCTGGATTGTCTTTCTAAAAGTATGTTGAAGTGTTTTTCACCATTTCAGGATGTTAGCATTACATCATAATCAAATGAGGAAATTAGTCAGGACATTGCCTTATGCAAACAGTCCAGCACTAATGTTAAAAAAGTTGAACAGTGCTCTTTTGCGTGGATCAGTATCAGATGTAGAGAACGTTTGTGAAGAAATTGAATTTAGTTACTTTGGAAGGAATTTGCTACTTATTTTTGGACGCGAGAATCGTTTTGATTTGGGTTCTGATCAACGTATTTGTAAATATTAGTATAACAAAGTAGACGAGAACAAAATGCCTGCTAGAGCTGTGCATAATAATTTTGAGTTGATAAATATTCCTTCTGAACTGATGGATTTAAATACCTATGAGTCTATTCTTATTAAATGTGTGCATCCTTTTCAGGCTATTGTTCGTATGCAGCCTAAGACAGGGAAATTGCCTCATTCAGATTTACAGAGAGGATTAAAGGAAAGAGTTGTATATTTGACTTCAGATTTTAAGAAAAATATTGAAACAGTTGGTGTAGAAAATGTAGAAGATGAACCTCTAGTTATTTTAGTTAATGGCATTCCTACTAAGAGTAAGAAAATCTGGCAAGAATTAGTGGATGTTAGGAAGGTGACAAAAGGCAACGTTGTATCTGGTAAAAAATAATCAGTACTATAAAAATGTGAATGTGGTAGAAGAAGATATAACTTTAACTTTAACTTTAGAAGAAGATACTGACTTGTTAACTGGACCGATTGAAAAAGTGGATATGTCCAGAACTGAAGACATCTATGAACATTACAGTGATGGGGAATACTATTGAGTTATTCCAAATGAAAAAAGCAAAGGGAAGTCCAAGAAGCTACAATTGCAGTTGAGATTGCTAGAGACAGTTCTCAAGACAGTCAAACTTCCGCTCCGTTGAGTCAGGATCCACTAGCAGAACCAATTGCTAAAAATGAAGCAGCAATTGCCATGGATGAGGTGGAAACAGCAATGTATCAAGCTCAAGAAGATGTAACAAACGTAGGAAACTTGGAAGAACAACTAAATGTTGAGCAAAAACAAATATATGAGCAAGTGAGAGAACAGATTGACCATGGATTACTTCACGAAAAGAAAGAGTGCTCATGCACGTCATTTCAACCTATCTGAATGTACATGAGTGGACAAGCTGGAACAGGAAAAAGTGTTTTAATTAAAGTAATTACAACTTATCTACAGAAAAGAACAGAGTTGCATGTGTCTTGTGTTGTCACTGCTCCAACTGGGTTGGCAGCACACAATATTAAAGGAATTTCTTTACATTGTTTACTAATGCTACCAGTAGAGCATGAAACAAATTGGAATACCACAAGCTATCTGGAGAAGCTTGTTGTGAAGTTTCAAGAGTCTTGAAGAAAATGAAACTTTTTATTATTGATGAGGTAGGCATGATATCAAACTTAATGCTTGCCTTAGTGCATTTAAGAATGCAGCAAATTCTTAAAACAGAGTATGACGTGTTATTTGAAGGAAAACACGTCATAGTTTTTGGAGATCTACTACAACTTACTCCTGTAAAAGGACAACCAGTATTTAAAACTCTTGCACATGAAGATACCAGAAAGTCTTTTGGTAGCATTGGAAATGTTAGCATTTGGTCATATTTTGAATATAAGGAACAAATATGCGACAGGCAAATGATGCTGATTATGGAACTATTCTTCAAGATATAAGAATTGGAAAAGTGACTGAACATGGCAAAAAAGCTTTACAGAGACGCTTACTTTCCAATTTATTTCCAAATGAAAATATTGTTCCTGAGAAAATATATATGAGAATTGCAGAAAACAAATCTGTAAACTGCTTCATTCCAACACTGCGTGAAAGTTCTATATTCAATGAAGACATTTTAAAGTTGGAAAATGAAGATTTTATACAATTGAAAGCTATTGATAAAATAGAGCATGAAGGAATCACTATTATTTTGACAGAAACGTTGAAGAGAAAATTGGATTCTTTAGAGAAACCGATATCTAAAACTGCTGGTTTAGAAAAGAATCTATATGCATGTAGAACCTGTCGGGTAATTTTACGACTTTATTTGAATGTGAAAAGAGCTTTATTAAATGAAGCAATGGTTAAAGTTGTTGATTTCGTTAATTATCTAAATAGAGATGGTATTGAATTTTTGAAAATACAAGAATTGAGCCGTTGTTCACCTTGGTTTTTGCTTGAAAAAGATTTGTATGTTCGTAGAAAACAGTTTCCTGTTTCTTTGGCATATGCGGTGACCATTCATAAATCTCAAGGTTTAAGTGTAGATAGTGCTTTGGTGAATATTGGAAGTACCATGTTTAAAGAGGGTATGGCATATGTTTCTTTGTCTTGAGTCAGAACTTTATCTGGATTGTACTTAATTGATTTTGATGAGAGAAAGATTAGAGCAGATTCAAATTGTGTGACATAGTATAATAGGTTAAGAAGAGAATATGCTCCCAATTTAGGTCAATATCCTGTATTTGAAAAGCGTGTGGTAGGTCGAAAAAGAAGATATGAGAATATCTGTAGTGAAGGTATAGAGAAAGAAAAAAAAACAAGATAAAGTTGTGATTGCAAGCAAAAAGAAAAAGGACACTGTTGAAGAGATTGTTGGTTATCAGTTTCAAAATAGTTCTGGTGTCAACTGCTATGCTAATGTAGTTGTTAATGTTGTTTTTTCTTGAAAGTTTTCAACAGCAAATTGTTGAGAATCGGGAAAAAAGATTTTGTTCATTGTATTCTGTTTATGAGAAATGTAGTAGTGATAAAAGTAAAATACAAAGTGTTTCTGATATTCGAAATCTATAGGGCATATGTTCTGGGTGTACTCAATTTACGCAGAATATTCAGCAAGATTTTCAGGAATGTATTTTACATACATCTTTATATCATCAAAATAACGAAGTTTACATACAATACATCCATGCATACATAAATAAGTAAAAAGCATCTTAGACCGATAAACCAAATTATCCAAATAACCAATATGCCATTCAATACATTTTGAATCAATCCTCATAATTTCACGAAAAGCCCCCAAATTTTTATACCAATCTGTCTCTTCCTAAGACCTTTAACCGAAAATAGCCCCCATTCCAATTTATACAAATTATACATTCGAGCTCTCCATACTTCAAATTTAGGAGGATCTTTCTGAAGCCACTCGGCTGCAATACAAAGACGCGCTACAGTCATAGAAAAAAAAAGCAGAAACCGATATTTATTCCGACCGTTCAGAGAGCTATTTGTTGGCGTCTTACCCAATAACATCATAGAAGGAGTAATGGTCAAGGGGAGCTTTATTACCAATGACAAAAACTTTTCTATATCAGTGATATACCTATGTAATTTATCGCATTTAAAAAAAAACATGAATACTGTCTCCGTCAGTCTCCCTGCACCAAAAACATTTCCCCTCATCCCCACTCCCCCATTTAGCCATCCGTGCGGGGGTATAATATAAATCAAATAAAGTCTTAAAGAACTGAATTTTCAAATTCACAGACATCAATGATTCTCTAGACTTATCAATAAGTTCCTTGATCAAAATCTCTGATTCACCCAATCCTTCCATTCATTTCCTTTTATGCCTATCAAGATCATCTTGTCTTCTAGCGAGCAAAATCTGATATAGAGCTCCAATTTAAAACTGTTGCCTAACCCCCTCTACAACATCATCAGATCGCATATTTACCTTGATTTGAAATAAAAAGTCCCTAATTGGAAAAAATTAAAGAACTGTACTCTGGGAAGATCGTATTGTGAAGCTAGCTTATCAAATGTTTTAAATAAACCATCAGAAGAATACAGGTCCCCTAGTTGCCTGATACCTTTCTTCCTTACAAGTTTGCGATACATTATCCCCAAATATTCCAGGCAAATATTTGAATGCATTTAGGGGAGTATAATATGAAATTTTCCCAAATATCTTTAGTTTTCTAATAATTTTCCAAACTTTAAATGCACTAGTCAATACTTTAAATTGTGTACGTTTAAAATAACTACCATCCAATTCTTGAAACAAGCATTGTTTAGCAACCAGACCTATAAGGACTTCAGAAATTGTAGGTGCCGAGGCATTCTTACCTGCTCCCTCCCCAGTGAGTAGCACCCGCATTCTCAGTAAAAAGCAAGTTACATAATATAAGGCAAAATCAGGTACCGCAAGGCCCCCTCTCTCGAGAGGTAAGGTCATAAATTTCATCGCCCCTCTAGGTCTGCTAGGACTCCATATGAATTTCCCACAAATAGACTGCAAATATTGTAATCTGGGATTTGACACTTCCAAGGGTATCGACCAGAATATATAAAGGGCCTTGGGGAGGACATTCATTTTAATAATATTACAGCGTCCAATTACTGTAAAAAACTGCCGATCCCAATTATCCAAAGAGGCTTTTACTTTATGTATGAGTAAGTTCCAATTTACATCCATCAACTCAGACATCGAGATTCTAATCTGTATACCCAAATAGGTCACCTTTCTGACGCCCTTTTCGTCTTCCCATAATATAATATCGGAGCATAGAAATTGCATTTTTGACTCATTTCATTTATATTCAGCAACCGAGCCAAATTCTTTGGTAAACGATCAATCTCCTTAATCGCTAGGGATGGGTTCACTGTTGTCACTGCTATATCATCCGCATAAGCGAAAACTGAAAATTGATAATCATACACCTGAAACAGAGGGATACAGATATTATGTGCCAGTTTTTCTATAAAAGGATTTATATAAAGCGCAAACAATAGGGGTGAGCAAGGGCAACCCTGTCGGGTGCCCCTAGTTATATTCACCGTGTTCGAAAGCAGCCCCATTACCGAGATCCTAGCAGTAGGATCTTTATATAACGCCTGCAGCGCTACGATAAATTTCCTACCAAATCCAATTTTCTCCAAAAGTTGCCAGAGATAGTCCCATTGGATGCGGTCAAACGCTTTCTCTGCGTCCAATAAAATCTATGCTAAGTCCCTCTTTTCAGTCCCTGCAATATCGAATAGTGTTACGACTTTATTCACGTGTGCCACCGTACCCCATTTAGGGATAAAGCCATGTTGGCTCAATGAAACCAGGGGCGTTATATTTTATTATCACTGTTCAATAAGGAAATTGGCCGATAGGAACCCACTAATTCTGGCAGCTTATCCTTTTTACAGAACACAGCAATCATAGGATCTGACCAAGACCTAGGTAGCTAACCAGCTTGCGCTGCCTGTACTACCTTTAACATCTCTTCTTTAATTAAATGAAAAAACATCCTATAAGCCTCCACCGGAATCCTGTCTGGCCCTGCCGCTTTGCCTAGTGCTAAACTTTTAACCGCAGCTTCCAGTTCCTCCATTGTAATCTGCCATTCAAGTTGCTCCGCCAAGGAGGGATCTAGTAATTATACTCCCTCTTCAAAAAATCCATTCTGTTCCCCAGCAGTTCCCTGTTGCTGCGTATAGAGAGCAGCATAAAATTGTTGAAAAATTGAGAGTATCTGCTGGGGGTCAGAATGAAGCTCCCTATTCAAATCCCTCAGTGCATGAATATTTTGAGCGGATTCCTTCATTATAAGTGTGGTATATAAATAAATAATACCGGATCTAGGTTTGACTAGGCATAGTAATAACAGATAGCTCAATAAATAAGAGTCAAGATTCGAGGTAGTAGGAGTTTTGCAGGTTTATTACAGCATAAAGGACAGGGACAGGACAACCTGCATAGGAATAGGATGGCAGGGCCCGGCAGCTGCCGGGGCTGGATCTGGGATGAGCGCGCTAACTGGCAATGACGTATTACTAGGAGAAGCTGGGGGCTACGAACTCTGTGCTAGGAGCAGAGACTGAAGTCTGGAGAGTCAGGGTGACATGTACCTAAACAGTATCTAGTATCTGATGTTTAGAGAACATGTTGATATAAACTAGAAGTCAGCAGGGGAAAGGCTAACAGACTCTAAGACTGGTGGATGCATTATTCTACATGTAGTGCGTGATGAAGAATATTAAATGACCATTAATACAGTATTTCTCTAACATGGAGACGTAAAGGCTAGACAATGACGGAAACTATTGATGCGATTCAGTAGCTTTAGGAATGCAGAGAAGGAGGGCTGGACTGATAACTAGAATCATAACATATTCTTGGCAGACTCAGAGGCAGAGCCAGGCTGAACCGGGCACTGCAAGGCAGGAAGTAAGTGAAGGGTCAGGGATACAGGTGGGGGCTGTATCGCTCCTCAGCGAGGCTCAGGAGACAGGAGCTGAATCTGGTGTCCAGGCCCTTTTGAGGCCTAGAAACGGGGACTTTTCAATGAAACAACGTGCACACTGGGAAACGTGGCAACGTAACTTTACATAGGCCTGATATTCGTAGTATTCACGAGAACTGGAAACTGGCATACTAGAGATGGACACAACTATAATTGCGTCATTAATCGAACATGGGGAATACATATGCATATTAATCATGCACAGATAACATATGATGGAGGACGCGTAGGGACACAGATCATGGCAAAATTTACTTTTCCACATTCCCTCCTTGTCACTACGTTTCCATCAGGAAACATCAATATTCATGATACCATCTATCATTTCATACAGTATCATTTGCTCGTCTCGAATTTTCTTGGAACGGGATTTAGAACGGGGCTTGGAGCTAGGAATACAAGAGGTAGCACAAATGCCGCAAATCGCAGGGCCACATTGTATACAGAGGCAGCAACTGAATATGATCGCTACTGCAATACCTAGAAAGGACAATACTTTCCATCCCCAGGCGGAAATTATATTCCAGAACCAACCGGACCATGTCCAGGTGCCTGGATCTTGGTGTAACATATGGGCAATTTTATGGAGTCTGGTTATAGCTGAATAAACAGACGGCGCGTTATTTGGAATGAAAATGCAGCAACTAGATCCGATGACTCTACAGGCCCCGCCCCTATCGGCCAGTATGACGTCAAGGACGAGACGATTTTGCAAAACGACAAATCTCATAGCAGATTGCTCTTCAGTCAAATTACCTAGGGCAGAGGCAGTCTCATTAACTACTGCTTCAAGGGTTCTGGTTAACCTACGAATTAGCTTGCTATTCTGGATAGGGCCTATAAAGAAGAAGAAACCTCTATTGAAATCTGTATACTGTTCTAGAGCAGTTTCAGTATAATCGACAATCGGGGACTCGATCTCCCTTCTATGTCTAATGTGTACTAGATGTGTATTTCTGTGATAATCAGATGGGGCTAGGAAAACAGGTGGCAGTAGGAAGGCAATGTAACAGGTTCCCTCCCAATCGAGGGGCAGACGAACATATGCGGTTTGACCACAAATAAAATAAGAATGACGTGAAGCTTTGAAAATAGATTTCCCACTGTCACTATACTTGACAATAGTAGTACAATCGCTGTGTCCTACATGTACGGAACCATTATTTCGGACACATAATTCACCTTTGACTGGTAGTACTGAAATAGCAGGTAAGTCTGGAGTAGAATCAGACTGAACATTCAGGACCATGAAATTCGAAGAATAATTTCCTAAATTGTAAACTTCGTTTTCTAGATCTAACCCTGTTCTGTGGGGAAGACCTTGCTTGTCTGGAAAACATGTACTGTTAAGAAAAGACATATCTGTTGAGGATGACGTTAACGTGGACCATGCTCCACACGAACCATTATGTGAAAATGGATAAGGAAAGAGTGGCAGAACTCCCTTCGGTGTCTGGAAAGGGGGGAGTCGACCACACACCCAACAATTAGTGGCATTGCTGGTCTGGTGTGAGTAATGTAACATGCGGATAAAAGAATTGTTACGCATAGCGAGGCGGTAAGAGAGTTCATGAGGAGGCAGATCACTAAACGTGTGCTCTACTGTAACATTAGAAGACTTATTTACATGAGAAACTGGAAAATACAAGTAGAATGCATAACTGGTGCAGGAAATCATAATGCTGAGAAATAATATGAAACTTAGAAAAACGATACATCGAATTGAGTTTTGACTAACTCTCTCACTATGGGGGTCTATTTTATACATGTCAGAAACCGGTCTAACCGTTTCACCTAGGGGAGGACTTAGACAATCAAACTGGCTGACTTATTTTACTAGACCTTAACTTTTTCTTATACTCCTGTTGCGGAGTTGTCTCTAACAGGGAGGGTGCAGTATCATTGTCTTTTGCGGGACAGTCCTTAAGAATAGTACTTTGGCAGTCCTTTAAATCCTCGGAAATGTTCTTTGAAACTGGTTTCAATCCATAAAACTTCTTGATGTGCGATAGATGCACCCAGCCTTTGCGTCCCTCCAACTTCACGGCTGTACGGGTGGCCAGGAGGACCTGTCGGGGCTCCTTCCAGCGAGGCTCCAGCGGACTTGAGCGATCGAAATTTCGCACTAGGACCATGGATCCGGGAACGATTTCATGCGGTGCCACCTCTGTATTGTCTGGAAAGGCGGCGGCAACCTGTGAACGACAAGAGTTGAGGGCAGACATCAAGGAAGCTAGGTAATCTGTCAGCATATTACTTGAAACATCGGTAATACTTCGAGGTCTAGGAGTACCCCACATGTTAGGGGGGCGGCCGAAAACGACCTCATACGGGGACAGACCTGATCTGGAATGTGCGACCATGCGCATATAGAACAGGGCGACCGGCAGAGCTACTAGCCAGTCCACACCTTTCTCTTGACATACTTTGGCAATGCGAATTTTCAGGGTCTGATTATGTCTCTCTACGAGACCGGCTGCTTCTGGATGGCGTACACAATGAAACTTCCACTGGTATCCTAACAACAGGGAAACATGTTTCATCAACTCAGATGAGAATGGCTGGCCGTTATCAGAATATACGACTCTAGGGAGTCCATAACGGGGGAAGAATTCACGAACCAACTGCTTAGCAGTGGTCGCGGCTGTATAATCTGGGACTGGATATGCTTCTTTCCACCTGGACAAAGCGCATACAACTACAAGGACATACTTGAAACCTCGACATCGCTCCATCTGGATGTAATCCATCTGGAGGACTTCAAAAGGGTGGTCAGGGGGCTGGAATCCACCTTGTTCCACCGGGACACTTTTACCTGGATGAAACTGACAACATATCATACAGGTACGGACTTTCTGCTTGGCTGCAGCTCGCAAATGTTTGTTAAACCAAATATTCTGGATACTGTCTAACATTGCTTTTTCTCCTAAATGTGCTGGACTATGTGCGGTATTGATAATGACTTGAACCATGGAGTCGGGGAGAAACCATGTGGCTTTTCCCTTTGTTAACCATCCCTGATCTGTCTGGACCCCTCCTTGTTCGGACCATTTCTTGATTTCATCGGGGGTAGCATGTAACTGGATATCTATGACATCTTGAGTAGGGTCCTTAACTGTCATACATGTAGTCGGATCTGGAGTAAGTGTCTGTGTTGGCTTAACTGAAATGTCTGGAGCCTGTGCTGTAAGCTTGGCTGTGCGATCTGCTAGATCATTACCCTGGGAAATAGTGTCAGTAACCTTCGTATGTGCTTTGCATTTCATGATAGCAATGGATGTCGGTAAATGTATTGCATCTAACAGAGCTTGAATAAGGAGACCATGCTGAATCTTGGTTCCATGAGAAGTCATGAAACCTCTCTCCTGCCAGAGCACTCCAAAGTCGTGTACAACTCCAAATGCGTAACGTGAATCTGTGTAAATATTAACTTTCAGGTTCTTGGCGTGTATGCAGGCTTGAGTCAGAGCAACTAGCTCTGCTGCTTGAGCAGACAGGGTGTCAATACGGTGTGTCTCTATAACTTCAGTGTCAGTAGTCACTGCATACGCGGCTACTAGTTCTCCTGTACTTGTTCTCATGCATGAACCATCCACATAAAGTGTCAGGTCGGGATTTGGTAATGGAATATCTGTCAGATCTTGTCTTGGCTTGGTCATGATGTTAACTACTTCCACACAATCGTGTGTGGCAGGATTTGGATTAACTGACGGTAACAGTGTGGCAGGATTTAGGACGTTGCAGCGTCTGATTTCTATGTGTGGTTGGAACAGTGTCAGTTCATAACCTGTTAAACGTGCAATTGTCAAGTGCTGAGTTTGTGTTCGGTTTAAAAGAACTTCCACGGAGTGTGGAACTTGTACGGTCAGGGAGTGTCCTAAAACTATGGAATCACTTTGTCTGATAGCTAGTGCTGTGGCTGCAACTGACTTGAGGCACGCAGGCAGAGCCTGGGCTACAGGATCTAATGTGCTCGAAAAATAAGCACAAGGCTTGTATTGTCCTGCTTGATCTTGTGTGAGAACAGATAATGCTGTACCTTCGCGTTCTGTGACGAAAAGTGTAAAAGGCTTACTGTAGTTCGGTGTTGCTAGAACTGGAGCTTGACATAGGGCTTTCTTTAATTCATTGAAACTAAGTGTATGTTCAGATGTCCAAGGGAGGACAGTCGATACGGCTGCCTCCTGTGTTGTTAACTGTATCAGTGGCTTGGCTAGAAATGCATACTGAGGAATCCATTGTCTGCAGTAAGAAGTGAGGCCAATAAAAGCACGTACCTCCTTCTGGGTCTTGGGCTGAGGAAGACTCGCTATTAACTGGATACGGTCTGGTGTCAACTGCCTACCCCTCTTGGACAGTAAGTGTCCTAAGTAGATCACTTGCTGGACACAGAATTGAAGCTTCGAAGGGGACACCTTGTGCCCCATCTCGGCTAGGAAATACAAGACTGTAAGGGAGGCTTGCTCGCAAGCACGTTCAGAACGGGCTGTGATCAGTAGATCATCGACATACTGGAGCAGGGCAGTGTCAGTTGGCATGTGAATGTTGTCTAGTTGTCTCTTGAGTGCTTGACTGTAAATACTAGGACTTTCTGTGAAACCTTGAGGAGCTCGTGTGAACATATAGCTCCTTCCATTTAAACAAAATCCGAAAAGAAACTGGCTGTCTGGATGAATGGGGACACTGAAGAATGCGTTCTTGAGGTCTATGACCGTAAAAAATGAGGCTTCAGAATCAATGGCTGTCAATAGAGAAGAGATATCTGGGACAACTGGGTACTGGGGAATAATACATTTATTAAGTTCTCGAAGGTCAATCACTAATCGATATACTGGAGGTGCATTTGGATCAGTACGTTTCATGACAGGAATGATCGGAGAATTGCATACATTGGAGTCAGTTTCTACAACTACTCCTTGAGCGATGAGCTCGTCAATAATTTTGGATAAGGCTGCTACAGCCTCAGGTGGCAATCTGTACTGTCTGATTCGTGGCAGGACTACACCTGGCTTGAGAGTCACACGATGGGGTGTGATTTGCATATAACCAACATCAGTTGGACCTCGCGCCCATAGATGCTGCGGGACATTAGACAATCTCGGATCAAAATCTCGTAATACATAGTGACCCTTGAAGTCACGTAGGAACAATCGTATTCCCTCTGGGGAACAGCATATAACTGCACCTAACTCTTTCAGTGTCTTAATGCCTAATAAATTTTCTGGACATGACTTAGTAAGTAACAGATCAGTAGTGTGGGACAATGGACCTACTTCTAGAGTAACTGGCTTTGAAATTTCATTTACGATAGGTTTTCCTGAAAATCCAAGGGAAACATTTCTTGAGCCTGAGAGCGGAGCCCCTGGAACTTCGGCGTGACTGATGGTGGTCCTACTTGCCCCTGTATCAATCAGAAACTTTCTGTCTTTCCCTAGTACTTGACTGTAAACATAGGGACCTTCTTGATCTACAGGTATCTCGATGAGAGGCAAGCCTACCTCCCTCTCTAGGCTGTTTCATGAATATGGCTGATACTCTGGATACTCGGACTGTGCATACTGGTACATCTGCTGTGTAACATGCTGTGTTGCAGCGATGGGCTGCGGTGCTGGAACTGTCTGTTGTGCATTCTGTGGCTGAGAAGTCTGTAAAACTTGCTCTTGTCTAGGCGGACGTGGTCTTTCTTTAGTCTTACCGGTAGCTATGTTGTGTTTCAGAACTGCACACTCGTTTATAAAATGACCTGGCTGTTTACAATAATTGCAGTTTCCTTTAACGGGAGCTACAAGATGACTGGCTTGATTCGGACCCCTCTTCTGACTGTCTTGAGGAACAGATTGTGCAACTAGTACTTTCATTTTCGTGTCTTTCATACGCTTTCTCTCATGATCTTGCTCTTCTCTGATTCTATTCTGGTGGTATTGAAGCATCTGTAACATCTGGGACGGGGTATTAGCTTGCCAGGTACTTTCGACTTTCAAAACTCGATTCTTAACTTGTGGACTTGAATTCTCGACTAGTTTAGTTACAAAAAGATGAGGGTATGACTCGCTACTTGTCTTGAGGCCACTGTTGATGCTAAAACATTTCTCAAATCTAGAGTAAAAATCACTAGTGTCTTCGTCTTGTTTCTGTTTACATGCTGAGATTGCATCCCAGTCTTCCTTTTTAGTTGTCAATAATCTAGGCAAAACTTGTATTAATAATTCTGGTAATTCTTTACATTTATCTCCAAGACCGGTACCTGGTACTCGTATCTTGTCTTCAGCTTCTAGAACTGCCCAATCGATCTTTTTCTCTCCCACCTCCCATTCTTTTTCCTTGAGTTTCTCATATACCCCTGCGGGCAACAAGACTTTTAACATTTTAATAATGTCTGGATACGTGTATTCTCCCATACGGAGCATGTCCTTTAATTCTCGGTGGAACCCTGCTGGATCTTTATCATGACAGGGAATTAACTTTTTCATCTCTAAGAGTTCCATCTTTGTGATCGGGGTGTAAACAAACACTCGTTGCATTTCACCACCGTCTGTCTTAACTGGATGCACTTCTCGTAACGGATTCTGTCTGTCTATGTAAAAGGGCTTACTTTCTGGGGGTGAGACATGAACAAAATGCGGGTTCAGAAACATACTATATTTGTGGCGCTGTTCTAGAATGACACTAATTAAATCGGTACCTAAACCTTTCCATCTATACTGGAGTAACTCGTTCAGGACATCGTGTAACGGACCTGGATCAGAATGTTGACCCTCATACAAAGTAATGAGGTGCTGGATCATATACATACCCACCAGTCGTTGCTCGGCTGGGGGCAATTTCAGAAACATTTGTGCCACTATTTCGTCTGGAAAAGTGGTAGAATCAGTAATCCATCGGACTGCTGATCGGACTAGTTCTTGTTCATGCATAGTACTTAACTCGCTATAACCGATTCGTGATTTCAGAATGTGATCGGTAGCTTGAAATACTTGTTCCAGAGAACCTTGTTCTGATGCTGGATGATGTAAAACTGACTTGTGTTCTAGACGTAAATGGCGATCTGGAAATCTAGATTTTCCTACATACGCTATTCTGGCAGGATTCTCGTCCTCTACCTCTTCAGTATCAGAGTTACTTTCTTTCTCGCTTACTTGTGCTGCTTTACGTTGATCATGTAACCTTATTATTTCCTTACGAATTTTCTTGTACATACTCTCTATACTACTGATAGTCTTGTGCTTACCCTCGGCTATATTATCACTCCACTTTGTCAGGATTCTCATTTCGGCTTGATCTTTGGTCGGATAATCTTGTTCTCTTATTAGACAATTAATCAGAAACTTTAATAGCATGAGCTGGACTTCAACTTTTCTTTGAGACATGACTTCACTAATACTTTCTGGATCATTCCCTGTACGGATGAAACGATATATTCTGTCTAGATCTTCTTTCATATCTGGTAGGGTGACTAGATACTCGGTCACCTTTCTTACGCGTAATGAATATAAAACCATATTATCCTCGCCTGGGACTGGGTCATAGCCACATTCGGTAAGGGCTTTTCTTATTTCTGCAACAGACTGATACCTGGGCGTACGCTGTGACGCTTGTGCATGTAATTCGACTAACGTTAAACGCTTGTGTGGCGGCGGGGTTCCAGGAGGACCTCCCCCTGTGGCCCCTAAACTAGAGTCGTCTACTGATGCTCTTCGTACTAGCGCGGCGGGAAATTGAAATGCAGGCTGGACTTGTATGGCGGGCTGGACCGGGGGTACCGTAACAGGTACTCCGGTGTCTGGAGGAGCAGGAAGTGCCTGATTTACAGGGACTGGCGGAGCGGGATTTGCATATTCTGGGACTGTGTCGTCCAAATAGGACGAAATGAAAATATCAGCTGCGGTCGGTTTGTGACGTAGCTTGGTCGGAACTAAGGGTGGCGGAAAATTACTGAATGCCTCCGGGGTCGCTTTTGGCAAGCCCTCGGCAAGAAGAGGATACATACCCTTAATAAGGGCATGCCTCTGTCTGTCTGACTGTTCGGTTTTGACTCGTTCACCAATCTCGATTAGTTCCCTTTCCTGGGCTCGTTCCAGGGATTCTCTACTTAATTCTGACTTTCTGATTTCTTTTTCGGTTCTTTTATGAGATTCTTTGCGCCATAACTCGATGGCATCTTTCTGTGACTGTCTGGCTTTCTTTTTCCATAATACTTCTTCTACTCTCATGATGCACTCGGCATCCCATGTACCCGATACGGGCCATCTATACTTTTCTTCTAACTGTTTGGTATACTCTACCCATAAATCTAGATATAATATGGCACTTATGCCATGCTTCTGATACATAAAATGACCTGGACTGTCCCTAGGCGGGACAGGAACTGCTTCTTCTAGCAGACCCTTTCTGGTTTTTAACTGACGTAATCTCGAAAAGAGGGACATTGCAAACTTGAATCTGAACACAATACAATACACGAGGAACAATAACAATTGAGAAAACAATTCAGGCATACCACGACATTGAAAATACATTGAATAACATTATGAAGCAACAGTTCGGACAGAATACTACCTGGAACACTGAGAACAGAAACACATGAATTTCTCGAGAACGGAACAGACTAGAATTACTGGATGCGCTGCTGAAACAGCACGGAACATACCGGTCCCATAAAGGGACGCATCAAGACCCGTATCCACCTAGGTGAACACTTCGTTTTAGGTCTGCGTACCCAGACCCATCGGACCAGAGACAATTTAGATTGACCCTGTCTAGATACTACCCCAGCAACGGGCAGCAAGAACGGAAGGCCTCGGACTGGACTGGACTGCTTCGACGCTGGACGGACGAACTTCGGACTTCTGTTACGGGTGGGCCTCCGGATACCTCGGACCTTGGACTCTCGGCTTGGGCTCTGGTCGGGACTCGCCGTGTTCCTCCACCGCCTCGTCTGGATGCTGGACCGCCACCTCCGTCTCCTCCGTGGGCCTGAGGGATACTTGAAGCAGAAATATCTGCACGTGGCCGGTATGGTTCCGTCACGGCTGCAGAGGGTCAGGGGGCCGGCGTGGCTTCACCGGCGCGTGGGGAAAGGGCAAGTCCCTGTTCGGGCGCCATTATGTGGTATATAAATAAATAATACCGGATCTAGGTTTGACTAGGCATAGTAATAACAGATAGCTCAATAAATAAGAGTCAAGATTCGAGGTAGTAGGAGTTTTGCAGGTTTATTACAGCATAAAGGACAGGGACAGGACAACCTGCATAGGAATAGGATGGCAGGGCCCGGCAGCTGCCGGGGCTGGATCTGGGATGAGCGCGCTAACTGGCAATGACGTATTACTAGGAGAAGCTGGGGGCTACGAACTCTGTGCTAGGAGCAGAGACTGAAGTCTGGAGAGTCAGGGTGACATGTACCTAAACAGTATCTAGTATCTGATGTTTAGAGAACATGTTGATATAAACTAGAAGTCAGCAGGGGAAAGGCTAACAGACTCTAAGACTGGTGGATGCATTATTCTACATGTAGTGCGTGATGAAGAATATTAAATGACCATTAATACAGTATTTCTCTAACATGGAGACGTAAAGGCTAGACAATGATGGAAACTATTGATGCGATTCAGTAGCTTTAGGAATGCAGAGAAGGAGGGCTGGACTGATAACTAGAATCATAACATATTCTTGGCAGACTCAGAGGCAGAGCCAGGCTGAACCGGGCACTGCAAGGCAGGAAGTAAGTGAAGGGTCAGGGATACAGGTGGGGGCTGTATCGCTCCTCAGCGAGGCTCAGGAGACAGGAGCTGAATCTGGTGTCCAGGCCCTTTTGAGGCCTAGAAACGGGGACTTTTCAATGAAACAACGTGCACACTGGGAAACGTGGCAACGTAACTTTACATAGGCCTGATATTCGTAGTATTCACGAGAACTGGAAACTGGCATACTAGAGATGGACACAACTATAATTGCGTCATTAATCGAACATGGGGAATACATATGCATATTAATCATGCACAGATAACATATGATGGAGGACGCGTAGGGACACAGAACATGGCAAAATTTACTTTTCCACATAAGTCTCATAGGCAGGCGTTTCCCAATGGCTTCTCCAAATTCATGACTTTGTTGCTTATAAGTCAAATACTTCCTGGCGTTCTCAGCACTCCAGTACCCCAACACATTAGCCCAATGTTTTTGCGACACTGTCGAGCAGATCATCCAAATCACTCTGGCCTGAGGTGATACCTTTTGTTAAGGCCCCTTCCGCATCTATCAATGCCTCATAATATCGTGCTAGCTCCAATTTATGTTTTTTTTGCTGAGCTAGATTTAAGCTTAAAACTTCCCCCCGAAAACAGGCCTTAAAGGTATCCCAAACTATAGCAACAGATGCAGTACCGTTATTATTTTAAAAAAAGCCCTTGATCTATTTACCGATATGCTCCTGAAATTCGTCATTTAAGTACAATTTCCCATCAAAATCTAAAATTATTAAATATCGGTCTCTTCTTCCCTAAAGCTAGTTCAAAAACAATTGGTGCGTGATCCGCCGAGACCCTTGGGTAAACTTGAATTGCTGCATCTGTCAATAATGAAGTAGGGGCAAAAAAATAATCTAACCTTACTAATTTTTTATGAGGGTGAGAGTAAAAAGTGTAGCTGGCATCGCCCCCTCTTATTTTCCCCCATACATCCCCCAATCCATGATCGCAAAGTAAATTATAAAGTGCTTTAAAAACTTTGGGCTTCCATCCACTGTATTTATCAGGCCCATTCTGTATTGCTTGATTAGTTACATTTATATTTATATCGCCACAGATAATCAATGGCTGCTGCCATGTGGCCAATTCAGCATTAAGCTCAACTAGAACTCCCGCATCATCAACATTAGAGCCATATATAGTACACAGCGTGATTTTATGTCTATCCAAACCACATTCAGCTACAGTCCATCACCCATATTTATCCGATATAGTGCGACCAAAGTTTCGCCTAGCCAGGATAGCAACCCCACGAATCATACTAGTTTGACCAGATGCAGAAATTAAAGTAAACCCCAATTTGCTCAGGATACCCCTTTTAACCCAGGGAATACGGGTTTCCTGTATGCATAATAAGTCAGGCCTAATTAGGAGAACATATCTTTATTCCCTCACGTGGCATTTAACTTTTTTTTTTTAATTATTCTTTATTTTCATCAATCCCCGATACCATCTTTCCCAGGTCCAGAATGCCCTCCACTACAAACTTCCCATGCATTCCTCGTAACGAGTTTCTTGAACATTTTTTTTTTGCTGCTGTGAAATGTTTACCCCTTTTACCCCTCAAGTGCCCCCCTTCCCCCCTAGCTTCCTCCCCCCTTCCTCTCCCCTAGTACCCTTTTTCCACCCTCCCTTAGTCCCCTGCTTCCTCCCCCCCCATTAACGAGGCTTTAGGACTCATAGTCCTGTAGATGTGAGCATATCAACCCCCTGCCTTCCCCTATGGAGCCCAAACTGTAATTTTTACATATTAACATTAGAATAAATTAAGTAGCGCAGAGTGGTGCATAAGGAATTGCCATAATACAAAAACCAAAGATACCTATCGTATACTCTAAGCTGTAATCCCAAAATCCTAATCCCGCCCAATACCCGAATACTGCAGACTGATTGACACCCAAAGCTATATTGAGCGTGTAAATTCAGTCGCTAGTGCAATACTAGTAAAAAACGCGTTTGCTCCTTAAATCGCACCTTCAGCTTAGCTGGAAACATTAAGAAAGCTGAGGCCCCCTTAGACTGTACTCTGGTATCAGCTGACGGAATTGCCAGCGCAATTCCACTGAGCCCTGGCACAAATCAGGGCGCACAAAGAACTCCACATCCCCAGCCATCCCTTTCTTATCTGGCCTAGCTCATGAAAAAACTTCCTCCCGTGCCAGAAAGCTATTAAATGATACCAGTATCGCCCTTGGTTTAGTTTCCTGCCCAGGCCTTACCCGTACTTTAAACGGAATGTATGTACACGCTCAATTTCACGATCCCAGTCCCTCCGGGTGATATCTGGAAATGCTTTTTTAAACAGATCAATCATAAACCCCCTTGAGTCTAGCCCCTCTTTCCCTTCCGGGATTTGAAGAACCCTCAAGTTGTTGCGGCGAGCCCGGTTTTCAATATCAGATAGTTTCCAAACCATGTCCTCTTTAGTTACCATGCTTAATTCTACAGTTGTTTTCTGCTGTGCCACCTCATCTTTGAGCGTAGATATTCTTGTCTCAACCTCTTTAAAGCGTGATGCAAAGTCGGCGCGTGATTTCACCAACCGTCGCATCCGAATTTGGAAGCTTACGACACGAGTTCTGTACCCTTTGGCTTTCCTCCCTTGTTTCATCTCTGTGCTGCATGATATACCAATATATCAAAGCCAGGGAGACCTCCTCCTCCTCCTCAACGACCAAAATAGGATCTTTTCCAGAGTCCAAGTCCAGCTTCCTGACCGTGTTCGACTGCCCATCTTCTGACTCCTCATATTCCTCTGCCAATATACGACTATGTTCACTGCCATCCACCATTGACAGCTGAACAGAGTACTGTGTGGCCAATTCTTCACTGGAAGACATAGAGTGCTCAGAGAGGGAATAAAAGTCTCCAGAATCTGCTTCATTATTAACCGTGCCTGTCTCTTTCACACTCACTGGTATCTCTAAAGCACTAGACAAGGTGCTTTCACCAACAATAGGAGGACCAATCTCACCGGTCAAGGGCACCTCAGCTTCTGCCACCTCCATTCCTTTAACTTTACCCCTCCCCTTCTCCTTTTCCTTTTGCTTTTCTTTAGTCTGTGCAAATAACGCAGGGATCTTTTTTCTACTCTGTATGCCCTTAGCCTTGCCTCCCACAGTACAAGCCTCTTGCACTTTGCTACTGCTAACTTCAACCACTTCTGCTACTGTCTGTACCGGCTTTCCGATCACCTGCGGGACTGCTCCAGTGCGCTCCGCTGCCTCCACAGCGCTTTCCTCTTGTCCACGCGGCTTTCATCGGGAACCTTTTGGCAGCATTGTACAAGCTGCTTCAGTCTTCACCGGCGGATTTTCCAAACTTCTCTCCACTTCTCGAAACAAAACCGCACAGGTGTAGCACGAGCCTTGCTGATGAAGAGAACGCCCAGCGCCGAGCACTCCCCGGTCACAACCCCCACACGTGTGCTTCCAAAGTGCTTCCCGAAGAAGTGCCGCCGCCTTACAGTCCCGTTCCTGCTCGGCGCCCAGTGTACCGGTAAGAATTTAAAGATTTTTGCGTCTTTTCAGTCCTTCAGCTGCTGCTTATGGTGCCGCGATTCACCCGACACCTCTCGTTCTGCTCTACTCCTCCATGGCTCCAAAACCAAGGGTCCGGCAAGAGAGAGGTATGCTCAAGCATCCTGCACGGTCGCCATATTGCCTCCAAGTCAGGTATTCAAGATCAGGGATTGTCAGGAATTTCTAATGTATATGCTTGTTGTATTGGAAGATGAAGGTATAGATATTAAAAATCTTTTTGGCCTTTCTTATAAATGGCAACATGACTGTGAAAATTGTTTGTTTACATGTAGCACTAACATAGACACTGAAAGATTCATTTATTTGGCTTTACCAGACTGTGGATCAGTGTCTTTGATCAACCTAGTTTGAGGAGCAACTCAAAAGATGGGGTTTAGCAAATGTAAATCAGAAATGTCATCAAGATTATTTATACAAAGATGTGGACAGTATGTAATTTTAATGATGCAACGTTGTACAGCTGATGGAAGAAAATTGTAAACTTTAATTAAAAATGTTGCAGATACTCAAGTATCAATGTCAGGAAGAAATTTTGTAGCTGTAGCAATTATTTTTCATGATGGTCCTTCTACAACATCTGGACATTACACTGCTGATTTAAATTGTGATAAAGGTTGGATACATTGCAATGATAGTCAATTGGTTTTTAAACAACTTTTGCCTAAAGAATTACCAAATTCTTATCTAATATTGTTAAAGCCAAAGTTTTAGGATCAAAATATGTCCTTTCAGGATTACTGCTGTTAAGGTAGGCTGGTCCGGTGTTGTGGAGTGCTTTGTGAGCGTGGGTGAGGAGCTTGAAAGTGATCCTATTGTCGACGGGGAGCAAGTGTAGGTTTCTCAGGTGGGGGGTGATGTGGTTGCAGTGGGGGACGTTGACGATCAGTCAGGCAGAGGCGTTTTGGATTTGTTGTAATCATCGTAGGCGTTTGGCTGGGATTCTTGCATTGCCGTAGTCCAGTCTGCTGCTGACGAGGGCCTGTGTCACCGTTCTTCTTCTTTCAGTCGGGATCCACTTTTAGATCCTGGGGAGCATGCAGAAGCTGTTGTAGCAGGAGGAGGAGATGGTGTTGACTTGCTTAGACATGGAGTCGAGGATGAATCCTAGGTTGTGTGCATGGTCGGTGGGTGTTGGTGCTGTTCCCAGTGTAGTCGGCCACCAGGAGTCGTCCCAGGCTGAGGGGGTGGGTCCGAGGATGAGTACCTCCGTGTTGTCCAAGTTCAGCTTCGGACAGCTGCTCCTCATGCAGTTGGCGACAGCTTTCATTCCCTCATGGAGGTTGGTTTGGGCGGTGTGTGGGTCCTTGGTGAGGGAGAGGATGAGCTGGGTGTTGTTGGCGTATGAGATGATGTTGAGGTCGTAATGGCGGGCCACTTGTGCGAGGGGGGCCATGTAGATGTTGAACAGCGTCGGTCTGAGGGATGAGCCCTGGGGGCACCGCAGATGATGTTGGTTGTTTCTGATCAGAAGGGTGGGAGGCGGATGCTCAGGATTACTATTGGACAACTTCCAAACAAAGGATTTCACGCATAATATTTGGCCTTGAGGAAAAGTATCTAAAACAATTAAGGACTTTTTGTTGTATGTTTTGTCAGCATATATTTCTAAACAACATTATTTACAGTGTATGAAAATTAATAATAATGTTTTGTTATTTTATCATTATTTGAGATCTTTCATATTTACGTAATAAATTGCTTTTAGAAAAAAAAATACCATATGTTTTAGTTCTATTTTTTAGATTGTTATTGAGATTGTTGAATGTTTGTTTTTTTCAGATAATATTATTGATTGTCTTTTTTTTGCCCACTGTATTGTGATGAGTACAATTGATATTACTGTTTCTAGTGAAATTCAATATATTCTGAGAAAAAGGCACATGAAATATTTTACACATTGTTCTGTGTTGTAAAATATATATTGTAACTGTCTTTTTTCTTGTCTTCCACAGATGCTACATTTATAATATATAGTTTTTTAATATTTATTATTTTTAAGGTAAGTATAAGCAACTATAAAAAATAGTCAATGTGCTGTGCTTCTTCACAGCTGAAGAAACAAGAGATGGACGGAGTACATATTTGTGCAAAGATGGTTTGTACCTTTAAAAGATATATGAGAAAGTTAATATGCATACTTAGTGTACCTGGGGACCCTCTATCTTAGAAGATATATTCAGAAAGTGCCAGAGAGTTTTATTAGAGAGATGTATAAAATGAGACATGGCTTGAGAACAGCTCTCTTCAACGCACCTGTATAGTATTGAATAGAAAGACATGCTTGGCTAGTAGAGACCAGGGACTTTCAGGATTAAAAGAGACCAAACTGCTCAACATAAAATGCATTGCAAAGTGTGTTTTCAAATACTCTTTCCTATTTAGAAGGACAGGATAAGTTACTGTGGTAGCTTATCTTCTCTATGTAAATATGTCCTCATTATACACAATACCTTGTGTTCAAGAGGCGTTCTATAGCTGTTGCTGTGAGTATTTTCGACTTATATAAGCAATGACTAGTTTCTAATTATGTTAAAAGGTGAGTGCTGAATAGGTCTTTAAGGATTGATGTGTGTGAAAATAAATGAAGTATTCAAAAACTAGTGTGAGAATGGTACCTAAATACACAGCTATTCACAGTGTTATTCTAGACAAGCAACAGTATCCCTTGCATTTTATTAAAACGCACTTATTAGTTTCGAAGGGGTAGGGCGAATAGACATATTCAACATTTTTTAATACTGCATTTTAGTATAAGAACCTGAGTCATTTTCCATAGTCATAAGCAGTGACTGGTTTTGAATTTTCCGAAAACTTAAGAACAGGATATCTTTATTAGCAATTATATTGAGATAACTTTATGAAGTAATTAAACTCTACTTTGGAATGTTATTAGACAATGGTATTTACATAATAATTTTTGGGGATCAAAATAGTTGATATACCTACATTTGTACTATGTACTAAGAAAACTGTTAAAGTGAAGTGTTTATGTTTTTGTGCAAGGACCTAGAACGTAACAGAGTTGTTATGGATAAAGAGGAGAATATTACCGAAGACACATTGAAAATGACCAACAGTTTAATTGAAATACAAAATCTACATATAACAGGCAGCGGGACTGAATCAGAGGACATCAGTACTGCAGATATCACCTGTGATTTTATAAATGAAAGCAATGATGCTGAGTTTTTTAGAAGCACTGGATGACGTAGAGTTACTGGAAGTTATAAACTCTGAAATGGCAAATCAGCAGTATGATCTGGAAGAAGTACCAGATGAACTCCTTTTAGAAGCTGTGTTAAAATATGATATGTCTGAAGAATAATTGTATTATTTAATAATAATAAAGCATTCAGCACTATGTACTAATCCATTCACTGTACTAAAACTCAAGCACTTATAGATTCACTCAGACACTCTCTTTTTTCTATTGATTCAGTCAGTAGCCAGTACTTATGCAGCAAAGTAGGCCTTAGGACATGGACTGCTTCAAAGCCTTATACAGTATGCATGCAGTCTTGTATCTGCCTGCACAATTGTATTTTATACCTTCAATTCCCCAGTCTGTATCCTTACACTTCTACCAAGCACTGTGTCACTGCTGTTCCACTGTTGTAGTGACCCATTCAACTGTATGTACTAATCAATTCACTGTGCTAAAACTGAAGCACTTATAAATTCAGTCAGGCACTTTCCTTGCAGAACTGTAATCATTTAGTCAGTACCCAAGTACTCATGCAGCAAAGTAGGCCTTAGGGTATGAACTGCTTCAAACCCATATGCACTATGCATGCAGTCTTCTATCCACCTCCACATTTGTCTTTTATACCTTCAATTCTTCAGTCTCCATCCTTATACGTCGACCAAACACTCTGTCACTGCTGTTTCAGTATTGTAGTGACCCATTCAGCAGTAGGTGCATATACATTGACTGCGCTAAAACTGAAGCACTTATAAATTCAGTCAGGCACTCTCCTTGCAGAACTGTAATCATTCAGTCAGTACCCAAGTACTCAAGCAGCAAAGTCGACCTTAGGACATGGACTGCTTGAAACCCTTACACAGTATACATGCAGTCTTCTTTCCATGTGCACACTTGTGTTTCGTATCTTTAATTCCCCAGTCTGTATCCTTACACTTCCACCAAACACTCTGTCACTGATGCTACACTATTTGGTTGAGTCATTCAGCAGTATGTGCTTATCCATTCACTGCGCTAAAACTGAAGCACTTATAAATTTAGTCAGGCACTCTCCATGCAGAACTGTAATCATTCAGTCAGTACTCAAGTAGTCATGCAACAAAGTAGGTCTTAGGGCATGGACTGCTTCAAATCCCTAAGCACTATGCATGCAGTCTTCCATCCTCCTGCACACTTGTCTTCTCTACATTCAATTCCCTAGTCTTTATCCTTACACTTACACCAAGCACTCTGTCACTGCTGTTGCACTATTGTAGTGACCCATTCAGCAGCATGTGCTTATCCATTCACTGCCCTAAAACTCAAGCACTTATAAATTCAGTCAGGCACTGTCCTTGCAAAACTGTAATCATTCAGTCAGTACCCAAGTACTCATGCAGTGAAGTAGGCCTTAGGGTATGAACTGCTTTCCACCACTATCCATGATGCTTGTAATCTTCCATCTACCTGCACACTTGTCTTTTATACCTTCAATTCCCTAGTCTGTATCCTTACACTTCACCCAAACACTCTGTCACAGCTGTTCCACTGTTGTAGTCACCTACTCAGCAGTATGGACAAATCCATTCACTTCGTCAGAACTAAAACAGTTATAAATTCAGTCATGCACTCTCCTTGCAAACTGTAATCATTCAGTCAGTACCCAAGTACTCATGCAGCAAAGTAGGCCTTGGGACATGCACTGCTTCAAACCCCTATGCACTATTCTTGCAGTCTTGTATCTACCTGCTCACTAGTCTTTCACATGTTCAATTCCCCAGTCTGTATCCTTACACTTTCACCAAGCACTCTGTCACTGATGTTGCACTGTTGTAGTGACCCATTCAGTTGTATGTACTAATCCATTCACTGCATTAAAAGACTAACACTTACAAATTCACCCAGGCAGTTTCACCAGCAGTGCAGAGGGAAGCATAGACTTGTAACATATTTATGTACATATGTTACATTCATGTGCTTCGGAAGTACTGCAGTATACTGTATGTAAACACCTTATAGAGTTATGCTGTAGCACTTCCTTATAGTTCACCACTTTCACATTCACCATGCACTACTAATGTTTTCTTTTATTCATTTATACACTACACATTCATTCAAAAAAACTTTTACACACTATCATACTAATATAGCTCTTTTTTTGAGCAGTGAAGTTAGTTCTTAAAATAACGTTTTTGTGTCTTTTTTGTAGTTTTGTCTTTTTGGGGGAGTTTTTTAACAGTTTTTTATTTCTTGGGTTTTTTTTCAAAGGAAAAAATGGAACTGCGCAAATAAAACAGTCTGCAATGGGAACAAATAAACAAAAGAAAATTAATGGCGGGAGCAATGGTGCTCCTGTTTGCGCCTGCAAATCAAATCAATAGACTGTTCGCCATAACATAATGTATCTTTACAAAATTTGCAAAGAATTATAAGGTCTCCAAAATTGGAACGGATGTCCGGATGCGGACTAGATGGTGCTGTGGAAGTGCTGGCTGCAGCTGGTGGAGGGTCTTCCTGCAGCCTGTCACATGCAGCTCTCGCATAATTGCAGGGAGGAAGATTATTCACATGTCGTACCATGCTGGCGGTTCCAAATGAATATTTTTTATTCAGATCACCTCTAGAAAGCATGGTCCCACACACCTTGCAAGGGACTTTAGCTGTATTAACTTTCTTTTCTTCGTCTGGAATTGTAAAACATTTCCAGATCAGAGATTCCTTCCTTTTTGGCTGTGCATGCTCAGCAACAAATTCTTCTTCTGAAGAGTGTTCAGATGTATCTTCCTCCTGGCGTGCAGCCATATAAGATGTTTTCAACAACACAGGAGCTTCATAAAAGAGATGGTTCTTCATTGAAAGTCAAAGAAGAAGAATTTAAATGGGTGGGGTCCTTCAACAGTTAGAATAGGAACTATTAAGAACCAATCATTTCATTTAATTTCAAAAAGCTTTATTCGATCATTTGAAAAAAACAATCATAAAAGCACATATAATACATCAATAGTACAATGCAATTGGTGAAATATTAAAAGTCATACATCAATAAAAAAGAGGGACGGCAAGATAAGCAAAGACTGATAATTTTGCTGGAAACAACGCATTCGCTGTTAGGTTAAAAGGTCATACTTTTCCTGGCGGACACAGATTTCAGAATAAATATCGCTGTGAAAAAACACACATCAGGTTCGTCAAGTACAAATAAAAGCCTCATAGCGGATTTAACAGTTGACACAGAATATTTTTTAAAAAGCAGTTTAAGGTAGGCAATACGGAGATACAAATACAAGGGACAAACTAGTAAAAAGTGCTCGGTGCTCTGCTTCGAAAACCCATCACATGGGCAGGGTATTGACGTATACTTTTTTATCAGGGGGAAAGCCACCAGATTATGGACAATACCTAATTGTAGTCTGGTAAGGACATACTGGTGGGATTGCTTGGTAACCACTTTTAAATACTTGGAATAGCCAGGGCTTGCCTGATTATTAGAATGATAAACGTGATGTGTTACATACAGGCAAGTGGCATCCCTACGTAATTTGGCTTTAACCCCCAGATAGACATGTTTGAGCTCCTTTTTTGATATATCAGTAGCACTATCGGGGTCTAAAAAACATTCAAATCAAATACATCCCTAAATGATGTTATGACGTAATTAAGCCATGGGATCAGGCTATATTTATCCAAACGGAGGCAGTTTTGAATGATTCTTCTGGTAAAACCCGTTTCCTCCTTGGCCCAGATAGATCTCCAGGCCATTAGTGGTCTTAAACCTATGAGATCAGTCATGAATTCCAACCCAACCTCTTGGTGAACCAGCCCAGTAGAGGCAGAGGTTGGAAGACAAAGAAGTCTCTTTAGAAAATTGTTTTCCTCCACTTGCAGATCTCCATGACAACAATGTCCCCAAACACCTGAGCCATAAAGTGCCACTGAAGCACATCTAAGGCGATAGATATGCAACATGTCCCATAAACGACGACTTCCTAATTTAGAAGCAAATTTATAAACACCGAAGGTGCCTCTGGCCATCTTAGCCTTGACATTATGTCTTTCCTTTGCCCATGTGCCATTGCTGTTAAAAGTGATGCCCAAATAGCAGAATTTATCTACCACTTGGATTTTTTGGTCCTCAAACTGGAATGATCTTAGTTTCCTTACCTTTTTCCCACAAGCCATGATAAAAGTTTTAGAGTTATTAATTTTTAGTTTCCTCCCCTTAATAAAATCAAAGAATTTGTCCATTAGTCTCTGCAGACCGACCGGTGTTCTAGATAGTAGGACTGTGTCATCTGCATAGAGCAGTACGGGGATCGATTGGCCCTCAGCCATTGGTGCATCAGCATTGACTAATCTTAGCTCGGAGTCCATGCATTAATAAAAAGGGAGAAAAGTAAAGGGGCAAGGACACAGCCTTGCCTAATACCTGATTTGACCTTGATGTTATTGGTACATTCCCCCGCTTGGCCAAATCGAATCTGGGCCGATAGGTTACTATATAATCTAGCCAGGAAATAAATAATCGCAGCCGGTGCACCCATAGCTAATAACGTGGTCCACAATAGAGCGTGGTCCACCAAATCAAATGCGCTGGAGAGGTCCGCAAAGCAGAGTAATAACGCGCCCTGCTTGGCGCGTGCGTATTTACCTATAATAAGATCTAGGTTAATACACTGCTCGATGGTACCAAGGCCCTTACGAAACCCGAATTGGGAATCTGCAAGGATGCCATTAGCCTCTGCCCACTCCTCCAGCCGCAACAAAAGCACCCTGCTCATTATTTTTTGGGAGGAGTCTAGGAGGGAGATAGGGCGATAGTTCTTGGCCTCGCCTCTATCTCCTTTCTTGTAAATTGGTATGATTATAGACTCACCCCATGTTAATAGGGTGCTTTCCATAACTGCCGCATTGAAGACTGTCGTCAAAAGAGGGCCCCATAACAAAGTATCCGCTTTATAAAGATCGATCGGCACCCCGTCAGGCCCAGGGGCCTTCCCTCCATTACTTTTCTGAATAGCATTAACAACCTCTAGGTTTGTAATATTGAGGGGTAGATTTGGGCCAAAGGCTACAGCCCTTGGACGTATAGGGGCTTCCCCCCGGGTTAAAAATACTAGTAAAAAAGGCGACCCAGTTTTCCTCACTGACCTGGGCGGATAGTACTGGGAAATCCTCCTTCTGTAAAAGGAAGGGGCTATTCACTGTGTTCCAAAAAAGCTTGCTATCCCGGGACCCTGCCGCTTTCGCAAGGTTGTCCCAAGCTTCCTCCCGTAGCTCTTGCTTCCTACGTATCAGATGGTCTTATAGTTTGCCCTAAGGGATTTAACGGCTCCCTTGTCCCTAGGACGGCTAGAAAGCGCTTTCTTTAGTTCTTGTAGGGACTTTGTACAGGCCCCATCGAACCAGCCTACAGTACCCCTTGACCTACTGACCTTAGTATTAGTTAAAATCTTTTTAGTTATCTTGTTTATTTTCACGAAGTCGGCAAGGATGCATACGGCGTCTGCATTAACATCTACGCAGCGCTGCAGCTCCTGGAGACTCGCAGCCACGATTTTGGTCATCATCTTCTCTGAGTTGTCCCTGCACCATTTAATCCTGATGCCATTTGGTCTACATGGGATTATTTCATCAACTGTACTTCGGGTGACTTGGACCTTCTTCCCCCAGATGGACGTAGACATAGTAATACCATTATGGTCACTAAGGGCCACATCTACAATTTTCGGGATAGCACAGAGAATGCTGCTATTCTCAGAGACCAACAAGTGATCAATGACAGTGGCTGAATTCCTCCCTACAAAGGTCGGGACGGGGTTGCCCTCGCTATCGTTTGCGGGCACATAGATTAACAGTTCCAATTTGAACATTAAGGTGTTAAGTGACTCTCCATAAGGGGTGTGAATAAAATGAGCCCGGTCCTCCCCTTTATCCCCATCAAATCCACAAGTATTCGTAAATGAGAAGGGGCACGTAGGGATATTAAAGTCCCCCCCCAGATGATATCAAAAGGGACAGGGTTGGCCCCACATAGTTTGTCTACTGCAGTCTCAAGATCGTTAACTACTGAGAAGCTGGAGGAATTAAACACGTTGTTGTAGTGGTTGATTAACAAAACATTACGGCAGCCGCTTTGCTGCAGCCAAAGCATTTGTGAGTGAAACCCAATAGGTATTTAAGATTTAAATTGTAACGGCAAGCTCACAGACAATAATATCACAAGCCCACCTTTGGCCCTTCTCATAGTGGATCCCTGCACCACACAGTTGAAAGAAACATACCCATCAAATTGAATCTCTTCCGTAGACCACGTCTCTTGTAGACAGAGTATATCATGGTTAGTTACATACTCCCTCCAGCCCAGTGAGTCTTCCTTTTTCCGCCAACCGGAAATGTTCCAGCTCACTAATTTATACCCAGTACCATAGTCTCCCTCGTCCAATCCTGTGTTCTCCCCCGTAGGCGTTTTCTTTGGGGCCTCCAAACTATGGGAATGCTTATCACACAGGGGGGTAGTGGGTGTCAGGTGAATTGTTCCTGGTTGGACTACAACCGTTGGCATACACTCCACAGGGACATACTCTAGTTGGTTAGTACTCCCTACCAGAACTTCTGTATTTGGGTTTGGACTTCCCCCCATGGATGACAACGGTGCGACGGGGGGTAGTCAGTCTACTGCATCAAGGCAGCTAAAGCGGTTATAATCACAAAAGGGAGCATGGATTGGCATAAGGTCTGGTCTACCGTCAAATCTCCTGCTTCTTCCCCTACGGTCGACCCTTGTCCAATCATCATTGTCTTTCCCATAGGCCATGCGGTTTGGGGGGTAGAAGAATGACAGCGGCAAAGTCTGGATAGTGGAATCCTGTGACCTATTGAAACCAGCACAAATATGGGAGACAGTTCTGGGGTCCCTAAAGTTTATTGTTATGCAGTCCCCGTTGATAGTTTTTACTGACTTACCCACCCAGGGCAACCTTCTTATCATTACAATCTCACTAGATAAGTAGGCCGGCAGGAGTCTGTTCCAGTTTAGCCATTTAACAACCTTACTTATGAACCAATCAAATCTCTTGTTTTGAAGTCACATGTGGTGCGCGTACAGTGCTCTTACGATGCGCATACGTACGACGTACACAGCGATTAGCGTAATTGCTTTTAAAAGTAATATACGCTTATTAAAAGTAAATAAATACTATTTTCATGATTATCTCAGATAATGTTTCGCCTCAATATTTACATTAGATACATAGATATATCTTTTTAAAGATTAAGAAACTTTTGTGCAGTATGCATTGAAACGTACATGACGTCACGCGGAAGCGCCTATGCGACGCGGAACGCCAAAACGTATTTGTAATGGATGCGCTGGTACGCGTACAGTACGATTACAGATACAAATGTTGGTGCAAGGACGGTACGTGTATGATGCGTTTACCACAAAAAAATATGCAAAAAAGATATATAAAAATTAATTTTAATATATTGAAGAAGAAAAAATTACAAATATATTTTTGAATTTAGTTTTTTTAAATATTTTACATTAAAAAAATGTAAGGTAATTTAAAAAATAAAATACCTGAAAATAATAATTATAAAAAATGTAGGAAATTAGTATAAAAAATAAATATAACAATTATTACATTTATAAATTGGCATTTACAAAACCTATGAAATTCACTGAAAAAAACCATAGGTTTTAAGCACAGTATAGTTAGGAATTAGCATTTAAAAACCTTGCAAATTCAGTGAAAAAAAACATAGTTTTCAGCCACGTTATAGTTAGGAATTAGCATTTTAAAACCCTTAGAAATTCACTGAAAAAACCATAGGTTTCACACATGTTATAGTTAGCTGAACATTTCACTCATACAAACCATTGAAATTCCCCCGTTATAGTTAGTTCAGCTAACTATAACTCGCGCGCCCGCAATCCACTGCTGATGACGTCACATATTACATCACTCATGACATGGTCAGTAACATCACTTATGACATCACTGATGACATCTCAAATGACATCACCGCCACCCCCAGGGGCCTAAATATTATGTATGCTGGGGGGCTCATGGCCCCCTGCAGCCCCTGGGACCGCCACCCCCAGGGGTTTGTATTTTTTTTAAATAAAAAAAACCTGTGTTGAGGGCTCAAGCCACGCGGCCCCTTTCCTGTTAAAAATGTTTTAAACAAGTATTTGGGGGTCAGGCCCTGTGGGATGGAGTCCCCAGGGCCCAAAAAAAAGAAAAAAGAAGGGGGGCTACACAGCCCCCTTCTTAAATCCTTTTTTTTTTTTACAAAAAAATGGGATCGGGGAGGAGTACAAGCCCCGTCCCTGCACCACTCTGCAAACGCGCCCCCTGGCACGTTTGCAGAGGGGGAAGTAATTCCCCTTGAATACTGGGGGTCCCTGGGGGCCGAGTAACCCACCAGAAACCTCCAGTATGCGCAAGGGGACTGCGTTGCAGAGAGGTGTAATGAGGCCATGCCCCTTTTTACTCCTCTCTACAACGCATCCCCCTGGCACATAGTGGAGGTTCCTGGTAGGCTACTTGGCCCCCAGGGACCCCCAGTATTCAAGAGGACTGAATCCCCTAATTTGGAATGCATCACAGGGTGCATTTGCACAGTGGTGAAGGAAGGGGGGGCAGGGCTTGAGGTGACAGATTGCACCACTCTGCAAACGCGACCCCTGGTGCGTTTGCAGAGGGGGAACTAATTCCCTATATATATATACTAGGGGTCCTTGGGGGCCAACTAGGCAACAAGGAACCTCCAGTATGCGCCGGGCGCTGTGTTGCAGAGACGTGTAAAGAGGCTACGCCCCTTTTACACCTCTCTGCAAAGCAGCCCCCTGGCTTGGTATTTTATTTTGTCACTGTTTCTGTTGAGGTGCGTCGCTGTATAGCGCCCCTGCCCCGCCCCCTTTAGCCTTCGGCTTCTCTCTGTCCCATTCTTCCTGCTGCTGCCTCCCTGCGGCCCCGCCCTCCACGCTCCCATTCGCCGCCTCGCTCCCACCTTCCAGCTGCCCCTCACTCCCACATCCCCTTATATGGCGGCTACTGCACGGCCGCGCAGCATACGCGCCACTGGCGTGCCAAAGGTGCACCAAAGGCAAGCCCGTCTGTGCCCGTCCAAGCCAGGACCGTACCCAGCGCCAGAACCCCTGGATCCTGAAGACACCACGACACTCGACTACACTACGACGCCAGCTCCCTCCACTCAATTAACCCCGAGTAAGAACACACATGCTACCGGGCCACCCGAAGCGTAACCAAGGGCCTTCACCTGCCGGAACTGCAGATTCACCAATATCCAACCCGCAAAACCACCAACCAACAAACCCAACCACCTGAGGTGCATCCTCCTCAACACCCGCTCCACCCGCAAACCTGCCGTAGAAATCTGGGACCTCCTCTATTCAACCGCCCCAGATGTCGCTTTGACGGAGACCTGGCTAACCCCCACCTCAGCACCAGACATCGCCATAGCCAACTCGGAAGGATACAAGATCGCCCGCAGAGACCGCATCAACGGAACAGGAAGTGGAATTGCCATCGTCCACAAGAACACCCTCAGCTTCTTGACCAACACCGATGACACCCTCAGCACCGCCGAACACCTGCACTTCCAGATACACACTGACCCCAACACCACCCTCAGAGGAAACCTCATCTACAGACCCACCAGACCCAGACCACAGTTCAGCGACTCCATCACCGACCTCATCAGCAACCACGCCCTCGCCTCCACTGACTACATCCTCCTCAGGGACCTGAACTTCCACCTTGAGAACAACAACAACGTCAACTCTACCACCCTGATCGACAACCTCACCACCCTCTGACTCGGACAGCTTGTGACAACACCCACACACGCCGCCGGTCACATGCAAGACCCATCTTCTCCGCAAGCCCCCACGTCTCCTTCAACCACACCACCGAACTCCACTGGACCGACCACCTCTGCGTCCAATTCACCTTCAGGAAGCCCACCGCACATCGCTGCACCTAACAGATGCCCCGTTGCTGCTGGGGAAAAGTCACCGAAGAGCAGCTAGCCACCGCCCTCGCCCAGAACCCACCAGCCGACCCCACTGAACCCGACACTGCCACCCTCAACCTTCGACAGTGGATCAACGACTGAGCCAAAACCCTCGCCCCGCTCAAGACACCCTCCACCATCCACACCAGCAAGAAAGCCACCAAGTTCACTGAGGACCTCCAAGCCTCCAAGCATACATGCTGGAAACTGGAGAAGAACTGGCTAAGCGAACAATCAGCAGACAACTGCACGACCCTCAAGAACGCCACCCGCAGACACCATCAACTCATAAGAACCGCAAAGAGGACCGCATTCAAGGACTGCCTGGATAACAGCTCACACAACAGCAAAGAGCTCTTCAGCATAGTGAAGGAACTCTCCAACCCCAGCTCCAACACCAACGACATCCCCCCTTCGCAGGACCTGTGCGACTCACTGGCCACCTACTTCCACTGCAAGATCACAGACATCCACGACAGCTTCAACGCCACGACCAACCCGCCAACCATCGAGACACCCACCGCTACAACCACCGGCCGCCTGATCGCATGGTCCAACATCAACGATGATGAAACCATCAAGACCATGAACTCCGTCTACTCTGGATCCCCGTATGACCCATGCCCACAAAACGTCTTCAACAACGCCAGCACAATCATCGCAACCAATCTCCGGAAAGTCATCAACACCTCCCTCGAGACAGCAACCTTCCTCTAGAGCCTTACTCAAGAATCCCAAGGCAGACCCCACGGACCTCAAGAACTTCTGTCCCATCTCCCTGCTCCCGTTCCCGGCAAAGGTCACCGAGAAAATCGTCAACAAACAACTGACCCGCTACCTCGAGGACAACAAAATCCTGGACCCATCCCAATCAGGCTTTCGCAGCAACCACAGCACCAAAACCGCCCTCATGGCCGCCACCGATGACATCAGGACCCTGCTCGACAAAGGGGAAACAGTAGCCCTCATACTCCTGGACCTGTCAGCTGCCTTTGACACGGTCTGCCACCACACACTACGAACACGCCTACACAACGCCGAGATCCAAGAGAAGGCCCTGGACTGGACCACATCCTTCCTCGCCGGCAGAACACTGAGTGTCCATCTCCCCCCCTTCAGCTCCACCGCCACCAAGATCACCTGCGGCGTACCCCAGGGCTCCTCCCTCAGCCCAATGCTGTTCAACATATACATGGCACCCCTCGCCTCTGTCGTCTGTCAGCACGACCTCAACATCATCTCCTACGCCGATGACACCCAGCTGATCATCTCCCTCACCAACGACCCTCACACCTCCAAAACCAACCTCCATGATGGAATGAAGGCCGTCGCCGAATTGATGAGTAACAGCCGACTGAAGCTGATCTCGAACAAGATGGAGGTCCTCATCCTCGGCTCCAAACCCTCAGCATGGAATGACTTCTGGTGGCCGACATCACTGGGAACAGCCCTGACACCCACTGACCACTCACGCAACCTGGAGAGACATCCTTGACTCCACCCTCTCCATGACTAAACAGGTCAACGCCGTATCCTCATTCTGCTTCAACACCCTACAAATGCTCTGCTGGATCTTTAAGTAGATCCCCACCAAAACGAGAAGAACTGTAACCCAGGCCCTCGTCACCAACAGGCTGGACTACAGAAATGCCCTCTACGCAATGGCTGTAACGCATCCAGAACGCCTCAGCACGACTGATCCTAGACATCCTCCACCGCAGCCACATCACACCGCACCTCAGAGACCTACACTGGCTCCCCGTCAACAAGAGGATAACCTTCAAACTCCTCATCAGTGCACACATTACCCTCCACAATGCCGGCCCAGCGTACCTCAACAAACGACTCAACTTCTACACCCCTACCCGCAAGCTCTGCTCCGCCGACCTCGCCCTTGCCAGAGTGCCGCGCATCTGAAGAACAACCGCCGGCGGCAGATCCTTCTCCCACCTCGCCGCCAAGACCTGGAACACCCTCCCCACCAACCTACCGCAGACCCGAGATCTCCTGGCCTTCAGGTGTCTTCTCAAAACTTGGCTCTTCGATCAGTAGAAGCTAAACTAACTGCATTTGACTAGAAATTCACATTGAGCTCAATTTTGCATTGTGTCTGAAATTGTGTTGCGCATTGCAACAAATGAAACTACTGTACTTAAAAGTCTATTGCCTATTTCCAAAGTATTTCAACTAAAGTAATTTATTCTGAGAAGGTATATTTTGTAATGTAATGTGTAATGTAATTATAATGTAATTTAAAAAATAAAATATCTAAAAATACATAGTTTTAAAAAATGTAGTAAATCAGTATCTAAACAAATAAATATAACAATTCATACATTTAAAAATTGTCATTTACAAAAGCTTTGAAATTCACTGAAAAAATCATAGGTTTGAGGCCTGATATAGATAGGAATTAGCATTTGAAAACCCTTGGAAATTCACTGAAAAACCATAGGTTTGAGGGGTGTTATAGTTAGCTGGACAATTTACTCGTACAAAACCATTGAAATTCCTCTGATATAGTTAGTTGTACTAACTATATCTCACGCGCCCGCAATCCACTGCTGATGATGTCACATATTACGTCATTCATGACATGGTCAGTGACATCACTGAGGGCATCTCAAATGACATCACTGATGATATCACCCACGTGACAATCAGATACACCTCCTCATACACTGGTATAACCTTTCGTCACTCACTGTAAAATAGAGAGTGCCATATTTGAAACCATTGACACACCAATACCAGTTTCTTAACATCCACTCAGTGATTCCTAGATCTATACACACATCTAATCACTTACCTATAGATTCACTCATACATGCTGTCAATTATCAATAGAACACTATCAAATATCGTTATACACCTATATCGACCAGCACACATCCTAATCATTTATGAAGTCATCCTACTCACTTATGCAAACAATGGATCATACTTACATTTACTTAGCTACACACTTATCCAAACACCACTTCATCTATTAATATAGATAGTAACTCGTACTTAGAGGTCAAATCCGATTTGGAAAACTAATCCGTACAACAATTCGAATTCGTAGCCGTTTCCGTATAAATCTTACAAATCCGTCCGAATCGCGTAGTACGAACATTAGGTAAAAAATACGTCCGAATCTTTGCGAACCCTATGAAAAGCAAGGGTAAATCCGTACGAAACGGACCCTTAAAGTGAACCGTATGAATCGTAAACATGCTGTATGACCCCACAAGTACGATCCAGAATGGGGAATCAGAATGAGATTTGTACGGAAAACGTCGCGTATGAGCTGGGATTCGTACGGAAAACTTCGCGTATGAGCGAGCCACAAAATCAAATACGAGACGAACCCCGCCTGAACGAAGCGCACGCGAACCCTGTAAAAACGTCGCATATGAGCCAGCCACAAAATCAAATACGAGACAAACCCCCTGAACGAAGCGCACGTGAACCCCATAAAAACGTCGCGTATGAGCCAGCCACGAAATCAAATACGAGACATACCCCCTGAACGAAGCTCACGCGAACCCCGTGAAAACAACACATATGAGCCAGCCACAAAATCAAATATGGGAGCAAGCAAATAATGTAAACGAGCCATACTGAACCACACGGACACTGTAAAAAAGCACAAGGAGGGTGAAAACGATTCACACAACACCACAAAACACGTCTCCAGTGTACAAACCATGGAAATGAATGTCTGGCCAGATCCAAACGGGCAAACAGAGGGGCTAACTCATTAACACCCCTTATAACACACCCACCAAAAATTCTAACTAAGCCCCACCCACAAATGGACCAATAAAAAGGGCCCAAACACAAACCATGATCCCTTGCAACAGACACCATTAGCAAGACACACTGACAACACACCACCAACTGCACACATCCACCTTCACACATACCCCCAATCACATTCAGACCCACACCCCCTTTACATTCAGACCCACACACCCACATCCATACACACCGTCACCCCACACCATGTCCGCACGGAAGAATCCAAAGTTCACCAAAGAGGAGATGGAGTTCCTTGTATATGAAGTCATCAGATTCGAGCCACAACTGTTTGGCGCATTGGTCAGAGGGACCAGCATAGCTGAGAAGACACAGCTGGGGAGAGGATAGTCAATAGGGTTAATGCTGTTGCACCCATCATACGCACAAGGAAGGAGTGCCAGGCCAGGTGTTACGACTGCGGAGGATGTTCAAACGGAAGATGGATGAGGAGTACCTACAAAGCCAGCACACTGGAGGTGGTGGTCCCCGCAGACCAGTACAGTACCAGCCCTGGGAGGAGAAGGTGATGGCCCTACTACCGCCGGTGGGAGTACATGGAATTGAAAGAGTCGTAGAGCCTGGTGAGTACACAAACAGCTCATGTAACATGGGGGGTAATGGCATCCACACCCCAAGTACAAAAAATGCCCGCACCAACCCCCTAGCACCTACCGCCCACAACTACTTCCAAAAACAACGCTAATGCCACTAACATGTGTATGCCCCAGTGAGAAAGCAAGGCCATGCTATGTCCCATGCTACAGTAAGCACAGACCCAAAAATAGATGTCCGGTATGCTGTGAGGGTGGTGTCACAAAACGCCTTGTGGGTCTTCAAATCAGATTCAATTGCATGGGCATCCGCAGGGGGGGCAAGGGGGGCTCTTGCCCCCCCGGATTCCCAGTGCGTCTGGTGTGGGCCCAGTCAGGGCCGGACCTGGCCCATCATGGTTTTGAAATGGTGACATTGTTCCAGGTGGCAGCCCCTTCCATTGGGTGGGAAGGGTGCAAGGCAGAGGGCGAGAAGGGTGCAAGGGGGAGGGGAGAAGTCTGCAAGGCAGAGGGGAGTAGGGTGCAAGGTAGAAAAGGGTGGAAGGGGGATATGGAGATGGGTACAAGGGGGAGGGGGAGATGGGTACAAGGGGAAGGGGGATAAGGGTGCAAGGAGGAGGGCAAGAAGGGTGCAAGGGGGAGGGTGAGAAGTGTGCAAAGCAGTGGGGAGAAGTGTGCAAGGGGGATGGTGATGAAGTTAAAAATGTGCCCACCCCATGAAACATTTCTGTGGACGCCCATGCTCAATTGCCCTCATCCCATATGGCCCAGGTACAGACCCATGCACCATGCTCAATGCACAGGGAGTGTGAAAGTTCTGAAAATATAGCTGACACTGGGCCCTGGTGTAGGCCGCACAAGGCCCCCTGTGACCAGTGCAAACACAAACACCAGGACAACAAGGTCAGATCTCTTGGACAGGAACTCACAACCAATGTCATGGCAGCATGCTCCATTGTGAGACAGCCACACCACGAGGGAGGCCCATTTCTAAATAAGACTGCAACTACCAGCACGGCCTGTCACACACACCCCTTACACAAACATACACTCATGGGACAGGCAATGGAGTGCCCCACTGTCTCAATGGTCATGTAACACAACAAAACCAATACAGATCTGCTGAAGCATCCAAGCTAAAAATGCACGTTGCAGATTCACAAGCCCCTTATGCATCTTTCACGCCGCCGCTGCGTCACCTTTGTGACGCAGCGGCAGCACAAAAGTGGCGCCATGGTGCTGTGTATTTACAAGGTGATGTATCTGGGAGATGTGTCACATTCTAAAGCTATGTGCCAGAAGTAGGTGTCCTGGCGCTGAGGGGAGGGGGGGGTTGGGCGTTCCGGCACTGCAACGCCTCCCAACAGTGGCTGAGTGAAATCTACAAGATTTCACTTAGTCACTTTTAAGCACATGCTGCGTCAAAACCCAGTGCATGCTTGAGGCAGGCGTAAGGATTGACGCAGAATTGTGCAGATAGGGCCCCAGAGAGCATTGCTGGAGCTGCATTGCCCTGGTGACGCAACTCCATCAAAAAGCCACTTCTACGGCACGTGACGCATCTTTGCCGTTTTTCCACCATGGTGCTCCTCATTGTAAATGAGTTGCATCCATGCTGGCATAGCTGTGGTGCACAATGACTGGCAAATCCCTGCTGATAAGTTATTGTAAATATGTCCCCAAATGTCAATGACTCCTGAGCACAGATTGACCCCAAAACATACCTATCCACATGTGAACATTGAGGACAATCCAAAGCATAGACAACTACCGGGTGGAACAGTGCCAACTACAATGTGTATGAAAAATGGATGTTGCATTAAACGACATTAACATTGTCTTTCTCTGACACACACAGGGCAACGTGCAGAATCTACCCCCAACAATGGGGGAGATGAATCACAGTCCCAGTCTCCGCAGGACCCTGATCCCACCGACAGCGGCGCCTCTCACCACTCCATGGATGACCCTGACCAACCTGGCACCTCTGGTTCCCAAACCCATGCAGCACCTGGATCAGGAACATCTGCGCCAACCACCATCACCATTCCTGCCACATCCCAGCAGACATCTCTGAGCTCTGCCCACAGTCAACAACTGAGCCAGTCTGACAATGAGGGACAAGGTTCGCCTGGCACCCAGGAGGTGGCAGACAACACCACCACTGCCATCCATTAGTGGTCCCCTCGACCCGATGTGCCCACAACGGCATCCCAGGCTCAAGTGGGCATGGGTGGTAGGAGTGGCAGCAGGCGGAGGCGAGAACCTGACCAGCCAGTTGTACGGCCCGGTATGTCTCAACTACTCAACATCATGGAGGCATACCGGCGGGACACAAAGCATAGACAACTACCGGGTGGAACAGTGCCAACTACAATGTGTATGAAAAATGGATGTTGCATTAAACGACATTAACATTGTCTTTCTCTGACACACACAGGGCAACGTGCAGAATCTACCCCCAACAATGGGGGAGATGAATCACAGTCCCAGTCTCCGCAGGACCCTGATCCCACCGACAGCGGCGCCTCTCACCACTCCATGGATGACCCTGACCAACCTGGCACCTCTGGTTCCCAAACCCATGCAGCACCTGGATCAGGAACATCTGCGCCAACCACCATCACCATTCCTGCCACATCCCAGCAGACATCTCTGAGCTCTGCCCACAGTCAACAACTGAGCCAGTCTGACAATGAGGGACAAGGTTCGCCTGGCACCCAGGAGGTGGCAGACAACACCACCACTGCCATCCATTAGTGGTCCCCTCGACCCGATGTGCCCACAACGGCATCCCAGGCTCAAGTGGGCATGGGTGGTAGGAGTGGCAGCAGGCGGAGGCGAGAACCTGACCAGCCAGTTGTACGGCCCGGTATGTCTCAACTACTCAACATCATGGAGGCATACCGGCGGGACACAAAGGAGTTCAGCCAGGTAGTGGGGACCCTCACAGAGATCAAAAACCTGCAGGCCAAGCAACATGCCAGTCAACTAGAACACCAAGGAGGGATGGAGGAAGACTGGCTGAGCTCCTGGAGGTGCAAAGGGACATAAGCCATTCACTCCGTAGGATCGCAGACAACATGGAGCACCCTCCCTGTGTCACCAGGCAAAGACTGCCAACAGGCACAGGGAGGGAGGAGGACACATCCAACTGAGTGTCCCATGCATCGTCAAGGCCTGCATATGAGGGTCCCCCAAGGAAGGTGGGTCATCCACGGAAAAGACAGTGAGAGGCAGTGGGCCATGCTCATCTCCCAGGTCACCTGGTCTGGCACCTTGACCTTGTGTGCAACAGCATCACCTCATTGACTGTCCTACTCTCCCACATGGACTTGTTGGTTGCAGTCTGAACAATGATGCCAAGCACTGTGGTCTGGACTCTGTTGACTCAAACTGCATCACATCTCCCTCTGTGAACTTTGGATTACCGGCATTTTTGTACAGCACTTTTTACTTACTCACGATTCACGCACAAGACAGATAACAAAACAATCACAAGGAAAATTGATGTTGCAGTCATTTTGCATGAGTCAACAACATACATGTGGGGATATGTCAAAGTATGCCAGAGTGTGGAACAAACTCAAGCCATCCATACACTGGGATCTGAGTATCATCAAATACATACATGGAGTGCAATACTCACCCGTGAAGGTTTTAAGCTGCTGAGGGGGAGGGGGGCTTGCTATACTGCTCAGAAAGACAGTTTTGGAAGAGTTTTATTAAGTCATAGAGGTCATGGGTCATGTGGAGGTGCCCAGGGAGGGAGTATCAGGTCTGTTTGGTAATGTGGGAGAACTATCTCCCACATGCAGTTGTACTGTGGATGTGATGAATGGTGCCCAAGGCAAGGTTGGCTGGACGGAGTTGGGGCAATGGGGTGTTGGATGGGAGACGTCCATGTTCGTCTTTGGGGCTGGGGTGTGGAGTGCCTCCTGAGTGTGGCTGAGGAGTCTGAAGATGATCCTGCCTTTGACAGTGAGCCTATTGCAGGTATGTTAGGTGGACGGTCATGTGGCGGAAGCAGGGGATGTTGAGGATGAGATGTGAGGACGGAGCCTGGATGTGCACAAGTCCTCCTGGAGTCTGGCTGTTGTTTCTGCATAGAGGGCTTTGCCGGAGTTGAGCCGGCTGGTGTCGAGGACCTGGGTGACTGTCTGTCTTGCCTAGCAGTGAATCTATGTGAAGATCATTTGCAGCATGAAGAGGGAGTTGCAGCATGAGGTAGAGATGGTGTTGAGTTGCATTGTTATTGTGAGCGAGGAGTGTACGATGAGCACCTGCTTGTGTGCATGGCCACTGTGTGTCGGTGCGCTGCCCAGGCCAGTGTGACACAAGGAGTTGTCCCAGCCGTAAGGGGACAATCCTCAGATAATGACCTCAGTCTTGTCCAAGTCCAGCCTCAGGTAGCTGATGTTCATCCAATTGTGAACGGACCTCATGCCTTCTTGAAGGTTGGATCTGGGAGTGGATGGGTCTTTGGTGAGGGTGAGGAGCAGCTGGGTGTCAATGGCATAGGCCATGATGATGAGGTTGTGTGCGCAATTGTATGGTGGAGAGGGAGGTCATGGAAACATTGTAGATTGTCACGCTGAGAGATGAGCCCTGGGGCATGGCCAAGATGACCCCAGTGTACTACGTGCTGAAGGGGGAGGCGGACTCTCTGGGCCTTGGAGGTACTTGGCAATTTCATCCTGGCCCCTCCTCTGGATCCCAGTGTTGGAGATGTGTGATCTTACAGTGTGGTAGCACATTGTGTAGAATGCCGTTGAGAGGTCGAAAGGTTGAAGATGGTGGTCTTACCATTGTTGAGCAGATGTCGTTGGTGGTAGCAATGAGGGCTGTTGCAGTAGGGTGATTACTGTAGAAGATGGACTGGGGCGGGTTGCATGGAGGTGTTTGCTTGGAGGGAGATGGTCAGTTGCTTGTTGACTGTCTTATTCATGACTTTTGCCAGGTAGGGAAGCACGGTGATGTTCCAGGCGATCCTGCGTTACTGCTGTCCAATGGTAAAGAAGGGCCTGGGTCTCTGCATGCCTCCAGCTCCCATGGATGCAGCATACTCAAAGGAGATATTCATGAAGTGCCGGAGGTGGGCTCCAAGGATGGGGTATGCAGTGATTGAGATTTTGTGTGGAAGGGTCCTGACAGAGACCCGGAGTGGATTGTGTACATGAGCCGGGTGGTGTCTTTGCTGCTGACGGGAGTCCAGGACCTGAGGGGGGTATGTCCTGTGGATAATAGCGCTGTCTGCCTCTGTGTGGCGAGGCTGTCGTGTACGTCCACGAGCTTGCAGTGGTAGAATGTTGCAAGGGATCCCCTTGGCCTTGCAAGGGTGGGATGTCTTTTAGATGGAGAGCTGGGGTTAGATAGTTCACTCCTTTATGTTGTGTGTGTTGGTGCCTATGCCCTACCTGAAGGATGTCCTCTTGTCCGTGCTGATGATATGGTGATGTCTGTGTGTGGCGGGTTTCAGAGCTGAAAGGTAACTGATGGTTGTTTGTTTAGCAAGGTTTGCACGAGAGTCCGGCTAGACCTGTATGAGTCCAGTAGGTCTGCCTTGTCCCAGGTGGCTTAACTTTTGTTGTGCTTCACAGGAAAGTATGCCAATGTGGTAAGAGTGTTGGATAAGTCACTGATCCAGTGTGTGAGGTTGCAGGTTGTGGCGGTGGCGTTGGTTGGAGTGTCCTGGGCGAGGGTGCCACACCGCTCGTCTGTGGTAACTTAGGGCAAGCATCTTAGTGGGATCTGTAGCGGAGTGTGGGGCAGTGTGTTGCGTGTCGGAGAACTGGATGCAAATGTTGATGTACCAATAAAGGATGGTGGTAATGTTGTCCTCCAGCCAGAAGTTGCTGATCCCCTGCCACATGTAGTCTGTGTATGTGAGGGTCTGCGTGCTGATGTAGTTGTTGATGGCTTAGCAGAATTGTGGGTGCAGGCCTGGAGATCTGTAGATGATTGCTAGACTGAGGGTGGTCAGGGGGTTGGTGTGAAACCTGAAGTGCAGGTGCTTGACAATGCTGAGTGTGTCCTTGTTGTTGTATGTGACTCTCAGGGTGTACCTCTGAATGGATTACAATTCATCCTCCTGGATTGTTGGTTTGGTCCATGCAGGTGATCTTGTATCTGACTGTCATGGCAATGTTGAAGTTGTGTGCTGAGGATGCGTTCAGCCAGGTTACTGTAATGAAGGCGATGTGTGGGGCTGTTGTGTTGAGGAGGTAACAGAGTCCAATGGCGTGCTGGCGGATGGAGCGGGTGTGCAGTAGGAGGCACATTTAAGTAAGTAAGTAAGTTTATTGCTTGATTAAATAAAATCTTAGCAGTACACACATCAATATAGAATTTATAAAAAGGATACATATATGTAACATAATTTCATATTGTCTTAAAAACGTAATGAATATACTTTAAAATCAAATGATTTTCTGGTTAAAAATACATGCAGTTTGTTTACGGTAAAGTTATAAAATGTAAGTAAGAGCTATAGGTGAGTCCCCGTCTGGGGGTGACGCCAGTGTCCGTAAATATTGTAAAAGGTGGGGCAAATTTCAATCGATAAATACCCAAGTATTGCCCGGCGTTAGTCGCCTCTCATACCACTCGAAATTATCAAACAAAGAGGCAGGCGCTGGCGACTGGAAGGCAGGAAACAGAGGTTTATTCCGACGGAGCAGAACACGTCAAATCAGACAACGGGGTATCTTCTCGAGGTGCTCTAACCGCATCTCTGAGGCCTGGCCTCTTATACACAAGTTTAGGACTTTATTGCATGAAACACATTCATGTCAATGCTTTGAAGTACGGAAAGACATCTTTGAAATCCCCGCTTCATGCCCGTTCCCACACACATTTACAGTAGAAGTCCCCACCCCGATCTCAGCAGGTGATGACTGTCGCGCAGCTGGATATTCCGCCGATTCCCGGAATGTGTGCGGCTGATCGGATCTCATGGGGTGGGGGGTTTCGATTAGTCTTAGATCCTTTGAAGAGGGGCAGCTGCCTACTGTATGGGCAATAAACTGCATCCGCAGGGCTAGGTGACGGCCTGGGATCGGGCCGGACAATCGGGCACAGAAGATGGGGGTCCATCAAAGGATGTGTGCATCAAAGGGACGGAGGCAGGTGTTGGCCGGGTACGGGATGTGGTTCCGAGGCAGGGTCGCGCTGAAAGAGGTGGTTTATGGCCCGAGCGTGTGAGAGCGGGGGCTGTCAATGCGCGGGGGATGTTTGCGAGGTCGAGAGAGAGAGAGAAAGACGCGCTGGCTATCGGCAGTGGGCAGAGAGGCCATGGCATTCAAAATGGCTGCTGCTTACGCGCACATATGAGCCTGAAAGGGACAAGATGGCGCCGATAATGTTTAAGTCGCAATCTAGATTTTAACAGTCCTCCCTTTTCAACATATCTAGCCAGCTTGTCAGTCTATGTCTATCCCCATCATGTTACGGATCTCTACATCATACAATGCTTTCATGCGTTCAGTTTCAAAGTCCAGAGTCTTAGGGCAGATGCAGTTGGCACAAAGTGAGCACAGGGATGGCAAGCATTGAATACCCAGGCAGAATCCACATATTACAATAATCGGTATCAAGATGATCATGAACAACCTCCACCCCCAGACCTTTACAGTATTCTAAAACCAACTCCCAAGCGACCATTCTTCTTGTTCCTGATGAACTTCTGAGGAGAGTCTCTGGAGATGTTCAATGGCCTTGTAGACTGAGGGCGAATTGTCTGGTATGAAGGTGCAGCAGCTGGACCCGATAATACGGCATGCTCCTCCACGATCCGCTAGAACCACATCCAGAACAAGGCGGTTCTGAAGGGCCACCAGGCGGACCGCCTGAAGTTCGGCTGTATTGTTTGTGAGGATGCCAGCTGTAATGTTCATTGTCGTTTCGACTGCCTGGGTCAAATGTCGGATGGCGCGGCTGTTCGCCATCGGACCCCAGAGTGGAAAAAGTCCCTTTATTGCATCCAGGAATTGTGCTCCGGTGGAGTCGGCTTGTTCAATGTCTCTCGCTCGCTTTTGTCGGTGATGGTTTGCTGGAGCCACATAGGTGGGAGGAAGGACGAAGGCAATGTAGCAGGTACCTCTCCAACCCTTTGGGAGCCAAGTGTAGGCTTTTGTACCACAGACAAAGTACATGTTCGGAGAGGTGACGAAAGAGGGTGGATCAGTTGAGTCCAAAGTTCTAGTGATGCGGCAAGTGCTGTGGCCCACCAACTGCGTCCCGAGACCTTCGATGCATACAAGGCCCGAGATGTTGACGACAGACAGGGCTACAGTTAGGGTGGCAGCTGCTCATTTTTGGAGGTAAGAGAAGGTGGGTCTGGCTGGGTTGTTGAACACCTGCATTTCAATCCGTTCTTCGGCCGGAATGTCCATGTGAACTGAGGTATTGTTGTCAGCGGGCAGAAGGGAGCAGCAGTTCTTCCTGTTTTGTTCAGCCAGACTCCATGATAAAAGTGCGACATGGTTTTTCCAGAGGTGGCATTATCCCTGTAACTCTCTTGCAAGAGGATCAGCCAAGCAAGGCAGGAACCATGGACAGAGAAAGGTGAAGGGATGAAGGAAATGGAATGTCCAGTGGCATGTGGCAACAGCCCACAGATCCAGCAATTTGTGGCATTGGCGGCAAGGTTGTGTTGATGTAGCAACTGCACGAAAGAGTTGTTCCAAAACTCCTTACGCCTCTCTCGGAGTTGAGGTGAAAGAGAGATCAGATGGTGTTCTTTCATGGTGGTAGGCTGTGCAGTGGTTAGAAATACCTCACGAGCTGGTGCATTTTCTTCCACGATCCAGAGGGTGGTCACGAGGAGGAGGCAAAAGAGAAGGGTGATAAAGAGTGCAATAGTCTTTGAGCTGTGTAACCTGTCAGTCTTTGGGTTTTTGTAGTGGGTCTTCGGATATCCGGTTGCTTCCATCATCTTCGTGTCGGGCGCTTCCATCATTTTCAAGGGGCTCGGTAGCGGGCAGAACCACAAACTTTGTTTGGCTTCTCTCCTGGCAGCCTTAGTAGTGTGAGGCCACTGCTCTGAGAATTGTAACTTAGTCAGTGGTCTGCTTAGCCGAAGCTCCCTCCTTTCGTCGCAGGTTATACCCTTCTCTGGATGGCACAGTGGGATCGGGAAATTCTGCCAATTCAAGTGTCTCTGTATCAGGGTAACAGCTCAGGGATGGTCGGTCTTTGTTCAGGAGCTCTTCTTGGGTAGCCACGTCTTCGGTCGTCGTCAGTGTTGAGGAGATTTTCTTGCAGTGGTGTGCGTGCAGCCAATTCCGTTTCCCTTCCACTCGAAGAGCTGTTTGGGTGGTGATCAAGACTTGCCAGGGGCCCGTCCACCGAGGTTCCAGACTCTTTGCTCGCTGGAAATTCCGGACCAAGACGAAATCACCGGGTTGGATGTCGTGTCCGAGGCCCCTGGAAGTGTCGGGGATGGCCTGCAGCACCTGTTGATGGATAATAGACAGTGTTTTGGTCAAATTGTACAGATAGTCAGACATAAGGACGTCCGGGACGTCATGAATGGATGTCGGTTTCGGTGCAGACCAGATGCTCATAGGCCTGCCAAAAACGACCTCATAAGGGGTCAAGTGGTGTTTGGTGGGGGTGGAACGCATTGACAGCAATGCCAATGGGAGAGCGTCTGGCCATTTCAGTCCTGTGGTGGCCACTATCTTTGCTAGTTTGAGCTTCAGTGTGGCATTATGTCGCTCAACCAGCCCAGCAGATTGGGGGTGGAAGACTGCGTGGAACTTTTGCTTTATACCCAACCCCTTCAAGATGAGTTGGATAACCTCGGCTACGAAGTGGGGGCCATTGTCGCTCCACAAAATTCGACAAAGGCCGTAGCGAGGGAAGGATTCTTTCAGTAAGACCTTCGCAGTAGCAATGGCAGTGTTGTCGCGAGTTGGATAGGCTTCCACCCACTTGCTAAATTCGCACACGACAACAAGTACATACCTTAGGCCTTGGCATCTCTCTAGTTGGATGTAGTCCATCTGCAGGACTTCAAATGGATGATTGGGGACCCCAAACCCTCCCCGGGGTACGACAGTTCCTTTCCCAGGGTTGTGTTGCAGGCATATCAGACATTGTTGGACTAGGCGTTTGGCTGAGTCTGTAATCTTGTCATTGTGCCAAACTTTGGAGACAAGTTCGGCCATAGGGGCAGATCCTATGTGTGCAGGGGAGTGTGCCATGGTCAGTATGGGGATCAAGTATGAGTTGGGTAGCAACCATTTGTTCGTGTCTTTTGTCCGCCAGCAGCCTTCATCGTCTTTCAGTCCCACCCGTGCCCATTCAGTTAGTTCGTGGGGTGAGCTCGCCATCTGGATGTCCCTAATAGTTTCCCTAGCGTCCTTGCATTTTTCTGTTTGTGACCTGGTCACATGCATGTGTGTCGTTGTCCTATTCTCAGCTGTGGTCCGGGCAGTGATGTCGGCCAGTGCATTCCCCTGCCCAATGATGTCCTTAACCTTTTTGTGTGCCTGGCATTTGATTACAGCAAGTTGTTTGGGGAGGAGGACTGCTTCAGTCAGAGCGGAGACTAGATCTCCGTGTAGGATGGGTGTGCCGTGTGAGGTCAGGAATCCCCTCTCCTTCCACAAGAGCCCAAAATGATGAACCACCCCGAAGGCGTACTAGCTGTCTGTGTAAATATTCGCTGTCGTCCCGGCTGCTAGGATACATGCTCGTGTGAGGGCAATCAGTTCCGCTGCCTGTGCAGATCGTTGTGTGATGCGGGCTGTCTCAACTACAGTTCGGGCTGTGGTAACTGCATAAGCGGCTGAGGTAGTGCCATCGGGGAGTTTGATACAAGAGCCATCTACCCATAGCTCTCCGTCAGGATCTGGAAAAGCAGTGTCTCGGAGATCAACTCTGCTCCTGGTCTGTTCGTCCGTGAGGGTCACACAGTCATGTATCGGGGGCACATTGGGGTCGTTCTCAGGTAGGGGCAACAAAGTGGCTGGATTCAGTGTGGTGCATCTTTTCAGAGTGATATGGGGTGCAAGCAGAGTCAGTTCGTACCCAGTCATTTGTGCACTAGTCAGATGCTGCGTCTTAGTCTGGTTTTGGAGGGTGTCAACCGCATGGGGCACTAACACTGTAAGGGAATTCGAGAGTACGATCCCCCCACTCTGTCGGATAGAGATAGCAGCAGCAGCTACAGCTCGAAGGCAGGCAGGCAAAGCTCTGGCTACGGGGTCAAGAGTGGCAGAGAAGTAGGTACATGGGCGTTGCTTGGGGCCAATGGACTGAGTCAGGACAGACAAAGCGCACCCCTCCCTTTCGTGAGTGTAGAGGGAGAAGGGCTTTGTGTAATCGGGGATTCCTAAGACTGGTGCGGAACAAAGGGCGTCTCGTAGTTCTTTGAAGGAGGATTGGAATTAGAGGGTCCAAGGGGGCGGGAAGGGGACATCTTTAGCCAGCAGGGAAAGTAGTGGCTTCACAATGAGGCTGAAATTTGGCAACAACTGTCGACTGAAGGAGGTGGGGCCTACTAGGGAGCGGACTTGTTTCTGTGTCTTAGGGACAGGGGTGTCTAGGATGGTTTGAATTCGGTCGGGCGTAAGCTTCCTCCCGTCTTTGGACAAGAGATGGCCTAGATAAGTGACCTGGGGTTGGCAGAATTGCAACTTCTTTTTGGGGACCTTGTGGCCATTCTCCGCGAGGAAGTGCAGGAGTTGGATGGTGGCAGTGACTGCAAGCGAAGTGGTGTCGGCCGCCAAAAGGATATCATCGACGTACTGTACCAACACCACTCCGTCCGGTAACTGGACTGCGTCAAGCTGTCTCTTGAGGGCCTGGCTGTAGATGCTGGGACTTTCAGTGTAGCCTTGGGGTGCTCTACAAAATCTATATGAGCGGGATTTTAAGGTGAAGCCGAAAAGGTAGCGGCTGTCTGGGTGGATAGGGATGGAGAAGAAGGCGTTCTTGAGGTCGATCACTGTGAAGGTGGTAGCAGTGGAAGGAATCAGAGTCAGAATGGTGGTGATGTCTGAGACTACGGGGTACTGAGGTACAACTACTTTGTTGACCTCTCGCAGGTTGATGATGAAGCGGTACGCCTTTTCATCTCCCTCACCCTGCTTCTTTACAATAGGTAGTATAGGGCTGTTGCAAACATTGCTAACTACTTCCTCTACCACTCCTGCATCTATCAGGGACTGGATGATCTTTACCAATGCCTTCTCGCCCTCGGGCGATATCCGATATTGTGGAAGTTTCGGGAGCACTGCGTCCCGTCGAACAGTTATGTGTACCGGGTCTATCATCATGCGTCCTACGTCCGAGTCAGTCTTTGCCCATAGGTACAGAGGTAGAGTGTCGAGTAGGGACAAGTCAGCGTCAGTGATGTAAAACATGCATGGAGTGGGACAGGATCTGAGCATAGTCGGGTTGTCGTACAGAATGACTCGAACCCCATCTTGTGAACACCTAATAGTAGCTCGGAAATGTTTCAATAAGTCAAGTCCCATAATAGCATCGGGGGTGTTGGATGAAAGTAAAAACGTGGTGTCAGTGGTGTTATTTTCCAAGTCAAAGGAGATCATTGCGGACAAGGGGTTAGTGGAGTGCGTTCCATCAAAACCTATCGATGTTACATGTGAGCCAGACAAGGGTGCCCTCGGAATCAGTCGTTTAGATAACGCGCTGCGTGTTGCGCCAGTGTCTACCAAAAATGGAGATTTCGTACCCAGGACCTTAGCGGTGACGTAAGGACCTTGCTGGTCAACATGGAGCTTGACTGGATCCCTCCCTTGCCCTTGGCGGTCCTATGCGAAGTCGCGGGCATTGTCGTAGTCAGACTGTTGGTACTGGTTCTGTCGGGGACGGTCAAACGTATTCGGTCTGCCTGATCTGTCGTTGTTGGTGTTGTTTGTGTTCCCTCGTCCCTGTCCTCTATTTCTTGGCTCACTTGCTATGTCTCTCGTGTCCCTATTTTTGATTGCTTCTAGCCGAACCGGACACTGGGATTTCCAATGACCAAATCCTTTGCAAAACGTACACTGATTCTCGTCGATGTCTGTTCGTGGAGTGTAGGGCGCGGGTGTACGGTCTCTAGGGGGTGGATTTCTAGGAGCATTCGATTGGTAGCTTCCTTTATACTGTTCTCTTCCACTAGTCACCCCTTGCAACTGAGCAATCATCACCTTTTCAGTCAGGTCCTTTTTCTTTTTCTCAGTCACCCTATCGTTCTCATTCTTTTGATGCTCGTAGTACTGGGCCATCTGAAGGATAGCCGCGGGTTTGGAGGCTGCCCAACTACTCTCGCTAGTCTGTAGTTTCTGTGAGACCTCCTGTGACAGACCTTTGACATAATTCTGGGCAAACAGATGATGTCCGGTTGCAGTGGTCATGTCCAAGCCGCTGTAATCGGAGAACACCGTCTCAAACCGGGAGAAGTATTCTGATACGTCTTCCTGGGGTTTCTGGCGGCAGGCCGTTACTATTGACCAATCCACTTTCTTTTCTGGGATCAGGGTTTTCAATTTCTGGACGATCTTGTCTGGGAGGTCTAGAATGGATTTTAAAGGTTTCTGCCCAGGCTCTCGTTGCCTATCTATGCCATCGAGTTGCGACCAGGTATGTCCGAACAGCTCAAGGTGGTCGACTTTCCGGATTTGCTTCCACACATCAGCTGGCAGACATAGCCCGAAAAACAAATCGATGTCCGCTAGGGTCATAATCGTCGAACCCAAGGCTGTGCCTAATTCAGTATAAAAGGCGGTGGGGTTCTTTCGTAAATCAGGCAAGGATTTTCAGAACGTCAAAATGTCTTGCCGATCCCATGGTTGGTAGACCCAATTATAAACAACTCTCCCTCTTGCATCTTGGTGGTTAATGTCGTCATGTGTTCCCTGTCCTCTAGGGAGAACCCAGTAAGGAGCGGCCTCCTTTATAGGCATCATTGTATTAGCTTTTTCTGTTTGGGGTTCGGTCGCTACAGGAGTCGCAGCGCTAGTTTCTGGTCTCTGTTCAGTGAGGTGGCGGAAGACTTCAAGCGTACGCGTGAAGAGGTTCGTCACATCACACTCGCCTTCATCCCCAATGTCAACTTTCCTATAGAGAGTCGTTAACCTCTCAGGACCTTTATCTTGGTATCGATCCTCATAGGCATTCAGGGTGTGATAACAAAATCGCACAACAAAGTGTCGTCTGTGGCTATTGGCATACGAATTGTACATATCTGTTACGTATTCCTCACTCTCTTTTCGTTCCACCAGTGTCTTCACTATCTTATCGATCCCTACTCTTTCATCTTTGCTCAATCGGTTCATTCTAGTGGAATCTTTCCTTCTAATTTCAGGGCCATCTAGTGTTACTGTTTGTGCTGCGTTGAGTACAAGGGGTTCGTCCGGCGCGGAGGCCGTGAGGACCGAGGTCTTGGCACTATTCTCACCCGTACTTGTGGGCTGCGGGTGTTGTACTAAGGTTTGGGAAGGGGCGTATGGGGGAGGCATGTAGATGATTGGGGGACCTAGTAATAAATCATCGTTCGCTCGTTGTTTCGAGGGTATCTCATGGTAGAGCATAGAGGGTATTTGGACGGGACACTGGCCCGATGTTTCGGACTCTTGCTTCTGTTTGGCTTTCTCCCTCTCCTTTATCTCTTCCTCTAACTTTCTAGCAGCTAGGTGAGCTGCTTTTCGTAGCTCTTTCTCTAATCTGACTTCGTTTCTCTTTTTCCGTTGTTCTGCTTCTTTGCGCCACATGCCGAGGCTGTCGAGCATAGTGGGCGTTGCCTTATTGTTACGAAGGGCTGTTTCCAACACGTTTACTTTATCATCATCAAAGGATCCTATCAGTGGCCACTGACTTTCCTGATCCTTTCTTGTATATTTATGCCATAGTTTACTATAAGCTATGGCGACTAGTCCGTATTTAGTGAACATGTCCTTATTAGGGGTGCCTTCCAGTGGAGCTGGATGGTTCATCTCTAATAAGCGGTCCGGGTTGAACCAACTACTAATCAGTGGGGAGAAGATAGGCATGACAGATTACAGAGGGGGACAAAGGTCCGCACTACCTATCTAATCACTACTTGCAAAGACTAGACAGAATATTTCTATTCTACGTTATTTGCAAACAGAGAATACCTCAAAAAGAACCAGCTTCGAACAACCAATGTTCGAACAATCAATCAGTCAGTGGGGAGAAAAATAGGCACGACAGATTACAGCGTATTACTGCCGTATGTGAGCGTGGGCAGCAGTTTTGCGCAAAGCACTTCAAGCAGCGGGAGCAGGCTTAGTCCTGTTATTTTGCTTTTAAGATTTTTCAGGGTGATTGCTAGGATGGTTTCTCGTCTCTGAATCACCTCTTTTTTTTGGTCATATGTGCTATTCTTATCAAAGATAATTTCTAGATATATATAGTCATGAACGACTTCAAGTTCTCTCTCGCCCAGCTTCCATTTCACTCGCTTTTTTAGATTGCGCTGGTTTAGTACCATTATTTTTGACTTTTCTAGGTTGATTTCTAACACATTTTTTGAGGCGTGGTTGTTCGTGGTGTGGAGCAGGTGTTGTAAGCCGACTGGGGTTTGGCTGATTAGGATCAGGTCGTGGGCATACAGTAAATTTGAAAGAGGGAGGCCTCCCAGGTTTGGTGCATGATGGTTACAATTATCTAGGTCAAATGAAAAGCTCAGCCACAAAGAGGTTAAATAGAGTAGGAGCCACAACGTCGCCCTGCTTTGAGCCTCTGGAGGTTGGGATCCACCTGGATATGATTGTACCACTCCCCAGTTTTATTTGGACCCATGTATCGGAGTGTAGTAGGATGAGTTGATTCAGAAGGGCGAGAGGTATTTCCCATTGTGCTAGCTGTGACCTCAGATTTCCTCGATCTATGCTGTCAAAGGCAGCTTTGTAGTCGATGAAACAGACAAATAATGGTTTTCTTGCTGCTTTTGTGGAATCAGCTACAAGGGAAAGAGCCAGGATGTTTGTGGTGGTTCCAAGGTTTTCCTGGAAGCCTGTTTGAGTAATTGGAATTAGGGACTTTTTCCTTGCCCATTACCCGGAGGTCGGCTAGAATAAGTCCAGCGTAGTACTTGGCCTCGATGTCAATGAGGGCGAAGAGCCTGTAGTTTTTTGGATCACTTTTACAGCCTTTTTTATAGAAAGGCGAGAGGATTGAGCCTTTCCAGGACTCTGGGATTGTTCCTGTTGTAGTGATGTTGCCAAAGAGCTTTAGTAATGCACCATACCAATACTTTTGATCTTGGTTGTATAACAAAGGAGGCAAGCCGTTTGGCCTGGGGGCACCCTCTTGGTGGCTTTGCTGTATTCTGGCCTCGATCGTTTTTAGGGAGGAACTAGTTGGTAGGTTATTCCTATAAAGGGGGGGAGAGATAGAGCAGCGTAGGGCTCAGCTGGTTTTTGCAAGTTGCTTTGGGGGCCTGCGTTGAAATAGTATTGCAGGTAGGTTGTCCAAACATCTTCCGTATTGTGTGAGTTGATCCTGGGTGCCGATGGATTTTCGATGCTCTTGACCGTTTGCCAGAATGTGGCGCTGTTATTCATTTTGGCGTCATGAAGTAGTTTAGCCCAGAGTGATTCCTTGTATTCCTTTTTTGCGCGCCAGATGATTTTCTCTTTACTTGTTTGAAGTTTTCTTAGTGCATCTACGGTGCCGGCAGTTGCGCTGTTTTGGCGAATAGAGCGGATTGCTCTGTTTATATCACCCCTTAGTTGTCGTTAATTCAGCATGCTCACTTGATGACAAGTGGGTGCACTGGCTTATTCCTGCCCAGATGCTTTGTTCAGGCTGAGGCTCTTTTTGTACTTGTTGGATGACGACAGGTGAGGCTGGTTGGCCCAGAGCTTTAGTAAAAATTTCCAATGCGTGGACGGTGCTTCCTTTAGTGAGTTTGATTTCTTCCCACATTGTTTTTGCAGAAACTGATAGCTTTTCTGGGTCGCGTATTTTACATCGAATTCTCTTATGTTGGTATCTCGTGGTCTGACAGGGATCTGAATTTGCGTATGTTATGGCAGTACCCTGGATACCTAGAGTGAGTTCTTGGGGCTGATGGTCGCTGTAATCGGACACCCCAATCCTGAAGTCTTTTACTAAACCAAAAAGTGGGAAGGCGACAAAGGTATAATCGATTGCGGTGTTAACCGCGTTTCTGTGGAAAGTTGGGGCTTGAGGTCTGTCCTCTGGCGTGCGGCTGTTTAGTGCTACCATTGAGAGACTTTCCAGTTCTCTGTGCAGATCTTTCGAGATTTTTGTTGGTTTGCCCCACTTGTAGTTGTCCTGGGAGACGATCCCCCATGCTCCCCCATGCTCGATGTTTATCATCGTCTAGGTTGCAGTCTCCTGTTGCCTCCCTTAGGAACATGTTGAAATCTCCTGTTAGGATGTAGCTCGAGCTTTTGTCCTTATTAACTGGGTGAGTTTGAGTAACGACTGCTTTGCACCGGTCTTCTTTCCCTAGGGGTGGATATAAGTATTAACCACAGTTGTACGTGTTTGGTTGGTTTGGCCCCGCATTTCAAATTGAATTGCCATTATTTCAAGGGATGTAGTGTTTTTGCTTGTGTATTCTTTCCCTGCAGTTATGGCTGCAATCGAGGCGTAGACGGTTAGTCCTCCTTTGCGGTGGCCATAGTTCGATTGTCGAGCTGCAGGGAGGTGGTAAGTCATGTAACCTTGGAGATGTGAGGGGTCCTCCAGCCAGGTTTCCTGTAGGAGAACTTGATCAAACTTTTGAAAGTATAACAATAGTGAGGGGACGTTGATTTTGGACCCGAGGCCGTTGACGTTCCATGAGCAGAGTTTTAACTTTCTTTCCTTGTTTCCCTGTTCAAGATTCGGTGATGGATTATCGGTTCTGAGGTTTATTGTTTTGGATATCCAAGACCAGTCAGTTGGGGGGTGGGTTTCTTCTAGCCTCCTACCCCTCCTGGCTGTGAGGCTGGGTCCATATGGGCCTGTGACCGAGGTGCTGCGGGCTCCCTTGAGAAATGTCTTGGTTTGATTTTGTTCGGTCGAACTACTTAATGGTCTCTTATTGGAGTCAAGTTGATATTGGAGCAGCGGGGTCGTGTACCCAAATGGTTGATGCTGATACACTCGGATCCCCCAAGCTTCTAGTTGTGCGTCCTCAATGAGAATTCTTTCTGCTAGCTCCAAAATTGCCCATTCGGTCTTGGTAGCCTCTTGGTCTGAGAGATGCTTGAAAGTTTCAAATTCTACGGACAGCAGGTCATGGGTTTTTATCCCAGCCAGGCTTCTGATTGCTTTTAGAATTTGGAGGATGTTGCCATGATTTAAGATGTCCCTTCTGCCCTTGGACTTGTATTCTGTAACAAACAAAATTGTTTGTGAGGCTGCTTGTTGACGTTGGTTTGCTAGGTTGCTGCTGCATAGGAGCTTGAGGCCTAGTTCATCGGTCTGGACATTCATTTGGATTTTTTCTGTTTTATTTTCGGTTCCGTAAGTTCGCTCCCTGTGGTGTAGTTGGACATCTATATCGGTTTGGGGGGTTAGAATTGCTTCAGTTGTTGCTACTGAATTTAGTTACACAGTTGTGAATTGATGTTGAGTAGTATTACATACTAGTGGGGGTCTATTCCTTTTCAAGTCGTCGCTTCCGTTTGTGCTAGACTTTTTGTTGCAAGTCACTTTATCATGAAGATTTGTTAGGTATTGATTAAGGTCCTTGGGGGAGTCGTCTACCACTCGTAATTGGCTTCCTGAAGTCTGGGTGGGGGTTGGGCCTTGGCCCAGCTGTTGGTTTATTGGCATGCTGGATTCTTTAATCTCCTGCGGAAGGGCATTCTGGGTGTTTGGTACAATCTGAAAGTATGATTTTATAAGTGAATTCTTATACCTCCCTTTCCTCCTTTGTTTCCTTCGCTGCTTGGAGGATTGTCCTTTGTTCTGCTCATCTTTGCTTTCTAAAATTGTAGCTTCCTGTATTGTTCGCTGGCTGGCGGTTGCTGCTGCTGATTCCGGATGCTTGGCCTCAACACTCCTTGGAGGTTTCAAAGGGAGCGAGTTGGATACTTTATGGGAACTTTTTGTTGCAATTTCTGGAAATTGGCCAGCCTCGTAGGGAGTTTGGGCCGTCGGGTGTGATGCTTCTTCCTTTGTTCTTTCCCCTTGACCTTTGCTGAGGCTAAGAGAGTTACAGGTGGTGGATGGATTGAGGTCTTGGGTGACTGATTCTGACGCTCCTTTAAGTGTCCTTGTTTCGGAGATGGTTTGGCTATTGGCTACTAGTCCTCTAATTCTGATGTTCGCGCTATCGAACTCGGGCTTCATACTAGAGCCAAAGGTTTTCAGGTCGGTGAGGAGGTCACTCATCACTGTGGGTAACGTGGCGATTTTTTCCATGATTAGATGGCAGGTGCAGCTTGGTGGAAGTATAGTTGCGTCCCGTTGGGCCTTTTCAATAAAATTATTCATGTCTGAAAACTTGCTGTCAATGCTGGTAACGTATAGAGCAAGGCAGTTGAGAATGTTAAGCTGAATGTCCATTTTGTCTGAATGATATTCCAGAGCTTTAGTGGAGAGTTGCATGGTGTTTAGAAGTGGAGCCCATGTTCCTGATTTGCTTGGCGGAGTGTTTGCGTCGGCCTTTTTGAAAGTAGTTCCCGATCCTTGTGGGGCCACTTCCTTCTTTTCCTCAGATGTATAGGTGGTGACAAGATTTTCCCATTCTTCCTTTGTGAGGGAAGCAAGATTGATGCTTCCTGGAAATATGTTGTCCGGATCGCCCTCCATGTTGGTCGTTGTAGGGAGGTGCTTAGGTAGGGGTGCTTCGGAGTGAGGTTCCTCCGGAGTGGAATTTGAACTGTTTCGAATGGGTAAATGATTAGCTGTCGGCTGTGTAAAGACTCTGTCTTTCTTGTGGTCTTTATGCTCCTGTTCGTGATTGTGTTTATTGGATTTATTGGATTCATGGTTGGAATCAATGGAGTTGAAGAAATAGGATTTCAGTGGTTGTAGAGAAATTGGCTCCCTGGCTTCCTTTGTGTTAATTTTGTCTTCAGATGGGAGGGTCGGGTAACCTGTGAAATGAAATACTTCTGACACTGCAGGAGAAGAAACGGGGAATCCCATAACTCGGGGAGGGCTTATATGCTGGCGATGAAGTACTATGATTTTAGTCTCTAATGGCAGCCCAGATGGATCTGCTGGTAATTCCATTTCATTTACTTGGTTTGACTGGGGAGCTGGTAGAGCTGGTAAGGCTAGTAGAGCTGATGAATGCCTAGTTTCGTCGCCTGGCGGGGCTCCTTCTAGGGCGCCCTCTGTTGTTTTTTCAAAGTTAGTTATGGGGGGTCTAGTAAATGTCGGTGGTTTCATTGCGCCTGTTAAGGACTCTGTATTTGATTTGGTTGATGTTTTTAGGTAGTTGTTTCTGATCTCCCCTGGTTCGGTTAATAGAGTGGGCAGACCGGTATTGATATCGGGGGTGGCCGGTGAGGCTGAGAGGTAACCGGGTGCCCCTTCTGGTAGCTAGGGATGCAGCGGGGAGGGGAGATTCAATTGATTATAGGTGTTGAGATGGAGTAACGCACCTGCCTCTTTACTAAAGGAAAATTTGAAATACATTTTAGGTTGAATTAATTTTTTCCCCTGGGGCACAGAGGGTTTCCAAATAGGCCCTTTTCCTACCTCTCTTGAGTCTTGAGCTAAGTCTACTAGCAGGATATCTGGCGTTCCTGAGTTATCGGTGTTCTCCCGTCCAGTCGGGGTGGTCGGGGTGATCCGAGTTTGGGAGTTATTTTCACACGACTTGTTTGCAACCTTAGAGTTCCTTGTTTTGCTTTTTCTGGTATTGGTAGTGGAGGTTGTGACTCGCCTCACCCTACCAGACCTCATTATCGGCTTGGCACCCTGTGCGGTGGGTTAGGTTAGGGGAATTGGCGGGTCTCGGGTCTCAGGTGATTCGTCTTTTGCATCCTTTACGTCCTTTGCTGCCTATCCCCTGGTGGCTTCCTGGGTGTTGATGTTTATTTTCAACTTTTGCGCCTCCTCCCAATTGGCAATGGGTTGGTGATTTTTAACAGTGATACTGATTGCAATTCCGACAATTTTGGGTTGGTTGCTGGAGACTGTTAGGGTCTGCTGGCTGAATTTTAAGCAGAATTTTAAGCAATTAGGCCCAAAGTTGGAATAACTATGTTGCCTTCGGTGGGCCACCTTTGGCTTTCTTTTCTCTTTGGGTTTTGAGAGATCTTTATTTTGATAAGTAGATCGCAGAAAATGGTTGACGGTTGAGGGTTGTTGGGGGCTGCCTGCCTCTCTGGGTGTTGGTTGCCTGGTTTCTTGGGCAGCCCTCCTTACGCCTTATAGATGAATGGGGGAGCGGGGAGAACCAAGAACAGGGAGCAGAGACCAGAGTACAGTGGGTGGGTGCCCCTCACCATCCTACTTCTACCTCTCTTACCCAGTGCTTCTCGCCTTGCCACGCAGAGCTGCTCGGTACGGAGATTTGGCGTAAAGAGTTTGTGATCGCCGGTCACAGCTCACAGCTCGTGGCTCTCCCTCCGCGGTCTTCCCAAGCTCCCGTGCTCCCTCTCCGTCACCCTCGCGGCAGAGGGGGCAGAAGGGAAGAAAGGGGGAGAGACTTTGCGTGGTTAGTAATGCAGAGTGGGCTGCGTGCGTGGCTCCTCCGCGGTGCTGCTCTCTCTGAGTCACGAGCTCCATCTGGCTCTGCTCTGTCCTGCTCAACAACGCCAAAACTGCTGCCAAAGCACCCCCGGCCCCAAGTACACAGTCCTCAGCAGCAGCCCCCAGTCGCGGCTGCTGCCCCCTTGCAGATCATTAATGAAGAGAAATGTGGGGTGAGGCGGGCGGGTGTGGGCACCAGAAGGGCATGCAGGGGGCCGGCTTACCATGTTCTCACCTTGGGCTGGTCCAGATGCAGCAGCTGAAGGCGTCTTCCGGGGCACTGCAGCTCTCACCGCGGTTCAAGGGCCACGCTCCTGGGGACAAAAACAGCTTGCACCTTGCTCCCCCTGCCGGCTGCTTGCAGCTCACTGGCACCTCTGATGAAAAATCCACTGTGTGCATGTCAGCGGGAGCGTCGGGAAGGCAGGCAGGCAGGCTGGAGGGTCTGGGGCCGTGGCAGGAGGGTCTGGGGCCGTGGCGTCTCCCTCGTTCGTTCGCTCGTTGTTCTGTGAGTCAGCCGTGCGTTACGGTCAGAGTGAAACCATGAACTGGACTGGAGACAAGAGAGTCAGAGAACCTAGGAGGCACATGACCTGGTTGTACGGACATGGTCTGTTAGGCGGGGCAGTGTGGTGTAGGCAGTAGGAGTTGCACACACAGCATGTGAAGCTGTCGTGTGTGCGTATAGGGGTTTCTGGACAGCAGGTGGTTGATTGTCTGGTGTTCATTGTTTGGAGGGTGGCTGGAGCAAGAGTCTATTGTGTTATGTGGGTCATGGAAGGACCAGAGGGTCTTGCACTGTGCACGTTGCAGGCGCTGACGGGCACTGACGGTCCTGCCTCTGGCACGGAGGTGACTCAACAGTGGCACAGACAAGCTGCTGCCTGCATTAAGAATGGGTGGAGGGAGGGAGGAGCATCTGTGAGGCATGTGGGTTACAGAATCAGGGCACTCGGTGGTGCTGAACCGCAGAGGAGACAGCAGCAGGAATGAGGGAACACATGGCGGCGGGGGTGAGACACCAGGTAAAAAGTAGCACACAAAGACAAGGAGGTTAAAAAGGCACAGTGTAACAGGTGATTGGAAAGGACTCATGGGTCGCTCAAAGAAAATGGATGAAGAATCACCAACAATGACGGGCACAGGATCAGGCACCAAAAGGCCAAGCTGCGCCCAGGACACACAGAGTCAGCAGGTGTTGCCTGCCCGTGTGGGTAGCAACCTGCACAAATACATACACAACCAAGTACTTCATGTACAATCGGGATCACTAGCCATGAATAAATGCATGCATGTTGGCAAAGTATACATACTCCCATATGCACAATCTTTGTCAATTATGCCATAGATGACGCATGCAAAGTGGCAAGAGATGTGCGGTGATAGTGATGAGGCACATTGTACTGTGATAAACACATTAACTACACAAACATATCAAGTATGTGTTGAGCCCATGCTGCATGAGCCAATGTCCTTGGCCAGTGCCATTGCTCTGAAGAAATGAACAGTCATGTAATGAGTTTACCTGTACTGCTGGTGAAACAATGTTTACAGGACTGCCTGTGACTGTCAGGGCCTTGAATCCTCTGAAATTTGTGATGCTCAAAGTGGTCCATCTTCTGATAGCCCCTTGGTCTGAGTAGAAATGACAGACTCAAAAGGGTGATCAGGCGAGGGAAGGAAAGGAAGGGAACAGCACGGAGAGTGATGTGAAACAAAGGTAAACAAGCATAAGGATTCAACAATTCTTGTCAATGAATCACTGAATACCACAGGACCTATACTGTAACAGTTACACCTGTAAACGAAAACAACAGCCACTGTATCCTAGTTGGGATCACAGTAATGAAAGGTCTAGTAGATCTGAGGATTGTACAAGGACATTTCTACACACTTACAAAGAAGGCCGTTCCATACAATTACATGTATTTATCCAGCAGTTATGAACATACCAAAAAAAGTCTTAACCGCCACATAACTAGGACATTTGAGCTTACTTCAGGACAAGCACTACAAGCCCCTGCTGTGAAAACAGAGATAAACAATCCACATGAATTCATAGCACATGGAAAGGTGATGAAACACCATAGCACACCAAAGAATATGTTGTACGAGTTGCAAAAGAAATGGCCAATATTATGATCCTGTTTCAAGGATTGTGCAACAAGCACAGGGATCACAGAAGACACATAAAAGGTAGCAGAGTATTGCAGCGATATGAAGGGGGTATAACGCTCTGCAGGCTGCTTCAAGGCTATTAAAGCCATGCGGTAATCCAGAAAATCACAGTGTATGAACAAGGTCCAATAAACAGAAATCCAAATGCACAAAGCCAACAATCCGTAGTTACCCCAGGGAATCAGTGAGGGTCAAGAAGGGAAATTACACATCCCCCGCAAGAGCCTTAAGAAGCGTGTCCAACAAGGGAGGGAATTCGGTAAACCCAAGGAAGCACCGTAAGAGCCAGTCATAGACTCGTCCAACTGGGCTTTGAAATGCCAAATAGAACAAGCTGCTGGGCCTGAACTCAACAGAGAGTAATGAGGAGTGATGGCACAAAGGCACCTCTACCGTGACCAGGATATGCAGCACGCCACAAGAGAATCCTGGAATTAACGGCACCCGAGTTGTTCCACGGAAGCTTTTACATTTGCTCCAGCGCAACATTGTGACGTCATCAGCACAACGTTCTTGGCTTCATGGGAATAGAAATTTCTCATCAACTTACCGAGAAGGCTTGCATAGCAGTGTTCTCCACCGGCCCTAAGGAAGCGACGTGACAGTGACATGGCATACTGGCACAATGGGCAATGTATCCATACGAACAGACTCACAGGACAGTTTACAGAACATGTGGGACAAACACTGGCCAACACCTTCACAACATGTTTGTTGGAAATCCAAATGTACTGGCACACAAGATTAAGTGGATGAGCCAAACACATCCTGCTGCACACAGCAAGGCTGCAATTCCCCATAGAGCCTGTTGTTGTGATGTCCCACACAATGTCTACCCGTAGTATTCGCAATGTGTCAGGGGCAAGGTTTACGTACATTGATGCCTTCACCAGAATCCACACTCTACTACAGATGACTGTCAAGAAGGGTGACTGGCATGTCATGGGAGTGGTGCAACATGTAAGTTGATCCATGGTGATGAGACATGAATGCATGGTACTACAACATGCACAGAAACAATTCCCACACATTACCAAACCATACCTGCACCAAACAGCTTGTTGGATCGCTTACCCGAACTGACATTTACACATGTCCGTGCATGGAACGCTGATTCAGCCCACGTTGCAATCATCATGAGGAATAGCAGAAGGACTAAGATGACACGAACAGACAACAGGCACAGCAACCTGGGAATGACAGACACACACGAGTTTACCTGTAAAAATCTTTTCAGAAGACATGGGTAGTTACGAAACAGGAACAATGTAGGACGCATGCAAATTTCAAGGAAAGTCATTGCGCATTACTGTGTGGCATTACATCAGCACTTGCGTGACACATCAGAACACACATCAAAGTCACTTTCCATACAGTCAGCAGGACACACACATTGCAACACATGCCACTCAATGCTACAAGCTTGCCCACTCATTCCCAGTGACTCACAATTATGAGAAGAATCCGGATATCATCCTCCTCCTCATCACTTGCATCGTAACCAAGCCCTTGATCCTCAATGGGTGGATTTTCCTGCTCCTCAGGATCCAGAATGAGTGGCACTGTTTTCTCAACTGCCATGTTGTGCAGCAATCAATGGTTAGGGAAACCCAATGTACCCTTGGAGGCTTGGGCGACAATGTAAATAGTAGGAGAGGCCTACAAGGGATTTAATTTAATGATACACTTCAGCTGTTCAAAGATTTAATCAGGGAGTTGGATTGAGGATTTTTAAATTCCCTTCCCCATAGCTCCAGTGGGGTGGCGCACGCACTAGAAGCACTTTCCAAGGACTTGCCTGTTGTACCTGTACCTGCACCTCGCTGCACCCGCTCCGCGGGTGCCGCAGCGCCTGACAGTGAGAGGCGTTCTTCACTTGCCTGTTGTACCTGTACCTGCATCTCGCCGCACCCGCTCTGCGGGTGCCGCAGCGCCCGACAGTGAGAGGCGTTCTTCACCAGACCGCGCCAGAGGAGGCATTGGCAGAACTAGCGGACAGGGCTGTGAATACCAGCGGGGCTGCGAGCGTAGCAGGGACTCCATTGCCCAGGAGTCCCTGCGTGACCTTCTGACACCTTCCGGTCCGCTCTCCCTGCTGGTCCGCCCACCGCTCACCTGAGGATGTTTAAATTCCCTTCCCCATAGCTCCAGTGGGGTCGCGCACGCACTAGAAGCACTTTCCAAGGACTTGCCTGTTGTACCTGTACCTGCACCTTGCTCCGCGGGTGCCGCAGCGCCTGACAGTGAGAGGCGTTCTTCACTTGCCTGTTGTACCTGTACCTGCACCTCGCCGCACCCGCTCCGCGGGTGCCGCAGCGCCCGACAGTGAGAGGCGTTCTTCACCAGACCGCGCCAGAGGAGCCATTGGCAGACCTAGCAGACAGGGCTGTGAATACCAGCGGGGCTGCGAGCGTAGCAGGGACTCCATTGCCCAGGAGTCCCTGCGTGACCTTCTGACACCTTCCGGTCCGCTCTCCCTGCTGGTCCGCCCACCGCCCTAGACGCCCCCTATATTCAGGGTTCACAGTCCCGCAGCGCGGGACGCAGCTCGGGGCGAAGACCGGGCTAAGAGCGGGCCGTTTGAGGCTGTTCGAGTACGGTAGAGTCCGGTCCGGCCCACATCCCTTAGTACTAACTGATCGCACTGTGGTAATCGACCCTACATCATCTCTCACAGGTACTTACTCATAATATAATGTCTGCACGAGAGTATAAAAGCAGAGCAGCTAAGGGGAAATTAAAAAATGGGACTCTTGATGAATTTCTCCATTGAACAAACACAGCTATAGACTTGGAAATCAGTAAGATGCAGAAAAGGGTTTCCCTTGAACTCGATGCGGCCAGAAGGCTTTCTCATGAACTGGCCATAGCCAAGAAATCCTCGCTTGGCCACATTGCTCACGCTAAAACACCGGATCGAACTTCAGGTCCAGCTCCGCTTTTAACACATGCATTGATCCATCACCCATTACTCTCAGCTCCTATAGTTCCATCTGAAAATATAGGAGTTGTATGCAAAGCAAGCCCCACTTCTAACACACTCCTAGATAGTACGGGAGGGGAAGAAGGGCTCCTAGTATCATTGACTGGTGACTGTGAAGTTATGAGCACGACTATCCCCCCAACCCAGATCAAGGGCTCTAACTATAAGCGGAAGCGTGATACTACAAGTGCATATTCTAGGAAAAAGACCAAGGTAGTGAATGCACATTTATTCTCTCAGGCTCCACTCCTTGCCCCCCCCCTCTCCACTGCCTGCACAAAATAATTTCCCTATAACAACTGAATCTGGTGCACTGGGGTTGATAGGGGAGCACGAGAGTTTGGTAATTGAAAGTAAGAATGATGGGCTTCCACTCTGCATGATTGAAGGAAAGGATGTGGATTTCTTAACGATTGTGTGGGAAACACTCAAAAAACGTCTTACCCCACTGGAAGTTACACTCTCTAGTATAGAAACCCAGCTCATGGAGACGGAAAAAAGTATTTTAAATTTGGCCACCCTGACACTCTCTGAGAAAAAACCTATTAGTACACCAGTTGTGAGTCTTACCCATACCCCAACAGCGTCTCCTGTCACAATACCTTCCCCTCCAGTGATAAAACCTGTCCCCAAACCTCTGCAAATGGCCCCTGCAAGTACTATGAGTAATAATATAGCAGCTGGAGGCACAAATCAGCTCCCAGCGCCTCCTGCCTCACTTGCCGAAGTGCCGGCGCCTCCTGTGCCACCTCCCGAAGTGCAGGCCCCCTTGAGGCTTAAAAATCGCAACAATCATAACGTTACCCAACAGAGAGATAGATCTATGAAAAACCACTTTAAGGGTTATGTTGATCTCCCCCCTGAGGTTAGACCTTACGTAACAATCCTCACGGGGGTACCAGAAATCTCATTCCAACATCAGGAGGATTTTGGGTCACTAAAAAACAAGGTCACTCACTGGCTTAATGTGAATAGGCCATTGCCCAGCCACCTCAGAAGTAACATTCTCATGGTACGCCGGGTTCCCTGGATAGGGACCACGCACAAATCAATCTCAGGTGACTGTGTAATTGTCTCGTTCGAAGATTCTAACACTGCACATTTTATCCACTCATGGAGCGGCCATGGTGCATATTCACCTATAGACACCCGACCCCTTACTTATTTCTACCCACCGCGTTCCCGCTCCTATATGGGGGCTAATAAGAATTGGAATATGATTCCAGAACGCACATTTGTGCAGGGTGGGCAACCCACTCACCGACAAGATAACTATGGAGGGTGGAATGGGGTTCCCACCTATAACCGATTTGGATGCCTCGAGGATGTCGATTGACTCCACCATGTGGCTTCTGACGTCACCCCACTGACTGATTTAAATTACTCTCTTGTTTATCCCTTACCCTGCTCTCCCTTACCAATATTAATGTCAGACAGGGTCACTGCAATACCGGCACCATCTCCGTATCTCCCAAGAGACTGCACTCAATCCTTGGGGGAAGCAAAGCATCCAGAGATACAGGTTGCTGACCATTCCATTGTTGACACAACCATTCACTATATTGAAGAAGTTGAGCTTACTACCCCTTGTGTAGTTGATAACCCCCATGTAATCTGTCAGATGGCTCCAGAGGGTATCCAGCTCCCCAAAAATTGCCAGGACAGGGTAAATAGGCGACAACTGTCCCCCAATTCTATCGAGGAGATAGGGATGCTAACTACACTCTCAATACTGTCTTGGAACGTGGCCGGGCTAGGCAACAAACTTGACTCACCTGACTGGTTGGAGTTTTTTAAGGAATACAACATCTGTCTATTCCAAGAAACATGGGCTAGAAAACAATATTCCCATACTGGTTTTGCCATTTTTTAGGTTGCGGCAATGTGGGGTGGGAGGGGCAGACCGTCCGGTGGCCTCTCAATCTGGGTAAGTTCCCACCTTGGTTGTAAGGCATCAAACATGGTTACAAACTCACCGGACCTTCAGTGTGTTGTCCTGGAGTGGGCGTCAGGTGCTAGAGTAGCATTAATTAATGTATACTCCAGACCGGTTGGAATCACAGGTACATCAGGGACAATTGAGGAGCTGGCCGTGTTCCTTGATTGTGCAACCCTCTGCCCCTCACTCATATTGGGGGGGGATTTTAACATCCAATTTGAACCCCTCCCGGAGTATCTGGACGGGGCATTTAATGAGGAAGACGAACTCTGGGAGATACCCCATCTAGCGGGACCCCCGGTTAAATCATGGTCACCTTTAGCCACTCAAGTGATGTCCCTGACTTTATCTCACTCTCTAAGGGCTTGTAATGGGCGGCTTAAGGGCGATGATCCACCACAGCATACCTTCAATAGACCAGGGCAGGAATCAAGGATCGATTACCTCCTGGTTCGTACTAGGGATTGGAATAGGGTCAGGGACTTCACCATACTGAGAAGGACTGACAGTGATCATAATGCACTGTCAATGAGGTTCGCTGCACCGGGTATGCCAATTCTAAGCACTGACAATAATTTGCTGCCCCCTGATGGCCTTGTTGCATCCAGCAACAGACGTAGGATTAGATGGGCCACACTTGTGCAGAATCCAATAAACACTCAGCGACTATATAAGTTAGTGGTCCCTGCACTAGGAAAAGTAAGGGACTTCCTCCTCCAATCACCAACCCCTGATAATTACAGAGTATTGGGGGATATTCATTCTGAGCTCTGCACCAATCTGGCAGAGGTAATGAACCCAGTGGTCAGGAGGAAAAAGGGAAAGGATAAGAGAGCCACATGGTTCAATGCTTCTTGCAGAAGTGCAAAGGCTGCCCTTCTAGAGTCTTTAAAAAACCGGGACACTTCTAGCATTATCAGATGTAAAAGGATGGCCTATAAGTCAACCACCCGTAATGCCAAAATAGACTGGGACCAGCATAACTGGTCTGAAATGACGGCTGCCCTGGCATCTCACGATTCCCGTAAATTTTGGCAGATCGTCAAGTATGGCTCAGCAGAACCCGTAAAGGCAGTAGAGGCTAATATCGCTGCAACAGTATGGGAAGAACATTTTAAATCTCTGTACAGTGTCCCCGACTCTGACCAACTAAGGACCCCTCTTGATACACTAGGGTCCTACTCTCAAGAAACTCTGCCCAAGATGGACGGGTTTACCTTGGGAGAACTGAATAGGGCAATCCTCAATCTCGCGCCCGAGAAAGGCGCCTGGTCTGGACAAAATTCCGGGTGACCTCTACAAGCAGGAGGTCACGATCTGGGCCCCCTACTTGAGGGAGCTGTTCAATGCAATCTTGAACGGCATGGCGATCCCCCCGACTTGGCTGGGGGCAGAGATAGTCCCCATTTTTAAGAAGGGCTCGCCTATCCTCCCAGCCAATTACAGGCCAATAAGCCTGATAGATGTTTCTCAGAAACTCTTCACCAGGCTGTTGTTGGATCGTCTACTGGATTGGATGTCGGACCATGATATCCTGAGTCCATTCCAGGCGGGATTCAGAGAGAAGATCTCTACCATAGACCAGGTCTTCCGGCTTTCCCTCATATATTGGAAAACGGTACAGTTGGAGGGTGGCAGCCTCTACACTGTATTCGTGGACCTGAGGGCAGCCTTCGACCTGGTCCCCCGTAGAAAACTCTGGGAGGTGCTGACCAAAATGGGGGTACCCGGGGATCTGTTGGAGATGATTATTCGTCTCCATACTACCAACTACGCTCAGGTGAGGTGTGGAAAGGCGGGGGGTCTGTCAAATCGGTTCCCCGTTGACAGGGGGGTTAGGCAGGGATGTGTGCTTGCACCAACCCTGTTCTGCCTCTATGTCAACGGGGTAATCGCTCACCTCGAGGGGATTGCCAATTCAGATGCCCCAAAGTTGGCAGGTACCAGGGTGCCGGCGATAATGTTCGCCGACGACACCCTGCTCCTCTCAAAATCACCAATGGGGCTACAGCGTGTCCTAAATGGCTTTGTGGAATTCTGTGGGGAACACGGTCTAGAAGTTAACACTTCAAAGACCAAATTCATGGTGTTTAATGCCCCTCAAGGACTAAGAACTGCCCCTATCATTGGCCAGACTAGATTAGAAAGGGTGCGTACTTTTGAGTATCTTGGGCTTTTGTTAAATGAGAGTATGACCTGGTGTACACACCAACAGAAAGCATTACTGAAACTGACCCAGTATTCGGGAGGGGTATTGAGGCTCATGGGAAGTAATAGGTCATCTATCAAACCTGCTGGCCCACCATTACAGATTTATAAGGCACAGGCAAGGGGGGCTGCTATGTATGGCTGTGAGCTTTGGGGGCATGTATCTTCCACAGAACTATTAAAAGAGGAGAACAAGTTCATAAGGAAGGTGGTACAACTCCCGATTAGCACGCCTCTTGTGCCACTAAGGCTAGACCTAGGGCTGCGACCCCTAAGCGATGACCTGGCACTGCGTCCCCTCCTCTACTGGCGCAGGCTGTGGGCAGTACCAGAACTGAGCAGCTATAGGCAGGGTTTACAAGAAGTTCTAGCCATGCCAAATATTGGGAAAATTAAGTGGCTCAAACACATTAGAACTGAGCTGAATGGACTGGGCCTTCTGTCACTCTGGTCTGATCCTCTATCTGTATGTCCACTTATCTCAAAAAAGAGTCTCTCAAAGGCATATCATGATAACAAATTAGCAGCACTCTGTCAACAGGAATCTCTGGGCACACACACTGAGTTATTTCTATCTATCAAGGACAGCTATAGATTTGAGCCAGTCTTGGACAAAATATATCCTCCACTCTTAAGGAAATTATACTTACAATGGAGGCATGGGACTCTTCCCACCAGAGTTCTAACTAGTAAGTGGAGCAATTTAACATCTAGTAAATGCCCGGCCTGCGGGGTGGACAATGAAACAGATCTCCACATAGGTTTTTTTTGCCCAGCTTACCATGCCTCTCGTAAGAAATGGATTGTTCCCGTATGTAGAAGCTTGGGTTTTGTGGAGTGCCAGACTGCGCTCCGAGTTCTTAAATCAGATTTGACTGAATACATCGTTTTTGCCGTTGCCAAATACCTGGGAGCAATGTGGTACTTGAGAAGCAAACACCTTAAAGCTGGCCATTGATTAATAATTGATTGTAAATAGTTTTTGGCAAATTATTATGCAATTGGATGGACTGTGATGTTTTATTATGCTATGTTTTATAACTTTTGAAATGATCTATGTATATCTTTTATGGTGATATAATTACCGAAATAAAGATTTTGATGATGAAATGTAGAGAAGCAGAAATCAAATTGTCCTAACAATACATGACTGTACAACTATTCCAAATCAGTTATAAGCAACAAGTCTACAAACGGGAAGATGTAATGCTGTAAGATAAAAGATTATTTTGGAAATAGAAGAGAGAGGCGACGTTTCGGTCTGTTCTGCTTGAGTCTCTCAGACCAACTTCAGGACGAATAAATTGTAGCTGACAATAATACTCTTTCTCATAAATGTGGACAGCTGCCTAGAACCAGATACAAGATCTGAGGTAATTGGATTCTTCTTAAATACAGCTGGGATGACTGTAGAGTGCTATATATATTTGCACTATCTCGGTCGACAAACGATGTCTCTCAGTGAATCGGCGAAAGAAAAACCAAAGGTGGTGATGGACGGAGCGTTGACAATACAAACACTCACCCCAGTCAACTGATCTGGGTTTAATCCATCATCATTCTTTAGCTCACTTAGCCACCCCAGTTCAGACATGGCCATTTGCAAATCAGTCTGACCCTGTGCCTCATGGGAACAGTCCAGCCCTAACTGCCAAGCCATGTCTTCCCGGGACCGGAATCAAGCTTCCCAGGACCGGTTTCTGGCATTACAGCCGTCTTCAGCCGGGCTTGCTTGACTCCAGTGGCAAAGTGAGCAAGGGACTCATGTCTGAGCATACCCTGCCAACTTAGGGCGAACAAATAAAAAACAAAGGTGGTGATGGACGGAGCGTTGACAATGCAAACACTCACCCCCAGTCAACTGATCTGGGTTTATTTATCACCGTTCTTTAGCACACTCCGCCACCCCAGTTCAGACATGGCAATATGCAAATCAGTCTGACCCTGTGCCTCATGGGAACAGTCCAGCCCGATATGCCAAGCCATGTCTTCCCTGGACCAGAATAAAGCTTCCCAGGACTGGTTTCTGGCATTACAGCCATCTTCAGCCAGGCTTGCCTGACTCCAGTGGCAAAGTGAGCAAGGGGCTCACGTCTGAGCATACCCTGCCAACTTAGGGCGAACAAAGAAAAACCAAAGGTGGTGATGGACGGAGCGTTGACAATACAAACACTCACCCCCAGTCAACTGATCTGGGTTTAATCCATCACCGTTCTTTAGCTCACTCCGCCACCCCAGTTCAGACATGGTCATATGCAAATCAGTCTGACCCTGTGCCTCATGGGAACAGTCCAGCCCGAACTGCCAAGCCATGTCTTCCCTGGACGGGAATCAAGCTTCCCAGGACCGGTTTCTGGCATTACAGCCATCTTCAGTTTGGGCTGGACTGTTCCCATGATGCACAGGGTCAGACTGATTTGCATATGGCCATGTCTGAACTGGGGTGGCTAAGTGAGCTAAAGAATGGTGATGGATTATACCCAGATCAGTTGACTGGGGGTGAGTGTTTGATTTGCTCAAACGCTCCGTCCATCATCCCCTTTTGTATCGCTTTGTTCGACCTAAGTGTGGCAGGGTATGCTCAGACGTGAGTCCCTTGCTCACTTGGCCACTGGATTCAAGATAGCCTGGCTGATGAGGATTATGAATCCGAGACCGGTCCCAGGATGCTTTTTTCCGGTCCAGGGAAGACATGGCTTGGCAGTTCGGGCTGGACTGTTCCCATGAGGCACAGGATCAGACTGATTTGCATATGGCCATGTCTGAACTGGGGTGGCTGAGTGAGCTAAAGAATGGTGATGGCTTAAACCCAGATCTGTTGACTGGGGGTGAGTGTTTGATTTGCTCAAACGCTCCGTCCATCATCCCCTTTTGTATCGCTTTGTTCGCCCTAAGTGTGGCAGGTTATGCTCAGACGTGAGTCCCTTGCTCACTTGGCCACTGGATTCAAGATAGCCTTGCTGATGAGGATTATGAATCCGAAACCGGTCCCAGGAGGCTTGTTTCCGGTCCAGGGAAGACATGGCTTGGCAGTTCGGGCTGGACTGTTCCCATGAGGCACAGGGTCAGACTGATTTGCATATGGCCATGTCTGAACTGGGGTGGCTGAGTGAGCTAAAGACTGGTGATGGATTAAACCCAGATCAGTTGACTGGGGGTGAGTGTTTGATTTGCTCTAATGCTCCGTCCATCATTCCCTTTTGCATCTCTCAGTGAATTGGCGGCACACGATGAAGATCTTACAGACCTTGTCCGGTGCATATGGGAGGGATCCGCCGGTCTTATCGAGGCATCGGAATCAGATCTTCTGGAGGCTAAACATCCTCTCAATCACTCGCCTGCTCTGCCCATGTGCATTATTGTACCGCTGATCTGCGGCTGTTCTTGGGTTGCGGAGAGGTGTCATTAGCCATGGCATGTTGGGATTCCCCGAGTCCCCTTCATAGATAAATCATGTAAATAAGTGGGTCAGGATATGCCGTCAGAGCAAAAGATACTGAAACACACAGGACAAACAGAGTTAACCCACCAACAAGACATGCCTGCTCGTTGCGCAGCTGCAGCATCATTTGAGGAACCCTGCTACGCCTCATGATGAATGCATCATGTGCCGATCCTGGAAAACGTCCACAAACGTGGGAAATCAGCATGTTAGCAAGACACACCTCAAGGACATTTATTGAATGATAAAGTTTACGGTTGCAGTATGCCTGCTCCTGTGCCTGTGGTGGCACCAAAGCCACATGTGTCCCATCAATGGACCCAATGACATGTACTCACAGATGTTCATGAGTTGAGTGTACCTGTGGTGACATTGTCCAAATGATGTGTACAACCTCATGGACATTGGTGTGTGTGAATGTGCCTTGTCATGTAGGTGAGTGTGTATGTGATGTGTTGCAACACTGCTGCCTGGTGTATGCAGCAGCGCTCCCCATCTTATGTGAAATGTAAGCTGTGCTGTGTGCCTGACTTGCAAAGCTAGCACAACACCTGTGACACCCCACAGGCAAGTGTCACATGTGCAAAGTGAGGGTTGTATCCGCTGTTGTCAGTGACAGGCGAGTGATCTGTGCTAGGGTGTGTCTGTGTGGTCTGCTGAGGGTTCTTCAGTTGAGTGGGATATGTGACTGCTTGGCACGTGCTGTCACACACCCTGCAGTTGCATGTGCTACCCAGTGTGTGCCATAATCAGTGAGTGTGTTGCACCCCTTACACCATCTTTTGACCTTCAATGCAATGTAGTGCATTGGGGCTTTCACACATGCCAAATTCACATGGACAATGATGCAAGTCCTGTCAGCATCCTATGCCCTGTTCACATTATCAAAGATATGCAAGTGTGTGTCTCTGGGATATAGAGCAGGTGTACTGATGCTGTCTCACTGTGTCTTCCTGACAGGTAAATGCCTATGAGAAGGGGTAAATCTGGCAGGACATCGTCAGGGCCGTCAGGTCTGTGGGGGGCCCTCGCCGGCACCTGCGAAACATGCAGAAGAGGTGGCAGTACATCCGGTGTTGGACCCGACGTATCGCCCGGGTCCAGCTGAAGCTGTCACCTCCACGCCGGGATGGTGTACGCCGTCGCTTGACCCCCCCACATGCTCTGTGTCCTGTCGGTGGTGTTCCCAGACCTCAATGGGCAGTTGCAGGAGAGACAGCAATAAGGAGGGGGTAGGTATATGGTTGTTTGTTGTGTTGTGTGTCACCTGCTTTTTGTTGTGCTCTGAAGCCTGGCTACACTCCCACAGTTGGGGTGTCTGCTTAGACTGGTTATATGTGCTGCACCTTTTCGGTTCCCCATAGTCACCTGGTGCTCATTTTCATCCCTTCCCATCCTTAACATGTGTCCCCTGGTCTGTATGTAATCACATTTGCACATGTTCATCTAGGGTGCAAGAAAAAAAGACTGCACATTGATTTACGCATCATGTGGGAGGGTGGTCTGTGACATGTGTTGGGACCTTGCCTGTGCCATGACCTGTGCACTGTGTTTGTCTTCATATTTGTTGACGCTGATGATGAGTCTCAACATAGGAGTGTGAGCTTTCAACTGCACACCCTTGCAGCATGCATGACCTATGTTGTGTCCTCAGACATGATGTACATCAGTGGGAGATATGCATAGTGCCATGACGGTTGCTCATGGTACAGTCAGTTCATTCCAGACCCACAGATCAGTGTGCCCACTACAGTCCCCTGAGACACGCTAGCCTCCTAATCATGTGTGTCATCCAACACCGTGCCCATTCTATGTGGGTTCAGCATGGGCCTGCCTCTGTGGCATTGGTAACTGGCATAGTTTGTATCTTTCCTGTGTCTGCTACTTGTGTCCACTGGGCAGGGATGCAACATTTGGCTTGTACGTACTCACACTGGGCAGTGCCTGTGTGACTATTCACAACAATCTGTTGATGGTTGTTTGTCACAAATATGTATTGCCAGCCCCACAAGGTGAGCTTGGGTTACTTTTGGAATTGTTGCTGCACAGTTTCTGTTGCCCCTGATTTAGCCTTGCCAGGTCTGACCTATGGGTGAGAATTGGCTGAACAATGATTCACCATGCACTGCCCCTGTGATGGTGGCCAGTGATTTCAGATGGGGCTAGGCAGCCTATGTAATTTTGTTCCAGACATGATTCAGGCTCATACATTTTTGTCACATGTATGTAGTTCAGAAGCAACACTGTTTTGTCTTAGTGTGCACACTTCTGTGTTGACATTTTGCCTGGGAGTAAAGGTGTGTCCACAATGCAGCAATGGTTTTGTTCATCACAATTGCTGGCCCAATAGCTCAAGCATTGTCCATAGTTGGGACATGTGTGCCACTCAACATGACAGCCAGTAGGATTTATGTGCAAGCAACTGTGTCATCAGGGAATGGATGCCCGTGTGAGGACTGACATATTTGAAGTTGTATCACATAAATGATTGTACCTTGGCACTCACAACACTTGTTAAAAGTTGTTCATGTTTAGAATGTGTTAATATGATGAATTGTGTAAATAACACTTATGTGCCTGCATGATAGATGTCTCACAAGGTAGTGCACACAAAACGACATTTCCACTTTCTTCAAAGAAGCTAGCACCTTTTCAAAGAGGCCAGTGTTAGCGATTAATGGTGTGCCTTGATCTCCATATACATGTCCCAACAGTGGTCTTGAGGTCTTGAAACTCCTTTGTTGTCAATTATACAAACTAATGAGTGTCAAGACATCAAGACCTCAGTTGGACCATGTATATGGACAATCTGAAACGCCATTTGTTTCTGACAGTGTTTTATCTTAAAGGGTGCCAGCATGTTCAATGAATGTGTAAATGTATTTTAGTGTGCATTCCTAGTGAGACATCTTTCATGCAGGCACATACGTGTTCTCTTCACAAGATGGCAAATTACCACATTCAATACATGTTGATTGTGTAAAGTATGGTGAGTCCCAAGATACCAACATTTATTTACATTTTTGCACAACGTACTGACAGGGCTCTGAGTGTGGTGTCACCTTGGGGAGTGAGGTGGGTTAGTTTACCCTGAGGGGCACCACTTCTGTTTCTTTCTTTGCGGCATCACTTCATTGTATTGATCCACTCTCCTGTAAACAAACACTAGATTCTCTGTGTATTTCTAATTCAAGTTGTGGCCTGGTGTGTTCTTTGGATCATTGTGTCCAGGTTGCATTGTGTATATACCAACTGGGCAGTACAAGGCTAAAATATGTTCAGAGTTATCTGGCTATTACTCATGCTGCATGGCATAATTTGCAGTGTGGCCTACTATTTTTATGCTCATGTGTCAGTTGTGTACAGGTGACTGATGCATTTCTGTTTCTTATCCTTGCACACAGCATCCTCACCAGAAACAGGAAGAAACAGCTGCACGGACCAAGAGGAGGGACCCAGCCACAGTGCCACCAGCGTGGAGGAGTCTGAGGGAGCCAGTGGCACGGAGGGTGAGGGGAGTCAGTCTGCGGACCGGTTGGAAGGCGAAACATCATATCATGCCGATGGATCCGATTCTGGCTCCATGGAGGAGGGGGAATTTGGAGCAGCACTGAGTCTGTACCCGCCCCCTCCAGCTCCACCTCCATTCTCCCAGTTGCTCCTGTCCCTTCTGTCCATGCAGTCCCCCATGTCTCCTTCAGCCCTGGCACCGCAGCCCCTGCCCCTGTCACCACTGCTGCCCTCAGTGCGGAGTCTGTGGACTTACTCCGCCAGTTGCAGGTTGGTCAGACATCGATGCTGAATGTCCTCCATGCCCACACTCAAATACTGACACAGGTATTTCCTTTCATGGAGGGAATGTCAGCAACGATGTCTGACCAACGTCGGATTATGCAGTCCATGGACTCGTAACTGACGGCAGCAGTTTCCCTCCTGCAGCGGTCCATCCCCCCCTCTTTCATACCCATCTACACTCCCCTCTCCCATACCTGTCCAACGCAGATGCAGGAAAACACCACCATGCACGCCAACAGACACAGGCAGCATACACCCACATATGGCGAAGCGAACACCTCCTGGCAGGCACACTCAGGGGGCAGCAGGCACACCCACCGGGACTGGGCTTAGACCACATACACGCAGCCAGAGTCACAGTGTGCAACCCTCACAGCCCTCTCCCTCTACTCCAATATTGTCCTCGGGTTCAGGGGTTGGGCTGGCCGAACTGGCTGCAGTGTGCAGTGCAGAGTATGAGTCCGCCTTCGGCGCTGCACAAACCACTGAAGAGGATACGTCCACCCCTGCACCCACCACAGCTAGCCTTACCACTCCTGTCCCTGCGATACCTGGTCCTGCCCCTGATGATGCCCTCCAAGGGTCTACATCCCATTAAATAGTCCATGTGCTTGCAAGATAGGGGTAGACAGCCTACCCAATGCTCCCCTACAAGGACATTTGTGTGGACTGGCCATTGGCCTTATTTGAGAAACATATTTTATTTTCCTGCTGAATAATGCCTTTTATTTTACGTTCAACACTATTGCATTTCAGGTCCTTGATGTTGGTGATGAGGGGCCTGGAGTTGGTGTCATTGTAATGGTTTGGGGTTCTGAAAGATGTTTTTTGTTGATGGTCGCGAGGTGGACCATGGTATCTGTGTGCCATCACAATGTCTCAGCAATTAATCATTAGTTGTCTGTGTTCAGTTTGGCTAAAGACATTGTCCCAACGATTGTTCCTTCCTCTGTGGCACCTGACATCTTCACTGCAGACAGTTGCACAATTGTTGTGCTGACATGTGTGCACATTTCCTTTGTTGGTGACAGTTCCCTTCAACATTGGTCATGCCTGCTCACAGATGTCTACTGCTCATTCATCTGTGCCATGCTTGCAAATCACTGTACTTGTGTTTTGAGTATGTACACATTCACCCTTTTCACCACTATGCATGTGTGTAATCACAGCCTACCCCGATGTTGGGGATTGTTATGCAGGGTATTTGGGCACATGACTCACAATTCTGTGCATTGTATCTAAGGGGTTTCAACCCTATTCCTTTCACTGGAGACTATATCGTGGTGGTCTAACCACCACCTGGACATTAATATCAGTCCTAAGATGTGCGTGACGGCGTGTGTTCCCTTTCGCTCTCTTTGTTTGGTAGGCTGTTACATCACTGTACACTGTGTCATGATGGTAGGGTGTGTATATCACCCGCAGCCTCCATGGGTGTGTATGCATGTGGAATTTGACATCACACCCACATGTGGTGTGTCACACAGTGTGTGAAAGTAATCCATGCTCCAGGTAGTGGGACACTGGTGTAAGTGATGTGTTGCTATGGCACTAACATTTTAGTCACAAGTTAGGGATGTGCACATATCCCCATGTAGTTGTGGTATGCTGATGATGATGTACCCACCCTATATCTGAGCACTGCGGGGAGTCATATCCACCTACCCCCATACTGTTGGCCTCTGCTGGGAGTCCTCTTCACCACCCCTCATAAGTCTGGGCACTGCTGGGAGTCCTCTGCATCCACCCCCATACTGTTGGCCCCTGCTGGGAGTCCTCTGCACCCACCCCTCATATGTCTGGCCACTGCTGGGAGTCCTCTGCACCCACCCCATACTGTTGGCCACTGCTTGGAGTCCTCTGCACCCACCCCTCATAAGTCTGGGCACTGCTGGGAGTCATATCAGCCCACCCCTCATATGTATGGCCACTGCTGGGAGTCCTCTGCACCCACCCCGCATATGTCTGGGCACTGCTGGGAGTCATATCCACCCACCCCTCATATGTCTAGCCACTGCTGGGAGTCATATCCACCCACCCCTCATATGTCTGGCCACTGCTGGGATTCCTCTGCACCCGCCCCTCATATCTCTGGCCACTGCTGGGAGTCATATCCATCCATCCCTCATATGTCTGGCCACTTCTGGGAGTCCTCTGCACCCACCCCTCATATGTCTGGCCATGCTGGGAGTTCTCTGCACCCACCCCTCATATGAATGGCCACTACTGGGAGTCATCTGATCCCACCCCTCAAATGTCTGGGTACTGCTGGGAGTCCTCTGCACCCACCCCCATACTGTTGGCAACATGGGGTTGATGGCGTGTGTGTGCCTCGTACTATTGTGAGGGTGCCGTACACGAGCACATGAGAGGCACCGTACTCCAACATTCATGGCGTGTGTGTGCATCGTATCACTATTGCAATGGTGCCATACACAAGCGCGTGAAACGCACCGTACGCCAACATTCATGGCGTGTGTGTGCGGCTCGTATTACTATTGCAATGGTGCTATACGCGAACGTATAATACGCACAGTACAAGTACACTTCCATTGTTGCGGTACGTTGTTCGCACCGTATGCGCCATTGTCGGTTTCTGTGCACCAGGTCGTAGGCACACAGGACTGGGAGGACACGGACGATGGGGTTCATGGCGTGTATGTCGCGTACCAGGGATACAGTTCGGGTTGGACTCTGCTTTTACAGACGTTTTCAGCTCCCGTAGAAAAAGCGTCGTATGGAGTGTCGCAGAGACGAATCGTACTTGCTGGGCCGGAAACTGCTGCTTGTTAATGTACGGACGTCGCGTAATGCGTGTTACGGATACATTTTGCATGTATTTTCTTGTCGTACGGTGTTTAGTACGGTTCATACAGAGATCTGCTTTGGATACAAATCGTACTTCATTGTATGTACGGGAACATTTACGGGTACAATTTGTACAGGAAATATGCTCCGTACGGCTATTTGTAAGTGATTTTACCGAATCGGAATCAGCCCCTTAGTGTGTCACACACCCCCAACTGAACCACACGCACATTCACTCTACCATATAAATACTCAGTTAACTGATAAATAACTAATATAGACTGTCACATAGATATTAACAAACTGGTGCAGCATTTTACACAACAACTGACAAAGTGATACAGATATTTATCCAGTTTAGTCACTAACCAATATATTTAATGAGACACTATACAGTAGTCAAGTAAACAGTCAATCACACTGCTACTAAATCCTCCATCCAGATATTTATATTTATATATCCACTCATTCTTCAATGCAAATTGCTATATATATATATATTCACTGAAAAAACCATAGGTTATAGACCATATATAGTTAGGAATTAGCATTTACAAAACCTTGAAAATTCACTGAAAAAACCATAGGTTATAGACCATATATAGTTAGGAATTAGCATTTAAAAAACCTTATTTTACTCACACAAAACCATTGAAATTCCATATATAGTTAGTTGCACTAACTATATATCGCGCACCCGCAATCCACTGCTGATGATGTCACATATTACATCATTCATGACATGGTCAGTGACATCACTGATGACATCACTGATGACATCTGAAATGACATCACTGATGACATCACTGATGACATCTCAAATGACATCACTGATGACATCACTGATGACAACATCCAGTGACTATGTTTCTGTAAAGTTAAAATATGTCTTACATATTGAAGAATGAGTGGATGTATAAGTGTCTGAATGAAGGTTTTAGTAGGTGCGTGATTGACTGTATGAGTGAGTGATTAAATGCGTCTTACTGAATGCACGGGTTAGTGACTAAACTGTCTGAAAGTGTGCATCAGTATGTCTGTTGTTGTGCAAGCTGCTGCATGTGTTGATCAGTAGCTATATAAGTAGCTATATGGGTTATTGATTGGTTGCACAAGTATTTGTATGGGAGACTGAGTGTGTGTATGGCTGGCTGGGAGGTGTGTGACTCTGTGCAGATCAATGTGTACTTGTATCAGTGATTCTATAAGAGAGTAACTATGTGTTAGTATATGTTTCAAAAATGTAAGGTGTTCTGTGTTTAACTGTATAGATGAGAAAATGGAAGTGTGATTGATTCTTTTCAGGACTGACTAGGTGTGTGAGTAACTCCATGGATGAGTGGCAGAGTGTGAGTGTCTGTATAGGTGTATGAGTGCATATGATAGTGTTGTAAAGATGAGTGATTGTATGTATGAATGATTGTATGAGTGAATGTGTGTGTAGACATAGGAATCAGTGAGTGCGTATGTAGTAACTAGTATTGGTGTGTCAATGGTTTCAAAAATGATACTCTCTATTTAACACTGGGTGTAACAGAGGTTATATTACAGTGTGAGGAGATGCATTGTATTATCACATGAATGATATCATCAGTGATGTGATCATTGATGTCAAGTGAGATGTCATCAGTGATGTCATTTGAGATGTCATCAGTGATGTCATCAGTGATGTCATTTGAGATGTCATCAGTGATGTCATCAGTGATGTCACTGACCATGTCATGAATGATGTAATATGTGACATCATCAGCAGTGGATTGCGGGTGCGCGATATATAGTTAGTGCAACTAACTATATATGGAATTTCAATGGTTTTGTGTGAGTAAAATAAGGTTTTTTAAATGCTAATTCCTAACTATATATGGTCTATAACCTATGGTTTTTTCAGTGAATTTTCAAGGTTTTGTAAATGCTAATTCCTAACTATATATGGTCTATAACCTATGGTTTTTTCAGTGAATTTCATTGGTTTTTTAACAGCTAATATCTGTATCTGTAAAATGTATTCTTCTTTAAATCCAAAAATATATTTTATATGTTTATTAATAACTTTTTTTTTAAATATTTTTTTTTCTTCGTTCCCGCTTCGCGAATCGGGAAGCTTCCCGTTAGCTGACCTTGATGCCGCGAAATAGACCGCGAGCCGGTAAACGTTTCTTTACCGCAACTGCCGCGTTAGAAAACAACATCGTGACGCCTCCCGTCCGCTTGACGTTTCGCGTTGTCGCGTGATACGTCATATGACGTGCTACGTTAGCGAACTCGTACGCTTACCGAGTCGCAAAGCACAGATTTCTGGAAGCAAACCGGGAGGCCCTGCAAAGCGCGTAACATACACACAGCAGGTCATGTGACTTGGTAATAACACTTTTCATTGGTTCATTTCACTTTCGGTTTCCTAATGATGTAAGACTAGGTCATATGATCTAAAATGAACACTTTTCATTGGTTGAGAACTATTTTTTTTCCCAAATGGTGAAAATCCCTCCTTCTTTCCTCACTCTGACTTTCATCATTGTGAGAGAAAGACCCTTTGTTACCAGTGAGCAATGGCTTCTTTACTAGCTTCGGCTGGTGCTTCCCCACCACCTCCACCACATCCAAGGAAGAGTGGACCACCTGCTAAAGTTATAATTCAGCAAGAAGACGAAGAAGAGGAACAGGACGACCTAGATAATCTCCCTATTATGGCCAGAAGATCTGTTGTACCGGAAGTAACGGGACCAGAGGGCAGGGAGATGGTGCCAAATATACAAACGAGATTTCGTGAAGTAAAACAAGTCTGCCTACATTGCAGTGGATTCATTTGCTACGCAGAAAGTAGCATCACTCTGATCAACAGAGCTATTGACAATCATGCTCATGTTTGTCCGAAACTCCCCAAACAATAAATTCTTTTTTTTTGGTTTTCTTGCTCCTGTTGAGCCCTTTACAATGAATCGTTTTCGTTGCCCCCTCCGAAAAAAAAACAAAAAAATTATAAAACTATTCAGAAAAATTCAAAAAAAGTAAAAAAATGTTCAGAAAAATAATAAAAAAAATATAAAACAACAAAAACAATTTAAAAAAAAGTTATTTTCAGAACTACCTCCCCGTTATTAAAAAATTGGTACAATATTTGCAACTGTGCCAACCTCTATTTCTCTTAGTTCGCTTCCCAGTTCGCTCCCCGGTACGCGAACCGGAAGCGAACCCAAAAATTTTTTTTTAAAAAAAGAACAGTAAGTATAAGGGAAGGAAACAGACACTTATGTTAAAAGAAAGACAGCTATAAGGGAGTAAACTAGAGATACTATTACCCGTAATCCACTGCTGATGATGTCACATATTACATCATTCATGACATGCTCAGTGACATCATCAGCAGTGGATTGCGGGTAACAGTATCCCTAGTTTATTCCCTATAGCTGTGTTTCTTTTAACATAACTGTCTGTTTCCTTCCCTTATACTTACTGTTCTTTTTAAAAAAAATTTTTTAGATCAGTCAGAAACAGTGAAAGTAATGAAATATAAAAGACTACGTAGAATATGAGGACTGTATGCAACAACTTTGACACTTACAGAAGCCTCACCTTCTCCATGCCTCCTACACAGTTCTACATGTACATCATAAATGCAAACAGAACAGAATTAATTATACATGTTAAATGGTTTATTTTTGCTGTTCTCAGAATGTATCAAATTTCACTAAAACAGTGACTTGAAGGTATTCATCATATAACAGCGGGGAAAAAAAAACACAATCAAAATGATTGTGTTTAAAAAACCCATACAACATTAGAAATCAAAATTCAGAACTCCTTAAAGTTAACTTACTTTCCATGACGGCCAAGGATGTCCTATGAACAGCTTACACTCTGTTGTGCTGTTATTACTTTCAACCCGCCACTTTCTGAAAGAAAACCTCCATCGTTTTCAAAAACATGTTACATACAATAAATGACTTCTTGCTCTCTACCACAAGATTCCACAAGGCCAAATCTTGTCAGAGCCATGTATAACTCTTGGATTTCTTGTTAGCCAATCCCGTCTTTTCGCATTTCCACAACTTTCAGAATTAAAATGTTGAAGATCATTTACACAATCCTGGACTAGTAATATCTTCCCCTTCTTCCTCAATCATGTTCTACATTTCCTATCACACTGATACTGCTTACTATGAAGCAGACTTACACTACCTTTATGACTAGTACAATTATTTAATTCTCTACATCACTTTTAATCACAAAGCAATGTAAAACAGTAGACAGCATTGCGGACTTACATTCCCTCTACTCCATGTTTTGATTGGCTGCTTCAATTAGCTTATAAAAAGAAACAGTTTTTCTGAACTCATTCAAAGTGCACGTATTTCTCCATAAAGTCCAGTGTTATGGTAAGAAGTTATGTCTCTGTACTACACTTATCCTCAAGGCCAAATCGTGTAGGAGCCATGAGAACTTCTTGAAATTCCTCAGAGCACATCCCGAGATTCTTTCCCTAAAATTTTGGTTTTAAAAACACCAGGTAAGAGTTTTTAAGGTCAAGCGGCAATTTTTTTTTTAAAATTAAAACAGAATCATTGCAGAATGACCAGCCATTTCTACACTTTAAATAAGCTGTATAATGTCCTGATGTTATTGAAGGACCATCATGATATATAATTGCTACAGTTACAAAAGTCCTTCCTGATATTGACAACTGTGAAGCCACAAAATTTTTAATTAAAGTTGTCAATTTTGTTCCATCAGGCCTACATCGTTGGAACATTAAAATGACATACTGGCCATATGTTCGTATAAATAATGTGGACATCATTTCAGATTTACATTGGCTACACTCCATGTTGTGATCAGCTGCTTTTACTAGCTTATTAAAAGAGACTGATTTACTGTCTGGCAAAGTTAAATATATAAATCTTTCTGAGTCTACACTAGTAGTACTTGATACCCTACAGTTCTCGCAGTCATGCTGCCATTGATAAGAAAGCCCAAACAGGTGATCTACATCTACACCTTCATCATGCAATACATCAAGCATGTACATTAAAAACTCCTGACAATCTTGCTGACTATTTTGAGAGAATTGTGTTTGGCCTGAACATCTGTCTTACAGATTTCGAATTTCAGACACACTTTCTATGTTTGTTCTATCAGTGCTACATTTCTCTAACACAGAATTTAACAAACTGCAAAATCTTTGATCAGAATTGACCACAATCTCTTCTTTTACATTTTCTAGAGAAAACAAAACATTAACTACTACATTAGCATAGCAGTTGACACCAGAACTGTTTTCAAATTGAAAACCAACAACATCTTCAACAGAATCCTTTTTGTTTCTGCTTGTAATTTCAGGTTCATCGACTTTTCGTCTTTTTGCTACAACCTCCCCAGTATTGGTCACATTTCTTTGTTTCCGGCCTACCACACGTTTCTCAAACAAAGGATACTGAGGCAAATGTGGCGCGTACTCTCTTCTCAACCTATTGTATTCCTTAACGCAATCTAGATCCGCACAAATGTTTGTGACATCACACTCAATCAAGTACAATCCCGATAAAGTCCTAACTCGTGACAATGCCACATATGCCATACCCTCCTTGAACACAGAACTGCCAATATTCACCAATGCACAGTCTACACTTAAACCTTGCGATTTATGAATTGTCACCGCATATGCCAAGCAAACAGGAAACTGCTTACGACGAACATATAAGTCTTTTACAAGCAAAAATCTAGCAGAACAACGAGCAATTAGCTGTACTTCCTCAATGCCATCAAATTTAATTTTTAAAAATTCAATTCCATCTCTATTTCTGTATTTCACAAAATCAACAACATTACCCATTGATCCATTTACCAGACCTCTTTCAACATGTAAATTCCTTCTTAAAATTATACGGCAGTTCAAGCACACATTCAGAGTCTTTTCAAAACCAGCAGTTTTAGATATACTCTTCTCTAATGAATCCAATTTTGTTTTCAGATTCTCAGACAAAATAATTGTTGATCCCATATGCTCTACTCTGTCAATAGCTTCCAATTTCACAATCTCTTGCTTTTCTAAATGCAACATTTTGTTGTTGAATTTGGCACATTCTGCAAGAGTTGGCATCAAACATATTCCAGATTTTTTCTCAGTAACTTTCTGAAAAATATTCTCAGGCACAACATCTTCGTCTGGATATAAATTTGTCAGTAATCGTGCATGTAAAGCTTCTTTCCCATGCTCGGTCACTTTTCCAATTCTAACATCTTGTAGAATAGTCTTGTAAACTTCATCCTTTGCCTGACGCATATTTTCATGCAGTTCAGCATAATTGAAGTTTAACCATATATTGACGTTGCCAATACTCCCTAAGCACTTCCTGGTATCTTCATGCGTGAGCATTTTGAACACAGGTTGCCCTTTCACTGGTGTCAGCTGCAGAAGATCTCCGAAAACAATGATGTGTTTGCCACCAAATAACACATCATACTCTGTTTTGAGAACTTCTTGCATTCTCAAATGCACAAAGGCAAGCATGACATTGGAAACCATGCTTACTTCGTCAATGATAAGAAGTTTCATTTTCCTCAAGACTCTTGAAACTTCAAAACAAGCATCTCCAGATAGCTTGTGATATTCTAATTTGTTGTCATGCTCCACTGGCAGCATCAGTAAATGATGTAAAGTAATCCCTTTAATGTTATGTGCTGCCAGTCCAGTTGGAGCGGTGACAACACAAGACAGCGATGACTCTGTCCTTTCCTGCAAATAACATGAAATTGCTTTAATAAGGAAACTTTTTCCAGTTCCCGCTTCTCCACTCACGTACAGTCGGACAGGCTTCAACGACGTACATGAGCACTCTTTCTTGTCATGACTTAATCCATGATCAATTTGCATGGTAAGTTCGTCATATATTTTCCTCTGCTCAACGTTGAGTTGTCTTTCCAACTCTTCTAAGTTAACCGCATCCTCCTGAGCATGTGCCATGGCTCTTTCCACTTCATTCATAGCAGTGGCAGCTTCATTTTCGATAAGAGGTCCTCCTAGTGGATCCTGACTCAATGAAGCAGAACTCTGACTGTCCTGAGAACTGTCTCTGGCAATCTCGGCTGCAATCGTTGCTTCCTGCTCAATTTCCACATTCAACATTTCTACATATTTGGGAAAAGCAGGACATTCTATGGTCTCCTTGGCAGCATTGAATGAGTCTTCGTAACAAAGGAAATCTCCAAGCAGTTCCTCTTCTGCACGCCAAGGCTTAAAAAGTTGCAAAAGTGCTAAATAGAAAAACTCCTTTTTTTCAGGAGATTCGCCACTCAATTTTCGATGGTTTATCAAGTGGCATTTTCTTTGCTTGACCAGACATCCCTCACTTCCTATTACAGCATACACTCCTTTCTCAGTATCTTCTTTGATGTTCCTCTTGAATATGTAATTTTGCAGAACCTCATACAGACAAACATTCTCGAGGTGACTGCTTCGATTTGGATAATATGTATCCAACATGTTGCTCTTCAAAATGTCGGTACTGTTTGGCTCCTTTTCCGCCAAATACTCAATTTCCCGCACAGGTTTCAGAACTCGATTACGCGTTGCAGCAAGACCAACACTCGCCCAAACGATACTCCTGGACTTGGCATAGAGACTTGCTGAAGACAACCGGTCAGAACATTCGTAAGCTCCGATTTCTCGATGCGACAACATCTTCAGACTGAAACTGTACAACTTCTTGCTGAGGCTCTTTTCATGGGAAATGTCCTCCCACATATCCTTCAATTCTGTCTTCTCTTTTTTGGTGATGTAAGATGTCACATACCGAGCCACAGCCATACAGTTATCAGCCACAAACTGTATATCCATGTTAGCATTCCACATGGACAAAATCACCGGGTTGTAGTCGTTAATGTACTTAGACTCTTCGTTCCTCTTCAAATTGTATGTGTTTTTAGGTGATTTCTTCATCACATTATGTCGCAGCGAAGACATCAAACTGTTCACTCTTCCTTTAGAAATCACCGGTCGTGGAAAGCCGAAACGACATTTGGTGTAGAACTTGTCTTTGTTCCGGAATTTACGACGACAGTACTTTCCACATCGATGGCTTTGGAAACGTAGAACTTTTTCTCGTAGGCTTTTTTTCTCCTTTGCGTTTGGAACAGCACACGTAGAATACTGTTCTATGAAACTCATCACTGAGTCTTCTGCATCCGTTCCAAATTTAGGTGCATCCTTGATCCACAGCAACATATGTATATGAGGAGCACCTCTTGCTTGGTACTCCTTCCTCCAGAAGAAATCCAACACCTCTCCAAGAGGTGGATTCTTCTTATTCATGATGAAAGACATCATACCTTCAAATCTATGATTGAAGTACCTACATACATTGACTGGATCCAAAGAGCACAGTTCTCCGGGTGTCTTGAATTCGATGTTTTCTACGTTAGCATTTGCCTCTCGTAGAAATTCAAGTAAGTCTTCCCAGCCATACTCAGCACAGCTCAAAGTGAGGAACCATGTGGGAGTTCCTAAGTTCCTTAGCATACATTTTAAATCACCATGACGACGGTACCAGTACTCATTAGTACCACGCTGACACGCCATGAGATTAATCAGGTGAGAATCCAAAATACTGTCTTGGACATTGACTTTATCCATAAAGTCACTTGCCGAGATGTTTTGCATGTGTATACCACTTTTCAAGATGTGGTTCACTGCATATGACAGTCCAGACAGATCGCTTTCAAACAGGAGATGAAACAAATAAGGAATGCATTGTCGAAACCTAGGATCTCCTGCATACAATCGCAAAGTCCGGTATTCAGAAGCAGGAATTTGATGAGGTCGCTCATCATATCTTCCTCCCAGACCTGTTGGAAAAAGCTGTGGGAAACACCGAGCTTCCAAACTTTCCTCCCAAACACTAATGGGACTCCCTTTCGCTTGTTTCATTTGAAACAACTCAATAGCATTCCCCATGACTTCCTTGGAATGCAAAGGATGAACACTATAATGTTCATATATTTCTTCACTAGTACAGGGTTCTACTTTCTCAATTTGACCAGCACACAAATCGTTATCCTCTTCCTCACTTACTTCCTCTTCTGCAACATATACATTTTTATAGTACTTATTATATTTTTTCAAATACAATGTTGCCCTTTTGACTTTCCTAACATCTACTAAATCTTGCCATATTTTCTTATTCTTTGTCGGAACCCCATTAACTAAGATAACAAGAGGTTCCTCTTCCACTTTTTCTACTCCAATTGTGTTAATGTTTTTCTTCAAATCTAGAGGCAAATAAACAACTCTTCCCTTTAATCCTCTCTGTAAATCTGATGGAGGCAATTTCCCTGTCTTTGGCTCCATTCTTACAATAGCCTGAAAGGGATGGATACTTTGAATCAAAATAGATTCATAAGTATTTAAATCCTTCAATTCAGAAGGAATCTCAACCAATTCCAGATTATTATGAACTGTTCTAGCAGGCATCTGGTTTTGATTTAATTTGTTACAACAATAAGTACACACACGTTGATCCAATCCCAAATCAAAACAATTTTCTACCATCAAGTATGTTGTAAAATCCTTCCATTCACTATTATTTTCCCTTTCACTTTTTCCATATAAATCCACTAACTTAGTCTGATTCTTATAATAAGTGCGTCGACAACACACACAAGTGAAATTTGGCCTCTCACTTGATTTCACCTCAAACGTCGCAATTTCCCTCTGGAAATTATCTGTACTGGAAACCTGTACACTATCTTCCACATTACTCTCTTCTTCTTGGTCAATTTCAACATTCTCCTCTTTACTTCCAAAGTAACAAAACTCAATTTCTTCACATATATTCTTCACATCTATTTCAGAACCATGCAAAAGAGCAGCGCATAATTGTTTAAGCATAATTGCTGGACTCTTAGCATAATACAACATTCTAACTAATTTCCTCACTTTATTATGATGCACTGCTAGCATCCTGAAATGATGAAAAACACTCTGGCATACTCTCCTGGAAAGACAAGCCAGTGAATGACCATGCAAACCTATCACTTCTCTCACTCTGCAAGGATATAATTCTTGCAACAACTTCATTTTCTGCTTCAAACTGTTCTTACTAAATGACCGTATAAAATCACAAAGCAAATTGATGGAATCCTGTCGTACACTGCAAATACTACTACACTTCCAGGTGTACACAGGACCCTTAGGATGTCTCCCTAAAACCTCATTACCTAACACCTCTTCTATCTCTGTTGTCACAAGTTTTTCTTTTTCAACTGGACAACCATCTTTCACTTCATAAGCTCGACCACTGGTGTCAACTGCATGCACCAAATCATTATCCTGGAAATAACTCTCCTCATTAAAAAATGCCTCAGAGCTTGAGCTATGCATCCATTCTCCAGAAAAAACTTCACAAAAATTACTACGATTAACTATTCTCTTCCATCTACTATTTCTTTTGAAATCATAAATTACCTTGTTTAGCTTCCGAATTCTATTGATTGTCAAAATAAATAACTTACGTTTAATTTCAAATGCCTGATCAATAACTTTCTCAACAATTTTTTTTCTCTTATAAAAAACCACTTTCTGCTGACCTTTCTTAATATTTTTTAACAAATTCCCAATTATCCTGTTGCGGAACATTCGTTTACGAATATCCCTAAACTCTTGTTTCCTTCTACTTTCATGCATAGAGTTATCTCTTACTCTAGCAGTAACATTTCTCATTGGCCTTTCCTTACCATTTGAATTCTGTCTCCTTTTCTGGACTGACACATTTTCTGTAGTAATATTTTTTTTACTACACATATTTCTTATGACTGTTTTTCGACTCTTACCCGGTGCTTTCTTGGTGACTTGACAAATCTTTTTGTTAGAGGACTGCTGCATTCTTCCATGGTCCTGCTGTCTTTGACGTTTTGCAGCCTTTCTTACTCTTTCTTTGCTAGGCATCCTAAAATCTTGAAATAATCTGCAGTTGAATCTGTGGTAAAATATAATAAAAAATGTTATTAACCACTATTACCCAACAGTAAATTAATAACAGTCATCAAAAACTTAACACACTACTTAAGTATATAATATACTGAAGCCTATCTCCAATTTTTCACTGAACAGGACTCATCTCTTCTTAACCTTGGATAAACCTCACCTACTCTGTGTCCCCTGCACATAATTAAATGTAAAGGGGCAGATTTATATTAACTAGCACATCCCCAGGGATGCACCAGTTAACGTGCACCGCTGCTCTGCCACCCACGGTGTGCCGCATTTACAATCAGATAGGACAAAGCTACATCAAAACCCTGCGCCTGCTTGAAGCAGGCATAGATCTTGACGCAGGTAGGCTGAAAGCTAAGTATCGTGTGCAGAAGTTACAAAAAAGGAAAAATGGCGTTTAAACCAGTAATGAGCCCATGCTAACGTAACACAGTGTAAAAATATCCAGGATCTACATCAGTTTGGGGTTCACGAACCTGGCAGGTACAAGGCACTGAGGCTTTCCACCGTGCATGTCTCATCCCAAATCATATGTTGTTTGTGAATGAAACAATTTCCAAGACCAAATGCTTTGGATTGGCTACTTCTAAAAAATTAAACACCCCTACTATCCCGGAGTTAGAGGAATATGATGGTTGGAGTAATTTTACTCGTTGTCCATTAAAGATTTACAGGCCCTACTCCGTAATTCTTCCTTTAACATTTCCAGTATAAATCCAAAAGGTTCACTGCTTTGGCAACGTGCCTTATCCACGGTTTAATAACGCTGCCTTTTGCTTTATATAAGTTTTCAAATTGTATGAAATATATACCAATAGGTCGTTATTAACCTTTAGGTAGTGGTTTTCTTCATGAGGTCTGGTCGCTTCCATACACATACAGATTTTCAAAGATGATCAAGACCTTTATCTGAATGGAGAGGAATGCACTGAGACGCCAGATCATTCACTAATGTGTAGGCACATACAGCTACACGATTCATGCAACAAACACCGACCAAATATGGCTTGCGTGTTGCAAGGCACGCCAGTTCCTGCTATCATCCCCACGTTCAAGTTCTTGGAAAATGGTAGTTATTTGATGCTCAATAATGAAGATTGTTCTGGGTTAATTAAAAGTATTCATTTTATCGTAACAGTAAATGAACGGGTTATTTGCTGCAGAAATGTTCTATTTCCTCCCACACATGAACATATGGAGTTTTCAATCTGGCCACAAATACCAACCTTGGGAGCACATTTCAACAGCATGGCAAGAATAAGAGCTCTTTTGTCTCAGAGAGAGGTGGCCTTGAGTTCGGCCCGTGAAACTTTCGTGCTTCACATAGCGAACACCCGTACAGAGGTGCAGACCCTTTTAAATACAGATTCGACTTTGCATTTCAGCAAGATTACCCATTCATTTCCATGCAGCAGGAGGCCCATAGGAATGAAGGTGCAATTTGCGATTAGCAATTACCTCATCGCAAATTACGAACTTTTCCGACGGTGCAGGGGTGTCTCAAGAACACCCTGCTGCACCCCTGAAAAAAAAATTTGGGGTCATATGGCGCACATAAATTTTGAAAACATTCCTTTACCTCAAAAACGATTTTCAACTCATAATTTGAAAACACTGCACATGGGGAAATGACTTAAAATGTCCTTAAGACACATAAAAGCATTTTTTGATTGCCTTTGCAGCATGTTTCAGTCACCTTTAACATGCCTATGTAACGGAAACATTCAAAATCTAAATTTGCCATGCACAGGTGGGAGCATATTTACAAGCAATTTGCTCCACAGACAAACTTCTTACATTGAAATGGGAAAAATAACATCAGAGACTCTCAATTACCTTATAAAGAAGCAGACACCATTATGTCCTTCTCATCAATATTAAAACCATTGCTTTTTCTCAAAAACGATTTACAAGTCATAATTTGAAAACACTCCACAGCTCCTATGCACATAAAAGCCCTGTCAGTACTAATACTTCACATTTTCTCCAATTACAATTTCTCAAAGAAACAAAATCTATTTGTGAAACACTTGAGACAAAGCAACATTTGAAAAACACAACTTTCTTCATAATTTTCTCCTTAAAGCACACTATTTTCTATCTAAATTAAAGAAATTTTTTCTCACCTTAGCAAATACTTTGAGTTTCAAAACAGTCTCAGAAACACACCAATTTGTCTTCAGCAGAGCAAAAGGTATGCACTCCAGAGTCTGCAGCTATCAAAAGCACAGAAATGCTGTAATTCCTCACACAGATCTCTCATGTCACCCAATCAAAACTCTTCCCTCACTTTTTTTCAAAGCAAAACCCTTCCCCCCTCTGCCCCCTCTCTGCTTTTTCTGCATAGCAACCACCTCTTGCAAGACCTCTCACACAACAATGTTGCAATAGAACTCTGAACTCTCAGTGCACCTGCATATCCAAAGCATTCTTTCATTTAATGATTTTTTCTTCGCCACTCAAAATACATCTTTCAACGAACTCATCCATACACACTAACTTTCTGTTTTCAGCAATCAAAATCCACCAATCACTCTTACTGCTTCATTAACACAGAAACTCCTCAGTTTTTTTCATTTTACACTCTCATTTTTTCAACTGCCATTTCATTGCCACACTTCATCTGACTGCAGGAGAACCTTCTCTCGCCATGTTTTCTGTCTGGATTGTTGGACATAGCTACATCTATTGGGCTCAAAGGTACGCTGAAAACAGGAATTTACCTAACCTCAATTTACAAGATGTGGAAATTAAGTGGTTTGGCCACAGAGGATTAAAATGTCACCAATTGATACCATTGGTGAAAACCTTTATGCATTTGCCAAAACCTGACCTGTTAATTGTGCACTGTGGAGGTAATGATTTGGGCACTTTGACTGGGGTAGGTCTGGAAATGCTTTTAAAGGACACCTTTGAGCAATTGATGGCACTTTTTCCTCAGACTGCCTTGGTATATTCAAATATATGCCAAAGACAGAAATGGAGGTGGTCGAACCAATTTCGTCCACAAATTGAGAAATCGAGGAAGCATGTAAACAAATCTGTTTCAGCTTACATGAGAGACCATGGAATGGGCTCCCTGTACAACAATAACTTGCGTTACTACATGCAAGATATCTACAGAGCAGATGGAGTTCACTTCTCAGATGAGGGCAACAGAGTTTTCACTCTGAATTTAAGACTGTGCATTGGTACCTACTTATAAGTACCTAAATGTACCATAAACCCAAAAGCTCTTCTCAGAGCTACCCTACATCTGATCACTCACAATTATTATTTTACTCTAACTTTTTTCACTAATTTCAAGAAAGTACGCTCCCCAGACCGCTTCCCGGTTCGCGAACCGGGCGCACTCCACGCAAAAAAAACTAAAAAAACTGTATATTTTTTTTTTGCCCTGCGAGACCCTTTCAAAGCCTCCACATCAAACCTAGGGGGTCAGGGAGGATCTACTATGCCCCCTTATGGTCATTTGCCCCTTCGCTTTGGCCTCCTCTTGTCTCTCGATCCTACCGAGAGACAAGATGGCGGCCGCTACGGACTGTTTGGAATGTTTACAGACGCCAAAAAACCAATCAGCTTCGCAAACCTCCGTAACGCGAAAAGTACGAGAAGCGGAGCGCTGTTACAGATATATATCTTTTTTTGAACGTTAATTTCTCAAAATCCACTAGAGCACATATATTGAGACCTAGCAAAGGCACATCGGGCTACCAGTCCCTACAATTTTGCCAAGTTTCGTGCAAATCCATTCAGCCGTTCGATTATTATTATTATTATTTTTTTTGCCCCGCGGGGCCCTTTTAAAACCTCCACATCAAACGTAGGGGGTCACCGACGATCTACTATTCCCCCTTATGGTCATTTGCCCCTTCGCTTTGGCCTCCTCTTGTCTCTTGATCCTACCGAGAGACAAGATGGCGGCCGCTACGGACTGTTTGGAATGTTTACAGACGCAGGAGAGCCAATCAGCTTCGCTTCGCAAAGCTCCGTAACGCGAAAAGTACGCGAAGCGGTGCGCTGTTACAGATATATATCTTTTTTTGAACGTTAATTTCTCAAAATCCACTGGAGCACATATATTGAGATCTAGCAAAGGCACATCGGGCTACCAGTCCCTACAATTTTGCCAACTTTCGTGCAAATCCATTCAGCTGTTCGATTATTATTATTTTTATTTTTTTTTGCCCCGCGGGGCCCTTTTAAAACCTCCACATCAAACCTAGGGGGTGAGCGACAATGTACTATGCCCCCTTATGGTCATTTGCCCCTTCGCTTCGGCCTCCTCTTGTCTCTCGATCCTACCGAGAGACAAGATGGCGGCCGCTACGGACTGTTTGGAATGTTGACAGACGCCGGAGAACCAATCAGCTTCGCTTCACAAAGCTCCGTTGCGCGAAAAGTCCGCGAACCAGAGCGCTGCCCGGTCCGCTGTTACAGATATATATCTTTTTTTAAACGTTAATTTCTCAAAATCCACTGGAGCACATATATTGAGACCTACAAAAGGCACATCGGGCTACCAGTCCCTACAATTTTGCCAAGTTTCGTGCAAATCCATTCAGCCGTTCGGGCTAAAAGTGAGGCCAACCGCCCTATGGAAAACTCAATGTTAAAAACACGTTTTGGGACCCCCCTTTTTTCTCGGCCCCCCCTTGACGAACCCCCCCCAAAATTTTCAGGGGCTGCTCAGAAACAAAATGTGCCATTTTCCTGAAAATTTCAGCCAATTCCATCCACAAACGCCAAAGTTATTAGACATAGAATTTTCAAAAAACCCATAGAGAAAAAATCCTATCTATATATACCTACTGGCGACCGCCAGTAGGTAATATATTCACTGAAAAAACCATAGGTTATAGACCATATATAGTTAGGAATTAGCATTTACAAAACCTTGAAAATTCACTGAAAAAACCATAGGTTATAGACCATATATAGTTAGGAATTAGCATTTACAAAACCTTGAAAATTCACTGAAAAAACCATAGGTTAGAGACCATATATAGTTAGCTGGACATTTTATTGACATAAAACCAATGAAATTCCATATATAGTTAGTTGCACTAACTATATATCGCGCACCCGCAATCCACTGCTGATGATGTCACATATTACATCATTCATGACATGGTCAGTGACATCACTGATGACATCACTGATGACATCTCAAATGACATCACTGATGACATCACTGATAACAACATCCAGTGATTTTTTGTTTCTGTAAAGTTTAAATATGTCTTACATATTGAAGAATGAGTGGATGTGTAAGTGTCTGGACGAAGCATTTAGTAGGTGCATGACTGACTGTATGAGTGAGTGATTAAATGTGTCTCACTGAGTGCATGGGTTAGTGACTAAACTGTCTTAATTTGTGCATCATTATGTCTGTTGTTCTGTAAACTGCTGCATGTGTTGATCAGTAGCTATATGAGTAACTATATGGGTTATTGATTGATTGCCCAAGTATTTGTATGGGAGACTGAGTGTGTGTGTGGCTAGCTGGGAGGTGTGTGACTCTGTGCAGATCAATGTGTACTTGTATCAATGATTGTATAAGAAGGTAAGTATGTGTTAGTATATGTTTGAAAATGTAAGGTGCTCTATGTTTAACTGTATAGACAAGAAAATGGAAGTGTCATTGATTCTTTACAGGACTGACTAGGTGTGTGAGTAACTCCATGGATGAGTGGCAGACTGTGAGTGTCTGTATAGGTGTATGAGTGCATATGATAGTGTTGTAAAGATGAGTGATTGTATGTATGAATGATTGTATGGGTGAATGAGTGAAGGTGTGTGTAGACGTAGCAATCAGTGAGTGCGTATGTAGTAACTAGTATTGGTGTGTCAATGTTTTCAAAAATTATACTCTGTATTTAACACTGGGTGAAACAGAGGTTATATTAAAATGTGAGGAGATGCATTGTATTGTCACATGAATGATATCATCAGTGATGTGGTCATTGATGTCAAATGAGATGTCATCACTGATGTCATCAGTGATGTCATTTGAGATGTCATCAGTGATGTCATCAGTGATGTCACTGACCATGTCATGAATGATGTAATATGTGACATCATCAGCAGTGGATTGCGGGTGCGCGATATATAGTTAGTGCAACTAACTATATATGGAATTTCATTGGTTTTATGTCAATAAAATGTCCAGCTAACTATATATGGTCTCTAACCTATGGTTTTTTCAGTGAATTTTCAAGGTTTTGTAAATGCTAATTCCTAACTATATATGGTCTATAACCTATGGTTTTTTCAGTGAATTTTCAAGGTTTTGTAAATGCTAATTCCTAACTATATATGGTCTATAACCTATGGTTTTTTCAGTGAATTTCAATGTTTTTTTAATAGCAAATATCATAAGCTGTCGAATGTCAAGTACGTGGTAAGTAAGAACATTTTCGTGTTTATGCACACTGATCTGCTTTGAATGCTGCCCCCACCCCTCATTTCTATTAGGAGTACTCTCTCTTTGCAGATAGTGAAGGGTAGTTAACGCAGGCCTTTGCCCCCGTTGTAATCCGTCGTGCCTGCTTCTCTCTCCATTTGATTGATTGTTCTCTTTGGTTCATTCTCTATTTACAAACAAGCACAGAGTCGCAATACTCTGTTTAGTCTTTGCAGATAGCGAAAAATCGTGTAAAAAAACAAAAGGAATCGAGCAAAATCAGTAGGCCACTAATGGGATCTCTTTTTGACCTCGCTAAAATAGAAACCTTAGGAACAACCTGTTGAAAATAGCAATGTGTATGTACATAAGCGGCGTTCATTTGTGTTCACAGTACCCCTTGTTGATTGTTTGAATCGAGCATTGAATTGTTCGAAGTTGGTTCTCTTAAGGATCTTCTCTGCCTGCAAACGAGGAAGAATAGGAATATTCTCTCTCCCTTTGCAGATAGTGAAGGGTAGGTAACGCAAGCCTTTAACACGTCGTACCTATTTCATTCCTCATTGATTGATTGATTGTCTGAACATTGACTGTTTGGGAATTAGTTCTTTTTGGAGGTATTCCCTGTTTGCAAATAAACGTAGGAAAATCTTTGCAAGTAGTGCAAGGGTAGGTAATGCGGACCTTTCTCCCCCGTTGTAATCTGTCATGCCTATCTACTCCCCACTGATTGATGCACCTGTTTCACCCGGACCATTTACTAGAGATAGGTCATCTGGCCCAACAAGAGAGCACCCCTAGTGAAAAGGACATATGCAATAATAACGAAGTGATCACTGTATCCTGTTAACAGAAACTTTAGCATGAAACAACCTGGAAAGAAAAGAATAGGAAAACGAAAATCAGTAGGCCACTGATTAACTTTTTATTAAATAACAAACAAAGAAACGATAACAATACGTAATGATAAAACCTATTATTGTCCTAGAAACAAGAAACGTTAGAAGTAAGCCCGTAATAAGAAACCTGAAAACATCGCCCCTCACTGCCCCAAAACGTGTCTGTCCCACCGCCTGCCACGGCCAAATAACGGCAAACTGGGAAAGATAGAAGTCAGCAGACATCCGCCCCATTCTAGAAACTTCCAAAGGGCAACAGGTTTTCGGCTACGCCCAGCCGGAAGCAACACATATAAGGCGGGTCCTGCTGCCACGCCTCGGAGATCATCACGTAGGGTGTAGCCGGAGGAGAGGCCGAGGCCGAGGCCAGCGGGACCCGGCCAGGGGGATTGACAACGCTGGAGAGTTGCAGGGGGGGGAATGTCCGTGTCCTCGACCCTCCCCTCTCTCTCCCAGTCCGGCCGCGGTGGCCCTTGACAGTTTCAGGTAGTCCCGCCACATTCTCTACCGGTCCGGCCACCAACGGCCGGGGCCGATGGGATCCGGCTGCAGCCGATAAACCAAGGAACCCGTTCATGGGGCCAGAGCAAGGGGCGTCCGGCCGACATCCACCGGAAGCCCGGCCCGAAGACGGACGGGACACTTCTTCTTTCTTGAATAATGGCTTTGACAACACTGGGGGGGGATGTCTTGCACATGCCTCCGACCCCCCCCCCTCATCCTCATCGCCTGGTCCGGCCATAACAAATCTCAAGCGAGACGCCGTGGGGTGCACTGGGAGGGAGAGACGATGCGAACAGGCCTCTCCCGCCTCCCCAGTGGAGGCTTCCCACCTGCACCCTCAGCGCTCCAGGTGCCCGGAAAAGGGTTCTTCCACTGTGGCGATGCTGCAACGTCTCGCCCGGCAGGGTGGAGCCCGTCCGCTCATTTGACCCCGCGATCGCCAGTAGCTACCGAACTCTCAAAATGGCGATCGACCTGGCAAGAGCGGGCCCAGCATAAAGAAATGGCCCAATCACTGGTTGACTCCACCACCGTACTCCTCCACGACCTTGAAGATTCTAGAGTAGCCGCGGGAGTCTCCGACCCCCGCAGACACCCCCGATGGGGAATGACTGCCATGATCGCCCGTGGAGTGACGAAACTGTATCCGCGGGACGTCGGCGCTCCCATGCTGGCACCAGCCTCACTTTGAATTACTAGAATTCTGCAAACCTCAGTTCCGGTGAAAGCACACTGTGACCCGGTAGGAAAAATTTTTGCACCCCCTCCCCTTTTTGACTGATAGTTCAAACCACCGATCCTTTCCTTTGCCCTTTTACCAGAACTTTGGACTGCCTCCCCCTCTTTTACATTTTCTAGAGAAAACAAAACATTAACCACTACATTAGCATAGCAGTTGACACCAGAACTGTTTTCAAATTGAAAACCAACAACATCTTCAACAGAATCCTTTTTGTTTCTGCTGTGACCCTGCTACAGCACAGGCATTGTCCCCAGCAGTAATTCTGCAATGCCGGTAAGAATAGCTGTGGTGCCTACTGGACTCACTCACCCCCGCGGCGCCCCACGCCGTTATTTGCTGGGCGGCAACTTACTAGACATCACCTTTGTGCCATCTAGATTTCAGCGCGTTCTGCTGCCTTGGAACTATTCGCACAACAGACTGCTACTGACGACCCACCCCCAGGCAACATCTTCTGAATTTTCATAATTTGAAAGAACTAGTAACATGTCCTCATCAGAAATTTCCTCTTCAATCATCTCATCTGGAATCTCCTCATTAAAAGTCTGCAATGATGATTCTTGTAACTCTATGGTCTCCAAACATTCGATAAATTCGCCATCAACAGATTGATCAAAAAAATCATTCAAGTCATCTCCTCCTTGTGACAATATTTCATTATTGGTGCTGTCAATTTCAATCAATGTAGTGGAATCATTCAAGTCATCTCCTCCTTGTGACAATATTTCATTATTGGTGCTCTCAATTTCAATCAATGTAGTGGACAATTCAAAAGAAATTGCCACGGTCTCTTCATTGTGAGCCATTTTATTTTGAAATTGCTTGCTGTAAATTGCAGAAAAAAATAATCACTTTCATTTATCGTTTTTAGTAATACATAATATAAAACTAACTTTATCAAGTATTTAGTATAACAGAAGGACTGCAAATAAATAACAGAAAACATTTCACAAATTATCTTCAAGTGTACAACATAGTTCCCCTTACAAATTAACAACTCACCTTTTTAAAAGTAGGAGACGTGTTAGTACTGTGTAAATCAAACACCAGAAATTCACCACCAAAAATTCCTCACAAATGTACCTCAGACAGTAGTATCACAAAATGGCTGTGGTTTCCTCTCATTTGAGATATATACATAACCAATTAACTTTCATCACACACAAATCCAAAACCAAAGTAACATTTTAATTGGTTCTAAATTTCAACACTTTCAAATGTGTTTTCCCCATGCAATTTTCCATAGGACATTTACACACGTCTACAGCCTGAATGGCTGAACGGAATTACACCAAACTTGGCAAAATGGTACATCAAACCTAAGAGGTCAGGAAGGATCTACTATGCCCCCTTATGGTCATTTGCCCCTTCGCTTTGGCCTCCTCTTGTCTCTCGATCCTACCGAGAGGCAAGATGGCGGCCGCTACGGACTGTTTGGAATGTTTACAGACGCCGGAGAACCAATCAGCTTCCCAAAGCTCCGTAACGCTAAAAGTACGCGAAGCAGAGCGCTGTTACAGATATATATCTTTTTCTGAACATTAATTTCTCAAAATCCACTGGAGCACATATATTGAGACCTAGCAAAGGCACATCGGGCTACCAGTCCCTAATATTTTGCCAAGTTTCGTGCAAATCCATTCAGCCGTTCGATTATTATTATTATTATTTTTTTTGCCCCGCGGGGCCCTTTTAACCCTTTAGGTGCTGCTGTCGGCCAATGGTCGTCACGGGCACTACCTCCCCAGTGCTGCGTGCGACCGCTGGACGTCCAGTTCAGCACTTGATAATGGACAGCGCAGCACTGGGGAGGTATGTTTACAAGCTCCCAAGGTGTTAAAACCTCCACATCAAACCTAGGGGGTCAGCGAGGATCTACTATGTCCCCTTATGGTCATTTGCCCCTTCGCTTTGGCCTCCTCTTGTCTCTCGATCCTACCGAGAGACAAGATGGCGGCCGCTACGGACTGTTTGGAATGTTCACAGACGCCGGAGAACCAATCAGCTTCGCTTCACAAAGCTCCGTACCGCGAAAAGTCCGCGAACCGGAGCGCTGCCCGGTCCGCTGTTACAGATATATATCTTTTTTTGAACGTTAATTTCTCAAAATCCACTGAAGCACATATATTGAGACCTAGCAAAGGCACATCGGGCTACCAGTCCCTACAATTTTGCCAAGTTTCGTGCAAATCCATTCAGCCGTTCGGGCTAAAAGTGAGGCCAACCGCCCTATGGGAAACTCAATGTTAAAAACACGTTTTGGGACCCCCCTTTTTTCTCGCCCCCCCCTTGGCGAAACCCCCCCAAATTTTCAAGGGCTGCTCGGAAACGGAATGTGCCATTTTCCTGAAAATTTCAGCCTATTCCGTCCACAAACGCCAAAGTTATTAGACATAGAATTTTCAAAAATCCCATAGAGAAAAAATCCTAACTATATATACCTACTGGCGACCGCCAGTAGGTAATATATAATAAATATTTAAATAACGAACCAAACCACATTCACTAGATGATTTCATCAGTGATGTCATCAGTGATGTCATTTGAGATATCATCAGCGATGTCACTGACCATGTCATGAATGATGCAATATGTGACATCATCAGCAGTGCATTGCGGGGGCCCAAGTTACAGTTAGCTCAACTAACTATAACAAGGGAATGTTCCTGAAACCTATGTTTTTTAAGCAAATATATATATATATATATATATATATATATTCACTGAAAAAACCATAGGTTATAGACCATATATAGTTAGGAAATAGCATTTAGAAAACCTTATTTTACTCACACAAAACCATTGAAATTCCATATATAGTTAGTTGCACTAACTATATATCGCGCACCTGCAATCCACTGCGGATGATGTCACATATTACATCATTCATGACATGGTCAGTGACATCACTGATGACATCACTGATGACATCTCAAATGACATCACTGATGACATCACTGATGACATCTCATTTGACATTACTGATCACATCACTGATGACATCATTCATGTGATGATACAATGAACCTCTTCAGACTCTAATATAACCTTAGATACACTCAGTGTAAACAGACACTCACAGACTGTCACTCATCCATGGAGTTACTCACACACCTAGTCAGTCTTGCAAAGAATCAATCACACCTCGATTTCCTCAACTATATAGTTATACACACCTTACTTATTGGAACATATAATAACACATATTTACTCTGTTATACAATCCCTGATACAAGTTCACAATAATCCATACAGCCACTCACACATTCACTGGCTCTTATGCACAGTTATTTATATATGTCAACTATCACATGTACTGTGTTTTACATATGTACTTACTTTGACATGTAGCACTGAGATATCCATTCACTCACCAATACACTCATGCACACAGTCAACCGCCCATACAGATGTTTCCACATGCACTTTTGAACCCATACATCTAGTGAATCAACTGCTCACACATCTATGCACAGAGTCATACACCTCCCAGACACCCACACACACACTCAGTCTCCCATACAAATACTTGGGCAACTAATCAATAACCCATATAGTTAGTCATATAGCTAATGATCAACACATGCATCAGATTACAAAACAACAGACACAATGATGCACAATTTAAAACAGTTTAGTCACTAACCCATGCACTCAGTGAGACACATTTAATCACTCACTTATACAGTCAGTCATGCACCTACTAAATCCTTCATCCAGACACTTATACATCCACTCATTCTTCAATATGTAAGACATATTTTAACTTTACAGAAGCATACAGTCACTGGATGTTGTCATCAGTGATGTCATCAGTGATGTCATTTGAGATGTCATCAGTGATGTCATCAGTGATGTCACTGACCATGTCATGAATGATGTAATATGTGACATCATCAGCAGTGGATTGCAGGTGCGCGATATATAGTTAGTGCAACTAACTATATATGGAATTTCAATGGTTTTGTGTGAGTAAAATAAGGTTTTCTAAATGCTATTTCCTAACTATATATGGTCTATAACCTATGGTTTTTTCAGTGAATTTTCAAGGTTTTGTAAATGCTAATTCCTAACTATATATGGTCTATAACCTATGGTTTTTTCTGTGAATTTCATTGGTTTTTTAACAGCTAATATCTGTAGCTGTAAAATGTATTCTTATTTAAATCCAAAAATATATTTTATATGTTTATGAATAATTTTTTTTTAAAATATTTTTTTTTCTTCGTTCCCGCTTCGCGAATCGGGAAGCTTCCCGTTAGCTGACCTTGATGCCGCGAAATAGACCGCGAGCCGGTAAACGTTTCTTTACCACAAGTGCCGCGTTAGAAAACAACATCGTGACACCTCCCGTCCGCATGACGTTCCACGTTGTCGCTTGATACGTCATATGACGTGCTACGTTAGCGAACTGGTACGCGAAGCGAGTGCCAAAGCGCAGGTTTCTGGAAGCAAACCGGGAGGCCCTGCAAAGCGCTTAACGTAAACACAGCAAGTCATGTGACTTGGTAATAACACTTTTCATTGGTTCATTTCACTTTTGGTTTCCTAATGATGTAAGACTAGGTCATATAATCTAAAATGAACACTTTTGATTGGTTGAGAACTCTTGTTTTTCCCAAATGATGAAAATCCCTCCTTCTTTCCTCACTCTGACTTTCATCATTGTGAGAGAAAGACCCTTTGTGATCACTGAGCAATGGCTTCTTTAGTAGCTTCAGCTGGTGCTTCCCCACCACCTCCACCACATCCAAGGAAGAGTGGACCACCTGCTCAAGTTGTAATTCAACAAGAAGAAGAAGAAGAGGAACAGGAGGACGAGCACGAAGAGAGGCAGTTTTTGCCTGAGCAGCCCAAGACGTCTCACCGGAAAGAAAACTTCATTTGGCAATTTTTTAAAATTCCCAAAGGTCAGAAAAAAGTAAATGCAAGATACGTAACTTGCCTTATATGTCAAGATAGACTGTCCAGAGGGACCGACAAAAAATACAGTTTCGGAAACTACACAATGCATCGCCATATGACTAGGTGGCATCCTAACAACTACAGTGCTGCACAGTTTCGGAACGACCTAGATAATCTCCCTATTATGGCCAGAAGATCTGTTGTACCGGAAGTAACGGGACCAGAGGGCAGGGAGATGGTGCCAAATATACAAATGAGATTTGGTGAAGTAAAACACACCTGCGTATTTTGCGATGGATTCATTTCCTACGGAGAAAGAAGCATCACTCTGATCAACAGAGCTATTGACTATCATATGCAAGTTTGTCCGAAACGCCCAAAATAATAAATACTTCTTTTTTTTGTTTTGTTGCTCCTGTTGAGCCCTTTACAATGAATCGTTTTCATTGCCCCCTCCAAGAAAAACCCCAAAAAATATAAAACTGTTCCGAAAAATTCAAAAACAGTAAAAAAATGTTCAGAAAAATAAAAAAAAAGTTCTTTTCAGAACTACCTCCCCGTTATTAAAAAATTGGTACAATATTTGGAACTGTGCCAACCTCTATTTCTCTTAGTTCGCTTCCTAGTTCGCTCGCTGGTACGCGAACTGGAAGCAAACCAAAAACAGTAAGTATAAGGGAAGGAAACACACACTTATGTTAAAAGAAAGACAGCTATAGGGGAGTAAACTAGAGATACTATTACCCATAATCCACTACTGATGATGTCACATATTACATCATTCATGACATGCTCAGTGACATCATCAGCAGAGGATTGCGGGTTTTTTGGCAACATGCCTTATCCACGGTTTAATAACGCTGCCTTTTGCTTTATATAAGTTTTCAAATTGTATGAAATATATACCAATAGGTCTTTATGAACCTTTAGGTAGTGCTTTTGTTCATGAGGTCTGGTCGCTTCCATACACATACAGATGTTTCAAAGATGATCAAGAAGTTTATCTGAATGGAGAGGAATGCACTGAGACGCCAGATCATTCACTAATGTGTAGGCACATACAGTTACACGATTCATGCAACAAACACCGACCAAATATGGCTTGCGTGTTGCAAGGCACGCCAGTTCCTGCTATCATCCCCACGTTCAAGTTGTTGGAAAATGGTAGTTATTTGATGCTCAATAATGAAGATTGTTCTGAGTTAATTAAAAGTATTCCTTTTATCGTAACAGTAAGTGAACGGGTTATTTGCTGCAGAAATGTTCTATTTCCTCCCACACATGAACATAGGGAGTTTTCAATCTGGCCACAAATACCAACCTTGGGACACGTTTCAACGGCATGACAAGAATAAGAGCTCTTTTGTCTCAGAGAGAGGTGGCCTTGAGTTCGGCCCGTGAAACTTTCGTACTTCACATAGCGAACACCCGTACACAGGTTTGCCTTTCAATTTCAGCAACATGTTTCCGACTATCTTTAACGCATCCTCCACAAAATCCCTGGCACACTTTTTTAAAGTTGTTACCAGTGGTCTCGTGACTTCATTTGAGAAAATCTTTGGAGTCATCCCTGCTCCCTTTCATTCCATTTTCTCCACTCTGGTTCGTGGATTGCATTTTTACTTGCATTACCAGCGGACGCTCTTGTGCTTTTTTACATTTTTAAATATGGATGTCCCTCCTATGCAACCTCCGACCCTGCAGCTGCTGACACTGTTCCGCAATCGCATGCTAGAATATTATGGCACAATGCCGTTGGCGATATTAAGCACGGCATATGGATTATCTTTTCGGTTCTCCTACTTCACCTGTGTCCAGCCTGTATTTCACTGCCTGACCTGTGATTTCGATTGGGCCATTGATTTGTGTCTCTGCGGACCGGTTTCTCCTGACGTCGACTTTAATCAGCTGATGACTCCTATCATTACTCACGAGTTGATTTGTCCTGGCGAAAGGATTATGGCTGTGGCATTGATGCATGGACTACTTGGTCCCTGGAATTTACTGGCGGCAGCACAGTCTTTCTTGGAACACAGCTTTCTTGAAAACCCACCGAGCTGTCCTCTGATGGTGATAGAGGATCCGGTGCTGGGAGAGCACGTATGTTCTTTTCCGCTTTTAAATTGGATGGCTGAACTGTTTTCGGATGAAGACGGTGACTTCCTATTGGAGGCTGTTGCAGCTTATTTTGCATACACAGTTATGTCATAGACCTTTTTCATGTTTGATATGCTGAGTACTAGCATTTCATTGACAATTCATTGACTTATTTGTCAAGTTTTTATTATTTACCTTGCCTATTGGCTTAAGACTCGATAAAGTACTTGGCTGTTTTATTTTTCTTTAGCATTGAATTTTCCTAGTTTTTAATGCTTTACCTTGCGGACCGTCCACATATAAACTTGCAATCTGCTCTCATGAGATGGCACTTCTATTATCTTATTCAGTTCGTTTCCGGATCATGAGGAGGTGTCATCTAGGTCCTGGATATCTTTACACCGTGTTAAGTTAGCATGGGCTCATTACCGGTTTAAACGCCATTTTTCCTTTTTTGCAACTTCTGCACACGACACTTAGTTGTTGCTTTAGCTTTCCACCTAGTAGTTCATCGTGGTTTACATGAGAATAATATGTTATTGGTCTACTATCTGCTTTACTTGTTAAACTATATCTGTACAGCGAGTGCTAAAGTTTCAAGAACAACACGATACAGAATTGTTATGAGGTCTGATCTCCACGACTTCATACTCATAACATAAGTGCAACTTCTGCCAATTCTGGGCATGAGGCGGGTTTTATATTGCTTTGCCGAACACACATACACAACAGTTGATGCGGTTCACATGAAGAGAGAGCTGGTGTATGCTGATGTGATTCCTTCAAATCTAAGACACTAAAGTATGGACACGCCCTAAACCAACACAAAGAAACCTTCTTAGCAAATAATATAATATGTGTATTAGGGAGGGTGAGATATAAGCAGCCGCGGGCCGTGGAGGGAGTTACGATGGGGCAGGGAGGCGGGGAGGGGGAGAAGCAGGGTGGAGCCCTCTCTACCTTGCCCCTCCCCCTCCCCGCCTCCCTGCCCCACCGTAACTCCCTCCACGGCCCGCGGCTGCTTATAAGTGTTGCTAACTCTTATTCATTTACAGCATGTTAACATACTGTCACCATTCGCTTTTTATGTACTAGTAACTATGCTGGTAATTTTGCTACTGATAATATGTGTACTTGTATTCTCCACCCTGCTTCTCCCCCTCCCCGCCTCCCTGCCTCACCGTAACTCCCTCCACGGCCCGCGGCTGCTTATAAGTGTTGCTAACTCTTATTCATTTACAGCATGTTAACATACTATCACCATTCACTTTTTATGTACTAGTAACTATGCTGGTAATTTTGCTACTGATAATATGTGTACTTTTATTATCTAAGGTACTACGCCTGAGAAGACGGCATTAGTAAATAAACATTTCAAATACACATGTGTTCTTCTTAACTCCATGTTCTGGTTTCTAAGAAATATATAACGACCGACTGTTCATGAGTTCCACGTATCCTGAGGTACTATAAGTTCATATTCTGGATTGTCTAAACATTGAGAGTTTGTTATATCCAATGTGACACTGTACCTAGCTTGCTAAATAGTTTTTGATTACTAACGTGAGTTTTGGGACACCCTAATTCGCCGAGGTTCCAATCCTCTGTCCACAGTTCTGTGTGAGAACAGAAACCCTGCGACAGGGGCACCCCCGACCCTTGCTGGAGCTTCATCACACTTGCGATACAACTCCAGCAATGCGCCACCTTTACGGCACAGATACATCACGCATCTGTGCTGTTTTTGCCCCATGATGCGCCGCATTGTAAATGCAGCACACCATAGGTGACGGAACAGCGGCACAGAATGACTAACACATCCCTGGTGATGCGCCAGTCATCATAAATCTATCCCTATGCTTCTTATCTTGTTAGAGATGAACCGCCATATGTATCATCAAAGTTATTTGCATTTCCTAAATAGCGAACTTTAAGGAATAAATAGCGATTCTTTACCATTCCTAGTTTGCGATGAGCTATTTGCTAATTAGCCGAATGTAGCCCAATGAAGCCCAATGTAGCCCAATGTAGCCCAAAGATGGCCGCCAGACACACAAAAAAACAAATGTAGCCCAAATATCAGCCAGATGTAGCCCAACTATAGCCCAGTGACAGAATGACCAATCAGCTTCGCAAACCTCCGTTACGCGAAGCGGAGCGCTGTTACAGATATATATCTTTTTTTGAACGTTAATTTCTCAAAATCCACTGGAGCACATATATTGAGACCTAGCAAAGGCACATCGGGCTACCAGTCCCTAATATTTTGCCAAGTTTCGTGCAAATCCATTCAGCCGTTCAATTATTATTTTTAGTATTTTTTTTTGCCCCGCGGGGCCCTTTTAAAACCTCCACATCAAACCTAGGGGGTCAGCGAGGATCTACTATGCCCCCTTATAGTTATTTCCCCCTTTGTTTTGACCTCCTCTTGTCTCTCGATCCTACCGAGAGACAAGATGGCGGCCGCTACGGACTGTTTGGAATGTTGACAGACGCCGGAGAACCAATCAGCTTCGCTTCACAAAGCTCCGTTGCGCGAAAAGTCCGCGAACCAGAGCGCTAACCGGTCCGCTGTTACAGATATATATCTTTTTTTAAACGTTAATTTCTCAAAATCCACTGGAGCACATATATTGAGACCTACAAAAGGCACATCGGGCTACCAGTCCCTACAATTTTGCCAAGTTTCGTGCAAATCCATTCAGCCGTTCGGGCTAAAAGTGAGGCCAACCGCCCTATGGAAAACTCAATGTTAAAAACACGTTTTGGGACCCCCCTTTTTTCTCGGCCCCCACTGGACGAACCCCCCCCAAATTTTCAAGGGCTGCTCAGAAACAAAATGTGCCATTTTCCTGAAAATTTCAGCCAATTCCGTCCACAAACGCCAAAGTTATTAGACATAGAATTTTCAAAAAACCCATAGAGAAAAAATCCTAACTATATATACCTACTGGCGACCGCCAGTAGGTAATTACCTACTGGCGGTCGCCAGTAGGTATATATAGTTAGGATTTTTTCTCTATGGGTTTTTTGAAAATTCTATGTCTAATAACTTTGCCGTTTGTGGACGGAATTGGCTGAAATTTTCAGGAAAATGGCACATTTTGTTTCTGAGCAGCCTTTGAAAATTTGGGGGGGGTTCGTCAAGGGGGGGCCGAGAAAAAAGGGGGGTCCCAAAACGTGTTTTTAACATTGAGTTTTCCATAGGGCGGTTGGCCTCACTTTTAGCCCGAACGGCTGAATGGATTTGCACGAAACTTGGCAAAATTGTAGGGACTGGTAGCCCGATGTGCCTTTTGTAGGTCTCAATATATGTGCTCCAGTGGATTTTGAGAAATTAACGTTTAAAAAAAGATATATATCTGTAACAGCGGACCGGGCAGCGTCCCAGGACGCGTACTTTTCGCGCAACGGAGCTTTGTGAAGCGAAGCTGATTGGTTCTCTGGCGTCTGTCAACATTCCAAAAAGTCCGTAGCGGCCGCCATCTTGTCTCTCGGTAGGATCGAGAGACAAGAGGAGGCCAAAGCGAAGGGGCAAATGACCATAAGGGGGAATAGTAGATCCTCGCTGACCCCCTACGTTTGATGTGGAGGTTTTAAAAGGGCCCCGCGGGGCAAAAAAAAACCAAAATAATAATAATCGAACGGCTGAATGGATTTGCACGAAACTTGGCAAAATATTAGGGACTGGTAGCCCGATGTGCCTTTGCTAGGTCTCAATATATGTGCTCCAGTGGATTTTGAGAAATTAACGTTAAAAAAAAGATATATATCTGTAACAGCGCACCGCTTCGCGTACTTTTCGCGTTACGGAGCTTTGCGAAGCGAAGCTGATTGGCTCTCCGGTGTCTGTAAACATTCCAAACAGTACGTAGCGGCTGCCATCTTGTCTCTCGGTAGGATCGAGAGACAAGAGGAGGCCAAAGCGAAGGGGCAAATGACCATAAGGGGGCATAGTAGATCCTCGCTGACCCCCTAGGTTTGATGTGGAGGTTTTAAAAGGGCCCCGCGGGGCAAAAAAAAATAATAATAATAATAATCGAACGGCTGAATGGATTTGCACGAAACTTGGTAAAATATTAGGGACTGGTAGCCCGATGTGCCTTTGCTATGTCTCAATATATGTGCTTCAGTGCATTTTGAGAAATTAACGTTCAAAAACAAGATATATATCTGTAACAGCGCTCCGCTTCGCGGAGATAAAATTATATCTGTATTACCTAGCTGTTGCTAACACCAGTTAGCGACGGCTAGTAGGAGATAGCGACCATCTTGGGTCCCACTTTGCATGTGAGTGATATTTATCACTAATGACATGCAAAGTGGGCATGCCAAGATGTTAGCGACTGGAAACAGTCGCTAACATCGCTATCTCCTATTATCAACTTTTGGAAATATTCGAGATAAGCGCGAATATCTCCAAAAAGTAACAGCTGCCCTGAGCAGTTCTTAGCCATGTTATCCAATGGGAGGTGGATAACATGGCTAAGAGCATTAGCTCGGTAATGCATGAATATCGCTGAGTTTTCAGCGATATTAATGCATTGCGGTCGTTTTTTATCGTATTTGCGATAAACCTTGATAATAGCAAGGTTTATCTGCGATAATTTCTGACGGTAAAAAAATCTTTGCAATGCATCGTTAGGGATAAATATCGCTTAACTTTGGTAATATGCCCCAACGTCTGTTAACGTTCGATTCGAAGGAAATCAGGAAGTGTTGAAAAACATTGTCTGCGCCATCTTGTCTTTTTTCAAATGCCACACTTTTGTCGTGCACGGCAGCCATTTTAGATGCCTTGACCAGACCCACTCTGTGCACGCTGTCGATCCTTAGCATGGCTCCCCACCCTCGCAAGCATCTCACCCAGGCAGTGGTCACCCCCGCTCTCTGTCTTATGCATGGGTAATAAACCTCCCCCCATCTGCGCTGCTCTTCCCTGAGAATCACACCCTGTGCCCGCCCGACACCTCCCTTTCGCCCTATTCACTACCGCACCCTCTGACACTCCTTTTCCTCTGTGTCCGATTGTCCAGGCCGGTCCTAGGCTATCAGCTAGCCCTGCAGATGTAGTTTATGGCCACAGCTGTAAAGAATCACCCCTCTTCAAAGGAGTTATAGTAGATCAAGGCCCACACTCGATGAGATCCGTCACAGCAGAAGCGTTGCTATTATCTGAAAACCATCCTGTATTGTGATTGGGGAGGGGACCGAGCGTGAAGCGGAAGATTCCAGGGATGACTCTTTGTACATCAAAGTTTTTACAATTATGTGTCACATTAAAAATATATAGCACTCCGACAAAGTAGTAAGATTATAAAACTTTAATAATTTATAAATATATACAAGAAAACAAAAATAGTAATAACATATAAACATTTTTAGGGAAAAACAACGAAGTAGCGGTCGGCTGTGCGAATAGTCCCAACGCAGCACAACGTCCAGATTTCCGGCGGGGGGTGGGTCATCAGTAGCAAACTGTTGTGCGAATAGTTCCAAGGCAGCAGAACGCGCCGAAATCTAGATGACACGAAAGTGATGTCTAGTAAGTTGCCACCCAGCAAATAACGGCGTGGGGCGTCGCGGGGGGTGGGTCATCAGTAGCAAACTGTTGTGCGAATAGTTCCAAGGCAGCAGAACGATGGCACCAAGGTGATGTCCAGTAAGTTGCCGCACTGGTTTTGGTATCCTACAATGCTGCTCCGAATAACGGTGTGGGGCGCCCCGGGGGAGGCGGCGTGAACGGGCCTCTCCAGGTGGAGTCTCATCTGTTTTAGTGGGGCGCCCCTTTACCGTTTCAGTTGCCATTCCGTCCGCTTTTGGTCCACTGTGTCAAAATCCGCCATTCAGCTGAGTTGCGCCCACTCTTGCGGTGCAGCGATAGGCGGCTGCCACAGGACTCTCAAAATGGCGGCAGGCTCTTTCCTTTTTGGGCGTGGTCCACTGAAATGGCCCTGGGACACCTTGGAAATCGGACGCTTGTCTGCTAGGTCTTGGACCCCATTCTCGAAAGCGTCCCCTCCGCCTTGAGAATTCATCAAAAGTTTTGGGGGCTCCGACTCCTGCAGGCTTCTGGTGGGGAGCGGCTGCCATGATTGCTCGCGGAATGACCACGACGGAGCTACGAGATGGTGGTGCTCTCATGCTGACGCCAGTTTAGTCTGAAACATCCAGAAACAAGGTGGGGCTTTCATCGTTTGGGGGAAAAAAAAGTTTTCATCCAATGAAAAGTGTTGTTTTTAGGTCATATGATCAAGCCTTCCATCATTAGGAAACCAAAAGTAAAATGAACCAATGAAAAGTTTTATAAACAAGTCACATGACCTGTTATGCGGCATAGGGTATAAAATGCGGAGAAAATACGTTGGCACGTGAGGCGGCGTCAGTAGCGGACTGATGTGCGAATAGGCCGAAGGCAATACAACGCGCCAAGATCCGGATGGCACCGAGGTGGTGTCCAGCAAGTTGCAGCACTGGTGTGGCCATCCTACAATGCTGAAAGTCGGCGTGGGGCGCCCCGTTGGCCTGTGAGTTTGCGTCAGTAGTGGACCGATGTGCGAATAGGCCGAAGGCAGCACAACGCGCCAAGATCCGGATGGCACCGAGGTGGTGTCTAGTAAGTTGTCGCACTTCTGTGGCCATCCTACAATGTTGAAAGTCGGCGTGGGGCGCCCCGTTGGCCTGTGAGATGGCGTCAGTAGCGGACCGATGTGCGAATGGGGCCAAAGGCAGCGCAACAATATTTTCTGACTGACACCACAAGGCGCTGAGATGCCAAGATCCGGATGGCACCGAGGTGATGTCTAAGTTGCGGACTGATGTGCGAATGGGGCCAAAGGCAGCGTAACAATATTTTTTGTATGGAAGATACCACTAGGCGTTGAGATGCCAAGATTCGGATGGCACTGAGGTGATGTCTAGCAAGTTGCTGTACTGGTGTGGTCATCCTACAATGCTGAAACTCGGCGTGGGTCGCCCCATTAGCCTGTGAGATGGCGTCAGTAGCGGACCGATGTGCGAATAGGCCGAAGGCAGCACAACGCGCCAAGATCCGGATGTCACCGTGGTGGTTTCATAGTTGAGAGGCACTTCATCTGCAGTGGGGCGCCGAGATCCGGATGGCACCGAGGTGATGTCTAGCAAGTTGCTGTACTGGTGTGGTCATCCTACAATGCTGAAACTCGGCGTGGGTCGCCCCATTAGCCTGTGAGATGGCGTCAGTAGCGGACCGATGTGCGAATAGGCCGAAGGCAGCACAACGCGCCAGGATCTGGATGTCACCGTGGTGGTTTCATAGTTGAGAGGCACTTCATCTGCAGTGGGGCGCCGAGATCCGGATGGCACCGAGGTGATGTCTAGCAAGTTGCTGTACTGGTGTGGTTATTCTACAATGCTGAAAGTCGGCGTGGGGCGCCCCATTAGCCTGTGAGATGGCGTCAGTAGCGGACTGATGTGCGAATGGGGCCAAAGGCAGCGCAAGAATATTTTCTGAAGAGAAGACACCAAAAGGTGCTGACATTCCAAGATCCGGATGGCACCGAGGTGGTGTCTAAGTTGCGGACTGATGTGCGAATGGGGCCAAAGGCAGCGTAACAATATTTTTTGTATGGAAGATACCACTAGGCGTTGAGATGCCAAGATTCGGATGGCACTGAGGTGATGTCTAGCAAGTTGCTGTACTGGTGTGGTCATCCTACAATGCTGAAACTCGGCGTGGGTCGCCCCATTAGCCTGTGAGATGGCGTCAGTAGCGGACCGATGTGCGAATAGGCCGAAGGCAGCACAACGCGCCAAGATCCGGATGTCACCGTGGTGGTTTCATAGTTGAGAGGCACTTCATCTGCAGTGGGGCGCCGAGATCCGGATGGCACCGAGGTGATGTCTAGCAAGTTGCTGTACTGGTGTGGTCATCCTACAATGCTGAAACTCGGCGTGGGTCGCCCCATTAGCCTGTGAGATGGCGTCAGTAGCGGACCGATGTGCGAATAGGCCGAAGGCAGCACAACGCGCCAAGATCCGGATGTCACCGTGGTGGTTTCATAGTTGAGAGGCACTTCATCTGCAGTGGGGCGCCGAGATCCGGATGGCACCGAGGTGATGTCTAGCAAGTTGCTGTACTGGTGTGGTTATTCTACAATGCTGAAAGTCGGCGTGGGGCGCCCCATTAGCCTGTGAGATGGCGTCAGTAGCGGACTGATGTGCGAATGGGGCCAAAGGCAGCGCAATAATATTTTCTGAAGAGAAGACACCAAAAGGTGCTGACATTCCAAGATCCGGATGGCACCGAGGTGGTGTCTAGCAAGCTATGCAGTTGAGTTGTGTGCGCACTTGCGGCGAATAGGTCGAAGGCAGCATAACAATGTTTTCTGAATAGGAGACACCACAAGGCGTTGAGATTCGGTTACCACCGAGGTGATGTCTAGCAAGTTGCCGCACTGGTGTGGCCATCCTACAATACTGCTCCGAATAACGGCGTGGGGTGCCCGAAGGGGGGGGGAGCCGGCGTGAATGGGCCTTCCTAGGTGGAGGCTCGTCTGCTGTAGTGGGGCGCCCCTTTACCGTTTCAGTTGCCATTCAGCTGAGTTTCGGCTGCTCTTGATGCTACAGCGACAGGCGGCTGCAAGAGGACTCTCAAAATGGCGGCCTGTTCTTTGGATTTGGGCCTGGTCCACTAAAATGGCCCTGGGACACCTTAGAACTCGGACGCTCGATTTTTTTTTCCTTTCCTGTACATGCAAAAAAAGGTAAATGCCCGGTACGTTACACGCTTCATCTGCCACGATGAACTCTCCAGAGGAACCGAAAAAAAATATAGTTGTGGTAACTATACCATGCATCGTCATATGGAGAGGTGGCACCAATTAATTATAGTGCTGCATAAAAGAGAGATTTGGAGGAGAACCCCTGACCTGCTAGTACATTCATCAAAGAAGTGGCACTGAGAGCTTCAGAGGCAAGGGAAACGGTCCCAAATATTTAGAAGAACTTTGGAAAGATTAAAATGACATGTTTAGATTGTGGCAAATTAATTTCATGTGGACAGATGAGTGTTACTCTAATAAATACAGCATATGAACATCATCATAGTCGATGGTTGGTAGAGACATTTTGACTATATCCTGGACCTGCCCGTCCTCGCCCAAAATGGCGCCGGAATAAATGGGACTCGTAACTCCTTGTTGTGTACTGGTTGCAGAACCTTGAAATCACGAGATACGTATGCAGTTTTGAAGCACATGGCGGGCGGGGACGAGAATTGATTGAATATTTCGACATCCCTATTGATATTAAGTTCTGATGTGTTATTGATTACTGTACTGTTGAAAGTTCGAATTAACGTCACCCATGGTACTTGCCCGCAAATGTATATCTAGATAATTTTATTGTAACTGGCCCTGTCGTATTTTAATTATAAAATGTACGTCCACCGATTCCGTAACTGTTAGACACCTTAGTTCTTGCAACCTAATGGCTCGCCCGTTACGTTCCTCTACAGTGTAAATGTCTATTCATCATATACGATTACAGTTTGCTCTGTGGCAGGCCCACGTGGTTATAGGCTCGTATTTGTATAATGAAATTTTCACAATAAAGGTTTTTAAAAGAAAACATGGTAGTAGTATATACATTGGTAAAGTTTTTAATAATAGTGACTGTTTTAGAATCATTAAAAGGCAAGTGAAATAAAGCAGACCAATTACATGAAGGGTAAAAGGTATAATACGAAGGAACGCAGTAAAGATAAATGGTCAAGGGCTGTTGTGTTTTCTATTCCTGCAACATAAAGTGATCGATAAGAATCTCATATTCAGGCTTATCGGCGACTAAGACAGCAGGTCGACCCTCTTTTGCTCAACGGCTCCGTCATGGGACGAAGAAACGCTCTTTTTCTCGAAAAAAGAATATATTTTACTTGCAGGACAGTTGTAAAATTTCCGGGAAAGTACATTAGCCTGGAACATTATAACATATATTTAAGAAAAAATAATGTTCGGAAGTAATGAAAAGCGTAATTTTTAGGTCATATGACCAAGCCTTTCATCATTACAATAAGAAAAGTAAAATGAACCAATGAAAAGTTTTATTAACAAGTCACATGACTTGTTATGCTTACGTTACGCGCTGCGCGCCCCGGATGACTTCCGGATGCGCTAACGCGGCGCGTCATATGACGCATTACGCGACAACGCAGGTACAGAATATAGTCAAAATGTCTCCACCAACCAGCGGTCGGAACACAACCCCTTTCAGCAGGCTAAATAGTTCTGTTAAATGACAACAGAAGGGACAGGCAACAAGAACCATCAGTCAAAGAGGGGAGGGCTAGTTCTTCTCTACCGGGTTACATTGGGGCGCTACCGGAACTGATCGAATTGGTAGTCTACAGTGTTTCTGGATGTTTCAGACTGAAGCTGGGGTTAGCATGAGAGCAGCACCATTTCGTAGCTCCGTCGTGGTCATTCCGCAACCAATCATGGCAGCCGTTCTTTATCGTTATTTTGGGCGGGGTGGGTGGCGGAGCCGAGCTGTTTTGCAGCCATCATTGTGTGGAGTTCAGTTCATCACACTAGTTTTGTATTTGTCATGAGGGGTTGTTCCTAATGTTTCTATTTTAGCGAGGTCAAAAAGAAATCCCATTAGTGGCCTACTGATTTTGCTCGATTCCTTTTCTTTTTTTTTACACGATTTTTCGTTATCTGCAAAGACTAAACAGAGTATTGCGACTCTGTGTTTGTTTGTAAATAGAGAATGAACCAAAGAGAACTAATTCTAAAACAGTAAATACTTGGATAACAATCAATCAAATGGAGAGAGAAGCAGGCACGACGGATTACAATGGGGGCAAAGGCCTGCGTTAACTACCTTTCACTATCTGCAAAGAGAGAGTACTCCTAATAGAAATGAGGGGGGGGGGGCACCATTCAAAGCAGATCAGTGTGCATAAACACGAAAATGTTTTCACTTACCACGTACTTGACATTCGACAGCTTATGATATTTGCTATTAAAAAACCATTGAAATTCACTGAAAAAACCATAGGTTATAGACCATATATAGTTAGGAATTAGCATTTACAAAACCTTGAAAATTCACTGAAAAAACCATAGGTTATAGACCATATATAGTTAGGAATTAGCATTTAAAAAACCTTATTTTACTCACACAAAACCATTGAAATTCCATATATAGTTAGTTGCACTAACTATATATCGCGCACCCGCAATCCACTGCTGATCATGTCACATATTACATCATTCATGACATGGTCAGTGACATCACTGATGACATCACTGATGACATCTCAAATGACATCACTGATGACATCACTGATGACATCTCAAATGACATCACTGATGACATCACTGATGACATCTCAAATGACATCACTGATGACATCACTGATGACATCATCCAGTGACTGTGTGTTTCTGTAAAGTTTAAATATGTTTGATATATTGAAGAATGAGTGGATGTATAAGTGTCTGGATGAAGGATTTAGTAGGTGCGTGACTGACTGTGAGTGAGTGAATAAATGTGTCGTACTAAATGCATGGGTTAGTGACTAAACAGTCTGAATGTGTGCATCAGTATGTCTGTTGTGATGTAAACTGCTGCATGTGTTGATCATTAGCTATACGAGAGGCTATATGTGTTATTGATTGGTTGCCCAAGTATTTGTATGGGAGATTGAGTTTGTGTGGGGGTGGCTGGGAGGTGTGTGACTCTGTGCATAGATGTGTCAGCAGTTGATTCACTAGGTGTATGAGTTCAAGAGTGCATGTGGAAACAGCTACATGGGCAGTTGACTGTGTGCATGAGTGTATTGATGAGTGAATGGATATCTCAATGCTACATGTCATAGTAAGTACATATGTAAAACACAGTACATGTGAGAGTTGGCATATATAATTAACTGTGCATGAGAGCCACTGAATGTGTGAGTGGCTGTATGGATCATTGTGAACTTGTATCAGGGATTGTGTAAGAGAGTAAATATGTGTTAGTATATGCTTGAATAAGTAAGGTGTGTATAACTGTATAGTTAAGGAAATGGAGGTGAGATTGTTTCTTTGCATGACTGACTAGGTGTGTGAGTAACTCCATGGATGAGTGACAGTGTGTGAGTGTCTGTATACACTGAGTGTATCTAAGGTTATATTAGAGTCTGAAGAGGTTTATCGTATTAGCACAAGAATGATGTCAAATGAGATGTCATCAGTGATGTCATCAGTGATGTCATTTGAGATGTCATCAGTGATGTCATCAGTGATGTCACTGACCATGTCATGAATGATGTAATATGTGACATGATCAGCAGTGGATTGCGGGTGCGCGATATATAGTTAGTGCAACTAACTATATATGGAATTTCAATGGTTTTGTGTGAGTAAAATAAGGTTTTTTAAATGCTAATTCCTAACTATATATGGTCTATAACCTATGGTTTTTTCAGTGAATATATATATATATATATATATATATTCACTGAAAAAAACCATAGGTTATAGACCATATATAGTTAGGAATTAGCATTTACAAAACCTTGAAAATTCACTGAAAAAACCATAGGTTATAGACCATATATAGTTAGGAATTAGCATTTAAAAAACCTTATTTTACTCACACAAAACCATTGAAATTCCATATATAGTTAGTTGCACTAACTATATATCGCGCACCCGCAATCCACTGCTGATGATGTCACATATTACATCATTCATGACATGGTCAGTGACATCACTGATGACATCACTGATGACATCTCAAATGACATCACTGATGACATCACTGATGACATCATCCATTGACTGTGTGTTTCTGTAAAGTTTAAATATGTTTTACATATTGAAGAATGAGTAGATGTATAAGTGTCTGGATGAAGGATTTAGGTGCGTGACTGACTGTATGAGTGAGTGATTAAATGTGTCTCACTGAGTGCATGGGTTAGTGACTAAACTGTCTTAATTTGTGCATCATTATGTCTGTTGTTCTGTAAACTGCTGCATGTGTTGATCAGTAGCTATATGATTAACTATATGGGTTATTGATTGATTTTTCAAGTATTTGTATGGGAGACTGAGTGTGTGTGTGGCTGGCTGGGAGGTGTGTGACTCTGTGCAGATCAATGTGTACTTGTATCAATGATTGTATAAGAAAGTAAGTATGTGTTAGTATATGTTTGAAAATGTAAGGTGCTCTAAGTTTAACTGTATAGACAAGAAAATGGAAGTGTGATTGATTCTTTACAGGACTGACTAGGTGTGTGAGTAACTCCATGGATGAGTGGCAGAGTGTGAGTGTCTGTATAGGTGTATGAGTGCATATGATAGTGTTGTAAAGATGAGTGATTGTATGTATGAATGATTGTATGGGTGAATGAGTGAAGGTGTGTGTAGACGTAGCAATCAGTGAGTGCGTATGTAGTAACTAGTATTGGTGTGTCAATGTTTTCAAAAATTATACTCTGTATTTAACACTGGGTGAAACAGAGGTTATATTAAAATGTGAGGAGATGCATTGTATTGTCACATGAATGATATCATCAGTGATGTGGTCATGTGGTCATTGATGTCAAATGAGATGTCATCAGTGATGTCATCAGTGATGTCATTTGAGATGTCATCAGTGATGTCATCAGTGATGTCACTGACCATGTCATGAATGATGTAATATGTGACATCATCAGCAGTGGATTGCGGGTGCGCGATATATAGTTAGTGCAACTAACTATATATGGAATTTCAATGGTTTTGTGTGAGTAAAATAAGGTTTTTTAAATGTTAATTCCTAACTATATATGGTCTATAACCTATGGTTTTTTCAGTGAATTTTCAAGGTTTTGTAAATGCTAATTCCTAACTATATATGGTCTATAACCTATGTTTTTTTCAGTGAATTTCAATGGTTTTTTAATAGCAAATATCATAAGCTGTCGAATGTCAAGTACGTGGTAATTGAAAACATTTTCGTGTTTATGCACACTGATCTGCTTTGAATGGTGCCCCCCCCCTCATTTCTATTAGGAGTACTCTCTCTTTGCACATAGTGAAGGGTACTTAACGCAGGCCTTTGCCCCCGTTGTAATACGTCGTGCCTGCTTCTCTCTCCATTTGATTTATTGTTATCCAAGTATTTACTGTTTTAGAATTGGTTCTCTTTGGTTCATTCTCTATTTACAAACAAACACAGACTCGCAATACTCTGTTTAGTCTTTGCAGATAACGAAAAATCGTGTAAAAAAAAAAGAAAAGGAATCGAGCAAAATCAGTAGGCCACTAATGGGATCTCTTTTTGACCTCGCTAAAATAGAAACATTAGGAACAACCCCTCATGACAAATACAAAACTAGTGAAATGAAATGAACTCCACACAATGATGGCTGCAAAACAGCTCGGCTCCGCCACCCACCCCGCCCAAAATAACGATAAAGAGCGGCTGCCATGATTGGTTGCGAAATGGCCACGACGGAGCTACGAAATGGTGCTGCTCTCATGCTAACCCCAGCTTCAGTCTGAAACATCCAGAAACACTGTAGACTACCAATTCGATCAGTTCCGGTAGCGCCCCAATGTAACCCGGTAGAGAAGAACTAGCCCTCCCCTCTTTGACTAATGGTTCTTGTTGCCTGTCCCTTCTGTTGTCATTTAACAGAACTATTTAGCCTGCTGAAAGGGGTTGTGTTCCGACCGCTGGTTGGTGGAGACATTTTGACTATATTCTGGACCTGCGTTGTCGCGTAATGCGTCATATGACGCGCCGCGTTAGCGCATCCGGAAGTCATCCGGGGCGCGACGCGCAGCGCGTAACGTAAGCATAACAGGTCATGTGACTTGTTAATAAAACTTTTCATTGGTTCATTTTACTTTTCTTATTCTAATGATGAAAGGCTTGGTCATATGACCTAAAAATTACGCTTTTTATTACTTCCGAACATTATTTTTTCTTAAATGTATCTTATAATGTTCCAGGCTAATGTACTTTCCCGGAAAATTTACAACTGTCCTGCAAGTAAAATATATCCTTTTTTCGACAAAAAGAGCGTTTCTTCGTCCCATGATGGAGCCGTTGAGCAAAAGAGGGTCGACCTGCTGTCTTAGTCGCCGATACGCCTGAATATGAGATTCTTATCGATCACTTTATGTTGCAGGAATAGAAAACACAACAGCCCTTGACCATTTATCTTTACTGCGTTCCTTCGTATTATACCTTTTACCCTTCATGTAAATGGTCTGCTTTATTTCACTTGCCTTTTAATAATTCTAAAACAGTGACTATTATTAAAAACTTTACCAATGTATATACTACTACCATGTTTTCTTTTAAAAACCTTTATTGTGAAAATTTCATTATACAAATACGGGCCTATAACCACGTGGGCCGGCCACGGAGCAAACTGTAATCGTATATGATGAATAGACATTTACACTGTAGAGGAACGTAACGGGCGGGCCATTAGGTTGCAAGAACTAAGGTGTCTAACAGTTACGGAATCGGTGGACGTACATTTTATAATTAAAATACGACAGGGCCAGTTACAATAAAAGTATCTAGATATACATTTGCGGGCAAGTACCATGGGTGACGTTAATTCGAACTTTCAATAGTACAGTAATCAATAACACATCAGAACTTAATATCAATAGGGATGTCAAAATATTCAATCAATTCTCGTCCCCGCCCGCCATGTGCTTCAAAACTGCATACGTATCTCGTGATTTCAAGGTTCTGCAACCAGTACACAACAAGGAGTTACGAGTCCCATTTATTCCGGCGCCATTTTGGGCGAGGACGGGCAGGTCCAGGATATAGTCAAAATGTCTCTACCAACCATCGACTATGATGATGTTCATATGCTGTATTTATTAGAGTAACACTCATCTGTCCACATGAAATTAATTTGCCACAATCTAAACATGTCATTTTAATCTTTCCAAAGTTCTTCTAAATATTTGGGACCGTTTCCCTTGCCTCTGATGCTGTCAGTGCCACTTCTTTGATGAATGTACTAGCAGGTCAGGGGTTCTCCTGCAAATCTCTCTTTTATGCAGCACTATAATTAATTGGTGCCACCTCTCCATATGACGATGCATGGTATAGTTACCATAACTATATTTTTTTTCGGTTCCTCTGGAGAGTTCATCGTGGCAGATGAAGCGTGTAACGTACCAGGCATTTACCTTTTTTGCATGTACAGGAAAGGAAAAAAAAATCGAGCGTCCCAGTTCTAAGGTGTCCCAGGGCCATTTTAGTGGACCAGGCCCAAATCCAAAGAACAGGCCGCCATTTTGAGAGTCCTGTTGCAGCCGCCTGTCGCTGTAGCATCAAGAGCAGCCGAAACTCAGCTGAATGGCAACTGAAACGGTAAAGGGGCGCCCCACTACAGCAGACGAGCCTCCACCTAGGAAGGCCCGTTCACGCCGCCTCCCCCCCCCCCTTCGGGCACCCCACGCCGTTATTCGGAGCAGTATTGTAGGATGGCCACACCAGTGCGGCAACTTGCTAGACATCACCTCGGTGGTAACCGAATCTCAGGGCCTTGTGGTGTCTCCTCTTCAGAAAATAATCTTGCGCTACCTTTGCCCCATTCACACATCGGTCCGCTACTGACGCCATCTCACAGGCTAATGGGGCGCCCCACGCCGAGTTTCAGCATTGTAGGATGACCACACCAGTACAGCAACTTGCTAGACATCACCTCGGTGCAATCCGGATCTCGGCGCCCCACTGCAGATGAAGTGCCTCTCAACTATGAAACCACCACGGTGACATCCGGATCTTGGCGCCTTGTGCTGGTTCCGGCCTATTCACACATCGGTCCGCTACTGACGCCATCTCACAGGCTAATGGGGCGCCCCATGCCGAGTTTCAGCATTGTAGGATGACCACACCAGTACAGCAACTTGCTAGACATCACCTCGGTGCCATCCGGATCTTGGCATCTCAACGCCTAGTGGTATCTTCCATACAGAAAATATTGTTGCGCTGCCTTTGGCCCCATTCGCACATCGGTCCGCAACTGACACCATCTCACAGGCCAACAGGGCGCCCCACGCCGACTTTTACCATTGTAGGATGGCCACACCAGTACAGCAACTTGCTAGACATCACCTCGTTGCCATCCGGATCTTGGCATCTCAGCGCCTTGTGGTGTCAGTCAGAAACTATTGTTGCGCTGCCTTTGGCCCCATTCCCACATCGGTCCGCTACTGACGCCATCTCACAGGCAAACGGGGCGCCCCACGCCGACTTTCAACATTGTAGGATGGCCACACCAGTACAGCAACTTGCTGGACACCACCTCAGTGCCATCCGGATCTTGGCATCTCAGCCCCTAGTGGTGTCTTCTATTCAGGAAATATTGTTGCGCTGCCTTTGGCCCCATTCGCACATCGGTCCGCAACTGACACCATCTCACAGGCCAACAGGGCGCCCCACGCCGACTTTCAACATTGTAGGATGGCCACTCCAGTGCGGCAACTTACTAGACACCACCTCGGTGCCATCCGGATCTTGGCGCGTTGTGCTGCCTTCGGCCTATTCGCACATCGGTCCGCTACTGACGCAAACTCACAGGCCAACGGGGCGCCCCACGCCGACTTTCAGCATTGTAAGATGGCCACACCATTGCTGCAACTTGCTGGACACCACCTCGGTGCCATCCGGATCTTGGCGCGTTGTGTTGCCTTCGGCCTATTCGCACATCGGTCCGCTACTGATGCCGCCTCACGTGCCAACGTATTTTCTCCGCATTTTATACCCTATGCCGCATAACAGGTCATGTGACTTGTTTATAAAACTTTTCATTGGTTCATTTTACTTTTGGTTTCCTAATGATGGAAGGCTTGATCATATGACCTAAAAACAACACTTTTCATTGGATGAAAACTTTTTTTTTTCCCAAACGATGAAAGCCCCACCTTGTTTCTGGATGTTTCAGACTGAAGCTGGCGTCAGCATGAGAGCACCACCATCTCGTAGCTCCGTCGTGGTAATTCCGCGAGCAATCATGGCAGCCGCTCCCCACCAGAAGCCTACAGGAGTCGGGGGCCCCCAAAACTTTTGATGAATCCTCAAGGCGGAGGGGACGCTTTCGAGAATGGGGTCCAAGACCAAGTAGACTAGCGTCCGATTTCCAAGCTGTCCCAGGGCCATTTCAGTGGACCAGGCCCAAAAAGGAAACAGCCTGCCGCCATTTTGAGAGTCCTGTGACAGCCGCCTATCGCTGCACCGCAAGAGTGGGCGCAGCCGCCTATCGCTGCACCGCAAGAGTGGGCGCAACTCAGCTGAATTGCGGCTTTTGACACAGTGGACCAAAAACGGACGGAATGGCAACTGAAACGGTAAAGGGGCGCCCCACTACAACAGATGAGACTCCACCTGGAGAGGCCCGTTCACGCCGCCTCCCCCGGGGCGCCCCACGCCGGTATTCGGAGCAGCATTGTAGGATACCAAAACCAGTGCGGCAACTTACTGGACATCACCTTGGTGCCATCGTTCTGCTGCCTTGGAACTATTCGCACAACAGTTTGCTACTGATGACCCACCCCCCGCGACGCCCCACGCCAGAAATCTGGACGTTGTGCTGCGTTGGGACTATTCGCACAGCCGACCGCTACTTCGTTGTTTTTCCCTAAAAATGTTTATATGTTCTTACTGTTTTTGTTTTCTTGTATATATTTATAAGTTATTAAAGTTTTATAATCTTACTACTTTGTTGGAGTGCTATATATTTTTAATGTGACACATAATTGTAAAAACTTTGATGTACAAAGAGTCATCCCTGGAATCTTCCGCTTCAGGCTCGGTCCCCTCCCCAATCACAATACAGGATGGTTTTCAGATAATAGGAACGCGTCTGCTGTGACGGATCTCATCGAGTGTGGGCCTTGATCTACTATAACTCCTTTGAAGAGGGGTGATTCTTTACAGCTGGGGCCATAAACTACATCTGCAGGGCTAGCTGATACCCTAGGACCGGCCTGGACAATCGGACACAGAGGAAAAGGAGTGTCAGAGGGTGCGGTAGTGAATAGGGCGAAAGGGAGGTGTCGGGCGGGCACAGGGTGTGATTCTCAGGGAAGAGCAGCGCAGATGGGGGGTGGTTTATTACCCATGCATAAGACAGAGAGCAGGGGTGACCACTGCCTGGGGGAGATGCTTGCGAGGGTGGGGAGCCATGCTAAGGATCGACAGCGTGCACAGAGTGGGTCTGGTCAAGGCATCTAAAATGACTGCCGTGCACGACAAAAGTGTGGCATTTGAAAAAAGGCAAGATGGCGCAGACAATGTTTTTCAACACTTCCTGATTTCCTTCGAATCGAACGTTAACAGACGTTGGGGCATATTACCAAAGTTAAGCGATATTTATCCCTAACGATGCTTAGCAACGATTTTTTTACCGCTAAGCATCGTCAGAAATTATCGCAGATAAACCTTGCTATTATCAAGGTTTATCGCAAATACGATAAAAAACGACCGCAATGCATTAATATCGCTGAAAACTCAGCGATATTCATGCATTACCGAGCTAATGCTCTTAGCCAAGTTATCCTCCTCCCATTGGATGACATGGCTAAGAACTGCTCAGGGCAGGTGCTAGCTTTTGGAGATATTCGCGCTTATCGCGAATATTTCCAAAAGTTGATAATAGGAGATAGCGATGTTAGCGACTGTTTCCAGTCGCTAAGATCTTGGCATCCCCACTTTGCATGTCATTAGTGATAAATATCACTCACATGCAAAGTGGGGCCCAAGATGGTCGCTATCTCCTACTAGCCGTCACTAACTGGTGTTAGCAACAGCTAGGTAATACAGATATAATTTTATCTCCGCGAAGCGGAGCGCTGTTACAGATATATATCTTGTTTTTGAACGTTAATTTCTCAAAATCCACTGAAGCACATATATTGACACCTAGCAAAGGCACATCGAGCTACCAGTCCCTACAATTTTGCCAAGTGTCGTGCAAATCCATTCAGCCGTTCGATTATTATTATTATTATTTTTTTTGCCCCGCGGGGCCCTTTTAAAACCTCCACATCAAACCTAAGAGGTCAAGGAGGATCTACTATGCCCCCTTATGGTCATTTGCCCCTTCGCTTTGGCCTCCTCTTGTCTCTCGATCCTACCGAGAGACAAGATGGCGGGCGCTACGGACTGTTTGCAATGTTTACAGATGCCGGAGAACCAATCAGCTTCGCAAACCTCCGTTACGCGAAGCGGAGCGCTGTTACAGATATATATCTTTTTTTGAACGTTAATTTCTCAAAATCCACTGGAGCACATATATTGAGACCTAGCAAAGGCACATCGGGCTACCAGTCCCTAATATTTTACCAAGTTTCGTGCAAATCCATTCAGCCGTTCGATTATTATTATTATTTTTTTTTTTTGCCCCGCGGGGCCCTTTTAAAACCTCCACATCAAACCTAGGGGGTCAGCGAGGATCTACTATGCACCCTTATGGTCATTTGCCCCTTCGCTTTGGCCTCCTCTTGTCTCTCGATCCTACCGAGAGACAAGATGGCGGCCGCTACGGACTGTTTGGAATGTTCACAGACGCCAGAGAACCAATCAGCTTCGCTTCACAAAGCTCCGTACCGCGAAAAGTCCGCGAACCGGAGCGCTGCCCGGTCCGCTGTTACAGATATATATCTTTTTTTGAACGTTAATTTTTCAAAATCCACTGAAGCACATATATTGAGACCTAGCAAAGGCACATCGGGCTACCAGTCCCTACAATTTTGCCAAGTTTCGTGCAAATCCATTAAGCCGTTCGGGCTAAAAGTGAGGCCAACCGCCCTATGGAAAACTCAATGTTAAAAACACGTTTTGGGACCCCCCTTTTTTCTCGGCCCCCCCTTGACGAACCCCCCCAAATTTTCAAGGGCTGCTCAGAAACAAAATGTGCCATTTTCCTGAAAATTTCAGCCAATTCCGTCCACAAACGCCAAAGTTATTAGACATAGAATTTTCAAAAATCCCATAGAGAAAAAATCCTAACTATATATACCTACTGGCGACCGCCAGTAGGTAATATATATATATATACATACATACAGCCAAAACCTTCTCCTCGGTAAGAAAAGCAATCCGGGCCACTTAGAGATGAAAAGCGTGTTTATTTAATGGCTTCCTCGACGCGTTTCGCAGATAAATCTGCTTTATCACGAGACAGAAACCAGATACCAAGTGCTCTTTAAATACAGTCACATGTTTGTTCAGTTCACATCCATGGAAAACAGACTAGTTGGTATATCTACGGGCTGAGTTTGTTACTCTTAGAGGCGAGTAAATAGCAAAAATTAAGGTAGTTGCAAAAAGCGTTATAGGGTCAAACACGCAAAATGCAATAAATTAAATTAACTGGACTGAAAATAATACAAGTGCAAATTTAGCATTAATCAGCAGAGCACGTTCAGGAATTCAGCATATTCAGTTAATACATCATTGTTATATATTCATTGTATTTACCGCCCAAGTGGGCAAAATGCGCAAATCATAATTCCTTCCACCATACACACTGGCATGACGCGGTAAAGCCCAAGTGGGCATACGTTGCTCATAGTCTTAATTCAAATAGTCCATATCAATAGTCTTATGTACTCAGGTACTCCCAGAGGTCCAACAGATTCCCAATTATGATCACCAACAGATTCTGTAGACCAAAATTAAAAAATACAAAGATCAGTGACTGTTATATCGGTGCAAAAAAGTGATAAATAGATGGTTAAAAACAGCAGGTAAATATATACATAGCAAGCTCACAGTTTAACCCAAGTGGACATTTAATTCCTCATGCAAATTATGACCATTCGGTTGGGTCGTCCTATACTTGATAATTAGTCTGGACTCTAGTCTCCTCATTTCCTTTATGCGATCTCCTCCTCTCTCTCTTATCGGAACTGTTTCCAGTACACAAAACGAGGAGAAGGTTTTGGCTGTATGTACTGGGACTCGCTATCCCATCCGGGGCCCGCCTTTGTAAAAGCGGCAGGGTTCTAAAAGCGACTCGTCTGGTTGGAATATATACATACATATATATATATATATATATATATATATATATATATATATATATATATATATTACCTACTGGCGGTCGCCAGTAGGTATATATAGTTAAGATTTTTTCCCTATGGGATTTTTGAAAACTCTATGTCTAATAACTTTGGCGTTTGTGGACGGAATTGGCTGAAATTTTCAGGAAAATTGAACATTTTGTTTCTGAGCAGCCACTGAAAATTTGGGGGGGTTCGTCAAGGGGGGGCCGAGAAAAAAGGGGGTTCTCACTTTTAGGCCGAACGGCTGAATGGATTTGCACGAAACTTGGCAAAATTGTAGGGACTGTTAGCCCGATGTGCCTTTGCTAGGTCTCAATATATGTGCTCCAGTGGATTTTGAGAAATTAACGTTCAAAAAAAGATATATATCTGTAAGCGCGCTCTGGGCAGCGCTCCGGTTCGCGTACTTGACGCGTAACGGAACTTCGCGTAGCGAAGCTGATTGGCTCTCCGGTGCCTGTCAACATTCTAAACAGTCCGGAGCGGCCGCCATCTTGTCTCTCGGTAGGATCGAGAGACAAGAGGAGGCCAAAACAAAGGGGGAAATGACCATAAGGGGGCATAGTAAATGCTCCCTGACCCCCTAGGTTTGATGTAGAGGCTTTAAAAGGGCCCCGCAGGGCAAAAAAAAAAAAGATTTTTTTTGTTTTTTTGCGTGGGGAGCGCCCGGTCCGCGAACCGGGAAGCGTTCTGGGGAGCGTACTAAAAGGAGAAAAAAATGATTGACTTTTCTAATATTGTATGTTAATTGATTGTTTGTTTTGTTGATTATTTTTTAATTTCTTTATTTTTTAAGCAATTATTTATTATTGTGATTGTGTTTCAAAATTTAATAAAATTTCTAACATTTCACTGTCTGAAATGTTGTTATTTTCATTGAACATAGCTTGTAATCTCTGAGTGTGTAAAATGTCCTCATTTTGAAGGAGGTCATCTACTGCTTGCACACATTGCAGTAGTTCTTGGTCCCAAGTTTCATCCATAAATTCTATATAATTTGGATCAATTATTTCTTGGTTGCTCTCTTGCAGGACAATTTGAAATGAAACTTTGTGTTCGCCTTCCATTTTGCCTGAAATTTGGATTAAAAAAAAATATATTAGTACAGATAGGGCACTGTTGGGATTAATTTTAGATAGGCAGTTTTTATCAGTGAATTTATCTTTGGGCAGTATATAGTATCAGAGTGGAAGTAGGAATATAAAAAAGTGTATGTGATTTAACGTAAGTAAATTCATAATTATACAAGAGAAACTTGACTCCATTCATAACTATAACAAAGAAGTCTATCTAAATCTATAACTACTACAGAGGGATAGTATATAACTATCAGAAAAAGTTTACCATATTAATTTATAGTGCACAATATACTTCAGTTTTTAAAATAACAACTTACCTTTACAAAGAAGTTGAAGTGATTAGTGAAAATCATATTGAAATGTACAACAAGAAGTAGTAGTCAAAATGGCTGTGTTTCCTTCTCTTCCTTTATATATATTCAGGTATATAACCAATCAAATGTCAGGTAAAAAAAGTAGAAAATGAAAGTAACATTTTCATTGGTTGTCAATTCCAACACTTCAGATGTGTTTTGTGAAGTAATTTACCTCACGGTATTTAGAGAGGTCTACAGGCTAAATGGCTAAATGGAATTTCAATCACATTTGTGAAAATGATAGGGATTGGTATGTAGTATGAGCTAATCCATATTTGGTGAAAGTTTCTCCAGTCGTTTTTCTGTAAATTACTTTCCCACCTTTTTTGATGAAGCGCTTCCCGGGGAGCGCCCCGGTACGCGAACTGGCGAGCGTCCCGGTACGCGAACCTGAAGCGTTACGGGAGTCCACCATTTTGTGTTTCGGTCGAATTAAGATACAAGATGGAGGGCAAATAATGTTCAGAATGGGTAGAAGGGGGCACGGTAGACTTATCTTGACCCGCTAGGTTTTCTGAGGGTGGCTGAGGAGGCCCATATGTGCGAAAAAAAAACATTCTTTTAAAAAATTTCGCGAGGTTAGCTTCCGGTTCGCGTACCGGGTAGCGCCTTGGGGAGCGTACTTTGTTGAAAATTAGTGAAAAAAGTTAGAGTAAAATAATAATTGTGAGTGATCAGATGTAGGGTAGCTCTGAGAAGAGCTTTTGGGTTTATGGTACATTTAGGTACTTATAAGTAGGTACCAATGCACAGTCTTAAATTCAGAATGAAAATTATGTTGCCCTCATCTGAGAAGTGAACTCCATCTCCTCTGTAGATATCTTGCATGTAGTAACGCAAGTTATTGTTGTACACGGAGCCCATTCCATGGTCTCTCATGTAAGCTGAAACAGATTTGTTTACATGCTTCCTCGATTTCTCAATTTGTGGACAAAATTGGTTCGACCACATCCATTTCTGTCTTTGGCATATATTTGAATATACCAAGGCAGTTTGAGGTAAAAGTGCCATTAATTGCTCAAAGGTGTCCTTTAAAAGCATTTCCAGACCTACCCCAGTCAAAGTGCCCAAGTCATTACCTCCACAGTGCACAATTAACAGGTCAGGTTTTGGCAAATGCATAAAGGTTTTCACCAATGGTATCAATTGGTGACATTTTAATCCTCTGTGGCCAAACCACTTAATTTCCACATCTTGTAAATTGAGGTTAGGTAAATTTCTGTTATAAGCATACCTCTGAGCCCAGTAGATGTAACTATGTCCAACAATCCAGACAGAAAACATGGTGAGAGAAGGTTCTGCTGCAGTCAGATGAAGTGTGGCAATGAAATGGCAGTTGAAAAAATAAGAGTTTAAACTGAAAAAAACTGTGGAGTTTCTGTGTTAATGAAGCAGTAACAGTGATTGGTGGACTTTGATTGCTGAAAACAGAAAGTTAGGGTGCATGGATGAGTTCTTTGAAAGATGTATTTTGAATGGTCAAGAAAAAATCATTAAATGAAAGATTGCACTGGATATGCAGGTGCACTGAGAGTTCAGAGTTCAATTGAAACATTGTTGTGTGAACTTGCAAACACCAGAGGTCTTCCAAGAGGTGGTTGCTATGCAAAAAAGGCAGAGAGGGCAGAGGGGGGAAGGGTTTTGATTTGAAAAAAGTGAGGGAAGAGTTTTGATTGGGTGACATGAGAGATATGTGTGAAGAGTTACAGCATTTCTGTGCCATTGTTGGTTCCAGCCTCTGGTGTGCATACCTTTTGCTCTGCTAAAGACAAATTGGTGTGTTTCTGAGACTGTTTTGAAACTCATAAAGTATTTGCTAAGGTGAGAAAAGATTTATTTAATTTAGATAGAGAATAGTGTGCTTTAAGGAGAAAATTATGAAGAAAGTTGTGTTTTTAAAATGTTGCTTTGTCTCAAGTGTTTTACAAATAGATTTTGTTTCTTTGAGAAATTGTAATTGGAGAAAATGTGAAGTATTAGTACTGACAGGGTGTTTTTGTGCATAGGAGCTGTGCAGTGTTTTCAAATTATGACTTGAAAATCGTTTTTGAGGAAAAGGAATGCTTTTAAAATTTATGACAAGGACATAATGGTGTATGCTTCTTTATAAGGCATTTGAGTGTCTCTGATGTTATTTTTCCCATTTTAAATTAAAAGACCTTTCCCCGTGGTGCAAATTCCTTGTAAATATGCTCCCACCTGTGCTTGGCAAATTTAGATTTTGATTGTTTGAGTTACATAGCCATGTTAAAAGTGACCCAAAAATGCTGAAGAGAAATGAAATGAAGAAGCAGACACCATTATTTCCTTGTCATAAATTTTAAAAGCATTCCTTTTCCTCACAAACGATTTTAATTTCATTTTAAGTCATTTCCACATGAATGTAGGTATACAATTGATTTATATGTTGTGTTTAAAAACGTTTTTGGAAATCAATTACATTTCAGGATATGTACTGCTAGAGCTTCATGCACCTTAAACAAACCTCTGGATAGGCTACACCTTATCGTCATCCTGAATTAATCATTTAAAATGCTAGGGACAGATTTATGATAGGTGTATGTCTCTTTTGCGTCACTGTGCGTCACTTTTGTGACGCAGCGGCGGTGCAAAAGATTTGCTATGTGGCGACATATTTACAACTTGATGCATCTAGGCAGATGTGTCATGCTGTAAAGTCCTGTGCCACATGAAACCTGCGTCAGTTTTCATATAGGTGTTTTGTTGCAAGGTATGCATTAATTTGCAAGAAAGCCCTGTAAAACTAACACAGTGAAATTTAGAAGATTTCACCGAGTCAGCTTTATAGCATTGCTGAATGAAATCCTTATGCCTGTTTGAAACAGGCATAAGAAGTGATGCACCATGCAATGTGAGGGTTCCTCCTGTGCATTGCAGTAGACATGTCGCGCTTATGATGTGATTCCTGCAATGTGCTGCTTTTGTGGCACAGATGTGTGACGCATCTGTGCTGTTTTTGCTCAATGGTGCTCCACATGGTAAATTCGGCACACTATGGCTGGCAGAGCAGCGGTGCACATTAACTGGTGCATCCGTGGGGATGCGCCATTTAGCATAAATCTGCCCCTGTACATTTAAGTATGAGCAGGGGACACAGAGTCGGTGAGGCTTATCCAAGGTTAAGAAGAGATGAGTCATGTTCACTGAAAACTTGGACATAGGTTTCACTTCCTCAGCATCGCTGGACATGGCTAAATAATAGCTGCAAAATGTTACTCTTGTTAAACAATTTTACTATTATAATCTCTGAGATTTGTCTCTTACTCTGCAACATCTCATTGTTGTTCTCTTTCTTTAAAGATAACGACAACATCAACCATGAGTGACAATCAGCAATCAGTTGATTATGACATTATCATTGAACTTGTAATTGAAACATCAGTGGAAGTAGATCCCTTGGATGATTTAAATTCTGAGGATGATGAAGAAAATGATGAGGATGCCGATTTGTCAGAATTGTATGATATAGGCTGGGAAGCTGACGTGCTTGAGCCTATGGAACTATAAACATATAAAAATGTATAATAAATGAAAAGTAAAAATGTAAACCGTTTCATTTAAAAATAAAGACACCTTCAAAAACAGGTTATGTGTAGTGTCTTCAATAAAATATTAAAATATGCTCATAAAATTAGATCAGATTCACATATAAAACAGCACAGGTAAAATGAATACGAATTCCATTTCTTTTCTGCTATTTCTGTATTCTAAATTTGCCAAGCACTAAAAAATATTCTATGTAAAAATGTGAAGTAGTGTGTTAAGTTTTTGATGACTGTTATTGATTTACTGTTTGGTAATAGTGGTTAATAACATTTTTTATTATATTTTACCACAGATTCAACTGCATATCATTTCAAGATTTCACCATGCCAACCAAGGATAGACTTAGAAAGGCTGCAAAACGTCAAAGACAGCAGGTCCATGAAATAATGCAGCAGTCCTTTAACAAAAAAACTTGTCAAGTCACCAAGAAAGCACCGGGTAAGAGCACAAAAACATTTATAAGAAATATTTGTAGTAAAAAAAATATTACTACAGAAAATGTTTCAGTCCAGAAAAAGAGAAGCATTTTAAACGGAAAGGAAAGGCCAATCAAAAATGTTACTGCTAGAGCAAGAGATAACTCTGTGCATGATAGTAGAAGGAAACAACAGTTTAGGGACATTCGTAAACGAATGTTCTGCAGTAGGATAATTGGCAATTTGTTAAAAAATATTAAGAAAGGTCAACAGAAAGTGGTTTTTTATAAGAGAAAAAAAAAGTTGAGAAAGTTATTGATCAGGCATTTGAAATTAAACGTAAGGTATTTATTTTGATAATCAATAGAATTAGGAAGCTAAACAAGGCAATTTATGATTTCAAAAGAAATAGTAGATGGAAGAGAATAGTTAATCGTAGTAATTTTTGTGAAGTTTTTTCCGGAGAATGGATGCATAGTTCAAGTTGTGAGGCATTTTTTAATGAGTAGAGTTATTTCCAGGATAATGATTTGGTGCATGCAGTTGACACCAGTGGTCGAGTTTATGAAGTGAAAGATGGTTGTCCAGTTGAAAAAGAAAAACTTGTGACAACAGAGACAGAAGAGGTGTTAGGTAATGAGGTTTTAGGAAGACGTCTCAAGGGTCCTGTGTACACCTGGAAGTGTAGTAGTATTTGCAGTGTGTGACAGGATTCCATCAATTTGCTTTGTGATTTTGTACGGACATTTAATAAGAAAAGTTTGAAGCAGAAAATGAAGTTGTTGCAAGAATTAGATCCTTGCAGAGTGAGAGAAGTGACAGGTTTGCATGGTCATTCACTGGCTTGTCTTTCCAGGAGAGTATGCCAGAGTGTTTTTCATCATTTCAGGATGCTAGCAGTGCATCATAATAAAGTGAGGAAATTAGTTAGAATGTTGTATTATGCTAAGAGTCCAGCAATTATGCTTAAACAATTATGCGCTGCTCTTTTGCATGGTTCTGAAATAGATGTGAAGAATATTTGTGAAGAAATTGAGTTTTGTTCCTTTGGAAGTAAAGAGGAGAATGTTGAAATTGACCAAGAAGAAGAGGGTAATGTGGAAGATAGTGTACAGGTTTCCAGTACAGATAATTTTCAGAGGGAAATTGCGACGTTTCAGGTGAAATCAAGTGAGAGGCCTAATTTCACTTGTGTGTGTTGTCGACGCACTTATTATAAGAATCAGACTAAGTTAGTGGATTTACATGCAAAAAGTGAAAGGGAAAATAATAGTGAATGGAAGGATTTCGCAACATACTTGATGGTAGAAAATTGTTTTGATTTGGGATCGGATCAACGTGTGTGTACTTATTGTTGTAGCAAATTAAATCAAAACCAGATGCCTGCTAGAGCAGTTCATAATAATCTTGAATTGGTTGAGATTCCTTCTGAATTGAAGGATTTAAATACTTATGAATCTATTTTGATTGAAAGTATCCATCCCTTTCAGGCTATTGTAAGAATGGAGCCAAAGACAGGGAAATTGCCTCCATCAGATTTACAGAGAGGATTACAGGGACGAGTTGTTTATTTGCCTCTAGATTTGAAGAAAAACATTAACACAATTGGAGTAGAAAAAGTGGAAGAGGACCCTCTGGTTATCTTAGTTAATGGGGTTCTGACAAAGAATAAGAAAATATGGCAAGATTTAGTGGATGTTAGGAAAGTCAAAAAGGCAACATTGTATTTGATAAAAAATAATAAGTACTATAAGAATATATATGTTGCAGAAGAGGAAGTAAGTGAGGAAGAGGATAGTGATTTGTGTGCTGGTCAAATTGAGAAAGTAGATCCCTCTACTAGTGAAGAAATATATGAACATTATAGTGTTCATCCTTTGCATTCCAAGGAAGTCATGGGGAATGCTATTGAGTTGTTTCAAATGAAACAAGCCAAAGGGAGTCCCATTAGTGTTTGGGAGGAAAGTTTGGAAGCTCGGTGTTTCCCACAGCTTTTTCCAACAGGTCAGGGAGGAAGATATGATGAGCGACCTCATCAAATTCCTGCTTCTGAATACCGGACTTTGCGATTGTATGCAGGAGATGCTAGGTTTCGACAATGTATTCCCTATTTGTTTCATCTCCTGTTTGAAAGCGATCTGTCTGGACTGTCATATGCAGTGAACCACATCTTGAAAAGTGGTATACACATGCAAAACATCTCGGCAAGTGACTTTATGGATAAAGTCAATGTCCAAGACAGTATTTTAGATTCTCACCTGATTAATCTCATGGCGTGTCAGCGTGGTACTAATGAGTACTGGTACCGTCGTCATGGTGATTTAAAATGTATGCTGAGGAACTTAGGAACTCCCACATGGTTCCTCACTCTGAGCTGTGCCGAGTATGGCTGGGAAGACTTACTTGAATTTCTACGAGAGGCAAATGGAAACATTGAAAACATCGAATTCAAGACACCCGGAGAACTGTGCTCTTTGGATCCAGTCAATGTATGCCGGTACTTCAATCATAGATTTGAAGCTATGATGTCTTTCATCATGAATAAGAAGAATCCACCTCTTGGAGAGGTGTTGGATTTCTTCTGGAGAAAGGAGTACCAAGCAAGAGGTGCTCCTCATATACATATGCTGCTGTGGATCAAGGATGCACCTAAATTTGGAACGGATCCAGAAGACTCAGTGATGAGTTTCATACAACAGTATTCTACGTGTGCTGTTCCAAACGCAAAGGAGAAGAAAAGCCTAAGAGAAAAAGTTCTACGTTTCCAAAGCCATCGTTGTGGAAAGTACTGTCGTCGTAAATTCCGAAACAAGGACAAGTTCTACACCAAATGTCGTTTCGGCTTTCCACGACCGGTGATTTCTAAAGGAAGAGTAAACAGTTTGATGTCTTCGCTGCGACATAATGTGATGAAGAAATCACCTAAAAACACATACAATTTGAAGAGGAACGAAGAGTCCAAGTACATCAACGACTACAACCCGGTGATTTTGTCCATGTGGAATGCTAACATGGATATACAGTTTGTGGCTGATAACTGTATGGCTGTGGCTCGGTATGTGACATCTTACATCACCAAAAAAGAAAAGACAGAATTGAAGGATATGTGGGAGGACATTTCCCATGAAAAGAGCCTCAGTAAGAAGTTGTACAGTTTCAGTCTGAAGATGTTGTCGCATCGAGAAATCGGAGCTTACGAATGTTCTGACCGGTTGTCTTCAGCAAGTCTCTATGCCAAATCTAGGAGTATCGTTTGGGCGAGTCTTGGTCTTGCTGCAACGCGTAATCGAGTTCTGAAACCTGTGCGGGAAATTGAGTATTTGGCGGAAAAGGAGCCAAACAGTACAGACATTTTGAAGACCAACATGTTGGATACATATTATCCAAATCGAAGCAGTCACCTCGAGAATGTTTGTCTGTATGAGGTTCTTCAAAATTACATATTCAAGAGGAACATCAAAGAAGATACTGAGAAAGGAGAGTATGCTGTAATTGGAAGTGAGGGATGTCTGGTCAAGCAAAGAAAATGCCACTTGGTAAACCATCGAAAATTGAGTGGCGAATCTCCTGAAAAAAAGGAGTTTTTCTATTTAGCACTTTTGCAACTTTTCAAGCCTTGGCGTGCAGAAGAGGAACTGCTTGGAGATTTCCTCTGTTACGAAGACTCTTTCAATGCTGCCAAGGAGACCATAGAATGTCTTGGTTTTCCCAAATATGTAGAAATGTTGAATGCGGAAATTGAGCAGGAAGCAACGATTGCAGCCGAGATTGCCAGAGACAGTTCTCAGGACAGTCAGAGTTCTGCTTCATTGAGTCAGGATCCACTAGGAGGACCTGTTATCGAAAATGAAGCTGCCACTGCCATGAATGAAGTGGAAAGAGCCATGGCACAAGCTCAGGAGGATGCGGTTAACTTAGAAGACTTGGAAAGACAACTCAACGTTGAGCAGAGGAAAATATATGACGAAGTTACCAAGCAAATTGATCATGGATTAAGTCATGAGAAGAAAGAGTGCTCATGTACGTCGTTGAAGCCTGTCCGACTGTACGTGAGTGGAGAAGTGGGAACTGGAAAAATTTTCCTCATTAAAGCAATTTCATGTTATTTGCAGGAAAGGACTGAGTCATCGCTGTCTTGTGTTGTCACCGCTCCAACTGGACTGGCAGCACATAACATTAAAGGGATTACTTTACATCGTTTACTGATGCTGCCAGTGGAGCATGACAACAAATTACAATATCACAAGCTATCTGGAGATGCTTGTTGTGAAGTTTCAAGAATCTTGAGGAAAATGAAACTTCTTATCATTGACGAAGTAAGCATGGTTTCCAATGTCATGCTTGCCTTTGTGCATTTGAGAATGCAAGAAGTTCTCAAAACAGAGTATGATGTGTTATTTGGTGGCAAACACATCATTGTTTTCGGAGATCTTCTGCAGCTGACACCAGTGAAAGGGCAACCTGTGTTCAAAATGCTCACGCATAAAGATACCAGGAAGTGCCTAGGGAGCATTGGCAACGTCAATATATGGTTAAACTTCAATTATGCTGAACTGCATGAAAATATGCGTCAGGCGAAGGATCAAGTTTACAAGAATATTCTACAAGATGTTAGAATTGGAAAAGTGACCGAGCATGGGAAAGAAGCTTTACATGCACGATTACTGTCAAATTTATATCCAGAACAAGATGTTGTGCCTGAGAATATTTTTCAGAAAATTACTGAGAAGAAATCTGGAATATGTTTGATGCCAACTCTTGCAGAATGTGCCATCTTCAACAACAAAATGTTGCATTTAGAAAAGCAAGAGATTGTGAAACTGGAAGCTATTGACAGAGTAGAGCATATGGGATCAACAATTATTTTGTCTGAGAATTTGAAAACAAAATTGGATTCATTAGAGAAGACTATATCTAAAACTGCAGGTTTTGAAAAGACTCTGAATGTGTGCTTGAACTGCCGTATAATTTTAAGAAGGAATTTACATGTTGAAAGAGGTCTGGTAAATGGATCAATGGGTAATGTTGTTGATTTTGTGAAATACAGAAATAGAGATGGAATTGAATTTTTAAAAATTAAATTTGATGGCATTGAGGAAGTACAGCTAATTGGTCGTTGTTCTGCTAGATTTTTGCTTGTAAAAGACTTATATGTTCGCCGTAAGCAGTTTCCTGTTTGCTTGGCATATGCGGTGACAATCCATAAATCGCAAGGTTTAAGTGTAGACAGTGCATTGGTGAATATTGGCAGTTCTGTGTTCAAGGAGGGTATGGCATATGTGGCATTGTCACGAGTTAGAACTTTATCGGGATTGTACTTGATTGAGTGTGATGTCACAAACATTTGTGCGGATCTAGATTGTGTTAAGGAATACAATAGGTTAAGAAGAGAGTATGCGCCACATTTGCCTCAATATCCTTTGTTTGAGAAACGTGTGGTAGGCCGGAAACGAAGAAATGTGACCAATACTAGGGAGGTTGTAGCAAAAAGACGAAAAGTCGATGAACCTGAAATTATAAGCAGAAACAAAAAGGATTCTGTTGAAGATGTTGTTGGTTTTCAATTTGAAAACAGTTCTGGTGTCAACTGCTATGCTAATGTAGTGGTTAATGTTTTGTTTTCTCTAGAAAATGTAAAAGAAGAGATTGTGGTCAATTCTGATCAAAGATTTTGCAGTTTGTTAAATTCTGTGTTAGAGAAATGTAGCACTGATAGAACAAAAATAGAAAGTGTGTCTGAAATTCGACATCTGTTAGACAGATGTTCAGGTCAAACACAATTCTCTCAAAATATTCAGCAAGATTGTCAGGAGTTTTTAATGTATATGCTTGATGTATTGCATGCTGAAGGTGTAGATGTAGATCACCTGTTTGGGCTTTCTTATCAATGGCAGCATGACTGCGAGAACTGTAGGGTATCAAGTACTACTAGTGTAGACTCAGAAAGATTTATATATTTAACTTTGCCAGACAGTAAATCAGTCTCTTTTAATAAGCTAGTAAAAGCAGCTGATCACAACATGGAGTGTAGCCAATGTAAATCTGAAATGATGTCAACGTTATTTATACGAACATATGGCCAGTATGTCATTTTAATGTTCCAACGATGTAGGCCTGATAGAACAAAATTGACAACTTTAATTAAAAATGTTGTGGCTTCACAGTTGTCAATATCAGGAAGGACTTTTGTAACTGCAGCAATTATATATCATGACGGTCCTTCAATAACATCAGGACATTACACAGCTTATTTAAAGTCTAGAAACGGCTGGTCATTCTGCAACGATTCTGTTTTAATTTTCACAAAAAAATTGCCGTATGACCTTAAAAATTCTTACCTGGTGTTTTTAAAACCAAAATTTTAGGGAAAGAATCTCAGGATGTGCTCTGAGGAATTTCAAGAAGTTCTAATGGCTCCTACACGATTTGGCCTTGAGGATAAGTGTAGTACAGAGACATAACTTCTTACCATAACACTGGACGTCATGGAAAAATAACTGCACTTTGAATGAGTTCAGAAAAACGATTTCTTTTTATAAGCTAATTCAAGCAGCCAATCAAAACATGGAGTAGAGGGAATGTAAGTCTGCAATGCTGTCTACTGTTTTATATTGCTTTGTGATTAAAAGTGATGTAGAGAATTAAATAATTGTAGTAGTCATAGAGGTAGTGTAAGTCTGCTTCACAGTAAGCAGTATCAGTGTCATAGGAAATGTAGAACATGAGTGAGCAAGAAGGGTAAGATATTAGTAGTCCAGGATTGTGAAAATGATCTTCAACATTTTAATTCTGAAAGTTGCGGAAATATAAAATGACGGGATTGGCTAACAAGAATTCCAACAGTTATAAATGGCTCTTACATGATTTGGCCTTGTGGAAACGTGTGGTAGAGAGCGAGAAGTCATTTATTGTATGTAACATATTTTTCAATACGATGGAGGTTTTCTTTCAGAAATTGGCGGGCTGAAAGTAATAATAGCACAACAGAGTGTAAGCTGTTCATAGGACATCCTTCGACGTCATGGAAAGTAAGTTAATTTTAAAGAGTTCTGAATTCTGATTTGTTATGTTGTATGGGTTTTTTAAACACAATCATTTTGATTGTGTTTTTTTTCTCCCCGCTGTTATATGATGAATACCTTCAAGTCACTGTTTTTAGTGAAATTTGATACATTCTGAGAACAGCAAAAATAAACCATTTAACATGTATAATTAATTCTGTACTGTTTGCATTTATGATGTACATTTAGAACTGTGTAGGAGGCATGGAGAAGGAGAGGCTTCTGTAAGTGTCAAAGTTGTTGCATACAGTGCTCATATTCTACGTAGTCTTTCATATGATAGACTACATTTTCACAATGAGATACCTAAGCAAAGGAAACACAGGTGATATGATTGTGGAATGAGCAAAACAAATTGCACGTTTTTCAATTATATTACCTGTGTTTCCAAACATTACACATCACATTGTGTAGATGAGGTTTAGGCCTGTTCCAGGAGACAGAGGAGGTCTGACATTTGTTCAAGAGTGCAGTGGACATAACTCACTTCGTTGGTAGGTCTGCACATGTATTATCTCCTCTGTATTCTTCAACAAACCTAAATTTCATCTGCAACCCTGAGTAGGACTTACCTGAAACAAATCTGTGGATAGGTTACACCTTATCGGCATCTTGAAACAATCATTTAAAATGTTAGGGTCAGATTTATGATGGCCGTGTGCTTCTTTTGTGCCGCTGTGGGTCACTTTTGTGTAAAAGATGCACCATGTTGCAAGATAGGTTTCAGTTCATCTCCAGCAAGATACCATCAGTTTAAAATGTATATAATTAGCCGTGTGTAGAGGTCATGCAGAAGCTGAAGCTTTTGTAAATGTCAAAATTGTTGTATACACTGCTCAACTTCTGTGTACTCTTTGATATGCTAGACTCCATCTGCACTATGAGATACCTAAGCAAAGGCAACACAGGTGATGTGATTGTGAAATGAGGAAAATAAACTCCACATTTTTCAATTACATCACCTGTGTTTCCTAAGTTTACGAATGACATTGTGCAGATGAAGTTTAGGTCTGTCCATGGACACAGAAGAGGTCTGGCCTTTGTTCAAGGGTGAAGTGGACATGACTTACTTCATTGGTAGGCCTTCACATGTATTATCTCCTCCGTATTCTTCAACAAGCGTAAATTTGATCTGCAACCCTGAGTAGGCCTCACCTTAAACAAACCTCTGGATAGGCCACACCTTATCGTCATCCTGAATCAATCATTTAACATGTTAGGGACAGATTTATGATAGGTGTATGCCTCTTTTGCGCCACTGTGCGTCACTTTTGTGACGCAGTGGCAGTGGAAAAGATTTGCTATGAGGCGACAAAATTCCAAATTGATGCATCTAGGCAGATGTGTCATGCTGTAAAAAACCCATGCCACATGAAACCGATGCAGCAGTGATGCAAAAGATGCACCATGTTGCAAGATAGGACTCACTTCATCTGCATCAAGATACTGTTAGTTTAAAATGTATATTTTTAGGACTGTGTAGGGGCATGGAGAAGCAGAGGCTTCTGTAAGTGTCAAAGTTGTTGAAAAACTGTTTGTCCTTCAATCTTTTCCCTTGTCTTTTCTAATTTTTAAAAACATGTTTTAATATTTTTCAAATGTTTGTTCTCTCTTTCACAGATTGAAAGTATAAAAATAACAAATGACTAACTTAACGACAATTATAAGGTAAATGTTTTGTACTCTTTTCGTTATATTTCTATCACATTTAACTTCTATTAGTTCCACTGCTTCATTTCTTTAACCCTCACTTTCCTGCCTTTGCTACTTCCCTCATTCCTTTCTCTATTACTTAATTACTCTACTCCTTCCACTATTTTTCTCAGTCCCTCTCTTCTCATACTTCTTCACTCTTGTTCACTCACTCCGTCTCTATTACTGTCACTGTTTCTGACTGATCAAAAAAATTTTTTAAAAAAAGAACAGTAAGTATAAGGGAAGGAAACAGACAGTTATGTTAAAAGAAAGACAGCTATAGGGAGTAAACTAGGGATACTGTTACCCGCAATCCACTGCTGATGATGTCACTGACCATGTCATGAATGATGTAATATGTGACATCATCAGCAGTGGATTGCGGGTAACAGTATCTCTAGTTTACTCCGTATAGCTGTCTTTCTTTTAACATAACTGTCTGTTTCCTTCCCTTATACTTACTGTTCTTTTTTTAAAAAAAAAATTTGGGGTTCGCTCCCGGTTCGCGTACCGGCGAGCGAACCGGGAAGCGAACCAAGAGAAATAGAGGTTGACAGAGTTCCAAATATTCTACCAATTTTTTTATAACGGGGAGGTAGTTCTGAAAAGAACTTTTTTTTATTGTTTTTGTTGTTTTATTTTTTTTAATTATTTTTCTGACATTTTTTTTACATTTTTTGTATTTTCTGAATGGTTTTATATTTTTTTTGGTTTTTTTTGGGGGGGAAACGAAAACAATTCATTGTAAAGGGCTCAACAGGAGCAACAAAAAAAAAAGAATTTATTGTCTGGGGCGTTTCGGACAAACATGATTGTCGATAGCTCTGTTGATTAGCGTGATGCTACTTTCTCTGTAGCAAATGAACTGATGACAATGCACGCAAACTTGTTTCACTTCCCCGAATCTCATTTGTATATTTGGGACCATCTCCCTCCCCTCTGGTCCCGTCACTTCCGGTACAACTGATCTTCTGGCCATAGAAGGGGGATTATCTTGTTCGTCACGTAACTGCGCAGCACTCAACAACAATTATTGGGAGACAATAGTCAGCTAGAATCTTCTTTATTGGATAATTCCTTAACAAAAAAACAGGTTTCTCATTTCTATAACCTAATTTTAGAGGAAATAGATGGAGTGTTACATCTTCCCGACCAATTATGGGGATCACTGTTGCCGGCGGCAAATCTAAAAGAATTGTGGAAGTCATCCTTCACTGTACTATGGGACATTATTAAACCAGCCTGGTTGCGAAGAAACCATCTCTTTACCCTCCACAGGGCTTACTATTCTCCTCAGAGGCTGTCCAAATTTTCATCAGGCATTCAAGTAGTTTGCCCCCGTTGTGGTCAGGTGGCAGCCTCTGATGCTCATATGTTTTACGATTGCCCACACCTAACATCCTATTGGCAATCAATAAGCAGCAAACTAACCTCTTCAACAGGCACTACTGTGAATATTGATTTAAGCCTGGTAATTTTTGGAGTGACGGACAAAAAACGCAGCGCAAATAATAACCTCCTGTTCTACTCAATCCTGGTGGCTCGACGGGAGATTTGTAGGCGCTGGAAAGAGGCATCCCCCCCGACACTACAAGACTGGAGTTCCTCCATACTTTCAATATGGAAATTAGATCTTTCTAGAGGTGGCAAACCAGAAAAAAGAGCTTTCTGGCTTAAATTTGATTGGTCTCAATAGTCAAGACTGGGTTTTTGTTTTTTTCCCCAGTTCCAATGATTACGAAGCCATGTCGCACCCCTTTTGCTCACTCATGTTTGTCCTTTACAATTAAGGTCAATTTGTGGTATGAGTAGATGGTGGAATTTGGCTAATGGCAAGCATCATTCCAGGAGTATAAAAGGAGCTGTGATATACTGTGAAACTGACTTTGCTGTTGGGGCCTGGCGTACCCCCGTAAAGATTGACCCTTACCAGTCCTGCACTGAGACAGCATGTCTATTTCTCAAGTCACACTTTTCTTGGTCCGCCGTACTGAAGGACCTGCCATGGTTGAGATGAGGAACAAAAAAAAAAAAAAATACATAAAAAGTAACTGCGCAGCACTGTAGTTGTTAGGATGCCACCTACTCATATGGCGATGCATTGTGTAATTGCCGTAACTGTACTTCTTCTCGGTCCCTCTGGACAGTCTATCTTTACATATAAGGCAAGTTACGTACCGTGCATTGACTTTTTTTTGTCCCCGGGGAAATTAAAAAAATTGTCAAATAAAGTTTTCTTTCAGATGAGACCTCCTGGGCTCCTCAGGGAAAAACTGCCTCTCTTCCTGCTCTTCCTCCTCTTCCTCTTCTTCCTCTTCTTGCTGAATTATAACTTCAGCAGGTGGTCCTCTCTTCCTTGGATGTGGTGGAGGTGGTGGGGAAGCACCAGCTGAAGCTACTAATGAAGCCATTGCTCACTGATAACAAAGGGTCTTTCTCTCACAAAGATGAAAGTCAGAGTGAGGAAAGAAGGAGGGGTTTTCATCATTTGGGAAAAACAATAGTTCTAAACCAATGAAAAGTGTTAATTTTAGATCACATGACCTAGTCTTACATCATTAGGAAACCAAAAGTGAAATGAACCAATGAAAAGTGTTATTACCAAGTCACATGACCTGCTGTGTTTACGTTACGCGCTTTGCGCCGCGTCCCGGTTCGCTTCCGGGAAGCTGCGCTTCGCGCCTCGCTTCGCGTACCGGTTCGCCTCCGGGTACGCTAACGTGGCGCGTCATATGACGTATCACGCGACAACGCGAAACGTCATGCTGACGCGACGCGTCACGATGTTGTTTTCTAACGCGTCAGTTGCGCAAACAGAACGTTTACCGGTTCGCGGACCGGGTCGCGGCTCCAAATTGAGCTAACGGGAAGCTAACCGGTTCGTGGACCGGGAGCGAAACAATAAAAATAATTTTAAAAAAATTGTATTAAAAACATGTAAAATATATTTTAAGATTTAAAGAAGAATACATTTTAAAGGTTTTGATATTTGCTATTAAAAAACCATTGAAATTCACTGAAAAAACCATAGGTTATAGACCATATATAGTTAGGAATTAGCATTTAAAAAACCTTTTTTTACTCACACAAAACCATTGAAATGCCATATATAGTTAGTTGTACTAACTATATATCGCGCACCCGCAATCCACTGCTGATCATGTCACATATTACATCATTCATGACATGGTCAGTGACATCACTGATGACATCACTGATGACATCTCAAATGACATCACTGATGACATCACTGATGACATCTCAAATGACATCACTGATGACATCACTGATGACATCTCATTTGACATTACTGATCACATCACTGATGACATCATTCATGTGATAATACGATGAACCTCTTCAGACTCTAAAATAACCTTAGATACACTCAGTGTAAACAGACACTCACAGACTGTCACTCATCCATGGAGTTACTCACACACCTACTCAGTCATGCAAAGAATCAATCACACCTCCATTTCCTCAACTATACAGTTATACACACCTTACTTATTCAAACATATACTAACACATATTTACTCTCTTTTACAATGCCTGATACAAGTACACAATGATCCATACAGCCACTCACACATTCACTGGCTCTTATGCACAGTTATTTATATATGTCAACTGTCACATGTACTGTGTTTTACATATGTACTTACTTTGACATGTAGCACTGAGATATCCATTCACTCACCAATGCACTCAGTCAACCGCCCACACAGGTGTTTCCACATGCACTTTTGAACCAATACATCTAGTGAATCAACTGCTCACACATCTATGCACAGAGTCATACACCTCCCAGCCACACACACACACACTCAGTCTCCCATACAAATACTTGGGCAACCAATCAATAACCCATATACTTACTCATATAGCTACTGATCAACACATGCAGCAGTTTACAGAACAACAGACATAATGATGCACAAATTAAGACAGTTTAGTCACTAACTCATGCACTCAGTGACACACATTTATTCACTCACTCATACAGTCAATCATGCACCTAATAAATCCTTCATCCAGACACTTATACATCCACTCATTCTTCAATATGTAAGACATATTTTAACTTTACAGAAACATACAGTCACTGGATGTTTTCATCAGTGATGTCATTTGAGATGTCATCAGTGATGTCATTTGAGATGTCATCAGTGATGTCATCAGTGATGTCACTGACCATGTCATGAATGATGTAATATGTGACATGATCAGCAGTGGATTGCGGGTGCGCGATATATAGTTAGTACAACTAACTATATATGGAATTTCAATGGTTTTGTGTGAGTAAAAAAAGGTTTTTTAAATGCTAATTCCTAACTATATATGGTCTATAACCTATGGTTCTTTCAGTGAATATATATATATATATATATATTCACTGAAAAAACCATAGGTTATAGACCATATATAGTTAGGAATTAGCATTTAGAAAACCTTATTTTACTCACACAAAACCATTGAAATTCCATATATAGTTAGTTGCACTAACTATATATCGCGCACCCGCAATCCAAAGCTGATGATGTCACATATTACATCATTCATGACATGGTCAGTGACATCACTGATGACATCACTGATGACATCATCTAGTGTCTGTGTGTTTTTGTAAAGTTTAAATACGTTTTACATATTGAAGAATGACTGGATGGATGGAAGACTGAGTGTGTGTGTGGCTGGCTGGGAGGTGTGTGACGCTGTGCATATCAATGTGTACTTGTATCAGTGATTGTATAAGAGAGTAAGTATGTGTTAGTATATGTGTGAAAAGTATGGTGTTCTGTGTTTAACTATAGATGAGGAAATCGAAGTGTGATTGATTCTTCACAGGACTGACTAGGTGTATGAGTGCATATGATAGTGTTCTAATAATAACTGACTGTATGTATGAGTAATTGTATGGGTGAATGAGTGAATGTGTGTGTAGACGTACGAATCAGTGAGTGCATATGTAGTAACTGGTATTGGTGTGTCATGATGTCATCAGTGATGTCATTTGAGATGTCATCAGTGATGTCATTTCAGATGTCATTAGTGATGTCATCAGTGATGTCACTGAAGTATGGTGTTCTGTGTTTAACTGTATAGATGAAGAAATGGAAGTGTGATTGATTCTTTACAGGACTGACTTGGTGTGTGAGTAACTCCATGGATGAGTGGCAGTGTGTGACTGTCTGCATAGGTGTATGAGTGCATATGATAGTGTTGTAATAATGAGTGACTGTATGTATGAGTGATTGTATGGGTGAATGAGTGAATGTGTGTGTAGACGTAGGAATCAGTGAGTGCGTATGTAGTAACTGGTATTGGTGTGTCATGATGTCATCAGTGATGTCATTTGAGATGTCATCAGTGATGTCATCAGTGATGTCATTTGAGATGTCATCAGTGATGTCATCAGTGATGTCACTGACCATGTCATGAATGATGTAATATGTGACATCATCAGCAGTGGATTGCGGGTGCGCGATATATAGTTAGTGCAACTAACTATATATGGAATTTCAATGGTTTTGTGTGAGTAAAATAAGGTTTTCTAAATGCTAATTCCTAACTATATATGGTCTATAACCTATGGTTTTTTCAGTGAATTTTCAAGGTTTTGTAAATGCTAATTCCTAACTATATATGGTCTATAACCTATGGTTTTTTCAGTGAATTTCATTGGTTTTTTAACAGCTAATATCTGTAGCTGTAAAATGTATTCTTCTTTAAATCCAAAAATATATTTAATATGTTTATTAATAAAAAAAATTTAAAATATTTTTTTTTCTTCGTTCCCGCTTCGCGAATCGGGAAGCTTCCCGTTAGCTGACCTTGATGCCGCGAAATAGACCGCGAGCCGGTAAACGTTTCTTTACCGCAACTGCCGCGTTAGAAAACAACATCGTGACGCCTCCCGTCCGCATGACGTTTCGCGTTGTCGCGTGATACGTCATATGACGTGCTACGTTAGCGAACTGGTACGCTTACCGAGTCGCAAAGCACAGGTTTCTGGAAGCAAACCTGGAGGCCCTGCAAAGCGCTTAACGTAAACACAGCAGGTCATGTGACTTGGTAATAACACTTTTCATTGGTTCATTTCGCTTTTGGTTTCCTAATGATGTAAGACTAGGTCATATAATCTAAAATGAACACTTTTCATTGGTTGAGAACTATTGTTTTCCCAAATGATGAAAACCCCTCCTTCTTTCCTCACTCTGACTTTCATCTTTGTGAGAGAAAGACCCTTTGTTACCAGTGAGCAATGGCTTCTTTAGTAGCTTCAGCTGGTGCTTCCCCACCACCTCCACCACATCCAAGGAAGAGTGGACCACCTGCTCAAGTTATAATTCAGCAAGAAGAGGAAGAAGAAGAACAGGACGACGAGCACGAAGAGAGGCACTTTTTGCCTGAGGAGCCCAGGACGTCTCACCGGAAAGAAAACTTCATTTGGCAATTTTTTAAAATTCCCAAAGGTCAGAAAAAAGTAAATGCAAGATACGTAACTTGCCTTATATGTCAAGATAGACTGTCCAGAGGGACCGACAAAAAATACAGTTTCGGAAACTACACAATGCATCGCCATATGACTAGGTGGCATCCTAACAACTACAGTGCTGCACTGTTTCGTAACGACCTAGATAATCTCCCTATTATGGCCAGAAGATCTGTTGTACCGGAAGTAACGGGACCAGAGGGCAGGGAGATGGTGCCAAATATACAAACGAGATTTCATGAAGTAAAACAAGTCTGCGTACATTGCAGTGGATTCATTTGCTACGGAGAAAGAAGCATCACTCTGATCAACAGAGCTATTGACTATCATATGCAAGTTTGTACGAAACGCCCCAAATAATAAATACTTTTTTTTTGTTTTGTTGCTCCTGTTGAGCCCTTTACAATGAATCGTTTTCATTGCCCCCTCCAAGAAAAACCCAAAAAAATATAAAACTGTTCAGAAAAATTCAAAAAAAGTAAAAAAATGTTCAGAAAAATAATAAAAAAAATATAAAACAACAAAAACAATAAAAAAAAAGTTCTTTTCAGAACTACCTCCCCGTTATTAAAAAATTGGTACAATATTTGGAACTGTGCCAACCTCTATTTCTCGTAGTTCGCTTCCCAGTTCGCTCGCCGGTACGCGAACCGGAAGTGAACCAAAATTTTTTTTTTAAAAAAGAACAGTAAGTATAAGGGAAGGAAACAGACACTTATGTTAAAAGAAAGACAGCTATAGGGGAGTAAACTAGAGATACTATTACCCGTAATCCACTGCTGATGATGTCACATATTACATCATTCATGACATGCTCAGTGACATCATCAGCAGAGGATTGCGGGTTTTTTGGCAACGTGCCTTATCCACGGTTTAATAACGCTGCCTTTTGCTTTATATAAGTTTTCAAATTGTATGAAATATATACCAATAGGTCGTTATGAACCTTTAGGTAGTGCTTTTCTTCATGAGGTCTGGTCGCTTCCATACACATACAGATGTTTCAAAGATGATCAAGAAGTTTATCTGAATGGAGAGGAATGCACTGAGACGCCAGATCATTCACTAATGTGTAGGCACATACAGTTACACGGTTCATGCAACAAACACCGACCAAATATGGCTTGCGTGTTGCAAGGCACGCCAGTTCCTGCTATCATCCCCACGTTCAAGTTGTTGGAAAATGGTAGTTATTTGATGCTCAATAATGAAGATTGTTCTGGGTTAATTAAAAGTATTCCTTTTATCGTAACAGTAAGTGAACGGGTTATTTGCTGCAGAAATGTTCTATTTCCTCCCACACATGAACATAGGGAGTTTTCAATCTGGCCACAAATACCAACCTTGGGAGCAGATTTCAACGGCATGGCAAGAATAAGAGCTCTTTTGTCTCAGAGAGAGGTGGCCTTGAGTTCGGCCCGTGAAACTTTCGTGCTTCACATAGCGAACACCCGTACAGAGGTGCAGACCCTTTTCAATACTGATTCGCCTTTGCATTTCAGCAAGATGGTTCGGACTATCTTTAACGCGTCCTCCACAAAGGCCCTGGCGCACTTTTTTAAAGTTGTTACCAGTGGTCTCGTGACTTCATTTGAGAAAATCTTTGGAGTCATCCCTGCTTTCTTTCATTCTATTTTCTCCACTGTGCTTTGTGGATTCCCATTTTTACTTGCATTACCAGCGGACGCTCTTGTGCTTTTTTACATTTTTAAATATGGATGTCCCTCCTGTGCAAGCTCCCGCCCTGCAGCTGCTGACACTGTTCCGCAATCGCATGCTAGAATATTATGGCACAATGCCGTTGGCGATATTAAGCACGGCATATGGATTATCTTTTCGATTCTCCTACTTCACCTGTGTCCAGCCTGTATTTCACTGCCTGACCTGTGATTTCGATTGGGCCATTGATTTGTGTCTCTGCGGACCGGTTTCTCCTGACGTCGACTTTAATCAGCTGATGACTCCTATCATTACTCACGAGTTGGTTTGTCCTGGCGAAAGGATTATGGCTGTGGCATTGATGCATGGACTAATTGGTCCCTGGAATTTACTGGCGGCAACACAGTCTTTCTTGGAACAGAGCTTTCTTGAAAACCCACCGAGCTGTCCTCTGATGGTGATAGAGGATCCGGTGCTGGGAGAGCACGTATGTTCTTTTCCGCTTTTAAATTGGATGGCTGAACTCTTTTCGGATGAAGACGGTGACTTCCTATTGGAGGCTGTTGCAGCTATTTTGCATACACAGTTATGTCATAGACCTTTTTCATGTTTGATATGCTGAGTACTAGCATTTCATTGACAATTCATTGAGTTATTTGTCAAGTTTTTATTATTTAGCTTGCCTATTGGCTTAAGACTCGATAAAGTACTTGGCTGTTTTATTTTTCTTTAGCATTAAATTTTCCTAGTTTTTAATGTTTTACCTTGCGGACCGTCCACATATAAAGTTGCAATCTGCTCTCATGAGATGGCACTTCTATTATCTTATTCAGTTCGTTTCCGGATCATGGGGAGGTGTCATCTAGGTCCTGGATATCTTTACACCGTGTTAAGTTAGCATGGCTCATTACCGGTTTAAACGCCATTTTTCCTTTTTTGCAACTTCTGCACACGACACTTAGTTGTTGCTTTAGCTTTCAACCTAGTAGTTCATCGTGGTTTACATAAGAATAATATGTTATTGCTCTACTATCTGCTTTGCTTGTTAAACTATATCTGTACAGCGAGTGCTGAAGTTTCAAGAACAACACGATACAGAATTGTTATGAGGTCTGATCTCCACGACTTCATACTCATAACATAAGTGCAGCTTCTGCCAATTCTGGGCATGAGGCGGGTTTTATATTGCTTTGCCGAACACACATACGCAACAGTTGATGCGGTTCACATGAAGAGAGAGCTGGTGTATGCTGATGTGATTCCTTCAAATCTAAGACACTAAAGTATGGGCACGCCCTAAACCAACACAAACAGACCTTCTTAGCAAATAATATAATATGTGTATTAGGGAGGGTGAGATATAAGCAGCCGCGGGCCGTGGAGGGAGTTACGGTGGGGCAGGGAGGCGGGGAGGGGGAGGGGCAGGGTGGAGCCCTCTCCACCCTGCCCCTCCCCCTCCCCGCCTCCCTGCCCCACCGTAACTCCCTCCACGGCCCGTGGCTGCTTATAAGTGTTGCTAACTCTTATTCATTTACAGCATGTTAACATACTGTCACCATTCGCTTTTTATGTACTAGTAACTATGCTGGTAATTTTGCTACTGATAATATGTGTACTTGTATTATCTAAGATACTACGCCTGAGAAGACGGCATTTGTAAATAAACATTTCAAATACACATGTGTTCTTCTTAACTCCATGTTCTGGTTTCTAAGAAATATATAACGACCGACTGTTCATGAGTTCCACGTATCCTGAGGTACTATAAGTTCATATTCTGGATTGTCTAAACATTAAGAGTTTGTTATATCCAATGTGACACTGTACCTAGCTTGCTAAGGGGTTTTTGATTACTAAGGTGAGTTTTGGGGCACCCTAATTCGCCGAGGTTCCAATCCTCTGTCCACAGTTCTGTGTGAGAACAGAAACCCTGCGACAGGGGCACCCCCGACCCTTGCTGGAGCTTCATCACACTTGCGATACAACTCCAGCAATGCGCCACCTTTACGGCACAGATACATCACGCATCTGTGCTGTTTTTGCCCCATGATGCGCCGCATTGTAAATGCAGCACACCATAGGTGACGGAACAGCGGCACAGAATGACTAACACATCCCTGGTGATGCGCCAGTCATCATAAATCTATCCCTATGCTTCTTATCTTGTTAGAGATGAACCGCCATATGTATCATCAAAGTTTTTTGCATTTCCTAAATAGCGAACTTTAAGGAATAAATAGCGATTCTTTACCATTCCTAGTTTGCGATGAGCTATTTGCTAATTACAAATTACCCATTCATTTCCTTCATTTCCATAGGGCGGTTGGACTCACTTTTAGCTCGAACGGCTGAATGGATTTCCACGAAACTTGGCAAAATTGTAGGGACTGGTAGCCCGATGTGCCTTTGCTATGTCTCAAGATATATGCTCCAGTGGTTTTTACGAAAATTAACTTTGAAAAATATATATTGGGCTACATTGGCCTATATATATGTTGGAGCCCAAATGTAGCCCAATGTAGCCCAATGAAGCCCAATGAAGCCCAATGTAGCCCAATGTAGCCCAAAGATGGCCGCCAGAGACAAAAAAAACAAATGTAGCCCAAATATCAGCCAGATGTAGCCCAACTATAGCCCAGTGACAGAATGACCAATCAGCTTCGCAAACCTCCGTTACGCGAAGCGGAGCGCTGTTACAGATATATATCTGTTTTTGAACGTTAATTTCTCAAAATCCACTGGAGCACATATATTGAGACCTAGCAAAGGCACATCGGGCTACCAGTCCCTAATATTTTACCAAGTTTCGTGCAAATCCATTCAGCCGTTCGATTATTATTATTATTTTATTTTTTTGCCCCGCGGGGCCCTTTTAAAACCTCCACAGCAAACCTAGGGGGTCAGCGAGGATCTACTATGCCCCCTTATGGTCATTTGCCCCTTCGCTTTGGCCTCCTCTTGTCTCTCGATCCTACCGAGAGACAAGATGGCGGCCGCTACGGACTGTTTGGAATGTTTACAGACGCCGGAGAACCAATCAGCTTCACTTCACAAAGCTCCGTTGCGCGAAAAGTACGCGTACTGGAGCGCTGCCCGGTCCGCTGTTACAGATATATATCTTTTTTTAATGAGAAAAAGGGGGGTCCCAAAACGCGTTTTTCCCATGTTAATTTCCATAGGGCGGTTGGCCTCACTTTTAGCTCGAACGGCTGAATGGATTTGCACGAAACTTGGCAAAATTGTAGGGACTGGTAGCCCGATGTGCCTTTGCTAGGTCTCAATATATGTGCTCCAGTGGATTTTGATAAATTAACGTTCAAAAAAATATATATATCTGTAACAGCGCTCCGGGTAGCGCTCCGGTTCGCGTACTTGACGCGTAACGGAACTTCGCGAAGCGAAGCTGATTGGCTCTCCGGTGTCTGTCAACATTCTAAACAGTCCGGAGTGGCCGCCATCTTGTCTCTCGGTAGGATCGAGAGACAAGAGGAGGCCAAGACAAAGGGGGAAATGACCATAAGGGGGCATAGTAGATCCTCCCTGACCCCCTAGGTTTGATGTGGAGGCTTTAAAAGGGCCCCGCGGGGCAAAAAAAAAATAAATATTTTTTTTGCGTCGGGAGCGCCCGGTACGCTTTTGTGCAATGGGCGGTGGTAATCTAAATGATGGGGGGGGGCAGCGTTCAAAGCACATCAGCGTGCATAAACACGAAAATGTTTTTATCTACCACGTACTTGACTTATCTCTCTGAGATGCATTCCCTTGTGTTTCGGCAATGGTAGTCTGTTCATTACATAGATCGCCCGAGGGCGGTAGTACAGACCGCGCATAGGAAAGGGTCAAAAGCCAGGGGTATAGGAGTATGTAACAAGCGAGCCATTTAATTGAAAAAACTAAACGTGACAAACGGTTGCAGGATCAGTGAAGGTTGATTTTTTAATTAAAGTATAACAGGATCAGTTACAATAAAATCGTCCATACGCACACCATGGGCGAGTATCATGGGTAACATTACTTCGAAGCTTTATTAATACAATAATCAATAATGAAAAATCGACATCAATAGGGTTGTCCGTATTCCCAGTCAGTACCCTTCCCCGCCCGCCATGTGCACAAAGACCGCATACATCCCCCATAACGTCAAGGCTAAGTAACTAGAACGTCATAAGGAGTTGCAAGTCGCTCCCATACAGGCGCCATTTTGGTCGAGGCCAGGCAGGTCCAGAGTATAGTTCAATGTCTCTAATAAGTAGCGGCAGGACCAGAATCCCTTTTGGCAGTTCTGGCTTCGTCATTACGAGCACTAGAAAACAAGACATTCTGGGCAACCACCCTTGACGCAGCCCTTTATGCTACAAGATGGTGTCTTCCTTTCAGAAAATATTGTTGGCAGCATTTTGAAAGGAAAGATAAACGGCCGTTCACCTAGTGAGTCTCACATTGTTATATTTATGAAGAATGTTGAAGAGTAGTATGTTGAAAATCTGAAGCCATCGTTCTACAAACTCTCAACCAGCCTTGGATGGAAAAATCCTGAAGAATGTACAAACTGAAAACCAGTTTTGTCTGCATAGCATCAGCAGCAACACTTGAGTCAGCTTTGTGTGAAGCCGCCATCTTGATCCAATCAATACCGTCCCCCTGCACACATTCAGGGACCAGGCCGCATTGCGAGGGCACCGCAGGACGTGTCTTCAGGGCAAACGGATTGTGGGACAAGGTCCAGAATGAAGAGTCACCAAAAGGCAAAAAGTTCCGCCGGACCCCGGGAGCCGGCCGCCTATGTCGGGGGCGATCTCAGGCCACACCAGGGCAACAAGACTTGGGGAGGGGGCAGGAGCCAAGCACCCCCTCCCAGTCCGCGCCACCACACCGCCCCTCGGGGGCCTCCGTCAAGCGGTTCAGGGAGGCACCGCAGGCAGCGGTTCTTCAGATCAGTGGCTCTCACCGGCAAGGCTCCCCTCCGTCAGCAGCGATCGTTGGCGCTGTGGTTGCGGCCGAGGCCCCGCCTAGTCAACGCCCCGGCCTCTCCATGTCGTAGGCCGCAAGAGTGGCCGCAACTCAGCTGGCCGAGCGAGACTTGGGGAGGGGGCAGGAGCCAAGCGCCCCCTCCCAGTCCGCGCCACCACACCGCCCCTCGGGGGCCTCCGTCAAGCGGTTCAGGGAGGCACCGCAGGCAGCGTTTCTTCAGATCAGTGGCTCTCACCGGCAAGGCTCCCCTCCGTCAGCAGCGATCGTTGGCGCTGTGGTTGCGGCCGGAGGCCCCACCTAGTCAACGCCCCGGCATCTCCATGTCGTAGGCCGCAAGAGTGGCCGCAACTCAGCTGGCCGAGCGAGACTTGGGGAGGGGGAAGGAGCCAAGCGCCCCCTCCCAGTCCGTGCCACCACACCGCCCCTCGGGGGCCTCCGTCAAGCGGTTCAGGGAGGCACCGCAGGCAGCGGTTCTTCAGATCAGTGGCTCTCACCGGCAAGGCTCCCCTCCGTCAGCAGCGATCGTTGGCGCTGTGGTTGCGGCCGGAGGCCCCGCCTAGTCAATGCCCCGGCCTCTCCATGTCGTAGGCCGCAAGAGTGGCTGCAACTCAGCTGGCCGAGCGAGACTTGGGGAGGGGGCAGGAGCCAAGCGCCCCCTCCCAGTCCGCGCCACCACACCGCCCCTCGGGGTCCTCCGTCAAGCGGTTCAGGGAGGCACCGCAGGCAGCGGTTCTTCAGATCAGTGGCTCTCCCCGGCAAGGCTCCCCTCCGTCAGCAGCGATCGTTGGCGCTGTGGTTGCGGCCGGAGGCCCCGCCTAGTCAACGCCCCGGCCTCTCCATCTCGTAGGCCGCAGAGTAGTCGGGGAGAAATCCCGGGAACGGCGGCATGCATTTGGATCGATGTTGCAGCAGGCTGCCATGTAAATAGTTATTTAATAAAACGTTTTACCCTGTTACTTTGCTGGTGTGTTGTATATATTTATAATATTTGCATAGGGTTTGTCGTTATTTTGGGCGGGGTGGGCGGCGGAGCCGAGCTGTCTTGCAGCCATCATGGCGTCGAGCTCGGTTCCTCTCACTAGTTTCATATTTCTCATGAGGGGTTTTTCCTAATGTTTCTATTTTAACGAGGTCAAAAAGAGATCCCATTAGTGGCCTACTGATTTTGCTTGATTCCTTTTGTTTTTTCTAACGATTTTTCACTATCTGCAAAGACTAAACAGAGTATTGCGACTCTGTGCTTGTTTGTAAATAGAGAATGAACCAAAGAGAAGCAATTCCAAAACAGTAAATGCTTGGATAACAATCAATCAAATGGAGAGGGAAGCAGGCACGACGGATTACAACGGGGGCAAAGGCCTGCGTTACCTACCCTTCACTATCTGCAAAGAGAGAATACTCCTAAAAAAAAGGGGGGGGGCAGCGTTCAAAGCACATCAGCGTGCATAAACACGAAAATGTTTTTACCTACCACGTACTTGACATTTTAAAGCTTTTGATATTTGCTAATAAAAAACCATTGAAATTCACTGAAAAAACCATAGGTTATAGACCATATATAGTTAGGAATTAGCATTTACAAAACCTTGAAAATTCACTGAAAAAACCATGGGTTATAGACCATATATAGTTAGGAATTAGCATTTACAAAACCTTATTTTACTCACACAAAACCATTGAAATTCCATATATAGTTAGTTGCACTAACTATATATCGCGCACCCGCAATCCACTGCTGATGATGTCACATATTACATCATTCATGACATGGTCAGTGACATCACTGATGACATCACTGATGACATCTCAAATGACATCCTTTTGTTGGCATGCTGTTCTTCATAATCAAAGATCTGGTGCACACGACGTGGTCTCATCTGGCTCTTTCCGAAGTTGGGACTGTGAGTTTTGGATGTTTAAACGGCCTGCCCGGGTCGGGGAAAAGAGCCGACTGCCGTTGTTGAGCAGGTCCGCGGCGGCGTCACAAGATGCGGCCATGAGCGGATGAGAAGGAGCATGCACCGATGCAGTAAGATGCGTGCTCACATCAGTGAACCACAGCAACAAAGCAGGACAAGGGGACTTGAGAAGGGGCACCATCATTGTTGGACATTTGGTACTAGGGGCAACGTACCCACTGGGGTTTCCATATGGTGTGGACTACGTCTCCCAGAAGGCCATGCAGCCACGCCCAACCGGGCGGGAGGCGTTTAAGAGCAGAAGCACCAGCAAAACGTTTCCCCCTGCACTTTCCATAAGCCACTGATGAAGAGAGCAACTCGAAACGCATTTGGCTTTAATTTGGTATGATTTCGCCCTTCAAAGAATCCTTTTGTTGGCATGCTGTTCTTCATAATTAAAGATCTGGTGCACACGACGTGGTCTCATCTGGCTCTTTCTGAAGTTGGGACTGTGAGTTTTGGATGTTTAAACGGCCTGCCCGGGTCGGGGAAAAGAGTCGACTGCCGTTGTTGAGCAGGTCCGCGGCGGCGTCACAAGATGCGGCCATGAGCGGATGAGAAGGAGCACGCACCGATGCAGTAAGATGCGTGCTCAAATCAGTGAACCACAGCAACAAAGCAGGACAAGGGGACTTGAGAAGGGGCACCATCATTGTTGGACATTTAGTACTAGGGGCAATGTACCCACTGGGGTTTCCATATGGTGTGGACTACGTCTCCCAGAAGGCCCTGCAGCCATGCCCAACCGGGCGGGAGGCGTTTAAGAGCAGAAGCACCATCAAAACGTTTCCCCCTGCACTTTCCATAAGCCACTGATGAAGAGAGCAACTCGAAACACTTTTGGCTTTAATTTGGTATGATTTCGCCCTTCAAAGAATCCTTTTGTTGGCATGCTGTTCTTCATAATTAAAGATCTGGTGCACACGACGTGGTCTCATCTGGCTCTTTCCGAAGTTGGGACTGTGAGTTTTGGATGTTTAAACGGCCTGCCCGGGTCGGGGAAAAGAGCCGACTGCCGTTGTTGAGCAGGTCCGCGGCGGCGTCACAAGATGCAGCCATGAGCGGATGAGAAGGAGCACGCACCGATGCAGTAAGATGCGTGCTCAAATCAGTGAACCACAGCAACAAAGCAGGACAAGGGGACTTGAGAAGGGGCACCATCATTGTTGGACATTTGGTACTAGGGGCAACGTACCCACTGGGGTTTCCATATGGTGTGGACTACGTCTCCCAGAAGGCCATGCAGCCACGCCCAACCGGGCGGGAGGCGTTTAAGAGCAGAAGCACCAGCAAAACGTTTCCCCCTGCACTTTCCATAAGCCACTGATAAAGAGAGCAACTCGAAACACTTTTGGCTTTAATTTGGTATGATTTCGCCCTTCAAAGAATCCTTTTGTTGGCATGCTGTTCTTCATAATTAAAGATCTGGTGCACACGACGTAGTCTCATCTGGCTCTTCCCGAAGTTGGGACTGTGAGTTTTGGATGTTTAAACGGCCTGCCCGGGTCGGGGAAAAGAGCCGACTGCCGTTGTTGAGCAGGTCCGCGGCGGCGTCACAAGATGCGGCCATGAGCGGATGAGAAGGAGCACGCACCGATGCAGTAAGATGCGTGCTCACATCAGTGAACCACAGCAACAAAGCAGGACAAGGGGACTGGAGAAGGGGCACCATCATTGTTGGACATTTGGTACTAGGGGCAACGTACCCACTGGGGTTTCCATATGGTGTGGACTATGTCTCCCAGAAGGCCATGCAGCCACGCCCAACCGGGCGGGAGGCGTTTAAGAGCAGAAGCACCAGCAAAACGTTTCCCCCTGCACTTTCCATAAGCCACTGATGAAGAGAGCAACTCGAAACGCGTTTGGCTTTAATTTGGTATGATTTCGCCCTTCAAAGAATCCTTTTGTTGGCATGCTGTTCTTCATAATTAAAGATCTGGTGCACACGACGTGGTCTCATCTGGCTCTTTCCGAAGTTGGGACTGTGAGTTTTGGATGTTTAAACGGCCTGCCCGGGTCGGGGAAAAGAGCCGACTGCCGTTGTTGAGCAGGTCCGCGGCGGCGTCACAAGATGCGGCCATGAGCGGATGAGAAGGAGCACGCACCGATGCAGTAAGATGCGTGCTCACATCAGTGAACCACAGCAACAAAGCAGGACAAGGGGACTTGAGAAGGGGCACCATCATTGTTGGACATTTGGTACTAGGGGCAACATACCCACTGGGGTTTCCATATGGTGTGGACTATGTCTCCCAGAAGGCCATGCAGCCACGCCCAACCGGGCGGGAGGCGTTTAAGAGCAGAAGCACCAGCAAAACGTTTCCCCCTGCACTTTCCATAAGCCACTGATGAAGAGAGCAACTCGAAACGCATTTGGCTTTAATTTGGTATGATTTCGCCCTTCAAAGAATCCTATTGTTGGCATGCTGTTCTTCATAATTAAAGATCTGGTGCACACGAAGTGGTCTCATCTGGCTCTTTCCGAAGTTGGGACTGTGAGTTTTGGATGTTTAAATGGCCTGCCCGGGTCGGGGAAAAGAGCCGACTGCCGTTGTTGAGCAGGTCCGCGGCGGCGTCACAAGATGCGGCCATGAGCGGATGAGAAGGAGTACGCACCGATGCAGTAAGATGCGTGCTCACATCAGTGAACCACAGCAACAAAGCAGGACAAGGGGACTTGAGAAGGGGCACCATCATTGTTGGACATTTGGTACTAGGGGCAACGTACCCACTGGGGTTTCCATATGGTGTGGACTACGTCTCCCAGAAGGCCATGCAGCCACGCCCAACCGGGCGGGAGGCGTTTAAGAGCAGAAGCACCAGCAAAACGTTTCCCCCTGCACTTTCCATAAGCCACTGATGAAGAGAGCAACTCGAAACGCGTTTGGCTTTAATTTGGTATGATTTCGCCCTTCAAAGAATCCTTTTGTTGGCATGCTGTTCTTCATAATTAAAGATCTGGTGCACACGACGTGGTCTCATCTGGCTCTTTCCGAAGTTGGGACTGTGAGTTTTGGATGTTTAAAGGGCCTGCCCGGGTCGGGGAAAAGAGCCGACTGCCGTTGTTGAGCAGGTCCACGGCGGCGTCACAAGATGCGGCCATGAGCGGATGAGAAGGAGCACGCACCGATGCAGTAAGATGCGTGCTCACATCAGTGAACCACAGCAACAAAGCAGGACAAGGGGACTTGAGAAGGGGCACCATCATTGTTGGACATTTGGTACTAGGGGCAACATACCCACTGGGGCTTCCATATGGTGTGGACTATGTCTCCCAGAAGGCCATGCAGCCACGCCCAACCGGGCGGGAGGCGTTTAAGAGCAGAAGCACCAGCAAAACGTTTCCCCCTGCACTTTCCATAAGCCACTGATGAAGAGAGCAACTCGAAACGCGTTTGGCTTTAATTTGGTATGATTTCGCCCTTCAAAGAATCCTTTTGTTGGCATGCTGTTCTTCATAATTAAAGATCTGGTGCACACGACGTGGTCTCATCTGGCTCTTTCCGAAGTTGGGACTGTGAGTTTTGGATGTTTAAGCGGCCTGCCCGGGTCGGGGAAAAGAGCCGACTGCCGTTGTTGAGCAGGTCCGCGGCGGCGGCACAAGATGCGGCCATGAGCAGATGAGAAGGAGCACGCACCAATGCAGTAAGATGCGTGCTCACATCAGTGAACCACAGCAACAAAGCAGGACAAGGGGACTTGAGAAGGGGCACCATCATTGTTGGACATTTGGTACTAGGGGCAACGTACCCACTGGGGTTTCCATATGGTGTGGACTACATCTCCCAGAAGGCCATGCAGCCATGCCCAACTGGGCGGGAGGCGTTTAAGAGCAGAAGCACCAGCAAAACGTTTCCCCCTGCACTTTCCATAAGCCACTGATGAAGAGAGCAACTGGAAACGCGTTTGGCTTTAATTTGGTATGATTTCGCCCTTCAAAGAATCCTTTTGTTGGCATGCTGTTCTTCATAATTAAAGATCTGGTGCACACGACGTGGTCTCATCTGGCTCTTTCCGAAGTTGGGACTGTGAGTTTTGGATGTTTAAACGGCCTGCCCGGGTCGGGGAAAAGAGCCGACTGCCGTTGTTGAGCAGGTCCGCGGCGGCGTCACAAGATGCGGCCATGAGCGGATGAGAAGGAGCACGCACCGATGCAGTAAGATGCGTGCTCACATCAGTGAACCACAGCAACAAAGCAGGACAAGGGGACTTGAGAAGGGGCACCATCATTGTTGGACATTTGGTACTAGGGGCAACATACCCACTGGGGCTTCCATATGGTGTGGACTATGTCTCCCAGAAGGCCATGCAGCCACGCCCAACCGGGCGGGAGGCGTTTAAGAGCAGAAGCACCAGCAAAACGTTTCCCCCTGCACTTTCCATAAGCCACTGATGAAGAGAGCAACTCGAAACGCGTTTGGCTTTAATTTGGTATGATTTCGCCCTTCAAAGAATCCTTTTGTTGGCATGCTGTTCTTCATAATTAAAGATCTGGTGCACACGACGTGGTCTCATCTGGCTCTTTCCGAAGTTGGGACTGTGAGTTTTGGATGTTTAAGCGGCCTGCCCGGGTCGGGGAAAAGAGCCGACTGCCGTTGTTGAGCAGGTCCGCGGCGGCGGCACAAGATGCGGCCATGAGCAGATGAGAAGGAGCACGCACCAATGCAGTAAGATGCGTGCTCACATCAGTGAACCACAGCAACAAAGCAGGACAAGGGGACTTGAGAAGGGGCACCATCATTGTTGGACATTTGGTACTAGGGGCAACGTACCCACTGGGGTTTCCATATGGTGTGGACTACATCTCCCAGAAGGCCATGCAGCCATGCCCAACTGGGCGGGAGGCGTTTAAGAGCAGAAGCACCAGCAAAACGTTTCCCCCTGCACTTTCCATAAGCCACTGATGAAGAGAGCAACTGGAAACGCGTTTGGCTTTAATTTGGTATGATTTCGCCCTTCAAAGAATCCTTTTGTTGGCATGCTGTTCTTCATAATTAAAGATCTGGTGCACACGACGTGGTCTCATCTGGCTCTTTCCGAAGTTGGGACTGTGAGTTTTGGATGTTTAAACGGCCTGCCCGGGTCGGCGAAAAGAGCCGACTGCCGTTGTTGAGCAGGTCCGCGGCGGCGTCACAAGATGCGGCCATGAGCGGATGAGAAGGAGCACGCACCGATGCAGTAAGATGCGTGCTCACATCAGTGAACCACAGCAACAAAGCAGGACAAGGGGACTTGAGAAGGGGCACCATCATTGTTGGACATTTGGTACTAGGGGCAACGTACCCACTGGGGTTTCCATATGGTGTGGACTATGTCTCCCAGAAGGCCATGCAGCCACGCCCAACCGGGCGGGAGGCGTTTAAGAGCAGAAGCACCAGCAAAACGTTTCCCCCTGCACTTTCCATAAGCCACTGATGAAGAGAGCAACTCGAAACGCGTTTGGCTTTAATTGGTATGATTTCGCCCTTCAAAGAATCCTTTTGTTGGCATGCTGTTCTTCATAATTAAAGATCTGGTGCACACAACGTGGTCTCATTTGGCTCTTTCCGAAGTTGGGACTGTGAGTTTTGGATGTTTAAACGGCCTGCCCGGGTCGGGGAAAAGAGCCGACTGCCGTTGTTGAGCAGGTCCGCGGCGGCGTCACAAGATGCGGCCATGAGCGGATGAGAAGGAGCACGCACCGATGCAGTAAGATGCGTGCTCACATCAGTGAACCACAGCAACAAAGCAGGACAAGGGGACTTGAGAAGGGGCACCATCATTGTTGGACATTTGGTACTAGGGGCAACGTACCCACTGGGGTTTCCATATAGTGTGGACTACGTCTCCCAGAAGGCCATGCAGCCACGCCCAACCGGGCGGGAGGCGTTTAAGAGCAGAAGCACCAGCAAAACGTTTCCCCCTGCACTTTCCATAAGCCACTGATGAAGAGAGCAACTCGAAACGCGTTTGGCTTTAATTTGGTATCATTTCGCCCTTCAAAGAATCCTTTTGTTGGCATGCTGTTCTTCATAATTAAAGATCTGGTGCACACGACGTGGTCTCATCTGGCTCTTTCCGAAGTTGGGACTGTGAGTTTTGGATGTTTAAACGGCCTGCCCGGGTCGGGGAAAAGAGCCGACTGCCGTTGTTGAGCAGGTCCGCGGCGGCGTCACAAGATGCCGCCATGAGCGGATGAGAAGGCGCACGCACCGATGCAGTAAGATGCGTGCTCACATCAGTGAACCACAGCAACAAAGCAGGACAAGGGGACTTGAGAAGGGGCACCATCATTGTTGGACATTTGGTACTAGGGGCAACGTACCCACTGGGATTTCCATATGGTGTGGACTACGTCTCCCAGAAGGCCATGCAGCCACGCCCAACCAGGCGGGAGGCGTTTAAGAGCAGAAGCACCAGCAAAACGTTTCCCCCTGCACTTTCCATAAGCCACTGATGAAGAGAGCAACTCGAAACGCGTTTGGCTTTAATTTGGTATGATTTCGCCCTTCAAAGAATCCTTTTGTTGGCATGCTGTTCTTCATAATTAAAGATCTGGTGCACACGACGTGGTCTCATCTGGCTCTTTCCGAAGTTGGGACTGTGAGTTTTGGATATATATATATATATATATTCACTGAAAAAACATAGGTTTCACACATGTTATAGTTAGGAATTAGCATTTAAAAAACCTTGCAAATTCATTGAAAAAACCATAGGTTTCCTACATGTTATAGTTAGCTGGACATTTCACTCATACAAAACCTTTGAAATTCCCAGTTATAGTTAGTTCAGCTAACTATAACTCGCGCGCCCACAATGCACTGCTGATGATGTCACATATTACATCACTCATGACATGGTCAGTGACATCACGCATGAGATCACTGATGACATCTCAAATGACATCACTTATGACATCACAGATGACATCATCTAGTGAATGTGTGTCTTTCTCAAAAATAAATAATTTTTATACATGTATATCTGCAGGCCGATGGAAGAATAAATGGGTAAATAAGTGTCTAAATGGATGGTTTTTTTTGTAAAATTGATTGGTTAACTGTCTTATTAAGTTTATCTTAGTGAATATATATACTAGCGAGTAATGTTTAAATATTTAAATATATGTATCAGTGTCTCACTTTGTGTATAAGTGGCTGCATGGGTTGGTGAGTAGCTACATGAGTGTGTATATGGGTTATTAGTTTTTTTTGAGTATCAGTATGAGTGTCTGTATGGTTTAGTGGGGGCTATTACTTAGCACATAGATACATGAAAGACTAACTCACTGTGTGTATGTGTTTTGAAGACAGCATGTGTAAAGGACTGTATTGGTGGATGAGTGTGTGTATGGGTCTGTTAGTGAGTGAATTACTGTCTCAATAGTATCTTTATGAGAAACTACATATGTATTAATCTAGTATATGTGAGTATTGATGTATATAAGTGATTATTTGAGAGTGAGAGATTGGAAGAGTTCCTGTATAAATAAGAATGTGTTTCAATAATTGATTGTTTTAGAGAGTAAGTATGTGTACGTTTCCGTAGAAATAAGTGTGGTAGTGTGTGTGTAGCTGTATATGCAAATAAATGGATGTTTGATAGTTTATTTGCATGTGTGAGTATGTGTGTGAGTAGCTATGGATGAGTGTCGGTGTGTAACAGGATGTATAGGTGTATCAGTACATATGATGAGTGAGTACATGTATGAGTGACTATATAGAACTGTTGGTGAATGAGTGGATGTGTATATAGATGGTGGAATTACTGAATAGGTTGTTGTAACTGGCATTGATATCTCCAATTTATTGAAAATGTTAGTTTCTATTTTTGAATGTGTGTATCAAAGGTTATATTAGGCTGATAGGAGGTTTGCCACTCTTTCACAAGGATGATGTCATCATTGATGTCATCAGTGATGTCATTTGAGATGTCATCAGTGATGTAATGAGTGATGTCACTGACCATGTCAAGAGTGATGTAATATGTGACGTCATCAGCAGTGCATTGCGGGCGCACAAGTTATAGTTAGCTGAACTAACTCTAATGGGGGAATTTCAAAGGTTTTGTATGCGTGAAATGTCTAGCTAACTATAACATTTGTGAAACCTATGGTTTTTTCAATGAATTTGCAAGGTTTTGTAAATGATAATTATTAAATGTATTAATTATTATATTTATTTCTTTGTATACTAATTTCTTACATTTTTAATATAAATGTTTATATTTATTTTATTACATATTTATATTTCATATTCTTAATGTAAAATAATAACAAAACTAAATTGAAAAATATTTTAGTTATTAATTATTTTTTTTCCAATATATAAAAATTGAATTCTATTTAATTCCTTTATCATTATTTTGTTTGATAATCGTACCGTACGCATACGCTAATGTAATTACACCAAATTTGGCAGAGAGGTAGAGTTTGATTCGCAGATTGTGCTTTTTGTTAAATAGAGTAAATCCGTTCAGTAGTTCATGAGAAAACCCCAACAGACTATGCATGTAGTCTTCTATGTACCAGCAAACTTGTCTTTTATACCTTCAATTCCCCAATCTGTATCCTTACACTTCCAGTAAACACTATCACACTTCCGTTTCAGTATTGTAGTGACCATACAGCACTATGTGCTTATCTGTACACTATTCTAAAAGAATTCATTGACTACATTAAAACACTAATCAGCAGATGTACAATAAGTGGTACATTCCCTTAGATATGACAGTTATTGTGTACTGTGATATCACCTCCTTTTGGCACAAGGCTTTATAATGTGATGCACCTTCCACACGCCATGGCACATCTTTTGCACTACCACTGCATCAAAAAAGTGACGTAACAGCTGTGTTAAAAGAGGCACAAGGGGGTTGTAAATCCACCCCTAACACAAATTCACCCAGGCAGTTTCACCAGCAGTGCAAATTGAAGCATAGACTTGTAACATATTTATATGGATATGTTACATTCGAGTGCTTTGGAGGTGCTACAGTATACTATAGGTAAACACCTTATAGATTTATGCTGTAGCACTTCCTTATAGTTCTACAGTTTCACATCACCATACACTAGTAATGTATTCATTCATTCATTTATGAACTACGCATTCATTCTGAGAAACTTTGTATACACTTACATAGAATTATAGTTCTTTCTTTCACCAGTGAATGTAGTTCTGAAAAGAACTGGCTTTTTTGTGTTTTTAGTTTTCTATTTTTGTGTGTTTTGTCAACAAGTTTTTTTAAAACCAAAAAAATGGAACTGGAACTCAAAAAGTGTACGACAGGAACAAAAGAATGAAAAAAAACACTAATGTTGAGGACAGCGATGCTCCTGCATCCTGTGTTTTATCAGGTCAATAGACTGTTCCCTATAACACAAAAGTTTATCGCAATAAATGCATGTAATTTTAACGTCAGGATCAATTTGTGGGTGTGGACTGCTTGCTGAAAATTCTGCTGCAGTAGTTGATGTGCTTGGCGCAGTAGCAGGTGGGTTGTCCTGCAACATCCGTGTTGCAGCTCGAACAAAGTTGTTGGGGTGCAAGTTCTTCACGTGTCGCACCATATTTGCTGTGCCAAAGGAGTATTTTTTAGATGGATCACCCCTCGAAAGAGTTGTTTGGCAAATTTGACAGGTTACTTTTGGAGCATTAACCTTTTTTTGCCCGTCTGGAAAAGTAAAAAAACTGCCAAATTAGAGCTTCTTTCCTCTTCTTTGGAGGTTCTTCTGGAATGAAATATTCCTCTGAAGAATGGCTGGAAGATGAGTCCATTGCTGTTATTATGGTAATCTTCCTTCTATTTGACAGGATTCTCAGAAAAGATGCTTCTTCTTAGAAAGTCAAAGTAGAATGATTAAAATGTGACAGAACTTTCAACAGTTGCAACAGGTAATGTTAGGAAAAAATCAAATCTCTTCTTTTAAAGTCACATGGCTTTGCGTACGCTTATGGTGTGCTTACGGTACTCTTACGGTACGAGTACGCATGACGTTCTACCGTGATTTGTGTAATTGTTTTTAAAAGTAATATACGATTGTTAAAAGTTTAAAAATACTATTTTCATAACTATCCCAGATAATGTCTTCCCTTAGTATGTACATTAAATACATAAATATATGTTTTTAAAGAACTAGAAACATTGGCGCCTTTGGCGTACAGTACGCTGTACGTGATGTCACACAAAAGCTTTAATGCGACGCGGAACGTCAAAGCATATTCGTACCGTATTCGCGGGCATGCTGAATATGATTAGCAGAACAGAGTATGGTGCGATCACCCCCTCAGTGACAAATCAGAGCACAGAGCGCGCTAACGAGATTGATTAGAAGTGGTCACTCATTTGAGATCCGATTCTGGACCTGCCTCTGCGCAGATGATAACCTCGCCCCGTCTCTCTCTGTTGTTAATTGTTGCTGCACACAATCACACTTGCACATGCACAGTGCACGCCTGTCCACACTCCACAGATGCCACCACCTAGAATGCTTGCTATCACTAAGCCTGGAAAGCAATAGATTGCCCAATGGGAGCTCCCCCAGGGACATCATTCTTGTAGAGCGCAAAAACGCTACCAATGACGGCCCTGGGCTTGCTTTGGATAGCCCCCACGGTTTCCATATAATGTGGGTACTGACATGACCACGCTTTCTTTTGCCTGCCTGTGCTGGGATGACAGACAAACTGTCATAGTCGATTTTACTATGAACTGTTTGGTCGAGCGGAGGAGGACTCATCACACTTGACGAGGTGTCACTGCTGCTGCCGCGCAGCCAGAACACCCCAGGCCCAGCCAAAGCCCCAGCCTTTGGAGAGAAGACAAGAGACTTCAGAAGCAAAGGTAGGAGAAGCTGTCACAACATCAGCCTACGCTGTAAATTGTACTTGCATGATAGTATTTGTTGTACTGCGTCACGTGGCCCTCCCAGCTCTGATTTGGTTTACTTGTGCTTCATCCTATTTGCTCCCTCCTAATCCTCCTGTGACTTTTACTATTTATTGTTACCTCACTTGGCCCTTCCCAGGCTTCTATTTTTATAGATCGTACTTGGATGATTCTATTATTTAATTCCTTTTGCGTCACAGGGTCCTGCTAGGCCTCTCTTTAATAATTTATGCGTGCATTAATTTCTATGTCGTATTTTTGAAGTGTGTCATGTGCTTTTGTGTCTGTTCTTAGAAATTTTACGTGCTTGATGGTATTTTTTTCTGCGTCACGTGGCCCTCCCAGCTCTTTTTTGCTTTATTTTTGTGGGGTACATGCTTTGTGGTTCATCGTATTTGCTCCTTCCTAATTATCCCATGACTTTAAATATTTATTACTGCCTCACGTGGCCTTCCCAGCCCTCTATTCTTATAAATTTTAAGTGCTTGATGCTTGAGGGGCCCTCCTATGCCTTTCTTATAAATTTTAAGTGCTTGATGGTATTTTTTGTGCGTCACGTGGCCCTCCCAGCTCCGTTTTGCTTTTTTTCCCCCATGAATTTTAATATTTATTACTTCCTCACATGGCCTTCCCAGGCCTGTTTTCTTATATATTGTGCTTTCATGAATTTATATGTTGCATTTTTGTGCTACGCCACGTGCTTTGTGTTTCAACATACGTACTCTCTCCTAATCATCATATTTGCTCCCTTTTACTCCTCCGCTGACTTTTAACATTTCTTGCTTCCTCACGTGACCTATGGTTGTTTTTTTATGTGCTCTTGTTGGCCTACGAAAGTTTTGCAACCTCAGACTACGGTGTTGTATTGGCACGTTATTTGTCTTAGGTTCCCTAACCATTTTTCCCTCTATCGTACATCTTTTTATGACTTGCTTTCGCCAAAACACATGTTTTGGGCACTTCACCACTTCATGATCAGTCTTTAAGTGCAATTGCTTTCTTTTGAAAGTGTAATGGTAATTGTTTGTCCATGATTCAAATGTTAGTCTTGATAGTTATGTATACTAAGTATACCAAGGCTGCTCATGTAAATGCTACTACTGGGCCTACAGCAGTAACTGTGCCACCCACCCAAGAAACTCTAAATATAAAAAATCAAGCCTATCACTGCAGGGCCTAAGCGTCCTTTGTTAAACTGTCATGTTTTCAAACTGCATCCATTTGACAGGCCTTACCTCTGTATTTGTATAGACTGTACTCTATATCCCTCGCTTAAACTTTCTGCACACAACATATTTTTCAAACTACATTAATATAAGAAAGGTATTTCTGAAGAACTTTTGAGAAACGTTCGTGTGTAGGTTGTTAAATTAATTTCTTCTTTAAGATATGTTACTTTTTCAAAATTAATTTACAGGAAGCATAACCAGTGATAATTCACCAGCACCTTTACCATCTCCAGGACCTGTTCCATCTTCAGGACCTGTTCCATCTTTAGCACCTGTACCAGGTACACCACGTTCTGCTACATGTAAATTGTGTATACTATGGCTAATAGCGTATGATGTACATGTTGGTTCCTCTTTAGAAGCTCATGTGCTTTCATATATTTTTACAAGTAATCAATGCTTTCCTCTTAAAAATATGTCTTTCAACACCAAATATATATATATATTTTCATTCCTATTACAGTTACTTATCTTTAAGTAATAATTTCCCATCAATGTGTGTACTGAAATGCTCTACTCTGAAACCTATGATTGCTTTAACATTCAGTTTGACTTTTGCTCAACATAGACATTTGTTATTATGTTTTCAGTTTGCAGAATGCAACTTAACTGAGCAGCCAGTTGCCCAGATTTAAACTAATGTTATATTCTGGGGAATTATAGACTGAAAATGTCCATGAACCTAATGGAGTCATCATGTTTGACTTTAACATTTCAATGATAAATAAGGTCTCACACTCTAGTGTTGTACTGAACATTGGATTCTTCTTTATTTTGTTTTTTCATACAAGATCTTTCATAGATGAAGACATATCATTACTTTTTAACTTAGTATAGTAAGACATTGTCATTATAGTTGTGAATTTTCAATTTTGTTTGCAGTGAAGCCATTTGAATATGTTTGCAACAGTTGTAACTGTCTCTAATCCTGGATCTGAAAACACCTAGACTCATGCATAATATATTGCAAACTAAGTTTTTAATTGTTAGCATTGCTCTTATGAGGTCCTAATGTACATATTTTTTTACATTTAGAGCCTGTTGAAAAGTATTGTGGTGTCTGCAACCCAGATACTTCAACGACATATGTGCAAAAGTTAATGGTAAGTACCCTCAATGAGTGTAAATGCAGAATTTCAAAATTAAATGATATAAGTCCTTGGAGTCTTTAGAACGCATTAAGTCTCCAGTTCACATTTGTCTGATACATGTGTATATTAGTATGACTCAGATAACTGAGGCATTTGCAAGGCTCTTTTTAAGAGTTACGTCCACCATGTTGGAAAGCTGGCTATGCACCCTTCCAAGTTATGTCGTCATTACCACGTTTCCACTAAGTGTTGAGAGATCACTATGTTTACCATGTAATTACATATAAAGTTTTCATTTCAAAAAGCTATTGACCTTTAAACAATGTAACGTTAATAACAAGTTACTCTTCCCAACAGACCCAATGTTTTGAATACAGCAGATGACTCCCCCTTGAATTTCTAAAACCAAATGTAAATCCTACTTACCTTTTACTGGTTAGACATGTACAAAATGTATGTTTTTAAGTAACATATGATCGCATACAAGATGTCTAATTAGATATTTGCACACTCCTGCAATCTAGTGTTGTGTCTGGATTATCAATAAAAGTAATGTTGAGACACACTTCTTTCAGCTGTCACGATTTGCACAATCCTTTTAGAGTTGGACTAGACTTCCTCTAACATTCCTACTTAATTTTAGAAATTGAGCAATTATTTTGTTTAGCTGTTGAAATATGAATTTAAATCTTCCTCCTCTTTGAAGGTCAACAAGCAATACCGCTCCTCTACACATTATTGTTCAATGGTAGTCTAAAAAGTAGTGGTAATTCCACTATCACTAAGGTAGACATCTGACAATATAATCTATGATATAGTTACACTACTATTCCATGGTCATAATCCAAAAGGTGTGTTTAGACTCAACAAAAAGAACAATTATTCACTTTTTATGCTGGACAGTATTGCTTCTAAACACCCTTTTACTGCTTTCTTCCATACCTTCAAAAAAGATTTCATGGATTTACATGCATAGTCTTTCAGGTCTCTATATCTCTAATGTAAAACAAGCGTACTTGTTTTTCTTTTCTTTTGTCACTGACATATATAAACTCAACAGTCACTCCTATGGTAAGCCCTTACAATCCTGAATACTGAGTGCTGGGTTTTGTGTGAGAGAATGCCTATGCATAACCAAGCAAAGTTTCCTTTAGCTGCATGGAAACATGTAGTGTAACCTGCCAAACACTTTGAAATGCTACCCTCCCACTTGCCCTAGAGGCGGATGTAGAATTCAACCATGCTTCATAAAATAGAATTGGATGACACTAAGTACAAAGTGTTTCTGTATTATGCAAGCCCTAATGTAATTCAAAACAGGAAACAAGAGCATTGCTATCCTCCACATTAGTCTTTAGACATTTATCGAGCCTTTTTTTTGTATCAACTACCCCGGCCGAAGGCAGTGGGAAATTTGCGCAATTGCTCCCTTTCTTGGCTGGGGTTATCAATTCTTCTTCTTGTAATATAAATTCAAAGTGCAGGCCCTTTATTGAGCCTTCTTGGTAACTATTACTCGTGAATGTCAGTAGGTAATTTCCACACTTGCAGACTTTCTTATTAATTACATTATTCATCTTCCACTCAATCAACACATCATCTACACATACACACACCTACTTGCAGCCTTTTTGACTATAGTTAACAGCTATTCTTCTATTTCATATCTGTATTCAAAGTGCAGGCCCTTTATCGAGCCTTCTTGTTGTAACAACTACCCCGGCTGAAATCAGTGGGAAATTTGCACAGTTGCAGCCTTTCTTGTGACGCACAATCTGTGTAATGAGCTGGGTATCCAAAGATCTACTTCCCTGATAAGACAGTGGTTACTTTGCACGTCTGCAGTCTTTCTAATGTTTCACCTTATTCATCTTCCATTCAATGAACATATCATCTACACATACACACGCCTACTTGCTGCCTTTCTTGGATGTGGTTATCAACTATTCTATTTCATATTCGTATTCAAACTGCAGGCCCTTTATCGAGCCTTTTTGTTGTAACAACTACCCCAGCTGAAAGCAGTAAAAAATTGCACACTTGCTGCCTTTCTTCGCAGGGGTTATCAACTATTCAATTTCATATTCTGATTAAAAGTGCAGGCCCTTTATTGAGCCTTTTGTTGTTTCGACTACCCTGGCTGAACGCAGTGGGAAATTTGCACACTTGCTGCCTTTCTTGGCTGGGGTTATCAATTATTCTATTTCATTTTCGTTTCAAAAAGTCTTTATTGCGGTTGTTCATCTTAAAAGACAAGACAGTCATTTGATTACAAATGGATACACTATATATACACTAGAATAACTAAGAGCTGTCTTTACAATTTTATCAATAACTAAAACAAAAATACCTATAAGTACAGTTTAAAATCATTTCTTAAGTAGTTAATAAATAAATCCAGTGCACAAGACTTTAACAAATCATAATAAAACCCATAAGATTTCTAGTTCAATGTAATCGTTATAGTGACCCAGCAGTTTGAACTGAACTATTGTGACCCCCCATTTTCAACCGTAATACCCATGCCCAACTCAGGACCTTAGCAACTCCAATTACTGCGACATCATTATAACCAGATTTCAGTATCCTTTTGGCAACCATCGCGGAGGTAGGTCCCAAGGTACAACATACTGGTTTCAGCCACAAGTTTCTAGGTTGTTGATAGGCCGGACAAACAAATATATGGTGATTAGAATCTTCTTTGTGGTCTGGGCAAAAACTGCACTTATCACTAGCTCCTAGGTGCCATTTGCAAGTAAACCTACTAAGCGGTAATGTCCCACCTCTAAACTGATGGTGGAGCTTGTGATATAAGAGCTTCATTATGAGGTCCCAATAGCTTTCCAAAAATGGTTCATCTTTTAGCTCAAGGAAATCCCTAGACAAAGTAGAGCTAGTAAGGGACGAAACCCTGTGAGTTTTAATTAGCTCCCAATATGCTGCTCTATAAGATTTTTTTGAGGGAAATTCTGCCTTCTCTGGGCTATCCCAGAGATCCCTCATCCTCATATCGATAAGTAGTTGTTTAATGCTAGCCAACCATGGTATCATGTGGGAACGATCCAATCCCCTTACTTCGAACAATGCCCTAGCAAACAGTTGGAGCTCTGGAGTAATCCAGAGATGCCTCCAAAAGGCTAACGGCCTGTAACCAGCAGTGTCCTCAATTGTATGGCAGCCTAGATCAAAGAGCAATGGGATTCGGGGGGAAGATTGAGGCAAACCCACAACCGATCTCAAATTTATTCTGGGCGAGCGACAGTTCGGTCAAATTACAAAAGCCCCGTATTTTGGCCCCATATAAGATAGCAGCAATAATTTTTGTTGAATACATTTTAACAACAGGAGCTATAGGATTAGTTAATGATAACCTGTGTTCCTTAATCAGTGCTCCAGCTAATTGTCATGTTTCAACGCGAGCATCTTCACTTGAGGTTTCCAGCTCAGCTTATCACTGAAGGTGACACACAAGTAGGTGAAGACATCGGTCTGCTCCAAAAGATTTCCACCCATAAAGACGCGTGCCTTAACGGGCTTAGACCCATGGAGCACCATAACCTTAGTCTTCCCTACGTTAACCACAAGCTCATGTTCTCGGCACAACACCTCAAAACAAGACAGTGCCAGCTGCAACCCCTGTCTCGTCTTGGATAATATCAGGGTGTCGTCGGTGAACATGAGCAAGGGTACCTTCTGCCAAGCTAGTATTGGCACGTCCGTCCGTTCTATTTCAAACTCATGGCCCTTTATCAAGCCTTTTTGTTGTAACTACTTCCCCAACTAAACACACTGGGTAATTTGCACACTTTTGCAGCCTTTCTTATTTTTGGCATAATTCATCTTCCACTCAATCAACACATCATCCACACCTACACACACCAACTTGATGTCTTTCTTGGCTATGCTTATCAACTATTCTTCTATTTCATATTCATATTCAAAGTGCACGCTCTTTATCAAGCCTTTTCGTTGTAACAACTACCCTAGCTGAAGGCAGTAAAAAATGTACACACTTGCTGCCTTTCTTGGCTGGGGTTATCAATTATTCTTGAATTTCATATTCTGAGTCAAAGTCAAGTCCCTTTATCGAGCCTTTTTCATGTAGGTACTACCCAGCCAGAAGGCAGTGGAAAATTTGGGTACTTGCTGCCTTTCTTCGCTGGGGTTATCAACTATTGTTCAATTTCATATTCTGATTCAAAGTGCAGGCTTTTTATTGAGCCTTTTGTTGTATCAACTACCCTGGCTGAACGCAGTGGGGCATTTGCACACTTCCTGCCTCTCTTGGCTGGGGTCATCAATAATTCTTTAATTTCATATTCTAATTCAAACTCATGGCCCTTTATTGACCCTTTTTGTTGTTACTACTTCCACGGCTAAAGGCACTGGGTAATTTGCACACTTTTGCAGCCTTTCTAATTTTTTACATTATTCATCTTCCATTCAATCAACACATCATCTACACATACACACACCTACTTACTGCCTTTCTTGCCTATGGTTATCAACTATTCTTCTGTTTCATAATCGTATTCAAAGTACAGGCCCTTTATCAAGTCTTTTTGTTGTAACAACTACCCCAGCCGAAGGCACTAAGAAATTTACACACTTGCTGCCTTTCTTGGCTGGGGTTATCAATTATTCTTCTTTTAATACAAATTAAAAGTGCAGGCCATGTATTGAGCCTTCTCAGTAACTACTACCCGTAAATGACAGTGGGTAACTTGCGCACTTGCAGCCTTTCTTATTTTTTACATTTTTCATCTTCCACTCAATCAACACATCGTCTACACTTACACACACCTACTTGATGCCTTTCTTGACTATGATTATCAACTATTCTATTTCAAATTTGTATTCAAAGCACATGCCCTTTATCAAGCCTTTTTGTTGTAACAACTAGCCCAGCCGAAGGCAGTAAGAAATGTACACACTTGCTGCCTTTCTTGGCTGGGGTTATCAATTATTCTTGAATTTCATATTCTGATTTAAAGTCAAAACCGTTTTTCGAGCCATTTTGTTGTACCTACTATCCCAAGCCGAAGGCAGTGGGACATTTGCACACTTGCTGCCTTTCTTGGCTGGGGTTATCAATTATTCTGAAATTAATTCAAATTCAAAATGCAGGCCCTTTTTTGAGCCTTCTTGGTAAATACTACCCGTGAATGACAGTGAGTAATTTGCACACTTGCATCTTTTCTTGCTTCCTTTCTACCGCACAGTATTGAATTTAATTTGAATTTAAAGGTATTTATTGAGCGCGCGTTTACCTAGCGGTTCATGGCGCTGTGGGGGTAAGATCCTAAGTCAGGTGGCAGAGTGGTTTAGATGGTAAAAGCCTGTGAGAACAAGAGAGTTTTCAAGGTGCTGCGAAACTCCAGATAAGATGGTGTCGTTCTCATAGAGAGAGGTAAAGAGTTTCAAAACAGTGGGGCAAGAACAGAAAACTTAGAACCCCCCCTTCTGCTCTTCCTGAACCGGGGCACCACCAAGAGAGACAGAGAGGAAGAGCGCAGTTGTCTGCTGGGGATATAGCGTTCAATTTTGGACTTAATAAAAGCCGGGCTGTTCCAGCAAGGGCCTGAAACGTCATACAGCCCATCTTGAAAAAGGCCCTTTCTCTAATAGGGAGCGATCTGAGGATAGAAGTGACATGATGTGATTTAGGTAAACCGTAAACCAAGCGGGGGCTTGGTTCTGTACAAGTTGGAGCCGCTGAATGGCGTAGGCAGGGACACCATTGTACAGTACATTACCGTAGTCTAAACGGGAAAGAACCATAGCCATAAGAATCAACTTAGGAGCTGAAAAAAGTATGTGTACTTTGTGCACTTGCATTGTTTGCTTAGAAGTGATACCCATTTCTCAGGCTCCCACTGCAGAATCCAACGCACAGTCTGTATAATGGTCTGGAAAACCAAACACCCACTTCCTACACAAAGCAGTGGGTACGTTGCACGTCTGCTGGCTTCCTTAATTTTCACCTTATTCTGCATCCACTAGCAGAAACACACCTTCCTGCTGCCTTTCTTTAATCTCTTTGCCAACTATTATTCTAATTCAAAGTAGAGGCCCTGGAAAGAGCCCGGTGTTGTTATTTTTCAACACTACCTCCCAGAGTGGGAACTTAGTACACTTGCTTTGCTTCCTTAGATGTGGTAGTCATTTCTCAGCCTCCCACTGTGGAATCCGACACCCTGTCTGTATTATAGAAAGGATATCCCAAGATCCACTTCCCTGACAAGGCAGAGGGTAGTTTGCGTATCTGCAGCCTTTCTTATTTTTCACCGTATTCTGCATCCACTAGCAGAAACACACCTACCTGCTGCCTTTCTTGACTGTCTTTACCAACTATTATTCTAATTCAAAGTAGAGGCCCAGGAAAGGGACCGGTGTTGTTATTTTTCAGCACAATGGCCCAGAGTGGGAACTTAGTGCACTTGCTTTGCATCCTTAGATGTGGTAGTCATTTCTCAGCCACCCACGGCGGAATCCAACACCCTGTCTGTATAATAAAAAGGATATCCAAAGATCCACTTCCCTGACAAGGCAGAGGGTTTGCGTATCTGCGGCCTTTCTTATTTTTCACCTTATTCTTCTTCTACTCGATCAAGACATCATCCACACATACACACACTTACTTGCTGCCTTTTTTGTCTGGGGTTAACAATTATTCTTCAATTTCATATTCTGATTCAAAGACAAGGTCCTTTATCGAGCCTATTTCATGTAGGTACTACCCTGCCAGAAGGCAGTGGGAAATTTGTGCACTTGCTGCCTTTCTTTGTTGGGGTTATCAACTATTGTTCAATTTCATATTCTGATTCAAAGTGCAGGCTTTTTATTGAGCCTTTTGTTGTATCAACTACCCTGGCTGAACGCAGTGGGGCATTTGCACACTTCCTGCCTCTCTTGGCTGGGGTCATCAATTATTCTTTAATTTCATATTCTAATTCAAACTCATGGCCCTTTATTGACCCTTTTTGTTGTTACTACTTCCACGGCTAAAGGCACTGGGTAATTTGCACACTTTTGCAGCCTTTCTAAGCTGAGGTTATCAAATATTCTTGAATACATATTCTATTTCAAATTCAAGGCCCTTTATCAAGCCTCTTTATTGTAACTACTTCCCCTACTAAACACACTGGGAATTTTGCACACTTTTGCAGCCTTTCTTATTTTCGACATAATTCATCTTCCACTCAATCAACACATCATCCACACCTACACACACCTACTTGATGCCTTTCTTGGCTATGGTTATCAACTATTGTTCCATTTCATATTCATATTCAAAGTGCACGCTCTTTATCAAGCCTTTTTGTTGTAACAACTACTCCTGCCGAAGGCAGTGAGAAATGTACTCACTTGCTGCCTTTCTTGCCTGGGGTTATCAATTTTTCTTGAATTTCATATTCTGATTCAAAGTCAAGTCCCTTTATCGAGCCTTTTTTATGGAGGTACTGCTCGGCCAGAAGGCAGTGGAAAATGTGCGCACTTGCTGCCTTCCTTCGCTTGGGTTATCAACTATTGTTCAATTTCATATTCTGATTCAAAGTGCAGGCTTTTTATTGAGCCGTTTATTGTATCAACTAACCCGGCTGAACGCAGTGGGAAATTTGCACACTTCCTACCTTTTTTTGGCTGGGGTTATCAATTATTCTTGAATTTCATATTCTAATTCAAACTCATGGCTCTTTATTGAGCCTCTTTGTTGTAACTACTTTCCCGGCTAAAGGCACTGCGTAATGTGCACACTTTTGCAGCCTTTCATATTTTTTACATTATTCATCTTCCACTCAATCAACACATCATCTACACGTACACACACCTACTTACTGCCTTTCTTGCCTATGGTTATCAACTATTCTTCAATTGCATATTCGTATTCAAAGCACATGCTCTTTATCGAGCCTTTTTGTTGTAACAACTACCCCAGCTTTTGCCACTAAGAAATTTACACACTTGCTGCCTTTCTTGGCTGGGGTTATCAATTATTCTTTTTGTAATAAAAATTAAAAGTGCAAGCCCTTTATTGAGCCTTCTCAGTAACTACTACCCGTGAATGACAGTGGGTAACTTGCGCACTTGCAGCCTTTCCTATTTTTTACATTATTCATCTTCCACTCAATCAACACATCGTCTACACATACACACACCTACCTACTTGATGCCTTTCTTGACTATGATTATCAACTATTCTATTTCAAATTTCTATTCAAAGCACAGGCCCTTCATCAAGCCTTTTTGTTGTAACAACGACCCCAGCTGAATGCAGTAAGAAATGTACACACTTGCTGCCTTTCTTGGCTTTGGTTATCAATTATTCTTGAATTTCATATTCTGATTCAAAGTCGAAACTGTTTTTTGAGCCATTTTGTTGTACCTACTACCCCAAGCCGAAGGCAGTGGGACATTTGCACACTTGCTGCCCTTCTTGGCTGGGGTTATCAATTATTCTAAAATTAATTCAAATTCAAAATGCCGACCCTTTATTCAGCCTTCTTGGTATCTACTACCCGTGAATGGCAGTGAGTAATTTGCACACTTGCGTCATGTCTTGCGTCCTTTCTACCGCACAGTGTGTGTACTCTGTGCACTTGCATTGTTTGCTTAGATGTGATACTCTATTCTCGGGCTCCCACTGCGGAATCCGACGCACAGTCTGTGTAATGGACTGATAACCAAACTGTCAAGACAGGCTACGTCGTCCCTTACCTTGTCCTGTAATTGAAGCCTCTTGGATAACGTAGATGTTTTTGCAGAGACGCAAGGGGCCAACTTCCCAAACTACTAACTAAAAACTTACTGACTTTAAAATAACAGCAAGATTTTAAACTAAGAATTGGGGAGGAGGGCCGGTACTGGACGTTGACTGGTTGGTTTGTTCTTGCTGTCGACCTGCGAAACAACAAGCACAATAGGTATTACTTAAACGCCAACCTCTGTATCTCCTAACTATCCTAAAGTCTAAAACATTTACCTTTCTAACCTACACCTTTTGAGAGAGAGGGTTTTGTTCTCTAGAAGCGCCTACCTGCGATCAGTGTTGTCTTGTCTTCGTCCAGTATTTCTTTGTCTTGTCTTGTTCTGATGGTCAAGGCATCAGATACTTCTGATTATTTGTCTAGAGCCGTCCCTTGATGGATAGTGACTTTGAGATCTACAAAACAAGAAACCAATTAAAGAGTGTTCTTCCATATGCTTTCTTCCAGAATTTACACCTTGACTTTCACTTACTGTATTGCTTCTTATTTGCTTCTTTATTTGTTCTGAAAGTATTCCAATTATTCTCCTTGAAATAGTCTTAAGGGGTCTGGTGCCTTGAAATAAGAACTTTACCAAAAGTATCTTTCTTTTACATCACAGAACAAAGAAATAATATTTAAAAGTGTAAGCATAAGCGAAGATTTGCACAAAAACACAAGAAGACATCTAGCGCTAAACACTTGTAAAACTGTAAACCCTTTTACATCACAATAACATCTTGTAATGCTGAAAGTCTTTAATCACGACTTGTTCACGACTTGTTCAGGCTCTGAAGTCTCTTTAGTTAACTTTCCTCAGATTCCCAGGAAAGAAGTGTCCAAAAATTAACCTTGACCTTTCTTGCGAGGGGCCCCTTGAAAAGATTGAAAGAAATGTACTTAGCTCTTTGTTTCCTTTCTTGGCTGGATTTAGCAGTAAAGAAGAATCGCCGTGGACATTGCTGACTGCCTGATCTCCGTCGGTTCTGGCAAGTTCCTTCACGAGCTCCCAGGCACGATCCTTCTTCGGTGCAAGGCGGAAGGCAAAGCATCTTCTAGAAGGCTAGGTGCGGTTTAAATAGGGAACCGCACCCAGCCGCATCCAGCCGCGCACAGGCTACGTGCGTGCGTTCCCAGCCAAGTTCAAAGCCAAGTTCTGGAACAAAGGCAGGCACTTTACCTGTATGGACGCTGGCATCTTTATTCATATGCAAAGGCTTCCTTACAGTTACAGAATCCCACTGCATTTTCGGCCTCACAAAGATACATGAAAGGCAATACAAGAGCAAAATAATTAGAAAGATGAGAAGTACTGAAAACACACTATGCAACTAAACCCAAGGTTTTAATCACACAAATCACACTGATACTTGAAGCGTGCTGGGAGCACAGGAAAGGGGTGGTTTTTTTATGGGAATAACGAATCCCCTTATTTACAGTGGAACTAAGGGCTATTTTCTTCAGTGCTTTTTGGGGGGATGTATAGGAGATTTAGGGAGGATGTATAGGTGATTCATGACAGTACTCCCTCCTTAAGATCCCCCCCAAGGACTGTAGAAATGGGTTTCGGTTTGTCTGGATGTCGCAGATGAAAAGTCCTTACTATTCTTGGAGCGTGTTTTAAATGTTCCAATGTCTCCCACGATCTTTCCTCAGGGCCATAACCTCTCCAGTCAACTAAGTAGAAAAGATTGTTTTTACCTCAAATTCTGGATGTCCCTCTATACTAATGGAAGGAGGTGATTGAAGTATGTGGGTTTGAGAATGGAAAGGTTTAACCAATGAAACATGGAAGACTGGATGTATCTGATATCTTTGAGGGAGAACTAATTTTACACAAACTGGATTGATGACTTTTTCTATCGAAAAGGGACCTATGAATCTAGGATTAAATTTCTTGCTCCCTTTTAGTCTTAAATTCTTGGTACTTAACCAAACCTTGTCTCCAATTTTGTATTCTGGTTGTTTAGTTCGATGTTTATCAGTTGCCTCTTTCTGGGTCTCTTTTGCCTTAGCTAGATTATATCTTGCTTCTTCTTGGACTGCAGAAAGTTTGGAAACATAATCAAATACGGCCGGTACTTTCTCTAATTTATCAGTAAGTTTAGGAATGCTCTTGAGATGGAATCCGTAATTACAAAAGAATGGAGACATTTTGGTTGAAGAATGTTCTATGTTGTTATATGCGAATTCTAAGGGACTTAAAAGATCCGACCATTCCTCAGATACACCAGGCAACATGCAATGAAGAAATTGTTCTATGGTCTGATTGGTTCGTTCTGTCAAACCATCGGTCTGGGGGTGGTAACTGGAAGACAGCCGTACGTCCATGTTATATTTAACAACAAGGGGTGGTGATGGACAGAGTTTCTGAATTATGCAGAATACTCTCACCCAGTCAAGAGATCAGGGCTAGATCCAACACCGTTTTTTAGCTCACTGCACCATCCCGGTTCAGAACACGGCTATATGCAAATTAGTCTGTTCCTGTCCCAGTGCATGATGGGAACAGGGCAAACCAAACTACCAAGCCAATTCTTACACTGGGAAGGAAACAAGCTTCCGGGGACCGGTTTCTGGCATTTCAGCCGTCGTCGGCCCGGCTTGCTTGAATCCTGATGGTGCAATGAGCAAGGGACTCACATCTGAGTATACCCTTCCACGCTTAGGGTGGACAAAATATTTAACAACAAGGGGTAGTGATGGACAGAGTTTCTGAATTAAGCAGAATACTCTCACCCAGTCAAGAGATCAGGGCTAGATCCAACACTGTTTTTTAGCTCACTGCACCATCCCGGTTCAGAACCTGGCTATATGCAAATTAGTCTGTTCCTGTCCCAGTGCATGATGGGAACAGGGCAAACCAAACTACCAAGCCAATTCTTACACTGGGAAGGAAACAAGCTTCCGGGGACCGGTTTCTGGCATTTCAGCCGACGTCGGCCCGGCTTGCTTGAATCCTGATGGTGCAATGAGCAAGGGACTCACATCTGAGTATACCCTTCCACGCTTAGGGTGGACAAAATATTTAACAACAAGGGGTGGTGATGGACAGAGTTTCTGAATTAAGCAGAATACTCTCACCCAGTCAAGAGATCAGGGCTAGATCCAACACCGTTTTTTAGCTCACTGCACCATCCCGGTTCAGAGCCCGGCTATATGCAAATTAGTCTGTTCCTGTCCCAGTGCATGATGGGAACAGGGCAAACCAAACTACCAAGCCAATTCTTACACTGGGAAGGAAACAAGCTTCCGGGGACCGGTTTCTGGCATTTCAGCCGTCGTCGGCCCGGCTTGCTTGAATCCTGATGGTGCAATGAGCAAGGGACTCACATCTGAGTATACCCTTCCACGCTTAGGGTGGACAAAATATTTAACAACAAGGGGTGGTGATGGACAGAGTTTCTGAATTAGGCAGAATACTCTCACCCAGTCAAGAGATCAGGGCTAGATCCAACACCGTTTTTTAGCTCACTGCACCATCCCGGTTCAGAACCCGGCTATATGCAAATTAGTCTGTTCCTGTCCCAGTGCATGATGGGAACAGGGCAAACCAAACTACCAAGCCAATTCTTACACTAGGAAGGAAACAAGCTTCCGGGGACCGGTTTCTGGCATTTCAGCCGTCGTCGGCCCGGCTTGCTTGAATCCTGATGGTGCAATGAGCAAGGGACTCACATTTGAGTATACCCTTCCACGCTTAGGGTGGACAAAATATTTAACAACAAGGGGTGGTGATGGACAGAGTTTCTGAATTAAGCAGAATACTCTCATCCAGTCAAGAGATCAGGGCTAGATCCAACACCGTTTTTTAGCTCACTGCACCATCCCGGTTCAGAACCCGGCTATATGCAAATTAGTCTGTTCCTGTCCCAGTGCATGATGGGAACAGGGCAAACCAAACTACCAAGACAATTCATACACTGGGAAGGAAACAAGCTTCCGGGAACGGTTTCTGGCATTTCAGCCGTCGTAGGCCCGGCTTGCTTGAATCCTGATGGTGCAATGAGCAAGGGACTCACATCTGAGTATACCCTTCCACGCTTAGGGTGGACAAAATATTTAACAACAAGGGGTGGTGATGGACAGAGTTTCTGAATTAAGCAGAATACTCTCACCCAGTCAAGAGATCAGGGCTAGATCCAACACCGTTTTTTAGCTCACTGCACCATCCGGGTTCAGAACCCGGCTATATGCAAATTAGTCTGTTCCTGTCCCAGTGCATGATGGGAACAGGGCAAACCAAACTACCAAGCCAATTCTTACACTGGGAAGGAAACAAGCTTCCGGGGACCGGTTTCTGGCATTTCAGCCGTCGTCGGCCCAGCTTGCTTGAATCCTGATGGTGCAATGAGCAAGGGACTCACATCTGAGTATACCCTTCCACGCTTAGGGTGGACAAAATATTTAACAACAAGGGGTGGTGATGGACAGAGTTTCTGAATTAAGCAGAATACTCTCACCCAGTCAAGAGATCAGGGCTAGATCCAACACCGTTTTTTAGCTCACTGCACCATCCTGGTTCAGAGCCCGGCTATATGCAAATTAGTCTGTTCCTGTCCCAGTGCATGATGGGAACAGGACAAACCAAACTACCAAGCCAATTCTTACACTGGGAAGGAAACAAGCTTCCGGGGACCGGTTTCTGGCATTTCAGCCGTCGTCGGCCCGGCTTGCTTGAATCCTGATGGTGCAATGAGCAAGGGACTCACATCTGAGTATACCCTTCCACGCTTAGGGTGGACAAAATATTTAACAACAAGGGGTGGTGACGGACAGAGTTTCTGAATTAGGCAGAATACTCTCACCCAGTCAAGAGATCAGGGCTAGATCCAACACCGTTTTTTAGCTCACTGCACCATCCCGGTTCAGAACCCGGCTATATGCAAATAAGTCTGTTCCTGTCCCAGTGCATGATGGGAACAGGGCAAACCAAACTACCAAGCCAATTCTTACACTGGGAAGGAAACAAGCTTCTGGGGACCGGTTTCTGGCATTTCAGCCGTCGTAGGCCCGGCTTGCTTGAATCCTGATGGTGCAATGAGCAAGGAACTCACATCTGAGTATACCCTTCCACGCTTAGGGTGGACAAAATATTTAACAACAAGGGGTGGTGATGGACAGAGTTTCTGAATTAAGCAGAATACTTTCATCCAGTCAAGAGATCAGGGCTAGATCCAACACCGTTTTTTAGCTCACTGCACCATCCCGGTTCAGAACCCGGCTATATGCAAATTAGTCTGTTCCTGTCCCAATGCATGATGGGAACAGGGCAAACCAAACTACCAAGCCAATTCATACACTGGGAAGGAAACAAGCTTCCGGGGACCGGTTTCTGGCATTTCAGCCGTCGTCGGCCCGGCTTGCTTGAATCCTGATGGTGCAATGAGCAAGGGACTCACATCTGAGTATACCCTTCAACGCTTAGGGTGGACAAAATATTTAACAACAAGGGGTGGTGATGGACAGAGTTTCTGAATTAAGCAGAATACTCTCACCCAGTCAAGAGATCAGGGCTATATCCAACACCGTTTTTTAGCTCACTGCACCATCCCGGTTCAGAACCCGGCTATATGCAAATTAGTCTGTTCCTGTCCCAGTGCATGATGGGAACAGGGCAAACCAAACTACCAAGCCAATTCTTACACTGGGAAGGAAACAAGCTTCCGGGGACCGGTTTCTGGCATTTCAGCCGTCGTCGGCCCGGCTTGCTTGAATCCTGATGGTGCAATGAGCAAGGGACTCATATCTGAGTATACCCTTCCACGCTTAGGGTGGACAAAATATTTAACAACAAGGGGTGGTGATGGACAGAGTTTCTGAATTAAGCAGAATACTCTCACCCAGTCAAGAGATCAGGGCTAGATCCAACACCGTTTTTTAGCTCACTGCACCATCCCGGTTCAGAACCCGGCTATATGCAAATTAGTCTGTTCCTGTCCCAGTGCATGATGGGAACAGGGCAAACCAAACTACCAAGCCAATTCTTACACTGGGAAGGAAACAAGCTTCCGGGGACCGGTTTCTGGCATTTCAGCCGTCGTCGGCCCGGCTTGCTTAAATCCTGATGGTGCAATGAGCAAGGGACTCACATCTGAGTATACCCTTCCACGCTTAGGGTGGACAAAATATTTAACAACAAGGGGTGGTGATGGACAGAGTTTCTGAATTAAGCAGAATACTCTCACCCAGTCAAGAGATAAGGGCTAGATCCAATACCGTTTTTTAGCTCACTGCACCATCCCGGTTCAGAACCGGGCTATATGCAAATTAGTCTGCTCCTGTCCCAGTGCATGATGGGAACAGGGCAAACCAAACTACCAAGCCAATTCTTACACTGGGAAGGAAACATGCTTCCGGGGACCGGTTTCTGGCATTTCAGCCGTCGTCGGCCCGGCTTGCTTGAATCCTGATGGTGCAATGAGCAAGGGACTCACATCTGAGTACACCCTTCCACGCTTAGGGTGGACAAAATATTTAACAACAAGGGGTGGTGATGGACAGAGTTTCTGAATTAAGCAGAATACTCTCACCCAGTCAAGAGATCAGGGCTAGATCCAACACCGTTTTTTAGCTCACTGTACCATCCCGGTTCAGAACCCGGCTATGTATATCAAATTAGTCTGTTCCTGTCCCAGTGCATGATGGGAACAGGGCAAACCAAACTACCAAGCCAATTCTTACACTGGGAAGGAAACAAGCTTCCGGGGACCGGTTTCTGGCATTTCAGCCGTCGTCGGCCCGGCTTGCTTGAATCCTGATGGTGCAATGAGCAAGGGACTCACATCTGAGTATACCCTTCCACGCTTAGGGTGGACAAAATATTTAACAACAAGGGGTGGTGATGGACAGAGTTTCTGAATTAAGCAGAATACTCTCACCCAGTCAAGAGATCAGGGCTAGATCCAACACCGTTTTTTAGCTCACTGCACCATCCCGGTTCAGAACCCGGCTATATGCAAATTAGTCTGTTCCTGTCCCAGTGCATGATGGGAACAGGGCAAACCAAACTACCAAGCCAATTCTTACACTGGGAAGGAAACAAGCTTCCGGGGACCGGTTTCTGGCATTTCAGCTGTCGTCGGCCCGGCTTGCTTGAATCCTGATGGTGCAATGAGCAAGGGACTCACATCTGAGTATACCCTTCCACGCTTAGGGTGGACAAAATATTTAACAACAAGGGGTGGTGATGGACAGATTTTCTGAATTAAGCAGAATACTCTCACCCAGTCAAGAGATCAGGGCTAGATCCAACACCGTTTTTTAGCTCACTGCACCATCCCGGTTCAGAACCCGGCTATATGCAAATTAGTCTGTTCCTGTCCCAGTGCATGATGGGAACAGGGCAAACCAAAACTACTAAGCCAATTCTTACACTGGGAAGGAAACAAGCTTCCAGGGACCGGTTTCTGGCATTTCAGCTGTCGTCGGCCCGGCTTGCTTGAATCCTGATGGTGCAATGAGCAAGGGACTCACATCTGAGTATACCCTTCCACGCTTAGGGTGGACAAAATATTTAACAACAAGGGGTGGTGATGGACAGAGTTTCTGAATTAAGCAGAATACTCTCACCCAGTCAAGAGATCAGGGCTAGATCCAACACCATTTTTTAGCTCACTGCACCATCCCGGTTCAGAACCCGGCTATATGCAAATTAGTCTGTTCCTGTCCCAGTGCATGATGGGAACAGGGTAAACCAAACTACCAAGCCAATTCTTACACTGGGAAGGAAACAAGCTTCCGGGGACCGGTTTCTGGCATTTCAGCCGTCGTCGGCCCGGCTTGCTTGAATCCTGATGGTGCAATGAGCAAGGGACTCACATCTGAGTATACCCTTCCACGCTTAGGGTGGACAAAATATTTAACAACAAAGGGTGGTGATGGACAGAGTTTCTGAATTAAGCAGAATACTCTCACCCAGTCAAGAGATCAGGGCTAGATCCAACACCGTTTTTTAGCTCACTGCACCATCCCGGTTCAGAACCCGGCTATATGCAAATTAGTCTGTTCCTGTCCCAGTGCATGATGGGAACAGGGCAAACCAAACTACCAAGCCAATTCTTACACTGGGAAGGAAACAAGCTTCCGGGGACCGGTTTCTGGCATTTCAGCCGTCGTCGGCCCGGCTTGCTTGAATCCTGATGGTGCAATGAGCAAGGGACTCACATCTGAGTATACCCTTCCACGCTTAGGGTGGACAAAATATTTAACAACAAGGGGTGGTGATGGACAGAGTTTCTGAATTAAGCAGAATACTCTCACCCAGTCAAGAGATCAGGGCTAGATCCAACACCGTTTTTTAGCTCACTGCACCATCCCGGTTCAGAACCCGGCTATATGCAAATTAGTCTGTTCCTGTCCCAGTGCATGATGGGAACAGGGCAAACCAAACTACCAAGCCAATTCTTACACTGGGAAGGAAACAAGCTTCCGGGGACCGGTTTCTGGCATTTCAGCCGTCGTCGGCACGGCTTGCTTGAATCCTGATGGTGCAATGAGCAAGGGACTAACATCTGAGTATACCCTTCCACGCTTAGGGTGGACAAAATATTTAACAACAAGGGGTGGTGATGGACAAAGTTTCTGAATTAAGCAGAATACTCTCACCCAGTCAAGAGATCAGGGCTAGATCCAACACCGTTTTTTAGCTCACTGCACCATCCCGGTTCAGAACCCGGCTATATGCAAATTAGTCTGTTCCTGTCCCAGTGCATGATGGGAACAGGGCAAACCAAACTACCAAGCCAATTCTTACACTAGGAAGGAAACAAGCTTCCGGGGACCGGTTTCTGGCATTTCAGCCGTCGTCGGCCCGGCTTGCTTGAATCCTGATGGTGCAATGAGCAAGGGACTCACATCTGAGTATACCCTTCCACGCTTAGGGTGGACAAAATATTTAACAACAAGGGGTGGTGATGGACAGAGTTTCTGAATTAGGCAGAATACTCTCACCCAGTCAAGAGATCAGGGCTAGATCCAACACCGTTTTTTAGCTCACTGCACCATCCCGGTTCAGAACCCGGCTATATGCAAATTAGTCTGTTCCTGTCCCAGTGCATGATGGGAACAGGGCAAACCAAACTACTGTCGCAGGGTTTCAGTTCTTACACAGAACTGTGCACAGAGGATTGGAACCTCGGAGAATTAGGGTAACCCAAAACTCACCTAAGTACCCAACAAACCCCTTACCGAGCTAGCTACAGTGTCTCATTGGGCATAACAAACTCCCAATGTTTAGACAAACCAGAACATGAACTTACAGTACCTCAGGATACGTGGAACACATGAACACTCTTTCGTTATACTATCATTACAAACCAGAACTTGGAGTAAAGAAGAACACATGAGCATTTGAAATGTTTATTTACTAATGCCGTCTTCTCAGGCGCAGTATCTTAGATAATACAAGTAAACATATTATCAGTAGCAAAGTTACCAGCATAGTTACTAGTCCATAAAAAGCGAATGGTGACAGCATGATAACATGCTGTAAATGAATAAGGGTTAACAACACTTATTTCTCACCCTCCCCAACACACATATTATATCATTAGCTAAGAAGGTCTCTTTGGGTTGAATCAGGGCGGGCCCATACCTCAGTATCCTAGCATGAAGGAATCACATCAGCATACACCAGCTCTCTCTGCATGTGAACCGCATCAAGTGTGTTTTTGTGCCTCAAACAAAGCAATATAAAACCAGCCTCGAGCCCAAAGTTGGCAGAAGCTGCACTTATGTTATGTCTATGAAGCCGTGAAGATCAGACCTCATAACAAATCTGTATCGTGTTGTTCCTGAAACTTCAGCACTCTCTGTACAGACATAGTTTATTAAGCAAAGCTGATATCAGAGTAATAACATATTATTCTCATGTAAACCACAACGAACTACTAGGTTGAAAGCTAAATCAACAATTAAGTGTCGTGTGCAGAAGTTGCAAAAAGGAAAAATGGCGTTTAAACCTCTAATGAGCCTATGCTAACTTAACACAGTATAAAGATATACAGTAGCTCCATGACACCCCCCCATGATCCGTGAACGGACTAAATAAGATAACAGAAGTGCCATCTCATGAGAGCAGAATGCAACATTATATGAGCATGGTTCTCAAAGTAAACCTTTAAAATTTGCAAAATTTGTAAAACAATATAATGCTAAAAAATAGCCAAAAAGTCTATAGTGGCTCAAGCCAATAGGCAAGGAAATATAAAAAAAAACTTGACAGACAAGTCAATAAAGTCAATGATCTGCTAGTACTCAGCATGTCAGTATACGGAAGTGTCTAGGACAGAACTGTGTACGCAAAATAAGCAGCAACAGCCTCCAACAGGAAATCACCGTCTTCATCCGAAAACAGTTCAGCCATCCAATTTAAAAGAGGAAAAGAACATACGTGTTCTCCCAGCACCGGATCCTCTATCACTATCGGAGGACAGCTCGGTGGGTTTTCAAGAAAGCTCAGTTCCAAGAAATCCTGTGCTGCCGCCAGTATATTCCAGGGACCAATTAGTCCATGCATCACTGCTAAGGCCATAATCCTTTCGCCAGGACAAACCAACTCGTGAGTAATGATAGGACTCATCAGCTGAATAAAATCGACGTCAGGAGAAAACGGTCCGCAGAGACACAAATCAATGGCCCAATCGAAATCACAGGTCAGGCAGTGAAATACAGGCTGGCCACAGGTGAAGTAGGAGAATCGAAAAGATAATCCATATGCCGTGCTCAATATCGCTAACGGCAGTGTGCCATAATATTCAAGCACGCGGTTGCGGAACAGCGTCAGCAGCTGCTGGGCGGGGCCTTGCACAGGAAGGACATCCATATTTAAAGATACAAAAAAACACTAGAGCGCCCGCTGCTAATGCAAGTAAAAATGGGAATCCACCAAACAAAGCTGAGAAAATAGAATGAAAGAAAGCAGGGACGACTCCAAAAATCTTTTCAAAGGAAGTCACGAGACCACTGCTCACAGTTTAAAAAAAATGTGCCAGGCCCTTTTGTGGAGGACGCGTTAAAGATAGTACGAACCATCTCGCTGAAATGCAAAGGCAAATCAGTATTCAAAAGGGCCTGAACCTCTGTTGGCTATGTGAAGAACGAAAGTTTCACGAGCCGAACTCAAGGCCACCTCTTTCTGGGACAAAAGGGCCCTTATTCTTGCCATGCCGCTGAATTCTGCTCTCAAGGTTGGTATTTGTGGCCAGATGGAATACTCCCTATGTTCATGTGTGGGAGGATACAGAACATTTCTGCAGCAAACAACACGTTCACTTACTGTTACTATAAAAGGTACACCTTTTATTAACCCGCAACAGTCTTCATTATTTAAAAGTAAATAACTACCATTTCCTAATAAGGTAAATGTGGGGATGATAGCAGGAACCGGTGTGCCTTGCAAAACACAAGCCAAATTTGGTCGTTGTTGGTTGCATGAACCCTGTAATTGTATGTGTCTACACATTAATGAATGATCTGGTGTCTCAGTACACTCCTCCCCATTCAGATAAACTTCTTGATCATCTTTGAAACACCTGTATATGTATGGAAGGGACCAGACTTCATGAAGGAAACCACTACCTAATGGTTCATAACGACCAATTGGTACATATCTCATACAATTCGTGAATTTATATAAAGCAAAAGGCAGCGTTATTAAACCGTGGATAAGCCACGTTGCAGCAGTGGCCTCTGCCACGGAAAAAGGCAAAGATTCTAACCTCTCAATATGTAACATACTAAAGGTAGCATCACGCATTGAAAGAGTGAAGAAACGTTCATGTACGTCCAGGGAACCAAATTATTTTTCAGAGTCTGAAGGGTCCATGCAAATTGCATGATTGACCGTAACTGATTTTGACCATGGTACAATACTGACACTTCATCATGCACAATATCCACAACGGATGACACAATATTATCTAAAGTGTAAATTCGGGAGGAAAGCACGTTAATACTATTATCAACCACAGCAAGCACTTTCTCAAGATTTGCCTGATCAATAGCCCTAAGGCGTGTAGCAGCCTCAATCTGTGATGTTTTCCAAATTTCATTGTAAACTGCATATATCCACCTTTTTGACCTACCACTAGCCGGGCCTTTAATGAAATCATTTAAATCCACGTCTGCATTCAGTTTAGAAAGGTGACTTTTAACTGCAGGTAAAGTTGAATGTTTCAGCCAATTTTGACATAATTTGCCCACAGAATAAGTTGTGACAGTGTGGACTAAGTCAAAACGGGGATCCGATCTAACACTTGTAAATCCCTCAGATAAACCTAAGAATCGATGCTGGCAAGAATCAGCACCACGGTGCCAAAGCAGCCAACCTTTTGGATCCAAACTGGAAATGTTAAAGGAAGAATTAAGGAGTAGGGCCTGTAATTCTCTAATGGACAACTGAGTAAAATGACTCCAACTATCATATTCCTCCAAATCCGGGATTGTAGGGGTGTTGAATTTTTTTGAAGTAGCCAATCCAAAGCATGTGGTCTGGGAAATCGTTTAATTTAAAAACAACATATGATTCGGTATGAGACATGCACGGTGCAAAGCCTCAGTGCCTTGTACCTGCCAGGCTCTTGAACCCCAAACTGATTTAAGGTCTATTGTTACCTTCCATAATTCGTAGCCTCCAGTAACTAATTGATCAAGGAAGGCCTTCGAATACAACAATTTAGTATCGGTAAGTCTAACCTTGGACATTGGCATTTTTATAAACTTAAAATAAAAGGACTCGGGATTGGATTGTTTAAAGTCAGTGAAATAAGTATACTTTTTCAGAAATGTTGCAGAACTGCCTTGGGCAGGCGCTGGGCAATGTTCCCACTGTGTAAAATTAACAGTATCCCTCCGGGATGAAGTTTTATGTAAGAAGTGATTGCCATAATGTTGGTAGCAAAATAAATCACCATAATTAGCAGATTCTAAATATAAATCCTCAGCATCAAAGGCAGCATAGTATTGTAAATCAGAAAACAAACTTTCTACTGCATTAACATCCCAGTCATCAGAACAAATATTTTGTTGCACCACATCCCCCATATTCACTCTAAGTACATTAGGAACATTAACGACTTCCGTTGGGCCATGAATTTGAAAACGAACCACATCCCACACTATTCCATCAAGGACAGGCCATGCTGTGATGTTAACCAAAGTCAAGTCTCTTTTCAACCTGTGTGTAGAATGTGACGAGGAAAGCGGAGCCAAAGTTCCATTTAGATGTGTAATGCATGTTCTTTCCTCGACATAGTGTCCATTGATTAGTCCAAAAAAATAGAACACAAAATCAATTGACATAAAGAGGTAAACTGAAAAAAGGACCAGCCAAATGTATGTCCAAGGGGGAATCAAAAAATGTTTTTTAAACAGGCTGGCACAAACTGCAATACGAGAGGGCTTCTTCGAGGCAAGGGAAACAGAGTCAAATGAAAATCTGGATTCCGTGGCTAAACGTGCTTGCAGGTCAGGCATGGACAAATCAGTGGGGTAGGTATAGTCTATCTCATCATTGTTAGTTCCGGGTAAAGTATTTAATAAAGGACTGGAAACAGCAGGTAATTCGATGGCCACTTCAGGTTCAATATTAGAATTAGTGGGCATAACTGAATTTCTTACAATGGAAGGACAGGAAACAGCCGGAGTCATGCTAAGAAGAATCGGTCACTCTGTGTATCTTGACATGGTCAATTGAAATAAACCTGTTTTCCTTAGGACCAGGAAGTGGAGGTAAAATGACTGTTCTTGTGCCCTTCACTCCAAGGACTGGAACCGGAGCTCGATAGGAAGGACCAAATTCTTTCTTGTTATCTATCTTCTCTCGAACCAGTTCTCCAACTTGGGGTAGCCAGCCGACTACCGGGATCTGCAACGCATCATCCGATGTGGAGGGCAAATATTCCTTTTCAAGACTGTCTCTGGTCTTTTGTAGATTCTGTAAAACATTGCAATGTTCATCTGCGTCAAAGGAAGTGGCGCGAACCACACAGTCTAGCCCGTCAAGGTCAGGGACGTACATCTTGATGCCAAAGAGCGTTTCGTATGGGGTCCGCCCACCCAGAGACCTTCTAGGGAGATTATTAAGAGCACGCTGCACGCCATTGAGGTGGGCCAGCCAGTTTCTGCCAGTGCCTATAACTCGAGCTGTCAAAGATTGCTTTAAATCACGGTTCATTCGCTCCACTACACTGTTACCCTCAGGTCTGTAGGGAGACGAAAACTTGACTTGGACCCCCAACGAAGTCATGGCATCCTTATACGCCTTAGAGGCGAAAGCCGGACCGTGATCCGAATGGAAGGTACCACAGGCAAAAATCCCTACAAAGACACGCAAATCTCTAATGACAGTCCGTGAATCAGTGCTGCGATGGGGCCATACCCAAACAAAGCGTGTGCATGAGTCAACTGCTACTAAGATGTACTTATATGCAGTATCAGATGAAAAAGGACCGCAGTGATCTAAATAAACACAACCAAGTGGTTTATTAGAAATGTACAACTGTGTCTGTGGCGGACGCGTAGCAGTTGAAGGTTTAATCTGCTGGCAAATGTCACAAAGAAGAACATAATCACGCGTCTGTTTGTACAGTCCCCGCCACCAGAAACGTTGTTGTAATTGAGATACAGTGGCCGAGACGCCCGCATGCGCAGACGCCACACCTTCATGTGCCGCTGTAATCAAATCTGCCCTGCGATCCGAGTTGGGAATCAGCCGTTCCCCAACATCAGGAATTGTCACAAAAGGAACCTTTTCAGGACTTAAGTGGTATTTGTACTTTGAAGGGAATCCCGAAGGATGTTTACCTCCCTTCTCAGAGGCAGCAACTGCTGCCAAGATGTCGCTATCAATCTTGGTTTTGGATCTAGTAACTGCTGCAACTAAGTATGTAGATACTGCTGATTTCGCCGCTTCATCTGCAAGCGAGTTACCGACAGCGTGAACTCCCACGCGCTGATGGCCTAGAGTATGAATCACATAAACGAGTGGCAACTTAGCCTGAAGTTCCGCCACTCGAACCCAGATCATCTTGTGTTTTATTGTGCTACCCTTGGAATCACGAAAATCATTCTGAACCCAAAAGAACAAGTTTTCATTGTAAGACTGGACACAGTAGTAAGAATCACTTACAATTAGAGTAGTAACACTTGGATCAGCGTACTTCAATGCTAGTAAAAGAGCACGAAGCTCTGCCAATTGTGCGGTGCAATCGCCCAGGGGCAGTGTGTGCACATCACTGGAAATGAACTCATCGTTCAACATAGCACCGACCACAATAGCGCATGCGGAAACGTAGGCATGTTTAGAGCCATGCGCAACCTGCGCCGACCCATCAGTGTATATGATGCAATGGAAGTTCTCCAAAGGCCGCATAGCTAGAGGAGCAGGATGAACGAACTCATACTGCAAGTACTCTTGCGACCGTAATGAGGTGTCAAAAATAAACGTGACATCCGTGGACGTCAAGGACGCAGCCCATTGAATCCACCGAGGGTGCAAAGCTTTTGAATTCGGTACACTGGCTTTCGTGACTGCCTCCAAATGAGGACAGGGTGTTACCACTAACATGCGTTTCCCCTGTGACAGAGCTCGTTCCTTAAGAATCGCCATCTGTACAGCTCTTAAAACCTTTTCCACAGTGGGAAACCGCAATTCAGCCGAAGTGTACAAGTGTGACTTGTAAGCAATAGGTACTGTGTCTCCTTCATTAAAAGTGAGGTACGTGAAACCCACCGTCCCAGGAATTATTCTTATCACCAGGATGGTGTGGTTATCACGAGTCAGTAAGTATTTAGAAGCGAGCAGATCAGCCTGCAAGGACTGCAGGATGGCTGAGTGCTCAGGCAGCCAGCATGATTTTGAAAAGGTAGGTTGTATCAATGCATACAACGGCTTGATACGCTGGGCATATTCCGGAATGTATGTCCTTCCGAAATTCAAAAAGCCCAGCAAAGACTGTAAATTTTTCAGTGTTGTAGGAGCTCTCAATTGTGCGCATTTCTCCAAGAAGTGAGGAGCCAAACCTCTACCTTCATTGTTCAGCTCATAGCCGAGGAACAACACTGTGTGTTCTGCAATGTGCGATTTTGCAAAATTAAATTTATAACCCATATCAGCAAAGTTACAAATAATCGAATTCACTCGACACAGATGCATCCAAATTTCGTAGTCTGTGAGATAAATGTCATCCACATACGAGTAAGCATCTGGGTCGATTCTCTCTAACAGAGAGACTATGCGTGCGGTAAAAATACCAGGACTATTCTTGTAGCCCATAGGAAGACGCCAGAAGTGTTTTTGCACACCAGCGCTCGTAAAACTTGTCCATTGGGAGCTGAAGCTATCCAATCTGTGGGCATAGAAACCGTTGGAAATGTCAAGCGTTGTTTTGAAATGCTTACGCACTAGACTATCCACTAGGGCAGAGCCGTGAGTATTCTGTACTGCACAGTTACGGCAATGCGAGTTCAAATGCCGGTAATCCAATTCCAAACGATATGATCCGTCAGGCTTGGTCACAGTAAAAAGGGGATTATTCATCGGTGACACACATGTTTCAATAACTCCCTGATATTCCAATTGTTCAAGGATTTCCGCGACGGAAGCTTTTGCTTCACGCCGAATGGGATATTGAGGTTGAGGCTGCGGCTGAGACCGCAACGGAATTTCGTGGCAAGGCGACAATTTATCCCAACCACATTGGTTGCGGTACAGAGCCGGCGCAAGAGCCAGAGCCCACTCTTCTGCAAACTGCTGCGCATGCTCTTTTGAGACTGTGTTCGCGAAACTGGGGAGGATTACCTCCTCCCCTCGCGGCGCCGCGAGCACAAAAGGTGGGGGCCAGTCAGCCTCCGAAAACAAAATGTCATACGTAGAAGAAAGATTTTCCCAAAATACCCCTTTGATTGTACGCTGTATGTCACCTTCAATCAACAGGACAATTTCATAAAGTCTTTCAGGGGGAGCAAGTCTCGTGTCCGCTGTTTCAATTACAACGTAGATATCAGTCGCTGTCACCCTCAGTAGTGGACGCAGCGCCTCTCTGACTATGGTAATCTCTGCCGCTCTGTCCAGCAAGGTCAGAGCCCACGTCAGATTCCGAAGCCGCGTTCTCACTATCTGTGGCATATCTATGCGCTGTTAAGGCTGCGACTTTCTTTTTTGCAAACTGTGGTCGCTTTGGTGTAGAATCTTCCTGCTTTGCTGCGCCGTCTGTCTGGCGGGGCTGGCCACGTCCTTGTTGGCCACCACGTCCCCGTCCGCCTCCTCCTCCACCGGTCTTCGGGGCCGATGTGTCCTGAAAGGAACGAGGAGAGCGTTGATCAGAAACCTGAAATCGATCAGGTGATTTAATCATCGCGCGATCGCGCAAATCATAAACTTTCTCTGTCGGCGCAGGAGCTTGTTTTGCAGGAAAAGAATCCTGAGTCTGCTTATTTTGATTCCCCTGTGTCTGTTTTTTAGGCCAATTTTGTTTTTTGGACTTGGGCTGGACATCTGACACAGCAGATTGTCCTTGTGGTTGTTTTTTCTCCTTGACTGAAAAATATTTCAGACCTCTACTTGTGCGGCCAATTGTTTTATATGCGGCCACAACTATCTTTGCTAACTGTCGGGGTTTTTCGGCATCGGGCAGAGCAGCCAAAGCATTCGACACCTGAAAGTTCACCGCATCTCCTTTGATATTGGAGAGTATGAGATCGCTTACAATATCAAAAGAACCACACAGGCGCATACCCAATTCAACTGCTGCCTCCGGTCCGTGATCATCCTGAACACGCTTAACGATCTCAGGCAGTGCGTTCATAGACGGGGTGCCGAAACACCTCGTATAAACGACCGCAAAAGTTTTTCCCCAGCTTTCAAGGTCAACAAGCTCAGGAGTTAAATCCTTCGGTAGAGTTATCTTTAACATTCTATGTTTATCAGCAGGAGTAGAATTCGGAAACACAGCCTCCAGTTGGTCAAACTTCTCGGCTAGCCAGAATGGGAAGTCATCGTTATCAACTGGACGTTGACTGAAAACCGAATTTACCATCACCGGATTAAGCCTTAAACCGCCACGATCCGTTGGAACGGCCGCACCCCCCTGGGGACCTCCCGGGAGATGTCGACCTATGTATTGCACTAAAGCACAAATCACGGAAATTGAGACTACATGTAGCCTGCGAATTTCTGCAAGGGTACAAGCGCCGTGATTCGGGTGCGGGGTAAAGCCACCCAATGCAGGCCAATACGTGCCTGGAATGGATAAAGGGCCTAACCTCGCAGCTGATAAAGAGTGGGGGAGGGCGCCATCAAACCACACGCGATGCTGCCAATGATCAATAGGTATTTCCAGTGCCCTGTACGGTGTATACTCAGCCGGTACAGGGGAGGGTGTGTAGGTGTGGAACACACCAGAATTTGCGTCCACAGCCGGAAACGTAACCCAAGAGTAAAACAATTCAAATGGGAACGCCGGATCCGCACACACCACTAAAATCACAGCCATGCCCTCCAACGGGACCTGGTATGTCTGTAGATGGGTGCGCACCGCAATGCGACTATGCTGCGCAATGGCCGCAGCCATGATTCCACTGGAACTACAGAAAAACAAAGTAAAGTTTGTAGCACAACTGGGTAGTAATTCAAAGAAACCGTTTGAGAAAGATTCAAGCTTGAAAAGACCTATTCCATAAAATAGGTAGGTTTTACCGACACCACGTTTTCCGGAAACGGTAGTGAAGGGGTTAAGGTTTGAACGATATACTACTCGAGTGTCATGATATAAGACCACCGAATACGTTGGGCGCCATGTCGCAGGGTTTCTGTTCTTACACTGAACTGTGCACAGAGGATTGGAACCTCGGAGAATTAGGGTGACCCATAACTCACCTAAGTACCCAACAAACCCCTTACCGAGCTAGCTACAGTGTCTCATTGGGCATAACAAACTCCCAATGTTTAGACAAACCAGAACATGAACTTACAGTACCTCAGGATACGTGGAACACATGAACACTCTTTCGTTATACTATCATTACAAACCAGAACTTGGAGTAAAGAAGAACACATGAGCATTTGAAATGTTTATTTACTAATGCCATCTTCTCAGGCGCAGTATCTTAGATAATACAAGTAAACATATTATCAGTAGCAAAGTTACCAGCATAGTTACTAGTCCATAAAAAGCGAATGGTGACAGCATGATAACATGCTGTAAATGAATAAGGGTTAACAACACTTATTTCTCACACTCCCCAGCACACATATTATATTATTAGCTAAGAAAGTCTCTTTGGGTTGAATCAGGGCGGGCCCATACCTCAGTATCCTAGCATGAAGGAATCACATCAGCATACACCAGCTCTCTCTGCATGTGAACCGCATCAAGTGTGTTATTGTGCCTCAAACAAAGCAATATAAAACCAGCCTCGAGCCCAAAGTTGGCAGAAGCTGCACTTATGTTATGTCTATGAAGCCGTGAAGATCAGACCTCATAACAAATCTGTATCGTGTTGTTCCTGAAACTTCAGCACTCTCTGTACAGACATAGTTTATTAAGCAAAGCTGATATCAGAGTAATAACATATTATTCTCATGTAAACCACAACGAACTACTAGGTTGAAAGCTAAATCAACAATTAAGTGTCGTGTGCAGAAGTTGCAAAAAGGAAAAATGGCGTTTAAACCTCTAATGAGCCTATGCTAACTTAACACGGTATAAAGATATACAGTAGCTCCATGAATCCTGATGGTGCAATGAGCAAGGGACTCACATCTGAGTATACCCTTCCACGCTTAGGGTGGACAAAATATTTAACAACAAGGGGTGGTGATGGACAGAGTTTCTGAATTAAGCAGAATACTCTCACCCAGTCAAGAGATCAGGGCTAGATCCAACATCGTTTTTTAGCTCACTGCACCATCCCGGTTCAGAACCCGGCTATATGCAAATTAGTCTGTTCCTGTCCCAGTGCATGGTGGGAACAGGGCAAACCAAACTACCAAGCCAATTCTTACACTGGGAAGGAAACAAGCTTCCGGGGACCGGTTTCTGGCAATTCAGCCGTCGTCGGCCCGGCTTGCTTGAATCCTGATGGTGCAATGAGCAAGGGACTCACATCTGAGTATACCCTTCCACGCTTAGGGTGGACAAAATATTTAACAACAAGGGGTGGTGATGGACAGAGTTTCTGAATTAAGCAGAATACTCTCACCCAGTCAAGAGATCAGGGCTAGATCCAAGACCGTTTTTTAGCTCACTGCACCATCCCGGTTCAGAACCCTGCTATATGCAAATTAGTCTGTTCCTGTCCCAGTGCATGATGGGAACAGGGCAAACCAAACTACCAAGCCAATTCTTACACTGGGAAGGAAACAAGCTTCCGGGGACCGGTTTCTGGCATTTCAGCCGTCGTCGGCCCGGCTTGCTTGAATCCTGATGGTGCAATGAGCAAGGGACTCACATCTGAGTATACCCTTCCACGCTTAGGGTGGACAAAATATTTAACAACAAGGGGTGGTGATGGACAGAGTTTCTGAATTAAGCAGAATACTCTCACCCAGTCAAGAGATCAGGGCTAGATCCAACACCGTTTTTTAGCTCACTGCACCATCCCGGTTCAGAACCCGGCTATATGCAAATTAGTCTGTTCCTGTCCCAGTGCATGATGGGAACAGGGCAAACCAAACTACCAAGCCAATTCTTACACTGGGAAGGAAACAAGCTTCCGGGGACCAGTTTCTGGCATTTCAGCCGTAGTCGGCCCGGCTTGCTTGAATCCTGATGGTGCACCACCCCCTTTTCTGAATCGTTTTTGGCCACTATAGGTGTGGCAGGGTATACTCAGTCATGAGTCCCTTGCTCACTGCTCCATCAGGATTCAAGCAAGCCGGGCCGATGACGCCTGAAATGGCAGAAACCGGTCCCCGGAAGCTTGTCTCCTTTCTGGTGAAGAATTGGCTTGGTAGTTTGGTCTGCCCTGTTCCCATGATGCACTGGGCCAGGGACAGACTAATTTGCTTATAGCCAGGTTCTGAGCTGGGATGGGGCAGTGAGCTAAATAACGGTGATGGATCAAGCCCTGATCTTTGGACTGGGTAAGAGTGGTCTGCTTAATTCTGACACTCTGTTCATCACCACCCCCTTTTCTGAATCGTTTTTGGTCACTATAGGTGTGGCAGGGTATACTCAGACATGAGTCCCTTGCTCACTGCTCCATCAGGATTCAAGCAAGCCGGGCCGACGACGCCTGAAATGGCAGAAACCGGTCCCCGGAAGCTTGTCTCCTTTCTGGTGAAGAATTGGCTTGGTAGTTTGGTCTGCCCTGTTCCCATGATGCACTGGGCCAGGGACAGACTAATTTGCATATAGCCAGGTTCTGAGCTGGGATGGGGCAGTGAGCTAAATAACGGTGATGGATCAAGCCCTGATCTTTGGACTGGGTAAGAGTAGTCTGCTTAATTCAGACACTCTGTTCATCACCACCCCCTTTTCTGAATCGTTTTTGGCCACTATAGGTGTGGCAGGGTATACTCAGACATGAGTCCCTTGCTCACTGCTCCATCAGGATTCAAGCAAGCCGGGCCGACGACGCCTGAAATGGCAGAAACCGGTCCCCAGAAGCTTGTCTCCTTTCTGGTGAAGAATTGGCTTGGTAGTTTGGTCTGCCCTGTTCCCATGATGCACTGGGCCAGGGACAGACTAATTTGCATATAGCCAGGTTCTGAGCTGGGATGGGGCAGTGAGCTAAATAACGGTGATGGATCAAGCCCTGATCTTAGGACTGGGTAAGAGTGGTCTGCTTAATTCAGACACTCTGTTCATCACCACCCCCTTTTCTGAATCGTAATTCCATGTTAAGAAAAGAACTTAGGTTACGCCAAACCCGAGAAATAAATTGGGAACCCCTGTCCGAAATTACAACTGATGGAATCCCATGTAAACGAATTATGTGTGTCATAATCAGATGAGCAAGTTCCATAGCAGTGGGAAGACCTCTTAAAGGAATGAAATGGGCCATTCGAGTAAATTGGTCAACTACAGTTAAAATCGTAGTAAATCCCTTCTTGGTTTCAGGTAGTTCAACAATGAAATCTAAAGATATCGGGGATCCTTGTTGCCTAAAGACTTTGCCAGCACAGAACGCCTGCCAGGAGAATACTTTTGTGACGTTCCTGCCACCCGCCCTGCACCTCGCCGCACCCGCTTCACGGGTGCCGCATCGCCTCGCTGTATCAGGGGCAGCACATCAGAAGGGAGAAGAGGAAAGGCGGACCCGGGCAATTGGTAACCAGCGGGGCTGCGAGCGTAGCAGGGACTCCAACAACCAGCAGTCCCTGCGTGACCGATAGCCAGCTTCCGGTCTGCCCTCCCTGCTGGCCCGCCCACCGCCCACCTGAGGATCATTAAAAACTTCCCTCACCTTGCACTCGTGGGATCCTTGTTGCCTAAAGACTTTGCCAGCACAGAACGCCTGCCAGGAGAATACTTTTGTGACGTTCCTGCCACCCGCCCTGCACCTCGCCGCACCCGCTTCGCGGGTGCCGCATCGCCTCGCTGTATCAGGGGCAGCACATCAGAAGGGAGAAAAGGAACGGCGGACCCGGGCAATTGGTAACCAGCGGGGCTGCGAGCGTAGCAGGGACTCCAATAACCAGGAGTCCCTGCGTGACCGATAGCGAGCTTCTGGTCCGCTCTCCCTGCTGGGTGCCCACCGCCCACCTGAGGATCATTAAAAACTTCCCTCACCTTGCACTCGTGGGATCCTTGTTGCCTAAAGACTTTGCCAGCACAGAACGCCTGCCAGGAGAATACTTTCGTGACGTTCCTGCCACCCGCCCTGCACCTCGCCGCACCCGCTTCGCAGGTGCCGCATCGGCTCGCTGTATCAGGGGCAGCACATCAGAAGGGAGAAGAGGAAAGGCGGACCCGGGCAATTGGTAACCAGCGGGGCTGCGAGCGTAGCAGGGACTCCAACAACCAGGAGTCCCTGCGTGACCGATAGCCAGCTTCCGGTCCGCTCTCCCTGCTGGCCCGCCCACCGCCCATTACGCCCACTACATCTTAGCATCTATCTCCCGCAGCGCGGGACGCAGCACGGGGCGAAGACCGGGCAAAGACCGGGCCGTTTCAGGCCATTACAGACCGAGTAAGACCGGACCGGGCTACCTCCCTTGGCTGTTTTTGCTACGGTATCCAGTTCAATTGTACCCTAAGTATCCCTAAGTACTCACAAAATGACGTCCTTGCGCGAAACCCGGAGTAGGTCCACAAAGCCTGTGAAAAAGGCTACAGGGACCCTGGATGACTTTATCACAAGGACTAACATATCTATTGACACTGAGATTACAAAACTACAGCATAGAGTGTCCCTGGAGTTGGAGACAGCTAGAAGGCTGTCCATAGACATAGCATTAAGGAAAAAATCCTCGTTAGGTAGTATTGCCTTTTCCAAAACTCCTGAGCGCACTACCGGCCCCCTACCTATTATTACTTTGGCAGAAGTGCACCCTATTCCCGAGAAAACAGCTCCCTCTGTTAACCTTGACCTAGACCCCTCACAGTTATCTGTCAGTGGTGTGTCTGAAAACAAACCGATTTCGGATTCACTAGTGAAGGATGTTGAGGGGGAGAAGGCTCAGGGGAAAGCAGTTTCTAAGAATAACCAGGGAGTCATTAAGGCAATACCCAAACAAAAGAGAAAACGGAAAAATCCGTCTGTGTATGCCAGGAAAAGGGCAAAGGTAGCTTCACGCCAGTGCATTACAGGGGGGCCTCACAATCAACTATTGCAGTTAGTAAGTCTGACCAGACGCTTCCGTCTGCGCAAATCAGTAATGACAACATAGAAGCGTTAAATTCAGATTTAAGGATTGACTACCCCATTGTCGAGGGTGAGAAAACTTATATATCCATGGCTGAGCCAGAGGGGGGTAAAGAAGAGTTTCTGAAACTTGTATGGGAAACTCTTAAAAAACTCCTCAGGCCGCTAGAAGTCAAGCTAACCTGTATTGAGAATCAGCTTCTTGAGGTGGAAAAAAGTATTATCACCCTATCCAGCTTAAGCCTTAATGGCAGTGATGTACCTGTAATTCCCACACTGGCTCCAAGCACGGCCCCTGTGATACCCTCAAAACGAAACCATCTAGCACACAGTATCCAAAAAAGGGTGTGGAAAAAAATATAAATACAAACCCGATAACGAGTACTGTAGTAAATTCCAATGCCACACCTTTGAACTTGCCAACTGTTAATATTGCTAACAAACCATCTTTGAAGGGTTTTGTACAAAGCAAGAAATCACAGATAGTAAATGTTGTCAACACTCATCCCCCTGTCCCCAAAACCCCCATCCCACAAAAGTCTCCAACTGACATACCTCCCCCTACACATACTACTCTGGGTTTAAATAAATCCCTTGCTGATAGATCCTCTGCAAACAGAGCGAATAAACCCAACTACCAAACAACCTATGCCTATGACAACTTTAAGGGAGGATACATAGATCTGCCCCCTGATGCTAGTCCTTATGTAGTTGTCCTTACTGGGGTGCCTGAATTAGAAAACCAATTTGAAGAAAACTTTTTATCCCTAAAAAATAGGGTGATTTATTGGCTAAATTCAAACAAACCTGTTTCGAACCATATGAAAAGTAGAATCCTTATGGTTCGCAGGGTACCATGGGTAGGTCCTACAGTCAAATCAATTCTGGGTGACTGTATTGTTATTTCATTCGAGGAATCCCATACTGCCCAACAGATCTGTACATGGAAATCATATGCAGGCACTTCATCTATTGAAGCCAGGCCCTTATCTTTTTTCTACCCCCCACCGAGGCCTTCCAACTACGGGTCCAATTGGAAAACTGTTAAACTTTATTCCGGCTATGTACCCGATTTGGCCAGACAGGGTGTTCGTAATGTGTGGAATGGAATTCCCACTTTCAATAGGTTTAGCAGTTTAGATGCAATTGATTGACTTGAGACCCCGCCAAATTGCATTTTTAAGTCACATGGCTCCTACTGTTCACCTGGTGATGGGAATATTTTCCCCAGAGATAGAAATAGTGAGAAACCACAGAATGGGGGAGAGGGAGACAAAAACTATTGTAAAACGTGGGATTCCCAGAATACGGAAAGTATTGCAGTAGTGAACCCACAGTGTCACGAAGTGGACGAGGGTTGTCTTGGTGATGAAATCAGCATTGCAGCAGGGGTTCTGGCCACAGAAACAGAGAACCAAATTGTTGACTTACAGCTAGATGGTGTAAATCTTCTGTTGGTACCAGTGCTGTCCATCGATGATTCCATCCGTCCTGGTAGTGGGCCAATTCCAACGTTACTTGTTTTGTCATGGAATATTGCGGGAGTCAGCAAAAATCTGATGGACCCAGATTGGGCTGATTATGTTGACTCCAGCGATTTCTGTCTATTGCAAGAGACATGGGTGATGGATATTCCCCACAGGATAGGATATAAAACCTTTGGTACAGAGGCAGTTCAGTCTAATAGGGGGAGGCCGTCTGGGGGATTGATCATATGGGTCAAAACCTCATTGAAAATAAAGGTCGAACCAATAGACACAGGAACCCCTGACATTTTGGCACTAAAACTTGTAAACTTGAATGGGGACGAATGTTACATTGTCAATGTTTATAATAGACCCCTTGGTCATTCCAAAGTTTCTCCTACTCTGGAAACTTTGGATGGTCTGTTGAAAAGGGTGGTTGGTGGTGTCCCTGTGATTCTGGGTGGCCACCTAAATTGCAACTTTGAACCCGTTCTTGGGCTTACTGATGTCTTTGAGGATGAAGATCAAGCATATAATATCCCCCACCTTGAGACTTCAAACTGTGTTAAATGCTCTACTCTGGCCGTCCAATTAATGAGGCTAACTGCAGATCATGGTCTCAGAGCTTGTAACGGCCGCCTCCCCTCTGACTTAACAAAACAGCCAACTTTTGCGAAGTCTAAAAGTAACTTGGACTTTATACTTGTCTCATTAAGCATTTGGCATTTTAAGGTTGATTTCAAGGTGGCAAACAGGGATGAGAGTGACCACTATCCCCTTGAACTTCATATTGATGCACTTATGTTTAGTGACACCTCTGCTTTAACATCTATTGAGGCTTCCAACCCTAAAATTTGTGAGCAGGTACATGTTAACAATAACAGACGTGCATTAAAATGGCCGTACCTTCTAGCCCAGGGCAAGGCCTTAGCATTGGTTTATTCATTATTTGGGACTATGTTCGGGCCCATAGTTGGTCAACCCTTCTTACCCGACCATTATGATCATTTTGTTGCATTACATAACATTTTCTTTAATGAGTTAAAAACCTGTCTGTCCAAAATGCCAAAGAAAAAGCAACAAAATGTACGAGTGGGATGCCATGGTAAACTATGGTATGACCATTCATGTAGGGTGGCTAAGAGGGAGCTCCTGTTTGCTATTAAAAATAAATCAAAGGAAGATGTCAGACTTGCAAGGGAAGTGTACAAGCATGTCCAAAGGACTTCAAAAAAATCATGGGAAGAGTCGATTTGGGCTGACATGCTGGTTGCTGCCAAATCTAAGGACAATGTTGGCTTTTGGAGGTTGGTTGCAAATGAGGGACACGGATGTAGAGCTGTGAAGGACGCGTTTCTAGATGAATTGACTTGGGTGACACACTTCACATCACTTTACAAACAATATGATAGTGGTGTTGATGAGATTCCATGGCTGCCTCCACCTATTGAATGCCTTGATTTTACATTAGATGAAACAAAAAGGGCAATCAATGAACTAAAAAACAGTAAAGCTCCTGGCCCTGACAAAATACCGGGCGATTTATATAAACACAAAATGGAAGTATGGGCTCCATACATAAACCGTTTGTTCAATGTTCTATCTAATAATTGTCAATTTCCTGATAGCTGGCGTGCAGCAGAAGTTGTTTTAATTTTTAAAAAGGGAAATAGATCTGTGCCTTCGAATTACAGACCAATTAGTCTAATGGATACCCTGCAAAAACTCTATGCCAAACATTTATTATTTCGGATAAATGACTGGCTGGAGGATACTTTCAAAATTTCAAGCTGGTTTTAGGAGCAAGACCAGTACCATAGACCAGGTCTTCAGATTTTGTTGTATATATTGGAAATATGTACACATTAGGAAAGGTCATTTGTATGTAGCTTTCGTAGATCTGAGAGCGGCATTTGACCTTGTCCCTCGCAACTTGCCCTGGAGATCCCTAAGCGAAGCCGGTTTGTCAGGGTGTCTTTTGGTTCAAATAGTCGAGTTACATGCTGGGAATCTTGCCAACATTAGGTGGGGCCCAAATGGTGAACTGACGCATAATATTCCAATTGAGCGTGGTGTCCGACAAGGATGCGTCTTGGCCCCCACCTTATTTTCTTTATTTGTTAACGATATCCCTGATCATTTGAATGGTTGTATCAATGATTCACCTCAGCTTAATGGTGAAAGGGTGCCTGCGTTGCTCTTCGCGGATGACACCATTTTAATATCCCAAACCAAGAAGGGCCTCCAGGCACTCCTTAACTCATTTAGTAGCTATTGTGTGATGAAAGGTTTAGAGATAAACGTTGACAAAACTAAGTGTATGGCATTGAACCCCAGTAAACCGGATAGAGGGACCATGACTTTAAATGGTCAAATTTTAGGAACTGTTGATAACTTTTCTTATCTGAGGGTTGTACTCGACTCAAATTTAACATGGAAGGCCCAAATTGAGAAAAGCAAGATGCTGTATGCCTATAATGTCAAGCCAGTTATTAGCAAACTTAATGCTAGTACAAGTAGGAGTGTGACTCCTGTGCTTGAACTTTTTAAATTTAAAATCCAATCTGCTGCCCTGTATGGGGCTGAGATATGGGGAGCTTGGGCAAGGGATAGTTTCCATGGTCTGGATAATAAATTTATGAGAACAATTGTAAGGGTTCCCACTAGTACACCGTTGATCCCTCTTCAATTTGATTTGAATTTTAAAAGAACTGACAATTTTACTACTATTAGACCATTAATGTTCTGGATAAGGATATGGTCTACCCCAGAACTATCTGAATATAGGAATGGCCTTCGAGAGATATTGGACCTAGATTCTTTTTACTCCATTTTATGGCTCAGACATATTAAAAAATGGTTCTCAATTCTGGGCTTGTCCCAGTTGTGGGAGAATCCAGATAACTTACCACCATTCGCCAAGTCCATGGTAAAGCTAGCCTTTTGGTCCTATATGACTAATAGGTTAGTGAATGAAAACAGAACTGGGTCCTTAATCCAAGAATTTTTAACATTTAAAGATGAACCCTCCTTTGAAGTCTTCTTGGACGAAATAGAGCCGCCCCTTGCGAAGTCTCTATTTTTGAAATTCAGGTATGGGAATCTCATGCTGAATTCCAATATTGAACGTTGGTCCAAGAGAAAACTGGAATGTCCAAACGTTACACATGGGAAATGTTCTATGTGTTTAGATTCTTGTACGGAGAATGAGGTCCACATGCTGTTTATATGTAAATCATATTCAAAAGCGTGAAAGAGATGGATCAAACCCATGTGCACTCTCCTAGGAACAAGATCTTGTACTACGGCATATAGGATTATAAAAACTAATACCTCCCAGCCTATTGTATTTAGTATTAGTAGGTTTATTTATTCTGTGTACATTGTTCGCTGGAAATTTGGTCAGATACTCTGAGTAGTAATCCTGTATATGCCTATATTCCAGTTGCTAAATGAAATGGAGTAATTTGTGTTTTTTAATGAGGATGCAGGAAACAAATTTTGTACTGTATTTTAAGAGATAATTTCTTTTAAAGCACTTGTGTATGCACATTATAATGATCCTCTGTTTTATGCATGTATATATGTGCGTCTTTTATGGCCTACCGGCCGAAATAAAGAAAAAAAAAAAAGATATCGTATGCCACGGCAGAGGTGGGATAGGTAGCGGCATTGATAAACCAGTGGGAGCTTGATGAGAGGGCTTGTTTTGAATACAAATGCTACATGTCTCTACAAATTGTTGTACATCTTGGAACATAGAGGGCCACCAGAAGTCTCTTTTGATGAGCTCATAGGTTTTCATGACACTGGGATGAGCTGTTAAAGGAGTATCATGATGAAGATGAATGATGGTCTTCCGAAGTGAATCCGTTGGTACAAAAATTAAATCATGAACCATCATTAAATTGTCTTTTTCCTGAAGGAAGGGATGATCTTTTTTCCAAAGATCTAAATCTTTGTCTCCTAAAGCCTTCTTTATTTCACTAATTACATCACAAATCGATAAACTAGCCTGAAAACAAGAAGTTGGGATTACAGGATGAATCATTTCAGGTAGCTCTGGATCTTTGTCCCCAATTCTGGATAATGCGTCGGCCTTAAGGTTCTCTTTTCCAGGCCGAAAAGTGATTACAAAATTATAATCATTGAAGAATAATGACCATCGCAACTGCCTGGTAGAAAGAGCTTTTACAGATCTTAAAGCCTGTAGGTTTCTGTGGTCGGTAAAAATTGTTACTGGATGACGAGCTCCAAGCAAATAGTGACGCCATTCTCCAAATACTGCTTTGATTGCCAATAGTTCTTTGCCTGCGATTGCATTATATTGTTCAGCTTCTGTTAGCTTTCTGGAATAATAAGCTATTGGGTGCATTTGACCTGTATCTTGATCTCTTTGTGATAATATGCCTCCCAAGGCAAATTGAGAAGCGCCAGCTTCCACTATGAAGGGTTGACTGGGATCAGGATGACACAAAACAGGAGCAGACGTGAATCTTCTTTTTAATTCTTGAAAAGCATTTTCTGCTGGGGCAGACCAAAATAATTTTACGCCTTTTCTTAACAATTTTGTAATGGGGGTAATTATCTGAGAAAAGTTTTGGATAAAACGGCGGTAAAAATTCGCAAATCCTAGAAAGCTTTGAATTTGCTTTACTGTAGTCGGACTTGGCCAAGAACTAACTGCGTCAACCTTGTTAGGATCCATCTCGATTCCCTTGGGACTGATGATATAGCCAAGAAAATCTACCTTAGAGACATGAAATAGACTCTTCTCCAGTTTTACATAGAGAGAATTTGAAAGCAATTTTTGGAGAATGGCACAAACTTGCTGTACATGTTCTTCTTCTGAATTAGAGTAGATGAGAAGATCATCTATATAGACAACACAGCATACATCTATGAATTTGTGCAAAACTTCATTTATAAAAAATTGGAAAGCTGCTGGAGCGTTGCAGAGACCGAAAGGCATTACTTGGTACTCAAAGAGACCAAACTTAGTGCGAAAGGCCGTCTTCCACTCGTCGTCCTTTCGTACTCTTACCAGATGGTATGCTCCACGCAAATCCAATTTAGTATAAATAGTTGCCTTTTTAATCTGGTCCAAAAGAGTAGGTATGAAAGGCAGGGGATACCTGTTCTTTATGGTAACATTATTCAGGGCTCTGTAATCAATACACATGCGCAATTCTCCTCCCTTTTTTGGAATGAAAAAAAGAGAAGATGACACAGGTGATTTAGAATGTCGAATAAAGCCATTTCCAAGGTATTCGTCAAGATATTCCCTGAGGTGTACATTCTCTTTTTCTGTGAGGGCGTAGATCCTACTACAGGGCAGGGTGGCACCAGGCACCAAATCTATTCTGCAGTCAAAGTCCCTGTGTGGCGGCAGTGTGTTAGCCCTCTTTTTGTCAAAAACATTCAAAAGATCTGAGTATTCAGATGGTACTCCATCCAAGACTAAAACATTTGGTGCTTCTGTTCTAAAGTCAAAGCCCTGGATTACATCTCCTTTTTTCTTTAAAAGAAAACAATGTTGTGAACAATGAGGGGATTTAAAAGTCACTGTCTTGGCTACCCAATCTATAAGAGGGTTGTGTTGAACCAACCAAGGAATTCCTAGTATCACTTTAAATTGAGGGGCATCTATGATGTCAAAATGAATTTTCTCCCTGTGAATAGGTGAACAGTCCATTTCTAATAATTCGGATTGTCTAATGATAGGTCCAGAAGTCAGTTCCTTACCGTCTACAGCTCTAACACTTTCAGGGTGACTCTTAAGAATTGAGTTAAAACCTAACTGTTGAAAGAAGTGTGTATCGATAAAATTTCCTGTAGCTCCAGAATCGATTATAGCTTCCACCTTTCTAGTGTGTGTGGGAAGTTGGAAGAAGCCCTCTTAGTTCAACTAAAATACAAAAATGCTTACACCCTAGAGGAGGAAGAGTTGAGGCCAAACTGGAGACTTCACCAGATAAACTGACCTCTTCTTTTACCGAGCTTTCTAGTTTCCCGATCCTTCTTGGGTGATGGCTATCTCAGAGGATTTAGACTTAACCTTGTTTGGCCGCGTCGGACATTCCTTTACGAAGTGTCCAGTCTTACCACAGTAAAGGCATTGGTTTCATTTTCGTCTTTTTTCTTTTTCCTCTTTAGATATTGGGCCTCGTATTGAACCAATTTGCATTGGTTCTGCAGGTTCAATTCTGGGACTGACCTCTTTAGAAGTAGATGACTTTTCTTTTAAGAAAACCAGTTTGTGATCGGATTTTCCCTTTTCACCTCTTCTTTCGGTCAAACGGTGGTTTAATTTTACCACCAAATCTATGAACTCACTGATGTCATCAGGAGGTTCCAGGATTTGAGTTATCATGTCTTTCAATTCGTCCTTTAGTCCTCTGTAAAAAAGTTGACACTCTTTTATCGTATGGCCAGTCTGCTTCTAAAACCAGGCGGTTAAACAGTGAGATGTAATGAAGCAGATCAGAGTTTCCCTGTTTTAAACTAAGAAGTTCATTATCAGCGGATTGTACAAACATATGTTTGGCAAACATCTTTTTAAGGCACGTTCGAAATTCTTAAAATTATACAGAATTTGGTCATCGTTCTCAAACAAAGGGACTGACCATAGAGCAGCGTCACCACCTAAATAAGATAACATAAAGGCTACCTTAGATGAGTCATCCGGGAACGCTGATGTTTTAGCTATGAAATGTAAAGGACACTGCTGTAAAAATATTGAGAACTTGTTACAGTCTCCATAAAACCTCTCTGGCTGAGCTAAGGGAGTAGGAACCGGAGTTACCACCTGGATCTGAGTTTTGGGCCCAGACTCCAAGGAGGACCCTTGGAAGGCTGCTGATATCTGAATTGCATCTTGGAGGGTAGACATGTCCCTACGTAAGGCTGCATTTTCCTGTCTTAAATCTTCCAAGATGGTTGCTAAATCTTGTAAGGTCACTTGATCCATTGCGTCTGGGCGAAAAGATTCTCGTGGGCTTTGCCTTCTGTCAAGACAGGCTACGTCGTCCCTTACCTTGTCCTGTAATTGTAGCCTCTTGGATAACGTAGATGTTTTCGCAGAGACGCAAGGGACCAACTTGCCAAACTACTAACTAAAACCTTACTGACTTTAAAATAACAGCAAGATTTTAAACTAGGAATTGGGGAGGAGGGCCGGTACTGGACGTTGACTGTTTGGTTTGTTCTTGCTGTCGACCTGCGAAACAACAAGCACAATAGGTATTACTTAAATGCCAACCTCTGTATCTCCTAACTATCCTAAAGTCTAAAACATTTACCTTTCTAACCTACATCTTTTGAGAGAGATGGTTTTGTTCTCTAGAAGCGCCTACCTGCGATCAGTGTTGTCTTGTCTTCGTCCAGTATTTCTTTGTCTTGTCTTGTTCTGATGGTCAAGGCGTCAGATACTTCTGGTTATTTGTCTAGAGCCGTACCTTGATGGATAGTGACTTTGAGATCTACAAAACAAGAAACCAATTAAATAGTGTTCTTCCATATGCTTTCTTCCAGAATTTACACCCTGACTTTCACTTACTGTATTGCTTCTTATTTGCTTCTTTATTTGTTCTGAAAGGATTCCAATTATTCTCCTTGAAATAGTCTTAAGGGGTCTGGTGCCTTGAAATAAGAACTTTACCAAAAGTATTTTTCTTTTACATCACAGAACATAGAAATAATATTTAAAAGTGTAAGCATAAGCGAAGATTTGCACAAAAACACAAGAAGACATCTAGCGTTAAACACTTGTAAAACTGTAAACCCTTTTACATCACAATAACATCTTGTAATGCTGAAAGTCTTTAATCACGACTTGTTCACGTCTTGTTCAGGCTCTGAAGTCTCTTTAGTTAACTTTCCTCAGATTCCCAGGAAAGAAGTGTCCAAAAATTAACCTTGACCTTTCTTGCGAGTGGTGCCTTGAAAAGATTGAAAGAAATGTACTTAGCTCTTTGTTTCCTTTCTTGGCTGGATTTGGCAGTAAAGAAGAATCTCCGTGGACATTGCTGACTGCCTGATCTCCGTCGGTTCTGGCAAGTTCCTTCACGAGCTCCGAGGCACGATCCTTCTATGGTGCAAGGCGGAAGGCAAAGCATCTTCTAGAAGGCTAGGTGCGGTTTAAATAGGGAACCGCACCCAGCCACGCACAGGCTACGTGCGTGCGTTCCCAGCCAAGTTCAAAGCCAAGTTCTGTAACAAAGGCAGGCACTTTACCTGTATGGACGCTGGCATCTTTATTCATATGCAAAGGCTTCCTTACAGATACAGAATCCCACTGCATTTTCGGCCTCACAAGGATACATGAAAGGCAATACAAGAGCAAAATAATTAGAAAGATGAGAAGTACTGAAAACACACTATGCAACTAAACCCAAGGTTTTAATCACACAAATCACACTGATACTTGAAGCTTGCAGGGAGCACGGGAAAGGGGTGGGTTTTTTATGAGAATAACGAATCCCCTTATTTACAGTGGAACTAAGGGCTATTTTTTTAGTGCTTTTTTGGGGGATGTATAGGAGATTTAGGGGGGATGTATAGGTGATTCATGACACAAACACCCATTTCCTTTACAAAGCGGTGTGTAGTTTGCACGTCTTCTGCCTTTCTTAATGTTTACCTTATTCTGCATCCATTAGCAGAAACACACCTACCTGCTGCCTTTCTTGACTGTCTTTGCCAACAATTATTCTAATTTAAAGTAGAGGCCCTGAAAAGGGCCTGGTGTTGTTATTTTTCAGCACTATACCCAGAGTGGGAACTTAGTGCACTTGCTTTGCTTACTTAGATGTGGTAGTCATTTCTCAGCCTCCCACTGCGGAATCCGACACCCTGTCTGTATTATAAAAAGGATATCCAAAGATCCACTTCCCTGACAAGGCAGATGGTAGTTTGCGTATCTGCAGCCTTTCTTATTTTTCACCTTATTCATCTTCTACTCGATCAATACATCATCCACACGTACACACACTTACTTGCTGCCTTTTTTGGCTTGGGTTAACAATTATTCTTCAATTTCATATTCTGATTCAAAAACAAGGCCCTTAATCGAGCCTTTTTCATGTAACTACTTCCCCAACTAAACACACTGTGTAATTTGCACACTTTTGCTGCCTTTCCTATTTTTTACATTATTCATCTGCCACTCAATCAACACATCATCCATACCTACACACACCTACTTGGTGCCTTTCTTGGCTATGGTTATCAACTATTCTTCTATTTCATATTCATATTCAAAGTGCACGCCCTTTATCGAGCCTTTTTGTTGTTACAACTACCCCAGCCGAAAGGCAGTAAGAAATGTACACACTTGCAGCCTTTCTTGGCTGGGGTTATCAATTATTCTTGAATTTCATATTCTGATTCAAAGCCAAGGCCCTTTATCAAGCCTTTTTGATGTAGCTACTACCTCGGCCGAAGGCAGTGGGAAATTTGCACACTTGCTGCCTTTCTTTACTGGTGTTATGAATTATTCTAAAAGTAGCTACACACTCAGGAACAATACTTTCATTTGGAAACAAATTGCAAAGTAATCGTATCTGTAAAACGTCTCTCCCATGTTCAGTCATTTTTCCAATTCTTATATCTTGTAGAATAGTTCTATAATCAGCATCATTGGCTTGTCACATATTTATATAAAATTCCTTATATTCAAAATATGACCAAATGTTAATATTTCCAATGTTACATTACATCTTTTATTTATACTACCTGTGGAGCATGACAACAAATTGCAATACCACAAGCTATCAGGAGAAGCTTGTTCTGAAGACTCTTGAAAAAAATTCAACTTCTCATTATTGATGACGTAAGCATGGTATCAAACTTAATGCTTGCCTTTGTGCATTTAACAATGCAGCAAATTCTTAAAACAGAGTATGACATATTAGTCTCAATTTATTTAAGGCAGAGACAATTGTACTATGTCCTCAGATTCTGTTAACTGAACAAAATAGCATTCATCGATGTTTGTGTCGAGTACTACCTTCGATATACATTGCAAACAGCAGACTTCACAAGTTCAATTCAGCTTTGCATGTAAATTTCTCTTCAGTTTTTGTGCTGAGAACTGCCTTCAATCAATTCTGCGCACAGTAGAGTTGACAACTAGATACCAACAGCGCCAGCACTTTAGAACACATTCAATACAATCTTGATTTATTTAAAACAGAGACAATTTCACAATGTCCTCAGATTTTCTTAAAGTTTGAACAGTAGGAATGTCAGCCTTCATTTCTTTAATTTAGAGATATTTCTACTATATGTCTTCAGATTTTGATTAAATAAGTGACAAAAAGCATTCCTCCATGTCTGTGTCAACTACTGCCTTTGATCTACACTACGGACAGCAGGGTTCACAACTTGAAATCATCTTTCCATCTACGCTATGCACAGCATTCAAATTAGCCTTCATTTATGTAAGGCAGAGACAATTTTATCAATGGATGGCACAAAAAACATTCCTCAATGTCTGTACTAAGTACTACCTTCAAATGTGCAATACGAACAACAGAGTTTACCTCTTCATACCACGAGTCACATCAGTACTACAGAAAACATTGAATCCAGCCTTCCTTTTTTGAAGGTAGAGACTAATGGATTCTATGTCTTCCGATTTTGTAAAAGAATGTGACAAATAGCATTCATCTATAACTGTGCTCACTAAACCCTTCAATCTACACTGCGGACAGCAGGTTTCACAACTTGAATTCACCTTTCCATCTACACTAAGGACAACATTGAATCCAGCCTGGCTTTATTTAAGACAGCCAATTGTACTGTGTCCTCAGATTCTGTTAACTGTGACAAAATAGCATTCATCAATCTTTGTGTCAAGAAATGCCTTCAATCTACACTGCGGATAGCAGGATTCACAACTTGAATTCAGCTTTGGAACTAAATTTGTCTTCAATCTATTCTGTGGTCAGTAGAGTTCAAAACTTGATAGCCGGAGCTCCACTACTACAGAAAACATTCAATCCAGACTTGCTTTATTTAAGGTAGAGACTAATGGATTATATGTCTTCTGATGTTGTAAAATAATGTCACAAATAGCATTCATCTATACCTGTGCTCACTAGAGCCTTCAATCTACACTGCGGACAGCAGGGTTCACAACTTCAATTCAGCTTTCCTTCTACATTAAGGACAGCATTGAATCCAGCCTTACTTTACTTAAGGCAGAGACAATTGTACTCTGTCCTCAGATTCTGTTAACTGCACAAAATAGCATTCATCAATGTTTGTGTCGATTAGTACCTTCGATCTACATTACGGACAGCAGGGTTCACAACTTCAAATCAGTTGGCATGTAATTTTCTCTTCAGTATGTGTGCTGAGAAGTGCCTTCAATCAATTCTGGGCTCAGTAGAGTTCACAACTAGATACCAATAGCGCCAGCACTACAGAAAACATTCAATACAATCTTGATGTACTTAAAACAGAGACAATTGCACAATTTCCTCAGATTTCCTAAAGTTTGAACACTAGGAAATTCAGTCTTCATTTATTTAAGGCAGGCAAAATTCTACTATATGTGTTCACATTTTGTTTAAATAAGTGACAAAAACCATTCTTCTATGTCTGTTAACAACTGCGTTCAATCTACACTGCCTAGGGAACGTACAAGCTCAGCGCCAAAGATACTACTTACTCAGTGCACCATAAATCATCACAAAGAAGAGTGAACACTTTTATGTCACAGTGAGACATACTGTCCCTTTTAAATGGAATTGATGCAGAATTCAATCAACAAAAGACATTACTTCAATTACTGTACCTCTCCCCAACCACTCATCATCACAGGGCCCGTTCAAGCTCAGCGCCAAAGGTATTACTAACTCAGTACACCACAAATTATCACCACGTGACCGTATTGAATGAGATGACTTATTTAGAAAAAAATATATCATACTTTTTGAAGATATACTTCAACTTACTTCTATGAATGGACAACCAATATTCATTAGAAAACTTGATTTTAAAGACTTTGCTATCAATGCGTCCTGCTTGGACCACGCATCATCGCAGACTCCACAGAACTTTGTTGCTTCCTTTCTTGGCTGGGATTATCAATTATTCCTCAATTTCATATTCTGATTGAATTTCAAGGCCCTTTATTTAACCTTTTTGTCATTTCTACTACCCCAGCCGAAGGTTAATATTCCAAAAGTAATCTGTATAATTTGCCAAACAACTCTCCCAAAGGTTGATCCATACAAAAAATACTTCTTTAGCACAGCAAATATAGTGCGACACATGAAGAACTTGCACCCCAACAACTTTGCTTGAGCTGCAACACAAAGATTGAAGGGCAACTCACCTGCTGCTGCACCAAGCACACCAACTGCTGTAACAGCATCTTCGGCAACCAGTCCATACTCACATATTAATCTTGTTTGTGGTAATCTTAAATTTCTATGCATTTATTGCGTTTAACTTCTCTGTTACATGAAATAGTCTATCCACCTCATCAAAAATAAGAAACAGGAGCATCGCTGTCCTAAACATCAGTCACTACACATTTATCAAGCTTTTTTATTGTAAGAACTACCCCGTCCGAAGGCTGTGGGAAATTTGCACACTTGCTGCCTTTCTTGGCTGGAGTTATCAATTATTGTTCAATTTGATATTCTGATTCAAAGTCAAGGCCCTTTATCAAGCCTTTTAAATGTACATACTACCCCAGCAGAAGGCAGTGCGAAATTTGAGCATTTGCGGCCTTTCTTCGCAGAGGTTATGAACTATTGTTCAATTTGATATTCTGATTCAAAGTCAAGGACCTTTATCTAGCCTTTTTGTTGTAACTACTTACCCGGCTAAAGTTAGTGATTAATTTGCACACTTACAGCCTTTCTTATTTTTGATATAATTCATCTTCCACTCAATCACCACATCATCTATACGTACACACACATACTTGCTACCTTTCTTGGCTACGGTTAGCAACCATTCTTCTATTTCATATCCATATTCAAAGTACAGGCTCTTTATCAAGCCTTTTTTTTATTGTAACAACTACTCCGGCCGAAGGCAGTAAGACATTTCTACTCTAGCTGGCTCTCTTGGCTAGGGTTATCAATTGTTCTTGAATTTTATAATACAGTTGTGACAAATGTAATTAAGAAAGTGCAAAATTATTTTTTTTAAAACGCATTTTTTAAGAAAAAGAAAACTATCGAAAATCTACTTGAGAAGGATTTCAAATTGATTTTTTTTAAATTTGCTTTAGTTATCAATACAATTCGAGTAGATAAACCATTCCTTTAATGAAGGCCAAAAGTAAGTGGAAAAGAGTAACTAACAGAAATAATTTTTCATAGTTTTTTTGGGTGAATGGAGCCATAGTTCAAGTTCAGAGCCTTTTTTTAATTATAAGAGTTATCTTCAGAGTAATGATTTGTTGCATGCAGATGACACTAGTGGTCGTGCTTATGAGGTTAGAAATGGTTGTGCTATTGAGAAAGAGAAAATTGTTCCTAGAAATGCAGAAGAGGTTTTAGCTGAGGAAGTTTTAGGGAGACGTCCTAAAGCTCCAGTGAACACTTGCAATTTTAGTAGTATTTATACTATAAATCAAGAATTTATTGATTTTTTACGCAATTTCTTACATAACTATATTAAGAAAAGTGTTAAACAAAAAGATTAAGATGTTGCAAGAATAAGACCCTTGCAGAGTGACAGAAAATACTGGTTTGCAAGGTCATTCTCTGGCTTGTCTTTCCAAAAAAGTTTGGCGAAGTGTTTTTCACCAATTTAGAATGTTACCAGTTCATCATACTCAAATGAGGAAAATAGTCAGAACATTATATAACGCAAAAAGTCCACCACTAATGTTAAAAAACAGTTGAACAGTACTCTTTTCGGTGCATCTGTATCAGATGTAACAAATGTTTCCGATTAAATTCAGCTTAGTTACTTTGGTACTCAGGAAGACAGTGCAGAAACTGAGATATTAATAGAAGAAAATGTGGAAGAGAATGTACAATGTTGTACTGTACAACATTTTGAGCAAGATATTACAAAGTTTAAGGTGATTTCACGTGAAACGCCAAATTATTCTTTACTTTGTTTTCAACAAACTCATTATAAAAATCAAACCAGGACTGTTCATCTGTATTTAAAAAGTAAAAACTAAAATAATAATGAGTTGAAGCATTTTGCAACTTCTTTGTTGGTAGAGAATTGTTTTGATTTGGGTTCTGATCAGCGTATTTGTAAATATTGTTATAACAAATTAGATGAGAACAAAATGCCTGCTAGAGCTGTGCATAATAATCTTGAGTTGGTAATTATTCCTCCTGAACTGATGGATTTAAAAACCTATGAGTCTATTCTTATTCAATGTGTGCATCCATTTCAGGCTATTGTTCGTATGGAGCCTAAGACAGGAAATTTGCCACTGCACTGGTATAATACCGGAGACATGGAAGGATACAAATATAGTGATTTTCCATAAGAAAGGGAAGCTCAAGGAAAATCCTGGGTCCTACAGACTGATATCACTGATAAATGCGGACAATAAAATATACGCTAAGATTCTGGCGAAGCGTCTGGGGAGGGTTATTGGCGGTCTGGTCTTCCCCTGGCAGCATAGGTTTATCCCAGGGCGTGGAACAACAGATCATATAAGACGTGCAATATCTTTGTTTGAGGCCCATGCTGTCGGGGGGGGGATGCCCATGATCCTCCTCGACGCCGAAAAAGCCTTAGATTGCGTTAGGTGGAGCAACCTCTGGGGGTACTGGTAGGTAGAGGGTTTGGGACAAGAATCCTGACTGCCATAAAAGCTATGTATTCCAACCCGGTTTCTAAGGTGCAGATGATGGGTGAAAGCTCGGGGAAGATCAGTATAACAAGAGGGACACGCCAGGGGTGTCCCTGTTCACCCATTGTGTTTGCCTTGTTTATAGATCCACTGATTGGGCAGATCTTACGGAAAGAAAGAATTTCTTTATTATGCATGATTAATTAAAACCGTTGCATACATTAAAACTTATTATAAAACATCTGATCATATATACTTAAAAAATACTGTAATATGGTCCACATATTTAATTTACGTTACTCATTAAAAAGACAAAGTAGAGATGGAGGAGGGCAAATGTCACTGTTGTTTAACTTCTCCGAAGTGCCATTTTTGACCTTTTTCCAGTGGGACGCAATATTGTTGTAAAAAGGGTCATGGCCGGTGTTGGAAGAATCCTCAATGTCTTTGCCTTGACTCTTGTTTTCTATCGACAGCTTGGGATATTTCGTTAAGAGGTACCTCTACGGAGAGTTTATAATTTAATTCAAAGTGGAAAGCCTTTTTTACCACTTTTTAGTATTTTAAGTGTAACGAACGTAGGTAGAAATTTTTGGGGCGTTGGCTCCGTTAGTGACTCTTCTCCCTGTTGTTCTATTTACTGGGTTTATCCGTTTGGCAAAGCTTCTGCTGTTGAGTGTTCCAAGGGCAACGTACGTACATTTTCCAGTCGCTTAGCTGTTATGTCGAAAAACTTTGTTAGTCGACAATTTTGCTGCACTCTCTCTAAGTTGAAACACAGCAGAGCCGCTTGTCTATGAGTCCTAACTCGATATTGGTTGAACACAGGTTTTAGAAGGCTTATTCTTATGTTTCTTAGGTTATTGCAAGTGCACATGACATGTAATAGGTGCTCCACTCCACAGCCGCAGAGGCGACAAGGCTGATCACTGCCTTTTCTCTCCCAAGGGGGGAGAAACTGATTAATTGCACCAATCCCCAAGCGGAGTTTTAAGAATTTTTCCTTTGTAGTTGTTTTTATTCCGATTTTCAAGTAAGATTGTGGTTTTAAAGCTTTATACGTGTTCAGTACTACCCAACGGTGAGATCGTTTGGATAGCGAGTTTTTATCTTCCGCAACTGAAAGTTGTCGGGATACCTTTGTTACGGTTTTTTTAAATACAGAGTGTGCCACTGTAATACTCCAGAGGTCTTTCAGTTCTAACAGTTTGATTGAGTGCTGCAGGTACTCTCTGGCTGGTGATTTTGTAGGACGGAATAACTCTGTCCATATATGGCTGTTCAGAGATCCATCTGCTGCTTCTTTGATTTTATGCCAGCATTTTACGTATTCTCCCCTTCTTTCGATTGATTGTTTTTGTAGCCCAAACTCCAACCATATTTGGGCCGGGGAAGCAGACCTAGGGAGGTGAAAGATGGATCGATATGCGTTAGTTATTGTATTTTCTTCAGCTTTTGCGTCTTTGCCCTTCATTGCTGAGCTACCGTATGTTTTTGTTGGTTGAAGTTTTGCTTGCAGGACTTTCAATAATGGGTTAAGTGTTAAGTCCGGCAGTAGCTTCTTTAGAGGTTTTATTGCCAAATAAATAATTAGCCCTTTCCTCCGTACGGATTCTATCTGTAATTTAAATGAGTTTTTTTGGTCTAGTATTAATCCTAGGTATTTGTAACTGGGTGCTTGGTCTAAGCGGTGCCCATCGAGGAACCAATTGAAACCTTTCTTCCTGTGATGATTTACTGCCATCATTCATGTCTTACTATAATTTATTTTCAAGGCGTTCCGTTCTGAGAAGCTATGGATCACATTCAGTAGATGCTGTAATCCACTAGGAGTTTGACTTATCAAAACCAAATCGTCGGCATATAACAGGTTTGATAAGCTTATATTTCCTAATTTTGGGGCATGGTTTTTACACTTGTCCAATTCCCCCGGTAAGGCTGCTAGGTAAAGGTTAAAAAGCGACGGGGCTAAGATGCACCCTTGTTTTAACCCTTTTGATGTGGGGATTTCTTTTCATACGTGGGTCCCTGCACCTAGCTTTATCCTTACCCAGGTGTTTGTATGCAGGTTCCTTAACTGGTCCAGAAGGGGTGGTGGTATTCCCATTCCTTTTAGTTTTTGCCAGAGCTTTGTCCTGTCCACATGGTCAAAGGCGGCTGTAAAGTCTATGAAGCAGAGGAACATGGGATATTTCCCCTGTTTTGTTGCATCCATTAGTAAAGTTAGCAACATAATATTTGTTATTGTTTCTTGACCTTGACGGAACCCGGTTTGTGTTGGTGAAATAATGTGGTTGTCTGAAGCCCATGTTATTAGGTCGTTTAAAATAAGCCCCGCAAAATATTTGGCCTCGGTGTCAATGAGGGCTGTCAATCGATAGTTTTTTGGCTCTGACCTCTTCCCTTGTTTGTATATCGGGCTTATGATTGAGCCTCTCCAAGACAGTGGAATAATAGATCTTTCAAATGCATATTTAAAGACAGGTTCTAGTGTATTGCTCCAAAAATTCAGGATCATGTTTGTACAGCTTTGGCGGAATGCCATTAGGGCCTGGGGCGCCTGCCTGTCTTCCCTTTGCTATTTGTTTCTGAATTAAGGTTGTTTCCAGGCTACTAGGGTTCTCTTTTGTCAGTATCAGTGTCAAGTCCGTTTTCCTTGGTAGTTGGGAAAATGCTTGGGGGAATTTTTCATCTGAATGGAAGGATTTAAATATGGCTTCTCCTTCATCGAGCTAATCACTCTCTCGGAGCTAGGAGTGGCGCTTTGAACACGTGTAGAATTGGTTCCATTAAAATGATTATAAAGAAAGTCGACCCAGGCCGCTTCATGGATGTTAGAGTTTATCCCAGGATGAGTTGGGCGTTGTAATCTATTAATTGATTGCCAAAACTTGGCGCTGTTTTTCATATTCGATTCTTAGAGTAGTTTAACCCATAGATCCTTGTTCAGTGATCCTTTCCTGTCCCATCTCCTTCGCTTTAGGAGAGTCTTAGATTCACGGAGAGTTTGCTGCAGTTTTTGGTCTGTCTGTGATTTAGGAATTTGCCTTAAGGTGTTGTTTATGATCTGTTTTGTTTTTTTTGAGACAGGGCTCATGGCCTTTTTTGTTACATTGACAACCTTGCTGCTCTGTTTCTGATTGATCCCAGTTGGGGTTTTATCTCCCAGTGACGTGGCGAATTTTTCCCAACTGTCCATCGGATTTTGTGAGTTTTCCTTTGCACGGATTAGTATATTTTTTGCTGTACTTGATACTAACTCCATGTTGGTTGAGTTGCATCTTAGTCGCTTTAGATTTGTTGCTTCAACTGAAGCTATGTTTTTGTCAGCCTCCAGTAGAAGGTATGTCCTTGTTTTCAGCGTCAACTCCTGTGGCATATGGTCACTCGCTACATTGTTACCTATTTTGAAAGTGGCTATCATTTTGAACAGTGATCAGGACATAAAAGTAAAGTCCAAATGGGACGATGTTTTTGCGGAGTGGTATGTGGGAGCTGGTGGATTATCCTCCTTGAAACGACCGTTTACTGCTCTTAAATTTAAGTGTTCCAGTTCCTGAATAAGAAATTTGGAGCAACATGTTTTCTTCACTTTTTTTACGGGGCCTTGGGCTGGAATTCCCCATGCGTCTGAAAGTTCCTGGGTCGTGTCGTCGTCATTATCTTCCCCCCAGGAGATGCGTGTTAAAGTCACCGGCCAGGATGATGAGTTCGGTGTCCTCTTCCACCATTACTCTTTTTAGTTCTTTACTCAGTTCTTTAGCTGTTTTTAGTTTGTGTTTTGGATGTACATAAATGTTTATCATTATTACCTTTTGTGCCTAATGATCCAGAACAGTTTTACTATTGATGCCTGAATGCAACTTGGAGGAGTCATACTGATCTTTATGGGAAAGGTTTTGTTTATTCGAGTGATTGCAAATAGAGACTGCAGGCCCCCGGATCGACGTCCAAAGCCCTTCCTCTTTCTTGCTGGAACAGAGCTGGAAGTGTAACCTTGTAGCTCAGGTGGTTTTTCTTACCAGGTTTCCTGAATAAAGATGACATCGAAGCGTGTTAAGTAATTTAAAACATCTTCGTCATTTAGTTTAGATGTTAATCCATTTAAATTCCAAATACACATTGTTATCTCATTTTTAGCTAATTGTGGATTTTGAAAGTTAGACTTCCCATGTCAATTTGGGTGAGCCGGAGTTATTGTTCGTTGTATGCTCTGCCAGTTGCTTGTTGGCGAAAAGCTGGTTAATGCCGATTGACTTGAGGATGGAGAGCTGCTCCTTGCTCTTTTTAGAATTGAGGAAGTCTTATTGTTTTCGTTGACAGTTGCTAATCTTAAAAAGGGAACTGGGTAAGGTGGTTTTGGCACTGGTTTCAGAACTATCCCCCACTTTTGGAAGGTATTTAGTTCCTGTAATATTCTCCTTGCTATCTCAGGCGTTTTCCATCTGGTTCTTGTAACCTCTAGACTGGCCTGCGTGCTGTTTAACTGGAATTCAATTGACAGTAGGTCCAAGGTGTTGATATTCGCAAGATTGGGGATTGATTGCAGAAGTCTTAATACATTTCCTCTGTTTAAAATGTCTCCTCGGCCCCTTGATTTATAGTGTGGGGAAAAGATGATGGTGACTATTTCTTCTTCTCTATTGAATTCGTAGTATGAATGCTGAGGGAGCTCCCCATTAGTTGTAATGTGCACTTCTGGCCTTTTGTTGTTAGTACTGCTTGTCCTACAGTCAGAACTATGTTGCAGCGCAAGCGTTGTCTCCTTGGGTTTCCCGGCATTATTCTGTGCCATTGCGCCCTGATGGGAGAATGTGTTTGGTGAGTGGTGGGGCTCTTCTAATTCGTCCTGTGTGTGGCTACCCTGCTTCGTTATTGTGTGTTGTGCAACTTTACTAGTTAGTAAGTCATTGCTAGACATGCTTTTATCGCAATCAGTCTCGAGATTGCTAGGGAGGTTATTGTTTATTGTTTGTTCTCTACCAGGAGTTATAATTGTTGCCTCATTAGTGCCACTCTCCCTTCTTTGGGTTTTATATGAAGGGGAGGAAACTCCTAGCCGTGATGTCGATGGCACCCTAGATCCTTCTTCCACTGGATGTTCTGAAGAACCTGCGAGCTGAGGATGCTGTTTCCCATGGAACTTGATCTGGTTAATTGTTTTCTTGTTCCTTCCTTTCCTTTTTTTCTTCCGCCGGATGTTCGTTGTCAAGGAATCTTTGGCGAATGATTCATTTTTGTTGTTCTGTTCAATCTCTCTCCCTTCCGGGGAAGGATCTCTAGATGTTTTAATTGTCTCCAAGGCTCAGGTCCATTTTTTTTTCCCCTGAAGGTGGGTGATTCGTTACTCAAATTCAAAAGACTTTATTCGGTTATATCAAGTAAATAACCATAAAAGTTCATATAATCACAGCATATAAAACATTCCAAATATTTACACGGTTAACTCAAATGAAAATGAAAACAAACAGGTAAGAGTCAATGGCTCAATATAAGTAACAAAAATTAAATTATTATAGAATTTCGAGTATAAAAAACATTATTAAGAAAAGCTGAAACAGATGCCACAGTGAATATATTATCAAGCTTCAGTATTGCTAGAAAGGCTGGTCGACATTGTCTTAGGTTCAGACACCTTAATATGGGTATAATCCACCTTTTCCTTGGTCTTGAGTAAAATTTACAGAAGAATAAAATGTGTATATCGGAATGGGTGGACAAATCATCACAGGGACATTTACTAATACCGCTTAACCAGTCATTGGTAACAGGAAAGCTAGGCATCCTAAATAAAATCCCAAATCTAAGTCTAATAAGTAGAAACCTGACCTGATCTTTCAGCTGCCGGGTTAGATAAGGTTGAATGGCCTGCGATGTTAGTATTAATTGATGGATCATCACCGATTTTTTAGTGAACTCAGTTTTTTCCCTGCGGTTCTCTAAATACGTTATGCATAGCTTTTTCAGCACTTTTCTCTGGATATGAATCATTGATGGGGGTCATCATAGTAGTCAGCATGACCAATGTTAACAAGAAATGACTTAATATATCTCAACCACTTCACCTGACGGACACAGTCCAAATTCAGGGCATCCTCCAGAATGAGCCGATTTAGATGGCACTCGTCAGTTGTCCACACCCTATGCCACAAAAGTACAGGCTGTACTTTGATGACATATTCTAAATAAGACAAGCCGAGTTCAGTGTGACAATTATGGGTGGACATGCTCTCAGGGATAGATAAAATATATCGCAGGAAGCCATTTTCGGTTAACTGTGGGGTTGAGACATTTGCATCCCCCCATATTACTGCCCCATACGTTGCAACCGCAACACAGCTGGCTTTATATATGAACAAAAGTTCCTTGACTGGTTTCTTTCCCAACTTTTTACTAAATAGTTTTAGGGCCATAATTGACTTGGCAAATAACAGGTTTCTACTTTTCACTGCGCTGCCCAGTGTCCTGAACTATCGGACAGTATTCCCAGATAAGGGAAAGTTGAGGTGTGATCTAATTGTTTGGAGCCAATAAACATGGTTCTAGTTTTCTTATTTGCTCCTCTGCCACAATTCATACAAAAGGTTTTAGCACTATTAACCTTCAGGTCCAAATTGGTCATGAAGGTGCAAAAAGATGAAATCATTGTTTGCATTGCTACAGGGGCCCTTGCCATCAGGACAGCATCGTCTGCGTAAATGAGCGCTGGAATTTGACGATTTGATGCAATAGGCATATCTTGACAGTCCTGCAGCAAGGTTTTCTCCAGATCGTTAATATAGATTTTAAATAAAAAAGGGGCAAGGACACATCCTTGTCTCACTCCCCTCGCGATGTTGAACATTCTAGTGCATTCCCCTTTTTTGCCGTATCTAATCGTGGCCCTTGCACCGTTATACAGCTCTCTGAGGAATTGAATAATATTAACATCAACACCCAACCAAACTAAAATGAGCCACAATTTGCAATGAGTGACACAATCAAAGGCGGATGTCAGATCCACAAAGGTTAAATACATCCGGCCGCCCTTAGCCTTAGTATATTTCTCGAGGAGAATAAATAGATTGAGACATTGATCTCTGGTCCTATCTTCTTCTCTGAAACCATATTGTAGGTTGCTAATAATCTTGTGCTCCTCTGCCCAAAGGTGCAACCTATTTAGTATAACCCTACCAATAATTTTGATTGTTGAATCAAGCAAAGATATTGGACGGTAGGACACACAGCAAGTCCTATCGCCTTTTTAAAAAATGGGTACTATAATTGACTCATACCAAGTACCAACAAGCCCCACTGAGCGGGCCACATTAAAAGTTCTTGTAAGCAGTGGCGCCCACAAAGATATGTTATATTTAAAAATATCCACTGGGACGCCATCTGGGCCGGGTGCCTTGCCCTCCTGGCTTAAATTTTTGCCCTTAATTACTTTGTCTAGGGTAAAATTAAGCCCCTCTTTGCTCGTAGACAAATTAATCATATCCGTCTCAGTCGTCTGAAGCAATGATTCAACAATTGGTGCCGAGGTGCTGTAAAGAGTTTCAAAATGGCTTACCCAATCATTCTCAGAGATGGCAATCTCCATCCGTGCCTTTGTGTTATCCTTGAAATATGGTGCATTGACTGCCTTCCAAAAGGCTGTCATATCTTTCAAGTGAGAAGCTTCAATCAATGCCTCCCATGCTTCCTTCTTCAGCATCTCCCTCCTTTTTTTTAGCGCAATTTTATATGATTTACGAAGCTCCCTGATCTGTTTCTGCTCTCTTGCGTGATTACTCAAGGCCCGTGTTAAGTTGGAGTGTGCCTTGGTACACGCTGAGTCGAACCAGCCCCTATTTTTGCTTTTTGGGTTCTTTAAATCGACCCATAGACTATTCTTAATACATGTTGTGATTTGCCTGAAACTGTTAATAGTTTCAGTGTGGTCAGCATCCATATCCATACAAACACTGAAACACATTTTGCAGGCCTTAATTATATTACACAGGAACTCTTCAGGTACGACCTTTGTCCATTTTAAGGCGTATCCGTTCTGTCTTGAGATATCAATGTCTCTCGAGTTTAACCTGGATGTATCGTCAGTAATATGGACAGCTCCTGGGTCTAGTATTTCCACCCTGATGGGGAAATGGTCGCTATGGGGGGATTCCAACGTACGATAATTGGAAACACTGTCACCATAACATGAGGAGATCAAGATGAAATCCATTTTCGAAAATACCCCTCTACCCGTAAAAGTGGCAGAGAAGGGTACCTGTGGCTGACACAGTTTGTTAGCAAAACCTAAGTCATTCATAAACAGAATTTCGTTTAAGGCATCCCCCGTTACTGTGTGTTCAAAGTGTGCCAGTGTAAACCCCCTATCCACCGTAAGGCCACAGTTCCTCTTTTCATCACTGTTGTAAAGGGCACAATTAAAATCACCCCCCCCCATATGACTACAAATTCTTTACTTTCGTGCAAATTAGACTATTCAGTTCAAGTCTCAGGGCTTTAAAGACTGCAAGAATATCCGCTGAAGGGATACTATTATATATGTTTACTATCCATATACAAAAAGTTTTGCTCATATGCAGTCCAACTATATGATAAAAACAATTATTATAAAAAGTCTCCAAGCTTTTACATTTAAAACAGTTTGAAACATAAGTGCAGAGCCCCCCTTTTGCTCTGCCTTGTGTTGAGCCGACGGCAGGGGTAAATATCGTTTTAAAACCATTAATATGATACACTTCCTTGGCCCATGTTTCTTGTACACATATAACATCATGTTCATTAGTTAGTTTAACCCAGAGTGGATTATCTAATTTAGCTCTGAGTCCGGCAATATTCCAAAAGATAATCGACCATTTATCCTTGGTATTGCTATTAGGATCACCAGGGGAGTTCACTGCCTTATCAAGATCACAACCCACTGTCTCCTCATTCAGGCTTGGATCCCTCATGGTTAACTTGCCAGTCCTATCAGTATGTATTGGCTCCTTGCTAGCATTGATTAAGCATGATTGGTCAAGGGTATTTAAAATCACCTGGACAACCATCAATAGGGGGTACAGGGTGTTTACAGTACTAAAAAGAGTTCCTGTCTCCCTTATTGGTCAGTCCACCTCCTCAAGGCCTGACAGGGGTTCATAGTAGTTGCCCGTTATATTCGCCCCCTGACGGATGATGATTGCCGCCCTGATAAAGAGAGTGGTGCGAAAAGCCTCTATTTATTAATGGGGCCAAAGAGACAGTGAGATAGTTTCCTGGAAGGGAGCTATTGAATCCATACTGTGGGTTGTAGGGCCTCCGCCCGAATGATGTGACAGAAGCCGATGGGTAAAAATACCTTAAATCAAAGGAGAAAATACCTCCAGAGGTATCATAATTCGGAAAGCCGCTAATAAACTGTACCACTCGTGGATCTCTAAAATTTACTATGATACTGTCTCCTTCAATATCCTTAGCTTGATAGCCCAACCAGCTTACTCTCCTTACGTTTAAAATTTCCCATTGTAGTTCATAAAAGGTTTCAGCCCTATCATGCTTCCATTCAGGGACACCAGCCAACACAATGACATATGGGTATGAATCCGGGGGGAGATTGAAACTCTTCCTAGTTCCCTTACTTCTGGGTGACACAGCTTTATCCGCTATCACTATCAATTCTGCTTTCTCCAGTCCCTTCATAGAGCTATCTTTCTGGCTGTCGGCATGACCTCCTTTTGCCACGGGTCTAAATGCCTGGGGGGCCCTACCTATAGTGTTCCCACTAGCTATCTTAGGTACTTCCTTAACTTTTTGACCTGGCTTCTCATTGGGTAATAAGGACTTTGTGTCTGTAAGTGTTGTGGTGGTACTGTTTTAGTTCCCACCAACTTCTTTAACATAACAGAGTTAGCCTGGGTAATTTTCTCAAGTAATCCCAGATGTTCACTTATCTTATCTTTTATCTTTTTAGAGCATTCCACTAAAGTAAAATAAGGGATTTAAGCAGGTGTTAGATATTTACTAGCGAGCGCTCTTTACTCCTGTCATCAATAGATGATATTTCTACTATGTCATCAACGGGGCTATGAAGTTCAAGCCCAGTTTCCTCAACCTGCGCTAATCTATTTTTTCTTCTTGGAACTTCCGCCTATCTGTTGCTTCCCACCGCGTTTGCGTTTTAAGTTAGGGGCAGAATCAAACGCGTTTTCTGATGTAGTTTGTTCAATCAAAAACTTGGTCGCCATTTGCATGCTATTACTAATGCCAGAGACAGCTCTTGGATAGACCATAAAAGAATAAATACTAGGGTCTAGCCCACTAAGATCTAAAATGGTAGATAGATCTTGCTGTTGCTGGGATATGGTATCATGTTGAACACAAGTGGTAGGTAGTCAATTAGGAGACGGTACTAAAGCTATCCTCCCGAGTGATGATCTTCTCAAAAACATAGGGTCAAGGGATAGGCGACGTTCAGTCAAGGCTATCTCCTTCTCTAATACAGAAGCCGCCCTTGTAATGAATGGATCTAGGGTGCCAGTTAAACCCCCCACCCCTATTCCCCAATTTAATTACTTTGTGATTTTTAGGTGCCATTGGCCGTGTCCTAGAGCCTATGGTTGTATCAAAGTTCTAAAATATGCAAACAATGAAAACAAATAAATAAAAGCAATAAAATACAATTAAACACGTTTCAAAAACTCTTACAGATACAGGAAACTCAAGGGGAATGGCTCAGTCCAGTCTCTTACTCACTGTGGTCTGTGTTTCATTTTTTGGTTGCATGGTGGATAGTAAGTCACCCAGTATTAATGGAAGTGTGTATAGTTTGTCCACTATTGGAGCGCAAGTGCATTCTTGTTGTTGTAACCTATCCTTAAGTGCTTCCTCTTGCCCTTGTTGTATTAGCCCGTTCAAGTCGGCTAATTTCCGGTCAATCCCTGACGTGAAGTCCGCTAATGTTTGGAGTACTGTTAACTGAAGATCCATTTTATGAGATTGGTATTGCAATGCTGCTGTTGAGTATTGCATTGTGCTCAATAGCGCCGCCCAAATCGAGTCCTGAGTCTTATTGGTTTTTTTTTCCTTTGTTTCTGGATTTGCACAGTTTGTTAGTGTTTTTTAATCGTAACTGTACGATGCAACTAAATCCTCCCATTCTTTTGATGCTAAGAAAGACATATCACCATTAGGGTTATAGTTACTTTCTTGAAGGAGCGGCTCACTCCATTCTAGTGTTCTAATGTCTCGAGATTTACCTTGAGACGTTTGCGGTATTGACGTTTGTAATTGGTTAGTTGACTGATGTGAGATAATGGAGTTTTTTTTTGAGTTTTTTGCTCCTTTGTATTATTTTCTGCCTGGTTGACTGTTTTGCTGGAGGTTGTTTCGTGAAAGCTAGTGTTGTTTGGTTTTATTGGACTAAGTTGTTGCAGTGCTTTGCATGTTTTTGAGGCACCTTGTGTCTCCTCTGCCTGGTAGAGTGTTTGATAAATTTTAGTGCCTGTTCTGATTGCGACCTACCCAGCTTTCCGTTTCTTGAGTTTCAAGCTCACTCCCCTGTATGACTGCCTTTATAGGCTGTGGGGGCTCTTCGTAGTTGTCTGAGTTGTACAGTGAGCTCGCAACGTCTTCCTGTTAGATCTTACGGAATGTGGAGATTAAGCTGGTTATAATTAATAGCCTTGAGACCAAGATTTTAGAGTACGCTGATGAACTAGCAGTAATATCCGCAGAACCTGTCTCGGCCATGCGTGCATTAGTGGAAATTACCAAGGAGTTTGGCAGATACTCAGGGTATCGGTTGAATGAGGGGAAAACCCAGGTAATCTGTACAAAAAGCATAGTTAAATCTGATTACAGATATGTGGATTCCGCAACATATTTGGGAGTGACAATTATTGTAGCGACAGAATTAATCATAAAGGATAACTCTGTCCCGCTGTTAAAAACGATCGAACGGGACCTTAAAAAAATGAATACTTTGCACTTGTCACTCATAGATAGATCCAACGTCCTTAACATGACTATGTTACCTAAAGTCATGTATCTGTTTCGCTCTATTCCCTTTTTAATAGATGAGGTGTTGTTAAAATCTATGGAAGCTATTTTTATGAGGTTCTTATGGCAATAAAGGAAGATTAGATGTCCGTTGAAGTTTATGTCACTCCCACAGGATCTAGGGGGATTGGGCATCCCGAATCTAAGGTATTATCATTGGTCATGCCTATTAACGCTAGTGGCAATCTTTTTCGATCCTTCTACAAGTAAATCCGCTGCCCAAGATCCCACCTCTAGCAATCAAGAGGTCCCCTCTATATATGAGTTATTAATAGGGAGGGAGGCCGTGGGGGCATTATTAAGGAAAACAGGTCGTAGGTATTTTAAGAAAACGAGATATAAGTTAGCGGATAGTGCTTGGGAGGTGTGGAAAAAAGCACAAAAGATGTTATTGATTCCTAAGATTAATGTATACACTCCTCTCTGGAAGTCAGGGTTTTTCCCAAACTTAAGTATTGATGGGACATGGAAATACTGAGAACAAATGGGTATTCGGACAGTAGGGGATATAATGGAGGGGGGTGGTGTCATGAGCTTCGGGGGGATTCAGCTGAAATATGGGATATCTAATAGTCAAAGTTTTAAATATCTCCAGGTTATTCAAATGCTGAAATCTATAAGACCTCGCATGTCCCCTGGCAATCGTTGTAGTGCTCTGGAGTATCTGTTAAAAGGAGGGTGTAGAATCAAAACTATCTACAAAGCTTTAATATTTGGGATCCAGGATGATATGGATAAAAAGGAAGTCTCCTGGGCCAGAAAATTGGCGGATCCAGATGTGGATCTTGATAGAGCGCTACAATTAGATAAGGAGATTTTATGTTCCTCTAATCTGAAGGCACAACATTTTAAAACATTATTCACCCTTTATTATACACACTCCAAACTCTTCGACTGGGGTAAATGGGAAGATAACAAATGCCCTAGATGTTTGAAAGGACCAGCGGATCTGATCCATATGTTCCATAACTGCGAGAAATTAAGCATCATAAAAGGTGAGATAGAGATATTTTTGGAGGGGCTGCTAGGCATTAAGATCAGTCTATCCCCGACCTTGATGATCTTTGGAAGCGATACTGAACTGGGTGTAAATACAGAGACCGAAGCGTTCGTTTTTATCTCAACTGCAGTATTGTGTATCCTCATATCAGCAGCATGGAAGGACGATAATGCTCCATCATTTCAAATGTGGCTGACCAGGTTACTGTTTTCTTCAAGGGTAAATGAGGCTGTATGGGAATTGTAGTTCAGAGAGTACGTCATGGATGTGAGGAGACTGATTTTTAACCCGTGATGGAGTGGAGCACATGTGGGTTTAATATCGAGCTGGGACTGGGAGAAGGGTGTACGGGAGGAAGGAGTTTAAGAAGAACGCAGAGTGGGAGGATAAGATTGAGTGAGCAGGTACGTGCCGAGTTGTGCTTCAGGTTTTTGATTAACAAGGAAGAATGAGCAATCATAGATGCTTTAGTAATTAGAAAGCGTTTTGCGCCCGTTAGAAGAAAGGTTTTGGCGCGGCAATCAGATGAAGAGAGGGAGCAGTTAAAGCATGAATATGCAAACAGAAGCACTGCAAATATTAAGTTAACACACCTCAAATAAGGATGGTATTTAATTGATGGATGAAAGTTTAAGATGAAGGGATTGACGCATGAGTGAAAGCGAGGAAGCTCGATACCACGGTGTATGGATTTTGTTATAGACCATGACACAGATGTTTCTGATATTTTACCGTGTTCACGGAAGGGAGTAATTGGACTATACAGGAGACGGGGTCTCAATACTAGTTATGATCTACGTAATATAATGAGCCCAAATGGCAGTGGTGGATTGCATATAAAATATGACTATCGTGAAGCTTATTAAGAATGCATGTATGTCAATTGTAAATAGGCAACATATATTAATGATATTATTTTTGTAATGTTCACTGGCAGTTACCCCTGACGAACGCCTACAAAATGCCCGAAATGCATTTGGTTGTGAATAAAGAACTGCTGCTCTCAAAGAAGCTTCTCAAATACAATTTGTTTTCTATGTGGACTCATTAAAAGAGAAGAAATAACAATGAATAATACTATGGTCAAGATTTGATTAATGATAAACACGGTTTAATGGAATCTGAATAGTTGGGACTAGTATCCATAACATGCAGTGCGACTGGGAGTGGAGCGTGGACCACACGCTCCCCACATGTTTGACCAGGTTACTGGGCATCCATAATATCGAGGCCACACTCTATGCACTAAAGGGCAGGAAGAAACGGGAATTTGGGTTAAAAATCTGGGCACCCTTGAAAGCTTGGAGATGGTCATGAATGTAAATGTGGGCTAGTAAATTCTTGTATTTTTATGTGTATAACGTATTTAAGAACTATAATGGTTTTATTGAAGATGGAAGCATGCCCTTATATATAATTATCGTATCTCGTTTTAGTCTTAACAGACGGTATATTGTATGGAATAATTTATGAAATGGTCTTTTGTTTTTTACCAGTATAAATTCTCAATAATTTTTTTTTTTTTAAAAGACAGGAAAATTGCCTCCTTCAGATTTCCAAACAGGATTAAAGGGAAGAGTTGTATATTTGCCTGTAGATTTTTTTAAAAAAATTGAAACAATTGGTGAAGAAAATATAGAGGATGAACCTTTAGTTATTCTTGTTAATGGCGTACCTACTAGGAGTAAGAAAATCTGGCAAGAATTAGTGAATGTTATGGAAGTGAAAAAGGCCACATATCTGGTAAAAAAACTAATCAATATTATAAAAATGTGTAAGTGAGCTGTGCTGAGTATGCTTGGGATGATTTACTTCAATTTCTTCGAGACACAAATCTAAAGATACTAAATATTGAATACAAGACACCTGGAGAATTGTGCTCTTTGGATCCAGTTATTGTATGCAGGTATTTCAATCAAAGATTCGAAGCTATAATATCTTTTATCACCAATAAAAAAATTCTCCACTGGAAAGGTTTTGGATTTCTTTTGGAGAAAAGAGTATCGACCGAAAGATGCTCCTCACATACATATGCTATTATGGATCAAAGATGCTCCCAAATTTGCAACTGAGTCAGATGGTACTGTGCTCTCTTTTATTGGAAAATATGCTACATGTGATATACCCAAAAGTACACAAGATAAGGACTTAAGACAACACGTCTTATGATTACAAAGCCATCGTTGTGGGAAATAGCAAAATTGGAAAAGACAGAACTGAAGGCGATGTGAGAAGAGATTTCCTACAAGAAAAGTCTAACTAAAAAATTATATAGTTACAGTTTAAAGATGTTATCTCATCGAGAAATTGAAGCTTATGAATGTTCAGATCGCTTATCATCTGGAAGTCTTTACTCCAAATCTAGAAGAATCATTTGGCTAAGTCTAAGTCTTCATGCAACATGAAATCAAGTACTGAAATCTATACAAGAAATTGAATATTTAACTGAAAAAAACCCAGAAAGTATACGTATTATAGTGTATTGGTTCATAATACTTCCTATTACAACTGTTCAAAGATCCCTCCCTTTTTATTCTTTCTACTTTGACTTCCAAAGAAGGACCATCTCTTCTAAGAATCCTGTCAAATAGAAGGAATATCACCATAATACCAGCAATGGACTCATCTTCCAGCTTTTCTTCCGAAAGAGATTTCATTCCTGAAGAGCCTCCAAAGAAGAAGAAAAAAGCTCTAATTTGGAACTTATTTACTATCCCTGAAGGGCAAAAAAAGGTTAATGCTCCGTTAGTAACTTGTAAAATTAGCCAAACAGCTCTTTAAAGGAGTGATCCATCCAAAAAATACTCCTTTGGCACACCAAGTATGATGAGACATATCAAGAACTTGCACCCCAATAACTTTGCTCGAGCTCCAAAATGGAGGTTACAGAAAAAACCCACCTGCTGCTGCACCAAGCACATTGATTGCCGCAGCAGCATATTCAGCAAGCAATCCACACCCACAAATTGATCTTGATTTCGGTGAAATTAACATTTTGTCCTACGGGGAACAGTCTATCGACCTAATAAAATGCAGGGAGCTGGAGCATCGCTATGCTCAACATTACTTTTTTTGACATTATCTTGTCATTGGTATCAACTACCCCAGCCAAAAGCAGTGCTAAATGTGCACACTTGTTGCCTTTCTTGGCTGCGATTATCAATTATTCTTCAATTTCATATTCTGATTGAACGTCAAGGCCCTTTATCGAGCCTTTTTGTCGTAGCTACTAATTTGATTTGATTTGATTTCTCAATTTATAGAGCGCGCGAATGCCCGAAGGCGTCTTGGCGCTAAGATATACCCTTGGCTCTTGAAGATGTTGATTAGAGCTATGCGGAGAACAGCCAGGTTTTAACTTCCTTTCTAAAAGATTTCAAGGATGGACTGATTTTTATGGCAAGAGGCAGCTGATTCCAGGTTCTTGCTGTATGTACAAGGAAGCTTCTTCCGCCCCAATTGGATCTTCTGAATCTCGGGACCCCGATGAGTCTCTTTTGGCCGGATCTGAGAAGTCTATTTGGCTCATAAAGTTTTAGATGTGACTTCAGGAATTGTGATCCAGTTCTGTTAATAGCCTTGTATGCCAGGCACAATGATTTAAATTGTACCCTTTTTGCAATTGGTAGCCAGTGCAGGGTTTTTAGTTTGTGGCTGATTGGTTCAAACTTAGGTATGCCTAATACAAGCCTGGCTGCAGCATTCTGCAGGCGTTGAAGTTTGGCTAAGATTTTCATCCTGGCTCCAGCATAAATGCCGTTCCCGTAGTCCAGTCTTGACAAAGCTAAAGCTGTCACCCCTGTTTTACGCGAATCCTGTGGTAGATAAAGTAATATCTTTCTTGTCATTTTTAGGATATACCAGAGTGTTGATGCCAGTTTGCTGGCTTGAACGTCAAATGAGAGATTGGTGTCTAGAATGATTCCCAGGTTCCTCACTTTTTCTGATGGACCTGGGCATCTTCCCATATTTTTAGGCCACCAGGAGGGAGACCATATATTTGTGTTACCTCCTAATATCATGACCTCACTCTTGTCCCCGTTAAGTTTTAGGCAGTTTCTTTTCATCCATTGGCTGACTTGTACCATGCAATGTTGAAATTTTTCTGCTGTGTCCTCCACATCCTTACTGATTGACACCACGATTTGAGTATCGTCAGCATAGGATATTGGAGGGAATCCACAGTTCCTTATTATTTCAGCAAGAGGGGCCACATATAGATTAAAAAGAGTGGGGCTCATTGAGGAGCCCTGCGGGACCCCACATGGCAGATTGAATATATTGGATTTAGCTCCTCCTGATTCTACCGAGATAGTTCTGTTCTCTAGGTAGGAAGCAATGAGGGTACATGCTGAGTCATGTATTTCTGCTGTTTTTAGTCGGGTTAGGAGGATCTCGTGGCTGACCGTATCGAAGGCCGCCGATAGGTCAAGTAGCACCAAGGCGGCCTTCGCTCCAATGTCCAACACTTGCCTAATTTCTTCCACTGCTGTGAGTAGAGCAGTCTCCGTTCCGTGTCCCTCGCGAAAACCGAACTGAGAATGGTCCAGCCAGTCACCATCCATCAGATATCGGGATCACTGTTTGTTTAACAGTTTCTTGATAATTTTTGCGGCAAAAGGGATCCTGGCTATTGGTCTATAATTATTTGGGATTTCACAGTCTAGGTTTGTTTTTTTTAGTAGCGGCCTGATCGATATCATTTTCCAATCACCTGGAAAGATGTTGATTTCGATAATTTGGAAAAATAGTTTTTCTAACACCAGGCTCTGCTGTTCTGAGCAGATTTGCATTATTTTAGGTGGACAGGGGTCCATTGGGCTACCTGAGTTAGTGGTGAGCACCTCTTTCTGGATCTGATCTACAGTAGGACGGGTGAAATGGAACAATATAGGTTGAACTGATTGTTCCGCCAGATTTATTAGGTGTAGGGTATCCTGGTCTGCCTTCTCCGTGTTGTGATTTTTAAAGGAGTCATAGACTGAAGATACTTTGCTAACAAAGAATTCAACTAATCTGTTACAGAAGTCTGATGATATTTCTTCTGAGTTTTTATTTTCAAATTTTGATAGTTTTTTAACAGTATCAAAGAGGACTTTACTAGAGTTTTTTGACTCATTCATTTTCTGAACGAAATACTTTTTTCTGTTATTATTAGTTTTTTATAACTGGCTAAAGCAGCGTTATATTCTTGTCTGAGCTGGGTGTCATAATTGGCTCTCCATTTTGTCTCTGTTCTTCTGCACTTCTGCTTTTGTGCCTTCAGTGCTTCCGAGAACCACGGCTGTGAGGGGGGTTTTCTTTTAAAGCTAACTTTTTTTTGTGGACTGTGAGTTTAACTGCAGTATCTAACCATTCATTAAATTGTTTACAGGCTATATTGCAGTTTGCATCAAATGTAGGATAAGATGTTCGGAGTATATCAACAAATTCCTGATGGTTAACCCTGGACCAATCCGGGTATGTTGTTTTCTTAAGGGTTTCCACGGTTCTCCCCGTATCTTCTTTCATTTCTAGTATAAACAGGACAAACTTGTGGACCGACCATGGGACCAAGAGAGTATCAATTTTATCTAAGCTCTGACATGAGGTAAATATACCATCCAGTGTGTGGCCAGCGTTATGGGTATCTAGGTGTACCTTTTGTTCCAGATCAAAATCTGACATTGCGTCCATACATGATGCTATCTTAGGGTCAGAGGTTTTCTCTAGATGCAAATTAAAATCTCCTAAAATTGTATAATCAGGGCCTGTCACGCTTGATTCTAAAAATGGACTTAACGACTCAATTAGGGGCGTTTTTGCGCCAGGTGGTTGGTAGATTAGTAGTCCATTGTACGTGTAGTTATCTGTGATCTTGATTTGGAAGGTCAAGGTTTCACAGTCCGAGTTACATCCTCTTTCTGAGCTCTTAATCCTGAGTTCTTCTTTTGCTATTATTGCTAATCCTCCCCAGCGTTTCATTTTTCTGTCAGCTCTAAAAATGGAATAACCCTCGGGAATAGCCAGGGTCAAGTCGGCATCTGATGCTTCGTCAGCACACATTTCTGTAACAAACAGTATATCGATATTTTGGCTTTCGATTAATTCAGCTGTATGTATGTTATGCTTGACTAAGGACCTGACATTAATTAAGGTGGTCTTCAGAGTGCTGTTTCTGTAGTTTGGTATCTTGGGTTTGTTTTGGGGCATGGACAGGATCTTAATAGGTGAAAATTCTAAAGTGCAAGGGCAGGACGGACATTTTTTACCTTCCTTGTATAACTCAATCCAGGCATATGTGACGCTGGGTCTTAGTGTTAGGAGCTCCTGACTGAAATACTTCCGTTGTCCATTTTTGGGATCATTTTGGACAGGGGGTAAGGCCCTGGGCCCGGTCTCGGCGCGGACGGGCGCAGACGGGCTTGCCTTTGGCGGGCCTTCGGCACGCAGGCTGCGCGTTTGAGGGGGGCACATTGTTAAGTAAAAAGGGAGGGGGCGTGGCATACATCCATGGGCGTGGCCTGTGCTCGGTCGAAGAATGGCGGCAAGAACTCCGACCCGCGGCAGTCCTTAGATCGGCAGCACGGGGAGTTCTGAACAGTCCAGACAAAGGTTAATGCTCCAAAAGTAATCTGTAAAATTTACCAAACAACTCTTTCGAAGGGTAATCCATCCAAAAAAGACTTCTTTGACACAGCAAATATAGTGCGATACGTAAAGAACTTGCACCCCAACAACTTTGCTTGAGCTGCAACACAAAAATTGCAGGGCAACCCACCTGCTGCTGCACCAAGTACATAAACTACTGCAACAGCATCTTCACAAAGCAGTCAATACTCACTTATTAATCTTGATTTGAGTAAACTTTCATTTCTATACATTTATTGCGATGAACTTTTCTATTACGTGAAACAGTCTATCAACTTCATAAAAAACAGGAAACAGGAACATATCTGTCCTCAACATTACTCATTAGACATTTATCAAGTTGTAACTATTTCGACCAAAGGCAGTTGGAAATTTGCACACTTGCTGCCTTTCTTGACTGGGGTTATCAATTCTTCTTCTTGTAATACAAATTCAAAGTGCACACCCTTTATTCAGCCTTCTTGTTAACTACTTCCAGGAAATTGCAGTGCGTAATTTACACACTTGCATCCTTTCTTCTGACGCACAGTGTGTGTAATGAGCTGGGTATCCAAATATCTACTTCCATGATAAGGCAATGTTTACTTTGCGCATCTTCAACATTTACAACTTTTTACCTTACTCATCTTCCATTCAATGAACACATCATCCACATGTACACACACTTACTTGCTGCCTCTCTTGGCTGATGCCATCAATTACTCTTCAATTTCATATTCTGATTCAAACTCAAAGCCCTTTATCAAGCCTTTTTAATGGAGATACTACCCCGGCAGAAGGCAGTGGGAAATTTGCACACTTGCTGCCTTTCTAGGTTAGAATTATCAATTATTGTTCAATTTAATATTCTGATTCAAAGTCAAGGCGCTTTATCGAGCCTTTTCTTGTAACTACTTCCCCAGCTAAAAGCAGTGGCTAATTTGCACACTAGCAGACTTTCTTATTTTTTACATCATTCATCTTTCTCTCATTCAGCACATCATCTACACATACACACACCTACTTGCTGCATTTTTTAACTGGGGTTATCAATTATTCTTCTGTTTCATATTCTGATTCAAAGTCAAGCCCCATTATCAAGCCTTTTTCTTGTAACTACTTCCCCAGCTAAAAGCAGGGGCTAATTTGCACACTAGCAGCCTTTCTTATTTTTTACATTATTCATCTTCCACTCAATCAACACATCATCTACACATACACACACCTACTCGCTGCCTTTCTTGGCTATGGTTATCAACTATTCTTGAATTTCATATTCTGATTCAAAGTCAAGGCCCTTTATCAAACCTTTTTGTTGTAGCTACTACCCCGGCCGAAGGCAGTGGGAAATTTGCACACTTGCTGCCTTTCTTGGCTGGGTTAATCAATTATTCTTCAAGTAAATCAAATTCAAAATGCAGGCCCTTTCTTGCGAAGTACAGTCTGTGTAATGAGCTGGGTATCCAAAGATCTACTTCCCTGATAAGGCAGTGGTTACTTTGCGCGTCTGCAGCCTTTCCTACTTTTTAGCTTATTCATCTTCCACTCAATCAACACATCATCTACACGTAAACACACCTATCTTGCTGCCTTTCTTGGCTATGGTTATCAATTATTCTTCTATTTCATATCCGTATTCAAAGTGCAGGCCCTTTATCGAACCTTGTTGTTGTAACAACTACCCCGGCAGAAGGTAGTAAGAAATGTGCACACTTGCTGCCTTTCTTGGCTGGGGTTATCAATTATTCTTGAATTTCATTTCATATTCTGATTCAAAGTCAAGACCCTTTGACTTTCACTCCCCGCATTACTTTGTCAATTAGGGTGGAGGGAGAGAAAGGAAAGGAGTAAACGACATGTCTACAGATGTACCGCTATGTTGAGAACACTGGATCAAGCACTGAATAAACAAACTCAGATACAAAAGAAAATACACAAAACATACACAAAGGAAAGCTACACAAATAAGACGGTGAATCTTGAACACAAACTGGTAAGTCAACAAAACAAAAAGGCTAAGGATACTGCAACGGACGCTACGCTGTAGAACTCATTGTCAGGTCCATGAAACTGTGCAGGCAGCTGGTAGGAGCTTACACAGGACGATGGCAGTACGAGGCCCCTGGAGAAGCTAGGGGGACTGGCGGTCCCAGGGGCTACAAGGTGGGGCCGTGAGCCCCCTGCATACTTCAAAATAAAACCCCAGAGGGGGGAGTTTCCCAGTGCTCCGAGAGCCTTACAAGCCCCCCATCATGGAAAAAAAATTGCCCACCGGACTTGGGCCTCCCCCTGGGGCTAATTACGAATGAAACGGACTTCTATTTTTTTTCCCTTTTCTGCCGCGTACGTGTACGATACACGTACCCCGCGATTTCTTATTTTTTTTTTTTTTTTTTTTTAAATTGCAATCCTAAAGATCCATGTAGGACCCCCTGACCAGGCCTAGAGGGTCAGGATGTTGCTACCCTGCCCCATTTCCATATTTTTCAACTTTCTTTTACTGTTTTCTTGTCACTCGGTTCTACTGAGGCACCAGATGGCTGCCAACAATTCCTGGTTTACAGTGTTGACACACAGTAAACATCCAATGAACATGCAGCTCGTGCTCGTAATTGTACGGTTTTCAGTACACAGCTGTACGCATAGGGGGAGGGGGAGAGGGGGGCAGCTGAAAACATACTAGAAAAATAAAAAAAATCCCTGAGGAGGTAGCGGTCCCCGTGGCTACAGGGAGGGCAGCGTAATGCCCCCGCAAACTTTAAAATGAAACCCCGTGGAGTGCCGTTCCCCACGACTCCGGAGACCTTACAAGCCCCCCATTATGGTAAAAAAATGCTCCCGGGATTTGGCCCACCTAAAACGGACTTCTACTTTTGTTTTTTCCTTTTCCACCGCATACGATACACGTACCCCGCGATTTCTTATTTAAAACAAATAAATAAATTTGGACCTAAAGATCCATATGGGACCCCCTGAACAGGCCTACGGAGTCAGGATGTTTCTACCCTGGCCCCTTTCCTTATTTTTCAACTTTGTTTTACTGTTTTCTTCTGACTCGGCTCTACCGAGGCACAAGATGGCCGCCAACACTTCCTGGTTTCGAGTGCTGACAGACAGTTGACATCCAATCAGCATGCAGCTCGTGCTCGTAATTGAACGGATCTCCGTACGCATGCAGTACTTCGTCTTTAGATATGGCTATGATTTTACTTGTGATTTTCTCAGGAACTACTGAACGGATTTACACCATTTAACAAAAAGCACAGTCTGCAAACTAAACTCTACCTTTCTGCCAAATTTTGGTGTAATTCTGTTCAGCTGCTCGGGCTGTAGCCCTGGCTAAAGGTCCCAATGGAAAATGACATGAGGAAAACACGTTTTGGGCCCCCCTTTTTTCTCAGACCCCACTTGACAAATCACCCCCAAACTTTCAGGGAGGGAGCAGAGCTGAGCAGGCCATTTTCTTGGAGAAATTCACACAGATTCGTCCACCAGCGCCAAAGTTATTCCAAATAGAATGTTGTGCATTTCCTATGGAAACTAGGTCCTAACTATAACTACCTACTGGCGACCACCAGTAGGTAATGTATATATGCACCATTTCCTAGGTGAAAGCTTGGAGAAGAGGCGAACTCTTTTCCTAATGGACGATGTTTCAAGGCAAAAAGTAAGCACACAAAGCCAGCGGTCTTTTTCCTACTAAAGGATGTCAAAAGCTACAAAGAACACACAGAAGCATGGAGCCTACGATAGGTTGGACACTAATACTCACCTACTCGAACTACAATTACCAGCATGCATACGTGGCTGCTTATGTAAGCCACGCCCACTGTGGGAGTTTGTTGTCAATAAAAACGAGTGAAATTACAGGTGAGCCTTTCAATGCTTCTGTGAGCAGTCCATGATTAAGAGGCGGTGTCCTCGAAATGCGTCGGACATGGTGTTAATTTCAAGATATTGGCGATGTATGCTGCCTCGAGGTAATCACTGTTGGCGGCATCGTGAGTGCACGCCTGAGCGCCAGGGCTTTGTGGAGAAATAGTATAGCGGCTGCCCGAGCCGCGGAAACAGGCCTGGACACCATTTCCTAGGTGAAAGCTTGGAGAAGAGACAAACTCTTTTCCTAATGGACGATGTTTCAAGGCAAAAAGTAAGCACACAAAGCCAGCGGTCTTTTTCCTACTAAAGGATGTCATAAGCTACAAAGAACACACAGAAGCATGGAGCCTACGATAGGTTGGACACTAATACTCACCTACTCGAACTACAATTACCAGTATGCATACGTGGCTGCTTATGTAAGCCACGCTCACTGTGGGAGTTTGTTGTCAATAAAAATGAGTGAAATTACAGGTGAGCCTTTCAATGCTTCTGTGAGCAGTCCATGATTAAGAGGCGGTGTCCTCGAAACGCGTCGGACATGGTGTTAATTTCAAGATATTGGCGATGTATGCTGCCTCGAGGTAATCACTGTTGGGGGCATCGTGAGTGCGCGCCTGAGCACCAGGGCTTTGTAGAGAAAATGTATATATATATATATATCCAAGTATTTAGGGTCCTTCCGAGATCATTCCCCCCACAGTCAGGTGGCGTCTTCACAGGGCGAACCCAATGCCGTTTTCAATTATCCACAATTTCCGAGTTGCTGGTCAAGCTACTACCCACTCAGAGGCAGGTTTAAAGAAAATAATTCTTTATTCCCAAATTACGCTACGCGTTTCAACAAATCCTGTGTCTTGTTCACACGAAATGCTTCAACATTTTTGGCGTATTTAAATTAACCAAACAACATAAACAAAGGATAGCTGTATGCTTGTCAGTCACATGATCGAGTGCACTAATATATCGGCCATTACTCAGTGGTGAAAAAGAGAATGCTGCACAACATTTAAAACATCCTGTCACACATATCTACATTAATAAATAGAACATATGTGTTCGTTTTTTGCAGATATGATCGTTTCTCCACAACTATACATGCATATTTCTATACATTACTGCAATGTCCGTTTTATATCCAAATTATGTTTTGACAAAGTAAAGTACTTAAACACTTTGATTTATAACAGCAGCCTTGCCATTAGCTCTTTTTATGCGGCTAATAAGCAGAATACTCACAATCTTGTTCTACATTTCATGCGGTTTAGTACCATTATTGAGACTGCTATGGCAACATGAAACCTTCCATCTTTTTAATGAAAGTTTTCATTTCTGTAAATCCAGTATCCTAAGCGAGGTATATCCTCCTTCCCCATATACAGAAAAATCTCTTACGACCTACAACTATTATAATATTATTACTATTATTATGTACACATATATATCACCTACTGGCAGTCGCCAGTAGGTAGTTATAGTTAAAACCTAGTTTCCATTGGAAATCCACAACATTCTCTTTGGAATAACTTTGGTGCCGGTGGATGAATCTTCGCAAATTTCTCCAAGAAAATGGTCTGTTCCTCTCCTTCCCTGAAAGTTTGGGGGTGATTCGTGAAGCAGGGGCCGAGATAAAAGGGGGGTGCCAAAACGTGTTTTCCCCATGCAAAGTTCCATAGGACCTTTAGCCGGGGCTACAGCCCGAACAGCTGAACGGAATTACACCAAACTTGGCAAAAAGGTAGAGTTCTGTGAGCAGATGGGCCTTTTTGTTAAATGGTGTAAATCCGTTCAGTAGTTCCTGAGAAAATCAAAAGTAAAATGGCAAGTATAAATTGGAGGTGTTACGGTACGTGTACCAGTACGCCTACAGTGAGCTTACCTTCCAGAGCACGAGCTGCATGCTGATTGGATGTCAACTGTCTGTCAACACTCCAAACTAGGAAGTGTTGGCAGCCATCTTGTGTCTCGGAAGAACCGAGGCACAAGAAATGAGAAACAAATGTGCAAAATATGCAAAGGGGGCAGGGTAGACACACCCTGACCACCTATGCCTGCTCAGGGGTCCTACAAGGACCCCCAAGGCGTATATATATTTTTTTTTCTTTTAAATCGCGGGGTACGCGTACCTACGCGTACCCCATGAAAAAAATAAACTCGGTCTGTTATTTTGAAAATTAGCCCCCGGGGGGACCAAATCCCGGGGGCAATATCTTGTTAATTCATGTCTTAAAAAAATAAATAAAACAAAAATCTGTTGTGGGGGCTGTTTGCTCCCCCACTCGCCCCGGTGTCTGCCACTCCCCAGGGCTGTAATATTGAAAAAAGGGGGGTCCATGACGGACCCCCCAGCCCCGGGGACCACCACCCTCCTGGAGCCATTGATAGCCCTGGGGATCACCACCTCCCAAGGGCTGGCTCCTGCACTCCGGGACACTGCTGTTTGCTGTGGTAGGGAAGAGCCTCGCGGCTCCCACCCTACCACAGCAAACTGCTTTTCGTCAGAGAGAGCAGCATGTTAGCTGCTCTATCTGACGAAAAGCAATGCTGGCTCCCAAAGGACGTAGGGAGCCGGCTGGGACCGTGGGGGCATTGGAGCTCCCCCCACGGTCTCCAACATTTTTTTCCCCGGGGGATGGGGTCCACGGGGCTTATAAAAAATTTGTTGTAGACTTTTTTTTTACGATAGATGCACCGCACGCGTACTGTTCAAATTACGTTAGTTGTCCCGTAAAAGTACATAAGCAAGAAAAATATGAATATTTTTAGCTATTTATGCAGTGTATGTATTTATGTGTTGTGTGGCTCTAAAAAGAGCCCTTGTGTTTATTGTGAGATGTTAGTACCTACAAGTAAGTACTGATGCAGAGTCTTATGTTTATGAGGAAGACTCTGTTTCCCTCATTTGTAAAATGTACACCAGCTCTCCTAAAGATGTCATGCATATTGAAGCGTAGATTGTTATTGTAAATGGAACTCATTCTATAGTCTCGGAGAAAGACAGAAACAGTTTTAATCACATCTTTCCTAGCTTTTTCAATCTGTGGACAATATTGGTTAGACCAGTGCCATTTCTGCCTTTGGCATATATTAGAATAGACAGGGGCACTTGTCTTAAGCATATGGACTTGTCTTAACATCCCGGCTAAAGAATCCCCGCCCGCAAGCCGGCACACAGAGCCCCCGCAGCAGGACCAGCAGGCAGTCCAGATAGCGGTGCCTATCCTGCCAATCCGCTCCAGCAGCGATCGCGGAAACTGGGACCAAGAATTCGGGTCTCGGCCGCGTGGAGCAAGAGGAACAGATCGGAGAGCGGGGAGTTCGCGGGCAACTCCGCGTCAAAACGTAACCCCACCTGTCCAACTCATCGGGTACCCACAGCGCGACCAGAAGAGCAGCTGGCCGCCCAAGCGCGGGTGTCAGCCCGCAGCTAGTCAACAGAGCCTGGGGCGGGGCCGAGCGTCCAGGTGAAGCGCAGGGTGGCGGTGACCCCAGAGGAGAACACGACATGTGCAGCTACAGGCCCATCAAACTACCTGCGGAGCAGAGGAGATCTGGGATCATACCGAGGTGGATCAGAGTTGTAGGAGAGAACCACAGACGGCGTACCGAAGCCCCAGCGGCGCACCAACACTGAAGCGGCTCGAGGCGTCAGAGAGGAGCCCCGGGATCTGGTGGACACCGAGGAAGGAGACGGATGGCTTGAGCGGTGGCCTCTGACAGAGGGACGGTGAGAGGAGCGCCTGGGTTTGGGGAAGGGGGTGGCGGTGATTTGAGCGGTCAGCGCTACCATTCCCCGCCCGGGTGACCCCCCTCCAAGGTGCCCTGTGACCCTGAAGAGTGCCCACTCAACCACTTGTCTCGCGCCTAGAGGGATTTTTTGGTGCTTCTCCACAGCCTACATACTCGTTAGGTAACACGTGGGGCAGCCCAAAACAAATACCCCTCCCGGGAAGGCGGAATAATTGCCACTCAAAAACAAGGAAATGGCTTTCAAGAAACTGAGGTCGCGAACCATTTTTATGAAACGAATGGGAACTGAAGAGGCAATAAGGAAGTCCACCAATAAAGCGGTGAAATGTGGACGGATAATAAGGATCCCAGCAATAACCAACTATTTTTCCACACTTACCACCAACGACCAAACAGAAAGTCAACCGCTAATCGAAGGAATCAAACCGGAGATAAATGAGGGTGGAGAAAACATATCGGGAGCCTCACAGGACCAAACTGGTGAACAAAAACTAATAAACCCAGAATTTGATCCTGAACAAAAAATAATTTCATCAATCATAGAGGAATCACCCACGGAGTCTGACTTATTCGGCCTAATTACCTCCAGTCCACTAAACATACAACACAGTACTGACTGTAATTACTCATGTATAGAAATAAATGTCAAGGAGGACGATAAGAAGCTCGAACCGCAAATTAGGTCTGAGGAGATACTCACCAGTACACTACAAAAATCCCTGGTTGATCTCGATTATTCACCAGACCTTCACTTGTTTAAATCTTCCAGCTTAACTAATCACAACACACCAGTGTCCAAGTCACTACTCATCCTGCAAGAAATTTTAGAGTCTGTTCTTTCATTCTTAGGCCACATCCTGGAGAATTCAGACCAAACCCTTGATGTTCAAATAGGAATCTTAAAATTCCTAGTAGAAGAAAAAAGAAAAAAAGACTACACCGAGTCCATAAAAACACAAGAAACCCCAGTAACCATTCAAGAGGGAACAAGCAATAATAACATCAACAATATGCTACCAGACCAGGGAAAAAGTGACATCGGTACTCAAACGAAAGGAACATCAAACAAAGGATCTCGGAATAACCACCAGGAGCCAATCACATATTCCTTAAATAAACTTTTCAGTGAAGATACAATTAACGTTCACAACCTGTATCCCATTTTTGCAAACACCAAAAACAACCCAATAATATCTAATTTGGTATCTGATCTAGAAAAGAAGGCTAACAGCACTCTCGACGGAAAACAAGCGAGGGACACACAAAAAAACAAGAAGAATCAAGAAGGAGCTGGGAAAAAAAAGAGGAAAACCGCAAAGAAGAATCAAAAAGAAAAAAGCGCGTAGGCTCAAATTTTAAAAAGCGATAACCCCCCCCATATCCCAGCACGAGCATGAAGAAAGCACGAAAGCACTGACTCCCATCAAGGGAACAAATCAAAATGCGGCGGCAAACGAAGACAAAAAAATGCCTCAACATAATACTATTTTAAATCCAAGAGCTGAAAAATTCCACCCCAATCGAACAACCCCAGGGACAAGGAAACCCTTCAAAGGGCCAGATGATTATGACAAAAAAGCCCCATCTGGGGAAGAAACATTTACAAAATATCTACAAATAACTGAGCTTTTTCCCACAGATAGTGTCCCACTAAATCGTGGTAGAATAGTCAATTTATTCCAACGTATTACTCTGTTACACACTTTAACAAGTAAAGAAATTGACTTAGTAATATTCCCAGATAAAGAAAACACCAAAACCGCGGTGGTAGTATTCTGGTCACCGGTGTTACCAGGGATCATCCTAAGAGAACAGGAAACCTTACACAAATTTGGCTATGATCTGATCCCAACATAGGAAATCACATTCAACAATCTGAAAAAATGGATTATAGGAGCCATATGGGAAAACCCCCATACTTACACCAAAATTATTAATAGTACTGATGACTCAATAACTAACTCAAATCCAAATCAAAAACTAAGGATTTCCATGAAGAACGGGAAAAGAGAAGTTTGGAGCCAAGACGCTGAAGCAAATGAAGCTGCAAAAATACTCCAGTCATGGTCATGGATTTCTGAGTCACTGAACGGAGGGAAAAGTCCGAAGTATTCGACTCAATCCGTTTAGCAATGGCCTTTCGATAACATCTTGGAATATGGCAGGGAAAACCACAGATAAAATGACGGAAGTCACAAAAAATCGACCGGATATACTAGCATTACAGGAAACGTGGGCTATACAAACTTTTAACCAGGATGGTTATTTTGTTTACGACACCCCTGCGCAGGAAGCCAAACGGGGACACGCAAAGGGTGGGATAGCTATCCTACTAAGAGATGAGTATTTCTGGGCCCAAGAGATCCTTGACACCGATTCAAAGCAATTTCAGTGTATAAAGATCAAGACGGAGACTCACTCCTCAGACCCTAAGAAAGGTCTACTACTTTTTAACGTATATGTCACCCCCGGATCAAAGAATGATATCCAATTTGAGGAAACCCTTGATGCCATCCAGCAAATAATCGAAGCTCAATCTTTCCCGCCATACCTTATCATGGGAGATCTCAACGGAAAAATATCAAACATTGAAATTTCGAACTGGGCAAACTGGTATAAATGTTGCTCTAGAAATACCGGTGCCGGCATTCCCGATCAGAAGCAGGTCCGATAAAAGGGGGAAAATGCTACTAGCGTCACTTCCAATACTAAATGGAATTATATTAAATTGGAACGTGGAAGGAGACATCCCTGCATCCAACACAAGATGGGGAAATGGCACCCTCTCAATCCTAGATTACATGATCAGTAGCATGGAGTTGTTTGAGACCGCTACACATCTTCGCACCTACTTCTCTGAAGAGAGTGACCATGCAATCCTGTTATTACACACACAATGGAAAATAAGTACCTGCTTACCTTGTCAAATCATGTTTAAACATAGCACAGTAGAGACAAAAATAAATCAAAGACGGATCTACTGGAACTCAACTATGTTAGACAAAATAACAGATTTAATTGATACAAACAATCTTCTATCCATGGAATACTCCGCCGACTTAATAACGAACTTTGAATCCCTTATCGAGAATCTAATGCAAGTCTTTCAAAACAAATTACAACAAGTAGCACCGGTAAAAAATAAAAACAGAAATAAAATCTTGAATTCTGCAACTGCAAAAAAAACTAAACAAACGTATTAGAGCCCAATATGTGGACCGCTCAATTTCATGGCAGGCAGAAATTAATAAATTGAAAAATCAACTCAAGCGGGAAAGGAATCGACTGAAAAGAATAACGCAGGACAATAATTGGATCGATTTACAAATTGCGGCTAAAAAGCGTGACCAACGATCATACTGGTCACTAATCGCAAAGGAAACCGGGACAAAAAAGGCCCTGCATTCCATCCCAGTCCCACCCCAAGACTGGGAAATCTACTTGACAGCTTTGTACAAAGAAAACACGAGTAACGAAGCGGCCGAATACGCAAGGAACAATAGTGGAGGAAACAACATTCCGATCAGACACGCTTCTCCGTTCTCAATAGAAATGCATATTCGAAAGGCGAGATCTACTGGAGCCTCCAGCCCAGACCAAATACCAATCAAGGTTCTACAGACAGATCCCAAGGGTTGGAGTAAGTTGCTTTCTCCGCTCTTCAACTATATCCTCAAAGCGGGAATAGTGCCAAAATCTTGGAAAGGGAGTATTATAATACCGATCTTTAAAAAGGGATCAAGACATCAGGCTGGCAACTATCGCCAAATAGCATTACAAGATGCTATGGGGAAAATCTTCGCCGCTGAAGTGTTGAACCAACTTAAAAACTGGGCTTTTACACAGGATTTAATTCCCTTATATCAGGCCGGTTTCAGACCAAAGCACTCGGTTATTGATAACATCGGGATACTACAAACAATACTCGACAAATATGTTGTAGGAAAATCCCAACCGGTATACGCAGCTTTTATCGATTTTTCTACCGCATTTGATCGAGTAGACAGACCATCTCTCTGGAAAAAACTGAGGAAGCTAAGAATACCTGAACAATTATTACAAATCATAATCACACTACATTCGCACACCTGGTGCAAAGTGCAAATGGGGTGTGATAAGGGCCTGACCAACACAATTTCCACAGCAAATGGACTAAAGCAAGGGTGTCTCCTAGCCCCCTTGTTATTCTCACTATACCTCAGTGATTTGCCTCATCATCTGCAACAAGTGCCTAGTCTGCCACCAAAGATCGCTGCTCAAAACGTTCACGTCCTCTTATACGCAGACGATATTGTAGTGTTAGATCTTACGCCCTTTGGTCTGCAAAGACTTTTAGACACTTTGAATAAATACACTCAGGAAAACTTTTTAATTCCAAATCTTACAAAAACAAAAATAGTTTCCTTCTCAGGAAGAAAAAGAAGTACTAAATTCTGCTGGAGACTCGGCGCCGGAACAATAGAAGAGACAGACGAATATACTTACTTGGGCAGGATTTTTACTAAGACATTAAAAAACAATTCACATGTTAACAACCTGACAAAGAAATCCGAGGTGCATGCTGGAGCCCTCCAAAGACTATACACGGCTTCAGGTAATAGACATTTCTCATCCCTTCTCAAAGTATATAGTACAAAGATACCTCCAGTTCTATCATTTGCTTTGGAATACATCCCAATAAAACAGTGGTCATTTCTGGACCAAAAAGAAGGGAAGATATTGAGGAAAATGCTGAAGGTATCACAATCCATTCCAGTGCAAGCTCTCCGCCTCGAATTCTCAATCACCATTTCATTTTCAAGAGCCATCGCTAATGTCATCAGGTGGGCATATAATCTGCTACATGCAAAGGATGGAACCCTCCGTTCACTACTCAAAGCCGAAACCTTCGACTGTGATGCTTCGAAGCAAGTATTCTTCAGCAACATGTCCACAGCATTTAAACTAGCTGAGATCAACGTTAACCTGTTGCTTAAGTGGACACCATCACAATTGAAAGTTTTTTTAAAATGTCTAACACCCAGACTCAGTTACGATCTTGATTTTTCACACTGCGCCAAATTGTCTCTGTATAAAAACTGTGCTGAAACAACTGCACCTAAGCAAGTGCAAAAATACATAGACTTTAATCTTTTGCACGGCGCTAGGAGAACAATCACCCTGTTACGACTAGGCATTCTACCAACACTAACTCTAACATCAAGATGGAACACAAATGGTTCACCATTATGTAACCTCTGTTACGGAGGGGAGCAGGACATAGAACATCTTTTATTCACATGCCCAAATCCAAAACTAGTGGCAGCAAGGACAAAACATCTGAAACCTATACACATTAACTGCCGTATCACTACTGTAAAGGACTTGATAAGAGTATATAAATCTCCCCCTAACGAATTAGTTTGTTTTAACTTTTATAAATGTTTAAAACCTTTTTTAGCTCTGTATTAATATGAACTCTAAAAGTGTTTGTAATTGAATTTTATAGTATAAAATGTGTGGTCCTCAGTAGAGTACCAAAACAAATAAATAAAACTTGAACTTGACCTAGAATAGACAAAGGCAGTTTGGGGGAAAAGTGCCATCAGTTGTTGAAAGGTGTCCTTCATAAACATTTCCAGCCCTACCCCAGTCACAGTGCCTAGGTCATTGCCACCACAGTTCACCATTATGAGGTCAGGGTGTTGGAGATGCATAAAGGATTTTACAAATGGCATCAATAGATGCAACTTTAATCCTCTTTGTCCAATCCATTTAATGTCTACATTTGATAAACCTAGGTCTTTGTGAGTTCCTTTCTGTTGTGCATACCTTTCACTCCAGAAAATATAGCTCTGTCCCACAATCCACACTTTAAACATCTTGAAGAGAGGTCTGGATGCACTGAGATGGTCACTGTAAATGAAAGGGGAGTTTGAAGATTTTTTTTTCTAAAATGTTGGATAAGTGGAGTTTTGAAAAAAAGCAAAGAAGTGATTGGTTGTTTGGAATGTTACTAGCTACAAAAGTAGGGTGCAATTTTCAGTTTTTTAAAAGATTGTTATTTATTGGTTAAGAAAAAGTGATAGTCAAGAACATTACTTAAGATAAGCTGGTATATTGACAAGTCAAGCACACTTGCTGTTTTGATCTGCAACAATGTATGATAAACTTTTCACCTGTATGTCAGTTAGGTGTTCCCTGAAGTGTTTCTATGGTAACAGGTAGAATGTGTTTGGGGGAAAGGTTTAAAGTTTTGTGAGAAGGAAAGGGTTGAAAAGTTTAAGCATTTTAAAAGTGTGTTTCTTTTTTAATGTGTGAATAAATGTGATTTGTTATTTATTTATATGTAGATTGACAGGAATTGTTTGCTGTTTGCTATAGGATTTTTAGACTGCCTTGGGTTAATTAGGGAGTTTTACAATTAACAAACCAACATATAAACACATAAACTTGAAAGATATATGTAAAAGAAAAAATTTAAATGATTTTTTTCATGCTAGGGTGCGCTTCCGGAACAACTTATGAAATTTGCACGGTACGCGTACAGTGCAATTATTGTAAAAAAAAAATCATTTCTATTACTCATGTTTTATAATCCCCGGGGACTCTTTTCCCTTGGGGCTTAAGTTATTTGTTTGCGGGGGGGCTCTCTGCTCCTCTGTAGCCCCGGGGACCGCCACCCCCCGGGGCTTCATATAAAAAATTTTTTAAAAAAAAGATTTGTGTGGGGGGCTCTTTGACCCCGCTCTCCCTGGAGACCAACACCTCCCCGGGGCTGAAATATTAAAAATAGGGGGGTCCGTGACAGACCCCCTAGCCCCGGGGACCACCACCCCTCGGTGATTTTCTATGTTGGCAGGGAGGCCGCGCGGCCCCCCTCCTGGAGCCATTGCAGCTCCCACCCTACCACAACAAACTGCTTTTCGTCAGAGAGAGCAGCATGTTAGCTGCTCTCTCTGACGAAAATCAATGCCGGTTCCCAAAGGATGTGGGGAGCCGACTGGGACCGTGGGGGCATTGGGGCTCCCCCCCGGTCCCCAACGTTTTTTTTTAGCCCCAGGGAATGGGGTCCCCGGGGCTTATGAAAAATGTATAATAGACGCTATTTATTTTTTTAGATAGATGCACTGTACGCGTACGGTGCAAATTTCGTGAGTCATCTCGGAAGCGCACCCTAGCATGGAAAAAACATTTAAAAAAGTATATTTTACATATGTCTTTCAAGTTTATGTGTTGGTTGGTTGTAATTAGAGCTTTTCTGTTTATTGGTACTTATAAGAAAGTACTTATGCATAGTCTAAACTTGATGAGGACTAGTGTTTTACAGTGTGCTGTACTTTGACCTCTGTTTACAGTAGACTTTTTCGCATGATGTGTTGGGGGTAGGGTGGAAAGATATGTCAGTTGGAAAGGTTTGAAATATTGAACCAATAGAAATGTGTGTTTGTTTTTCAATTATTGTGTCAAGGAATTTGATTTGTTAGTAATGTTTACATATGTGTAAATTGAGAGGGAAAAGGTGCCATTTCTTTGGTTCTGCTGCAAGCACTGGAGCAGAGAGTTTCTGTATAAGGCTATCTGCTGTGTGAGTGGCATTCTTCTGAATCTACTAATCTGTTTGAGAGGTGAGTTGAAAAGTTGTAAGGGAATGTATCTGGTGCATTTTATTTTTTTAAAGTAAAGTGTTTAATTTTTAAAAGTTTGCTGAATCTTATTTGCAGTTTGTTTGGTTTTGGATAACTTTTGTGGTAAATCATTTGGTAAGTTAATATATTTAGTTAGTCAGCTTTGTTGAATAAAGTGCAGTACTAAAAAATGTAGAATATGTACAGTCAGTTATACAATGCTGCAGGTATTATAGATAGAGTGCTGCTTACACTCTTGGACAGATTTAGAAGCTTTTTGGGTTTCTTTCTTCTTGTATTGTGTCTCATGTTTGGATGTAATGCTGGCAAAAAAGTAATGCTGCAAATTGGAAATGTATTTTGAAAATGAGTCGGGTTTCTGCACTGTAATGTATTGCTCATATACATGTGCTGTGTTCTGTCACTTAAAGCTTTTACTGAGGTAAATGTGTTTTGGTAAAATGTATGATTTTAAAATGTCTGTCCAGAATCACACTGTGTAAATTGAAGACGTATATTTGCAGCTTTTTCTATAATCTCACCTGTCTCTCCTCACTGTCTATCTCTCTGCTTATACTGTCCTCTCTCTCCTGATATTTCCAGTCTTTCCATATTTTCACTTGTCTTTCTTGATACTGCTGCTTCTTTTCAAATTGCCTTCTGTTTTTTTAGTCTCCCTCTATCGTCATTGTCTTTCCTGTCCCCTAATGTTCCCCCCTTCTTTTTATACTCCCTCTTCTGACCTCTTAATCCTTTCTGTTTTATCATACCTCCTCTTAACAATGACCCAGTCAATATAGATAGAGTGCTGCATACACTCTTGGGCAGATTTAGAAGCACCTTGGGCCTCTTTCTTGTTGTATTCTGTCTCATGTTTGGCTGTAATGCTGGCAAAAAAGTAATGCTGCAAATTAGAAATGTATTTTGAAAATGAGTCAGGTTTATGGAGTGTAATGTAGTGCTCATATACATGGGGTGTGTTCTGCTTCTTTTCAAACTGCCTCCTGTCTTCTTAGTGTAATCTCTGCTCTCTTTTTAAGAGTAATATAATAGTGTGTTTTATATATTTATTTTTCAAAAATGATATATTTTTTTTAATAGATTTTTTTGATGAATACTGATAAAAAGTCATCATGTCCAGTAGGGCTAAGAAAACGAAACAACGAAAGAAAGCAGGTTATTTAAATAGAATTCATCAACAAGATAGACCACAATAAAAATGTGTTAAGAAGACGCAAAAATGTCCTGGTAAGAAAACTAAAAGTTTTCTACGAAGATTGGTAAACAGTAAGAGTATTGTGCAGAAAGAAAAAAAATATATCAGTGTTTCTGCAAGCAAGAGAAAAGAGAAGAACTGTTTAGTATTATGTTCTGAAAAAAGTGAGTATAGTACAAGGAGAAAAAACCAAGACAAGGAGATACGGAAGAAGATGTACTATAGTCGAGTAGTTTTAAATTTGACTAAGATTGTAAAGAATCGTAAAAGAAAAAGAGAATTTTACAAAAAAAACGAATATATTGAACATGTTGTTGAGAAAGATTTTGAATTGAAAAATAAACTTTTTGTTTTAGTAATCAATAGAATTCGATCATTAGATAAGACAATCCATTTAATGAAGGCCAACAGTAAGTGGAAAAGAGTATTTAATAAAAGTAATTTGTCAAAGGTTTTTTTGGGTGAATGGAAACATAGTTCAAGTTCTGAGCCTTTTTTAATTAGGAGAGTTATTTTCAGAGTAATGGGTTGTTACATGCAGTTGACACAACAGGTCATGCTTATGAGGTTAAAAATGGTTGTCCTATTGAGAAAGAGAAAATTGTTCCTAGAAATGAGGAACAGTTGTTAGCTGATGACGTTTTAGGGAGACGTCCCAAAGCTCCAGTGTACACTTGGAATTGCAGTAGTATTTGTAGTGTACGGCAGGAATCTATTGATTTTTTTACGCAATTTCTTAAGTAACTATACTAAGAAAACATTTAAACAAAAGATTAAGATGTTGCAAGGATTAGACCCTTGTAGAGTTAGGAAAAATACTGGCGTGCAAGGGTCATTCTTTGGCTTGTCTTACTAAAAAAGTATGGAAAATTAATTGCATGTCAGCGTGGTACTAAGGAGTACTGGTACCGTCGTCATGGAGAACTTAAATGTATGCTAAGGAACTTAGGAACTCCTACATGGCTCCTTACTCTAAGCTGTGCTGAATATGCTTGGGATGATTTACTTCAATTTCTTCGAGAGGCAAATGCAAATATAGAAAATATTGAATACAAGACACCTGGAGAATTGTGTTAGTTGGATCCAGTTAATGTATGCAGGTATTTCAATCATAGATTTGAAGCTATGATGTCTTTTATCACCAATAAAAAAATTCCACCTCTTGGAGAGGTTTGGGATTTCTTTTGGAGAAAGGAGTATCAAGCAAGAGGTGCTCCTCACATACATATGTTATATGGATTAAAGATGCTCCCAAATTTGGAACAGACTCAGATGACACTGTATTGTCTTTCATTGAAGAATATGCAACATGTGATATACCGAAAAGTACAAAACATAAGGACTTAAGAGAAAAAGTGTTACGATTTCAAAGCCATCGTTGCGGCAAATACTGTCGACGAAAGTACAAATCAAAGGATACATTCTATACCAATTGTCGTTTTGGATTCCCACGTCCTGTAATATCGAAAGGAAGAGTGAACAATTTTATGTCATGTCTACGACATAGTATCAGAAGAACATCTCCCAAAAATACCTACAACTTAAGAATAAATGAAGAGTCAAAATATATAAATGATTTCAACCCAGTAATTTTGTCCATGTGGAATGCTAACATGGATATTCAATACGTTGTGGACAATTCCATAGCTGTTGCTCAATATGTAACATCTTACATAACCAAATCAGAAAAGGCAGAATTGAAGGAAATGTGGGACGAGATTTCTCACGAGAAGAGTCTAAGTAAGAAATTATATACTTACAGTTTGAAGATGTAATCTCATCGAGAAATTGGAGCGTATGAATGCTCGGATCGCTTATCATCTGCAAGTCTTTACTCCAAATCTAGAAGAATCATTTGGGTGAGTCTAGGTCTCGCTGCAACACGAAACAGAGTACTTAAATCTGTACAAGAAATTGAATGTTTAGCTAAAAACGATCCAGAAAGTACAGATATTGTGAAAACAAATATGTTGGATACATATTATCCAAATAGAAGTCATCATCTTGAGACCATTTGTCTGTATGAAGTGCTGAAAAACTATATTTTTAAACGGAATATTACAGAAAACATCAATAATGGTATATATGCCTTGATTGGTTCTGAAGGATGTCTGGTGAAACAAAGAAAAGGAAATTTGATTAATTGCCATAAACTGAGTTGTGAAACACCTGACAAAAGGGAATTTTACTATTTAGCTCTTTTGTAACTTTTCAAGCAATTGCGTTCAGAATTAGAATTACTTGGAGATTTCGAGAGCAATAAAGATTCCGTCAATGCTACTAAATACACTATAGAACATGGGTCCTCTCCTTCCCTGACTCCCTCTGTCTCACTCACTCTGACTGTCTCACTCCCTCACTCTCTCTCTGTCTCTCCCACTCTCTGTCTCCCTCTCTCTCTGTCTCCCTCTCTCTCCTTCCCTCTCCCTCTCTATCTCCCTCTCTCTCCTTCCCACTCCCTCTCTGTCTCCCTCTCTCTCCTTCCTCGCCCTCTCTATCTCCCTCCTCACTCTGTCGCCCTCCTCACTCTGTTGCCCTCCTCACTTTGTCGCCCTCCCCTAACCTCCTCCCTCCCTCTGTATGTCACCCTCCTCCCTCCCTCTGTCTGTCACCCTCCTCCCTCTGTCTGTCACCCTCCTCCCTCCCTCCTTCCCCCTCTGTCTGTCACCCTCCTCCCTCTGTCTCTCACCCTCCTCCCTCCCTCTGTCTCCCTCCATCTACCTTTCTCTGTCTCCCTCCCTCTCCTTTTCTCTGTCTCCCTCCCTTTCCCTCTCTTTGTCTCCCTCTGTCTGTCTCCCTTTCTCTGCCTCCCTCTCTCTGCCTGCCTTTTCCTCTCTCCATCACTCTCCCTCTGTCTGCCTCCCTTTCCCTCCCTCCTTTCCTTCTCGCTCTCCCTCTGTCTGCCTCCCTTTCCCTCCCTCCTTTCCCTCCCTCGCTCTCCCTCTGTCTGCCTCCCTTTCCCTCCCTCCCTCGCACTCCCTCTGTCTGCCTCCCTTTCCCTCCCTCCCTCGCTCTTCCTCCCTCTTCCTCCCTTTCCCTCTCTATCTCCCTCTCTCTCCTTCCCTCTCCCTCTCTGTCTCCTCTCTCTCCTTCCTCACCCTCTCTGTCTCCCTCCTCACTCTGTCGCCCTCCTCACTCTGTTGCCCTCCTCACTTTGTCGCCCTCCCCCTAACCTCCTCCCTCCCTCTGTATGTCACCCTCCTCCCTCTGTCTGTCACCCTCCTCCCTCTGTCTGTCACCCTCCTCCCTCCCTCCTTCCCCTCTGTCTGTCACTCTCCTCCCTCTGTCTCTCACCCTCCTCCCTCCCTCTGTCTCCCTCCATCTTCCTTTCTCTGTCTCCCTCCCTCTCCTTTTCTCTGTCTCCCTCCCTCTCCCTCTCTTTGTCTCCCTCTGTCTGTCTCCCTCTGTTTCCCTCTGTCTCCCTCCCTCTCCCTCTCTTTGTCTTCCTCTTTCTGTCTCCCTTTCTCTGTCTCCCTCTCTCTGCCTCCTTTTTCCTCTCTCCATCACTCTCCCTCTGTCTGCCTCCCTTTCCCTCCCTCCTTTCCTTCCCTCTCTCGCTCTCCCTCTGTCTGCCTCCCTTTCCCTCCCTCCTTTCTCTCCTTCGCTCTCCCTCTGTCTGCCTCCCTTTCCCTCCCTCCCTCGCTCTCCCTCTGTCTGCCTCCCTTTCCCTCCCTCCCTCGCTCTTCCTCCCTCTTCCTCCCTTTCCCTCTCACGCTCTCCCTCCCTTCCCTTTCCCTCCCTCCCTCGCTCTCCCTCTGTCTGCCTCCTATTCCCTCCCTCGCTCTCCCTCCCCCTCACTTTCCCTCCCTCCCTCGCTCTCCCTCTGTCTGCCTCCCTTTCCCTCCCTCCCTCACTCTCCCACCCTCTCCCTCCCTTTCACTCCCTCCATTGCTCTACCTCTGTTTCCCTCCCTTTCCCTCCCTCCCTCTGTCACCCTCCCTCTACCTCCCTCTGCCACCCTCTTCATCTCACCCTGCCTGAGTGTGCCCGTGCTGACACGACTTCCTGGCACACACACACACAGCCCAGGCTGAGACAGCTTCCTGTCACACACACACACACAGCCGCACTCGAGCACTTCGCAGGTCTGTTAATGAGGCTTTTGTATTTCACTTCTTACCGCCCCTGCAGCTGCACTCTGAGTATCACTGGAATGCCCGGGCCCCCACAGAGCAGCAGAGTCTCAGAGTCGCAGCGGGCGGGACACTTTAATTTCTTTTTTTTTTAAACACCGGTAAATTGCCTGCAAGGTACATGGGTCACCAGGAAAGGCTTGCCGGGCTGCTGCCGGCCCGCGGGCCGTACTATGAGTACCCGTGCTATAGAATATCCTGTTTTTGCTAATTATGTGAAGATGTTGAATGATGAAATTTAGCAAGAATCTGCAATTGCAGCTGTGATTGCTAGAGACAGTTCTCAGGATAGTCAAACTTCTGCTTCATTAAGTCAGGATCAATTAGGAGAACCAATTATTCAAAATGAAGCAGCAACTGCTATGGAAGAGGTGGAAACAGCAATGTATCAAGCTCTAGAAGATGTAAGAAACTTAGGAAACTTGGAAGAACAACTAAATGTTGAGCAGAAAAAAATATATGAGCAAGTGAGAGAGCAGATTAACCATGGTGTACTTCATGAGAAGAAAGAGTGCTGTTGCTCAACATTCGAACCTATCCGATTGTACGTGAGTGGACAAGCTGGAACAGGAAAAAGTTTTCTAATAAAAGTAATTTCAACTTATCTACACAAAAGAACTGAGTCGCATTTGTCTTGTGTTGTCACTGCTCCAACTGGGTTGGCAGCACACAATATTAAAGGAATTACTTTACATTGTTTATTAATGCTACCAGTAGAGCATGAAAACAAATTGGAATACCACAAGCTATCTGGAGAAGCTTGTTTTGAAGTTTCAAGAGTCTTGAAGAAAATGAAAGTTCTTGTTATTGATGAGATAAGCATGGTATCAAACTTAATGATTGCCTTTGTGCATTTAAGAATGCAGGAAGTTCTTAAAACAGAGTATGATGTGTTATTCGGAGGAAAACATGCCATAGTTTTTGGAGATCTACTACAACTTACTCCAGTAAAAGGACAACCAGTGTTTAAAACACTGACACATAAAGATACCAAAAAGACCTTGGGGAGTATTGGAAATGTTAACATTTGGTCATATTTTCAATATAAGGAACTTATTACAAATATGCGTCAGGCAAATGATGCAGATTATTGAAAAATTCTTCAAGATATAAGGATTGGAAAACAGACAGAACATGGCAAACAAGCATTACAGAAACAATTACTTACCAATTTGTTTCCAAATGGAAATATTGTTCCTGAGAAAATATATATGGAAATTGCAGAAAATAACTCTGTAATCTGTTTAATGCCAACACTGCGAGAATGTTCTATATTCAATGAACATCAAAACACATCACCAAGCTCGCACTCGATTGTCGATATTCAAAAAATTATCCAAAGATTGTGTACTTTTACATCATCACGTAGTATTTATTGGTTCTTTGACTATTTACGTCATAGTCCTTTCATATTTTTCATATTTTTCATCATTCATTTGTAGTTCAAATTTCAATAGTCAAAGAACCAATAAATACTACGTGATGATGAAAAAGTACACAATCTTTGGATCATTTTTTGAATATCGACAATCGAGTGCGAGCTTGGTGATGTGTTTTGATGTTCAGAGCACACATGTCTATACTTGAATATATAACCCTTGTGCCCAGAAGGATTTCCAGCTCAGCACCACCTACACTGATTAAAAGGAGACAGCTAGATAAGGGAGAGTGCGACCACACTCACCATTTGGCTTAATCATATCTAATCTGAGCAAACTGTGGAGTACACACGAACAGTAACAAACATGCAATTCGAGGATATAGCACACACCACGGAACAAAGAGCAGATACTCACATTTTTACTGAAGCTGATACCAATCGGATTTACTCCCTTTTCCAGGAGACTGAAAACATAAGCCCTGGTACAGGATCAAAAGAAGCTAACATCAAACAATTTGTGTACATGGCAAAGCGAATTGTAAATCAAAAATTACATGCAAGTACGCTGATAAAATATCATAAAAATCAATGGATTCCAAGAGGCCTTAGGATATCCCTCAAATCCACATTATGTAAAAATAACGCGAGATTTACTGAGAAATGGTTTGCAATATTGAATAAATGTTCACTAGACTTGATACTCTTGATAGTAGAGGAATTAGCAAAACTCATAGAGGAATTAAGCAAAGAAGAAAACCAACTCAAAGATGAAATTAATAAAACAGTGACCACAGAGGAATGGGATCAAATATTAGGTGACACCAATAAAAAATTGGAAGAATACACCAAAGAGATTAATGATCGGAAACTAAGAAAGTTTAAAAGCGATACCACAGATTATCGTTTGGGAGAAGTATATAGTTGGGCAGATTTATATGCGAGAAGAAGAAAACAGAGACCGAACACAGATAAATCATCAGATAATACATCTTCCGACGATTCGCAACAAAGAAGAACACAATTTGACAACAGGAGACCGATGACAGAACAACCAAGACAAATTTCATCCGAAAGAAATGCACCAGGTACATCAACCGGAACATCAGCAATTTCCGCTATGACTTCTTTTTTAGAGAGAAGTACAGGACCCCAAGCAGAACCAGGAGGGGCAAGAAAACAAATAGGTATCAAAAGCGTTGCACAGGACACGAGGAGTCAGAAACCTTAGTGATGAATATTTCAAAACACAAGGTCACAGAATTGCAATTGAAAACACTACAAAAAGGAACTTCGTATGTTCCTAGTTATCATTCAAACCAACTTGAAACAAAAGTGAGCATTTACAAATGTTTAAGATCTTTAAGATTGCGTAATTTCTTTTCTAATGTCATTGATACCACAGCACAGACAACATCATCGAAAGAAAATACCCTCATGGGACTAAGGAACAAAAGCAAATTCATTCCTCCAATAAGACACAAAGTATTAGATGCATTCGAAAAAGTGGTCATTAAAGATATAGACCAGTTATTTAAACACCCTAGATCCAAAACAACAAATTTATCACTAAAGGGAAGACAAGCATTACAAGATTTTGCAAACAACAAACAAATCACTATACGCCAAGCAGATAAAGGTGGAGCACCAATAATAATGGATACTGACTACTATGAGTTTAACGTTGACACACACGTACAAGATAGAAACACATATATGGAAATAATCACTGACCCAAACAATGCATTTCTTAAAATTCTGACAAACCTCATAAATGTGAACATTGAAAAAGGTATCATAGGACAAAAAGAAAAATAATATTTGATCAAGAACAATCCGGCGATCCCGAATTTCTATATGACGCCTAAAATACACAAACACCCTACGTTACCACCTTTTCGTCCAATTGTGTCTACAATAGGGTCAATACATGAACCAGTGGGAAAATATATTGATCGGCACCTACAAGAAATCATACAAAATATGTCGACATATATAAAAGACACAACCCATTTTTTGAACATCCTAGAAGAACACAAGAACTCGTTCACTAAAGATATGATTATGGCTACCATAGACGTAAAGTCATTATACACTTCCATTCCACATGATCTAGGATTGACAGCGGTGGAAAGCTTTTTAGTACCGGAAGACAAAAGTGAAGATCAAAAAAAAATTCTGATGGAACTTATCCACTTTACGTTATTCCACAGCTATTTCACCTGGAAGAATACGTTTTATGTACAGACATCGGACACATCAATGGGAAATTGTGCTGCTCCCACATATGCAAATATCTTTATGTATAGATGTGAGTTGGACAACATTTTGAATAAAATTGAATGGACGCAACATTTGATATTGTATAAACGTTACATAGATGACATTTTCATCCTGTGGAAGAGATCAGAAAACGAATTACAGACAGCCTTACAACGATTCAATTCCATAAATGAGAGATTACAATGTACATCAAACATCAACATACACCAGATATCGTACCTCGACGTACTACTATCTATTTATGAAGGAATAATAGAAACAAGTGTATTCACCAAAACAACAGACAGAAATAACTTACTTCATTATCGGATCTTCCACCAATCGTCACTTAAGAAACATTTACTGTTTTCACAGTTGTTAAGAATAAAAAGGATTGCATCAACAGAGGAATTATACAATAGACATAAAATCAATACACCTAACAAATTCAAACAAAGAGGATATCCCCAGGACCTACTGGATGCCGCCTCAGAAAGAGCCGACAAGTTGCAAAGGAAACCTCTTTTGACCACAAGTACAAAGAGTGAAGAACAAAGAACTGTATTTATTACCAAATTTTCGACCAGGAGTTATCAAATGAAAAAAAACATCATAAAGCATTGGCCGCTTTTGGCATTGGAAGAAGATTTCAAAGGCATTTTCAGTAATCATCCAAGATTTGTATGCAAACAAACTAAAAATCTCAAAGAACTCATCAAAGAAAAAAAAATACAGATGGAATTAAACACAGGCGTACATTACCCTGTCATAACTGTGGGAATTGTAGTGCAATTATCAAAGGGAACACCATTAATCATCCAACAAAGGGAACACCAGTGAAATTAAAGACTTCTGGAACTTGTGATAGCATTAATGTAATTTATATGTTGAGATGCCCGTGTGGCCTATCATACGTTGGAAAAATCCAAAGAAAAATTAAAACAAGAATAATTGAACATAAAAGTAATATCAGATTAAAGAACATGAAATCTACAATAGCAGTACATTTCAATGAGGCAAAACACAACCCAAGTCAATTAAAAGTTGTATTCTGGAAAATGTTGATACAATACCAGGAAGAGATAACACAAGCCAATTATTGAGAAGAGAAATATTTTGGATCAACCACTTAGGCACTCTTCATCCGAAGGGGTTAAATGAACGGATGGACTTAAGCTGCTTTTTATAAAGCGGGACAGTACTATACGTATTTCTATAATTTGTTCACAATGGTTTTACGATGAATATATCAGCACCTATAGGATTCATAATGAGTTTTTCATGTACCATAATTGCCCTCCATTCCCACATTTTAGTAGCAGTGTTTACCTTATTTAATTTATTTATGTGTTCCTTCACACAACGTTCGTATCATTTCCACTTTTTTGCGCCGACTTTATTTTTCATTAGTTTTTACACTATGTGTTCATTCTCTTTAGAAATCACGTATTTAAAGTCTATTTTCAGGATACAGACTCCAACGTAGTCTGTTCTTTAGTTTCACCGCATGTGACCGGACTGATCCCAACATAGGAAACTCTTGCGTGTTTTCTCGAATACCGGAAGACTCGCACGATCGTCAGAGACAGCCGGGACCTACTTACACTATCGGTAAGACTCTGCAGCGAGCTCTTATGCCTACTATATCTAGTCGACATAGCTGATTGACTTCAGCACCGCGTACCACATTGTACTATATTAACTATCTGGATTATCTGTGTTTATTTTCATTTAGAACGAGCACACACAGCAGCGTCCTATACGGGTCAGTTTCTTGATGGTCACAACCTTCGGTTTTTTCACTATTATGACACAAAGGCCCACATGCATCATTGTGACATTTTGCACTTCCTAATTTGCGAAAAATAAGGAATCGCAAATTAAGAAGTGCAAAATGCTATGCATCATTATTTTCGGTATTCATTTGTGATTCGGTAAAAATCGCAATTTTTACCGAATCCCAAATGAATACCGAATTCTTAAGTTAATTTTCGCAATTCCCATTGATTCCTATGGGCCAAAAGGCCCATAGGAGTAAATGGGAATTGCGAGTGGCACTTTGAAAATTTCATGGGTGCAGGGGGGGTCCAAAGGACCCCCCCATGCACCCCTGAAATGTATTTTTCGCATCATGTTTCACACACACATGTCCTAAGGACATGTGTGTGTGAAACATGAATGTTGAAAAAAAAACATTTTAAGCATTTTAAACACATTTTCCAAATTTACCGAGTGGTTCAACCACTCGGTAAATTTGGCACCCTAATTGCGAATTTACAGTTTTTAATTTAATGATGCATTGCTTTTAAGAAATCGTACATCTGCGACTTCTTAAAAGCACCCGCAATTTTAGAACTCGCAAACATGTTACGAATTCTAAAATTGCTTCATGCATCCCAAAAAGCACTTTTGCATTCGCAAACGGCCGATTTTAAGGAATCGCACCGTTTGTGACTACAAAAATGCTTGATGCATGTGGGCCAGAGTCTTTATAAATACGAGCACATTATATCACAAAAGGCGGCGCATGCTTTCACCCGCATTTACAAAATCACAACCGTTTGTTACAGTTTTTGTTACATTTTTTCCATGAAACACATGTACACACAATTTACAAATATCAATTTACACACATGGTGGAGTGGCAACAACAGCTTTAATTAATGTTTTAGTGATTATATGTACCATACAAATTGCAGATGCTACAAAGTCCCCCGACGAAGGGCAGTGTGCCCGAAATGCATTGGGCTCAAATTTGAACTACAAATGAATGATGAAAAATAGGAAAGGACTATGACGTAAATAGTCAAAGAATCAATAAATACTACATGATGATGAAAAAGTACACAATCTTTGGATCATTTTTTGAATATCGACAATCGATTGCGAGCTTGGTGATGTGTTTTGATATTCAGAGCACACATATCTATACTTGAATATATAACCCTTGTGCCCAGAAGGATTTCCAGCTCAGCAGCACCTACACTGATTAAAAGGAGACAGCTAGATAAGGGAGAGTGCAACCACACACACCAATTGGCTTTACTATATTCAATGAAGAAATGTTAAAGTTGGAAAATGAAGAAATTATAAAATTGGAAGCAATTGATAAAATAGATCATGAAAGGATCACTAATATTTTGACTGAAAAGATGAAGAGGAAATTGGATTCTTTAGAGAAATCAATAAGTAAAACTGCTGGGTTAGAAAAGAATCTACATGCATGTAAATACTGTAGGATAATTTTACGCCGTAATTTGAATGTGGAAAAAGGTTTAGTAAATGGAGCAATGGGTAAAATTGTTGATTTTGTTAATTATGTAAATAGTGATGGAATTGAATCTTGAAAATCAAATTTGATGAAACGTAGTCGCTGTCCAGCCCGTTTTTTGCTTGTAAAAGACTTGTATGTACGCAGAAAACAGTTTCCAATTTGTTTGGCATATGCGGTGACCATTCATAAATCTCAAGGTTTAAGTGTAGATAGTGCTTTAGTTAATATTGGAAGTATTGTGTTTAAAGAGGGTATGGCATATGTTGCTTTGTCCAGAGTGAGAACTTCATCTGGATTGTATTTGATTAATTTTGATGAGACAAAGGTTAGTGTAGATGTAAATTGTGTGAAAGAGTATAATAGATTAAGAAGAGAATATACACCCAATTTAGATCAATATCCAGTGTTTGAAAAGCGTGTAGTAGGTAGAAAAAGAAGATTTGAGAATTTCTGTAATTAAACTGTAGACAAAGGAAAAAAACAGATGAAGTTGCACCTGCAAGCAAAAAGAAAAAGGATAGTGTTGAAGAAAATGTTGGATATCGGTTTGAAAATAGTTGTTGTGTCAACTGCTATGCTAATGTAATTGTTAATGTTGTTTTTCTTCTTCAAAGTTTGCAACAGCAAGTTGCTGAAAATCGGGAGACAAGATTCTGTTCTTTGTTGTATTCTGTTTATGAGAAATGTAGTAGTGATAGAACTAAAATACAAAGTGTTTCTGATATTCGAAATGTTTTGGACATATGTTCTGGTTCTACTCAATTTACACAAGATATACAGCAAGATTGTCAGGAATTTTTATTGTTTATGCTTGGTATATTGGAAGATGAAGGTATAGATATTAAAACCCTTTTTGGCCTTACTTATAAATGGGAACATGAGTATCAAAATTGTTTATTTACATGTACCACTAACATAGACACTGAAATATTTTTATATTTGACTTTACCAGACTGTGAATCAGTGTCCTTTAATAATTTAGTTAGAGGAGCAACTCAAAACATGGAGTGAAGGCAATGTAAGTCAGAAATGTTATCATTATTTATACAAAGCTATGGACAGTATGTAATTTTAATGCTGCAACATTGTAGAGTTGATGGAAGGATATTGGAAACTTTAATACAAAAATGTGTAGCTACTCAAGTATCAATATCAGGAAGAACTTTTGTAGCTGTTGCAATTATTTTTCATGATGGAACTTCTACAACATCTGGACACTACACTGTTTTTTTAATATGTCTGATGGGTTGGATACTTTGTAATGATACTCAATTAGTTATTAAGCAACGTTTGCCTAAAGATTTACCAAATTCTTACCTAATATTTTTAAAGGCAAAATTTTAAGAGCTAAATGTTGGCCTTTCATGATTACTGCTGTTGATGTTGATGTTGAATCAGTGTAGGTGTATGAGGTTGTGGGTGATGTGGCTGCAGCAGGGGATATTGAAGATCAGTCAGTTGGAGGTGTTTTGGATTTGTAATAGTCATTGTAAATGTTTGCTTGAAATTCCTGTGTAGAATGTTTCAAGTGTTTAGTCTGTTGTTAATGAGGGCCTGTGTCACTGTTTTTCTTCTCTTGGTTAGACTCCATTTGTAAATGTTGCAGAGAATGTCTAGGGTGTTATAGCAATATGAGGAGATGCTGTAGACTTGCTTTCACATGCAGATTGAGGAGTTAAGGATGAATCATAAGTTGTGTACATGGTTAGTAGGTGTTAGTACTGTTTACAGTGTAGTTAGCCAGCAGAAGTCATCTGAAGGTGAATAGGTGGGTTTGAGGATGAGTATCTTCATGTTGTGCAAGTTCAGATTTACGAGCTGCTCCTTATCCACTTGGTGACATCTTTAATTATGTTGTGGAGGTTATTTGTTAGGGTATGTGGTTCCTTGGTGAGGAACAGGATGAGCTGGGTATCGTCGACATAAGAGATGATGTTGTGGTTGAGATGGCGAGTCACTTGTGTAAGGGTGGCTATGAAGATGTTGAATAACGTTGGGTTGACGGATCACCACTGTTGGGCGGTGCAAATGATATCAATGGTTTTGGATCAGAATACTGGAAGGCAAATGTTCAGAGTTACTTTTGATCATCTTTCAAAGTAAGAATTACAGACATTCTATTTGGCCATGAGGAAAAGATTGTGAAACCTTTAACAACTTTTTGTCAAATGTTATCATGGAATAAAAGTAATGATGGTGTTTTGTTATTTCTAGATTGTTTGACATACCTCATAGTTACGTAAGAAATTGGTCTTAGAAAAAAACATTTATGATATATTTTATTTCTATTTTGGAAATATTTATTGAGATTGTTGTTTTTTTTTAAGATATATCTTCTTGATTGTCTGTGTTTTTGCCCGCTGTTATGTGATGAGTACTATTGAACTCACTGTTTGTAGTGAAATTCAATATATTTTGAGAAAAGCAAAAGAGGCAAATTAAATGCTTTAGAAATTATTTTGTGTTGTATAAGATAAATTGTAACTATATATTTTTTTGTCTTCTACAGATGGTAAATTTGCATTAATTATTATTATTTTTTAATTTATTATTTTGAAGTTAAGTATAACTAACTATGAAAAATGATCGATGGGATGTACTTCTACAAAAGTGAAGTAACACGACGTCTATGGTGTACAAAAGTTTGTAAAGATGGTTTGTATCTCTGAAACACGTTTGAAGAAATTTAAAAAACATATATAGAGAGTGTACTTGTCTTCTTTGTATTTAACTACAGCACACCAACTGCTTTGAAATTGGTAAGCTGAATAGATATTTTAATTTTATTTAGTACTGCATTTTATTATAATAGCCTTAGTTTATTTCTAAAATGATAAAATGATATGTGGAGAAGTGTGGCTCAGGGGTTAGAGGCGGCAGACCCGGAATCTGAGATCGGTCCTGGACCAGGGTTCAATTCCCCGCCCCGGCGGGTCTTGGGCTAAAAATTCCACGGACTCGATAATTCTCGTCCCGGTGCCTCCTTGACTCACGGGTTCACACTCTGCGACTCTGGGCAATAGCTTGCTTAATCTCCACAACGGCCCCTCGCGGCGGGATGCCTGACTTTCACCCTGTGGACACCCTGTCGGGGCTTCTCACAGGGGAATACCAGGGTGGGTTCCCTAGGCAAGCGCCAGGATGCCCTTTGTGGTGACAGGTTGCGCTATATAAGTATACCTACATTTACATTTACATAACAATGATTGGTTTAAAAATGTAAGGACATTTTATAAGCACAAATTCTTATAAACAAATGTAATTGATTTAATCATATAAAGTAGTTGAGAAAGGTTTCTGCATAATAGTTTTTAAAGGGCAAAATAGTTGATAAAGCTAGTTTTGTATTATCTATTAGGGAAAATGTTAAAATGAAGTGTTTATATTTTCCTGCAAGGTACAGCAACATAATAACATTTATTATGGATCAACTTGAGAAGAACATTGAAGACACTTTTGAAATTTCTAACAGTCTGATAGAGGACTTAAATGTACCTTTTGTGGACAGTAGCAATGAAGAACAACCTATTGGTGCAGAATATATAACCTGCGATTTTTTGGATGAAAGTTTGGACAATGACTTCATTGAAGCATTAGATGATATTGACTTTAATGTCACAAGTTTTGAAATTGATGAAGTAGCAAATGAAATTCCTGATGAAAACATGCTAGATGTTCTATTACATTATGAAATGTTACACGAAGAAATTTATGATTAAAAATTAAAAATGGTTTGAGAGAGTCTTCTTGTACAATTGTAATCTCTGAGCTACTAGCTAAGTTATTACGGTATAAACTGAGTCTTACACCATGGAGTGCTTCAAACTTGTGTTTTATAGTTTTTATTTCCAGGTGTATATCCTTTGACTTCTGGCAAAGTCTCTGCGATTGCTCATTTCGTATTGTACAGAGCTATTCAACAGAATGTCTTTTTGTATACACTGTGTCATGCAGTGACCCAGGCCTTTACACATAGACTGGTACAACCCCCTCTACAATATGCATGCAGTCCTCTAACCACCTACACACTTGTATTTCACACTTTCAATTCCCCAGTCAGTATCCAAACGCTCCAGGACACAACCTGTCACTCCTCTTGCACTCCTCTAGTGACCCATTCAGCACCATGTAGTAATCCATTCACTGCGCCAAAACCCAACCACTTATAAATTCACCCAGGTACTCTCCTTGCACTACTCTAATCAATCAGTCAGTACCCAAGTACTCATGCAATGACCCAGGCCTTTGCAAATGGACTGCTTCAAATCCCTATCCTCTACACATGCAGTCCTCTAATCACCTACACAGTTGTCTTTCACACCTTCAACTCCCCAGTCAGTTGTCATACACTCCAGCAAACACCCTGTGACTCCCCTTGTACTTCTCTAGTGACCAATTCTGCACCATGTACTCTACTAATCCATTCACTGTTCCAAAACCCAACCACTTATAAATTCACCCAGGCACTCTCCTTGCAGTACTCTAATAATTCAGTCAGTACCCAAGTACTCATGCAGTGACCCAGCCGTTAGCACATTGACTGCTTCAAACCCCTATCCACTACGCATACGGTCCTCTAACCACCTACACACTTGAATGTCACACCTTCAATTCCCCAGTCAGCATCCAATCCCAATTCCCTTCTCGCTCCCAAAAGGCTTTGTTTTTTTTGTTAGAACACTATTAAAGTCTCTCTCCATTGTTAAAGGCCCTCACCTTCGGCTCATGGCCTACAACGGTGCAGAGAGCTTTTAATTGCCGGTATAGCCCTCTATGGTGGACTATAAGGTTATATTCTAAAAGTGAAGCTGCTATACATTCAACTAGATAGTTTCCTTGCAGGTTTTAAATCATTGAGGCAGTACCAAAGTACCTCTGAGGTAAAGTGGGCTTAACGCATGGACTGTTTCAAACCCTTTTAGACAGTCTCCCTGCAGAATTTTAATCATTCACGGCCTCCTTTATGAGATTTCTTGCGCCATTAGAACGTCACTTTTTGTGATGTTCTGTGGCACAGCTGTCAGCTTAAAATGTTTAAGGTAGCTCTATCGCACTTTTTTTGGTGTACTGTTACCTGATAAATAAGAGACTCTTTAATAAAGTGTTATGCGTTAAAGGGGTGTGCAATGGTTGTTGATGGATGTGTTTCTAGCAACATCCATGGCCTTTTGACGCTGTCCTACATTTACAGTACAGAAAATTTTGGGCCCTATGCTTAAAATGCTGTGTCAATCCTTACACCTGTTTCAAACAGGTGCAGGGTTTTGACGCAGTGTAAGCCGAAAAGTGACTGAATGAAATATTATAAATTTCACTTAGTCACTTTTAGGAGATGTTCCTGCACCATAACATTCCCCATGTATGCAGGAAAGCCTCCTTTTGGCGCACAACTTTACAATATGATGCACTTTCCAAGTACGTCAGATTGTAAATAGCATACATCATAGTGCATCTTTTGCACCACTGCTGCATCACAATGTGATGCAACGGTTGTGTAAAAGAGACACAAGGGGGTGGTAAAACCGCCCTTAATACATACAAATACATTCACGCAGTTTCACTGATAGTATATGTAATATATTTATATACATATGTTACATTTGAGTGCTTCGGAGGTAGTACAGTATACTATAGGTAAACACCCTATAGATTTATGCTGAACCAGATCCTTATAGTTTTGCACTTTCATATTCATTCATTCATTTATGAACTAGACATTCACTCTGACAAACTTTTACACACAAACATAGAAATATAGTTATTTTTTTGACCAGTAGAGGTAGTTCTGAAAATAACTGTTTTTTTTCTTTTTTCTTTTGTATTTTTTTTGTAGTTTTTTTAACAATTTGTTTTTTCTTATAGCAACAAAAACTAGAAAAATCGAACTTTTAACAAAAAAAACAGTAGACCATGAACACAAAATAAAAAATAATAAAATCATTTTTTGGGGCATTTGTGCTGCTCCTCCCTCCTAACAATAAGGTCCACTGACCTTATTGTTAGGAGGGAGGAGCAACACAAATGCCTAAAAAAAAAAAAAAAAAATGATTTTCATTTTTTTTATTTTGTGTTCAAGTTTGATTTTTGTATTTGGTGAGTTAACCAATGTGTGGGGCTAGTTTATTTGAAATAAAAATCTTGTCATGGAATGTTAATGGATTGCGTGTAAAGACCAGGAGACAGTTAATTTTGAAATATTTAGAAGATTCACTGGCCCATATAATCATTTTACAGGAGACACATTTAACTGCCGCCGAGTCTAAAGATACATTTGGAAAACAACGTTGGGTTGCATATTCTTTTTATACGTCCCAATCTATTGTAACTAAGGGAGTGGCAATTTTGATAAGGCAAGGTGTAAATTTTAATTTTGAATCTTTGGTAGCTGATTCTAGAGGTAGGTGGTTGATTTTAAAGGCTAAGCTGGCAGGAGAAAAATTGATTATTATTGGATATTATGGACCAAACCAGGACGATGTCGGACCTCTAGATACTCTGGCTTGTGAATTGTTAAATTTTTCAGGGAAGATTATTATAGCAGGCGATTTTAATACAGTAATGGATGGTAATTTAGACCGTTCTGGGAAGAGAGGACAGGGTAATGTGAAGATGTCGAACAGGGTTAGGTTGTTGTTGTCCCAGTTTGGTTTATGTGATATATGGCGCAAAAAAATTGGTCAACAGCTTGGTTATACATATTATAATCAAAAATACAAGCATAAATCTCGAATAGATTATTTTTTGTTGGACCTGAGATTAATGGATCAGTTAATAAACCACGTAGGAGTACATCTCTCGAATCATTCGGCTATAATATTAACTTTGGGATTTAAAATAGAGAGGGGGACACAGCTTGGAGGCTTGACCGAACTCTTCTTCTAGATGAGGGGTATTTGAAGGTTATAACGGAGGATTTAGAAGTCTTCTTGGAAGCAAATAAGGGTTCGGCTAAGCTTGAGATAGTTTGGGAAGCTTGTAAGGCTTTTTTAAGGGGTAGGTTGGGTGCCCTGGGTGCAGGAAAACGTAGACAGTATTATAAAAAGGTGGCAGACTTGGAAGAGAAGATTCGGCAAATAGAAGGGAAGGTCCTGGAGGAGAGAGATTTAATAAAAAGAAAGCAGGAGGTACAGGAATTAGCTGTTTTGAAATCTGACTTGATGGCTGTGCTGGCACACAGAATCAAAGAGAAATGGGATGCTAGTAATTTGGCACATTTTAGTTACGGGGAGGGAAGCAGCAAATTACTGTCATGGAAGGCAAAAAAGGATCTAACCCGCAACTTTATTAAGGAAATCAATAAATTGATGTAGATACCACAATATCAGATAGCAGAGGGATTACAGAGGCTTTTTTGAGTATTTTTCAAAGGTCTATCAAGAAGATCTAGAACCGGACCTCCGGATTGTCAGAGAGTGGGTGCAATTGGTAGACCCACTTCCACCTCACTGTAAGAGATTTTGAACTCTGAGATATCTTTGACGGAGGTTGAAAGATCTTTAAGTCTCTGCAAGAGAGGCAAGGCGCCTGGTCCGGACGGCCTCCCATCGGAAGTATATACATCGCTGACAAGTTTAATTGCTCCAATATTGCATCAGCTATTTAACAGTATTTTCCAAGGAAAAGCAACAATGCCAGATTCTTGGAATGAAGCGGTTATAGACTTGATTCTTAAACCCGGTAAATCCCCCAAAAATTTAGAGTCATATAGGTCGATATCACTGCTCAACTGTGATTATAAACTCTTTGCTAAGATATTGGCAGATAGGCTAAGTTTAGTTATATCACAGATAGTTCACGAGGACCAGAAGGGATTTATCAGGGGAAGATTTTTAAAGGACCTCACATTTCAATTGATTGGTGCTATAGATATTGCAACAACCTATAGGCTTCCATTGGCAGTAATCGCTCTTGATGCTGTCAAAGCCTTTGATCGTGTCAACTGGTCTTTTTTTAAAGTTCTTTTGGGGCACCTTGATTTAGGCACAAGTTTCACCAACACTATATTATCTTTCTACTGCTCCCCTACCTCCAAGGTCTTGGTAAATGGTACTTTAAAAAAATCTATTAAGGTACAGCGTGGTACACGGCAAGGCTGTCCCCTATCCCCATTACTATTTAACTTATATATTGAGCCTCTTGCTTCTAGGATTAGGAATTCAGACAGCATATCACCATTTGTAGTATAAGGATGGGAGAAAAAATAGGTCTCTATGCAGACGCCATTATTATTTACACCCCCAACCTGCATCATTCACTGCCGAGCTTATATGGAATATCTAAGGAGTTTGGTCAGGTGTCTGGATAGGAACTTAATCAGGATAAGACTGAAATTATGTCATGGAATTTGGATACAGAAGACATAGTAGTAAAAAAAGAAATGCACTACTTGGGGGTAAGGATCACCCTTGACATAGCAGACATGACTAAAACTAATTTTAAGAAGATACAAAAAGAAATAAGCTCTACTCTGCGAAGTTGGGGCCACCTACCACTTACTCTTTACGGACGCACCAATCTGGTAAAGTGATGATTCTTCCAAAGATGACCTTCTTGTTTGAGACAATACCTTTGTTATTTAACACAGTCTGGATTAAAAGGCTCCAAAGTGAGGTTTGTTCGTTTATTTGGGCCATGAAAGGGTCTCCCTTGTCCTGGAAAAAACTCAGGAGGAGACTATGTAAAGGTGGATTGGCGGCCCCGGATTTTGTGTTATATTCATGGGCTTTTCAGTTAAAGAATTTTACGATCATACTAGGAGTTCCAAAGGATACAGATGTTGGAATCATGTCTGTTATGCTTGAAAAAAATAACAAGGAGGGCTTTATGTGTAAATTTTCTGACCCCAAATTCTTCAAGAAAGTAAGGTTGAAAATCTTGCGGGAAGCAGCGGAATTGTGGTATAAGGTCAGGAGGACTATAAAGATTTCCTATTATGGACATAGGGCACTAATATGGGATGCCCCGGGCTCTCCACTCTGGTCTCAGGATGCCTTGGCTACACCACTTAGAGCAGCAGGGTTAGACTGTTGGGGATATCTATTTCCGGGCGGAAAACTGATTGATTGGGGCAGGGCGAGGCTACCTGGGGGAAGGGATTTTCAAAATTCAAATACCTCCAGATACAAAGTTGGGCAAGTAAATTGGAGGTCGATATTGGCCGGCAAAACTATTTGGAAGATAAACTATTTTCTAGTCAAGCATACAAGAAAGAAGTTGCTTTATGGTACTGGGCAATGCTGGAAACTGAAGACGGTGCGTTCCAGCTTCCAGAGGCTCTGTGGGGAGATTGCTTGCCAGACATCGCTACAGAAGAACAATGGCAAGTAACGATGGCTATGTTGTATAAAATAGTCAAATCTGCCAATTTAAGGAGAAATCTTTTGTTCACTATCCACAGAGCTTACTGGTCTCCTCGAAGGCTCTCGAAGTTCAAGGCTGGAGGTATGGTGGAATGCCCTAAATGCAGAAGTATCAACGTAGACGATCTGCACATGTTTGTGCAATGTCCAAACAACAGAGAGTTTTGGGAGGATGTAAGGAAAAGCTTGTCAAAGGTGCTTGATGTAAATATGGAGGTAAGCCCTGAACTTATTATTACTGGAAGATATGACTTGCAAAGTAAGAATATTACGGATAAGGTCAAATTGGTGTTCTATGGAGTTTTACTTACCCGCAGGGAGATTTGTAAATTATGGGTTTCGTCTACATCCTCAACACTACTAGATTGGGTAAAAGCCATGAGACACTTTGCTAAACTAGATTCTTTGGGTCAGAAAAGGAGAAAGTACAGATTTTGGTTACCTTTTTTACAACATTTTGGTTAAGGGGGGAAATAAAAAAATCAGTTGATTAAGGTCTTGGCCTATCTCGCTGGCGCCCTTTTACTCCAATGGAGGCTATACAGATAAGGTAGCAGCTGCCAGAAGATTGAAGTTTCTGGGTTTCTCTGCTAGCATGAAGTAAGAGGCTTAATATCTACTGCGCGGCAGCACAAGCCTTGGATGTTAAAGTCGGTGTATGAGATAAAAGCCCATGGGCGGTATCATATTAAGTTTCATTTTTGCATATGGGTGGCTATAAGGCTAATGAGGATAAAATCAAAAACCCCCAAAAAAAAAAATAAGGTCCAGTGACTGCTCCCCGTAACATAAAAGTTTATTGCAAAACTTGTAGAGGAACATGATGTTGGCAAATTGAGGAACTATCATTTTAGTAGGAGTGCTTCCTCATGGTGGTGGCGGTGCACTTGAGGTGCTCGGAACTGCAGGTGGTGGAAAATCCTGCAGACTGCGATTCTTCTCTCTTGCATAGTTGTGAGGATGTACATTTTTTACGTGTCGGTCCATACTGGCCGTCCCAAAGGAATATTTTTATTTGGGTCCCCACGAGACAGAGTTGTACTGCAAATTTTGCAGGTCACCACTGGTGCGTTCACTTTTTTTTGGTGTTCAGGAAAAGTGACAAATTTCCAAATAAATGCCTCCATCTTTTTCTTGGGAGGAGGTTCTGCCAGAAAAGTGTTGTCATCTGAAGAATCTTCAGAAGAATGTGGAGATTGTGCAGCGATAATACTCAAATAAACTTTCAGATTCGTTGAGCTACAAAGAAAGGATCCTACTCCTCCAAAAGTCAAAGTAGAATGAACAAAATGGAAGGGGTCCTTCAACAATTGCAGTAGGAAGTATTATGAACCAATGAAATCTCTTCTTTTCATGTCACATGATTGTACGGACTCTTACGGTGCGCTTACAGTATGACGCACGTATGACGCACCGTCGCGAGATTCGTAAATACTTTAAAAAGTAATGTACGGTTCTTAAAAGATAAAAAAAAACATTTTCTTCATTATCCCAAATAATGTCTACCTTTAAAATTAACAATAAATGCATAAATATATAGTTTTTAACATTATAAAACTTTTGGGGGTACTCTCATGAGGCGTCGTACGTAAATGACGTCACTCGTTACCGCTGATGTGCCGCGTAATGTCAAAACGTATGCGTAACATGTGCGTGGGTACGCGCAGTGAAACATTTACAGTACAAACAACGGTGCGATTACCGGACGCATACCGTGCGATTATCCCTCCAAAAAAAAAGGAATAATATAACATTTTATTTTTATGTTTGTAAAAAACAAACTAATTAATAAAAAAATATTGTTGTATTTAATTTTGTTATTATTTTACAATTAAATATGAAATATAAATAAAACAAAATAAGATGTAAATATTTATTATATAAATGAGGAAAATTAGTAAAAAAAGTAATAATAATTAATACATTTAAAATTATAATTTCCAAAACCTTTGAAATTCACTGAAAAAACCATAGGTTTCACCCATGTTATAGGTAAAAATTAGCATTTAAAAAACCTTAGAAATTCACTGAAAAAAACATTGATTTCACACACGTTTTAGTTAAAAATTAGCATTTAAAAAACCTTTGAAATTCACTGAACAACCATTGGTTTCACACACGTTATAGTTAGCTGGACATTTCACTCATACAAAACCATTGACATTCCCCCGTTATAGTTAACTATAACTCGCGCGCACGCAATGCACTGCTGATGACGTCACATATTACATCACTCATGACATAGTCAGTGACATCACTGATGACATCTCAAATGACATTACTGATGACATCACTGACAACATCATCCTTGTGACAGAGTGGCAGTCCTCCTCTCACCCTAATATAACCTTTGTCACACACATTCAAAAATAGAAACTAACATTTTCAAAACAATGGAGATACCAATACCAGTTAGAACAACCTCATCAGTAATTCCTACATCTACATACATCCACTTATTCACAAACAGTTCTCTATAGTTTTAACTGGCATATTTATTAATCATGAAATCTCTGTAATGGCTATCAAAGCACAATATTCACAATATTTAGGTATACTTTGTGGACATATAAACCTATGATGAATGTAAATATTGATGACATTTTCTATATAACTAAAAATTCCACTGCTGTATGAACAAAAACTAAGAAAGCACATAGCAATAAAGCACTTTTATAACTTATTCTAGAATTGTGTGGGTGGGAATGCACATTTGACACTTTACAATATAGGCATCTTAATGGATTACAGAGTTTGCTTTTAGGTATTTTACCTTGATGATATTTTGGCAGCAGTTTTAATTCCCTTTTATTGTACAAAAACAGGCATTATGCAATGATTAAATCATACATTTAAGTATTTATTTCATCTTGTTGCACCAAGGTTTGTGTCATAATTACAAATGTACACAGAGACATATATTGATATCGTTTCTGGTGTTATTTTAAAGACTCAAGCTTGTAAATCTAAAGCCTGCAACGTATATTCATTCATTTTATGTAGGTACTTGTCACTTTAAATTAGTTGATCTGTACAGGCAGCAATGTCATGTGTTCAAGGCCGAGGATGATCGAAACACATAATGACAGATAGCTCAAGTCAATAAAGAAAGCATGCAATGAAATTGAGGTCAGTGTCCATTTGTTCATGTGAAGTAACGGAGAGAAAGCAGATTTTTTTTGTGTGTGTGTGTGTGTGTGTGTGTGTAGATATACACACTTCACACAAATATACTTTCAATTCATTGGTAAAGGCATGAGTAATAAAGCCAGATGCATGGTAAAGATTTGCATTTGAAAGTCTACGTGGTTAAGGCACTGTTTGGTTACAATTGTGTTGTAGAGGATGTGTTCCATGAGGAGATACATAGCAGCCTTATGGGCTTTCCTCTTCCTTGTGGACAAACCAATCCTCCTTTAATAAATTGGGTTTTTGTTGCAGCATGCCCCCCCAACTTGTTGCCAGGCTTTTTATCAAACTTTGACTGAAGAGTACTGGGTCCCTGCTGACCAGGTTCCCAGTACCTTTGTTGTTTCCGTAACACTGTAACTTTTATTTCCCAATTGGCACAACTTCAGTACTTCTTGTAAGTCCCTATTAAAATGTACCTGGGGCATGGGTACTGAAGTGGGTCCTCTGGGGCTGCAAAACTGGCGTGCCACCCCAGGGACCCCTAATCAAAACTATGCATACTGCCATTTCAGGCTGCATGTCTAGGTGCAGATAAATTAGCAGAGTTAACATGAAAGTCACCCATTCACTGCATAAGATATATGTAAGTCACCCCTACTGCAGGTCTTTATCCCTAAGGCAGGGTGCACTATATCCTATCTGTGGGCATATCGGTATGAGCAGGTATATCCTGCAATGCCCAGTCTAGATGTTGTACGTGAACAGGGAAGCCATCAAGAGTACAGGGGCTGGTTTCTTGTCAAAACGAGTTTCCTCGCTCCATGATGGCTTCACTGATTTCTAAGATGTTTGGTACCAAACATCTTATCTTAATCAATCCACACTGATGCCAGGGGTGGATTTAATAACAAATGCACACAGGAGACCCTTTACAGGATCCCCTTAAACCTTAGTAATCCCTTGTGTAGTCTCTGTCTTACTTTCACCAGTCTGCCACCACCAGACATGTTTTTGAACTAATGGGGTCAGAGCAAGTGCTCTCAGAGGGAAGAGACAAAGCATGCCCCAGCCAAAAGTGTTCCACACCTCCTCCTTGACAAGATGGCCTAATTAGGCAGGGAGCTCCAAAGGCTATGCTGCTTTTGAAATCCAACCCAGGAACTTCAAAATAGTAGGGGAAGCCCAGCCCCCTTTCCTGTTCCACTTTCAGTGAGATGAAAGGGAGGACAATTAGTACTATTAGGAGGAGGGTTCCTACTTAGCCCCCTACCCCTAGGGTGGGGCAGGTGAGGTGAACCCCTCTCCTGAAATTACAGATTCCACTATCTTGGGGTGGAGGAAAAACAAACTATCAAGGCTAAGATAGTGCCCCTTTCTATTGAAAGTGGTTACTAGAGAGTGGAGACACCCTAAAGGTAGGTAGCCCATTTGCTACTACCTGTCTCCCCTGGTAACACCCCTAGATTCAGAATTGATGCGGCACCCAGAGGCCTGAACAACAGATTTGATGTACAAGAGAAGGAAAAGGACAAATAAGAGCTATTGCCTAAGAACTGAAGCACTTCTGTATAAGAAAATTATGTCTGCTGAGTGGAAGACTCAACAATCATGGAGTGCTGCCTCGTTCTGTGATTCTGAGGTCTGCAAGAACCCCCGAGCTAATCCAACCATGAAAAAAGTGGCAAGAACCTCCCTTGGAGTGAAGGTATCACTCTCCTGAACATACCAGGCACCAAACTCATGAAGTCTGGTTGTTTATTTGAAGCTCCCCGATAACCTCAACTCATCACAAAAGCAAGAAAAGTATACCAGCTCCAGAGGGTCAGGTCTGCATTACCACAAAGTTTGGAGGCACTAGGACCTACCACAGCTGAATCATACTGATACCCTAGAGCACCTAAAGAAAAATCCACTTCGGATTCCACCAACACGAGAAGCAAGCTCCCTTGGAGGGACAGCAAGACACCTGAGACCCACTTCTTGAGTGGCCCAGCTTTCCTGAAATTGCCTCTACAGGTTGATTGCTCCTGACCATGAGAGCTTCAAGATGTACAATGCCGGGCTGACCTATCGGCTCTGCACCCAACCCCACCGGCCCTGGTAAAGATCAACCATGGTCTCCAGGCCCTGGCGACCTCTTCCCTTCAAGGAGACCGACTGAACTTATATGCAAGTCCTTATGTGCTGACTGTTTTCATGTGGCTCCCTTTGTTTTTGTGCAGCAGCTTCCAAGACCCTGAGCACTCTGCCCCCGGCCAATCTGGGACACTTCTGAACTTTACCTGCTCGAACTTAAGACCTTGTCTCTACATCGACCTAAAACGGGAAGGTGAACTTTTTGAAAGCATTGCCTGAATGTAAATGTATTTTCTACTTTTCCCTATTGTTTTACATCATTCATAATTGTGGACAGAAAATATATATTTTGTGAATTAACTTTAAGTCTTAAAGTACTTAACTTTGAGCTCTGTTCTTGCTCTTAACAATTACAAAAAAATCGATAATATTGTAATAAATTGATCTTGGATTTATTCCTGGGTGTGTGTCTCATTTATTGCCTTCTGTGAGTACAAGTGCTTAGCACTAAACTCTGATAAGCCTAACTGTTCGCCCACATTGCCACAAAAAAAGCATTAGTATTACCGCAGTATACCCAATGGGAATTTACCGGACTCTCTAAGCAGTGTACTTCATTTTATTACACTATACAGAGAGCAAGCTTCCTACATTGGTAGTTCAGAGGTGGAAGAGAAGGCTTTGCATTTGCTGGAACCACTTTTTCAATCAGTAATTACATGAGGAAATCAGAAAATAGCTTTTTTGATTGGTCTATCTTTTCCAAATCTCTAAATATAAAAGCCAGGGCCCTGTCTAAGCCACTTAAACTAAATGGTTAGACATTTAAAAGTCTGTAGCTTAGTTAGGACAAAGTATTTCAGGCCTAATTATGTGCATCGCCGAACCTGTGGTGGTGGTCCAACCATCAACACACTGCAGGACTTCCGCAGTATTATGAATGAGGAGGTTGGACTGTCACGAGACCGCCAGCCCAGCCAGGATCAAGGATCCCGCTGGGCCAGCAGTAATTTAATGGAAGAAATATGCTGGTTGTGCTGCAGCCAGAACCACCAAGCATATTCCGAGTTGCCATTTTACCACTGTTTTCATGGTGGTGAACCTGCCATGAAAAGGGTAGCTGAATGGCATTTGGAACTGGGGTTGCATGCGAGGGGGTACATGTAGTGCCACCATGGATTTGTAGCCCCCTCACTGCACAGGGTGCATATATGTGTCAGGGACTGTCCGGGACTATGTGGGGAACACAGTCAGGGACTTGGACAAGGACTGGGAACTGGGTAGAAGACGTACACAGAAAGGAGGAGTACAGTGCTGCCCAGGATCATACAGGGAGTCAGAGGAGAAAAAGGGATCCAGAGGGGAAGCCTGCACAAGTGAACAAGATGGGTAAGACTCAGAAAGGAAGGGCACTCACAAGACAATTTAGCATTCAGACTAACTACACCCAGGACGGACGTGCAAGACATATATATAATACAACATTAGCAATAAAGGGAGGGTATGGGGTAAAGCACTCAGGAGATCCACATGGTAAGACTGAAGCTCAGTAAGTTTCTTACCCGCATTTTCTGTTACAGATACTGACTGCAAATACCCACATGTAGGATATGCATGCAAAGGCAGGGTCTGTGGAGCTTATACCTATAGTGATGTTATAAATGTAACTCAAAGACAAGACTCACAGTGAACAAGAAACACCACCTAGGTAGTCAGCTGAGCCCATGGATCCTGGCGATCAAACAAGAACGTGGAAGGCAGTAACAGCAAAGGGGTAGAACTAAACACAAGCACAATAGACAAGGAGCTAGCTAGGAGGAGTGCTTAACAGGAAAGGAAGGAAATGACAGGGCACACTTGGCAGAACGCAGGTAACAAACATACAAGGTAACAGAAGTAAGACAGCAGAATAGAAAGGCAGTAAACTAGAACTGGAACCAAGGAAATGGGAAACAAGGTAGGGACTGGAAACGGATATACAGAAGGGGAGGCTATAAGGGTATACTAGAATAGTGCAGGTTAAGAAATCAAGAAAACAAAATAGGATAAAAGGCAGTGCTGGGGCAAGACAAGAAGTGAGCTAAGGCTCAGGAGTCAAGGCAGCACTGCAGACAGTGCTGGTTCAGGAACAGGGAACTACCAAAGCTTCAGGAGTCAAGGTAGCACTGCAGGCAGTGTTAGTTCAGGAACAGGACATAGCTACAGCTCAGGAAATAAGGGGTCAAGAGAGCACTGCAAACAGTGCAAATCAGGAACAAGAAATAGCTAAGCCCAGGAACAAAGAATAAATATAGCTCTGGAACTCAGGAAACAAGGTAGCACTGCAGGCAGTGCTAATTTAGGTACAGGGAATTGCTATAGCTCAGGAACTCAGGAAACAAGGTAGCACTGCAAGCAGTGCTAATTCAGGTGAAGGGAAACTGCTGCAGTTCGGGAACAAGGAATACTAAGGCTATGGGGTCAGGGTAGCACTGCAGGCAGTGCTAATTCAGGATCAGGGAAAACAGCAGCAGGTCAGGAACAAGGCATATTTAAAGCTCAGGAAACACTAGAAACAAGAATAGCAAAAGTTCAGGGAACTCTGGAAACAAGGATTGGTCGCACTGGTAAGCAGCAACAATGACCAACCTTTGCCTGAAGGGAGCTGGGGCTTAAAAGAGCTCACAGTACTCACATGCAGCTGGTGTGAGCAGGCTAGCAGCAGCCAGCCACAGGTGAGCTGAATTCCTCCACCCATCCTTGGCCTGCAGGGGTGGAGACAAAGCAGTGAGCAGGGAATTCTGGGTAATGGAGTTTCAGGCATGAGTAGGCTGGCTTTAAGTCTAAGCAGGCTGGCTTTCACAAAACCAGGCATGGATTGGGAATGGATGTCAATTCCCAAATAGTGTCCAAATGGCTGGAAGTCAAGATATGCATGCAGGGGAGTATTAGAAAGCATATTAGAACACTGGAGAGTCCCACAGTTCAGCCCCCTGGTGGTGGACATGAGAACACAGGGAGCAAATCGTGACATAACCCACCCCATGCAGGAAGTTGCAGTCGGCGCTCGGACTGAGGTGGCCTGCATGATGGTTTTTTCTATGAGCCTAGCAGAACTCTGCAGTCAAACACGTGCAGGACCGCTTATCAGCTGAGGATTTGACTCCTATTCTGACAAACGGTCACACCAAGGCTTTTGTGGTACTAAAGAGGATGGTGCATTGCCCCATCCGCTATAAGACCGCCAAAGAAGGAAATAGGCCCTTAGTGTGTCATTTTCCTTTTCCAACTTTATAAAAAGATCCCAACTTTATTGAAATAATGTTTTATACTGGTAGCCAGGCTCAGAAGCTCAACCTGATCCCTTACAAGGACCCAAGCCATGCTCAGTGCAAAGAACTCTATAACGGTTATGGCATCAAACCAGGCAAAGGTCCTAAAAAAGGATATCTCAGACAATGGATAACTCAGTTTGAGAGAGATAAACCAGAACTAGTAGCTCAATCTGAGAATGATGAGCCTAGTAATGAAAATGGTGCTGAGGATGGACATGGGTTAGACATCTCATATCTATGGGAGGCCCCCTCAGATGAGGCCCTCATGCTAGAAAGATTGACGACCAAGAGTCTGAACTTAGAAGCTCAGCTCCTCGACTTAGAAAGACAAAGGAAAGAGATGGGCCTAGGACCTATCTCTGGTGGCAGCATAGTAATACATAGGGAGAGTGAAGGTTCTTATGACTCAGAACTCTCCACATAGATTGTCCCTAAATATTCCTAAGGTGATGAAATCACCAAATGGGTCACTGCATTTGAGAGAGCCCATTTAGCCAGAAACGTAGCAAGCAAACACTAGGCTTCTCTCTTGTGAGAACTATTCTCAGGTAAATGAAGGGGTAGACGTCTGACATTGCTTAAGGAAGATGCTGAGTCTTATGACATCATGAAGGAAACCCTCATTCAGGGCTTTTGACTCACCACTGAAGACTACAGATAAGATTCAGGGAGACTTCAAAAACCCAGAGTCAGTCCTGAGTGGAATTTGTTGCCTTTTTAAGCTAAACACTAGGTGGTTGGGTAACAGGTAACCATGTGCAGGATTATGATGGACTTCATCATTTAATAATGAAAGAACATCCGTTAAGTAATTATGTGCATGAAATGTTGCATCAATACCTAGTAGACCTGGGACGAGTCTCTCCTTAAGAGTTGGAGTAGAAGGCTGATGGGTAAGAACCAGCATGTCCAAAACTAGGGATGGTGGGGTGTCCAAAAGACTGCAGCCAAAACGAAATCCCCAGAGAAACAAGTAGGGTACTCTGAGAATGGCAGAAGGAGTCTCCTTTAGGCCCCAATACCAAGAACAGGAGGGTGGGCCCTAGATACCTCACAAAATTAAAATGGGTACCAAGGTAAGAACTGGGGCTCTAGGAAAGCCTGGTGTGTTAACTGCAACAAAACAGGGCACGTAGCCAAGGACCCTTGCTGTTCTAAAACCAAACCCCTAGTGTAACTCCAGGGGCTGCCAGTTTAGCCTTTGAGGGTAATTCTGCAGATGAGGATGTCCTCCTAAACTTCAAATAGAAAGTGGGCCCAAAAGGTGAGTTGGAGATTCCAGAAGGGAGTAGACACTTCCACCACCAAGGGGTGAATGGAATCCCAGCCACTGCCCTGAGAGGTACCTGTGCCACTCATACTGTTGTGCCTGATAACTGGGTACTATCAAACCAGTGTATTTCTGGTGAGACGAAAAGAGTAAGGGCTATCCCAGGGAGGTCACTATTAGGCCCTGGGCTGTAGTGTCTCTAGAAATAGATGGGTCCCTTAGTTGGAGAAGGGTGGTAGTTAGTAAAGTCTTCCCCCTTTACTTTCTTTTTGGGAACGACTACCCAGTGCCGGTCCTCACCCAAAGATTCTGGGGGGGGGGACAGAACTTGCATTTAGTGCAAGTAAGCCCCAAAAGAAAAAGAAGTAGCGTTGGAAAGGTCAGCAACTGTTGATGATAGTTCCGGTCAGCCAAGAAGATTCTACACTAGTAGGGGAGAACTCCAAAGTTGGCCCTGGTGAAACCCTACCTGCCCTACAAGAAATCCTGACTAGTCAGGCACGAGTCCAGCTTGCCTTGGCTTCTCAGCTTTCAGAAAGGAGGGTGGAAGAAGAGTGCTTACTACAGCAGGTAGTAACCCCCACTCTAAAACAGCAGACAGGCAACCTGAACCACTAGAAGCCTATACATTAGCTAATTCCCCTTTCCTTTCTGGGAAGAGCTAAATGTGTGGTTCTGAGCACTGAGAACTGTCAGTGGCCTCTGCTGGGTGTTAGACTTCATGGCTGCCCTGTTCCTGTCATGGTTGTCTGACCCCATGCCAAATAGCAAGTTAGGCTCCTGACATTGTTGGTAATGGTGGGGTTACTCAAGCTGTGGGTGACCTTCTGGGCAGGCTCGGTGTTGCCCTAGCAAAGTTAGAAATAGCAGAGGTGGACTCCTCTGATCCCAAACTAAAAAGATTGGGTGAGGAAACTAAAGAATTAGGAAAAGGTTTTATAAGTTAGGACCTGAAACTGTTGAGGCTGGACAGCTCCCAAAGGGACAGAAGGATATAAGGCAGAGTAGATTCTGGATCACTCCAACCAGTTCCTCTACTCTTCCTCACCTGACAGACTAGGACGAATTTCCCAGGTTTGGCTGAGTCTCATGTTCTGTGGGCTGGGGATTCATGTATGAAACAGATTTTTTGTTGCCATACTTCCCAGCACACACTTTTTGCCTGGCTTTGAATGCAACTATGACTGAAGAGTACAGGGTCATTGCCGACCAGGTTGCCAGTATCCATGTTCTTACCATAAAACTGTACTTTTTGTTTCCCAATTGGCACAACTTTGGTATCCTTTGTAAATCCTTAGTAAATGGTACCAATGGTACCTGAACTATGGGAACTGAAGATGGTCCTTTCGGGCTGCAGCACCAGTTGTGCCACCCCAGAGACTCCTCACCAAGACTATCCAAACTGCCATTGCAGGCTGCATGTCTTGGTGCAGAAAAATCTGATGAGTCGATATGACAGATAGCTCTGTGTGCCATGCCACCCATACACTGCAAAAGATATAGCGACATCACCCCTACTGCAGGCCTTAAGCCATAAAGCAGGGTGCATTGTATCCTATGTGTGGGCACATCAGAATAAGCAGATACACCCCTACAATGTCTACTCTATACTGAGATGTTGTAAGTGAACAGGAAAGCTATAAAGAGTACATGGGCTGTGTTCTTGCCAAAACAGGTTTCCTCGCTCCATGATGGCTTCATTTGTTTCCAAGATGTTTGGTACCAAACATCTTGCTTTGATAAATCACCACTGATGCCAGTGGTGGTTATATTTGACAAATGCACACAGGAGACCATGTAGAGGGTTCCTGGGTAGGTGTCCTGTTTTGTTACAGTTAAGGCACCAGGCTTTCCTAGGGTTCAGTTCTTACCTTGGTACCCATTTCTGATTTTGAGGTGTCTCTGGGCCTATCCTCCTGGTCAGGAACAGATACTGAGACATGAATGTGGGCACCAAGCAGTAATCCAGAAGAGGACTGAAAGCTCACCTGATGCAGTCTTTCAGGAAAGCTTTCTTAGGCCACACATGGTCATTTAAGGGACACATACAAGTTAAACAAAGTTTTGTGTGCAGGAAATGCAAGTGCATGAATGAAGGTTGTCTATCCCTTATAGCTCTTCAGCCCTTCGTTTGCTGTCAATCATAGGAGTCCCAGATTGTGTTCTTCCTCATTAATATTCATTATACAAGATCATTTGCAAAGTTCTGCGCGTATTCATTTTGGGATATGACTGACTAGCATATCAGTACCAATAACCAGGGTGAACCCAATAACCCTAAGAACCAGGGAATATAAATGTATCATCTATTGATTCATTGGGGAAATTGGAGGAAGGAGGGACAGGATAGGTAAACCAAGCTGTAATACATTTAATAGATACAGTTTGTCTAACCTATCCTGCTCCTTCTTTCCTCACATTAGGCCGAGGGAACCAATAGTTTGATATATTAACTAGCATATCAGTCACATCAGAAAATGTTGGGCTGATCACAAATAGTCAGTGTGTATTTTCCATCCACTGTCTGCGGACTGCAACTTAATACAACGAATCAAATTACATTGTTTACCTTAAAATCTCTCAATTTATTGACAAAAAATATTGGCATTTTATCTCCTTCATGAGCAATGTGGTAGACATAGCGCATTTGTATCGTTAGCCGTACTGCATAAACCACGCCAGCTTCAGGAAACGTACGTCGTCGTCACAGTGGCCATTGTGATGAAACCAAGGGCCGAGGCTTTTTATAGGAACTCACAAGTGTGCTGTTACAGACAGAGGCGGTTCAGGGAGACCTAGAGCAGACGGTGCTGTTACAGACAGAGGCGGTTCAGGGAGACCTAGAGCAGACGTGTAACGAGTTAGAAACCGCGACCCAGGTGAAAATGGATTCAGGAAGACGCAGTGACCGGAACTTAGATCAGTCCTTTGATCGGAGCCAAGATTCGCCGATGCTTGATCAAAGAAAGTCAAGATCTTTCTTGCGGAAGAGTGGCGGCCTTACAAGTTCGCCGACTAGGGGTAAGCGGGAGACCTTTAACCGTACAGCAGTGGTACATGAAATGGGGGCTGTTTCCAATAGGCGCCTTTTTAGCAAGTTTTATTAATAAAGGCATTTGGGTTTTGTTTAGACTTAGAAGGAAATACTTATCACATTATAGTAATTTCTTTCGTTCTATCATTCTTCGTTCGTTACTTTCTTTTGTAATTCATAATTTGCATTTAGATTTTACTCCTTTGTTGGACCAAAATACATATTAGCAGTTAGTAGTGTTTATGACTTGTTTATTTTGGTGAAGGTAGCATAAGAAGACAGTTTCCTCAGATAGGGACATTCCTATTGAAATCACTATGTTACATTTTGTGCTATTCAGTGTTGTTGTTTGTAGTAAAAAAAAATGAGCAATGTTCAAGTATGTAATTTAGAAGGTGTTTTTCAAACATGATTCGCTTTATCGCTATATGGAAGCTGCTTTTTGAAATATTCACCCAACATCGCAGAATACTGTCATTAAAACATTCACATATTTCAACATTTGATGTCGAAAATGCAAATCAAACAATAGTCAATTGAAAAATATGAGCAGAGTGGGATTGGTGATTTCTTTATCTAAATGCATCAACATGCTTAAATAAAAAATAGCTGCTGTGGCCACAACCAGTTATTTTTCCATATCTGTCAATTCTGAGTAAAAAAATCATAATATATATATATTATATACCTATAAACCTAAAGGAATCGGGGCACATGCCCCTCCCCCCCCCCCCCTTCCTGGGCCAATTTCGACCCTGGGCCCCCATCACCTAGGGCCTGGCAAACAAAGGGTGTGTTGCCAAATAATGAGCTGGCATACCTTTGGGCGAGCTTCTTCTCCCTCTCTAGCACGTATAGACACATCTATGCTTTTTAGACTTTGAAGTGCAGAATTCACAAATAACTTTTCGTTCAAACTAGGAAATGATTCTTCACCCACAGTTCTCTGGCTTTCCCAACGAATACCAGCACAGCTCTCCATGACCTAGCCAACCAATACCAGAACGGCTCTCCACAAACACACTCTCTCAACAATTTATGAGCAAAAACAAATGCAATTAACTGCAACAACTAAACTTGTCTGCTCCTCTAAAGAAATTAAGGTATTCAATCACACAAGAAACGGTCCTGGACAGTGCTTTGCATCCTACCCTGACGTATACTCAAATTAAATCGTGACCAGCAAGGCCTCATTCAGATTCATACAGCTCCTCCCTGTGCACTAAGATAACTATATAAACTGCACCTCACAATCATGGAAAGAAAACTCCCTATCTCAAATGTGCAGTTGATGACGTCTCACAGCTCGCATCACAGAATAGTAGAAAACTACAATATAGTGTATTCTAAACTTTTTAAAATCATCCTTTGATCTTAGGCAACTTCCTACCCGATAAAAACTTCAACTTCTTTGCATTAAGCGCAACATTCACACAACAACATGAAACATCTCCACAAAACACCACATAGTCACCATAAAAGACTGCAAGCTCAGCAAAAGGAATTGGAATGTGCAACCCAATTAATACTCACACCTCTGCTGTTATAAATTGCTCCCGAACTGTTTGAACTCTATTAATCTTCTGAGAGATCCATGGACTTTAGTTGCTTGCGTTGGGCTTGGGCAATTTCTGAATAGGACATCCTGACTCTCTTACTTCACTGACAAGTCATCCAATGGGCTACAAGTGGATCCATCGCTGGGCCACCACTTACCATTAGCTATCCGTTGGATCTTTCTTTGTGGACTCATTGTTTGAGCATGCAGTCAACAAATGAAAAAAAAGAAGAGAAAATTAGTTAAAAAGTCCCTGTGCTGTGCATTATTGGTTATCACGAGGTACAATTTACATCCAAACTCCTCATTCCATGCTGTGTTCCACCCCATTTTACTTTGGGGAGGTCTAATTTTTCCCTCTTCCCATTGCCGACCGCAAACATACTGTGTCATTTCTTTTTTTAAATACTTGAGACCATAAATCCCTCTTTGTCTGGACCAAACCCAACAGGGACTGTTTTATCTTCCATAACAGCAGGAGTGTGTTAATAATATATAGGCCTAAGCAGTACTTAAGAATTGGGGAGAGGATGTAGCCTCACAGCTAGGGCGGTCGATCTCAAATCTGGGGTACTGGGTTTGAGTCTCAGCAATATTGCTCAACATCCTGTAATTCTGGGCAACTCACTTAATCTCCCCATGCCTAACAAAAATGAATGTGTCCTTGTGTAACAATCCGATTCCTTATATCTGCATGGCCAAATGCGATGCAGTGCGCGCAACAAAATTCATTTTTTTTCTGTTACTTACCTGAAATCGTCCGTATGCCGCATTGTACAATCCCCCACCCGGCTCCTCCCCCTGCCCCATGTCACTGTCCGGTTGCATGCCCTATATGGGCCGTGGCTGCTGTACGCTACTCTAGTCTACCCTGAACTTAAACTTGAACTAGTCTACACCACTCAATTATACACAACTTCAGTCTACACCACTTCATTATATGTCACTCCACTCCACCCTACTCCACTGTACACTAGTACACTTCATACAACACTTCACTCTACGTCACTCCACTCTATGTTATTACACTGTGCAGAACGCGTCTCAACGTCAGTCCACTCTACGCTATTACACACTAAAGAAATCTACTCTATGCCGCCTCAGTGTCTGTCACTTCACTGTGTGCTACTCTTCTACATGCTACCCCATTATAAGCTATTCCACTCTACACCATGGTATGTTATGTTATTTTATGTTATGTTATATTATGCCATAGGATTTATAGAGGACATAGTTGTCCCAACAAGGGGGCTTCCCAGTGCTAGGCCTACAGAACACACACCTTCAACTGCCAATACCCCAAAGGACGATGGAGAAAAGCTAGAAGTAGAAAGGTTATGTCTTGAGATATTTCCTGAAAAGCAGTTGGTTTTGGATGTTTCTGATGGAGAGAGGAAGAACGTTCCAAAGAGAAGGGGTTACGTCACAGAACGATTGTCTCCCTGCTATGACTTACCTGGCTCGAGGAACAAGTGCCAGGTTGAGGTTGGTGGAACGCAGAGAGCATGTGGGCCCACAGGATGAAATATGACGGCTCAGGATCGAGGCCCGAGTGTAAAGAATCTTGTGGTCAATACAGAGAGTATTAAAATGAATACTTATCCACAGGATTCCAGTGTAACCTGTGCAGAAGCCCAGAGGCAGAACAGAACTTAGGAAGGGAGAAAAGCAATCTAGCAGCTGCATTGTGGGCTAGCTGGAGTCTTTTCATAAAATATTTCTTGGCACCTAAGGAACATTTTTTACAGTAGGCCATCTGAGAGAAGAGGACCGCCTGATTGTTTGACAGGTGCGTGGGTCAAAAAGACCCAGAATCAGTTTGTTAAGACTTCTCAAGAGTCCAACGCAGGTGTCAACAACCAATTTAGCTTGAACCTCAAAGTTGTTGCCCATTCAAACTCCTAGGTTTTTGATGGAAGATCATGGTTTGGTGCAGAGACCTGAAGGAAGAAGACCACCAGTGGTCATCCCAGGAAAGAGCTTGTTTGCCTAGGAGGAGAATCTTGGTCTTTTTAGCATTGAGGCGTAGACAGTTGTCATCAATCCACTCTATCAATGTAAGCATACATTTTTTTAAGTTGGCTATATCTTGCAGTGGATTGTCCAAGAGTAACAGAACAAGCTTAATGTTGTCTGCATATGATATTAGCATTAGCCCTGAAGATTCCAAAACTTGAGCTAAAGGCTGTGTGCATGGGCTGAACAATGTAGGGCTTAATGATGAGCCCTGTGGGATTTCATACTGTAATGCATGAAATGTGTCCCACAGTCAACTCCGTCCTACACCGTTCATATGGAATTAGAGGAAAGCTACATCACAGACCTGATAAAAACAGCACATTTAGTTGCTTGGTTGAGGTTGTGGCTCAATAAAGAAATTCCACTAAACCATATTATAATGAGAGACTGTTTGTCTTTGGACAAAGCTAATAATATTAGGTGGTTGACATATATTAAGGAAACTTTTTTGAGGTTGGGAAGGCCTGAGCTCTATACTGTAACTGATTCTATAACACCCAAAGATATTGTGTTTACAAAACATGCAATGAAGGAGCTCCTATCCCTGGAGAGGGAAGAATTAGAACTAAAAAAAACCTGTGTTAGGGCTAGTTTAATATTGTCCATACCTAACGGCCCAGAAAGTTACCTGAATATGGTGACCCATCCATACCACAGGTTTATTTTAACTTGCTTTCGTTTTAATTTGATACATTTTAATCTTGGTTTTTATCCTGTATGGAGCACCCCAGATAAGGCGCCACCATGTTCTTGCGATCATTTCTCTGATCAAAATACTATGCATTTTGTAATGTTTTGCAGTCACTACATTGATGCTAGGAGAATGTTCCTTGTGCCTATACTTAAGGAAGCTGGATTTATCCAAGTTAAACCTGCTCTTATTTTTTTACAACTGTTACAGACTCCCAGGATTATGTTTCATGTGGCTAGTTTTCTGGTGAGAGCTATTAGGAGCAGGAATATTAGATTAAAAAATGTGTCTACCTCCCTTTGTAGCACGGATTGTGCACTTTAATTAGGCTTTTTGTAATTATATTGGGACTGTAACTATAAAAACTATTGTAACAGGGACATTTGGTGTCGGTAATGATCATCTTGCTGGGGATTTTTATCTGCTTTTTGCACATTAGCACTTTGCACTTTATACTTCCTACTTCATATGAACTGTAATATGGTCTATGATGACATTTATCTTGTTGTATTTTAATTGTTTTTAATGTACGTATTTCTTGTATTCGTTTTAATGTAATATGTGTTTTGCCATTGTCTTTGTATGATATTAAGTTATCGCAATAAAGTATTTTGACTGACTGGCATGGGGTTTAGAGCTATTAGGGGGAGATGACCTAAAAGTAGTGCTCTGAAAGGAAGGAGGTAAAGCTGGAGATACCTCCTATGTCAATGCCAATGTCCCTCATCCGCGCGAGTAGGATTTGGTGAGACACCATGCCAAATACGGCCTACATGGGGCAACTAGAGGTGCTAGTAAGCACTGTCCTTCCCTTGAAAAAAGTGTGACTACAAGGAGATGCTCCTGCTTGCACTCCAGTTTCAGAGAAACGCTTAGTGAAACTTGGAATACCCATAGTGTGTGTACCTAGAAAGTGACAAGCAAGGTCATCATATTGTGAATAAAACATATCCCCACCCCCTTACCATAATCAGTAGTTAGGGAGTGGATAAGCAAGTGGGATCTTTGGTCCTAAAGAAGGCTGAACGACCCTTTGAGTGCTATTGATAGCTTCCAAAGCATGTTGACGAGAGAGCAGAAAGGAGGGATGAAGGAGAACTAATTACCCCTTTTTCATCTCCATCTATATTTTTTAATTTTATAGTGGGAGTCCAATATTAAAGAACATTTAGGCCATCCCAGAGGTCGTTTTAATCCAATCCTTGTTTATTGTTCTGCAGCGAACATCCCTTAATGCATGTATGTATTGTCTCCCCCATATTATTTTGCTCCTTCCCATGCATTGGTCAGTGCAGGGATGTTGTAGCCGCCGTTTGATGAAGCATGCTACTGTCTATTAGTGGGTGAGGGCAGCTAAAACATAAAACCTTGTGCTTTTTCATTTGTTATTCCTGTTTTCACAGAATACTTACATTTCCTCCTTTTCCTTTCTGTGTGTGTAGAAAGGAACGAGGCAAACCTGAAGAAAGTCAACTCTCCTATGCCAATGTTCTGTAAGCAAGAAAGTTATGAGAGAATGCACTCCTTCCCTTTTTTTTGTAACTGTATCGACTTAATGACACATTCTGATGAATTAATGCGTGTGAACAGTCAGTGATCTGTCCCAACGATCACAATTCTGTAAAAGAGTGGCCACGAGGAACGCTGTTGCTCTCCTAGCTGTCGCACTGTGAAAATAGGATTAGTTCCATGTAGTAAACAACCTTTTCTTTCTTTTTGCCATAATCATCATTTTTGAAGTAAACCAAACTTTAATCCTAATACTTTCATCCATAGTTCATCCATACTTGCAACATGACAGGCGAGAGCAGCGTGATTCCAGCATGATCCATTGACTTTAAATTTTCAAATGTCTCCTGCATGCCCTCCGGGCCTTTAACAGCGACACGTTTAAAATGAATCATATATATCGAGTTGGCTTATCAAAGATGTTTATTTCATATCACCCAATGCATTTCAGGCCGCAAGGGCCCTTCGTCAGGGGTCACTAAAAAGATAACGAAACAGGCATCTCAACCAACAAAATATACAAGTCCTTCTTCAATAAACATAATCATATAACTTAATATAAATTAAAGTGCACACCCCAATTATTCTACCCACTTATCCACACTAGCAGGCAATCACAAACCAAAATTTACATACAAATCATATCCCTCCAACCAGTATCCCCCTTACCTGGATTTAAACGTGAATAATGCGCCTGAAACTCAATGTAAAATACAATCCCAAAACTTTGCCCCCGTTCAGACCACACCTGAGTGTGAGTAAATCTATATGCTGGCAGTGGCGAAGAGATGTGTACTGTGATGAGGGTGCCAGTTTCGGCTTTGAAGGTTATTTATTAGTTCACAAGTAAAACTGCACAAATGGGATCGGAATTACGTTAAAAGAAGGTTCCTATGCGGGTGTTTTTGGAGAGATGTCGTGTATGTGAACGGGGGCAAAGTTGTGGGATTGTAGTTAGCATTGAGTTTCAGGCACATTATTCACGTTTAAATCCAGGTAATGGGGATACTGGTTGGAGGGATAGGATTAGTATGTAAATTTTGGTTTGTGATTACCTGCTAGGGTGGATAAGTGGGTAGAATAATTGGGATGTGCACTTTAATTTATATTAAGTTATATGATTATGTTTATTGAAGAAGGATTTGTATATTTTGATGGTTGAGATGCCTGTTTCGTCATCTTTTTAGTGACCCCTGACGAAGGGCCATTGCGGCCTGAAATGCATTGGGTGATATGAAATAAACATCTTTGATAAGCCAACTCGATGTATATGATTCATTTTAAACGTGTCGCTGTTAAAGGCCCGGAGGGCATGCAGGAGACATTTGAAAATTAAAGTCAATGGATCATGCTGGAATCACGCTGCTCTCGCCTGTGATGTTGCAAGTATGGATGAACTATGGATGAAAGTATTAGGATTAAAGTTTGGTTTACTTAGAAAATGATGATTATGGCAAAAAGAAAGAAAAGGTTGTTTACTACATGGAACTATTCCTATTTTCGAAGTGCGACAGCTAGGAGCGCAACAGCGTTCTTTGTGGCCACTCTAATGTTCTGAAAGCGCCAGAGTAGGATTTGATGAGACACTGTACCAAATGTAGTATTCACATTGTACAGTATTAGGGTTGAGGATCTGCCTTTATCGGAGGTGCTCGGAGACAGCAAGGAGATACTTTCATTATGCAAATACCTTCTATCTAGTTAGAATGCTATAGACATTTCGCTCCTTTACCATTGCAAGGAAAGGTAGACAGGAAATGGGGCAGAAGTTTTCCGGTTTAGACTCATCCAAAGACAGATTCTTAAAGAGGGCAATAACTTTAGGTTGCTTCCATGGGCCAGGCAGAGACGTGGAGGGCAGAGAAAGGTTGACAAGTTCTAAGTAGGGAGAAAGAGGCTGGTCCTAAAGTTTAATGAACATGTCCAATTTGAGTGCAAAGAGTTTGAAAGGAAGGCGCGCATAGAGGGGACAGTGAGCTGAGCAGGACCGCAGAAGAGCTATCCACTGCCAGTGTTCCAGCCTCAGGCCTCGCAACAGGCTTGACAGGGTAGAAAATGTGACTAGATGTTTTTGCATAATATCATATGTTTTCCTCAAGGAGCCTTCTAAGGTCTTGAAATTCTTTTTGCTGAAAAAATGGCCTAGTTGAACCAGGGGGCAGTTAGTTTCTTCTTCGCAGAGACCTGTCTAATTGGGAATAAGGCATCCAAGGCAGAGATAAGCCAACGTTTTAAAGTGCTATTTGCAGACTCAGCGTTAGGGGGCAGGTGAGGGTGACTGGCTAGGATGAACTGGCCACATTTTGGAACATCAAGCTTTTGCCATGGGCATTTGAGAATGGATTCAGGGACCAGCGCAGTTGCCTTGCCAGGTAGGCGAATAGAAAGTGGGGATCATAAAATGGTTGGTCAAAAGCAGGGGTACCGGTGGAACAATCTGTAAGGTGCTTAGTTTGGACAAACCCAGGAAAAACAGGTGACCTGCAGAATGTGTGGTACCTACAACAAGTTGGGTTAACTGCAAGACAGAGAGGTCATTAATAAAATTAGTGACATCGCTGTTGCTGTCTAGTGCCATCATGCTGTTTTCTACTGCACTCTATGCCACTCCAGTGCATGGCACTCCACTCTACACTATTTCATTGAACCCCACTCCAATGTATTGCACTCCACTGTATGCGTCTGAACTCTGCCACACACCACTGCACACCACTCCATTATACACCACTCTATGTTATGCTACTCCACTATACACTGTTACACTCCACTCCACTGTACAACACTTTGCTCTACGCAACTCCACTCTACGTTATTAAGCTGTAAACAACTCCAGTCTATGCCAGTCCACTCTCCACTATTGCACTATGTGAAGCTCCACTGTGTTATTCAACTGTATGTCATGTCACTGTATGCTACTCCAGTTTATGCCACCCCAGTGTATGACACTCCATTCCATTCTAATCCATTGGATGCCACTCCACTCTGTGCTATTACACTCTAACCCAATCCAGTGTAAACGATTCCAGTTTACACCACTTCACTGTTCGCCACTATATGCACACTACTCAACTATACCCTATTCCATTCTATGCCACTTTCCTATACACCACACCATTCTATGCTATTTCACAGTATGCCACTCCACTATATGCTTTTACACTCTATGCGACTACAATCCAATCTACACCACTCCATTCTATGCTAGATGCATGGAATGACACTCAACTCTCCACCACTAAATTATAAACTACTCCAGTCTGCAATACTCCGTTATATGCCACATCACCCTACACTATTACATTTTACCCTACCCCACAATGCATCACTTCAGGCTAAAGCACTTCATTGTATGCCACTCCACTGTACTCTATTACACTATGAGCCATTACAGTCTATGCCTCTCCTGTCTATACTACTCCACTCTTTTCTATTCTACTTTATGCCACTGTCAGCTTCTCCACTCCAGTGTATTTTACTCCAATCTACATAGCTCTATTCTAAAACACTGTACACCACTCTACGGCATTCTAATAGACTTAACTGCACTCTATCTCTGTACATTCCACTGTCTAAATTTGTACTCAACTCTATGGCCATACACCTTATTGTGCAACACTCTACGACAGTTTCCAATGAGATGCCACTCTAATATATAACAGTTTCCTTGACTGTAAGCTATGCCAGTCAGTGAATGCCCCCACTCTTCCCTCATCTGCTGTACCCTACTCTATTGTTCACCACTCCGAAGGAGGAGGAGTCACTCCACTATACAGCATTCCACTCTATGCCACTCCACCCTTCTACACTCCATTGCACGGTATTCTACTTTACAATATTCCATCGTATGCCTCTTCACTTTATGATAATCCACTCTACACAACTAGTATGTAAGCCATATCACTCCATGCTGCTCCATTGTATGAAACCCCTTTCCACTACATTCTACTCCACTATATCCCTGCAGACTCCACTCTCTAACGCTATACTCCTCTCTATGCCTGAAAACTCCAATATGCAACACTCTATTCTAGCACAAAACACTTTTCTATATGACGCAGCACTCCACCCTAGTGTACAAGACCCCACTCCAATTCATAACAGTTTACAACCTGCGCTACCCCAGTACACTACACTTCAAGCCACTCTACTCCTCGACACACCAATATACTATATTGAACTTTACTCCACACAATGGTACACCACTCCAACCAAATCTCCTCCACTGTATCAGACTTTACCTGACGCGCCTAACAGTAGAGAATTGCCGTGAGGTGTAAGATAATTCTCTCTTGACCCCAGTGGAGAGAGCCTTTCACCAACAGCCCTCTACCACCAGCCGTGAGGGTAACAGCTTCCTTGCATCAAGCACTCAAACTACATCTCCCAGCAGGCTTTGAGGAGGCGCCTGCTAGGGACGTCACGCTGATCGCCAGGAACCGCCAGGAGCTGCATTAGGAGGCTCACAGGCACACCGCACCGTGGGACGCACTCGGGCGTGCGCTGGGCGAAGCCCGGCCAAGGGTTTGGCCCGTCTGTGCCAGTCAGAGACAGGAGGAGGCAGGGCAGGGCTACCCTCCTAACGTCTGCCTCACGGGTTGGAGCGTGACACTGGAGAAATAGTTGTGACCGATATCCCTCACAGGTACTGTTGTAGGCAGCATGCCTCCCTTCCCTCAAATATATTGTTGGGCCCACGTAGATTGGGTCAACGGTGCCAAAATCAGCCTGAGAAGAGTGGTCTGTGCCGCCTCCACCTAACAACTGCACTGTTACCCGGGGCATGGAATCCCCATGGCAAAATTCAGCCCGTTGAGGGTGGCCATGTAACCCCTCCCAATGATTCTAATTAACAAAGTTTGGTGAGGGGGTTGGGGTTGGGGTCCCCAGGGCCTAATAAGGCTCACAGAGGGGGGCCACGTTGCCTACCCCCCTTGAAAAGAATTAAGGCCCTGGGCATTCGGGTTCCAGGGCCATAATAGGTTTGCGAAAGGGGGCCACGCAGCCCATTTTCCCTCTAAATAATTATTTTTTAAAAGGTCAGGCCCTGAGCTTGCCTGTCTGACAAATTTCTACTAAACATTGTATGCATACGTATTGTTCTACAATAGCAGAAGATGAAAAGTTTTGTGGTGATTGGTCAAGGTGCTGCAAAAATAAAAGTGGACAAATGGCAAGTCGGTTTTTAATGGAATTTGGTAGGATTGTAGATTATGGTGTGCAGATGATCCTTTTTCGTATTACAAGTAAGTAGGGTATGTTTAATTTTACATTATAGTGCATTTGAACATATTAGTATCTGTTGTCGCAGTAATTTTGCAAAATTCCATGAAACTGCCACAGTACATTGTTCTGACAAGCAGTAGCGGTCGGTGGTGGGAGTAGATGCCGGGCGGTGATGTGGGGAGGGGGAGGGGCAGGGTGTGGGGCAATAATCTAAGGATTATGGAGGCAGGGTGTGGGGTAGTAATCTAACCATTTGCACTCACTGCATCGCATTTGGGGATGCAGTGCGCGCAACGAAATTTGTTTTATTTATTTATATGTTTACTTACCTGTAATCCTCCGTAATCCATAGATTACTACCCCCCACCCTGCCCCTTCCCACGTCACCGCCCGGCAGCTACTACCCCCACCGACCGCTACTGCTGACAAGTTCCTATGAAATTGGCTAATGACTGTCTTTAGAAAAGGTAAAGTGTTGTTTTAATCACAATTTAGCTATGTTCTTCATTAGTGGCTTAGATGTAGGTAAGTATTAGATTATATATTTTTCTACATGTTAAAAAAATAAAGTTACAGCATACATCCTAGGAAGTAAACAGGTACTAAAAGAAAATATGTAAAGAAAATAAAAAATCACTATATCTAAATATAGTGTACTACAGTGTATGTACAAGTTTTTTCATGTTTAATTCTTTTCAAAAAGTCTATTGAGTGCCGCGGTAATATCTTCAAATTACATGCTACTGAATTTCTTTTTTTAAACTTTTTTTTTATGCTGCACTTGCTAGGTACTAGTGAGGTACTCAATTAAATATTTCATATAGATAAATATAAATACATGTCCTTACCTATTACTATTTAAATAAGTGGTAATAAGTAGGGAACATCAGTAAAACCTACTTGCCTATATTTAAGGCCCTAATCAAGAGCACAGGCGTAATAAAAAATAATATAGCTGCCTTTTAATTTTGTGACAGCGGTCATTACTGAATCATATCCTGCCTTGTCATCAGCATGTACTGCAAAGTACCGCAAAGTTATCCTGCTATATTGGGCCACAATTTGTCACTACGGGCCATATTTTTCATTGTATTGTGTTGCTGCAGCGCGGGAAGCGGGCAATTGTGCTTTTGTTGCCGCGCGGACCTTGTCTGCTAGCTCTTTTGTTTAAAATTGTAAATTTACTTTGATTCTGTTAAACTCACCCGAATCGCGAATCCATTTTATCTTAAAAACTGCACTGTTCTCTGCCGCACCCCTGAGGCACATCCAGCTTCCTTAGCCATAGGCCTCAACCAATCGGCCAGTAGGAGGAGAAGTTTGAAGGCGGGGCCAGTGCTTAAATGTACACTTCCATACGGAAGCGCAGCGGACCCGCGCAGAGGGCGCGCCAATGGCAAGCCCGTCGGTGCCCGTCCGCGTCTGACGGTAACCAGGGGCCACGAACCCTGGCCAAACCATTGCCTATTCTTCTTTGGCCCTAAAATCGTTAGCGCAACCGCAATTCCCATCAACTCACGCTCTATACAACCGTATCTTGACCAACAGAATCCTACAAGATCAAGTGGGTCACTCCACTCCACCGTTCCTGGCTCCCCATTCCTCCACCACCATCTGCCCCTTCCCAGTTAATCCTACCAATTTTTGTGGTCCTTTACCTTAATACTCGTTCTCTGGTTAATCACCAGCTAGACATTTTCATGCTACTAACTTCAGAAAAACCTGATGTATTGCTGATTAATGAGACCTGGCTTACCCAGGACTCCACACCAGACATTTTAGCAGCTCTCCCCTCAGACTATTATATTCCGAATGTCAACCGACCCTCATGGAAGTTGGGTGGGGGTTTCGCTGCCATCATACATAAAAACCTTAAATTTGTCATTATGACTTCACTTGAATTGCCAGAAGTAGAGAACATTGTCATTACACTTGACTCCAATACTGGATCTCTTGCACTGGTGCTTGTCTATTGCCCCCCCCCCTCAGACTATGCCCTCCTTCCCACTCTCTTTAAGTGAGAAAATGGCCAACCTCGTCACGAACCATGCTAGGGTCCTACTTACAGGGGACTTGAACTACTGGTTCAATGTCGATCGTGGTGGACCACTGGCGGCAGAACTCTCCAAATTGCTCTCCAACTTAAATTTGGTGCAGCTTCGATCTTCCACTACTCACATAAAGGGGCATACCCTGGACCAAATTTGGTCCCACAACCTCACATTGCCGGTACCCTTAATCTCTCCCTGCATCTGGTTGGACCACCATCTGATTTTACAGTCACTTTCAATGGCAGGTTCAAGACCCCCAAGGTGGCGGGAGGATTAAAAAGAAAGTGGAGAACCCTTGACAAACAAGGATTTAGTAACACCCTAGCTAGCTCTTTACCCACCTTTAACTCTAACATTAACTCCATGGAAAAAGACATTGAGGACTAGCTACTGTCGGCTAGCGACACTCATTTGAATGTAATACTTTATTATGTTATTAATTAAAATCCTTTACAAAAATGGAAAAAGGTACGAATTAGACGAAAATTAAAGATAAGATACATAAAATCAGAATATAACAACGGAAAGTTAAAAAGCAATGATGCTGTAAAGTGACTGTACATAGATGACTTTGTACCAAAAACAAACAGTAAAGAGACCGCTCCTGTAAGGGTTTAACATGCGGGGAATACACAAGTTGAGGAAGGCATCCTGTTCTTATACAAGTTAGTATAGACGTAAAAACATAGTTCTTAGATACATGCGCCTTAGGGACAACAAAGTTGGGCAACAACAAATGACATGTTCCATGTGTTCTAAGTAATGTCGACACAACCAACAGCCGGACCCACTAGATGACCAGTTCTTTCAGTGGGCTCTATAGTCTTGTATTGGCAGTGTTGGGAGCCTCACCCTCATGACATTTTGTAGGGCTTGCCTTCCAAGACCTGCTTTTAAATGAGGCTTGCATGCAGTAGCTTCATGTGACTTGGTGAGGCCATCTGCACCTGGAACTTTCAAGGTCTTGTTGTCTCGAAATATTCTTGCCACACTTTTTTAACAGGATGTTTAGACTGCACCTTGTTAATGATGTGACTGTTAAAGATTCTGTAGATAGACCCAGTGTTTTTTTGGCCGTCAAGAGTTAACTCGCCCAGCGACCATAGTTGTCTGTAAAGACTACCTTTAGCGCGGCCCTGAGTGTGCCTGGGCATGCATTGATCGTATTATGTTGGAATTTGACTATGTCTTTTTTGCATTCAATGTCCGTAGCTGTGATGTTGAAGTCTAGTCGGATCAGTGAACGCCTGGTCATGTAGGGGAGATTAAAGACTTTTTTATATGCCCTTGTGTATAGGCCCTCCAATTTTTTGGGTAGCAAACCAGGAAAGGCGAGGTGGCCATAACTAAGATTAGACATTAACTTGGCTTGCATTACCCATCGGATCCCCTCCGTTGAGTGGCTAACAAGCTTGTGGTGTAGCTTGTACTAGCCGTATGTTAGCTTTGCTGCTTTTGCCTCTAGTGCTTTAACCTGCAGTTCCGATCTGCAAGTATCTGTAAATTGTACTCCCAGGTAGGTGTTGGTTGTAGTTATCCTAGGAGGACCCAGTTGCCATACCACTGTTAGTTTTTTTTAACTTATGGCCAAAAATTAGCACTTTTGTCTTAGATGCATTAGCTGTGAGCTTGTTTTCATTGTTGTAATTATGTAGCGTCTCTAATGTCCTTTTCATGCCAATTCTTGTTTGATCCAACAAGACAAGATCCTCTGCATACTGCATAATTGGCAGTCTGAGGTGGCTCAATTTTGGAGGAAAGATGTTAGTATTTAACAGTGCTTCTCCCAGGTCTGCGGTGTATAGATTGAACAGGGTAGGGTCGATCACACAGCCCTGTTTTAGCCCCCTGTTCGTGAAGATCTTGGCAGTAGGGCATGTGCTAGTGAGCTTAACTCACACCCACGTGCCAGTGTAAAGTGATTGAATGGCCACAAGGAGTTTCCTTGGTATACCCCACTTAGCCAATTTAGCCCACAGAATATTTCGGTCGACCCCATCAAAGGCGGCACTCTAGTACATAAAACATGCGTATAGTGGAGGGGAGGTGGCCCCAGTTGCCTTCGTTGCCAGATATGAAAGTGCGATGGCGTTGTCCGAAAGCCAGACTGGTATTGCGGGATAACGTGGTTTTTCCTGATCCATAATTCTAGCTCTTTCATGATTGTTTTGGCAAATGCCTTGCCTTCCACGTCCAATAGAGCAATCAGTCTGTAGTTCCCCGGGTTAGAGCCAACCCCCTTTTTATAAATGGGTTGTAGGATGGAGCCTTTCCATGAGTCCCACCTCTCCGTTTGTTTTTTTTAGAGCTTTCCGACGTTTTTTCTTTTGGCGTCTGGATAACTTCCCATCAGTTGCCTTTTGACCTGTGTTCTTAGTTTGTTTGAGCTCCTCTGTACTAGATGCTGAGCTAACCATTTTGTCCGGGGTTATGCAGTTACTAGTTGTCGCTACTTTATCATTTATAGCTTCTGAGACCCTAGCTGTAGGGCTGTTTATGCAGATGTTTGTAGCTGCTTTGTCATTTATAGCCTCTAAGTCTCTGGCTGTAGAGATGTTTGTGACTGCAAGGCCGCAGCCATGATCCCGTTTTTCAGAATATTTCCTGTTGCTCATGCTCCTATGATCAAATTCTCTCGTACTAGACATGCTGATGCCCACAAATGGTTTACTACCGAATTAAGAGACCAAAAACTTAAGCTCCGTCAATTAGAGAGGAAATGGAGGATTTGCTATTACATCAAAGATAGACAGCAGTTTCTGTTAGTCCGCAAGGATTATAAAAAGGCCATATTGACTTCTAAAGCTGCTTATTTCTCAGTGAGAATACTTAACGCCCACAATAAATCCAAGTAAATCTTTAAGATTGTAAATGATCTTCGTAGTGATGAGAGAATATTACCTAGCCAGGCTCCCACCCAAGAGCTGTGCGATTCTCTGAATATTTTTTTCCTGGAAAAAATTGCCATCATCAAGCATTCCCCCCACTATTAATACAGAACCACTGCATGACATCTCCAGAAACTTAGTCACTATGAATCACTTCCTAGCTATATGTCCTAATACACTTTCTGATCTCCTGACCCATGTAAAGTCGGGATCTCCTAATGACTGCTGCCCACCTCCTATCTTTAGGGACACATTGTTAGCACTACCGCATAGTATTCTCCCTTTCCTGAACGAAACTCTCAGCAAGGGGGTGGTACCCAGTGCTTTCAAGAACGCCTCAATAGTTCCTCTCTTAAAAAACCCCAGGGCAGATCTCCTGCATCCCTCCAACTATCGCCCTATATCCCCTCTTCCCTTCCTGGCTAAGATCTTGGAGGCCCACGTGGCCAGGTGCCTTTCGAACTTCATTGAACAATTGGAATATTTGGAGCCAAATCAAGCCGGCTTTTGGCCAGCTCACTCCACGGAATCTGTAATTGTTGCAATTCTGGATAAATTAAGAGTAAATGCAGATATGGGGGTCCCCCAGGCTCTGGTGCTTCTGAATCTGTCGGCTGCTTTCGACACGGTTGATCATAACATCTTGTTGAACCATGTCGAACAAGCGGGTATCCAAGGTCCTGCATACAACTGGATCAAGTCTTTTCTTACAGGCAGAACTCAAGCAGTACGTCTTGGTACCTTTACTGCTCCTAAAGTGAACACCTCATGCGGGGTCCCACAGGGCTCATCCCTTTGCCCACTGTTATTCAATCGCTACCTTAGGCCCTTGAATAAAAAACAGGAAAATAAATATCTTCAATTACACCGATGACCTCCAGCTTATTTTTCCCCTGGGCTCTCCTAATTCTGCCGCACGGATTTCCAAACCAGCATGCTCCACATCCAGCGGTGGATGGATTGTACCATCTGAAGCTTAACCCAGGCAAGACGGAACTTGTGCTGCCCGGGAAGAGGTATGTCTGCTAGGCACCACACTTCTGGCCGAGCAATTTAGGCCCTCCCCTTACCCCTTCCCCTTCGGTGAAAAGTCTAGGGGTCTCAAATAATGCAAATCTCTCACTCAGAGGACAAGTGGGTGCAGTGGTTTCCACCAGTTTCTTCCAACTGCGTAAAATCAGGAAGATCGCTCACTTGCGGTTTGCAAATCAGTCTTGACCCTGTGAAACAGTCCAGCCTGAACGGCCAAGCCATGCCTTCCCAGGACCGGAAACAAGCATCCTGGGACTGGTCCCGGGCTAGCAGCTCTCATCAGCCAGGCTAGCTTGAATCCAGTGGCAAAGTGAGCAAGTAAACTACGTCTGGGCGTACCCTGCCAACTTAGGGTGAACAAAGCAAACACAAGGAGATGATGGACGGGGCATTGAAACCTTTCAGACACCTACCCCCAGTCACAGATTTGAGTTGAATCCATAATTTTTCTTTAGCTCTCTTCGCCACCCCAGTTCAGACACAGCTATATGCAAATCAGTATTGACCCTGTGCCTCATGGGAACAGTCCAGCCGAACTGTCAAGCCATGTCTTCTCTGGACCAGAAACAACCATCCTGGGACAGGTTTCGGGCTAACAGCCCTCATCAGCCATACCTGGTTGAATCAAGTGGCAAAGTGAGCAATGGACCCATATCTGGGCATACCCTGTCAATTTAGGGCAAACAAAGTAAACACCTGGATTGGGGTGTTCACTTTTGTAAAACTACAGAGGATGATCATAATGTTTATAGCAAGTTTCTGCTTTGGCATCTCTTCAAAGGATCCCATGAAGCATGGATACAGCTGCCTTGGTGTTTTTTTTTTAAACAATTTTATTTGCATTTTGAACAACAAAGTGAACATTGCACCACTGTGACATATAAAACACTGCAGTACATTTACAGGTGTTCCCCCTATCTGGTTATTTGGAAAATGAGCCCACCAGCATAGTCAACCCAGTGGTCCCATCCATTTGCCCCATATACGCTCATGTTTAGTCGGGCACCATCTTGCTTCATATAGAACTTTTTCTTGGATGTCACTCCAGTCCACACCACTATGCCAATTTGCGATAGAGGGAGATGTTGAGTCCTTCCAGGCCGCTGAAATATCTCTTTTGGCTATCATCATGGCTGTTCCCAGAAACAGTTTGTCAGTACGGGAGCCATCCATCTCATCCATCACCCCCAGGAGAAGGGCAATAGTGTTAAGAAGAACCTCCTTCCATAGTGTGGCACTCAGTTCAGATACAATCAATGCCCAGTATTTAGAAAGGACGGTGCAGGACCAGACCATATGATAAAAATCATGCAGCTCCCTCCCACAGCATAGACATTGTTGGGTTGGAAGGAATCCCGCTTTATGGAGCCGCACCGGGGAAAGATATGTGCAGTGAAGATGGTAGATTTGGTTGAGATCGAGCCTGGCCAATATAGTGAGTGTCCTAGGGGCCATCAAAGCATCCCTCCAGTCCTCCTCCTACACAGTCCCTATCCATAGGTCCCAGCGGGCCCTGGGAGATTCTAACGTGGATGGGGTATTGTTTATCAGGGAGCAATACATTTGAGATATTTCCCCCTTCCCTAAATTCTCCATGAGAAGCTTGGCCTCCACCGGGCTAAACTCTGGAATTGCCGTGTGGTTAGGATAGTGGAGGGCTAGGTAGTGTCGCAGTGGGAGGTACCTAAATAACTGTGTGGAGTGTAAGGAGTATGTCTGTTGCAGGTCCCGAAAGGACGACAAGTGGTCTCTATTCTATATGTCTCCCAGGCAAGTTATGATCCCACTTCTGGAAGTCCGCTAGTGTCCCAACTTCCCCCAACCAAGGCCCAGATGTAGGTAATAGCACATTACCGAATGGTAAATACCGAATTTTACCGATTCGGTATTTACAAATCGGTAATTGCTATGTAGGTAAATAATTCGGTAAAAATACCGAATCGGTAATATTCGGTAATAACCGATTCAGTAATTACCAAATCGGTATTTGCCATTGGCTTAAAGGCCCATAGGATTCCATAGCAAATAATGATTCTGTAATTACCGAATTGGTAAAATTACCGAATTTACAAGGGGGACAGGGTGTCACTTTGACACCCTGTTGCACCCCTGTTACTGGCTTGTGTGCCATGTGACACACATACATGCCCTTAGGGCATGTCTGTGTGCCACATGGCACAGGTGTACATGCACAGATGTGCATGTGCACTGGAATTCGTTATTTACCATGGAATAGTATTCCATGGTAAACAATGATTCGTTAAGGGCCTGTGGCACTGATTACAGTGCCACCTACATCTTGATTTACAGAACAAGTGCCGTGCCACAGCGGTGTTTGTAGTGTGAGTTTAGTGTCCCAGTGCATGTGTCACAGTGCGGAGCGCCATGCCAGGAAAGTCAAATGGGTAACTATGGGTAAAGTGTGACAAATTAGGGCCCCATAAAGCATGGACTGAACCTGAGAGAATCTGAGGTTCTCCAGTTCCAGTCAATAGGCAGATCTGACCGCCTACCATTACACCAGTCGTGGATTACCAGAAGGTGTGTGGCCAAGTAGTACAAGAAGGTATTAATTGGCAGATGGTGAGAGCCAGACGTGATCTTGATCCACCCCAAAGGAAAGTCGTGATCAACCGATCCAAATCACTGTACCAACTGCAAGGTAGGTGGAGTGGGAGATTTTGAATGATATACAAGAGACAGGGAAGAACCATCATTTTAAAAATAGCAACCCTACAAAGGGGGTTGAGTGGAAGTGCCGTCGACGAAGGTCACCTTTTGTACATTTGAGAAGTGGGTTGACATTGAAGGACCAGGTCAGCTCAGGAAGAAGCGTCACCCAGATACCAAGGTATTTTACTGAGAGACTTCATAGGGGGGTGGTTGTTTGCCATTCCACTCATTCTCTTGAAGCATGGAGAGGCAGCACAGTGGATTTGGGCAGGTTGAAGTATAAACCCGATGCTCTCTTAAAAAGAATGAAGGCTCTGAAGGCGTCTCGGTCAGGACCAGGTTGGCAGATAGAGCAGGACATTGTTTGCATATAGGGCGATCCGGTTCTCATGAGAGTCTTGCCAGCGCCAACACTGTATCTGGTCATCTGTCCAGATAAGACAAGCCAGAGGCTAGATTGCAAGGACATAGAGGAAAGGGGAGAGTGGACATCCCTGCCACATTTCCCTCACGACAGGGGAGGCTTTTGACAATGCTCCGTTTATAAGGACCCTGGCTGATAGTTTAGCGTAAAGGACTCCCACCATTTTCTGGCGATGGGGTCCAAAGCCTGTCCTCTCCAACACACTCCCCAGGTAATGCCAGTCAACCATGTCAAAGACCTTCTTGGAGTTGAGCAGCACTAGGGCCAATTATGGCTAGACACGACTACGGTGGGCGAAGGCTACAGGTAGGCATCTAAGACAGTGGCGTGTGCTGCCGTGTGGCATTAAGTAACATTGGCCAGGGTTTATGAGGGTGTGGAGCACTTGTTTCATATGGGTGGCAAGAATCGTTGCGTAGATTTTAATCTTGGTGTTAATGAGTGAGATTGGGTGGTATTGAGCACATGAGGACAGGGTAGAGTCTACTTTGGTTATGACTACAATGGTAGCTGTGTCTGTGTCAGAGAAGAAGGTGCAATTCTCTATAGCTTCATCAAACAGGGTGTGGAGTCATGGGATCAGGATTTTGCAGAATGCTGTATGATAATCTGTGGGAAAACCATCCAGGCTGGGGGTCCTGCGGGTAGCGAGTGAGGAAATTGCCTCACCAATTTCTTCAGTTGTGATAGGTTCGTCCATGGTTTTAATTTCTATCTTTGATATCCACAGAAAGGGGATATTCTGTAAAAAGAAGGAGCTACCATGTGGCGATTGTGAGAGGTATGCTGAATATAGCCTCTTATAGTAGTTTACAATGGTCTGTGCAATTGCTGCAAGAGTAAGATAAGTTTGTCCCTGTGTATTGCAGATTTTGGGGACTCTCCGGTTGGCCAGAGGATGTGTAGAAAGCCAATGAAGTAATTTACCATTCTTATTGGCCCAACCATAGACCCGAGGACCTCCAAATCAATTTGGCAGATTTGAGGGAGATATGTTTTATCTCTTTGCGCACTAGTTGTAGCTGTCGGCGTTCTGCCTCTCCTTCCACCAAGGCTGCGGTCATTTCCAGATGGAGGGCCCTGACCTCGAGCTGAGAAAACTGGTGGTCTTGGACTTGCCGTCTGTGTTTGAGGAATCCTTTGGCATATCCCTGGATCATGGCTGTGCCCACCTCCCAGAGCATGTCCTGATGTTTCACCGTGCCCTTGTTGGTGCAAAATTAATTATTTAGTTCTTCCCCAATTCCTTTTTCGTAATCTCGAACCCGAAGAAACCAGGCATTTAGTCGCCATATCGGTCTAGAGCTCCTGTGGGGTCCCCACCTGTCAAAGGAGCGGGGAGTGGTCTGATACTCCGCGCGCCAGAATCTGGATTGCAGAAATGGCCCGACAGTCTGGGGTAGGTAAAAGGATGAGGTCAATGCGAGAGTGGGTGTGGTGTGCAGCGGAGGTATGCATGTATTGTAGTGTTGTACCAGACGCCACTAAAGCCCAGTGTCGAGGCCCAGTGCCAAAGACATTTGGCCCCTAGCTTTCTGTGGAAGGATGTGGCACCTGTGGCCTCTCTGGTGGGTTCAGGGACAGCATTAAACTCACCCCTGATTATAGTCAGGCCCTGAGGGAGGGTGGATAGTGTCTCCATTGCGGCTAGAAGGGAAGGCACTAAGGGCATATAATCCCTTAAGGGTGAGAGTGGAGTCCCCAAGAGTACCTGTGAGGTAGATAAAGCAGCCCTGAGGGTCATCAAAGGCCTGTGTTGGTATGAAGGGAAAGGAGCACCGAAAGAAGATTGCCGTCCCCCGAGCACCCCTGGAAATCACGGAGTGCCATACTATGTTGAATCCTTGACGTGCCAGAAATGGACATCAAATTCCCATCAGGTGCATCTCCTGTAATAGTAGGACATCTGCGTTAATCATTTGGGTGTGTTTTAAAATCTCTGTCCATTTTATTTTATCTAAACGGCTATTAACATTCCATGAGAGGCTCTCAGGGATCACCCCCACCACAAGGACGTGGCATTGCAACAGAGTAACAGTGGAAGAGGCCAGTGTTCTGGAGAGCTACAGTAGACCAAGTAGTTGGGACAAAAAGCTCTAAACCACAGCTGACCACAGGTTCAGCACATCAATCTCAGTTACACAATTCGTAAAAGTCCTTTGCAATCCACCTCCAAAACCCACAGCAGTTGGGCCTCACTGGAATCCAGACAGATACATTTGAAAGCATAGAGGGTGCACCAGGAAGAAAGTCACTCTGTCAAACAAGTCCTTTTACATTTATTTTATTCTTCTTTGTAGAAACAAGCAATAGGGCATCAGGCAACACGTTTCGTTCATAGCAAAAGAACTTCATCAGGGCTAAATGTTTTAGGTAAAACAGTCCAACGCATCCAGTATATCCACAATAAACATCCAAATTATTAAAAGGAGAAACCCCAGAATAAGGGTTCAAAGAATCAACTCCAGCCACAATGATCTGCAGCTTCTCCTTCTTTTTTGAGACGGCAAGTGTACCAAGCAACTGCGGATATACTGGATGCTTTGGACTGTTTCACCTAAAACATTTAGCCCTGATTAAGTTCCTTTGATAGGAATGAAACAGGTTGGTTGATGCCCTATCGCTTGTTTCTACAAAGAAGAATGAAAGAAATTCAAAAGGACTTGTTTGACAGAGTGATGTTCTTCCTGGTGCACCCTCCATGTTTTCAAACGGACCAAGTATTTGGGCTCTGAGGGAAGCTGGGCATGTTTGGGGTTATTAAGTGGGCTGCCCGGGGGAGGATCTTGGATGTGATGCACAGTATTGCCGTAAAACAAGGTAACACAACTGAAGACTGGGAGAACAGTCCCAGTCAGAAACCCCAACCAACCCCCCTCCCCATACTTCACTAAAGGAAGCATCTGTTGCCCAGCAAACAAAGGCTTAAGGTGTAAATGAGGTAGCTATGGGGTGTAGTGTAGGGCTACATGTTGAGCCCCTCAGTGTGCAAGGATTTGTGTTCCTCCAGGTACAATTCTTCACAGTGGCAATACTTGGATTCAGATTTGGGGGCTGCGTGACAGGTCGGTCTCATCAGAGCTGGGCCTTGGGGAGAGATTTGGACCTGCTTTAGTCAGCAGTTTTAATTCATTTGAGTCCTCACAGAGCCCTGGTAATACAGTTATCTCCTGGGGGAGCCAGTAGGTGAGGTGAATGCCACTACACGGGCGTTGCGTCTTCTACGGGACCCAGCGTTGTCACCCAAAGAAGGCTGCAGGTGCATTCACCCGCTGCCCCTTCTTTCGATCCACCAAAGGGACACTATTTATTGGATGGATTAGGCATTCTTTGTTTGCCAATGTCCACGCTGCTTCTGGTCTATCAAAGAAAGGCTTTACTTTGGAAAAACACTTTGAGGCGGGCCGGGAAGAGGAGTCAGATTGAGGACCTGCAGATTCTGTTTAATGTGGTTGTATGCTCTTCTATGGGCTTGCACTTCCTTTGTGTGCCAGGGAGGATCACAAGCTTGACCCCTTTGTGGAGTAGTTCTGCTCGGGAGGGGCCTCTTGCAGGATAGCATCACGATCTCTGAAGTTGAGGAACCTCGCAATTATTGGTCGGTGTTGGGCTCCTGGTAGTGGTCTTGGAGCAAGAGCATGGTGGGCCCGCTCCACAACAAACCAGGGAGACAGAGCATCTGCAGGCATCCAAGATCCGATCCTCTCTTCAATAAAGGTATCGGCTTGGGTAGGCTCTGTGCCCTCGGGGAGGTTGATCAGGCTGAGATCGTTCTAGAGGGAGCAATTTTCTGTATCCTCCGCCCACTTATGGAGTTCAGATGTGTGGGATAGAAGTTGCTTCACTTGCATTTTATTGTTGAGATGTAATCTCTCACTTCTGAAAGGTAGAATTTGGCTGCCATTACGCAGGCAGTTGCATTGCGGAGATCTTGGCAGATGAGTTCCAAATCCACACAGACTTCTCCAATCTTGGTCTCCAAGGACTCTTGACATGTCTTGATGGCTTGCAATATAATAGTGTAGTGTAGTTCCTATATTCCCAATAGGCTCTGCGCATTGGAATAATATCTTCAGTAGTATAGACGTATGACAGAGGTTAACTAGGTCTTCTACTGACTATATTAGACTTAAGTTTTGTGTGCCAGCTAGCTCAGAGTTCACTAGAAACTTTCTTGAATAGACAAGGAGGAGTTTAACCTCCCTGGATAGACAAGAAGGGATTTAGTTTCTGACAACCATAGAACATGACAACTTTGCTCTCCCTCATTAAGAGTGTATCTCTAGAGTCGTGTGAAAACAAAAGACAGCTATTTTACTCAGTCAATACGTGCATACTTAGTTTCACCAGATTGTAGAGAAAAGAAGAGACGGGCGTTTTCAATAAAAGGTGTTATTTATTGAGCAGTCTCTTTTCTCATAAAAAGAGAAATGAATCGCTACAATTGCAATACTTAGGGTTAAGTAGAATGCATATAGTAAAATCAGGATTATGAAATAATACTGTAAAAGCATGGATATGGTTTCTTAGCCATATGACACTTTAAAATGGATAAAATAGATACATACATATATACATTGACTAATCGTACTCAACTGGTGCTTCTAACTACGCCTACCCCGGTGTACCTGACCTGAGCCTAATACGTGGGAGGGAGTAAGTAAGTAGCAGTTTAAGTTAAGTTTGTTTTGCCAAGAATCTGACTCAAGAATTCTCTGTAAGGGTTTAGTCAGTTCAGTACCTGGGATTTAGAAGGCAGGAGGGCTGGTATCTCTTTCTCAGGACTCTGTATCCCAGTCACCCGCAAAGGTGGGCTGGAAATGCCGGAGGCTGTATTTCTCGGCAAGAGAAAAGACAGCGTCTTTCTCAGCGCGTCAAAAGGGGAGGGCAGCGCCCATGGGCTCTCGCATCAGCTGGGCTCTCCGGCAAGTAGTCGCTGCTCCAGGTTCATCACCACCGTGTTTGCTTAGGGCAACGTTGGTATATTTATACCTGAGAGGTGCTGGGTTTGACGTAAGGATGGACATAAGACGTCAATAAAGATGTCACTAAGTGGGTGTAGTATGTTTATCTAGGTACCTGTATCGATATTCCTATTCTTGGCCCTTGTCCGGTTATAAATCAATAATATCCCTACAACGGCACAGAAACCCGTTTCACAAATTAGTCATAGCGCATGCTGTCACATTAAGCAAGCACTATTCCTCCAGCCCCCTAGAAAGCACACCGAGTTCTTAAACAAATCCAAGCTTCCAGCAACCTGGGAAATTCCCGCCTGCTATGTTTTGATTTCGTCCGAGAACTCCTGTGAAGCACTGTAAGAACGACCAGTTCTTAGTGACATCTCTATTGACGTCTTATGTCCATCCTTACGTCAAACCCAGCACCTCTCAGGTATAAATATACCAACGTTGCCCTAAGCAAACGCGGTGGTGATGAACCTGGAGCAGCGACTACTTGCCGGAGAGCCCAGCTGATGCGAGAGCCCATGGGCGCTGCCCTCCCCTTTTGACGCGCTGAGAAAGACGCTGTCTTTTCTCTTGCCGAGAAATACAGCCTCCGGCATTTCCAACCCACCTTTGCAGGTGACTGGGAAAAATACAGTTATTTGTAAATATGGTAGAGGATGAGGTAATATTTTTGTCTCTAGAGTTCCTAAAAATAGAAGCTCTGTTCTCTAAGAATAGTTCTACTTTAAGCAGAAGATGAGTGCCAAAAAAAAAGGTAAATATTTTGGAATCGGGAAAAAAGTTTTCGTTTTCAAGGGAAGAAGAAAAAAAGTACCAAATAGTCCCAGTAGCTTTTGTTTTTCAAAGCTGAAGGCCAAATACAGAGTTCAGGGAACGCTGTGCGCTCGTTTTGCTTAAATTTATTATTTTTCTTCGGGGGAAAACCTCATTTCAGACAGACTTTCAAAAAAACTGTTTACCGCGTCAGGTGAAAGTTCGACCAAGTTGGAGAATGTCGCTACCATGCAGTCGCGCGCATGATCGCTTTCAATGATATTTTGCTCAGAATTGCTTACAGAAGGTCGTACCTGGTTGATGCTGCTCTCATTTTGTACTTCACTACCCTTCAATCGCAGTGGTGAAGTCTCCACGAATGCCTTCATCAGGATAGGTAACCTCTGGTGACAACACGATGCATGAGCCTTTACTGGACCCAACAAAGTATCTGTATCCAATGGTACTTCTGATTGTAGTGTAAGACAGGTGTCCAACACGCATTCTTCGCCGCACAGCATACATCTTAACACAGGTAAGATACAATTCTGCCATATGGGTCTGAAAGAAAGAAACCAGGTCATATTCAGATCTCAATCCAAGGACTTTAATTATGCGGTCCCGAAAGCGTATAGCTAGGATCGTTTCTTCCATTGTTGCTGGAGTCTTGTCTGTGACATGGCTTGCCATAACGAAGCAGGAGTATCAAAAATAAAATGCCTGCTACGAGTCCCAACAGGAGTGGAAGGCCGCCAAAGACCGAATGGACAAAGTTAGGAAAAATGCCCAGGACTACTTTAAAGGGTGTCAATAGTCCCGAAAAAATTGGCTTAAATACACTCGCGATACCATTCGTATCAGAAATGTTTAAGATTTCGTTTAGCATTTCTGCGAAGTGTAGGGGGCAATTTAATGATAATAATGCATGTATCTCTGTCGTTGTCCTTGCAACTTGGAGATCATATGTTTCTTTCGGTGATGTCAAGGGCACAGGCGTCTGTAGAAGCTCAGACTTCATTCTGCTCAAAGTATCAATTCGAATAGAAGAGATTTTCAAACTGGGACAAATTTTTTCCTCCCTGTCTGGAGTGTCGTTTGGATATAATACTTGCATACAACAAGTGACCATGGAACTCACGCTTACCAGATAAGCTTTTCCTGGCACCAAGCCACAACATCTGTGATCCACAATTAGAATGTAGATCCCGTTAGAAAGCCGTCTAAAGAATGGCTCTATTCGAGTTGCAGGTGTGCCAAGCTGGTGACATGAAAGGTTATTTGAAGTCCCCTCACAGGCCCCATGTAAATTTATACCCTGACACAAGAGTATACCACTTAATGATTTTTCACAATTATTACCACTAAGAAATACACTCTGTCCCTTTTCACTATAACATGTGTGTGTGTAAGGTAATTACCATGTTGACTTAATGTATCCTTTACCCAACCTTTCATACTGGCCTGCCTGTATATACTTTTGGCAGTATCGAAATTGGAACGTTGTTATCGGAATAGTTATGATTCCGTGTATTATCCATTCAATGACAGGTCGTTCTGACATTGTCAATGGTAATCTCTCAAGTTTTTCAATGCTGAGAATTGTATATTCTGCTCCCTTTTGTGCCAAGCTGATTTGTGTATCAGTAAGGTTAAAGATAGTGAATAATGACGTTGTGTTGATTAAACGCCAAGGCACGTAGCCTGAACGCAGATTTTGTAACGTCTAGCCAAGCTGTACAATAGAACGCAATTGAGACTGACCATGTTGTAGCATTAGTAAGTCTTGTTCTATTAGATCGATTGCAGATGATACAATACTGTTCAGTGAATATATTCTGGAAGACAGAGTCATTAACCCATTGTCCACAACAGAAAGTGATTTTTCCAAATGAACACGGTCAATTTCCCGTATTTTCTCTGCTGTCTCAATTTGAGTTTCTTTCCAAGCTTCGTTGTAAGCTGCATATATAGAGGCCGCTATGAAACGTTTTTGACGCTGTTTGCGTGGTCCCATAATGAAATCACGCAAGTCAGCACCTTCTTTAAGTAAAGTCAAGTGTTGCTTAATTTCAGCCAGTGTGGATGTCTGTAGCCATTCGAGGCAGAGTTTTCCTACACTGTATGTTGTTACAATCCCTGGATGTTGTCTCTGGGAGTATCTAAGGTCTGGCCTGGTCAATGTGAACCCCTGTATTTTGTTCAGGAATCTATCTTGACAGTTATTTGTGTCTGTGGGCCAGATCAACCCTTTTTTCCAATCAGGATGTGTTCTGTTATGGTTAAAAATATGGGATACGTCTATCTCAACATCTGTAGTGCTATTACTTTCATGTGTTGGCTTTGGAATAGACGGTTTGTGTAAGTCTTTAATTTTGGCTAGGCCAAGACAGGTTGTCTGTTGAATTGTGTCATTCAAGAATATAATTTGTTCCGGGATCATGCAGGCTCTAAATAATGATTTTATACCTTGGACCTGCCAATCTTTTGTACCCCAGATGGTTTTCGTTTCAATATTTTTGTTCCAGAAATCAAAACCGAATGTATTCATTTTTTCAAAAAAGTTTCTGAATAGATTAATTTTGTGTTTGTCAGCATAGTTTTCATTCCTGTCTTATTTAACAGTTTGAAAAAAAACTTTTCGGCATCACTTGTGTTAAACCCTGAGAAGTATGAACATTTATCATAAAATGTTTTTGAACTGCCTTTTGGTGGAGTTGCACAATGTTCCCATTGATTATAATTAAAAACATTTCTAGGTTGAGCAGATTTATGCAAATAATGGTTAGCATAGTGGTTGTAACAGTACATCTGGTCATAATTAGATGAACCCTGTAAATAATCATGTTCTGTAAATTTTGCTGACATAACTAGGTCTGACATCATATCATTAATACTTTCAAAGTCCCAATCATCAGAGAATGTGCTCGGTTTTACAAAGTCACCTAATGAAACCTTAAATTGAAGAGGATACTTCAAGAGCTCGACCGGGCCATATACATCGTAATCAGTTTTGTCCCATGCTACCCCACCGGGTATAGGATTGGCTGTGAAGTTTACTGAAGAAAGTTCTCTTTTCTCGATGTGTGAAGACTTGTGTGGTTTTAGGACCAAGTTGATATTCTGACTTGCTGTGTCCATTGTAACATGTTTTCCTTCAATATAGTGTCCCAAGCATATTACCATGATGAGCCAAAGTAGGAAGAAAAGTACACCTAGCACCACCCAAAATTCAATCCATGGAGAAATCAGATAGGTTTCTTGTAGTTGATGAAAGAGTTTCTTTGCCTTGTCTTTAAAAGTCTTTGATGTTGTAGGCTTTTCCTCAGGTTCGCTCGGATCCTCAGAAAAGTCAGTGAAGTTGATGAAGTAGCCTGATGCAGTTCTCTCAATTGTTTCAATTACTTCTGGATTTATTTTTGCTTTTGGAATTTTCTTTGTTTCATTAGCATAGTCTGTGGCTATATCATTGTAGACTGGTGTTTCATTATGCATTATTGCGATTTGGGTTTCAAGAGGCTTAAGTTCCATGGCTTTGATGCATAGTCCTTGTTGATTCACTGTAGGTTTATCAAATGTGATTAGTCTCTTGATTTGTAGCAAACTTTGGTGTTCTGCTATTTCTTGGAAGTCCACTTGGCCTACTACTTATTATTGGCCACATGATTGTGGTTTAACCAGGTCGATGGATACAACTCGGTTCTCCTTTTTACCAGCAAGGGGCGGTAGTACAACTGATCTTGTCCCGTTGATAGCTAAGACAGGTACTGCTTTTATGTAAGAAGGCCCAAATTCCTTCTTCACCGCGATTTTCTCTCTGACCAGATCCCCGATCTTTGGAATCCAGACAGGCCTTGCTGGGACAGGTGGTTTCTCTTCAGTGGCTGTTGGCTGTCGTTTCAACTTTATGTTGCTCAGGTCTTTTCTTTTTTCGTTTAAGTCCTGTTAAATAGCCAAACGATCTTTGATATCAAAGCATTTTCCTTTTACCACTGAAGTTTGACTATCGAGGTCCTGGATTAGCACTCTAGTCCCGAACAATAGTTCGTACGGACTGAGACCTTTTAGAGAATTTCTTGGCAGATTATTAAGACTACGTTGGACTCTTATTAAATGTTTGACCCACCCAGCCCCCGAACCTAATACCTTTGCCATTATAGATTGCTCTATGCCTCGGTTTTTTCTTTACACCATCCCGTTTCCCTCAGGAAGGAAGTGATAAGAGTCCCGCAATGCAATGCCCATGCTGGCCATGGTCCCCACATAAGCTCGAGAGCTAAATGCAGGACACTGGTCAGAATGTAGCATGCCCATTGCGTATATGCCACTATAGACTCGCAAATCTTTTTATAACAGTTCAGACGTCAGCCGAGAACTGGGGTCTACATTTTAAGTGAAACTAGTCTCTATATGTTAATATGACGCATTATTCCTACTGGGTTTTGCATGTAGATAGCCTAATCCTATCTTAAGCGGAATGCCATGGCAATACACCGTCTCGTTCACCACTGCGATCTCTGTTGCAGTCTGGGCAGTTTATTGCGAATTTTGTATGTTGCAGGCTCATTCCTGGCCACCAGTATATTGATTGTAATTCTTCCAGAGACTCCTTAATCTTAAGGTGTCTAAGACCCTCACCCATATGTGCGTCTGCTATTAACAAGACTCTCCTGTTCGTGTTTGGAATTACCCTATCCCCCACTCCAGGGATTTGAGCAAAAGGAACGGAGTTTGCATCGATTATGTATGTATAATTGAGTGGATAGTTGATGGGTAGCGCTGCGCAGTCACCTTTTGATGACGTTTTCACAGCCAGCATTGTTTCCCCGTCTATGTATTTTTCCGAACGCTTTTTTGTAGCTACGGAAGACGGCTTTGTGGCTTCTGCTGTGGCTGTCTCAGCCAATGAATTCCCTGCAACGTGAACGCCATCACGCTGATGACTCAGTGAATGTATCACGTGAGTCCTTGGTAGTTCTTTCTGTAAAAGAACTACTTGTTCCCAAAGCGATTTTTGCTTGATTGTGGCACCTGTGTCATCTTTGTAACCGTTTTGAACCCATTTCTGCAAATCGTTATTGTATGATTTGACGCAGTAATGCAAATCGCACACTATTAGTGTTGGGAATTCGCGATCGGCATTATCTAGCGCCATTTTTAACGCTATTATTTCAGTTTGTTGTTCTGAATTGTTTTCCACTGAGTGTGTTCTTATTACCAGAGGTTTCAATTTACCTCCGCGCCACACGTTTTTAACAATCTCGCATGTGGCGTTATAGGCTTGCTTTCCCCAAACTGAGGGTTGTGCATGTCCGTCTGTATATATTACACAGGCGTACTGTTGTATGGGCAGAATGTCGATTGGCAGAAGATATTCTCTTTCATATTCTAGATTTCTTAATTTTTTCATGTTCGGGCCAAAATAGTATTTTACTTTGTAGCAAGAGAATTTTCCCATTGTATCCATTTTGGATTTAATGCCACGGTAGTTAGATTACATGGGCTTGTTAATGCCTCAAAGGCTGATTCTGCTGTTAACACAGTAATCCGTCTGCCTTGGGCCTGGGCTCTTTCTTATGCTATAGCTGTTTGAAACCGCATGTACAATGTTTTCCTTTATACTGAATGTTTTTTCAGCTTCTGTGTACAAATGTGATTTGTATGTTATTGGTACCATTTCTCCCTCATTAGAGGTTAGGTATGTGAATCTGCATCTTCCTGGGATGACTCGAATCACAAGGTTGCGTGTGTTATCGCGTGTTTGCAGTTTTGTTTTAGCTAACATGTCTGTTTGCAATGATCTCAAAATTTCTGTGTGTTTTTGAGTCCATTTGATTGTTTTAAAATCTGGTTTTATTAGTTCATAGAGAGGTTTAACCCTCTCTGCATAATTTAGAATGTAAGTTCTTCCGAAATTCAGGAAACCTAGAATTGATTGTAAGTTTTTCAGCGTTCTTGGTGCTTGGATTACAGCACATTTCTCTTAAGAAATTGTCATCCAGGCTTTTGCCTTCACTTGATAATTCATATCCTAAAAACAGGACAGTTAGATGGGCAATTCTTGACTTTTTAAAGTTGAATTTGTAACCCTCTGCTGCGAACCCAAGTATTATGGTGTTCACTCTTTTCAAGTGAGTATCCAAGTCATCATCTGTTAGATAGATGTCATCGACATAAGATAATGCCTCATCATCATACATTTGTAGTAACTCTGTTACTCTTGCTGAGAATAATCCTGGGCTGTTCTTGAACCCCTGTGGCAGTCGACAGAAATTTTTCTGCAAGCCATTTATTGAGAACGCGGTCAAATATCTGCTTTCAGGTGCTATATTTTGACAAAAGAATCCATTAGAGATGTCTAATGTTGTTTTGTATTTTTTGCGCACGATGTTATTCATTAGTGCTGCACTGTGTGAGTTTTGTACTGCAAAGGTTTTGCAACATGAGTTTAGATGTCTGTAGTCCAAAACTAGACGATATGAATCGTCTGGTTTGGAGACAAGAAACAAAGGATTGTTCATTTGTGAGGTGCAAGTTTCAATCACCCCCTGGTATTCAAGTTGATCTAAGATCTCCCTGACCTGTTTTTTAGCTTCTTGCTTAGTTGGGTACTGCCTCTGTGCAGTTGGTTGTGATTTTAACTGGATTTTGTGAGGAGGAGAGTCCTCATCCCATCCAACCTGGTTTTTATATGATGCAGGAGCTTGGGCTACTGCCCACTTTCTTGCAAGTGTATATTTTTTATGAATTGGAATGTGATTTGAGAAGGCAGGCATAATCATTTCTTCATAAACATAACAAGAGGAGGGAGGGAGAGAGATAATAGTGGATTCAGTCTCCCCTGGTAATTCGAATAAACAGATTGGAATCCACTTAAAAAGTGGTAGTGATCCCTAAAGTGATGGGGAGCAGACAGTGTTGTTTAAATGCCCCTCACACACCAACAGGCCCCTTGGTGTCATGCTTCATCATCGGGGCCTTCGCACCCCTCTACGGGATGCGGCGTGCTACGACTCATGGATACGCAGGAACACTTAATAGTGAACTATGTGTATGTGTGTGAAGGGAAGGGGTGTGAGTAATAAGGTGAGGTAAAAAGTGAAGGATAAAAAATACCTGGCTCGTAGGAAAAACTATTTATTATATCCTCGGCTGGTATTGTTAAAAAGGTGCAAGGTGAGGTTGACAAATATACGTATTAGGGTATATCAACCTCTGAAAAGCGTCGACATGTTTCGGAGTACTGAGACTCCTTCTTCAGGACGAGGATCTGCACGTTAATCCGCGTTTGCCGCCATGTAGTGTAGTTCCTATATTCCCAATAGGCTCTGCACATTGGAATAATATCTTCAGTAGTATTGACGTAGGACAGAGGTTAACTAGGTCTTCTACTGACTATATTAGACTTAAGTTTTGTGTGCCAGCTAGCTCAGAGTTCACTAGAAATTTTCTCGAATAGGCAAGGAGGAGTTTAACCTCCCTGGATAGACAAGAAGGTATTTAGTTTCTGACAACCATAGAACATGACAACTTTGCTCTCCCTGATTAAGAGTGTATCTCTAGAGTTGTGTGAAAATAAAAGACAGCTATTTTACTCAGTCAATACGTGCATACTTAGTTTCACCAGATTGTAGAGAAAAGAAGAGACGGGCGTTTTCAATAAAAGGTGTTATTTATTGAGCAGTCTCTTTTCTCATACAAGAGAAATGAATCGCTACAATTGCAATACTTAGGGTTAAGTAGAATGCATATAGTAAAAGCAGGATTATGAAATAATACTGTAAAAGCATGGATATGGTTTCTTAGCCATATGACACTTTAATATGGATAAAATAGATACATACATATATACATTGACTAATCATACTCAACTGGTGCTTCTAACTACGCCTACCCCGGTGTACCTGACCTGAGCCTAATACGTGGGAGGGAGTAAGTAAGTAGCAGTTTAAGTTAAGTTTGTTTTGCCAAGAATCTGACTCAAGAATTCTCTGTAAGGGTTTAGTCAGTTCAGTACCTGGGATTTAGAAGGCAGGAGGGCTGGTATCTCTTTCTCAGGACTCGGTATCCCAGTCACCCGCAAAGGTGGGCTGGAAACGCCGGAGGCTGGATTTCTCGGCAAGAGAAAAGACAGCGTCTTTCTCAACGGGTCAAAAGGGGAGGGGCAGCATCTGTGGGCTCTCGCATCAGCTGGGCTCTCCGGCAAGCAGTCGCTGCTCCAGGTTCATCACCACCCTGTTTGCTTAGGGCAACGTTGGTATATTTATACCTGAGAGATGCTGGGTTTGACGTAAGGATGGACATAAGACGTCAATAAAGATGTCACTAAGAACTGGTCGTTCTTACAGTGCTTCACAGGAGTTCTCAGACGAAATCAAAACATAGCAGGCGGGGATTTCCCAGGTTGCGGGAGGCTTGGATTTGTTTAAGAACTCGGTGTGCTTTCTAGGGGGCTGGAGGAATAGTGCTTGCTTAATGTGACAGCATGCGCTATGACTAATTTGTGAAACGGGTTTCTGTGCCGTTGTAGGGATATTATTGATTTATAACCGGACAAGGGCCAAGAATAGGAATATCGATACAGGTACTTAGATAAACATACTACAATAGCCAGGTCACCTTCAGGGCAACCGGTCACAGAAGGCACAGTTTCAACCTAGATGGTACCATTGAGTGTGTACTGCTCCATTCGTATCTGGGTCAAATACTCCTTCGCTCCTTTGTCTTTCCCCATGATGGAATGGATACCCAAGGGGGGATTATCCCAACCTAGCAGAACACACTCCCATCTGGGTCACTGGACCACCGGCTGCCTCAGCTGGACAAAATGGACCTGCTGCCCTGGGACAAGCTCAGGTGAGGGTCAGATTGTCGGAGCCGACACAGGACGCAGAACCAAAGTGTGTGTGGAGGTGGGCCAGCATTCAGAGAGTGGAAAAAGTGCAAGGCAAAAGGGGGTGGACCTGGCTCTTAGTCGGTGATTTTGAACTGAAATGTCACAGTGCCCTCCTCCACTGGATGCAGGTTAAGTAGTGGTGCCCCTACTCTTGCTGGGCCTCCGGTCCCAGTCAGGCTATCCCCCAGGTCGGCCTGGGTCTCACATCTCATGCCACAGACCAATGCAGTATCCCTCTCAGTTTTTGCCATATGTACCTTGTGGTAAGTGGCGCGCAAGGGCACTCACGAATATTGTCAGCTCGCCTTCCGGGACACAGAAGTAGGCTCACATGGCTGACTGGGTTTCAAAACGTGGGGCCTCCTTCATGGGCTAGTGCACAAGTCCGCCAACCGAAGATCGATCGGCATCCGCCTTTCACAGTGGTTGTTGCTCCTGTTTAGGTTGGTTAGTCTTTGTGGGGTGATGGTTTGCCCCGGGGTGCTTTAACGATCACAGGTCGGCTGCTTCCACAATTTCGAGGCCTTCGTATGGTAAAGAAGCTGCCCTGAGGCCACACAAGATCCCTTCACTGCATTTTTGTGACCCACAGAATCCCCCAATCCAAGGGTAAATTCCCCGTGAGTCACCCAGTCTCTTCGGCCGCCGGCAGCCTCAGCAGGGTGGCAGAAGTCCCCGCCATTTGTGGGCCAGAGGAAAGCTCTTAATTTCGCCACTGTATCTATAACGGTGGAGGCAGTTAGCAAGCTTACTGTGCACCGTTTGTCAGAGGGTGCCTGCTCCCAGGCCGCAGGCTGCAGCATCGCCAGGCCCTCGTGATAAGTCCTGCCGAGCACAGGTTAGGCACCCTGCAAGCAGTCCGTGGCTGGCCACAGTCCGACTGTCGAGAGTCGCAGCCACTAGAGGAAGCATGGCGGCAGCTCCGCTGCTGAGTGTGGTGCCCCTCCTCACCTTAGGTGTCACTGGTCGTCTCGCCCGCTCTGGGCTGATCGGCTGCCGCTGGACCCTCAGAGTTCCGGACAGTCTCAGAGACCACCTTCGGCAGGCATAGGATCGGAGTCTTGCCCACAAAGCGCCAGTTGGGCGGCAGGGGCTCTGGGATCACCACAGCCATCACTCAGCAGGCCCTCCAGGCACAGGTCCGTTCAGTGCCATTTTGTTGCACGCCTCGTTGCTCCGCGGTCAATATTCAGTTGTTTCTGTCTCTCTGGTGGGCGTTTGTTCTGGGGATCAGGACTGCCACAGATGCAGACACCCTAGTGATAGAGGTGTCTCCCTTGAATGATGCGTACTGGAGGTCAGGATGACGGCAGATTACAGATGGGTCTAGAGCACTCTCAGAGTGCGACTGCCATCTTGGCTCACTAAGCCACGCCCCCCACAGCTGCCTTTTTCACTGGCTAGTTAGGCATAACATGTTATAAGTGGGCTGCCCAATTGCCACATGTATGCTTAATTGTGTAATTTCAATTGCATGCCTGTGTTCTGCCCCATAAAGCTCAAGCACATCAACAGATGACTGAATGTGACATTCCAGATTTCATAGGGGTCCGCCAAGGGCTCAGGAGTCGGTATCTCCCCCCAATCATGGAACTCCATGGATTTTGGTGGAGTTTTTCGGTCACTCTGCGGAATTCCACTGAGTGAAACTCCACCCATGCCTACACTCTACTTAAGTCAGATTTACCAAGCAACACAAGGCCACCGGCCATCATGCATTGACTTCCATTGTTTGGAAAATCTAGAGAAATTCAAGGCAATACAAATTATTGTCTTGTGTTAGTTTGTGCACCATATTCTACATTCCTGGTAAATTTCATGGACATCCAGTCAAAAATGTTTACACTGCCTCACTTGAGAGTAGAATATATAAGATAACAACTCATTTCACTCCACTGTAAGACATGGCACTCCACTATACAGCACACAATTCCAGTTTGCTGTACAACACAAAACTCCACTCAATGACAAGTCTCTCCAGGCTATGACATGCAACTCCACTCTATAACAGTCCACCCAGGGCCAGGTTTAGTGCCGGTGGTACCCAGTACAACAATATTTTTAGTGCCCCTCCAATGACCTCCTTATCCATGAACCTCCTCACTGCCACCCGCAGACAGGGTCCCCTTATCTGTCCATAGTCCCTCTCTGACATATATTGCATTTGTTTATAGAGCTCATAGTTCACTCACACTCAGTGCTGTGATCTCAGAGATACACGTTCTTTTCAATGTTGCATAAATTACGACTTTGGCATACTCTACAAGGGGTGCCTTCCCACTGACGGGTAAAACAGGCGAACTTGGTTCAATGATCCATGATGAACGCAAAAGACAGGTTAATTAGCTCCACAGTATCCTATTTAATGTGCAATTGACGGAAGTATTGCTTTTGGGTTATTAACAGTTCTGTAAAGGGATCAGCAGCACTGCGGTAACAGTTACAAACCTTATTTCATTATTCACAGTATTACACACTCCCTATACTAAGACAAATGAAAATTTTTAAGTAAAAAGTATTTATTAATACAGGAATCATCTATTTCTTAGTATGTCTAAAATAACTACACAGAATATTATAAAAAAACAGCTAACAGAATGAATATTTAAAGAGAAAATAAATTGAACATTTCTAACATTGTTAAAATGTAATCTAAAACCTACCACCCTAACATCTATTTCTATGCGCTATACTAATAGAGCATGAAATGTAGAGTAACTTGCATTCTTAGGTAAAAGAGCCACACTCCATACCTTGGTGGAAGCTGAATTAAAGAAACACAGACAATTGTCAAGTTTCATTAGCAGAGATATACATGAGTTATGGGAACATGAACAATGCAGCAGCATCTCCAATTTGTGGAACTTTCACCAGGTCTTTTATACACAAAAAACACAATAGGAGTGAAAGATACATATCCAATCATGATACAGAACAAGGTGATTACTTCACTATTATGGATAAATACATTAGTTAATGGTGAGTTGCTGATCAGAAGGTGCAGGAATTACTCTAACATTAATCACCAAGGTAGAATAACATCCCATGATACAGGCATGATACAAGAGGGTGTCAGGCACGATAGCCACATGCTGCCCACTGAGATATTGAGTGTGCCACTGACAGTATTTCTACAAAACCTGTCCAATGAAATGCAGGCACTTGGCCTTAGATGTATGTGGCCATCAATGTAGGTGGCTGTTGCTGGGTGAGTGAGGAAGTGCGTGCCACCTGAGGTGTCCTTGAGCAAGCCTCGTATTCCAAGTTGTTCGTCCAACCTCCGCACACATTTTGCAGGCCTTGTCATCACTGAATATCACAGGAAAGGAGAAAGACAAGATGGAATCTGTACAAACGGCTTCCACATTCCTGTTTCCTGATAATCAATGATTACATGGTGTTCCTAATTTTCCTGGTACTGCCCCATATCCATCTGTGTTCAGTGCTGGATGTTGTGTCTGGCATGTATGCAGCTGCTACCTCAGGTAACAAATACTTTGGCTGTATATCACCATTCCAATTTGTTGTCTTTCAGGAAGGGCCTTAAGACTTGGCTGTTTGCCCTTTAGTACTTTTTCTTTTTTGCTCTTTCTGCTGGGTCTGTTTTATTTTACTGTGTTGTGTTTTTCTGCTACTGGTTTGTCTTTCCTAATAAAAGCGCCGGGACACTCTATGGAGTAGCCGCGCGCTATAAAAGACCAAATTAACATAACAACATAACATAACTTCTAGGTTGGTTTATGATGGCTGTCATGGTATACTACCATTTGTGAACTAATTGAATTAAATAAATACAACAATCCCTGGCACTGGGGACCTGGAATGCATAATTGGGCCACTACTTGCTAGTCCATTCTTAACCCAAGAAGAAACCACTCCTCCTATTAGTAGACCTAACTGGAAATTCTATAATATTCTGTTTTTGATGGCAACCCGTATTAGACAAATAATAGAACCTTGGTGTAGATATATTTCCTTCACAGCTGTAATTGGCAACCTTGATGTGTCATATTATTCTGTAAGTTATTATCTACTAGGTACTGTTAGGGCAGGTGTTGCATCATACTTTACTTTCATCTCAACATAGTTATTTTCCTCCACAATATTTTTCCTATTCTCCTTGACGTTTAGTTGTATTGTCAATATATGTTAAAAGTTAAAACTCTCAGTGTCAATAATTGCTCCTACTTTGAAGTAAGAGGTATTTGTGTGAAATCGGCAGACACCACAAGCATTACAGACACAACTGTATCAGGGATAGTACAGCAGTTTACCATTAGTATCCAAGGTCATGTCTTCACAGTTTATTGAAGAGGTGTCGAGCATTGTTCTCTAAATGAATTTCAAAGGAATCCTTTTAAAATCATACATTTATTGTGTATGGGGTTTGTGGTAAATATTTTAGTAATTTACCTTGATCATAATTTCTATGCATAAATAATAGATTCAAGTATGAAGAGCAGAGTCCGTTGTGGTTCGAATTCAGGGTCTTTATTCGTTAACTCGAGTTAAGGGAGAGCTCCGTCACCTGAGCAGGATCGGAAGAATCTCTAACTTTATTCTCAGAACACATGGTATTTAAAGGAAAAAAAAAGAGGAAGGAACTTCCCTTCAATGCATGCCCGGATCGTATGTTGAAATGAAACAGAAGTCATGTAGGCCCGGATCATATGTGGCAATAAAACAGAATTCATGACCATAAAAGGAGGCAGCACCGTGAAAAGGGGGCACATGGCAGAGGAACATAAGGCTGAGTCATGATTTAGAATGAGGAAGCACAAGAGAGGCAAAGGTGTGGAGAAATAACGCTAGGCTGGTTCCTTAGATAAGAGAGAGAGAGTCGTGACAGGATGTCTGTTTGTCGTGTTTCAGCATTCGGGGGCTCTTCTTCTCGGAATTGGTTGTCGTGGTTTAACAGAACTGGGGCTATTTCTCGGAATTGGTCTGATTATAGGGAAATGGTTACAGATGGGGGGGTCTTGTTCTCGGCATCGGCTTGACCACAGAAATGTACGGTTTGAGTGAAGAAACTGGTTCTCGGAATTGCCCTGAGCATAATGATGTAATTTTGACCTTTTTGGGGAAGGAGAGTGCGTGTGCAACTTCGTGAGGTGCATGATCAGCGCGTGGTCGGTTCGTGCTTGTGTGCTCGTGTTCTCGTGTGCTTGTGTTTTTAGCAAGATGGGCTCGGGGACGTGACTGAAGAGGTGTATGATGGGACATAACTTTACGATAAATAATCATTTTCCACATTCCCTCCTTGTCCCATAATATACCCTTCTAATATGCTTCGCTTTTTCTAATCCACCTCTATACTCATTAGGCCGTTTACTTGTTCCTGTAACATGATTCTTTCCTTCTTTTTCTTTCTGGACTGGGTTTTTGGAATACAGGTAGTGGCACAGGAACTACAGAGTACTGGACCGCACTGAATACAGAGGCAGCAGGTGAAGAGAATGGCTAGAGCGAGACCTATAACTGTAAGTGCCTTCCATCCCCATGAGGACAGGAGGCCCCAGAGCCAACCTGTCAGGGACCAGGCACCAGTGTCTGCATCTAGTTTTCTGGAAAGTATATGAAGGCGGGAAATAGCAGAATACACTCAGGGTGCGTTGTCTGGGATAAATACACAGCAGCTGGACCCGATCAGTTCACATACGCCACCACGGTTAGCCAGTATGATATCTAAGACCATACGGTTCTGTAACATCATGAGTCTGTCGGCAGCCATCTCAGCGGTGATGTTACTTAATGCACCAGCTGTTACGTTTATGGCTCCCTGGACTACACGAGTCAGTTGGTGGCAGCTATTGATCATAGGCCCCCAGAATGGGATGACTCCTTTAAAGAAGTCGCCGGCCTTTTGGTCCGCTGTATCTTCAGCATCTATGGCCCCCCTTCACCATCTATTAATCACCGTCGGAGGGTCACTGAGATAATAATCTGCTCGGGCGGTGTAGGTAGGGGGAAGGAGAAATGCAATGTAGCATTTTCCGGACCAGCCTTGAGGTAGCCAAGTGCATGCGTGAGGTCCACAGATAAAGTATGTGTTGGGGGCAGGGATCATCGTTGGGAAATTTGGATCAGGTAGGGTGTACGTCTTGTTACATTCACTGTCTCCCATTTTCTGACCCTTGCCCTTTCCTCTTACGCAGAATAGGCCCTTATGGGACACAGCCCATCCTCCCTGGTCTGCCTGTCTCTTCTGGACTGAGAATGTTTCCCTGGAGAAGGTAGTATCATTAAATAGGGAATAACTGATGTTTTCACTATTGTCTGCTCGTCCCCATGTAGTGGTAAGCGTTATCATTCTTCCTACGGCTCGTGCTGACTTTGTCTTTATCTCATTCCAGGTACTAGTGTTCTTGATCTGGGTCTCGGGAATGTTTCTAACAGAAGCGGAGAATATCAAAGAGAGTGCATAGGTAGATCCAGCATAGCCAAAAGGGAGAGGAATAAAAGGCATTCCTCCATGTACGGAGTGTGGCATTAGGCCGCAGACCCAACAATTGGTCTTGTTAATTACTAGTTGATGTTGATGGAGTGTGGTGATGAACGTGTTATTGAAGAATTCACTTCGTCTGCTCTTGAGGTGTGGAGGAAGATCTATGTATGAATGCATAGCAGTGTTGTTCAAAGGCGTGGGGGAAGATGGCGGGAAAACTAGATGAAGGAACCAACCTAGACAAGCCATGATGCAGAAAATGAGAATCAGGATAGAAAGGAGAAAAGAGATCTTGTTCTTAAACAAGTTCGTACAATGAGTCTTTATCTTCATGATTTCGGCTGCTTAGTCTTTGAGAAAAAAATGCACCAGTGACCGGACTCTTCCCAGCAACCGCTTCACCAAGCGTCCGTCTTGGGCTTAAATAGCCACTGGGAGGCCGGATTCAGATGCAGTGTCTCAAGTCTGTTTGGGATAGGATCGCACCCGCGATTTGTACTCTTCTTGGGGTAAAAGTTCTGGAAGGGGTAAAACAAAGTCTGTCGTTTCAGTGTCTTTAAAGTTTGGTTTTTCAGTGTCTCTGGTCTCAGGATCAGCAACAGTTTCCGAAGGAGTTGGTCCGTAGAAGGGTTTACAGTGAGAGACGTGTAACCACCCTTTCCGTCCCTCGACTTTGATGGCGGTCCTCCTCGTCAGCAGCACCAGCTTGGGGGACGTCCACCTTTTCTCCAGAGGGCTGGTTCGATCAAAATTTCTGACGAGCACCCATTGACCAGGCTGAAGGGAGTGCTCGTCGGGCGTAGTCTTGTCTGGAAAAGCTGCAGCCACATGTGAATGGCAAGAATGTAGTGCAGACATCAAAGAAGCCAAGTAATCTGTCAGTACATTTGCATCAATGTCAATTAACTTTTCAGGAGATGGGACACCCCAGTTATTCGGAGGCCTCCCAAAGGTGACCTCGTAGGGGGACAGGCCTGTCCGGGAATGTGCCACCATTCTCATATAGAAGAGGGCAACCGGAAGGGCTGTCACCTAGTCTATTTGCTTGTCAGCACAAATTTTTGCCAACTTCGTTTTTAATGTCTGGTTGTGTCGTTCAACTAGGCCTGCTGCTTGGGGATGCCTAACACAGTGGAACTTCCAGGTGTATCCTAGCAGTAAGGAGACAGCCTCCATCAATTTAGAGGAGAATGGTTGTCCGTTGTCAGAGTATATGACTCTTGGTAACCCATATCGAGGGAAAAATTCCCTTACCAATTGCTTGGCGGTCATCTGGGCACCATAATCTGGGACGGGGTATGCTTCGGTCCATCGGGTTAAGGTACAGACTACTACGAGGACATACTTATATCCCCGACATCTCTCCATCTGTATGTAGTCCATTTGTAGGACTTCGAAGGGGTGTTCGGGAGGATGGAACTCTCCTTGTTCAACTGAAATACTTTTCCCTGGATTGAACTGACAGCAAATCATACAGGTTCGTACTTTTTGTTTGGCTGCTGCGCGCAGATGCTTGTTGTGCCATATAAAATTCAAACTGTTTAACATTCCTTTTTCTCCTAGATGTGCGGGACCATGGGCAATTTCTATCATTACGGGAACCATTAGGTCAGGGAGAAACCATTTGGACTTGTCTTTTGTTACCCAGCCTTGATCTGTATGTGAACCTCCCTCCTCCTCCCATTTTTTCTTTTCGGTCTCTGTGGCTTGGTTTTGGATGTCCACTACATCTTTGGTGGGATCAATAACTGGACAGATAGTTCTTATGGTGGTTTCGGTGTTTAGTGTTCCTGTCTGTGCAGCATGTTTAGCTGTGGCATCTGCTAGAGCATTACCTCTAGTGATACAGTCTGTGACCTTGGTGTGTGCTTTACATTTCAGTATGGCTACTTCTGCGGGTCTGTGTATTGATTCTAGTAGCTGGAGAATAAGATATCCATGTTGGATTTTTGTTCCATGAGAGGTTAGAAAACCTCTCTCCTTCCAAAGGATGCCAAAGTTATGGACTACCCCGAACGCATGTTGTGAATCGGTGTAGATATTGACTCATTTTCCTTTGGACCATTCACATGCTTGGGTAAGAGCTATTAGTTCTGCTGCTTGTGCTGAATGTACGGATATTCTGGCTGCTAAAAGGACCGAGTTCTCTGTAGTTACAGCATAGGCCGCCGAAAGTTCAGCTGATTGGAGGCGCATACAAGAACCGTCTACAAACAGTGTGTGTTCTGGTGTACTTAGAGGGACATCTGTAAGATCAGACCGGGGTTTTGTGACTAGTTCGACTACCTCTAGGCAGTCATGGATCTGATTGTCAACTGGGACAGCAGGCAGTAGTGTAGCTGGGTTGAGGATATTGCATCTTTTGATGATGATGTGGGGTTGGAACAGAGTGACTTCATAGCCTGTAAGGCGAGCTATGGTCAAGTGTTGTGTTTGTGTCCTATTCAACAGTAATTCTACTGCATGGGGGACTTGTACTTCCAGAGAGTATCCTAGTACTATGGAATCACTTTGTCATATTGCTAGAGCTGTAGCTGGAACAGACTTCAGACAGGCAGGTAAACCTTGTGCAGCAGGGTCGAGAGTGCTAGAAAAATAAGCACAGGGACGATGTTTGTTGGCTTGTTTTTGTGTGAGTACTGACAAGGCTGTACCTTCCCGTTCTGTGAAAAAGAGGACAACAGGTTTGGCATAATCGGGTGTAGCTAGGACAGGTGCAGAGCATAATGCTTGTTTGAGGGTGTCAAAAGCAAAAGTATGATCAGGTGTCCATGGCAATGGGGAAGAGGTTGTGGTTGTTAGCTGTATCAGGGGTTTGGCTAAGTATGCAAACTGGGGAATCCATTGTCTACAGTAAGACGTGAGGCCAATAAAGGCACGGACTTCCTTCTGTGTCTTGGGTACAGGAATGTTAAAAAGGAGTTGAATTCTTTCAGGTGTGAGTGCCCTACCCTCCTTTGACAGCAGGTGCCGTAGGTAGGCCACCTGTTGTAAACACAATTGTAATTTGAGGGTGACACCTTGTGGCCATGCTGTGCAAGGAACATTAGGACAATTTGTGATGCTTGTTCACATTCCGGTTCGGAGCGTGCAGTGATCAGTAGGTCATCGACATATTGTAATAATGTCGTATTGGTGGGCAGAACAATGTCGTCTAACTGTCTTTTAAGTGCCTGACTGTAGATACTGGGGCTTTCTGTATATCCTTGGGGAGCTTTTGTGAAGCAGAAGCTACGACCTTGTAAGGAGAATCCGAATAGGTACTGATTGTCTTGGTGGATCGGTACACTGAAGAAAGCATTCTTCAGGTCGATTACAGTGAAATGTGTAGCCTCAGGATCTATGGCTGTTAACAGAGTACTGATGTCTGAGACCACGGGGTATTGTGGTATTACACATTTGTTGAGTTCACGTAAGTCAACCATGAGTCTGTAGACTGGTGGCGCACCGTCATCAGTTTTCTTTCGGACTGGCAGAACTGGCGAGTTACATATGTTGGAAGGTACTTCTCTGACTACTCCTTTTTGTATCAGGTCATCAATAATTTGGATAAGGGCTTGTTCTGCATCTGGGGGTAATTTGTACTGACGGACACGGGGTAGGACAATGCCTTCTTTCAATTTCACTAGGTCTGGTGTAATATCCATAAATCCTACATCTGTTGGATCAGTAGCCCACAATGTGACGGGAATGTCTCTTAGTCTTACATCTAGTTCTCGTGCGGTGGAATGGCCTTTAAAATCTCAGAGGAATAGTCGGACTCCTTCCGGGGAACAACATATTATAGCACCTAGTTCTTTTAGTGTCTGATTGCCAAGGAGATTCTCGGGACAGGATTTTGTAAGCACTAAGTCGGTAGAATTTTTAAGAGGACCAACTTGGAGTGAGATTGGTTCAGAAACTTTGTTGATGACAGGTGTACCTGAAAAACCCAAGGAAATACTATTTGAGCCAGAGAGGGGTACCTTGGGAACTTTGTTGTGTTGCACTGTCGTCCTACTAGCCCCGGTGTCGATCAGAAATGTTGCTTCTTTACCTAGGAGTTTAGCATGTACATAGGGACCCTCTTGGTCAACCGGGACCGGGATCAGTGGACGACTATCGTGTTCCTCCCAGCTGTTTCATGAAATTGTGGGGAATTCAGGATAGGATGACACTGGGTACTGATAGAGTTGGGTAGTAGGTTTTGTATCAGTTGGAGGAGCAGAAGGTCAAGGGGGATAGTTACGAGGTTGTGTCTTCCCAGTGGCAATATTATGTTGTAATACTGGACAGTCACGCACAAAATGACCTGGCTTTTTGAAATAGTTACAAGTAACTTTTTCCTGTGATACTTGGGGTTGTTTAGGAGTCTGTTGTATCGTATTAGTCTGTGCTACCAATACCTTCATTTTAGTATCCTTTGTCCTTTTCTTTTCTTGTTCTTGTTCGTCTCTAATTCTATTTTGATGATATTGGAGCATCTGAAGGGCTTGTGAAGGAGAGCTTGCTTGCCAAGTACTCTCTACCTTCAGTACTCTATTTCTAATCGTGGGCAAGGCATTTTCTATAAATTTGGAGACAAATAATCGACTATAGGCGTCTCCACCTGAGGAGAGACCGCTGTTGATTAGAAAACATTTCTCCAATCTTGTATAATAGTCCCCTATGTCCTCATCTGGTTTCTGTTTGCAAGCAGAGATAGCATCCCAATCTTCTTTCTTAGTGGTCAGCAACTGGGATAGTATTTTAGGGAGACAGCGAGGTAGTTCCTGAACTAGGGGTCCTAAGCCTTGTCCAGGATTGCGAGTAATGTCTTCTTTTTCTAATTCCGCCCATGCTACCATTTTCCCTTCAATCTCCCAGTCCTTTCCCTTTAGTTTGTCATACGTTCCCTGTGGTAGTAGGACCTTGAGTAGAATATTGAGGTCCTTGTAAGTAAAGGAACCCATTTGGAGGATATCCTTGAGTTCCCTATGGAAACCCGAGGGATCCTTTTCATGAGAAGGGACCATTTTCTTCATTTCTAGTATCTCTAGTTTTGTCAGAGTGGTGTAAACAAACGTTTGTTGTAACTTCCCTGCGGAGTCTGCTACGGGGTGTACTTCTTGGAGAGGGAACTGTCCTTGGTCATATTGATGGGGATTTGCATCATAATTATCTGTAAAGCATTGAACATATCGCTGTCTTAGGTCAAGGAAAATATTTAGAAACTCTTGTCCCCTAGCCACCCACCTCCCTTCTAAACAGTCCCGTAAGAGAGAGTGTAACTTTTTAGGTCGGCAACCAGTGTCTTCGTACATTGTAATGAGGTGTTGAACCATATAGATGCTGGCTATCCTTTGAGATGGTAGAGGGATTGATAAAAACATTTGGGCAACTATTTCAGGGCCATATATAGAGTATTGAGATACCCAATGTGTGCTTGATCTAGCGAGTTCTTTTTCTTGTGTGGTGATTGGAGGCTCGTTGTCCATCCAATCATCTAGAGCTTCTTGTGTTCGTTGGAACAACTTATATGTGGGGGCTGAAAATTTCTTAGTTTTAAGTTTGAATTGTCCATTATTTTGAGAATGAGGGATACGGGAACGTACTGCACCGTGAAAAGAAGTTCCTTCATCCCTGTCTTCGTTTGTACTTTCATTTTCTGTTTCCTGGGTATGGGCATCTTTTTGATGGTAATCAGAAACCTTGCTCGTGAAGAGAGGAATAAAGAGATCAATTTCTTTTATTTTATTATAATTTCCTGCGACTACTGCTTTATCTAGTTGTAATAAATCATCAGGAACTCCTTTTCCTGCGCTCGCTATCATTCTGATAAAACACGTGATCATGAATCGCGAGAGGCATTTTTTCTGTGATATGGGTCTATTTTTAATAGCTTCCTGTAAGGCTTCTAAATTTTCTCCTGTTCGGAGAGCCTCGTAAATTTTATTTAGGCAATTTGTGATATTTGGCACTTCTTGTAAACCTTCTAGAGTCTCTCGTAGGCGAAGAGAGATATTTGCGTGTGACCCTTCCCCTGGGATCGGGTCATAATCGCACTCTAACATGGGTGGAGTTTCGCTTGAGGTGTCAGGGGTGGGTTCAGTCTGGGCGACTATTCGTCTGGCTATTATCTGATTGGTATAAGCAGGAGGAGGTTCCATTAAGTAGGTAGTAATAAAATCATTGAGTACAGGAGAAACCTTAGGACGTGGAGGTGCTGTAGGGACACTAGAATCTGAGCTAACCTCAGACCCTATTTTTGGTGAGAGGACAGGATATATACCCGTCGCAGAGGCCGAGGTCTCTCTTTTCTTTTGTTCAAAACAAATATCATCATTCTGATCCTGTAACTTTTTCATCTTACTTTCTTCTGACATTCTCTTTGCTTTCTCAACTTTCCCTTGCTCTTTCTGTTCCCTTCGATGTGCTTCTTTTCGCCATATATCAACGCTCTCTAACATCGAGGGTCTTGCCTTCTTTTCCCAACAACTTTTTACAACCGCCATAATACAATTCAAATCCCATGTGCCACTCTCTGGCCATCTGATCGCAACGTCTAAATCTTTAGTATAACCTTCCCAAAGATCCAAATACAAGATGGCACCAATCCCATACTTGATGTACATAAAGTAACCAGGAGTATCCTTCGGGGGGACTGGTACAGATTGTTCCAGTAACCCCATCCGGGTACTCAGCTTACACAATTTAGAGAACAAAGGCATTGTATCAAACACAAATAAAGATTTACACTTGAAAATACTTGATATACTCTGAGTATCAGAGTACAAACATACCGTTTTCTAGAAACCTAGCACCCGTCTTTACCGTGCTCTGAAAAGATCAGAACCCATCTTTACCGTGCTCTGAAAATTCAGAACCCATCTTGATACACTCCTAGCAGTACTCACCGAGGTGCAGAGAACTTGAAGATCTTAAATATCTGGACACTTGATTACGCAGCGCTCGTGGAAAGGGACTGGTCGGGTTTCAGACGACCTCGGACTCGGCAATCTTCACAGGTTTCGGGCTCTGGGTTGAGACTTCCACTGTCGTTCTCACCGCCTCGTATGGATGGCTAGGCCATGGCTCGGTCCCTCTTTGACACGAAGGAGTTCATGCAGGAACACCCTGCAGTGTGCACTTGGAAATCCGTCGATGTCTTGAAGAGACCGGTCTAGGTCCGCATCACCGGCGTATGGGGAGAAAGGGAAGGACCTGTTCGGGCGCCAATTTGCTGTGGTAAATATTTTAGTAATTTACCTTGATCATAATTTCTATACATAACTAATAGATTCAAGTATGAAGAGCAGAGTCCGTGGTGGTTCGAATTCAGGGTCTTTATTCAGTAACTCGAGTTAAGGTAGAGCTCCGTCACCTGAGGAGGATTGGAAGAATCTCTAACTTTATTCTCAGAACACATGGTATTTAAAGGAAAAAAAAAAGAGGAAGGAACTTCCCTTCAATGCATGCCCGGATCGTATGTTGAAATGAAACAGAAGTCATGTAGGCCCGGATCATATGTGGCAATAAAACAGAAGTCATGACCATAAAAGGAGGCAGCGCCTTGAAAAGGGGGCACATGGCAGAGGAACATAAGGCTGAGTCATGATTTAGAATGAGGAAGCACAAGAGAGGCAAAGGTGTGGAGAAATAACGCTAGGCTGGTTCCTTAGATAATAGAGAGAGAGTCCTGACAGGATGTCTGTTTGTCGTGTTTCAGCATTCGGGGGCTCTTCTTCTCGTAATTGGTTGTAGTGGTTTAACAGAACGGGGGCTATTCCTCGGAATCGGTCTGATTATAGGGAAATGGTTACAGATGGGGGGTCTTGTTCTCGGCATCGGCTTGACCACATAAATGTACGGTTTGAGTGAGGAAACTGGTTCTCGGAATTGCCCTGAGCATAAGGATGTAATTTTGACCATTTTGGGGAAGGAGAGTGCGTGTGCAACTTCGTGAGGTGCATGATCAGCGCGTGGTCAGTTCGTGCTCGTGTGCTCGTGTTCTCGTGTGCTCGTGTTTGTAGCAAGATGGGCTCGGGGACGTGACTGAAGAGGTGTATGATGGGACATAACTTTACGATAAATAATCATTTTCCACAGGTTAACCAGCATGTATAGCAACAGGTACTTTAGAAAGAATATTAGGTCTTTCAGCAAGAACTGCAGGTGATGACGTTAGTGCTCCTGGTCCTTGTTGTTGCTCCAGTGGTCAGGGCACTTTCTTGGTGTGAGGACCGTAAGTCCAGGAGGTCAGCCCCTCACATTACTAGCTGTGGCAGTTATCAAGAGAACCAGCAATGGTCCGTTCCACTGGGCCAGAGGTAATGACATCTGAAGGGGGCATCCGCAATGGCTCAGTCCCCCAGTTGAAGATCATGTCTAGCTGATTTTGTTGAGTTAGGAAAGGCCTGCAGCACCTAACAATAGAGCATCAGATGCTGGCAGCATAACAATAGACATGTGGCCTGAGATGTGCATAGGCTAGCCAAACACTATTTTGTGTGGGTTCAGTTTGGGTATTCTGTCAGGGATGCTTCTTATGGCCAATAAAACAAGTTTTAGTTCATCAATCTAGGACAACTAAGGGGATGCACAAATCTTTCAAATGTATTTGTTTTAGCACCCCGTTCTGCTCTACTTTGATCGCTTGGGAAACAAACTGAGGCATCTAGCCACAGTCTTAGTTCATTTTCCTTTGTGTAGCATGTCTCTAGGTTGTCATTGTTGCAGAAATATGTGAAGAAATCCCTATAAAAGTAAATTTCTGATCCCATGGAGTTAGTAAGTCATCTAGGGGCTGATTTAGATCTCAGTGGACAGGTTTCTCCATCTCAATGGAGATGGATAACCCGTCCCCTGAAACAATAATCCCATTATGTCCCTTGGAATTTATATTTCAAAGGATGGGTTATCCATAACCTTTGTGACATAGTAACTCATCCACCAAGATCTAAATCAGGTGCTGAGTCTCTTAGTTCTTGATGGTGGTCTGCGGAAAAATGCATTCTTTGACGGTAACAACTCATTGTTTTATGCAACACCTCCTCTTTGCACATACCTAATGCCACAAGCTATTGTACCACATGTGGTGTAGCTCCTAGTAAAGGCAGTGGAATCATAAAGCCTGTAACATTCCACGTCACCCCTAATGGGACAATTCTTTCCTACTACAAGTGATCAGGATGATAATAACGATTGTTCCTTCATGCACTATTTATTAAGGGCACAGCTGTTAATCTTGTAAACCAAACTATATTGGGAACCTGCAACTTTACTTGGTGAGGCCGAAGCAATGTCAGGGGACATATGCATGTAAATCATTTCTAAATCAGGGAAACCAGTCCAGGTGTATAATAGGATCAGGTACCCTCCTCTGTTCATGACTGCATAACTTAGTAAAAGCAAGGTGTAATGAAACATGATATTAATTTGTGCAGGGAAATAAAAAATAAAAAATTCCTCTGGTGACTGCTTGACACAAAATTTGCGATATAAACTTCTTCAATTATATTTGAAAACGAAAGGGAGACATAGAATCACTATGAAAATCAAACCATCATCGCATAGTCTATCTTACTATTATGGTTGGATCGTGCTGCACCATCATTTGTTTCCCAATCACAAAAACATTTTCTACTTAGTTTCCATCCCTTCGCTAGTACATCACTTTTTTATTTCCTACTAAACCTTTGTGTTTCTTTTCCAAAGTCCCTTTTTTCACAACGTTCTCCCCTGCTTGAAGAATCATACCCCTGTTACACTTCAGATATCCTGTCTGAATTACACGTGCAAGTATTTTCATTGTCATTGACACATCGAAGCAGTGGCGGCTGGTGGAATTTGAAAGTGGTGTGGCGTAAAAAAATTATAGTACTGCACTGCAGCGAGCGAGCCTACGGAGGCTTCAGGGGGGTTATCCCCGCGAGAACATTTTGAAAAAAGAGTAGACAAATGGTGCATTTTCAAGCAAATTAGAGCAAGCAGGAAGGTTAAAAATGAAATTGTTAATTGCCTTGCTATTTCCCTATCAAGCAACATCACACCCCTGTACATCTCCCTTCTATGTTCATTGCCTTGCTATGTCCCTTTCAAACAACCTTGTATTTCTCTCTTCTATCTCCATCACCTTCCAGGTGTATGCATTAAGTTTATAATTTGGATATTGTTTGCTGGTTTATAAAACTACTCAATGACTATTCCTGTTGTAGTCATTGAGTAGTTTTATACTCCAGCAAACAATATCCAAATTATAAACTTAATGCATACACCTGGAAGGCGATGGACATAGAAGAGAGAAATACAAGGTTTTTTGAAAGGGATATTGCTTTTGCTGGTTTATAAAACTACTCAATGACTATTCCTGTTGTACTTTTTCCATAGGAGCCGGGAACCCCTGTGTCCCATTTTGAATATGTTAATGTGAGAAGTTTTGGAGACTCGGGGAAGATGGCGGCCGCGCAGTGCGGCTGAGCAGCAGCGGATCGTGAGCGAGGACATGGAGCGATGAATGGACTTGCCTCAGAGCTCAGAGCTGCCGTATAACAATTTTTTACATTTACGGGAGCAAATGATAATTTACCGGCTGATGCTGTCACCAGCTGTGCTTCGAGGGCTTGCAGCGACGGGTGCCTCAGTCTGCCTGGAGTCGGAGTTAGAGTCAGGCAACAGCGGAGTTCGCGGAGTCAGTGGGCGGAGTGAACCCAGCGTGCTCACGGTCGTCCTCAGTGGAAGAGGGACGCCTTGTCGAGGCGCGAGAATCAAGCGGGGGAAGGCGTTCGGTTTCAGGGTTGGACATTGAGGCGGCAGGATGGCTCCTAAAATCAATATCAGTGGAAAGGTGTCCAAGAAGAAGAATGCGGGTGAAATTGTGAGCACTCCGGTGGTAATTAATGACTGCAGCTCCGGACGGAGTGAGGAGCCGGCGGCGATAATAAAGGGCTAAACACCGGTGCGAGTTCAACCCCCGGCGAAGGAGATCAAGCCAGCAGCAGTCAGGACCCGCCAGAACACCGCTACCACTGCAAGCGTCAGTATAGTAGAGATGCTCGTCCGTGGTGGTAAGGAGAAAGGGGGGAAAGTGCCTGCAATTTTGGCTGAAGCAGAAGCTGGTGTACCTGGAGTACCGGGGGGAGTACCTGGGGGCAAGATAACGCTGGGGGCTCAAGATGACCCCGAGGGCAATGAAGTCAGCCCGATAGATCAAGAAGGTACTGATGGGTCTGGTGCAACGGATCCTATTGTCATAAACTCAACAATGGCTATGGCGGTGGGCGCGTCTGACATGCTCGCAGATGTCCCTCCAGATAAGAGTAACACCCAGGTAGACATTGCCACTGCTATCCCTGGTTCAGCACCTGTAACAGTAATGGAACAACAGGAGGTCATGGGAAGCAGTGGTATTAAAAATCAAGATATAATTGAGGTTAATCCCGCTGCAGCCAGTACCTTGACTAATGATATTATTCCAACTGAGGGGACAGAGGCAACGAGTAATACTGAAAGTGAAAAGACTTCTAGTGAATGTTTCCACTCAGTGGCCGAAGAAGCAGATTGGTCAGAAGATGAGGGGGGAACAGCTCAGATATAGACGGCAGTAACTTAGAGTCAGACACTGATCCGGAGGAGGATACCCCTGCAACTGCGGTGAAACCAGGAGTTTCTTTTAAAAAAAACGAGCAGAAGGGGCTGGCTTGGGACCACTCACCTACTACTTTGCTTCAGGGGTCACCAAATGAAACTCAGGATTTTGAGTCCACCCAACGGTCTATGTTAGAGGCAATCCATCAGGAAATAATTGCGCATCGTGAAGAGACCAGGCAGGATAATCGTAAGTCCCAAGCGGCTATGAGGAAGATAAAGACTGTTGTGAGGAAACAGTCAAAGACATGCGCGACAGTGGATGATAGAGTCTCAAACCTTGAAGAAAGAGTGGTTTCCACTGAGGCTGAATCTGCTGCTGCCACCAGTAAGGTGGAATCGTATGGGGCACAAGCCCAGGACATACAGTGGAAACTGGAGGACCTTGAAAATAGGCTTAGGAGAAACAATCTCAGGGTCTTGGGGATTCCGGAAGGATCGGAGGGGGGGGGATGTGAGAGCCTTTATTGTGGAATTATTTGCTAAAGCATTTCCTGAAATGGACAGCTGGTGTTGGGAGTCAGAAATTCAGCGGGCGCATAGAACCCCGTTTAAGATAAATCGAAATTCCAGGGAAGGAGATAAACCCAGGGCAATCTTGATTTTTCTGGGGAACTTCATTTTGCGCCAGGCTATAGCGGAAAAGGCTAGACCGGACGCTAAGAGAACAATTGAGGGGTTTTCATTTTTTGTTAGACCCGATTTCTGCCATGTGACGGTAGAAAGGCGTTGGAGGTTACGCCAATTGATTAAACCCTTCCAGGACAAAAAAGTTCAAGTCTATCTCATAAACCCAGCACAGCTCAAAATAATCCATCATGGGAAGACTTTATATTTTCCATCAGAAATTAAGGATAAGGAATTTCTAAACTCTATATAATCTCATTTTTGGAATTATTGTTTTCTCAAGTAGGGTTTTGGGTGTTCAGATAGACAGATATCAGAATGTACTAGCAGATACCTATACATGAAGGGATATGATGCTATTGGTAGTGCATAGCAAAGGATGGCGGTATTGCAAGGATGCTTTTTAAGGTCTAGGCAATGAATGGAATTGTCAACCTTGGTATTTTGCTACTTTCTGCTACTCTTTGTTTGGTTGTAGTAAATATGAGCTCTGTGGCCAAGGCCATTAAGGCCATCAAGCAGTATGTATTGAGTTCTCGCGGCAACGCTGCTCCCATCACATGCACAGACTGAGTCTGAGCACCCCACAGAGGTGGGCGAGTGGCCGAGGGGCCAGTGAGGGAGGGGGGGGATGTAAGGGTGGAGTGGGAGGGGGGAGGGTTGGGATGCGGGGGAGTAAACACAAAAGAAAAGAGAGCACGTGTCACTAATTCACACATAAATTCAATTCTAAAAGTACGAAAAAAGAGGTGTTGCAATTATATATCTAATGTGTTATTTTGTCGTATGAGAAGTTGGCAATGTCTGGTTCAGGAATATGCCTAAGCTTAAGATTGGCTCCATAAACATTAATGGTTTGAACGACTGGAAGAAGAGGGGTAGATTTGAGGAATATCTTAAAATAATAGATATAGACATCCTGGCGATACAAGAGACTCACTTGCCATGGAAGAAAAAGCATTGGCTTAAGTTAAAAGGGTACGAGATTCTGTCTTGCTCCTCTCAAACGTCTACCACAAGGGGGGCGGCCATCATTGGGAAGGCGGGCCTGGGAGGCATTAAGCGCTGTAAGGCAGATGCCCTCGGCAGGTGGGCTGTATGTGAAATGAACTTGGGATTTACTGTCTGTTCAATTTATGGAGCCAATTCGGATGATCCGGAGACCTTCGATTTTATCGAGAAGGAATTGATAGATTGGCCAGCCCGAATAGTAGTTTGTGGAGATTGCAATATTTCGGCAGATTTTACTAATGGTATCCCATATACTGGACGTAAACCCAGGGTATATAGAGCCATATCCGCGCTGTTGCTGTCACACGGGTTGAGAGATGTTTGGGGTAATAAAGAAGCATTGGATACTGGGTTTACTTACTTCTCACATCCCTTCAATAAATACTGTAAATTAGATTACTTTTTCGTATCAGCTACAGAAATGAACAAGGTTAAAATTTCCAAACTTCCAATGATAATGTCTGACCATAACCCCCTGGTAATAATAATGGATGTTAACCGACCTACGAAAGGACCTAGACCATGGACTTTTGATAGGAAACTATTAACCGACAGCGTCTACATTGAATATATTAAAAACTGGTCAAAGGCCTTTTTTGATGCCAATAGTTATAGTGCCTCCCGGGGGTAGTATGGGACAGTTATAAGGCAGGGCTAAGAGGGGAGACCATTAGCTACACCAGTAGACAATGGAAAAGGACCAAGTTGGAAAGGGAGCAATTACTGGAAAGTCTGAGTGAGGCAGAAATGCAGCATCAAAGGGATATATGTCAGGGGCGGCAAGGATCGGAAAGTCTCGAGAGGATCAATACTATTAAAGCGAGACTACAGAGCCAACTGGCCAAAAAATCAGCGGCAGAATACCATACACATAGAACCAGGTTGTACGAGACAGGGGAACAGGCCGGGAGGGCATTAGCGCGTCGTATCAAACAGGTCACGTCAAAAAATATAATTACAAAAATAGAGGAACAAGGGAGAGTATATGAGGAACCAGCCGAAATTTTAGAGGTCTTCAGAAGGTATTATCAAGACCTATATCAGGAGGAGGTGGTGACAGATGCCCCAATTAACAGCTGGGAAAGTATAGGCGTAAAATTGGGTCAGCAAGAGAGGGATGATCTTGAACAGGCTATAACCATGGAGGAGGTAATAGGAGGATTGCAAAGTCTGGCATTAGGAAAGGCGGTGGGCCCGGATGGGCTACCACTTGAAATATATAAGTGTCTGCGGGAGGAAATATCCCCTCTTCTTCTAGACCTATTTAACGGGATCATGATAACTGGCAAGATACCGGAGTCATGGATGAGTACCAATATTGTGGTGTTCCACAAAAATGGCAAGCCCAAAGAAAATCCAGGGTCCTATAGGCCTATCTCCCTAGTCAATGCCGACAACAAGCTCTATGCCAAGATCTTGGCTACCCGTTTCGGGAGGATCATCGCGGCTTTGGTCTCGCCCTGTCAGCATGGGTTCATCCCAGGAAGAGGCACGACGGATCATATTAGAAGAGCGATTACCGTGTTTGACATCTGTGCTGCCGGGGGGGAAGGGGCCGCGATGGTACTCCTCGATGCGGAAAAGGCATTTGACCGGGTAAGGTGGTCTTTTCTATGGAAAGTGCTGGAGGAGAGGGGGTTCGGACCAAGGTTCCGACAGGCCATACAGGAAATGTACTCTACTCCCTCAGCTAGGATCCAGCTGATGGGGGGGAGCTCTGGAAAAATTAGTATAACGAGGGGTACTCGACAGGGCTGCCCCTGCTCCCCTATCTTATTTGCGCTGTACATAGACCCATTAATCACAAAAAATAATGTCTAACATGGTGATAAAACCAGTAATTATAAAAGGATTTCAAACAAAACTGCTCGCATATGCAGATGATCTAGCTGTTATTACGAACGACCCGGAGTCCGCTATGAGGGAAATAGTGACCATGACAAATCTGTTTGGGAAATGTTCAGGATACCGATTAAACGAAGCCAAGACCCAAATTCTGTGCTCCAAAAATATAATTAAACGGGATGCTAGGTATGTTAATTCGGTGGTGTACCTTGGTATAACACTCAATTCACAACCAGGGAATATAATGGGAGATAATTTTACACCACTTTTGAAATCAATGGAACAAGATTTAAAGAGGATGAATACACTACATCTATCAATAATAGACAGGGCTAACATCATTAAAATGACTATGTTTCCCAAGATCTTGTATAAACTCAGATCTATCCCATTTAAAATAGAGGATAAACTAATAAAGGAAATTGAAGCCATTTTTATGAAATTCCTATGGCAATATGGCAAGATCAGAAGATCAAATAGGTTTATGTCTTTACCCCAGGAAAGGGGAGGGCTAGGTATGCCTAATATTAGAAATATCATTGGTCCTGCCTTCTTACAGAAATGGCAATACTCTTTGATCAGGGGGGGGCGGGACAGGAAAGGGGCCATGATGATATCCCATCCATATTTCAGCTGGCACTGGGTAACGAAGCATTTGGGGTACTCTTGAGAAGAATGGAAAGAATGTATTATAAGAAAACACTGTATAAATTGCTCGAAGGTATAGTGGGGGTTTGGGCATCAGTGCAGAAAGTAATGGGAATTCCAAGGTATAACCATCATACTCCTCTATGGAATTCTGGACTTTTCCCAAACTTGTGTATGGATGGATTCTGGAGACATTGGGAGCATCAAGGCATTGTAACACTCGGGCAAATAATGGTGAAAGATGCTTGTAGATCACTGGATGACCTAAGGTTGCGATATTCATTACAGGAAGGGCAAGAATATAAATATCTTCAGGTGGTAAACACAATTAGATCAGTAAGACCCCGAATAAATTTGGGAAAAAGGAGTACTCTTCTGGACTATCTGAAGGGGGGGGGCGCAGAATTAATGGACTGTATAAAATTCTTATGGAAAGCTCTCCAGATGATATGCTTAAGACCGAGGCAGCCTGGGCTCTAAAATTGGGGGACCCAGAGACTGATCTGGATAGAGCCCTTACATTTGATAAATGATTTCTGCGTTCCTCCAATCTTAGAGCTCAACATTTTAAAACTTTATTTAATTTGTACTATACCCCATCCAAGCTGTTTGATTGGGGGAAGAGGGTTGACAGCGATTGCCCTAGATGTGGCAAAGGACCTGCAGATATTGTACATATGTTTCATGGGTGCGAGAAACTGGAACCAATTAAAACGGAGATAACGGCCTTCTTAGAGGGGCTGCTAGAAGTCAAAATAAGTTTATCTCCAACATTATTGATTATCGGATGTGATATTAAACTAAAATTAAGGATTGAGGAGGAAGCCTTAGTTTTCATAGCAGCAGCAGTACTCCGAATATTAATATCAGCCGCCTGGAAAGATATAGAGGCTCCAACGTTTCAAATGTGGCTATGTAGGTTTCTCGGTATCCACAACATTGAGGGTGCCCTATATGAACTTAAGGGCTTAATAACAAGAGAGATGAAGCTACGGCTGTGGGCACCAGTGGCTAGTTGGAGAACTACAAGAATGAGGGGTCAGCTGAACGGGAAAAAAATTGTCTTGTCTTTGGCCTCTTCTCTGTACAGTTTCTCCTATCCTAGAATGCCATTAGCGGAGATACGGAATGTAAGAATGGCTAAGATTTAATTTAATTTAACTAGGAAAAATCCTTTCCTTTTTCATTTCCCGTTTTCTCTCTATATTCATACATGTTCATAATTTGTTTATGTTTGTTGGCCTCGGTTTATTGTATTTTTGCCTCTGGAATGAAATGTATTTTGTTATGTGATATGAATACACGAACTCTCAATAAAAAAAAAAAAAAAGAGAAGTTTTGGAGACATTGATCCATCTTTCAATGCTGTAGTGTATGAGTTTGCACCTACCCTGAGGGCCATACATTTTTTGTAATGCAGTGCACTGTTTCGGTCTGGATTAAACACCTTTAATGATAAAGGATGATACCCGGAATCAGATACTACACTACAGGCCCAGATTGTAAAAAAAATAAAAAACGAATTTTTCATAACCTGTTTTTTGTATTTGTTATTGATGTTTCTATTTTTCGTGTATTTTTCAGCTTTTTCCCTGTCTTGCTGAAAAATATTTTGTTACTGTTTTATTATAATTTGCTGTAAGTCTCATTTTCAGAAGGTTTCTGCCTCTCCTATTGCTCGCTCCCCAATTAGAGAAGTGTTTAGCTAGCGTTCCAGAAAGGTAATAATGGCTTGCTTTACAGCATCTCAAGGGCAATGGCCTCTATTTATGTGTCTTTCTTGCCGTGTGTTATTAATGTTCATTAAATATGTAACCTCAAAAGCCGTGAAAAAAAAAAAAAGACTATTCCTGTTGTTTATCTACAGCGCTATTCTTTGTGTAAGCTTTACTAGTAACTACTTATAAATCTACAATATCTATCGGTTTCTTGCATATAATTATAAGATTTCATAAAGACCTCTCAGAGCTACCATGTACATAATTGAACTATTTTACAACAGGCTATCATGACTGCTCAAGTGAAGTACAACCCACTATTAAAACTGCCAGAAACCATTTTTTTTTTAATGGAAGCATGGTATCACCAATGACATGAACCTCCAAGTGACCTAGTATAGCTGCTCAAAGGGGTTCTGAACTGCACAAGGCGCTATTCAGATACAGTGTGTTCATTCTTGGCTGGAGTGCCTTCTCTGGTGGTCTGGTAGGAGGTCCATCTCTGGTACGTTATTGAACACAAGTGCATTGTCTTTGCTGCCAGACTGAATAACCCTCTTTGTGGTAAAAAAACAAGAGGCTTTTGGGAGCACTTTTCACTGAGGAAGCACTATTTTACATTTGTTGGTCTAGCGTCCTCTATTTTGGCAGTGGATCATTTACACTTTTAAGAGGATGTTCATATACCTCTTCAAGCCTTCTTGCGCTGAAAGAAACCGAAGTTCTGTAATTTAAACTCAACTCACATGACCCAGCTTTGTGAAGCTGAGCAGAGAGGAGCGCACCTTTAATCCTATATCACAGCTCTGCGAGTAAAGTGCTCACTGCTGTGGGTTGCACAGGTCTGAGTCCCAGAAGGGCTCACTTGGACATTCTTCTTCACAGGATCGATACATTGAGCACTATTAAGATAGTAAGAACAGCTGCTATTAACTGTGCTGTAAAAAGGAAAATTGACGGCTAGGTAGCATCGTGTTTCTGATGCAAAAACAGAAAGCTCCTAGAAAAAATCAATGCTAAGCACTACCTACACAGAGCCATAGGCACACCCACAAATGCCTTGCAGCTGCAGGAAGCCTCCCTACCCTCGCCTAAGCCAATCATAATACTGCAATGGCAGTGTTGTGATTGGTGAGGCACAGTGGAGTGCACCCGAGCCGGTCCATTTTCTCTATGTAGGCTGCATGATTTCACCACAGGTACCGGGTGGCTACAAAGTAGCCTAGTTATGCGGGGGTCTGAAAACTGAAACGCCTCAGCTCCAAGGAAACGCATCCGGACTGAGCCGCAGTTTCCTCTTACTTCTCTCTGTGCGAACTACTGGTCCACAAGGTAGTCCTGGTCCCTCATCCATGTGTCGCCGGCTGGCGTTGAACAGGGTTCGTGGCAGCATGTGTTGCTGGCTGGCGTTGAACAGGGTTTGTGGCATCATGTGTCACTGGCTGGCATTGAAGAGGGTTGGACTGATCCCATGAGGCACAGGGTCAGACTGATTTGCATATAGCCATGTCTGAACTGGGGTGGAAGAGTGGGCTAAAGAACGGTGATGCATTCAACCCAGATCTTTTGACTGGGTGTGAGTGTTTGATTGGTTCGGATGCTCCGTCCATCACCACGCCCTTTTGTACCGCTTTTGGCCGCCATAAGTGGGGCAGGGTATGCTCAGACGTGAGTCACTTGCTCACTTTGCCACTGAATTCAAGCAAGCCGGGCTGAAGACAGCTGTAATGCCAGAAACCGGTCCTCGGAAGCTTGTTTCCGGTCCAGGGAAGGCATGGCTTGGCAGTTCGGGCTGGACTGTTCCCATGAGGCACAGGGTCAGACTGATTTGCATATAGCCATGTCTGAACTGGGGTGGCAGAGTGGGCTAAAGAACGGTGATGCATTCAACCCAGATCTTTTGACTGGGTGTGAGTGTTTTATTGGTTTGGATGCTCTGTCCATATCCACCCCATTTTGTACCGCTTTTGACCACCATAAGTGTGGCAGGGTATGCTCAGACATGAGTCCCTTGCTCACTTTGCCACTGGATTCAAGCAAGCCGGGCCGAAGACAGCTGTAATGCCAGAAACTGGTCCTCAGTAGCTTGTTTCCGGTCCAGGAAAGGCATGGCTTGGCAGTTCGGGCTGGACTGTTCCCATGAGGCACAGGGTCAGACTGATTTGCATATAGCCATGTCTTAACTGGGGTGGCAGAGTGGGCTAAAGAACGGTGATGGATTCAACCCAGTTCTTTTGAATGGGTGTGAGTGTTTGATTGGTTCGGATGCTCCATCCATCACCACCCCCTTTTGTACCGCTTTTGGCCGTCATAAGTGTGGCAGGGTATGCTCAGACGTGAGTCCCTTGCTCACTTTGCCACTGGATTCAAGCAAGCCGGGCTGAAGACGGCTGTAATGCCAGGAACCGGTCCTCGGAAGCTTGTTTCCGGTCCAGGGAAGGCATGGCTTGGCAGTTCAGGCTGGACTGTTCCCCTGAGGACGATTGTCGCTGGAAGAACACAGAGAGTCTGCCTCCCCCCGTTTCATTCCGAGGCCACCGAAGTCATCTGCGGCGTCCCGCAAGGATCATCACTCAGCCCCACCCTCTTCAACATCTACATGAGACCTCTCGCAGCCATCGCACGCCAACACAACCTCAACATCATCTCCTACGCCGACGACACCCAGCTGATCCTCTCCCTCACCAGAGACCCCGACACCGCCAGAACCAGCCTCCACGAAGGGATGAAAGACGTCGCCGAGTGGATGAAGAACAGCCGCTTGAAACTGAACTCAGACAAGACGGAAGTCGGAAGTCCTCATCCTTGGGCCATCACCCATTGCCTAGGACGACTCCTGGAGGCCCCCAGCCCTGGGCACCGCCCACAAGCTGACAGACCACGCACGCAACCTGGGCTTCTTCCTGGACTCCTCACTCTCGATGACCAGACAAGTCAACGCCGTCTCCTCTTCATGCTTTCACACCCTCCGCATGCTCCGCAAGATCTTCCGATGGATCCCGTTCGAAACCAGGAAGACGGTCACCCAAGCCCTCTTCACCAGCCGGCTGGACCACGGAACCACAGCCAAGCTACAGAAAAGACTACAACGCATCCAGAACGCCTCCGCCCGGCTCATCCCAGACATCCCTCGACGCAGCCACATCTCCGGCCACCTGAGGAACCTGCACTGGCTCCCCGTCAACAAGAGGATCATGTTCAGGCTCCTCACCCACGCACACAAGTCTCTCCATAACCTGGGCCCCAAGTACCTCAATGACCGCCTGACCTTCCACATGCCCACCCGCCAGCTTCGATCCGCTAGCCTCGCCCTCGCCGCCGTACCACGCATCCGAAGAGCCACCGCCGGAGCCAGATCCTTCTCCTACCTGGCGGCCAAGACATGGAACTCCCTCCCCATCCACATTCGGCTTACCCAGGACCACCTCGCCTTCAGGAGACAACTCAAGACCGGGCTGTTCGAGCAGTAGCGGCCCCCTTCCCCCAAGCGCCTTTAGACCCTCCGGGTGAGTAGCGCGCTATACAAATGCTATGATTGATTGATTGATGAGGCACAGGGTCAGACTGATTTGCATATAGCCATGTCTGTACTGGGGTGGCAGAGTGGGCTAAAGAACGGTGATGGATTCAACCCAGATCTTTTGACTGGGTGTGAGTGTTTGATTGGTTCGGATGCTCTGTCCATCACCACCCCCTTTTGTACCGGTTAGATCTGATAAGCGGACGGAATCCGATTTGTGTTCACCCTCGCTCTTCACAACGTATTTTTTTCGGCGAGTGGGGAAAAGAAGACAAACGTCCGGATTTCACCACATGTACCGGGTGACTACAAAGTAGCCTAGTTATGCGGGGGTCTGAAAACTGAAACGCCTCAGCTCTGAGGAAGTGCATCCGGACTGAGACGCATTTTCCTCTTACTTCTCTCTGTGCGAACTACTGCTCCACAAGGTAGTCCTGGTCCCTCATCCATGTGTTGCCAGCTGGCGTTGAACAGGGTTCGTGGCAGCATGTGTCGCTGGCTGGCGTTGAACAGGGTTTGTGGCAGCATGGGTCACTGGCTGTCGTTGAACAGGGTTTGTGGTAGCACGTGTTGTCGGCTGGTGTTAAACAGGTTTTGTGGCCGCACGTGTCACCAGCTGGTGTTGAACAGGGTTTGAGGCAGCAAGTGTCGCCGGCTGGCATTGAACTGGGTAAGTGGCACCACGTGTCGCAAGATGGCCATATGGAACTATGCCTCACTGATCGCGGGTCTGGTGCTGTGGCCATTGGCCCGTATATGGGGTCACTGCCATTCAGAAGCCAGGACACAGTTTCACATACGGGACCTAATAATGATGAAGGAGTAATGTGGGCCAGTGTCAGGGAGCCAGAGAAGGTGTTAGTTTCCTGCAGCTAAAGCGCCATATCGCGTGTTTTGTGTTCCTATCGCCTATCTCACTGGTCATTGTGAATGTTGAAGTGTCGTGTTGTCGTGGCTTTTTGCACTGAAACCACTACTCTGCATCTCATTAGCGATAGTTGCGGGGGTCCTCTGTGGCCATTGTTTTGCAGCTGCTATCGCGAGAAAACAGGTGCTGTGAGCTGTTAGCACCAGCCTGTGAATAGGTGGGTAAATGTATCAGATTTTGGCTGTGTTAAAGTGCGTTAGTGTCCTTCAGTAAAGCAGAGGACACTTTCATACAGTGTAGTGTTGTATAGTGGTGAATAGTGGAGTGAAGTTTAGTAGAGAGTAGTAAAGTAGAGTGAGGTACAGAGGAATAGCATACAGTTGAGTTGTGTAGACTTAAGGGCTGTAGGGTATAGTCTGGTACAGTGGTGTGGCATACAGTAATATAGCACTGTCAAGTAGTGAAGAAAGGAGTGACATGGAGTGGAGTGAGGCAAAGTGAAGTGGTCTAGCTGTGAGTAAAGCGTCTTACACTGGCGTACCAGACATTGTAATAGCATACCGTGAAGTAGCATAGATTGCAGTGGCTTAAAGTGAAGGTGTGTAGACTGAAGTGGCTTAGAATGGAGTGGTGTAGAGCGGTATAGTGTAGAATGCAATGGTGTACAGTGGAGTGGTGTACGCTGGACTGGCATAGAGTGGAGAAGTGCATTGTGAAATGCAGTAGCATAGTGTAGAGTGGAGTAGTGTGTAGTACAGTTGTACACCGTCTAATAGTGTACCATGGAGTGTGGTATAGTGGAGTGTGACACAGTGTTGTGGTGTAGACTAGAGTGGCTTAGAGTGCATTGTCAGAGAGTGGAATAGGATAGACTGGAATGGTGTAGAGGTAAATGAGTTAGAGTGGTGTTGGGTAGAGTGCAGTTTCATACAGTCTAAAAATTTAGAGTGTAGTAGTATAGAGCAGCATGGAGTGGAATAGAGTAGAGTTTAATGGCTTAGAGTGGAGTGTCAAAGAGTGGAGCGGCATAGAGTGGAGTAGCATAGAGTGGAGTGGTGTAGAGTGGAATTGCATTCAGTGTAGAAGGACGTAGATTGGAGTGTCATGCAGTATAATAGAGTAGAGTGCAGTGGCACAGAGTGGAGTGAAATCCAGTGGAATAGCGTACAATGAAGTAGCATAGAGTGAAATGCCACACAGTTGGATGGTGCAGGCTGGAGTAGCAAAGAGTGGAGTGGCGCACAGTGCAGTAGCATAGAATGGCATATCATAGAGAGAGGTGGAGTAGAGTGCAGTGGGCCAGAGTGTAGCGGAGTGCTATATAAGGTGCTATATAATAGTGTAGAATGGGTTATGAGTAAAGTGTAATGGCATAGAGTAAAGTGTCAGAGTGGAAAAACATAGAAGTTATTGGTGTAGGGTGGAGTGGTGCAGAGTGTAGTGGCACACAGTAGAGTAGCATAGGGTGGAGTTATGTTGAGTGGAATAGCATTGACTGTCATGGTGTGGAGTGATGTGGAGTGGAGTGTTGTAAACTGTTGTGGCGTACATAGTAGTAGCATATAGTGAAATGCCATTCAGTGAAAATGGCATACACTGGATTATTGTAGAGTGGAGTGGCATACAGTAGAATAGCATAGGGCAGAGTGGCGTAGACTGTAGTACAGTGCAGTGGCATAAACTGGTGTGGCGTACAGCGTAGCAGTGTATGGTAGATTGTCATACAGTGAAATAAAGCTGAGTAAATTGGCATACATTTAAGTAGTGTACAGTGAAGGAGTTTACAGTGTACTGGTGTGGAGTGCAGGAGTGGGATAAAGTGGAGTGGAATTGACCGGAGTGGGATAAAGTGGTGTGGAGTGTAGTTGTGTACAGTGGAGTAGTGGAGAGTAGAGTGGCATCGAGTGATGTGGCTTACACTGGAGAAGGTTGTAGTGGAGGGGTGTAAATGAACTAAGGTACAGTCGATGGTGTAGAGAGGAGTAACGTACAGTGAGGTGTGTTAGAACATAGTGGCATACAGTGGAATAGTGCACAGTTGAAGGGGTTAGAGGGGCATGGTGGAGAGTGGAGTCTAATAGTGTGGAATAGCATACAGTGGAGTTGAGTAGAATTGAATGGTGTACAGCAGAGTGGCGTAGAGTAGAGAGAGGTATACTGTACTAGTGTGGAGTGGAATTGCATACAGTGCAGTAGTGTAGAACTGAGTGCTGTAGTGTGGAGTGCCATCGAATGGAGTATCTCAGAGTGGACTTGAGTAGAGTATAGTTTCAGAGTGGAGTTTCATACGGTGAAACAATGTATATTGGTGTAGCGCACAGTGGAAGGACATAGAGTAGAGCAGCATACAGTATAGTGGCGTAGAGCAGAATAGCATTCCCTGTAGTTGCCTAAAGTAGAGTGCCATGGAGTGCAGTGGCATAGAGTGAAAGAACATACAGTGGAATGGTATGTAGTAGAATAGCATTGAGTTTAGTGGTGTATATGATAGATGTGCACAGCACATGTTTACGAGTAAAATGTAATGATTACACCAAAACAAAGTATGCAAATTGTACGCACCCCTAAAGAAACGGTACTGGCTCTCAAGATTTTCTGCAATATTGCTTATCACAAAACATAAACGTAAAGAATAAAGTATATTTGTCTATGGTAATCAGGAATCCAGGTACGATTGTGACATTTTAACATGTGCACATTGTAGTGGATCCTTCCTCAGGCAAAATACAATGAACCAAATTAATTTAAAGAGGAAGGCGAAATCCTTGCTTGGGATTGAATGAAAAACATACATACAAATTAAAGGACAATGGCCCAGATTATAAATGGTTCAATGTAGTTTGCGCAGGTGTAGGAATTCTGAGGGGCATATTTACAAGAAATTACTGCTGCCATAGCATCTATTGTTTTACCTTAATACAGCTTTTTTCAATCGCCATATTTACAAGTTGCCCCAAAGTCCAGTTACCAGCATTTATACAACATTAACATGATTTTTTCATAGCAACCCCTTTGTTAGTGTGCTTTACTGAAAATGAGATGCAAGATAGGCATTCCAGCGTAAAAACTCGCAACACAATATTTCCAAGGATTTCCTTGTACATTGATAAAAAAAGAAAAACTGCTCTTAAATCACATCAGGGGCCATTTTTTAGCATCAGAAATTTGCTGCTCCTAAAAATGGTGCAAACACTTTGGGACTCATGTAAGAGGTTTTGGTGCAGGACAGCACTGCAAGGAATGTTGCAGTGCTGGCCCTGTGACAAAACAAAAGGGCAGGAATGCGCCAAATCAATAATATAGGCTCATTCCAGCCTTTTTCCTCTATGCTGGTGCACAATGGATACCATGCGCCAACGTAGGCACCCTTGCCCCATTGCTCAAAGGTGTCTGCATTGCGGAGCTGATTGATGTTGTGCAGGAGGGGACACCTTCCTGCACAAAATCAATCGATCTAGGCGATTTCCTCTTTTTATGTGTGCTGCAAAATGGTACACACTTGGAAAAAGGAAAAAAAAGAGGCGAAATGAAAACATTTATCCATGTTACACCTCCCAAACATCCCCCTTGGGGTGGTGTTAGATTCTGACACACTTCCAGCTTTATGGTTTCTCGTAAATCTGTGAATGCTTCAGATTCCATGGGTTTTGCATGAGAACGCCCACAGCAACATCCATGGAATGCCCATGTCACGCAGTTTTATGCATGAAAGGAGAACATATTTACAAGGCCCTTAAAAGCCTTGTAAAGTGGCTTTATGTTGCCTTTTAAATATTCTGTGGCACATTGCACCACCGGAAGGTAAAGAAAGTGACATTTCAGAGGTGCAAAAGTGCCGCTAGGGCCTTATGAGGGCCCTTGGATAATAGAAAGACTCCCACAAACTATCCTTTGCTTGCCAAGGTCATCGACGCCATGGACCTCCTGCAATTGCAGCTAAGAGTACCAAGAAGACTACCACATCCACACCTGTCATGTATCACTCATCTGAACAACTACTACTTTCACTTTTGGAGACGAAAGGACATGATCCCCTTTAAATGCTGACCTTAGTAGACCAGAACATCAGCAACAGAAGCTGGAACCCGGAAACGGAATCTCAGAAAGCTAGAGACTCTCCAGAGCCATCTGGAACCGAGGAAGAATGAGAGCCGCACATCCAGTCAACCTTGAATTAGGTAATCGACCGTCTGGGGAGTCAGATCCGGGAGCCGCCCATACTCCGCACCAGATGGCCATGTCACAGTTGTGCCATCGTGGCTGGAGGAGTGTTCTGGGGAAGTGTTGGAATCCTGTCTCTGAGTGCAATTGTGCATTGTTGCTACCGTATACAGATCCTTCCGCCTCTCTTGTATAAACTGCTCTACATTGGAGGTGGCCTGTAGTTGTCGTGGGTTATGATTCTCCTACTCCTCCGACTATGAGTGGCTCTGCAAATGGCAGCTTGTTGTCCAGACCCTTCACGCCCTTTCTCAGGCACCGGGTGACCAGTATATTCAAGCCAGGCCAAGACCTGTTCAGCGGTGTCCAATAATTGCTTGTTACCCTCTGAGACCACTCTCAGCTTTGCCGGGAAGAAGAGTTAGTATTTGTTGTCCAACACTCTAAAGCGGTTCTTGACCACTAGAAATGACCCCCTCTGTCTCTGCACCCCGTGGCGTAGTCAGGTAAGAAAAGTACTGGGGTGTTATCCACTGTCACCTCACCCAGCTTGCGCACCTCCCTCAGGACAGTGTCACCATCCCTGTAGAAGGTGGAAGAGAAAGTGTCTAGGACCTAAACCTTGCAGGGGATAGCTCGCTGGCACTCAATGGGCCAGCTCCACAACATTGAATGGGGAGAGTGCACCTGCTAGCAGTAGGTCATGCAACCACGTCATAGTGTATGCCACTGCATCATCTACTTCTGCTTCCTCAGGCAGACCCACCACCTGCGCGTTGTTCGAAAGGATCAGCCCTCTCAATCCTCCACTCTTCCTTCTAGTGACTTCACATGTGCTATTAGGTGCTGTACCTACAAAGCTGTGGCAGGGTAATAGGGTGGACTTCGGGCAGTTCCTGCCCAATGTCTCAATAGGGGAGTGCCTGTGGAGGTTTCCATTGCAGGAGGGCTAGGGTTAGAGACCAAGCTACCAAGATCCGCCTTGTGTTTTTTTTTTGTTGTTTGTCGCTCCTGGTGTGAACAGTTAATGAGATAGTAGTGGGTGTTTGGCGATGGAGAGTAATGATAGGGGTAGTGTGATTGAAGTCAGTGATGGAGGATGTCCATGAGTTGAGGAGTGGGTTTTCAGGGCAGGGACATTGGATCAGTTCCACATAATTAGTGAGGGTGGAGGGGGATAGGGGAGATAGGGTTTGATGGCTCAGTTGAGTTAATGAAGAGAGGAGTGTGGGAAAGCGGTGGTCAAAAGTGGTGAGGTGTAGGTCTGTGGCCTGAATGAGAATGGTTCCCTTTCTGTAGATGGAAATGGTGAGTTCCCCTTTGAAGGTCGGGGATATGGTAGTAGAGATTTGTTCGTCACAGGGAATGATTACTGATTTGGCGACTTGAAGGTGAAGAGAGAAGGTGTTTTTCCATTTAGCCGGGATCGCTGAGTGGTAGTTATCTACAATGAGTGTATCCGGGTTTTTTTAGAGTACTGTGTTTGAAGTTTATTTTTTAAGGGTACTTAATAGACCAGGAGTTGGGACCGTAGTGCACGAGATTCCAGTTCCGGGAGCGGTTCGGTGGACACATGATTGAATGGTAGGAATGACGAGGCGTATCATCAATCAAGCAGTGGGCTGGGATGGTAGAGTATCCTCAGTTGAGATGGAAGGCAGAGATTGGTGAGATTGATTAGACCATACTGATTTCAAGACACTATCATGTGGAGCTACGAGGGCAGGGTGGAGGAGGGCACACAACTGCGTATTAAACTCTTACAGACTAGAAAGTATCAGCATACATAGTAGAGGGCCTTGAAAAAGCAACCAAGTTACGTTAAAATAGTGATTCAGAGGAGCAGACCCCATTTAAGTCCAGCCCCATGTGCACGCGCAGCGGACACTAATCCTCAGTGGCAGTGGACGGTGGACGCTGCTGCGGCACTTAGGCCCTTGCTCATTTGAAAACAGTGTTGTGTTTCTTTTTTTAACTGCGTGCACTCTCTTCTTGGCTTACCTGCTGCCTTCTCCCTATTCCATCTGCCTGCACCCCTAGCCCCGGTCCGGATCGGCAGTGTGCCGCTACTCGGGGGCTGACGGGGTCAGCAGGCCGCCATCTTGGGAGGGCAGTGTAGGCTGGGTCAGCGCTCCTGACATCGCGCTCGAGACCCCATTTAAGCCCAGCCCCATGCGCATGCGCAGCGGACACTAATCCTCAGTGGCAGTGGGACGGTGGACGCTGCTGCGGTGCTTGGGCCCTTGCTCATTTTAAAACGGTGTTGTGTTTCTTTTTTTAACTGCGTGCACTCTCTTCTTGGCTTACCTGTTGCCTTCTCCTTATTACATCTGCCTGCACCCCTAGCCCCGGTCCGGATCAGTAGTGTGCCGCTACTCAGAGGGCTGACGGGGTCAGCAGGCCGCCATCTTGGGAGGGCAGTGTAGGCTGCGTCAGCGCTCCTGACATCGCGCTCGAGACCCCATTTAAGCCCAGCCCCATGCGCACGCGCAGCAGCCGCGCGCAGTCGGCGCGCCGAAGGCGCGCCGAAGTTGCGCCAAAGTTAAGTTCGTCTGAGCCCGTCCGCGGCCGGCTGGGGCAAGGGGGACCCCACCATGCCCGTCTCCTGTCCTACTCTGCTACACAACTCTGTTCGTACCAGGATTCTTGTTCACTCCACCCTGCCATTCTCACACGGGTTATGGAACTTGGTGTGGCCCGTGCTGCGCCCTCTTCCTCCCTCCCTGGTACCCTGCCTTCTTTGTTCCCCTCCCCCTTTACCCCCTCCCAACCCCTTCCCCTGCCCAGCCCTACCCCCCTTCCACCATCTCGGCCTTCCTTTTGAACACTAGGTCAGCGGCAAAACATCAACTGGAGCTATACAACTTCCTGGACTCCTACAAGCCGGATCCTCTGTTTTTAACAGAAACCTGGTTTCGGTCAGACTCATCACCGAACGTGCTGGCAGCTCTCCCCCCCCCTTCTTTGTCCTACGGGCCGATTGGCCGGAGGGGAAGGCGGTAGAGGGGGTGGCCTTGATTGCTCGAGCTGGACTTCACTTCCAGGTCCTCCCCTCCCATCCCATATTAGCAGTTGACTGCTTAGTAGTGCGCTCTGCTTCCTTTCAGGTTCCTATCACGTGTGTGTTGGTTTATCACCCACCCCAGCCTACCCCCGGATTTATTTCCGCCTTCCGGACCTACTGGCCACATTGGTAGTTAATAACGCATCAGTCCTAGTTTTAGGGGATTTTAGTTTTTGGCCCAACGACCAGGCAGAGAGCGCTTTGTCTAGAGACTTCTCTCACCTTTTACTTAGTCCTAATTTTCGCCCCCTCGGTCACTCCGTGTGCATGGTCTGACCATTTTTTGATTTCTTTTTTCCTAGACCTCAGCCTAGCAAAAAAACCTTCCTTCCCCAGAAATACCTGGGCTAGGAATTGGAGTAAAGTGGATATCCCTTCCTTTTGTACCTCTTTGTCAGCCTCGTGCCCGGACCTAACTGGCCTTGCCCCTCTGCCTCAAGTAGCCACGCTCAACAGTTGGCTTTCGATGGCTTGCGACCAAGTGGCCCCCATGAAGCGCGTCACGGTTAGACGCGCCCATGATGCCAACAAGTGGTTCTCCCCTGGCCTGAAAGCAAAAAAATTGGAGGTGCGCCAAGCAGAACGTGCTTGGAGGCGTGCCTGTTGTTCCACTCTTAAAGCACGCTACACAGTAGTCCTTAACGAATATAAAAGGGACATTCTCCATGCCGAGACCGAATACTTCTCGGGGAGGATCCTTGCCGCAGAAAACCAGCCAAGAGAAATCTTTGCCACCGTACGGGAGCTGGCCTCCTCTGACAGGATATCCCTCAAAACCCCCCCTCCCTCAGCTTTTGTGCGACTCCCTCAACGAATTCTTCATTGAGAAAGTCTCATTGAATAAGGCCAACATACCCCCCGTCCCCTTCCTTCTGTGATCCCCAGCCTCCTCCCAATAGGTCTACCCTCACCCATGTACAGCCATTGACCAAAGAAACCTTTCTTCCTCTCTTGGCTTGTATTAAGTCAGGATCCCCTGCTGATATCTGTCCATCCCACGTTCTGAGTAAAATTTTCTCTGATTCGTTCTTACCCCCTCACTTTTATGAATGATTCCCTTAGACAAGGTATAGTCCCTACTCCTCATAAAGCGGCCACCATCATCCCCATCCTAAAGAAGCCTGGGGCTGACCCCTCCCTCCCCGCAAATTATCGGCCAATTTCCCTCCTCCCTTTCCTGGGCAAGGTCCCTGAGTCCCACGTCACCCAGGTACTCAGCTCCTTTGTGGAAGACAATGGGTATCTTGCTTCTTGCCAGTCCGGCTTTCCCCCTCGACACTCGACCGAGAAGGTCATCATCTCCGTTCTGGACCAGCTCAGGGAGGGATTGGATACAAACACCCCTCAGGCCCTCGTCCTTCTAGATCTGTCCGCTGCCTTTGACATGCTTGACCATTCAATTCTTTTGTCCCGTGTCAAGGCGGCGGGCTTGGGGGGCTTGATACTTGCCTGGCTTGGCTCCTTCCTGAGCGACCAGACCCAGGCCGTCCATCTGGCTGACTTTTCTGCTCCCACTTGCAAAGTGCAGTGTGGTGTCCCCCAAGGGTCCTCCCTTTTCCCTCTATTGTTTAATTTGTATATCTTTCCCCTTGTTTTTGCAATACAACAGATGGAGGTCACGGTGTATAACTATGCCGATAACCTCCAGCTAATTTTTAATCTTTCCTCCTCACCATCCGGTATCCACAGTTTCCAATCGGTCATGCTGTTTATCCGGGATTGGATGAGCTGTAACCAACTCAAACTCAACCCGGAAAAGACTGAGTTAGTCTTGACCGGTGGCAGCGGCAGCCCCTGGTCCCCTACTTTTTGGCCCTCCTCTCTTGGCCCCCCTCCTTCTCCCTCAGTCTCAGTCAAAACACTAGGTATTACATCAAATCAACATCTCACACTTCACTCCCAGATCAGTTCTGTTGTTTCCTCCTGTTTCTTCATCCTCCCCATTGTCCTGAAGATCTCTAGGTTCTTTTCTCTCTCGGCCCTTAAGCTGATCCTTATGGCAATGGTTCTATCGTGGCTGGACTACGGGAACATCGTGTATAACGGTGTTCCCGCTTATGCCCTTCAACGCCTCCAGTTAGTGCAGAATCAGGCCGCTTGCCTGATCCATGGCTTACCTAAATTCCATCATGCCACCCCGTTACTTAAAGCACTACACTGGCTGCCTATTAAAGAGCGGGCTCTTTTTAAGATGGGCTGTATGACTTTTCAAGCCTGTGCAGGGACGGCCCCCGCCTTCATCTCCTCTGCAATCCAGGCCTATCACCCTTCCAGAGAGCTGCGCTCTTCCTCCAAATGCCTTCTCTCGGTTCCTCGCTTTAACAAACGCTGAATGGGAGGTTTGACATTTTCCGTCCTGGCTCCTTCATTTTGGAACACTCTCCCGCTCGTCATGAGATCGTCTGCCTCCTACATGGAGTTCTGGAGAGCTCTTAAAACTTTTCTTTTCCGGCAAGCCTTTTTGTCCTAGGCACCCGCCTTCCTGCCCGTGGTTTTAGCATCCTCCAGCGCCAAGGAACCGCATGGTATACGTGCGCTTTACAAATTCTTTAAACTCAAAGTCAAATTCAGTTCAATAAAGAGTAAAAAATACATTCTCTGTGTCATAAATGCCTATATGCAGCTTAACTGGGGGAGAATCCTGGCAATGTTACGGGCGTGGAGAAAGAGGGAGGCTTAATCACTGTTAACTTGGTTTAGGATTGCTGGACTGTGCCACAAGATGGTGCTAATGTCTCATTATTAACCTTGCTTTGCAATTTCAGCAGTTAGCAATGCTTTCGAAGCCTGGAGGCCAGAAGTTTAATTGTTCAATTGTTGGGTACACTGAATGAGTTAATGAAGGGTGAGTCTCACAAATTGGTAGACTCGTCATTTGCGGATTGCTCAGCGAAAATGTTGCTTCAGTTATTCATGATGTTGTTGTTGAGAGGCAGATGGTACTAGGAGTGGTCTGTCAGTAGCAGACACTTTGGGTGGGTGCAGACTGTGCCAAGGTGGCACTGCTAGTGTTCAATCAGTCCTCTTTCTATTTTTAAGAAGAGGTAGAGGTGAGGACCTCTTCAGTCTCAATGGTTTACCTCGTCCTAGAGGCCTCAAAATGGCAGAAAAGGAACATAAAAAAATTGTGAAAAAGACCAACTGTGAGTTTTCACAAGGTGCACCAATCTAGGCTAGCTGCCTCCAAAAGTGCTAAACAACAATAAAAAAACAGTGTGCACCGGGGCTTCTGGCCAGAGATTACTCTGGGCCCGGCTGCCAGCCCTCCAGTCGACAGAGGGGACAAGACGGCAAGGGAAATTCACCCAGCATACCATGGTCACAATCAGGGCTGACTCCGCAGCATCTAAGTGCCGAGAGTGCACAGGCATTGGGCAAAGTCGATTCAATACGTGCAGCTCGTAATACTACCCCCTCTGCAGAATTAGAGCGGAGATCTGGATTGATGAAGATCCCCATGACCCAGGCGGGGGCTAAGCACCGGAAGTACCTTATAGCCAGCAAGTGGCCGATGAAAGGATCTTCTTATCGAGGGCGGCTGCGGAGTTCAGGGCAGGCCAAGAGCAGGCGATGCGCTCCGATGGAGTGGAACAGCATAGCTCCCCTGGTGAACTGCCGGGTGGGTTATGAGCTCCGACTGAGTTCCCCAGAGCCACAGTTACCATGCACCCAAAGGCAACACAGTCTCAGCAGACAGGCACAGGACCTGGAAGCGAGGGCTGCACCAACGGAGAATGCATCGGGTGGGGGACAAAAAGGACGTCTTCAGGGAGGATGGGCGCTGTGGGCGCTGTGGGCACCGTGGCTGAAAGACAGTCGTAGAGAGGGTCAGTACCTCAAATGGGTTCCACCGAGTGGGGGAAACTCAGCACCTGAGTCTCGAGAAGGCGCTGGTGCCGGGACTGCAGGCTCTGCGGCAGACGCAGGTGCAGGGAGCCTAGGTCATAACCCACGGAGAGTGCATAGGGCGGTCAAGCAAGGATGGTCAGCGCAGTGAGCGCAGTGAGCACAGAGGCAGAGACGGGTGGTTGCGTCGGGTCCAGGACATTCAGCTCCTCACGTGCAGGTCGGTGACTCCAAGTTGTAGATTCAAGGTCCACGAGTGGTTAGAGGCACAGATTAAAGACAACACGGGGTGGATGGCACGGTTAGCGAGGGATATTTACTGTATGGTGATCCCTAACCTGGGAGTTCCAAGGCTGGGCTCCTTTCCAGTGGCCATCTTGGACATCTTCCCTGTGACGGAAACTTCCACAGGCATTACCCTCTCTACCCTGATAATCTGAACCCTCCCAAACAATCTCCCCCTACCACCTACACAGTCCCTGTTCCCCTGACACTCAATTCCCCCTTGTCCAACACCATCTCCTATCCAGTGGTCACTCCACCGCCTTCTACCACTGCTCACTCCCCTTCCGCTGTCGCACTCCCACATACACAACCTGCCTCCACCCCTAATCTCTCTGACATTCCCCGAAACTCTGACGTCCTTCCTAGAATTTCTTTCCCTCCTCGCTTGGTCACTAGTCCCACCTTTCCTCCTCTCAACTCCTCGAATGGGAACTTCTCTAATCCGGCTCCCTGCGTCCAACCTCTCTCCTCTCCTAATCCTACAGACTCACTCCAATCTCTGACCCCTTTTCAACCTCGGCCCCTGCCTAAAACCTTAAACTTTTTCAACTCAATCACACAGCAATTGAACAGAATGGAGCTGAAAATTAACTCCCCTGCAGCTGATTTCGTATACTTACAACACAATCTTCTCAACAGGTCCAAGCCTCCGTGACCTCTCCCCACGGGTAGTTGTGCTCCTAACCCGCTCAATACCTCTCCCATGGTACCACAGAGCATCCCTCAACCCTACAGTCCATCAACGAGTGAGGCGATTCGACCCAAGTGGGATCACCAACGCTTTTCAGTAACGAATCCTGATGAATCAGCCCCTTTCCACATCCCTGTGATTATCGGCACTAACAGAATTCCTAAAACTGTCCACTCGCCTAGACCGACTGCTCACTACTCCTCTATCCACCTAACTCCACTCATCATCGAGGCTCCCCGTCCTCTCTCTCGCATTCTCCTCAACTGCAGATCAGCAGTACAACACGCCACAGACATAGCTGAAGCTGTACTCGCTGAAGAATTTGACATTGCTTTCCTCACCGAATCCTGGCTTAATGTCCACTCCACCCCCATTCTTGACATTCTCACCCCTCCAGGGTACGCCATCATAAGACAAGACCGACCGATCAAAACTGGGGAAGACCAAGCCATCAGTAACAAAATTGGAATACAGATTACCAAACTTAAACCTGCAGAATACCTATCGTTTGAATACATGTGTGTTGAACTCACTGCCAAGGGCACATCACCCATCAAATTCCTCACCATCTACCATCCTCCTGGAGAGCGCACCCTTTTCCCCAAAGAACTAACAGACCTAATATCACGGTTCTCCATGACAGACACTAAAGAAGTGTTTCTGGGTGACCTCAGTACACACTGGAAAAACCCAGTAGACACCACTATCCAAAACCTATCCAACCTATTTGAACTATATAACCTCAAACAACTCTGCAATAAACCAACTCCCATCAAAGGTGCAACCCTGGATGCGATCATTACCAACAATGAACTGGTCTCTCTGAGTGTGATTTCTCCCATTGACTGGTCCGACCACCACCTCATTCTGTTCAAGATTGATGCACTTGTCAGACACCAACCTATTCTTGATGACAAAACTAAACACTGGACCAGAAACATCAAAGAAGTCCCTCTATCCGAACTTGAATCCAGGATTCATGCCCATCTTCAACTCCAACGCTCATCATGGATGGCCGATGACCTCACTACATACTTTAACTCAAAAATGACAGAGGTTTTAGACCTATTGGCTCCACTCAAACTCAAACAATCGAGGCAAACCAAATCTAAACCATGGTTTAATGTGGATCTGAATGAGGAAAGGCGTCAACTCAGACAAACTGAAAGGGCTTGGAGATTAAACCCCTCGCCCATACACCTAACGCAACTTAGATCTGCTAGAAAGGCATACAAAAACAAATTTTCACTGAAAAGGCATCTTTCTTCCGCATCCAACTCGATCTGGCAAAAAACAGACTGAGAGAATTTTTCAACATTGTCAAAAGCCAAACAAACTGCACTCCCTCTCAAGAAATCAAAGTCACCAATGAGCGATGTGAAAAAATTGCCACCTTCTTCACTTATAAAGTCTCTAAAATTGATCAATCCTTCGTCCAAACCCCTAACCCCCTTCCCTCTTAACCTGCCCCCCTTTAACCACCATTAAACACTCAGAAAGAGTTCTTAACAATGACAATCAGACCTGCCTCCAGCTAAAAAACAATGCACATTGGTCCGACTTTGAGCTAATGTTTGAAATTGATGATGTCTTCAGTATAATTTTTAACCTAAAACCTTCCTCCCACACTAGGCACCTCATCCCATCCACTATTATAAAGGAACTCAACCACACCATTTCCCCTTTCTGGACTAAAAGCATCAACGCCTCTCTCTCCTCTGGCTGTGTCCCAGACCTCCTTCAACTAGGACAAATCACACCCATTCTCAAGAAACTGGGGGCGTACCCTAATGATATCAACAACCTCAGACCTATCTATAACCTCCCATTCCTAGCAAAATCATTGGAGAAATGTGTTCTCCAACAACTCAACAAACACATTGATGAGTTCAACCTCCTGGACACCTTTCAATCAGGATTCAGGAAAGGCTGTAGCACGGAAACAGCTATGCTCAACATTGCTGACAATATTCACAAGGCTTTATATGAAGGTGAAGCCTGCCTTCTCATCCTTATTGACTTTTCTGCTGCATTCGAAACAGTAAATCATTCAGCACTTCTGGAGACCTTGTCGAAGCACTCCGGCATCAATGGAACAGTACTAAAATGTTCACCTCCTTCCTTCAACACTGCTCGCAACAAATTAAAATCAACTCCTGTCTCTCAAAACCAACAAAAGTCACACTTGGGGTCCGACAAGGCTCGATCCTCTCCCCGTCCCTCTTCAATCTCTTCATGGAGCCCCTCACAATCATCTTGAAAAAAGCTGGAATTAATTACCACCTATACGTTGACAACACCCAAATCTATTTCAAAATCAAGTCTCCCAGCGACATCGGACACCTCAATGCCACTCTAACCGAGTTCCAATCTTGGTTCAACGCTAATCACTAAAGCTCAACCCAGATAAAACTGAACTAATCCTATTCTCTCCAAAAAGCAACCATCATCCAATCCAAGAGTGGCTCAAGAATCTGGTTGCCCTGAACTGCCCCATCGTCCTATCCGACTAAGTTAAGTCTCTAGGCATCACCCTTGACAAGAACTTATCTATGAAGGCCCACATCAAAAACTCGGCAAAAAGTGCTCTTTTCTCTCTAAAATTCCACAATACATTGAAACCTGTTCTTCTCCATGATGACTTCAAGACAGAAGCCCAATCTCTAGTTCTCACTAAAATCGACTACGGGAACGCCATCCTAACTGGGACTCCTAAAGCTTCCATTGCCCCTCTAAGGGCAGTATTGAACATGGCCGCTCGACTCGTATCCGGAGTAAAAAGATTGAACCATCACTAATGCTCTCAACTCCCTCAACTGGCTTCCCAAGGAAGGGAGGTGTATCTACAAGCTGGCCTGCCTCACACACAAAAACGTGCACTCTCTGGCCCTCAACTACCTGAACAACAAACTGGTAAGGGCAGGTCAATCCAGAACTCTGAGAAGCTCCAACTCACTCCTTCTTATTCCTCCAAAACTGAAAAAGGGACATGAAACTCCATCTCCTTAACAAATACTTTCATGACCAACGTCAACTAACCTAGTCTTCAATATCCAAGTTTGACATACAAGGATAGTTGGTGAACGGACTGTGTTAACCACCTAATTATTCATGCTGTGTTTTGTGATCCTTGGTTTGCTTCCTTACTGCATGCCGACTATGTAATGCAAATTCCGTCTGTTCTGGTTACAGGATGTATGTAAAGTGCTCCGAGACCTACGGGTTGAGCTAGCGCTATATACAACTTTCAAAATAAAAATAACATAAATAAATGTTGTATACCTTGTCAGTCAGCTTGTGATCTATGTGCTCCAGGGTAAAGTTGACTGTGAGTTTGGTAATGCGGCCCTCAAGGGAAGTGCATGTTTGTACATGGAAGTAACCTATTTTCTCCACCCAAAAGTACAGAGGCTAGTTTGGAGTCCAGAGTGTCCACTGTCACCTGCCATGGTGGCTATTAACTTCCAGCCGCTCGGCCCACCAACATGGAGGAGCCAGCAGATGTCGACGCAGCCCATGTGCAGGCAGCCCCTCGTTGCGCCAGATGACGTACCATAAAAATAACAGATAGGAGCTATGCTTACTAATAGCCCATATACCAATTACCAAATAACCAGTCAGTTGACAGTGTAAAAAACACAAGAGCTTTATTAAAAAAAGATACTCTACAGAGGAGCCTCTCCCATCCTCACCCCTCAAGGTGCGCGGAGCAGACTGCTGGCTTACATTCCAAACAGAGCATATATACGTTCAGCATGATACATAGAATCACCGTAGATGGAAAAACACTACTTGGCCCTCGAGGAAAGACCATATATTATACACATGATTGGTTTCAAAGCTCGGTTTAGGTATCCTTAGAGAAGTCGGGAGGGGTGACTCCCTTTTGTCCCGGTGCCTGGGTGTGGAAGTGCGGCGCCTTCAGGAATGCGCTTATCACACCCAAAGCCAGATGCGACCTTGGATCTCAGGGCAGAGAATGAATAGCACACATTCAGCTGCTCCCAGGAACTCAACTAGAAGAGGCCTGACAACCCAGAGAAAGTAACACGTGATGGATCACTGGGATCCGGCACAGGGAAAAGATGGCGTCAGTGTGGTTCTCAGCCTGTTTAACTGGAGCTGAACATATAATCGTATTACAACATTTTCTACTTAGCTCAGTTAGGCCTACACTAGATAGGGTGCTTCCATATGAAGACATGCATACATAGATACATCATGCTAACATAAAACATAAGTATAACTAAAACTACAATTCATTGGAGAAATCGAATAATATCTCTCAGAAAGAACTACCCTTTTAGCATGATGTAGCTAACTAAACAGGTAGTTCAGTCTTCGAAAATCCTTTGATCAATTTTCATGAGATCCTGTATTTCCTGCTGAACTAATTGAGCTTTTACTACTGCTGGGGAAGGGCTAGGCATGGAAAAGGCAAACTTAGTAGCACAATATGAACAACAGGCAGGACCACAGTGTAGGCACAGGCAACAGGTGAATATGATACTAGCTATACCAGCTAATATCATTAGAATTTTCCATCCCCAGGTAGACAGTATACCCCAGAACCAACCAGAAAGGGACCAAGTACCGTTATCCGCATGTACCTCACATGCCAAGCGATGCAGCTTTTGAATGGCTAAATGAACAGAAGGGGCGGAGTCAGGAATGTACACACAACAGGAGCTGCCGATCACGCGGCATGCTCCTCCTCGATCAGCCAAGATGACATCTAAAACCATTCTATTTTGGAGTGAGACGAGTCTACTGTCAAATTAGTTAAGATGTCTGCAGTGGTGTTTATTACCCTCTCAACTACTCTCGCCAAACGTTGTACTTCTTTGCTCGTTATTATCGGGCCCCAAATAGGAAATATTCCTTTGGCGATATCAATGAAGTGCTGCTCGGGAGTGTCAGTTTCATGTATATCTGTAGTATCAATTGCCCTCTTGTTCCTAAATATGTAAATGCCAGCATTTGTAAAGCTCACAGCTACCTCCAACAGAAGTGTCCCTGCGCTGTCCGTATTCTGCTATGGAACCCTTCCTGGCTTTTGCCTGTGAAATGTCCACTCCTGGGTACCCCTAAGGTGAAGCCAGGCATCCAGCGCTGTTGGGGCCGTTGTGGAGATTAAGCAGGCTATTGCCCAGAGTTGCAGAGTGGGACCCATGATTAGAATAGGCACCCAGGCGAGAATTATCAGGCTCGAGGAAATTGAGCCCAAGACCCGCCGAGGCGCGTATTGAACCCTGGTCCCGGGCCAGACCTCTGCATCAGGGTCTGCCGCTCTAACCATTGAGCCACACTTCTCCATAACCGAAGGTAGACTCTGCCCCTCCAATCGCTGGCCCATATGATAATTAGAGTGGGCAATATAAACAGGTGGATACAGAAAAGACAAATAACAACGACCAGCCCTGCGACGGGAAAGCCAAGTGTAAGCATTTTTGCCACTGACAAAATACACATTAGGAGGGGTCAACAAAGGTTGGCTACTAAAAGTTTGCAACCGATAGGTATAATTACACCTACTCTCTCCTACCAAAACAGATCCAGCTCCCTGAATGCAAAAGGCAGAGGTGCTATTCAGTATAGGTATGGGAATGGGCCTGTCATCTGTGACATTTCGTTCCTGGAATTGCTGGAAATATTGGGTAAAGTTAAACTCCACAAAATCCTGAATTTCATTCTGGAGCCAAGTAACATTTTCATATGTCGTATACATATTCATGCAAGCATCTGGGTCTAAAGACCCCTCACCCTCGTTTCCCTTGGGGTCAAATCCCTGGTGTACCTCTATATATGCTAACATCATCTCATAATCCTGCTCGGAATATCTATTAGTATCCACTGTATAATGCATGTACATCATGGATAGTAGTTTAAAACAAGCCTCATAACTCTCCAGATGAGATAAAGGTAAAGAAATGAATAGATCATGCTGGTGCATTACGGAGGGCAAAAGGCTGCATACCCAACAATTAGTAGTATTGGTAGCACTATGTGTCTGGTGGAGCATTTTTAACAAATACATTTTTGGTATAGGTCTGGCGATGTCTTTCCTTATGTGGAGCTAGGGTAAAGAACAGGTGCTCCGGAGGAGGGGTAGTAGCTCCTAGAACAGTATGCATTGGGTGGTGAAATTCCAAATAAAAGAATACTCCCATCAAAATCATGAACAAAATCGCTACCGTCACTACGAAAGCAATTTTTACATTTTGCGTCTAACTAGAGAAAACAGGCTTATTCACAGGATAATAACGAGGTACAAAAGGAGGTTCGTCTTCAGGGACAAAAAGGGCAAAGGGATACATGCTAGCTGAAAGTCCAGAACTAAACTCGGGCAACACAGTCCAACCCGCCAGAGGGTTCTTCAGTCCTGTGTCCGTCTAGAGCCTCACAGGCAGGCTCCTATCGTTCATCACAAGAAACCCAAAAATAATCCTTGCGCTGGAGTATATCTTCTGTGGAACTCTTGAAGAAACTCACAACATGGGTCCTTCTTATAAGGCACAGTCTTTCTTTATGAACAGAGCAACACAAAATGTTCCGGGCTCTCAACGAGTTCAGTCCAGTGTCTCGCACAATACCCCAGGCAGGACTCTAACAAACCCTATTACTCAAGTCTATCCCTGTCTCCTAACATCTGCACTTGGGGTACTGTGTGGTTTTCTGGGCCGAAGGTTGTATCGAGCATGGCCAGGCATTTCCTGATCAGAGAACAGAACATCTGCAGCAACAGGAGTATCATGAGCTTTTCGTACAACTGCAGGGGCAACGGAATTCGGGGCAATCACTGGTTCAGACGACAAAACCCCTTCCGAGCCTGATGCTTCCCCTCTCTGCCCTCCTTCGATTTCCAGGGCATCAGAAAAAGGAACAAAATGGGATGCTTGTTCACTCTACTGGGTCAAAATGCCTTCCTGGTTCTGCTAATCATAGGGAAGTGGGAGGGGCAGTCGCTTCACGTGAGATACGTGGATCCAGTGTCGCTTGCCATCCACCTTCACCGCTGTCCGCGTGGCTAGAAGTATTTGTTAGGGTTTGGACCACTGAGGGTCCAGGCTGGAGTTCCGCTGGTGATTCCTGACCAGTATCTACTGGCCCGGTTCCAATCGATGTCCGGGCCCCCACCGGCAGGGGCTGCAACACTGCTGATACCTGTTGATGAATGGAACGAAGATCTTTAGTCAATGCATACAAATAATCTGACATCATAGGGTACTCAATAACACGGAAAGTTTTAGTTCTTGGAACACCCCAAACATTGGCCAGTCGCCCGAAGACAACCTCGTATGGTGACAAGCCAGATCGGGAGTGTGGGGTCACTCGTAAGGACATTAAAGCTAAAGGTAAAGCATTGGGCCATTTTAACCGGGTACCCTCCTGGATTTTGGCCATTTTCAATTTCAGTATCCCATTATATTTCTCAACCAGCCCTGCAGACTGTGGGTGGCGTGCGGCATGAAACTTCTGTTTGATTTGCAGGCCATTACAAATATGTTTGACTAGTTCTGCATTAAAATGTCCCCTGGTAACTCTCCAGATCACCCGAGGCAATCCAAAATGGGGGAAAAGCTCCTTTATCAATGCTTTTGCTGTGGCCAGGGCAGTATTTTCTTTATTCGGGTAAGCCTCCACCCACTTGCTAAAGGCACACACACCACGACTAGGACATACTTCAGGTTGTTTACACGCTCCAGCTGGATATAATCCATTTGGAGTACTTCAAAAGGTAAAGATGGTGGTGCAAAATTCCCACTGAGAATGGGTTCCCTTGAGGTCCGGGCCAGGCGCAACAACGTCCGCATCGTTGGTGTCCCGGAGAATTCTGCTGATATGCCTGTTGATATCCTGGTGGAGGACCTTGTGTTGAAGCATCTGGCGGCGAAGGGCCTAAGTAAATTTTTTGCGGTCGAAAGGGCCCATCGTGTTCCGGGAGGCAAGCCGAAGCTGGGTGCCGCTCCACGGCCTATTATAGCTAGACTATTTAACTTTCGCGATAGAGACGCTATCCTGCAGGCATCGCGAACCACTGGGCCCATTAAATTTGAGAACGCTTCCATAAGTTTCTATCCAGACTTCACGCAAGCTGTCCAGAAACAGAGGATGGGCTTTACGGGCGTGAAGAGGCGCCTCAGGGACCTGGGACTGAAGTATGCCATGCTTTTCCCGGCCCGCCTGAGGATCGAACATGCTGAGCGTGCCTTTTTCTTCGACCGCCCTGAGGTGGTGAGTGACTGGTTGGACACTTTACCGAGGCGTACCGAGGGCCCGGAAGACTCGAGAGGGGCCGAGGGAGGAGTGGAGGACCAGGAGCAGTGAGTCTACGTTGGCGAGCCGGATTACATCGCAGGGGCTGCCGGACTGTGTTTTGAGTAATATGTGACTGCCCGGGGGTGTGGGGGGGTCTGAGGGGTCTTCCTCCTCTGGTAATTTCTTTCTCTCTTTCTGTAGGTTAGTTTAATGGGGCGACAGGCACACTGCAAGTTGGGGTGGCTTTTGGGTCTACCGCAGGGGTGCAGGGTGGGGGGTTCGACACTGTTGGGTTCCTTGGGGGTGGGGGGGGCTTTTTTCTTCTTGTTTGTTTCGAGGCTGTGCTCTGTTTATCACTTGCTTTCACTTGACTGTTCCGAGGTGGGGAGTGCGGTCGGTTTGCTTCAGGGATGGGGGGTAGGGGGCTTAGGGTTTTGAGCTGGAATGTTAATGGTCTTGGGGACAGGATAAAACGTGGGATTGTGCTGCAATACTTGAAGAGGTGCTCCCCGGATGTGGTCCTGCTTCAGGAGACCCATTTGGTGGGCAACACATGCCACGCTTTGCACAGGAGAGGCTATCGTTTGGTGGCGCACTCCGGCTTCACCTCGGGATCGAGGGGGGCTGGTATCCTGGTCAGGAATTCCCTTCCCTTGGAGGTGGATACCACACTGTTAGATGATAGGGGCCGCTATGCTGGCATTACCGGGAGATGGGAGGGGAAATTGATCTCCATACTGTCTATTTATGTTCCGCCTGGGCTGCAGTCTACCACGTTTGCTGACTTGGGCAAGGTCATTCTGGGCCTGCCCGAAGGCTTGCTTGTGCTGGGTGGCGATTTCAATTCAGTGGCAAATGGTGAGAGTGATCGTAGCCCCCCCCCGGCTCCTCCCTGCATCACAGTTGTGGTTGGGGAAATTCCTTGATGCCTTTGGGTTGGCCGATTGTTGGAGGCAGCTGCACCCTGGCCAACTTCAGTATACCTTTCATTCGGGGGCTCACGGAAGTCTCTCGAGACTTGATTATATTGTCGTGCCTATGGTGCAGTTGGCCTCGGTGCATGAAGTCAGGCACTTGGCTAGGGGGATCTCGGACCATTCCCCGATATGGTTTCACTTAGACGTTTGTTTGGGGACGGGGGGCCGTATCGCCCCGATCAATCCGTGGCATTTCCAGAACCCTAGACTCAGATCTGAGGTGGTCAAATGTGTGGACTACTACTTTGCAGAAAATGAGGGTTCTGTCTCCTCCCCGGTTTCATTGTGGGAGGCCTATAAGATGGTGATCCGAGGTCAGACCTTGTCCCTTGTGGCCGATGAGAAACGGCGCAACCAAGAGGAGGTGGTGAGTTTGGAATCTGAGATTGCGGTGCTTGAGGGGCGATTGGAGGCTGGAGTGACGCCTGAGATTCTGCATGTTTTGGCTCTTAAGCAAACTGAATGCAGGGCACTTGTGACTGCCGCTGCTGAGGCGATGCATCGCATGCAGCAAGGGCGACTTTATGATGTGGGTGATAAGGCCGGGAAATTGATTGCGTGGCTGGACAGGAGAGACAGATTGAATCGTGTGGTGCCAGTGATTGAGAGAGATGATGAAGTGCGAGTCGTGGACCCGGTGGAGATAGTTGAGGTGTTTGCTCAGCATTTTCTGGTCGTATATGCCCCGGTTTCGGGCCTCCCGGAGGAGGGCTTGTGCTTGTTACTTCGCGACCTTGCGCTGCCCAGTCTCTCGGAGTCGGACGAGGTGTTAATGGAGGCTGATTTTTCCGCCGATGAGGTTGCGCTTGCCATTCGCTCCCATCGTTCGGGGAAGGCTTCGGGCCCTAATGGTATACCGGTTGAGTTGTACAAATTGTGTCCAGACAAAATGGCGCCGTATTTGCTGCGTATGTTTGCGGCCTCGCGAGATCTTGGTTCTCTTCCCAGGGACCAGAGGCTGGCTTCCATTGTGGTCATTCATAAAGATGGTAAGCCCCGCGAGCGTTGTTCATCGTATCGTCCAATCTCCCTTCTGAACGCTGAACCGAAGATATTGGCAAAAATACTGGCAAATCGACTGGTCACGGTGATCAGCGGACTGGTTCACCCAGATCAGTCCGGTTTTATCCCCCAGCGCAATACTGCTCTCAATCTTCGCCGTCTACATGGCGTCGTCGCGAGGGCGGGATCTCTTCGTGAGCCGGCCATCTTGGTTTCTCTCGATGCTTCGATTTTAATTTAAAAAAAAAAAAAAAAAAAAGAGAATGGGTTCCCTGCCTCCTGGATTGTGTCGCAGACAGATCATACAATATCGGACAACATGAGCAGCAGTCTTAGAAATATTAGGCTTATTCCGTATTGGTCCAAAAGTGCACATATGCCCTTTGCTCCAATATGTGCTGGACCGTGAGCTATGGTCACTACAGCATTAACCATTGAATTGGGCAAAAACCACCTCTGTTTTTCCGTTAAGTCAACCCAACAATTGTTTTCATCCAATCTCCCCACTGTCTTCTCCCAATAGGACAACTCAGCAGGTGTAGCTTCTTTCTGTATCTCTCGGACACTTTCCATCGTGTTATCAAACATTTCTGTCTCCGCAACTCATCTAGCAGAAGTTGCAACAAACATGGAAGAAATCTTTGATTTTGCTGTCTCTTTTGCCACCTGATCAGCGAAAGCATTTCCCTCCCCTACTGCATCTACCACTGCCTTGTGCACACTGCACTTTATTATAGCCACCTTCTCCGGTAATGTAAATGCTGTTAATAACCGAAGCACCAAAGGGCCATATTGTATCCGTTGGCCATGGGAAGTAAGGAAACCTCTCTCTGCCCACAGCCGGCCAAAACTATGAGCAACACTAAAGGCGTATTGGCTGTCGGTGTAAATGTTTACTCTCAATCTTTCACTCAATTTGCACGCTCGAAGCAAGGCTATTAACTCCGCCGCCTGTGCTGACTGGTGGGGTACTCGTGAAATCTCAACTACAGTGTGGAGGGTTGTGATCGCATAGGCAGCTGTTGTCGTGCCATCTGGTAACTTGAAACAAGAGCCATCCACATACAATTCCCCTTGTGGGTCAGATAGAGGAATGTCTGTGAGATCTACCCGTGCCTTCGTCTCTTCTTCGGTCCAAAATATACAATCATGTATGTCATTATTTTCTTCGTTCGAAGGGAGGGGTAGCAACGTGGCAGGGTTCAGAGTGGCACAACACTTAATTGTAATGTGTGGAACAAACAAGGTCAATTCATATCCGGTAAGATGCGCACTTGTAAGGTGCTGGGTCTTAGTTTTGTTCAATAATGTGTCCACAGCATGCGGTACCATCACAGTGAGATCAGTGTTTAGAACGAGCCTTTCCGACTGTCTAATGGCCACCGTAACTGCCGCTGTAGCCCTCAAGCAGCTAGAAAGGGCTCTGGCCACGTTATCCAACTCCGCCGAGAAATAAGCACAAGGTCTCTGATTACCACCAAATCCTTGTGTTAACACAGAAAGCGAACAACCGTCCACCTCGTGCACATAAAGTACAAAAGGTTTTCGGTAGTCAGGGGTTCCCAAGACGGGTGTAGAACAAAGCGCAGATTTTTAAGAGTCAAAAGCTTTCTGACATTCATCAGTCCAAGGTAGAGGTTCATGCACATCTTTAGTGGTTAAATACAAAAGAGGTTTAGTGAAAAGAGAGAAATTAGGAATCCATTGACGACAATAAGAGGTTATGCCTATAAATGCATGAACATTACGCTGAGTATGAGGTACAGACATATTAGAGATGGTAGTCACACGTTCAGGGGTTAGTCTCCTCCCCTCTTTCAACAGTAGATGACCAAGATAAGTCACCTCCTGTTGACAATATTGGAATTTGGAAAGGGACACCTTATTACCATTGGCTGCAAAATGTGACAATAATTTAATGGTGGCTTCCTTGCAGCCTTCCTCAGTATCGGAAGCCACCAACAAATTGTCCACGTACTGGAGGAGCACATTACCAGGAGGCAATGTTAATTCATCCAACACTGCTTTCAAGGCTTGACTATAAATACTGGGGCTCTCAGTGTAGACTTGGGGAGCGCAACAAAATTGAAAGCTGCCACCAGATAAGGAGAAGCAGAAAATATGATGGCTATCTGGATGGATCGGAATGCTAAAGAAAGCATTCTTCAGATCAATAACTGAGAAGTAGTTTGCAGTGGGAGTAATCATAGTAGAATAGTGGTGATGTCAGAAACCACTGGGTACTGCGTTACCACTATCTTGGTAATTTCTCGTAGGTCAATTACAAAACGATATAATCCAACATGATCGGGATCATTGCCAACCGGAGCCTTTTTTAAGATCGGTAATATAGGACTGTTACAAATATTAGCAGCTGTCTCTTCCACTAGACCTTTGTCAATCAAATCCTGAATAATAGCAAGCAAAGCCTGTTCACCTGCCGGTGAAATGTTGTACTGTGGTATACTGGGTAAACGAGCATTGGGCTTCAAAGTGATGGAAACTGGGGGAATCTTCAGTAAACCTACATCTGTGTCTCCTGTAGCCCATAGTGTTGCAGGGATAGTGGCAAACTCAGGTGGGAGAGGATCATTTCTAGCTAAACACTGCAACATATGTTCGCCAGGGGACTGAATAGTCAGATAAACACCATCATGGGAACAGTGAATTTTAGCATGCAACTTTTTCAACAAATCCAAGCCTAAAAAATTCTCACCACACTGTGAAGTTAACAAAAACTGAGAGTCTACCGTCACAGAACCAATAGTGAATGGTATAGGTTTAGAAATGGAGCTCACCACCGGTATTCCAGAAAATCCTACCGACACGTTATTTCGCCAGGACAGAATGGCCCCAGGGACCAGCGAAAGAGAGATGGAACTGTTCATTGCACCCGTGTCAACTAGGAACTTTTCAGAGGTCCCCATTATCCGGCCCCTCACATAAGGGCCTTGCTGATCCACTGGTACTGACACCTGGTCCCTACTCTGTCCTTGGCTGTTCTATTGATAGGCATACCCATCATTTCCAGCGACCACACAATCCTCTTTGTAGTACTGCCTACCTCTAGGGTTGTCGAAATAATTCTTCTCAGAGTCACTATGAGTAATCTCGCCTCTCCGCATATCACTCCGATCCACGCCTCCTTGACCTCTTCCCCTCACAGCCCCGTACTGCGCTAATAGCAGGGGACACTGAGCTCTCCAATGGCCCTCCTGCTTAAAATAGGCACAGTGGTTTATTCCCAGAGCGACAGCTGGTCCACTGCCTTCTCGGCCAGTTCCTGCCCCTCTCGGGACGGAACTTTTACCTCCTCTTTCCTTCCCCCGTCCCCGAAAAACATGCTGCAATAAAACTCGTGTTTTAAGGTCCTCCACCTTTTTCTCTGATTTACCCTCACTCTCATTTTCTCTATGTTCATAATACTGGGCCATACTCAATATGACTGAGGGTGTGGATGTAGTCCAAGTGCTCTCGGCGGTTTGTAGCCGCGTCAAGACTTCTGGCAGCAGATTTGTCACAAATCTATTAACAAACAACTGACTGCCTCCTTCCTGCGATAAATCCTGTCCACTAAAGTCAATAAACACACCCTCAAATCTAGTAAAAAAATCCGAAACACTTTCGTCCTTCTTTTGTTTACATGCTGTCAGTTTGTCCCAATCTAACTTACGGGGTGGAATTAAGGAATGCATATAAGTAATTATTTTATCCGGCAAAGCCAATATCTCAGGCCTCTGCTTATCTCCAGGCATTGTATGGTTATGGTCATGCACCTGACGCCATACGTCAACAGGGACTAGCAATCCCAAAAAATTGCTCTATGTCTGCTAAGGTCATGACAGCTGAAGCGGCTGCTTCGGTAAGCTCTTTATAGTAAGCAGTAGAATTTTTGCGAGGGTCAGGAAGTTGTGATCTTAACGAAAGGACTTCACTCCTTTTCCAAGGGGTATAAACCCATTGTTCTTGGAAACGGGATTCTACAACAGGTCATCTTTACTAGATTCTTATAATTTCCCAATTCTGGTATCTCAGGATGATAAATGGGGTGAACTTCCAATCCGGGTGCTGGAAGTTCCAATTAGGACATTTCGTTTGCAGCCGCTCCCTATATTTTAGTAGAATTTCCACATTCCTATATACTTACTGTAATTCCAATTCAAATTTATGAGCTTGATCTCTGATATCATACAATACCTGTGGGGCCTGGCCCCCCGGGAAAAAAAGTTCCCTGAGGGAAAAGAGATGTTCAGCCATGTTTTCTAATGCATATTGTTGCATAACTGGTTCATTATCTCGGAGGGTACTCCATATATCTGTTAGAGTGTATATAGGATTGCGCATCCACTGCGATGACTGATTCGCAATCCTATGTTTCTCTTCTTCCCCGACGGCTGAACGAGTAAACAATCTTCGTGCGCCAAGATCACCCAGAACGCGGAAGGGAGTAAGGTCAGCCAGGGGTGGAGTCGAACTGGAAGACTGGGCAGCCCAGGCGGATGTCGGGGGAGACAAGACAACTGTGGCCGCAGTGGGAGATGCCGAGGCATCCGGCCATAAAGTGGCCGTTCCAAATGCTGAGGGAACCGAAACGGAGGACCCCCCAAGAGGAGCAGGGAAGAGGAGACAGCAGGTGCCACAGCCGCTGAAGCCGAGGCAGGGGTCAGAAGGACCGCGGGATATATGCGCTGAAGGGCATAGGGGGGAGGTGGACGTATGTCCAATAAATCTTCTATCTCATCTTCCGGCTCAGGCCGGGTCACACAACTTTTATCTACCTGCAATCTAAACTGTCTATCTGCACACTTGATGTTATGTTCAGTTTGAGCTTTATCGTAAGCAATAGCTTTCTGTGTAATGGTCTGTCCCTTCTTAGTCTGGCATAATTTCTCCTGTCTTATATGCCTACGCCTTGCTTCCTTCTGCAACATATTCAAGGAATCAAACATGGGCTGTCGACTACATTCGGAAAATAATCGGTCCTGCAAAAAATTTTCATCAAAAGACCCTGTTAAAGGCCATTGCAATTCTACATTATCTTTGGTATATTTATGCCACAAGGTATTAAACAGGATGGACGTAAGACCATGTTTCACATACATATCATGGCTCGGGCTGCCCTCAGGTGGGGCAGGCTGACTCTCGGCCAACCGAGTGTCATTGCGGCGGCAACAACATCCAAAACAGTTCAATTTACTAAAACACGGCATTATAACAAATTGCTACACACTCTTTATACAATCAAAAATATCGCTCTTTCAAACATGGCCATGTTTATTCATCCCAGCTACATACTCAACCATTCATTCACTCTCGGAACATAATACAATAGGACAATACATATATATTCACAACATTGAGGTAGTTTAGTTAAATCTAATTTATCCAAAATGACATGTCTTTTCAGGATCAAAGAACAGAGCCCGTCGACTCCTGTTCATGGAGAACCGAATAATCCAAATCCCGGACCAACAAAATACCAGAATCCAAAGGTAGCCACAGACTAGCCACCGGATTGCCCCGAAGCTTTTCTGGTTCACCCCCGGGACTATTCTGACTGAGCCCACTGCCTAAGCGTCACTTCAGATGTGTCCCAATGGCTACCCAGGTACAACCACGGGCTTCCCCAAGAACAGTCTGACCAGGTGCGCACCACCCGTGCTACACCGAGGCGTCCGATCGATGTCTCTACTTCAAAAGAAGTCTGTGGAGCATCTGCCCATGCAGCCTCAATGCTACCCCGTCAGACCTCCAATGTTCTCCGTGGTACACCGACCATCAAGCCCAAAACAGTTAACTGTTTCCAAAAGCGTCGCTTCACAACGTTCGCCAAAGACACAAAGAAAACAATTCACTCACCTGGTGCACTCAGGTACAATTTTGTGTTCTCTACTGCCAACTGCTGAAGACCAACACAATCAGCTCCTGGATTACGAAGGACTCCGGCGAAGGGTCACTAACAGCTGGGGCTCTCTGAACGTGAAAGTGGAGTAAGCCAATATGGTTAGTCAGTCCACCCCCTCGACCAGAGCTCCCCTTTCTTTGTCCTTCTTTCCCAGGTTATGATAGGACGACCCGAAACGTGGAGTCCCACCAGAGTCGCCTACTGACGTACCATAAAAATAACAGATAGGAGCTATACTTACCAATAGCCCATATACCAATTACCAAATAACCAGTCAGTTGGCAGTGTAGAAAACACATGCGCTTTATTAAAAAAAGATACTCTATAGAGGAGCCTCTCCCATCGTCACCCCACAAGGTGTGCGGAGCAGACTGCTGGCTTACATTCAAAACAGGGCATATATACTTTCAGTATGATACATAGAATCACCGTAGATGGAAAAACTCTGCTTGGCCCTCGGACCTAGAGGAAAGACCATATATGGTATACATGATTGGTTTCGAAGCTCGGTTTAGGTATCCTTAGAGAGGTCAGGAGGGGTGAATCCCTTTCGTCCCGGTGCCTAGAAGTGCAAGCGCGGCGCCTTTAGGAATGCGCTTATCGCACCCAAAGCAAGATGCGACCTTGGGTTTCAGGGCAGAGAATGAATAATACACATTCAGCTGCTCCCGGGAACTCAACTAGAAGAGGCCTGACAACCCAGAGAAAGTAACACGTGATGGATCACTGGGATCCGGCACAGGAAAAAGATAGCATCAGTGTGGTTCTCGGCCTGTTTAATCGGAGCTGAACATATAATCGTATTACACCATTTCCTACTTAGCTAAGTTAGGCTTACACTAGATAGGATGCTTCGATATGAAGACATGCATACATAGATACATCATGCTAACATAAAACATAAGTATAACTAAAAGTACAATTCATCGGAGAAATCAAATTTTACCTCACAGACACCCAGGCACTCTCTGTGACATGCAATGCAGTGTAGTGTGGCCAGCAGGCCTCTCTCCTCCCGTCAGGTGTATGATAGCCAGGAATCTTCATTTGGGAGGCACCAAGGGAACTCCCCTGTAAACATAAAAGTGGAATAATGGGGGCAAAGAAAGGCAGCACCACCGGTCACCTCCTCTGATCTCAGTGGCAAGCAGATTTCATGTTCCGCAGTGCCCCAGTGAGTAACGGCAGATCAATGTGCATAACCAAGGACATGGGCTTGACGTGACCCTGTGCCCCCGGCACCCACAGCCACCAACAGCTAATATCAGTTACTTGAGCCAGGAATTGCTCAGGGCACAGTGTGCATCACCCACTGGCACGAGGCCTTGGCTTGACATGACAGCCTCCTCCGCTGCCCCACATTCTCCTCACCTGGATATCTACTACCAGGGATCACACCACCGCACTTTCTACAAATCTGTAACTCTGCCAGCAGGAGCCTCAGCCAGGCTGGATTTCGCAAGTCTGGGTTCAGCAGGCGACCACAAATCCGCTCGGAACCTCCCAATGTAGGTGGTGCAACAGGGACCTCTTAGATACAAAGTAACTGCACTCCCACCTGATGTATTGTTGTATTGTTGGCATGTGTTATGCAATGCTGACCTCCCTATGTCAGGGAGGTGGAGCAGCTCTACTGAGCACAGCTCCAAGGGGTACCAGGCAGTCTTCTCACACAGGTCAGCAATGTCTCTCCTTACAACCTGACAGACTTCCCTATCAGGTAAAGGCAATTGCTGACACCTCAATGTATACCATCGCGACTCAAAGGCTAGGGCCCTCCACCATCAGGCTGCAGTAACTCCACAGCACCGGCGCCTCCCACTCCGGGTCTCGGACACAAATCCATTGAGGCCTCCAGGGCCCAGGGACAGTCCACGCTACCAGGCATCGGACATTATGGTGTTGTATGGATGATACAATGAAAAGTGCTGCATCACTGTTTTTCCCAGTGATACGCCATTGTTCATAAATCAGGCCCTGATTCTTCATTTCCTCTTCCACTGGGACTCTGGCTGTTGGGGGAATTGGGGGTTGCTGACCTGTGCTGAACTTGGTCCTGGCTGCGCCATTCTGCATTCTGGTGTTTTCTTTCATTGGAGGTGTATTTGCAATCTCCCTTTGCCTTTAGATGTGGAAAAGTGACAATGGGCTGACTGACGTGAATTTTTTCACTAGTTGGCCACCCATCACTTGATGCTAGTGTTAGCAACACTTTTCCCAGCCACTAGCTAATCCCAACAGCATGTAGCGACGTCTTGTAAATACGTTGCAAGCATAGCGTTAGGATTTGTCGATCAGCAGCTCTTGAAAAATTGCTGCTAAGCAATTACAAAACCGCTTAGCAGCAATTCTTGTAAATATGCCTCTGAGTTATGTAGTATTTACTGTAACCAGTCAATTTAATAAAAATAAACAGTGCAGTTTTCACTGCAACATGATCAGTTTGGTAGAGTAATCACCAAATTCCCAATATTGTTAACTGAAACTGAGAGTAGGTGCTATTTATCATACACATTTCATGAGGCGTGATAAATAGCTACTCCTCTGACCCTCTTATAATCGGTGCTAAGTATTATTTAAAGGAACATTGTTCATAATGAATAGTGAAAGACAATTGAGGAGGTCATAATCAGAAGAATAAAGTTGAACGTTCCAACCCACAACAATACCAGTGTTTAAATTATCATTACTGTGTACTCGCAACAGAGATGGTGAAAAGATACCACTCCCCCTGGGATCACAGCTTCTGGACTTTGGGCGTAGCTTTGACTAGTCTACTGGTTTGTGTCTTTGTCATCCTCCCCCTCCTCTTGCCATGCCGTGTCTTTAACCCTCCGCTCCTCTTTCCCTCCTCCACTTTCTGTCTACTTCCCCAGCCCTTACCCCCCAATCCCTGGAATATCTCCCCTTGCCAGCTTTTTCCCCTACCTATGTGTTCCTTTTTGTTTTTCTTAACCTTACTTGTAACTAAAATTGCCATGTTCTAATAACTGTGTAACCTTTGTAAAGCTGTAACCTGCAATTTATTGTCTGATACCCATGTAAAGCACTCTGATATCTCTGGGTCTAGCCAGCGCTATATAAAACCTTTAAATACATGAATAAATAAATAAATAAATAAATAAATAAATAAATGAAGAGTAAATCCGGTATTGTGCCAAAATCCATTAGTAGATGCGTCGGAAAATGCACACGCAAACCTAGCAAACGCCTTCCAAATGCAGAGTAATGCAAGGCAGCGTTTTTTGCTGATGTGTATTACTTTGATTTACTAAGCCATGCAGCGCCACACAAATTGGCTGTGCACTGCTTTCTAAATCTCACGGAAGCCTTGCATTGCCTTGCACCACCTTGCAAGACTCAAGCAGGGCATGGGCTTTGTAAATCTAGGCCAATTTTTGTGTTGTGGTGCAGGTCTCTGAAGGGACATGTAGTAGTGATGTTCTCAGCACTAATATTTTTAGGGCGATCTGGTCTGGGCTCAATGAGCAAGAAGCATTGGAGTCTTACGCAAAGCAGAGCGGGTGGTTCCAGACCTGAGAACATGGACTCAGTTTGGCACAGTGGAGAGCTGCCTGATGACGCGAGCTAGGCTGAGTTTTCTGGCTTTTCCTGGCCGTTGCAGTGTCAGAAGAGAGTTAGTGGGGGAGAGACCAAGGCACACTGCTATGCTCACCAGGCTCAGGCAAATTTGAAAGAATGCTAATCTGATTCTGGAGGCAGCTCAGAAGCAGCTGAAGAATGGACTAGTTTCACTTGACGTTTTTGATACACTAATTCAGTTTTATGCACTAATCTAATGCACTTGTAACAAATAAATAGGAAAGCCGTCACATTTGTGAGGATTACCCGTCTATCAAACTCTAAATCAAGCCCATAAATTCCGAGAAATACATGGTAGAATACACATTTTATTCTAATGCATGGACCGCATATCTGAACGCCTCAACAAACCATCTTCTAGAATAAATGTCGCTGAGAGATGCATATCCAACATCAAGGAAGACCTAGTTGCAAAGAAAGAACATAGAAAAGGTACAGTTGGTTCTATGCTTCAATAAAGAGGATGTTAAATCAATGTCTAGAGACAATAATATCAGAATTGTCAGCCTGCCAGAGTCCACTAACACTGAAAATGTGGAAACATTTGTAAGGAATCTCCTGTTTCGCAGGTATGGCTTTTCTGTGGTCTTTCTTGTATATGGTGCACATAGGTGAATGGCTAGTGCCATATAGCACACTGTGGCCGATCAATGCTTTCCTCCTCAATTACAGGGACCACAACACAGATGTGAAAACTAAAATGAAGAAATATGACTTCACCCATGCAGGATCTTTCATTTCACTCATGCCAGATGTTAGACCTGGTAGGCTTATGGTGTTCTTTCCCCAGACTTTTTGCCTTCTTTCCTCCTCTTTTTGCTGATTCTTTTTGTTGGCCTTAGGACTCTGAGCCCTTTACCGCTGCTAACCTGTGCTAGAGTGCAAGTGCTTCTCCTCTAAACATGGTGACATTGGTGTATACATAATTGGCATATCTAGTTTATATATAAATACCTTGTAAAGTGGTATATCATATACCCAGGGCCTGTAATTTAGATGCTACTAGTGGGCCGCTGCACTGATTGTGCCACCCACATAAGTATCGTGTCAAACCTGCCTCAGAACTGCCATTGCAAGGCATATGTGTACAGTTCACTGACTCTTTGACTTGGCATTTAATACTACTTGCCAAACCTTAAACTCCCCTTTTATTGCACATACATTACCCCTAATGTATGCCTTATGTAGCCCTACGGTCAGGTGCTGTGTAAGTAAAAGGTAGGACATTTACTTTCATGTTTTGCATGCCCTGGTAATAACAAACCACTAAATTTAGTTTTACACTATTGTGAGGTCTGCTCCTCTCATAGATTAACTTTGGGGATTCCTTAATACACTTTACGGTGTACTGCTTGATTAGAAAGGCGTTCTGATTTATGTTTTATATCTTTGGGATTGTATTGATCAATCCTCTTTACTGATGAAGTGAGATTTGACAATACTGTTTTAGAAAATGTCACTTTTTGAAAGTGAACATTTCTCTGCACATCGCTCTGTGTGCTCTGCAGCCTTTCTCCAATACACGTCTGGGGTGAGTGACAACTATACTTTGTGCATTGCCTCTAGACAGCCACAAACACAGGAAGGCTTGGTGTGTCTGAGTACCCATCTACATACATCTTTATTCTGATGGCCCTGTCTTGGCAGGAAGGAAGGGAGGGGCAAATACTTCATTGCATAGGTAATGTCCTTTCCCCACACAAAGGGCTGATTTAACCCCCATAGCTAGCCTGGAGTCAGGGTGGTGAAGGAAGGAGAACCTGTGTACTTTAAGAGCCTTCTTTAAACCCACCCACACTTCAAAGGCACAACTGGCTATAAGTACTGGGTTTCTGACCCCCTACAATCAGACACTTCTTGATCTGCAACTGTTACTCTGTCAAAAGAACTTCTGTGCTGCTTAAAATACTCCTTGCTGGAATGCTGAAGTGGACGGCAATCTCCTTTGCTGCCTTGCAGCCTGCCCTCTTCTCTTGGACTCTGCTGAAGAAGTGCTGGACTCTGTCTTCCCATCCATGTGTGCTCCAAGGGCTTGTTGGCATGCCTCCTGTTATTGAGACTCAGGAAAATCAAAGTTCTTACCCCAGCGCCTGGGCCTGGTTCATTGGAAGTGGACCCACACACTTGCACAAGTGAAATTGACACACCTCCTGTCTGCTGGAAGAAGAATCGGTGCATCAATTCAGTTGCTGAAGGAGAAACCGGCGCATCGCCGTTGAGGCCTGAGCAGTGTCATCAGAACAGTTGTATTGACCGACCCATCGCTGCCACCACAGAAGTATGATCGACCTATCCATTCTGCAAGCATGGAGATACCCAGTGCATCAGCTACGGTACCAACGCATGAAGACTCATCTTCAGTAACCAACGCATTACCATCAATGCGTGAGTGAAATCAATGGATCCCTTTGACTCAGGGAGTGATATTAATGCATAGATCCCACATGTCATGTTTGCAATCAGGATCAAGGTATTCTGTCCCCAGGTCTGCGTGGCTCCTGTATTCGGCATGCGCTCCATCGCAGTCAGCTTTAAATATTGACTTTACATCAGTCAAGCACGATCTGAAGGAGCCTTAAAACGCTAGTTGCTTCCAGGCCCTATTTTTACACTTATTCTTTAAAAATTCATAAATTGTACTTATTGGATTTTTGTTTTTTGGTCTTGTTTTGTTCAGAATAAAATAATATGTTATTCTAAACCAGTGTGGAGTCTTTTTGTGGTGCATTTATTGTGCAAATGTGTGTGTGTCTCACAAATACTTTACACATTGTCTCTTCCAATAAGCCTGACAGCTCTGTGCCAAGTTACCAGAGGGTGAGCACAGTGTATTTTTTAGTGTGTATCTAGGTTACCCTAATTAGAGTGCTGGTTCCTGCTTGGACAGGGTGCATACCTCTGCCAACCAGAAACCCCATTTATAACACTAGACTTCACAGCTCCTGTGTAGGAAGCTCACTTGTCATTCATTACTATCAAGAAAAGCTGCAATCCCAGAACAATACTCATGGTGTAATTCACCTGCCTTGACTCAGGTTCACTGTGAAAACTAAAACTCATACATTTGGGGATCTACAGCTCTTTCTTCAGAAGCATGCAAATGAGACATCGGGTGCTTCCCCACAGGGGACTTTGAAGGACTGGAAAATGGTAAGAACAACAAAGAGAAAATTATCGTGAACAAAGTAAGCATGACATTTTCCTTTAAATTACTGAGAGAGGTGGTATGGTGTGGCCTGCCTCTATGATTAACTTTGAGGCCACCACTGTGTACTAGCCATGGGAAATTAGGTTTTCCTCTATATAGCTCCTTAATTTTTCCTGCAATTGCTTCTGCACTGTTTGTAGGTATTCAACAGATTGTTTGTTAATTGGGAAAACGTGGGAGAGGAGAATTTACTGTCAGTTGGGTGGACAGTGTGGGCGGGAGAGTAAAGTATTTTTGGAATCATAGAGGTGCCACATAGTTTTTCCAAAATATTGCTAGGTATAATTGTCACACATTACGTGGATATAATTTTGTTACTCTCTCCTATATGACATGGCTAGAGGGCTGCACAGGCTTTCATTGTGATTAACCCGGAAAGTAAAAGGTCTAAGGTAAGAAAGGTCTCAACATACCAACTTAGGTAAAATATAAATATGACTTTCATTCAGAAACCTTATTTAGATCCCTATAATGAGAAGGATAGGACATGCACACTAGATGAAAAGTGCCTATAAACCTTTTATAGATCACATGCAATATGTATCTTGTGTCCATTAAAATGTGCTTTTTTGCTACACAATTTACAAACAACAATATCTGATACCTAAGGAAGTTATGTGAAAGTAAAGGGCAAACTATTAATCAAATCAATGCATAAATCTCAAACATTGACTATCACAATGTTACAGTGCTCTCCATTAAAAGTATTGAGGACTCAAGTGATGGACGGTAATGTGGGGAGGAGATTTTAACTCTTTTCTAAATACAACTTAAACAGCCCTTGGCGGCTCACAGGAATCTATTTTGCCAGAGATCTCTTAGTGCATGATGTACATTCTTACATTGATTTCTCGTTGACCATGCATAATATTATAGCATGGGAGCACAACTGTATATTTCACTATAGAGTCATAATATTGATATGCCATCATATTGATGTTTAAATATCGATGTGACACAATATCGACCTGCAAAAATATTGTCGACCAGAATATCGACAGCCAGTTAAGAAATATCATTTTTGTTAATATCGAAGTTAGTTATATCTTTAGTCAAAATATAGTTGTTAATAATATCGACATTTATTTTAGTGTTCTGTATTTTACTATATGTGTTAAAAGTATAGTTTATTTTTCTGATGTATGTTTGAAATCTTTTGAAGAAATTAATTTTATGTAAAGTAATTTTTGCGCATTTTAGTTCTGCAGTGGGTTGTGAGTTTATAGGGGAATAGGGTGGGAAGTAATGTATTTATAATATATTTATTAAAATTTTTTAGAAGTTATTCATTTTATAAAAATATTATATAGCGTTTTAGTTCCGTAGCGGGTTGTGGGTTTATAGGGGAGTAGGGTGGGAAGTAATTTAATTATAACTAATTAATAATTGTATTAATTAATATGTATGTATTTAATAATTTATATTGTTAAATGTGTTTAAAATGTGTTTACTGAATGTAAGCAATTAGAAAGGCAATGGAGGATGGCCTACCTCGACCAAGCTAAACTAAGATATACAGGCAAACGCAGGGAATACCACAATCTAATTAGGCGCGCCAAAACTAACTATTTCTCAGGAAGGATTGGTGAAGCTCATAACTCCACTAAGGAGCTTTTTAAAATCTATAAAGAAATTTCTTTATGCAGCTCATCTGTTGATCCCTCCTTGGTTTCAGTGGAATCCTGTAACCGCATTGCCACCTACTTCTTCGACAAAGTGGCCACTATCTATTCCGCCTTCACAGGGGGAAAGGAGAAGGCAATAGAGTTCAGTGAAAACTCATCATTAGATGAGGGCGTAAATAGGCTAGGCAGATTTGTTACTCCACCATCTAATGAGCTTCAGCAAATCTGCCGCTCGATTAAGTCAGGTTCCCCCCGTGATCCGGCCTCACCGAAACTCCTTGGAGGGAGTATGGAAGCTTTGGAACCTTACATCAGAGATGTTCTGGATCTTTCTTTTAAAACCGGCACCGTACCCAAAAAGTGGAAGCAAGCGATTGTGCTCCCACTCCAAAAAAAACCTAATCTCAGTTGGGATAGGCTAGACAATCTTCGGCCTATTTCCCTTCTTCCCTACATGGCCAAGGTGGCAGAGAAGGTGGCCAATCTCCAACTTATGACTTTTGTGGAAGAAGTTAACCTTCTCCATCCGACTCAGTTTGGATTTCGAGCACGCCACTCAACGGAGTCTGCGATGCTTCTGGCAACTGAGACCATTAGGCAAGGAGTAGATGAGGGGCATACCATGGCTCTCATCTTACTCGACCTAAGTGCCGCATTCGACACTGTAGCACACTCCACCTTGCTACAGTGTCTCAACAATGGCGGAGTAAATGGGGTGGCACTCAGTTGGATGCATTCCTTCCTGACTGAGAGGGGCTTTCAGGTCAGACAGGGAGAACACTACTCCCGTGTGTTCAATCTCGATCAAGGGGTTCCCCAGGGCTCTGCCCTCAGCCCCACCCTGTTTAACCTTTACGCCTCCCCTGTTGCCACCATTGTAGAAAGTTATGGTATCCAACTGGTATCGTACGCTGACGACACACAGCTGGTCATCTCTCTGTCACGGGCACCAGAAACCGCGGCACTCAACTTCAGTGCGTGCATGCAGGAGCTTGCCTCCTGGATGTCTAACAACTGCCTGAAGATGAATGGGTCCAAAACGGAAGTGCTCGTGATGGGGGGGGCCCGTCTGTGTGGTCCTCAGCATGGTGGCCTGATTGTCTAGGCTCAACCCCCGTGCCGGGTCAACAGGCGAAAAATCTTGGGGTTCTATTCGACTCTGATCTGTCTTTCGCTCCCCAGGTAAATCGGGTGGCTGGTATGTGTTTCGGCATACTTAAGAGCCTACGAAAGGTCCTTGACCTACTGCCGGTCGGTGCTAGACAAACTCTTGTGCATGCCTTGGTTACTTCGAGACTTGATTATGCCAACCTATTATATCTGGGTATTACGGCTAAAAGTCTCAACCGTCTCCAAGTACTGCAAAACGCCACAGCCCGGCTGGTGCTGAGGCTTCCTAGGAGAGCACCCTCTAAAGCCACCTTGAGATCCCTTCACTGGCTACCAATCCGTGAAAGGATTACCTTCAAAGCTTTATGCATGTGCCATCGCATCTTTGGAGGTAGAGCACCCGGCCCTTTGAACAGCCTCATCGCCCCCTATAGACCAGAGCGGATGCTCAGATCCTCTGGCATGGGTCTGGCTGTTGTCCCCAGAATCCGTAAAGCTCGGATGGGGGCAGATCTTTCAGGCTCCTTGCAGCCAAGCAATGGAACCTGCTTCCAGTTGAATTGCGCCTCGAACCCTCTGAGACCAAATTTCGTAAAGCCCTCAAAACTCACCTTTTCCGCCTAGCTCTGCTGTAACTTCCTATCCCTCTTACAGGCTCTCTCTCAGCGCGGGGACACGCCGGAGCGCGTAACCATGCGCTTTACAAAACTCCAAAATAAATAAAATAAATAAATAAAAACATCTTATTAATTAGTTATTAATTGGTTAATAATTGTTAATTGGTACATTTGTTAAATGTGTCATTTCTTTAGGAGCGGGTTGTGGGTTTATAGGGGAGTAAGGTAGGAAGTAATTTAATTCTAATTAGTTTATTAATAATTGTATTAATTAATATTTATGCATTTGCTATTTTATTTTAATTGTGTTAAATAAGGTGTTATTAATTAGTTGTTAAGTGGATATTAATGATTAATTATTAATTGGTAAATATGTTAATTTTTTTATTTTTTAGGAGTGGGTTGTGGGTTTATTAGGGAGTAGCGTGGGAAGTAATTTAATTATAAATAATTACTGAAAGATTGTTATTCATTAATATTTGTGTATTTAATATTTTATAGTGTTAATTGTTTTAATCACTTTATTAATCATTAATTATTAATTGGTAAAGAAAGATTATTAATTAATTGATATAAATGTAAATTGTGTCATTTTTTTAGGAGCAGGTTGTGGATTTATAGGGGAATAATTCGGGAAGTAAATAAAAGTAATTTTTTTATAATATATTTAGTTATTGCTATTTTATAGTCTTAATAGTGTGAAATAATGCATTACTCATTGTGTATAGTTAATTAAGTAATTGTTAAGCAATTATTTTAATGAAGTCATATTTTACAATAGTGGTGGTGTCATTTATAGGAGGATTTGATGGGAGGTAAATTATTTTTATTATTTAAGTATTTTTGAATTATTGTTTATTATTTTGCTGGAGTGAGAATTGTAAATTATTCGACTCCGCTATCCAACACTTTCGTTACTGTTGCGATTGTTGGAGTGGGAATAGGAATTTTATCCCCTCCGCTTTCCATCACCTTCACTACTGCTGCACTTGCTGGAGTGGGAATAGTAAATTATTTCCCAGCGCTATCCAACACTTTCCACACTGCTGCACTCCCTGGAGTGGGAATAGTATTTGTATCCCCTCCGCGATCCAACACATTCTCTACTCTTGCACTCCCTAGGGTGGGAATAGTAATATTATCCCCTCCATTATCCAACACTTTCCCTAGTGTTGCACTTGCTGAAGTGGAAATAGTAAATTATTCCCCTCCGCTATCCAACACTTTTGTACTGTTGCACTTGCTGGAGTGGGAATAGTAATTGTATTCCCTCTGCTATCCAACACTTTCTCTACTGTTGCACTTGTTGGAGTGGGAATACTAATTTTATCTCCTATGCTATCCATAGATGTTCCATTCCATAGAGTGGGAGTGGGAATAGTAAATTATTCCCCTCCGCTATTCAGCACCTTCCCTACTGTTGCACTTGTTGGAGTGGGAAAAGTAAATTATTCCCATACGCTAACCAACACTTTCCCTACTCTTGTACTCTTTGGAGTGGGAATAGTAAGCTTATACCCTCAGCTATGCAACACTTTCCCTACTCTTGCACTCCCTGGGGTGGGAATAGTAATGTGACCCCCCCGCTATCCAACACTTTTCCTACTGCTGCACTTGCTGAAGTGGAAAAAGTAATTTTATCCCCTCCGCTATCCAACACTTTCCCTACTGTTGCACTCCATGGCGTGGGAATAGTAAACTTTTCCCCTCCGCTATCCAACACATTCCCTACTGATGCACTTGCTGGAGTGGGAATAGTAAATTATTCCCCTCCGCTATCCAACTATTTCCCTATTGTTGCACTTGCTGGAGTGGGAATAGTAAGTTTATCCTCTACGCTCTCCAACACTTTCCCTAATATTTTAGTTGATGTATTGTAAAATGTTGTTTTAAAAATAAATAATGTTTGCAATATTTTAATGTATTATACATACATCAGATGCTCCAGAACCACCAGCCGGTTGCACTCACGAGCGGGTGCTATCAATGCGGGGGAGTACCCGCTACACAATGCAAGCTCCCAAAATCCTTTCGAACCGCGGTAATGAAATCCGCCAAGAAAGAAGAAAGCACTCTCACGAGGGGTAGGTTTCCAGCATTTTATTGAAACCTTCGGGCACCAGCAAGATGCGTTTCGACACTTAGCCTTTATCCATTGCACCACGTAACGCATTGCGCCCATTTTTTAAATATTACTACAGCTGTCAACGTCATAAGTGTCATAGACATAGGAAAAGGACATAATAATCCAAACAGTCCCGCCATCTTTGAACATGTAAATACAATCAACATTCAGAACCGAAATCGATCGAATGTGTTAAATCATGTACATTCAATTACATCACTCTATTTAAAGGATGAAAGAATAATGATAGTCAGGTTAGTTATATAGCCCTGAATGGGCTTTAGTGTTATCATTTCGCTGAAATCAAATGTACCACAATCTCGCCCATGGATGGGCACATCAGAACTCCAAATGACGATAAATGACAGCTCGTAAATCATAAAAAAGATTAATTACATATATACATTTGATCAGAAACAACAAATCAAAATCATTTGAGCAATTCATTTTAACAGATATCAGATATTAAAGAGCAAGCAGACAGTCTATATTATCCCAAGTGTGATGCTAATTCTTCATGAGTATTCAATCCATGTGGACTTTTACTTTGGAGGTCAATAATATAACGAGACTCCAAGCGTCTCAACTTTTGCAAGCGATCTCCCCCCCTAGGATGTATGGGTATGCAGTGCAGACAAAAATAGGCCAATAGGTCCCTATTGTGCCCATGAACTTTATTAAAATGTCTGGCGACAGGGTATGCTTCATCAATATTACTGATAGCCCGCATGTCTTCTAATATGCGAAGTTTGACCGGATTGATAGTGCTGCCAATATATTGCAGCCCACAGGGACATATTAGACAGTAAATCACATAGGGTGTTGTGCAGGTTATAAATGTATTGATCTTTCAAGTATAAAAACCTTTTAGCGATTGCAAAGGTTTGAGTTTGATTCCTTCTGTGGCGTGATGACTATGTACCAAATGATCTTTTAAAGCCCTGGCGTTACGAAATGTGATTTGCGGATTAGTCGGCAAATCTTCTTTGATACTATTGTCAGTTAATAGGATACTCCAATGTTTACGTAGTATCCTTTTCAGATGGCCTGCATTATCAGAGAATGTAGTTATGAGTCTGAAATTCGTGTTCTCTGAAGTTGTTTTAGGTTTGACTTTCAATAAATCCTCTCGCTTCAAGTTATTTACTCTGTCTAAGGCTTTTTTCAACACCACCTCACTGTAACCACGAGTCCTAAACCGATCCAGACTACATTTAGCTGACTTCTGAAACTCTTTAGTATCAGAGTTGTTCCTTTTGAGTCTCAATAACTCCCCAAAATGAATTTTATTAACCCCTTGCGTGCGTTGGACGGCCGGCGGCCGTCCGACGTCACAGTGGGCGTGTGCGGAGGACGGCCGGGGACCGTCCGAACCACGCCCAGGCAATAAATCATCCGCACCGCGGTGGAATTTCCGCCGCGGTGAAAGGGTTAATCAGTTGTCTGGGATGGTTGCTTGTGGCAAATAGGGTGGAATTCCCTGCTGTTGTTTTTCGAAACAATTTAGTCTGTATTTGTCCCTCTTCGATGTAAACAGTTAAATCCAAATAGTTAACTCTTGATGTGCTAATTTCTGCACTGAACCTTAGATTCACCTCATTGTCATTCAACTTATCTACATAGACTATGGCCTCTTCAGTAGATCCCTCAAAAAAAAAAACAGATCATCTATGTATCAATGCCAAGCTATGATTTTCTTGTACCATGCATTGTTAGTGTCAGCCCAGGCCACCTCCTCCCACCAACCCACGAATAAATTTGCGAAGCTGGGGGAAGAGCAGTACTCATAAAACCTGACCGGTCTTGTTTCCAAAAAACATGGCACAGCTCTCAGGCCAGCATCGTGGGCTATACTAGTATATAGACTTGTAATGTCCAATACCATGATGCAAAAATCATCCTGCCATTTGATAATATTCGTACAGTTAAAAAAATGTGTGGTATCTTTTAGATAGGATTTCAATGAGGTTACATGTGGAGACAAAAATGAATCGATATAAACAGATAGATGTTCTGTAAGACCCCTTGGGAAGCCACAATTGGTCTCCCTGGTGGAGAGTTTTTATCTTTATGCACATTAGGCAGGTGATAAAACATAGGTGTTACTGGATTCAAGCATTTTAAATAAAGGAACTAATCCGTATTTAACATGTCTTTTTTGTACCATCTATTGATCATTTCATGAAAGTCAGTGATACTTTGTTGATAGTCTTGATTCGTGACTTTGGCATAACATGAGGCATCACTTAGTTGGCGAGAAGCTTCCATCTCATAATATTCTTTAGTCATTAACACAATGTTCCCCCCTTTATCTGAGGGTTTGCACACTAGGGAAGAATCATCGCTTAATTTCTTTAATGCCAACTGTTGTGTCATGGAGAAGTTTTTAGATCTAGTTTTGTAATGTATATCATGTCTTAGTCGTAAAAGGACTTTTATGACTGCATCCGCAAAAGTGTTGATAGCATCAATACCAGAAGGGGGTATAAGAAGGTTTAAAAGTACTCAACCCTCCTTTTTGTTGAATCTCCATCTCAGCCAACAGTTGTGTAGATCTAAGTTCAATGTCATTGCCTTCATTCACTTCTACTCTCAGTTCTTCCATAGTTTTAATACCGCCCAAGTCTTTACATGCAAATATATTCGTGATGTTACTTTCACATGCCATTGTAAGTTTCACAGGAATAGGTTTAGGTTTCAGTTTGAAAAATTTGTGTAACTTCAGCTTCCTTGTATATTTAAAAATATCAATTCTCGTTTGAGTGAATTCAAAACTTTTTTGAGGACAGAAAGAAAGACCTAATTTGAGTATGGATTCTTCCTCTTGGGATAATGTTTTCGTCGTCAGATTGATAATAGTCAAATTATCTTCATCCATTAATTTCTCTTGTTGAAGGTCTTCTTGCTGCGAGTCATGGGGGGTGATCCTACGACATTTTTTGCCACGGCCCCCCCTCCTTGTCTTCCTCTTGCTGCTCTTCTTTCGGGTGGTTTGCCTCTTCCACCCTCCAATTGCTGCTTCCTCATGAGTTTTAACTCCTCGTAAAAAGGAGACGGCTCACCCAAAACATCATCGGAGGAGTCTTCATCCGCTGTTACTGAGGATTCAGAAGTTTCTGGTATCACCACCGGTGGTCCCGCTTGTTTTTTTCTTAGTTCCTTTCTTGTATTGTCATATTTTTTAGCGAATGTTAAGACCCTTCCTAAGCTGTAGTCACGTTCCTTTCTTGTATTGTCATATTTTTTTGCGAATGTTAAGACCCTTCCTAAGCTGTAGTCACGTTCATCTCTATCAAATTTCTCTTCCTTCCGTTGTTTTATTTTCTGTTCATATTTTTCTAGCCGTTTTTTCATCAGATCTCTTTTAGTTTTTAAAGTCTCTTGATCTTGCTCTTTACTTAAATCATCTTCCAAATCCTTAATTAAGGCTAAAGCCTTTTCTCGATCGCTCCATGCAAATCGCACCAAAATCACTAACATGCCTTTGCAGGACTCTGCCGTATGCTCTGCCCAGGCATCTAGTAACTGTGGATCTGGGTTTTCATAAGCCGGAATAGTATATATTCTCAGTCCCCTTGGTATGCGATTGACCTCGATATAATTTTGCAGGGAGGCTGCCTCCCACCACATTCTTATTTCGCGCTCATAAAGGTGCTCAAATGTAATCAGTTTTGCATTTAGAGTAGTTGAATTTCCACCACGTTTGTTAATGTCAGTGCTCTTGGTTCCATTAGGTTGTTTCTTTTTGAACATTCCCAGTGCCACCTCTTTGCGTTCCGTTTCGCAAAACATAGTATTCACACTATCGCAAAGCGATAGTAATCTTAAGTTCGTGCTCAACCCCTCCGCTCTGTGGTAATTACGTTTTATATACAAGGAAGCAGTGTTGTGCCACTGGCACCTTACCGGTTACCTAAATGTCGTCAGTGTCCTCAGTGTTGAAAACGAGGTTTAGGCACTCCCGGCTTTAGGCGTCTTCAGTGGACACATGCATCCCAAGTCCTTATTTTAAGTAATTCCACATTGCTTCCAGAAAATAATATCAGACGCTCCAGAACCACCAGCCGGTTGCACTCACGAGCGGGTGCTATCAATGCGGGGGTGTACCCGCTACACAATGCAAGCTCCCAAAATCCGCCAAGAAAGAAGAAACAACTCTCACTAGGGGATGGTTTCCAGCATTTTATTGAAACCTTCGGGCACCATCAAGACGCGTTTCGGCACTTAGCCTTTATCCATTGAACCACGTAACGCATTGCGGCCATTTTTTAAATATTACTACTGCTGTCAACGTCATAAGTGTCATAGACATAGAAAAGGGACATAATAATCCAAAACAGTCCCGCCATCTTTGAACATGTAAATACAATCAACATTCAGAACCGAAATCGAACAAATGTGTTAAATCATGTACATTATACATATATATATATATATTTCTTGGATTCCTCTCACCTAATTTCTCGGCAATTGAAGTCACGGCACAGCAACGGGTAGTTTTGAACAAAAAGCATATTTATTTACCCACCATGTGCAAAATAATCGTGCAGCGATTAGGACGGCCTACGCGTTTCGGCTACTACAAGCCTTCCACTGGACCATAGAGTCATTGGTGTCTAGACCATTTTTAAAGTGCAATGTGCAGTACAAAAAGTAAGTCCCCTTTTCCATTTCCATTAAAAGTCTAGACTGTCAACCTTGTGTCTTTAGAAACAAAAATTGTCGCCATTTTGTAAGTAGTTTGAAAATGCATTACACTGACTCTTTGCAAATCAATTCAAACATAACTGTGAAGTACTTATTGTTAGATTGTTGCATTAATTATGCATTCCATTTTACATATTTACAATCTATATACAATGTATGATTCTCTATTTCAAAAAGTGTTGTATTTTTACGCAAAAATTATTATTATTATTACGATAGCCAGTAAAGTACTGTTGCCTTTCCTTGTGTCTTTAGAAACAAAAATTGTCGCCATTTTGTAAGTAGTTTGAAAATGCATTACACTGACTCTTTGCAAATCAATTCAAACATTATACATATATATATATATTACCTACTGGCGGTCGCCAGTAGGTATATATAGTTAGGATTTTTTCTCTATGGGATTTTTGAAAAGTCTATGTCTAATAACTTTGGCGTTTGTAGACGGAATTGGCTGACATTTTCAGGAAAATGGAACATTTTGTTTCTGAGCAGCCCCTGAAAATTTGGGGGGGGGTTTGTCAAGGGGGGGCGGAGAAAAAAGGGGGGTCCCAAAACACGTTTTTCCCATGTTAATTTCCATAGGGCGGTTGGCCTCACTTTTAGCCCGAACGGCTGAATGGATTTGCACAAAACTTGGCAAAATTGTAGGGACTGGTAGCCCGATGTGCCTTTGCTAGGTCTCAATATATGTGCTCCAGTGGATTTTGAGAAATTAACGTTCAAAAAAAGATATATATCTGTGACAGCGTCCTTGTCGCGTTACGGAGCTTTGCGAAGCGAAGCTGATTGGCTCTCCGGTGTCTGTAAACATTCCAAACAGTCCGTAGCGGCCGCCATCTTGTCTCTCGGTAGGATCGAGAGACAAGAGGAGGCCAAAGCGAAGGGGCAAATGACCATAAGGGGGCATAGTAGATCCTCCCTGACCCCCTAGGTTTGATGTGGAGGCTTTAAAAGGGCCCCGCGGAAGCGGTCTGGGGAGCGTACTACAAGGAAACAAGAATGATTGACTTTTAACTTATTTTATGTTTCTAGACTTTTTTTGATTTTTTTTTTTCTGCCGAGTGACGTCTCGGCCTATCTCCACGGGATGCAGTCCCTACCATCTCGGCGTTTAAGCCCAGGGGGACCGGTAGTGTGGGAGAGAAAACGTCTGTTAACGTTTGATTCGAAGGAAATCAGGAAGTGTTGATAAACATTGTCTGCGCCATCTTGCCTTTTTTCAAATGCCACACTTTTGTCGTGCATGGCAGCCATTTTAGATGCCTTGACCAGACCCACTCTCTGCACGCTGTCGATCCTTAGCATGGCTCCCCACCCTCGCAAGCATCTCCCCCAGGCACTGGTCACCCCCGCTCTCTGTCTTATGCATGGGCAATAAACCTCCCCCCATCTGCGCTGTTCTTCCCTGAGAATCACACCCTGTGCCCTCTCGACACCTCCCTTTCGCCCTATTCACTACCGCACCCTCTGACACTCCTCTTCCTATGTGTCCGATTGTCCAGGCCGGTCCCAGGCTATCACCTAACCCTGCAGATGTAGTTTATGGCTCCAGCTGTAAAGAATCACCCCTCTTCAAAGGAGTTACAGTAGATCAAGGCCCCCACCCGATGAGATCCGTCACACGCGTTCCTACTATCTGAAAACCATCCTGTATTGTGATTGGGGAGGGGACCCAGCCTGAAGCGGAAGATTCCAGGGATGCCTCTTTGTACATCAAAGTTTTTACAATTATGTGTCACATTAAAAATATATAGCACTCCAACAAAGTAGTAGGATTATAAAACTTTAATAACTTATAAATATATACAACGCAACAAAAACAGTAAATACATTTAAACATTTTATGGAAAAAAGAAGCAACAATGGTCAGTAGCTGTGTTTTGTGCGAATAGTCCCAAGGCAGCACAACGTGCTGAGTTCTGGACGGCACCCAGGTGATGTTACCTGGGTGCCGCACTGGTTTTGGGTATCCTACAATGCAGCTCCGAAAAATGGCGTGGGGCGTCCCGGGGGTGCGGGGGGAGGCCTCGTCAGTAGCGGTCTGTTGTGCGAATAGTCCCAAGGCAGCAGAACGCGCTGAGATGTGGATGGCACCCAGGTGATGTCCAGTAAGTTGCCGCACTGGTTTTGGTATCGTACAATGCAGCTCCGAAAAACGGCGTGGGGCGTCCCGGGGGAGGAATTGTCAGTAGCGGTCTGTTGTGCGAATAGTCCCAAGGCAGCAGAACGCGCTGAGATGTGGATGGCACCCAGGTGATGTCCAGTAAGTTGCCGCACTGGTTTTGGTATCCTACAATGCTGCTCCGAATAACGGCGTGGGGCGCCCCGGGGGGGGGGGGTGAGGCGGCGTGAACGGGCCTCCCCAGGTGGAGGCTCGTCTGCTGTAGTGGGGCGCCCCTTTACCGTTTCAGTTGCCATTCCGCACGCTTTTGGTACACTGTGCCAAAATCCGCCATTCAGCTGAGTTGCTCCTGCTCTTGCGGTGCAGCGATAGGCGGCTGCCACAGGACTCTCAAAATGGCAGCAGGCTCTTTCCTTTTTGGGCCTGGTCCACTGAAATGGCCCTGGGACACCTTGGAACTCGGACGCTTGTCTGCTAGGTCTTGGACCCCATTCTCGAAAGCGTCCCCTCAGCCTTGAAGATTCTACAAAAGTCTTGGGGGCCCCCGACTCCTGCACGTTTCCGGTGGGGAGCTGCTGCCATGATTGCTCGCGGAATGACCACGACGGAGCCACGAGATGGTGGTGCTTTCATGCTGACGCCAGCTTCAGTCTGAAACATCCAGAAACAAGGTGGGGCTTTCATCGTTTGGGGAAAAAAAATGTTTTAATCCAATGAAAAGTGTTATTTTAGGTCATATGATCAAGCCTTCCTCATTAGGAAACCAAAAGTAAAATGAACCAATGAAAAGTTTTATAAACAAGTCACATGACCTGTTATGCGGTATAGGGTTATAAAAAGCGTAGAAAATCCGTTGGCACGTGAGGCGGCGTCAGTGGCGGACCGATGTGCGAATAGGCCGAAGGCAGCACAACGCGCCAAGATCCGGATGGCACCGAGGTGGTGTCCAGCAAGTTGCCGCACTGGTGTGGCCATCCTAAAATGCTGCGCCGAAAGTCGGCGTGGGGCGCCCCGTTGGCCTGTGAGTTCGCGTCAGACATGTGGGGGCTGTTTGAGGATCAGACTGCATTGGAAAGCAATGTGATGCTGTGCGTCGCCCCCAAGATGGAGGTTCCTCGGCTGCAGTGGGGCGCCCCTTGGTGTTTCACTCGCTATGCAGCTGAGTTGGTTGCGCACTTGCGGTGAATAGGCCGAAGGCAGCACAACGCGCCAAGATCCAGATGGCACCGAGGTGGTGTCCAGCAAGTTGCCGCACTGGTGTGGCCATCCTACAATGCTGCGCCGAAAGTCGGCGCGGGGTACCACGTTCGCCTCTGAGGTGGCGTCAGTAGCGGACCGATGTGCGAATAGGCCGAAGGCAGCACAACGCGCCAAGATCCGGATGGCACCGAGGTGGTGTCCAGCAAGTTGCCGCACTGGTGTGGCCATCCTACAATGCTGCGCCGAAAGTCGGCGTGGGGTACCACGTTGGCCTGTGAGGTGGCGTCAGTAGCGGACCGATGTGCGAATACGCCGAAGGCAGCACAACGCGCCAAGATTCGGATGGCACCGAGGTGGTGTCCAGCAAGTTGCCGCACTGGTGTGGCCATCCTACAATGCTGCGCCGAAAGTCGGCGTGGGGCGCCCTGTTGGCCTGTGAGGTGGCGTCAGTAGCGGACCGATGTGCGAATAGGGCCAAAGGCAGCGCAACGCGCCAAGATCCGGATGGCACCGAGGTGGTGTCCAGCAAGTTGCCGCACTGGTGTGGCCATCCTACAATGCTGCGCTGAAAGTCGGCGTGGGGTGCCCGAAGGGGGGGGGGAGGCGGCGCAAACGAGCCTCTCCCGCCTCTCCAGGTTGAGGCACTTCATCTGCAGTGGAGCGCCGTCTAGCTGAGTTTCGCCCGCTCTTGCTGCTACAGCGACAAGCGGCTGCAACAGGACTCTCAAAATGGCGGCCTGTTCTTTGGATTTGGGCCTGGTCCACTAAAATGGCCCTGGGACACCTTAGAACTCGGACGCTCGAATTTTTTTTCCTTTCCTCTACATGCAAAAAAGGTAAATGCCCGGTACGTTACCTGCCTCATCTGCCACGATGTACTCTCCAGAGGAACCGAAAAAAAATATAGTTATGGTAATTATACCATGCATCGTCATATGGAGAGGTGGCACCGATTAATTATAGTGGTGCACAAAAGAGAGATTTGGAGGACAACCCCCGACCTGCCAGTATATTCACCAAAGAAGTGGCACTGACAGCATCAGAGGCAAGGGAAACGGTCCCAAATATTCAGAAGAACTTTGGAAAGATTAAAATGACATGTTTAGATTTCATTACAAGACCGGAGGCTGACATTATGTTTTTCCTATAGTCCCCATTTTCTTGTAAGTTACCAATTTATTCGTGCCCTTACTTTGTAAAGCGTCTTGTCATTAATATATATATGCTTGGAAGGTGAGTATATCTCCTACCTCTCTCAAATACCCTTCCAATTTCGGTTGGGTCCCCCCTTTTCTTTCCTATTTCCCAAACTTCTGTAATAACCGTTACTGAGGCTCCGCTCGCTCTCTGCCCCCAGACAGGCTCGATATCGGCGTTTCCGCCACCAAACACGCTCATTACCGCCCCTCACTGAGCCGATGTGCCTTCGACGGGCCGCGGGCTCCTGATTCAGACCCGCTGCGCTATGCGGCCTGCTTCCGGGTCCCTCCCGTTACTCGGAGGTGACCCGCTCGGCCAAAATGGTTCACTTTGGCTCTTGCTGTGACCCGCAAAGCAAACATTTGATTGCAAACACAGCGCGAGACCCGTCCTCGCGCTCTCCTTCAGCGCTTCTAACTGCCTGTTTTTCTCTGTCTCCGTTTGCCGACCCGACTGCCTTCCCTCGCTCCCCTGACCTTTGGGCCTTAAATCCCTAGTCTAGGTAGCGCTTTCAGCGGATCTAACGCCTTTTTAACCTGAATACTTGATATTAGCATAAAAAAAAAAAAGGGGGAACACTTTATAACAGGTAGCGCTTATTTATTGTTTACTCTTCTGACATCCCTTGTTGCATTATGTCACAGGGAGACTCCTCTGTTAATGACCCCCCCATTACTCAAGCCTCCCTTATAGGTCTCTTTGAGAGCCATTTAAAATCTTCCCTTAATGAAGCTATCGAAGCTGCTCTTAAGAGGAAAAGGGACATTCCTACTGAACCAACGCTCTTTTCATCGGATGATGATGAGGTGGACCCGCTCCCCTCTAAGGGCGGTAAGGCTGTTAAAAAATCTAAACACATTGAACCTCAGAATCTTCCAGGGGGAACATCTGATAAACTGACAGCATCAGAGGCAAGGGAAACGGTCCCAAATATTCAGAAGAACTTTGGAAAGATTAAAATGACATGTTTAGATTTCATTACAAGACCGGAGGCTGACATTATGTTTTTCCTATAGTCCCCATTTTCTTGTAAGTTACCAATTTATTCGTGCCCTTACTTTGTAAAGCGTCTTGTCATTAATATATATATGCTTGGAAGGTGAGTATATCTCCTACCTCTCTCAAATACCCTTCCAATTTCGGTTGGGTCCCCCCTTTTCTTTCCTATTTCCCAAACTTCTGTAATAACCGTTACTGAGGCTCCGCTCGCTCTCTGCCCCCAGACAGGCTCGATATCGGCGTTTCCGCCACCAAACACGCTCATTACCGCCCCTCACTGAGCCGATGTGCCTTCGACGGGCCGCGGGCTCCTGATTCAGACCCGCTGCGCTATGCGGCCTGCTTCCGGGTCCCTCCCGTTACTCGGAGGTGACCCGCTCGGCCAAAATGGTTCACTTTGGCTCTTGCTGTGACCCGCAAAGCAAAAATTTGATTGCAAACACAGCGCGAGACCCGTCCTCGCGCTCTCCTTCAGCGCTTCTAACTGCCTGTTTTTCTCTGTCTCCGTTTGCCGACCCGACTGCCTTCCCTCGCTCCCCTGACCTTTGGGCCTTAAATCCCTAGTCTAGGTAGCGCTTTCAGCGGATCTAACGCCTTTTTAACCTGAATACTTGATATTAGCATAAAAAAAAAAAAAGGGGGAACACTTTATAACAGGTAGAGGTGGCACCGATTAATTATAGTGGTGCACAAAAGAGAGATTTGGAGGACAACCCCCGACCTGCCAGTATATTCACCAAAGAAGTGGCACTGACAGCATCAGAGGCAAGGGAAACGGTCCCAAATATTCAGAAGAACTTTGGAAAGATTAAAATGACATGTTTAGATTTCATTACAAGACCGGAGGCTGACATTATGTTTTTCCTATAGTCCCCATTTTCTTGTAAGTTACCAATTTATTCGTGCCCTTACTTTGTAAAGCGTCTTGTCATTAATATATATATGCTTGGAAGGTGAGTATATCTCCTACCTCTCTCAAATACCCTTCCAATTTCGGTTGGGTCCCCCCTTTTCTTTCCTATTTCCCAAACTTCTGTAATAACCGTTACTGAGGCTCCGCTCGCTCTCTGCCCCCAGACAGGCTCGATATCGGCGTTTCCGCCACCAAACACGCTCATTACCGCCCCTCACTGAGCCGATGTGCCTTCGACGGGCCGCGGGCTCCTGATTCAGACCCGCTGCGCTATGCGGCCTGCTTCCGGGTCCCTCCCGTTACTCGGAGGTGACCCGCTCGGCCAAAATGGTTCACTTTGGCTCTTGCTGTGACCCGCAAAGCAAAAATTTGATTGCAAACACAGCGCGAGACCCGTCCTCGCGCTCTCCTTCAGCGCTTCTAACTGCCTGTTTTTCTCTGTCTCCGTTTGCCGACCCGACTGCCTTCCCTCGCTCCCCTGACCTTTGGGCCTTAAATCCCTAGTCTAGGTAGCGCTTTCAGCGGATCTAACGCCTTTTTAACCTGAATACTTGATATTAGCATAAAAAAAAAAAAAGGGGGAACACTTTATAACAGGTAGCGCTTATTTATTGTTTACTCTTCTGACATCCCTTGTTGCATTATGTCACAGGGAGACTCCTCTGTTAATGACCCCCCCATTACTCAAGCCTCCCTTATAGGTCTCTTTGAGAGCCATTTAAAATCTTCCCTTAATGAAGCTATCGAAGCTGCTCTTAAGAGGAAAAGGACATTCCTACTGAACCAACGCTCTTTTCATCGGATGATGATGAGGTGGACCCGCTCCCCTCTAAGGGCGGTAAGGCTGTTAAAAAATCTAAACACATTGAACCTCAGAATCTTCCAGGGGGAACATCTGATAAACTGACAGCATCAGAGGCAAGGGAAACGGTCCCAAATATTCAGAAGAACTTTGGAAAGATTAAAATGACATGTTTAGATTTCATTACAAGACCGGAGGCTGACATTATGTTTTTCCTATAGTCCCCATTTTCTTGTAAGTTACCAATTTATTCGTGCCCTTACTTTGTAAAGCGTCTTGTCATTAATATATATATGCTTGGAAGGTGAGTATATCTCCTACCTCTCTCAAATACCCTTCCAATTTCGGTTGGGTCCCCCCTTTTCTTTCCTATTTCCCAAACTTCTGTAATAACCGTTACTGAGGCTCCGCTCGCTCTCTGCCCCCAGACAGGCTCGATATCGGCGTTTCCGCCACCAAACACGCTCATTACCGCCCCTCACTGAGCCGATGTGCCTTCGACGGGCCGCGGGCTCCTGATTCAGACCCGCTGCGCTATGCGGCCTGCTTCCGGGTCCCTCCCGTTACTCGGAGGTGACCCGCTCGGCCAAAATGGTTCACTTTGGCTCTTGCTGTGACCCGCAAAGCAAAAATTTGATTGCAAACACAGCGCGAGACCCGTCCTCGCGCTCTCCTTCAGCGCTTCTAACTGCCTGTTTTTCTCTGTCTCCGTTTGCCGACCCGACTGCCTTCCCTCGCTCCCCTGACCTTTGGGCCTTAAATCCCTAGTCTAGGTAGCGCTTTCAGCGGATCTAACGCCTTTTTAACCTGAATACTTGATATTAGCATAAAAAAAAAAAAAGGGGGAACACTTTATAACAGGTAGAGGTGGCACCGATTAATTATAGTGGTGCACAAAAGAGAGATTTGGAGGACAACCCCCGACCTGCCAGTATATTCACCAAAGAAGTGGCACTGACAGCATCAGAGGCAAGGGAAACGGTCCCAAATATTCAGAAGAACTTTGGAAAGATTAAAATGACATGTTTAGATTTCATTACAAGACCGGAGGCTGACATTATGTTTTTCCTATAGTCCCCATTTTCTTGTAAGTTACCAATTTATTCGTGCCCTTACTTTGTAAAGCGTCTTGTCATTAATATATATATGCTTGGAAGGTGAGTATATCTCCTACCTCTCTCAAATACCCTTCCAATTTCGGTTGGGTCCCCCCTTTTCTTTCCTATTTCCCAAACTTCTGTAATAACCGTTACTGAGGCTCCGCTCGCTCTCTGCCCCCAGACAGGCTCGATATCGGCGTTTCCGCCACCAAACACGCTCATTACCGCCCCTCACTGAGCCGATGTGCCTTCGACGGGCCGCGGGCTCCTGATTCAGACCCGCTGCGCTATGCGGCCTGCTTCCGGGTCCCTCCCGTTACTCGGAGGTGACCCGCTCGGCCAAAATGGTTCACTTTGGCTCTTGCTGTGACCCGCAAAGCAAAAATTTGATTGCAAACACAGCGCGAGACCCGTCCTCGCGCTCTCCTTCAGCGCTTCTAACTGCCTGTTTTTCTCTGTCTCCGTTTGCCGACCCGACTGCCTTCCCTCGCTCCCCTGACCTTTGGGCCTTAAATCCCTAGTCTAGGTAGCGCTTTCAGCGGATCTAACGCCTTTTTAACCTGAATACTTGATATTAGCATAAAAAAAAAAAAGGGGGAACACTTTATAACAGGTAGCGCTTATTTATTGTTATAGAGCCACCACTCCAAAAAACCTTGCTGGCCATAGCACCTCGAGAAGAGTGAGCACCAAATTTGGATAGATCTATGCCATCTTCAAGCATAACAGTTCTCACCCATCTCGAAATTGTAGCAGAAGAGACTGCCCGAAAGGGTTTAACATATGAAATCAGTAACTGATTTTCATTTAAAGGTCTTAGAACACTCATCTTTTGCTCATAAGCTTTGATACAATTAACAACACAGAGTTTGGGACAATCCAAAAAGTAAGGATAAAAATTTTTTTCAGACATAGTTTTAGTTCTTTTCCAAATTTCAAACAGTACACCATCAGGAGAATACATTTTATTACAGATTTCTAAAGCCTTAACATCAGAAACACGTCTAAAAGAAATTAGACAAAGGAGAGTAGCTAACTTAGTAGACAGCTGTTTCCTGGAAAGAGAAAGGTTATCAGGCCATGAGGTAAAAGATCAAAAACAAGATTAACATTCCATAAAGAATTATACTTAGGAGGACGTTTGAGTCTTATACCTTTCATAACTCTACGAACTAGAGGGTCAGTACCAATAGAGAAATCATTTGATAGAGAGTGACCTGCAGAAATTGCAGATCTGTAGCAGTTAACTGTTCTGTAAGAAAGTCCAGACCTAAAAAGATCTGCAAGGAAATTTGCCACTTCTACAGGAGGGGCAGCCACGGGATCCAAATCCCGTTCCAAGCACCAACTACACCACTTTTTCCAGGAACCAATATATCTTCTCCTCGTTCCCGGAGCCCATGATTCATCCAGAAGATCTTTAGCCTCTCCTGAAAGGCCCGAGTATCTTCCCGAACCCCTGAAATCTTCCAGACAAGAAGGTCCATTTTGTCTTCTAAGAGAAGAGGATGAAATTCTCCGTCGGGACCCCGAAGAAGATCTAAACTCCCGGGGATAAGGCGAGGGAAGTCTATTGTTAACTCCATCACCCCCGGGAACCAAATCTGAGAACTCCAAAAGGGAGTAATTAGAACAGTTTGGCAAAGCTCTCTTCGAACTTTCAAAAGAACTCTTTGGATTAGGGCAAAGGGAGGGAAGGCATAGGACAGCAGGGACTTTCAGGGTTGGAGAAGGCCGTCCACTGCTAAGGCCAAGGGGTCTGGCCTCCAACTGAAGAAGCGATCTACCTGAAAGGTAAGTCTGCTTGCAAAAAGGTCTACTTCGAAAGGACCCCACAGCATTGAGATTTTCTGGAACACTGAAGGGTTCAGTTTCCAGTCGCTGGAGTCCTTTAGGAATCTCGAATTCCAGTCCGCCCTTGTGTTTAGGAGACCCGGAATAAACTCGGCTCTCAGAGAAATCTTGTGATCCCAGCAGAAATACCAGATCTTTTCCGCAAGATCCGCTAGGGATTTCGACTTTGCTCCCCCTAGCCGGTTGATATAAGTAACGGCTGAGAAATTGTCTAGCTTGACCAGGACCACATTGTTTTGGAGGATAGACTTGAAGCTCATCAGGGCATTCAAGCACGCCAACATCTCTAGAGAGTTTATGTGAAGGGTTAGTTCTTCTCTCGACCATTTCCCCCCAGTTTCCACCTCTCCAAGTCTGGCACCCCAACCAAGATTGCTCGCGTCGGATTCCAAGACAAAACTCGGTGAATTTCCGAAAATTGCCTTTCCATTCCAACTGTCTAAGTTGTTTCGCCACCATATAAGATCCTCCCGAGCATCTTGGGAGAGGGGAACTATGTCTGAGTACCAAAGACCCCTCCTCAGACCTGAAGCTTTGAGTCTCTGTAAGGCCCTGTAGTGAAGGGGACCTGGAGAAATAGCCTGGATGGAAGAAGATAAGAGACCCACTATTCTCGCTAATTCTCTCAAACTCACTTGGTCCTTGGATAAGACATAAGAAACTTCCTTCTTTATTTTTGCTAGCTTCTTTTTGGGGAGTTGTAACTGGGTTAAGGTTGTGTCCACCTGAAAACCTAAAAATTCCAGATTTTGAGAAGGCGTCATAATAGACTTTTCTATATTGATAATAAAGCCAAGACTCTCCAAGAGACTTACTGTCCAATCCATATGGGATAGGAGTTCTTCTTTGCTCTGGGACATCAGTAAGATGTCGTCTAGATAGATAATAAGGCGAACCCCTCTTCTTCTTAAAGAGGCGACTACAGGCCTGAGCACCTTGGTGAAGCACCAAGGGGCGGAAGATAGGCCGAAGGGGAGACATTGGAACTGGTAAGTTACATTCCTCCAAACGAACCTCAGGAACTTCTGAGAGAAAGGATCCATAGGGATTGTAAAGTAAGCGTCCTTGAGATCCAATTTTATGAGCCAATCTCCTCTTTGAAGGAGATCTCTCAGGAGGTGAATACCCTCCATTTTGAAATGGCGGTAGACCAGAAAAGAATTCAGTTCCTTCAGGTTTATTACAGGACGCCAACAACCCTTTTCTTTTTTCTTCACCAAGAAGATTGTACTCACAAAACCCTGACCAGAATTTTGGACGATGCGTATCGCACCTTTCTCTAGCATTTGATTCACTTCTGCATCTACCAAAACTGACTGTTCTTGGTCTAGAGAAAGCTCCCTGGGTTGTTTGGCCTGAAAGGGAATTGATATGAAATCTATCTTGAATCCCCTTACCGTCTCCAAAATCCAAGCATCGTTTGTTATGGAAGGCCAAACGTGACTGAAAAGGGAGAGTCTTCCCCCTACCCTTGGAAGGGAAGAAGCAAGAAGAGGGAGTCTTACCTTGTCCCTGTCCTTGGGACTGGAATCTTCCACGACCGGTACCACCTCTGTTACGATAGTTCCGGCCTCTTTGGGGAAAGAAGTTACCGTATCCCCGGTAGTTCCTTGAGTAGCCACGCTGATTCTGTTGGTAGTAGGATCTGTTGTAACCACGGCCGACAGCCGATCCTCCCCTGCCGACCCTTCCAAAAAATCGTCCGCCAAACATTCGTCTCATATTTGTCTGTGCTTTGTTAAAAGCTGCAAAGGTGGATACATATTTGCCAAGGGACTTAATAAAGGACTCTCCGAATAGAAGACCATTGGGATCCCCTTGCACATCTTTGTTGGCCAAATCCCCTAACTTGGGATTCATACGCATTAGGATCGCTCTCCTTCTCTCCGAGGTAAGGTTAGCGTTAGCGTTACCCAAAAGACATATGGCACGCTGGCTCCAGCCTCTAAGGAGTTCAGTGTCAACTGGAGTGCCATTCAAGGAGGCCTCTTCAGCCATGTCAAGGATCCTAGCCAAAGGGCCGAGGGTATCCAAAAGTTTATCCTGGCACTGCTTAAGGCAGCGTTCCAGGCCTTTGCGGGGATCTCTCCCAGTTTTAAATAAAAAGGTTAAAAGTTCGGGATCAAGATTAGGGGTTGACCCTGCTTTGTTATCCAAAAAGGGTTTGGGACACTCAGACTTCATAAGGTTACGCGAATCCTTTTCAAGAGGTTTGCCAATCCAGGTTTTAATAAATTGGGAGACGTGGTCCAAAGGCCACCAATCTGAACCTCTAGGATGGGTGATCTTGGAAGGATTAAACATTTCATTCCCCGATGGGTCTTTAATGGTGTTGAGATTAGTAGAGGTTAGAGTCAGGTCCTCGTCAAGGAGGTCGTCCTCAAGCTTTTCTAGAGGATCAAATACGTACTCATCAGCCTCCTCTTCCAAATCCAATGGGGATAAATAATCGTCATCATCATTGACGAGGTCAATTGTGCCGCGATGGACACCCAATCTCTGCGTGCCGCAAGGGACACCTGTGCTCTTTGCGCCATTAAGGCCGCTCGATCTTTTTGTGCCGCTCGGGACACCCACATCACTTGTAGCGCAAAGGCTACCCACAGATAAAACTTTATCAGATGTTCCCCCTGGAAGATTCTGAGGTTCAATGTGTTTAGATTTTTTAACAGCCTTACCGCCCTTAGAGGGGAGCGGGTCCACCTCATCATCATCCGATGAAAAGAGCGTTGGTTCAGTAGGAATGTCCCTTTTCCTCTTAAGAGCAGCTTCGATAGCTTCATTAAGGGAAGATTTTAAATGGCTCTCAAAGAGACCTATAAGGGAGGCTTGAGTAATGGGGGGGTCATTAACAGAGGAGTCTCCCTGTGACATAATGCAACAAGGGATGTCAGAAGAGTAAACAATAAATAAGCGCTACCTGTTATAAAGTGTTCCCCCTTTTTTTTTTTTTTATGCTAATATCAAGTATTCAGGTTAAAAAGGCGTTAGATCCGCTGAAAGCGCTACCTAGACTAGGGATTTAAGGCCCAAAGGTCAGGGGAGCGAGGGAAGGCAGTCGGGTCGGCAAACGGAGACAGAGAAAAACAGGCAGTTAGAAGCGCTGAAGGAGAGCGCGAGGACGGGTCTCGCGCTGTGTTTGCAATCAAATTTTTGCTTTGCGGGTCACAGCAAGAGCCAAAGTGAACCATTTTGGCCGAGCGGTTCACCTCCGAGTAACGGGAGGGACCCGGAAGCAGGCCGCATAGCGCAGCGGGTCTGAATCAGGAGCCCGCGGCCCGTCGAAGGCACATCGGCTCAGTGAGGGGTGGTAATGAGCGTGTTTGGTGGCGGAAACGCCGATATCGAGCCTGTCTGGGGGCAGAGAGCGAGCGGAGCCTCAGTAACGGTTATTACAGAAGTTTGGGAAATAGGAAAGAAAAGGGGGGACCCAACCGAAATTGGAAGGGTATTTGAGAGAGGTAGGAGATATACTCACCTTCCAAGCATATATATATTAATGACAAGACGCTTTACAAAGTAAGGGCACGAATAAATTGGTAACTTACAAGAAAATGGGGACTATAGGAAAAACATAATGTCAGCCTCCGTTGTCTCTAATGAAATCAAGATTCTCTCAGCATGATAATTGGAGAATCGACATTGTGGCAAATTTATTTCATGTGGACAGATGAGTGTTACTCTAATAAATACAGCATATGAACATCATCATAGTCGATGGTTGGTGGAGACATTTTGACTATATCCTGGACCTGCCCGTCCTCGCCCAAAATGGCGCCGGAATAAATGGGACTCGTAACTCCTTGTTGTGTACTGGTTGCACAACCTTGATATCACGAGATACGTATGCAGTTTTGAAGCACATGGCGGGCGGGGATGAGAATTGATTGAATATTTCGACATCCCTATTGATATTAAGTTCTGATGTGTTATTGATTACTGTACTATTGAAAGTTCGAATTAACGTCACCCATGGTACTTGCCCGCAAATGTATATCTAGATAATTTTATTGTAACTGGCCCTGTCGTATTTTAATTATAAAATGTACGTCCACCGATTCCGCAACTGTTAGACACCTTAGTTCTTGCAACCTAATGGCCCGCCCGTTACGTTCCTCTACAGTGTAAATGTCTCCTCATCATATACGATTACAGTTTGCTCAGTGGCCGGCCCACGTGGTTATAGGCCCGTATTTGTATACTGACATTTTCACAATAAAGGTTTTTAAAAGAAAACATGGTAGTAGTATTTACATTGGTAAAGTTTTTAATAATAGTCACTGTTTTCGAATCAGTAAAAGGCAAGTGAAATAAAGCAGTCCAATTACATGAAGGGTAAAAGGTATAATACGCAGGAACGCAGTAAAGATAAATGGTCAAGGGCTGTTGTGTTTTCTACTTCTGCAACATAAAGTGATCGATAAGAATCTGATATTCAGGCGTATCGGCGACTAAGACAGCAGGCGGAGCCTCTTTTGCTCAACGGCTCCGTCATGGGACGAAGAAACGCCCTTTTGTCTCGAAAAAGGAATATATTTTACTTGCAGGACAGTTGTAAATTTTCCGGGAAAGTACGTTAGCCTGGAACATTATAACATATATGTTTAAGAAAAAATAATGTTCGTCAAAGAGGGGAGGGCAAGTTCTTCTCTACCGGGTCACGTTGGGGCGCTACCGGAACTGATCGAATTGGTAGTCTACAGTGTTTCTGGATGTTTCAGACTTAAGCTGGCATCAGCATGAGAGCACCATCATCTCGTAGCTCCGTCGTGGCCATTCCACGAGCAATCATGGCAGCCGCTCCCCACCAGAAGCCTGCGGGAGTCGGGGGCCCCCAAGACTTTTGTAGAATCTTCAAGGCTGAGGGGACGCTTTCGAGAATGGAGCCCAAGCCCTAGTAGACAAGCGTCCGAGTTCCAAGGTGTCGCAGGGCCATTTTAGTGGACCACGCCCAAATCTGAAGAGCCGGCCGCCATTTTGAGAGTCCTGTGGCAGCCGCCTATCGCTGCACCGCAAGAGCGGGAGCAACTCAACTACATGGTGAGCGAAACGCTGTAGTCGCAAGAGCGGGCGGTAAACAGCTGAATAGCGGAAGAGGCACAGTGTAGCAAAAGCGGGCGGAATGGCAACTGAAACGGTAAAGGGGCGCCCCACTACAGCGTGTCTTCAGGTCAAACGGATTGTGGGACAAGGTCAAGAATGGAAGAGTCACCAAAAGGCAAAAAGTTCCGCTTGACCCCGGGAGCCGGCCACCTATGTCGGGGGCGATCTCAGGCCACACCAGGGCAACACGACTTGGGGAGGGGGCCGGAGCCAAGCGCCCCCTCCCAGTCCACGCCATCACACCGTCCCTCGGGGGCCTCCGTCAAGCGGTTCAGGGAGGCACCGCATCACATTGTTTTCAAATGCAGTCACGTCCTCAAACAGCCCTCACTTACATTGAGAATAGTGAAGCTGTAGCAGGTGCAAATAACCTTCAGACAGTGTAACAAGCACTCCTCAAAACTTTGAACTATCAAAGTGCATGAGTTTCATGCTTGATCGATTGAGCTAGCCGGATCGGGCAACAAAAAGTATAAAATAGTTATGTAAATAGTTATTTAATAAAACGTTTTACCCTGTTACTTTGCTGGTGTGTTGTATATATTTGTAATATTTGCATAGAGTTTATCGTTATTTTGGGCGGGATGGGTGGCGGAGCCGAGCTGTCTTGCAGCCATCATGGCGTGGAGCTCAGTTCATCTCACTAGTTTCATATTTCTCATGAGGGGTTGTTCCTAATGTTTCTATTTTAGCGAGGTCAAAAAGAGATCCCATTAGTGGCCTACTGATTTTGCTCGATTCCTTTCGTTTTTTTACACGATTTTTCACTATCTGCAAAGACTAAACAGAGTATTGCGACTCTGTGCTTGTTTGTAAATAGAGAATGAACCAAAGAGAACCAATTCTAAAACAGTAAATGCTTGGATAACAATGAATTAAATGGAGAGAGAAGCAGGCACGACGGATTACAACGGGGGCAAAGGCCTGCGTTAACTACCCTTCACTATCTGCAAAGAGAGAGTACTCGTAATAGAAATGAGGTGGGGGGGCAGCATTCAAAGCAGATCAGTGTGCATAAACACGAAAATGTTTTTACTTACCACGTACTTGACATTCGACAGCTTATGATATTTGCTATTAAAAAACCATTAAAATTCACTGAAAAAACCATAGGTTAGAGACCATATATAGTTAGGAATTAGCATTTAAAAAACCTTGAAAATTCACTGAAAAAACCATAGGTTAGAGACCATATATAGTTAGGAATTAGCATTTAAAAAACCTTGAAAATTCACTGAAAAACCATAGGTTATAGACCATATATAGTTAGGAATTAGCATTTAAAAAACCTTATTTTACTCACACAAAACCATTGAAATTCCATATATAGTTAGTTGCACTAACTATATATCGCGCACCCGCAATCCACTGCTGATGATGTCACATAATACATCATTCATGACATGGTCAGTGACATCACTGATGACATCACTGATGGCATCTCAAATGACATCACTGATGACATCACTGATGACATCTCAAATGACATCACTGATGACATCACTGATGACATCTCATTTGACATCATTCTTGTGCTAATACGATAAACCTCTTCAGACTCTAATATAACCTTAGATACACTCAGTGTATACAGACACTCACACACTGTCACTCATCCATGGAGTTACTCACACACCTAGTCAGTCATGCAAAGAAACAATCTCACCTCCATTTCCTCAACTATACAGTTATACACACCTTACTTATTCAAACATATACTAACACATATTTACTCTCTTATACAATCCCTGATACAATTTCACAATGATCCATACAGCCACTCACACATTCAGTGGCTCTCATGCACAGTTATTTATATATGCCAACTCTCACATGTACTGTGTTTTACATATGTACTTACTATGACATGTAGCATTGAGATATCCATTCACTCATCAATACACTCATGCACACAGTCAACCGCCCATGTAGCTTTTTCCACATGCACTCTTGAACTCATACACCTAGTGAATCAACTGCTCACACATCTATGCACAGAGTCACACACCTCCCAGCCACCCCCACACAAACTCAATATCCCATACAAATACTTGGGCAACCAATCAATAACACATATAGCCTCTCGTATAGCTAATGATCAACACATGCAGCAGTTTACATCACAACAGACATACTGATGCACACATTCAGACAGTTTAGTCACTAACCCATGCATTTAGTACGACACATTTATTCACTCACTCATACAGTCAGTCAGGCACTTACTAAATCCTTCATCCAGACACTTATACATCCACTCATTCTTCAATATATCAAACATATTTAAACTTTACAGAAACACACAGTCACTGGATGATGTCATCAGTGATGTCATCAGTGATGTCATTTGAGATGTCATCAGTGATGTCATCAGTGATGTCATTTGAGATGGCATCAGTGATGTCATCAGTGATGTCACTGACCATGTCATGAATGACGTAATATGTGACATCATCAGCAGTGGATTGCGGGTGCGCGATATATAGTTAGTGCAACTATGCTAATTCCTAACTATATATGGTCTATAACCTATGGTTTTTTCAGTGAATATATATATATATGTATATATACATGTGATCAAGTCCCCTGCGAGGGACGAAATGCGCCATGGCTGCTGCTGCATCGCGAAAATAACACCATTAAATCTTGCAGCTAATTGAGCCTGTGGTCCGCGCTCTTTCTTTTGCAGAAGAAGCAAAGTGTGGGGAGAGTTTCCTGATATATATATATTTATTTTTTTATATTTATGTTACATGTGTATGTATATATAAATGTATTTATCAGTTTTATAATGTTTCTAACATTTTATTATGTAATAAAATAATTATGGATCAATATTATTAAGGAAATATATATATATATCATGAGTGATGTCACTGACCATGTTATGAGTGAAGTAATATGTGACGTCATCAGCAGTGCATTGCACGCGCAAGTTATAGTGAGTCCAACTAACTATAACGTGGGAATTTCAATGGTTTTATGCGAGTACAATTTCCAGCTAACTATAACTGGTGTGAAACCTATGTTTTTTTCAGTGAATTTAATAGGTTTTTAAATGCTAATCCCTAACTATAACTGGTGTGAAACCTATGGTTTTTTTCAGTGAATTTCAAAGGTTTTTTAATAGCAAATCTCTATAGGTATGAAAAGTAATATTTTTTATAACGAATTTTATATTGTATAATTATGTAATAGTATTTTTTTTATGTTTATTTTTTTTATTGATTTTTTTGCCCCGGAGCGCTCCCGGGGCGCGTACCGATGCGCTCACCGGTGGGCGCAGTGTTACGGCGCGCCCCGGGGCGCATACTGGTGAGCGTCCCGTTTTACCTGTGTCTCTAAGGGTTCCATGTCCCAATATTGAATTGTGTTTTTTCCACGCCTTTTCCCCCAGAACTGGGTTTTCTCCCCAGAGCAAAAATGTACAAGGAAATGGAAAACCCACTAGTGGGTTTATATTATTAATGTATATTTGTTAAACATAAGAGGTTATTAGGATGCTGCAGGTTCAGGATTTGTTTCTTTTAAAATGTCATAATAATTGTATTCTCCGTTTGTGTATTAGGTTTAGATAATACATTATTTTCTTCATTTTTAGAATATATTGTGGCTCCTCCAGAAGAAGGCGCTGGTCGCCGAAACGCGCGTTGAGAAAAGCATTAATTTTGCCACTTCTTTTTGTTTGTGAATTTTGTGATAATTACTGTGCTCTATTTTGATATTTGTGATTTCTGTATAATTGAAATTATTCTGTATTGATAATTGACTTATTTTTATGTAATGTCATGCATTTGTTTGAATGTTTAACTTAGCTCAATCTGCTGAAAGCTTTGTTTGTTTTTAACATGAATGTTATTAAATGTTAGATACTTTGTAGTTCCACCTCTTTATTACTTTTTGAAAAATAATTTGACAATTCATAATACCATAGTGCCTAGGTTGTTTTATTTCACTTGTTTTTCCCTGGCCTAGGTTTGGTTTATTCATTCCTTCAGGGGGTCCTTGATACTTAATCGTACATCGGGCTACCAGTCCCTACAATTTTCCCAAGTTTCGTGGGAATCCATTCAGCCGTTCGGGCTAAAAGTGAGTCCAACCGCCCTATGGAAATTAACATGGGGAAAACACGTTTTGGGAACCCCCTTTTATCTTGGCCCCCGCTAAACGAATCCCCCCCAAACTTTCAGGGTAGGAGCGGAGCGGAGCTGGCCACCTAATTTGAGGAATTTGCGAAAATTTGTTCACCGGCGCCAAAGTTATTCCCAATAGAATGTTGCGGATTTCCTATGGAAACTAGGTCCTAACTATGACTACCTACTGGCGACCGCCAGTAGGTAATATATATATATATATATATATATAGATATAGATATATACATTTTATATATGTATGTTTAATTGCTTTTATATTACATTTATTATTTATAATTTTTCACATTTTTATTAATTCTAACTATGATTGTATTAATTATGTTTATTATGTAATTATTTTATATTATTTTTAAGACATTTAAAAAAATGATATTTTGAACAACGATATTTGAAACAATGATATTTTGTTTCGATATTTAGGTACTTACCTTTGTAGAGATAGGATGTCGATATTCTTGACATTGATATTCTGTACACAATATTTTTGTACCTTGATATTCCTGTTGTCGCTATTCTATCAGTGATCCGTATATTTCTACTAAGTAACACTCCTTCTTGAGATGAAACTTCAACACATAGGCCTTAAAGAACCCAGTATTAGAAATGTAAGTGAGAGAGGTAATCCTACAGTATTTTCAGACCAATTTAGGTTCAACAGATGATTATGGACTAGTGTGGGACAGCTCCCATGCCTAGTTATATCTCCAAGGTGTATGCATTGTCAAGCACACAGACATTCTCACATCCATCCGAGCCAGCCTGGATAAACTGGATACAGAGATCAAGGGGCTGGAAGTGCTTCACTCCTCATATGGAGTAAGTGAGTAAGTTAGTAAAATCTTTATTGTAGGATAATCTAAAATCATTTACAAAAGGTAATGTCAATTACAATATAAAACAGTAATCACATGTAAAACTAAATGATTAAAAACTATGCGATGATCATTTAATAAAAAATGTAAAATGGCACAACATGTGTAACCCAAACTAGGTTAACAGTGAAAGGAAATGCTAGGGTCCAATGAAATGAGAGCAGCAATTAACTCAAATGGTTGTTTTTTGTAGGCAAGCATAATGAGGCAACACTGGGCAAAGCCAGAAACCATGGTTACGTGGGCATGCAGTTTTTGTCATGCATAATATTATAATATGCGGGGGCATACATTGGCAGATTACAGTGGATTACTCCAGTATCACATTGTGGCCCTCAATGTTTTGCATCCTAGCCAATCGTATATGCTACTGCATGCATGCATTAATAAAAATCGAATACACCTCAAGCATCCAAATACTGTAGAATGTATGCAGTGGAGCCTGTGCTTCCGCGATCTAGTGTGCTGGATTGGTGCGAAAAAACGTGTAACGCGATTCAAAACACAGAACTCCTCCCAGATCGATAATGATAAGGTGTTGAAACCTGAGGTGCAGGAAACACATGTAAATCGGTGTGACGCATACTCGTGCAGAAGACTTCACAAAGGAACTCCTCATTAGGAGAGGGCAGGAGACTTCAAACAGATTCACTCTAAATTGAGTGAATGTAATAACTTAGCTGACTGACAATGAAGTAAAACTATTAGGATAATGGGCCAGGGATTACAAGGAGGGGAAGTCTCCTGATAGGACACTGGCCAGATGGCCTGCTGAGGATATTACTGGAATTGAAACCACTAATGGCCGCATGCTAAACAGCCTCCTGGGCATCTTGGCTGGTTTAGAGAACTATGAACACGTATACTCCTCTAGAATATCTAACTAAGAGGTTCACATGCTTGATTAGTTTGAAATATTAACCACTGCACGGCTGGTAAATATATATAGAGAGATATTAGGATATCTAATCTTTGTAGAGAAGATACAAAAAACTCCATTAAAATATATATTGATTGGGTGCTTGCCTGGGACAGATGGTCTCACATTAGAATTTAAACGAGAATATTGATGTGTTGGCCCCAGTATTTCAAGCAATGTTTGAGGAGGCCAAAGAGTCCAATGTGCGTGGCTGTCTCTAGCCTACTCTTAGAGAAGTAATTATTGGTCCTCTTCTAACGCCTATTGAGCGCTTCCTACACACTCTTATCAGGCCTAAAAATGGACACCAAAATACAGGTAAAAATTATAGATAATCTGATCCTTTCTTATATGCAGGTTTGGTACTACCAGTACAGGCAGAACTGGTTCCTGTCAGCTCAACCACATCCAAATTAAGTACACTTGGATGACCATGGTGTAGCTACACCCAGAGGTGAATGCTGCTACTTTGTTTTTTACATAAATATTTCATTTTACTGATTTGAGTGTGATTATATGACAACTGTGCATAGGAAGTGAGAACTCGAGTATGTGCTAATAACATGGATATCATTGCTACACACCAATCCCGCAGTCAGAGTCGGGATGAACAGTGAATTAGATGTGATGTACTCCAGGGATGCACATTCACTCCTATTTGCTGTATACTCTGGCCTGAGAGCTACTGGCTGCGGTCCTGAAGAGCGTCACTCAGTGGGTCTGTCAGATTTACTGAGAGACGATTAATAATCTTGTCCTAAACAGATGATATTTTATCGTATATTAAAGACCCTAACATTACCCCCTTCCTCAGAAGATGAGGTAAACGTGTATTTTCGGCTTTTTATTAATTGGAGAAAAATATTTACGATGACTGCTGGCCCTCGGCATGGTCTACTGGAGTTCCCGCTGCGCGTGCTATCTGGGGGTGAAAGGCTACATTAAAAATCAGAAGTGATTAAACTGTCAGGCACCATGGGCCATTCGAGTAGGTTCTCGCTTTCACTGGTCGTCCGAATAACGATTATGTTTATTATTATACCTACTATGCTAATATTTCATACATTACGCTACCTATCTATCTATCTATTAACAGGCCATGTGTCCCTACTTGTTCATTCTACAGCTCGTTAAAAATGAGGTAAGGATACATCTTGCATGGGCTGATAGAGAATCGAGGACAGGCTAGTCTTCACTCTCTCTCCCCTATCAGAGTGGTGGATACTTTGCACCTGGCTTCGAACTACATTTTCACAGAGCACAACCACAGTTTGCTCAGTTCCATAGTCTGCCTAGCCTACCTCATCTTACGGTGGAGAGTGAGGAGGCTGCAGTAGTCGCTCTGATGATTACTGCGCTCCTTCTGATAGGCAAATCAGGACATGGTCTTGACCTAGTAGGAAGGGCTGGACTCGCGTAGTAGGCACGGGGCATTTTGACGTTGGGCTGGAGGGGTGGGGGTCGTTTTTCTAGCCTTGGGGGCCAGCTTTGTCACTGGGAGCCGGTTTTCCAGCAGGGTTGCAATATTGACCCCCTGTAACAAAAGCAGAAGCAATCCCTGTCCTCCCAGGGCTGGTTGTGCAGCAATCAGCCAGGGTTCCCAGTCCGGCCCTGCTAGTAAGGTGTACCAGGGAATGCTGGAACCAGATGAATTCATGGGGCTTTGTCGCTTCTATTTACTATTTGGCCCCTAGTCAGCACTCCCCTGAGTACCACTGACTTCAGAAGAAACATGATCCAACATTTGTCAGGGCATTTGGAGCACCTTTTACTAGATACGTTTTTTAAAGAGCTAAAATGGTTTGGAGATGCCATGAGCCGTCCTACGTCAATAAATGTATTTATATTAAATGGAATATTTAGCACACTGAAAATGTTGCTCCAGGTCCACCCAGAGGAATTTATGGCCAGTTGTGCTATGGTTTCTTTTGACAGGATCATGATTTGTGATTGATCTGAAATCACCTTTTGCAATTCCATAATTGAAATGCATGAGCAAGTACATGTTTCTAATAGTGATTTTTAGGATTCACTTTACTTAAATACTGAATTTCAAAAAGGAATTAATCTTTTAGTATGTTATGTGTATTTGAAAAGTTCATATCACTAATGAGGATATCCTGGGGCTGAGCAGGTGTGTGTGCCTACCTCTACCTACAGTAGGTTGGTTAATTGAAAAGACAGGTCTTCAGCTTCTTGCAGAATCGAAGAAGAGAGGAGGTTCTGATATGAAAAGAAAGTGTGTTAATGCTTTAGGAACAGTGTAAGAGAATGCTTACCCTTCTGATCTGGTTCTGAAGATTTATGGAATGTTGTCAAGTAGGAGTCCTATGGAGCGGACTTGCCTGGATGGTTTGTGGAAGAAGATGCAAATGTCCAGGCAGTGGGGCCTGAGTTGCAGAGTGCTTTGAATGTGTGTGTGAGGATTTTGAATTGAGTGTGTTTGTGTACTGGAGGTGTAATGTGAGTTCTACTTTAGAGTTTGAGGATGAGTCTGCCTGCCGAGTACTAGATGGTCTGTAGTCTTCTAGTGAGTTGCTTGGTGATCCCAGGGTAGAGGATGTTCCAACAGTCCAGCTTGCTGGTAATTAGGGCAGGAGTGATCATTTCTTTTGTGTTCTTTGGGAGACATATGTGGATCTTCATCAGCATCCTCAGAGTGTGAAACAGAATGTAGTGACAACGTTGACTTGTGCAGTCATGTCCAGTTAGCTGTTGATGATTATTCTGAGGTTTCTGGTGTGGGTTCTGGATGTGGGTGAGGGTCCAGCGTTTGGCCGGCCATCAGTTGGAATCCAGTGGTGAGCTGTTCTAGCAAAATATGACTTCATTAATACTTCATCATCACATTCATCATACATGTTCACAAAATGATAACAGCATGGGGAAATACACTGATGATATCACATTTGGGAAATACTTTGTTGATCTGCCATTCTGAAGCATGAGTCCTTCCATTGAGGACACATTTGGATTCTGAGCTAACTTTTATTAAGAAAATGTCAACTTGGGAAGGGCAGGCCGAGGACTCATCAAGAAAGTGCATGCATTGGACTTGGCCCTCTCTACAAGATCACTCCCAAAATATTACCTTACCCTTCCTGTTTTCTAAACCTGTTTTTGTTGGCATTTAGGACTCTGGACACTTTACCACTACTAACATGTGCTAGTGCTCTCTCCTTTAAATGGCAAACTTGTCTTCCACCCAATTGGCACATTTAATTTACCTTTTGATTTCTAATAAAGTGATATTACAGGTACCCATGGCCTGTAAATTAAATACTACTAGTAGACCTGTAGCAATTATTGTGCCACCCACTTAAGTAGCCTCAGGCCATTCATAATAGCCTGTGTGTGAAGTTTTAAATGCAATTTCGACAAGCAGAAATACAAAGGTTATCAGCCCTAACCATTTATTTTTAATGTATATATGTCAACCCTGGGGTAGGCACTCAACAGCTAATAGGGCAAGGTGCATTGCATTTAAAAAGTTGGACATATACTTTTCAGTTTTACATGTACTGATGGTAAAAAAACTCTCAAATGTGTTTTTTCACTATTGCAAGGCCTACCACTGTGATAGGATAACATTGGGTTACCCTATGACATTAAATATGCAATAACCTTTGATTGGGAGCAGGCAGGAAAGGCATGTTTGATGTCAGAGTTATTGTAATCTAAAGCCCTCTTTAAAGGTGAAGTTGGATTTTAAGACACAATTCTGAAAATGCAACTTTTACAAACTCAACATGTTCCTGTCCTACCCATTTGATGCTCGCAGCCTGTATCCTTGGTTACATGACTAGATGTAGTTGGCCTTTGAGTATGTCTGCCATACAGTATCACATTAGAGGATTTCGCTGTTGGCGGGATGGCCCATCTCTGGCAGAATGGGGGGGATGGAGCTGTCACCTACCACACTTGCACTACAAAGGCACTGGCTCAGCTCACACACAAAAGGGCTTCAAACTAGCCCATTGTGCCCCCAGAAAGACTAGGGCCAGGGCAGAAAGGCAGGAAATTCCAGACACCTGTGTTAGGATAAACTCCAGAAGCTTCTCCCACTTCAAAGTGGACATCAGATGTAAATATTAAATCTTCATATCCAACTCGAGTACACTCCTGGCCCTGTGGATAGTACAGAAAAAGAACACCCTACTACTCTTCTGCTTGAGGCCTGACCTACTTGCTGAGAATTTGGCCTGGGCAGAATTGAAGGAATTTGGCAACATTGTCTTACTTTTAACATGGAGTTTCGGCCAAACTCCACAAATCACAGCATGGTAGAATAGTTTTCCCATTTGAGCATTGCCATGACACAACACAAAGATCCACCAAATGAGCTGTTACGAGATATTTGGTATCACCTAAGACCAGTTTCTAAGAAGCCTTCCGGTGCAATTTTCTAGCCTAAGCAGTCGAGGGAGCAGTAGCGGTCAGAAGGTTGCTTCTTGAGTAGATTTTCGACTCGAGGGCAGCAACATCAACTCAACGGCTGCATGCTCTTTTGCACTGTGTGTTGCAGTTTGCACTGATTTTACAGCACAGAACACGATACCGGCGCTGAATTGCAGTGCGAGCAGTGTGATGTGCATTTTTTCCACCTCTAGAAGGAACTCCGCTGAAACTCGCAAAGTTTCTATGAAACTCCATGGAATTCTGTGGAGGGAAATTCCACAAATTCTGTCTATCTGTACTGAGAAGGAAGACTGGACCTGCACCATTCATACCAGACTGAAGTGACTCCAAGACTAAGCCTAATGACCTCCTGTTCTGAGGTACAGGGAAACACAAAGCTGCTGAGGCCTCTTTGCACTGTCCAGCTGACATGCTGCAACTGAACCAGCCTGGACCTGCCTTGTCCTGTCTGAGCCCTGCTGTCTTCTAATGGAGGGAGTTCCTGATTCCCCAGAGGTGTTTACGAGGTCCTGGATCCTTGGTGTTACATCAGTTAAGCTCCTCTTTGAAGAGCAGGAGAAATCGTAAAATGTTGGGTTTTTTAACGACTGCATTAAGCGCTGACTGCCAATGCGAAGCTTTGGTGAACCGATCATTTGCGATTCAGCGTATGCTGCCAATAACTGGCAATGCGAGACCTGCATTTCCTACTCCAGAGTGGACTGTCCGCGGTGACCAGCAACGAGAATCTCCAACAATGACTATCATCAATGCCGGACAGGACCTTCGTTCTACAGGGACGATCATCTGCAACACTCAGCTTGCTCTTTGTGTGAAATCGATGATCATCAGCAATGCTCTCCCTTCTCCTCGTGGCCTCCTCCACTGCCAATAAAACTCTTTGCACTAGACTTTAGAAGTTAACATTTTCAGTGAGACTAACCTGGGGGCATGTCATCAAGGGCCTGAAGATATAATTATCTCCGCTTTAGCGTCCGTTTTCGGGCCGAAAGCAACAATAATTATATCGCAATATTTACAAGGACACGCTGGCGCGTGTTACCGTGCTTCAGCTCCTGTTTGTGCACACCTTGCTTTGCATCTCTAATAAAATGCAAAGGAGGCGTGCCTAACAAAACATAAGTATAGGAATAACAGGAGAAAACCCATAGACCTCGTTGGGATGGGTGTATTGTGTAGGCAAAAACAGTTCCCAACAGGTATTATGTAGAGACAATTTCAAAGGTGTATGCAACAAGCATTACGAAAAGATCAGAAACAAGGAGTCAATTGATTTTTAGAAGAGGTAGTATTATTTACCAAGAAGCAAAAGGGGAAAGTCTTTCATATGCAAATACAGTTTAAACAGCACTGTACAGACCGGATCTTCTGACAACCCAGTGACACTTGGTGCAAAGTGCTATATACAATTAGTGAAGTGAATGTGCAAGTGCTTAAAAACAACAGCATTGGCGACGCATTGAGCAAAGTATGTACATCAATTAGAGGCTCCGAAAAACAAGTTACAGTCACTTGGAAAACAATTATTTCTACAGGAGCACAGGACGTGATATGCGTCGTATAATTCAAGCTGTACAGTCGACGGCGTTTCGATCCCCTTTAGTCGGGATCGTCATCAGGACAGAGTTGCTGTGGGCAAAGAAGGGCAATTTTGAGCGGGGGAACATGGCTTGGGTCAGAACTGGGGGTGAATCGGTGAACGGGTAATGAATAAAATTAACATTAAAGGTTTAATGTGTATAAGGTGTGGCTGGGGTGGTGGCCGGAACGGGGATAGCAGTGGTGAATGTTGGGGGTGGTTAGCATGGAGAGGCTGGTGGGTGTGTCTAGAGTTAACCAAAATTATATCCGCCGGTTAGTGGAAGGGTGGCACAAATGCTAAGTGGGCAGAAACTCACAGTTTAGCCAGGCAGGAAACGAGCGTGGTACAACCACCGTGAGGATTTATTAAGGCCGAACCAAAACAAAAAAACTATGAACAGGATCCCCTTTGTCTCTGTCTTCAGCTCGGATAGCAATAAGGTAGCCAAAATAATCAAAAGAAACTGGTCTGTGCTACGGTCTGATGAACAATTCCACACACCCCCTCTGTTCTCATACCAGAGAGGCAACAACATTGCCAACCACCTTGTTCGTGCCATCACTTGGCCGACTACCACTACTGAGAAACACACCATCACAGCAGCATGGGGAATGCCTCCAGTAATCGGACACTTCAAGTGCCAATCCTGCAGCGTCTGTGAGCTAACACTTAACACCAAAGAATTCGTTTACAATGGACAGACACATCAACTAACCCATCACTCAAACTGCAAGACCCAAAATGTTATTTACGCGATCCGTTGCCCCTGTGATCTCATTTACATTGGCCAGACCACCCAAATGGTCAAACAACGGATAATACAACACAAAAGCAGAATCAACTGCAAAGTACTGACGGCTCCTTTGGTCACACACTTCATGGAAAAATCGCATACGGACACAGACCTGAGGTGGTTGGTTATTGAGAAACCCACACTACCCCTCAGGGGTGGGAACATGTCCACTTTACTCAACAGAGCCGAATGTAAATGGATCGCAAGAGTTGACTCGGTTAACCATGGGTTAAATACCCTTGATGAATGGACCAGTACCATCTCCATCTAAACTCTACTGTCCTTCTATCCCTTGCCTCTCACCTCTCTATACCCTGAATAAGAACTGTATAGTAGATGTATATTTGATGTAATTTACACCATATACCGTGATTCTGACTTTACCACCACAGCCTACACATTGGTTTATGTCCACCCATAAAGACAAATATCCTGTACCTAATCGTCCGGTTTTAAACCATAGGTTGCGGAATGTATTTTTCTATATCCTATTGCGACTTTGTAAATTGATGCTTAAAGTTATCCTTCCATCGGGCTAATTTGCCGTTATGCTTTGTAAAAAAATGTACATCGTGCTAATTTGCCGTTTTGCTTTGTGTCAAAAATGCCGAGTGGATATGTAATTATATTTCTAAATTCATGCCCGCAATCTGATAAAACATGTAATCGTAATTATATCCTCTTTCCTGGGCATGCATCAATTCACCTTCCCCGTGCCCCCAACATGCGTCGGCCATCCACGCCTCCTCCGCGTCATGCCGTCAATTTCTGTCCCGACTCCTGCCTTGATTCAGTTATTTCCTGTTAGTCCTCGTTACCCTGGTAACCTGCTTTCACGCCCCCCGCCCTACCTCCAGTTACGATTGGACCCCGCCCCCTTCCCTCCGATTAGTGGATGCTACCATGACAACCTTGTCACACTCCCTGTACCCCACCCACGTTTAGCGTTCGGACCCCGCCCCCAGCCCGGTACTTCCTGGTTAATACCCAGGGCTCACACGCGCCTGGTCAGCTCCCGCATTCACTGCCGGTAGCCCATACGCCAGAAGAGCCCTAAATTGCCTTCTGCCGCCCTGCGCGAGTCAGGTAAGAGCATCGCCCTCACTTTGAGTGCGCTCACTACCGGAGATCTTTTGTTCTTTCACGATACCGGCTCGTGCTTACTCCCACCTTTCCCTCCCGCAGGCGCAGCAAATCCCGTCCGCTGGTCAGATTCAAGCCACGATCAGGTAACACTACTCTCCATGGGTTTGGTCTCAGTGACAAGCCGAGCGTGTTCCTTTTCTTTATTCCATCCCTTGTTCCCTTGCAGCATCCGACCATTGAATGAATATCCGGAGTCCCTCTAGCCTCGGTTGCCTGCCTGGCTAAACTGTGAGTTTCTGCCCACTTAGCATTTGTGCCACCCTTCCACTAACCGGCGGATATAATTTTGGTTAACTCTAGACACACCCACCAGCCTCTCCATTCTAACCACCCCCAACATTCACCACTGCTATCCCCGTTCCGGCCACCACCCCAGCCACACCTTATACACATTAAACCTTTAATGTTAATTTTATTCATTACCCCTTCACCGATTCACCCCCAGTTCTGACCCAAGCCATGTTCCCCCGCTCAAAATTGCCCTTCTTTGCCCACAGCACTGTGTCTATCGACAACTCTGTCCTGATGACGATCCCGACTAAAGGGGATCGAAACGCCGTCGACTGTACAGCTTGAATTATACGACGCATATCACGTCCTGTGCTCCTGTAGAAATAATTGTTTTCCAAGTGACTGTAACTTGTTTTTCGGAGCCTCTAATTGATGTACATACTTTGCCTAATGCGTCGCCAATGCTGTTGTTTTTAAGCACTTGCACATTCACTTCACTAATTGTATATAGCACCTTGCACCAAGTATCACTGGGTTGTCACAAGATCCGGTCTGTACAGAGCTGTTTAAACTGTATTTGCATATGAAAGACTTTCCCCTTTTGCTTCTTGGTAAATAATACTACCTCTTCTAAAAATCAATTGACTCCTTGTTTCTGATCTTTTCGTAATGCTTGTTGCATACACCTTTGAAATTGTCTCTACATAATACCTGTTGGGAACTGTTTTTGCCTACACGATACACCCATCCCAACGAGGTCTATGGGTTTTCTCCTGTTATTCCTATACATATTAGGAGCAGCTAGCTAGCTGCGAGAGTGGTACCTCTGTGTACTTTATCTAATATACCTCAGTCAATAAGGTATTCATCTGGGTAGTACCCTCTGGCCTACACACGATGTCCAAGGAGTCCCTCACCTATTCAGAGGAATACATCCAGTCAAGACTGACCGGTCCCTGATTACTGTCGGGTCCACCACAGTCTGCGACCACCTCCACTGCCCCTAACACTTCCCGTGTCCTATTGGATAAACTCGAAAAACTGAAGAAGAAGCAGATCAGGACGGATCTGCATGCCCGCATGCTTACGGACTACTTACGCTCAGGTGTCATCCCCTTAGGACTTCAAATTCGTAACACCCCGGCTATTTTCACACAGGACCCCAAATTTAGAACCAGCTTTAGCCATCTCGCAACGACTTGCTCTCGCCATTGGATGGTCCTTGGAATAGATACAGCCATAGAACACAGCCGACTGGAACTACAGGAAATTGAAGAACTTGAGAAACGTATCCTAGAAGACACCTCCCACACTGATGCCAAAAGCCTCTTAGAAAAAATCTACAGTTCCATCGCCACCTTCAACACCTTTGAGGTCAATAAAAAGATCAATAAAATAGAAAAAGATATTAAGAACTATAAGGTTGAGAACACATACCCCTACTTAAACGAGGAATTTTACAATACCCAACAGAACCCTCCAAGAACACAGAATTGGGGACGTTATAGAAACAATCAACGCGTCACCTTCTCTGTCTCCTCAAATAGGTCTGCAGACGAGACAGACGCTACACCCTCTGGACCACAGCCACTACTACCACCCGGTTTTTTAGGACGAGGCCGAGGACGCGGCCAACATCCACAACCGCAGAACCGCCAAACAAGGGTCAAACAATACCAACCTCCGGTACCAGGCAACCGCCAAACCCGCAATCGGTACTATCAATGGGGACAACCACAGTAATGAACAACAAGGACGCAACTACTACTGCTATGTCCATCCCCATTTTCAATTTATCAGACCACACTCTGACCCCAGAAGAGACTAGACTTCTTTCCCGTGGCCTTTCATTTGTGCCGACGGTCAGAACCAACTTCCTGGAACTGCAGTCTAACCTTCTAAAATTCTTCAGAAGAATCCGGCTAAAATATTTCTTTGCTGACAAACCAGACACCGGAGGGATGGAAATTTCCCCGTTTCGGCCACCCTCTACCTTCAACCCTCCATCCAACCAAATGTCACCTGAAATCTTGGCCTTTGAACGGCTTGTCTTAAAGGAAGTAATGGATCTCAAGACTACTCCGCGCTTTATCCCCTACAATCTACCCTTGAAAGAAAAAGAAGCCCTGAACACCCCCCAAAACAACCCGGGGATAGTCATTAAGCCCGCGGACAAGGGTGGAGGTATTGTTGTCTTAAACAACACCGAATATGACAGAGAGGTTGAGCGACAACTTACCAACAACGAACATTACCGTGCTCTCTCAAAGGACCCCCTTGCAGATATTAGACAAAAGATTCTCTCTATCACTACTACAGCAAGAGACAACAACATCATTACCAAGAAAGAATTTGAGTATTTGAACAATCCACACCCTAGAACCCCGATCCTATATGTTCTCCCCAAAATTCACAAAGATGCGAGAAATCCACCTGGACGTCCGATCGTATCAGGGTGTGGTTCCATTTTGGAACCCCTTGGTAAATATCTGGACTCAGTCATTAAGGAATTTGTGCCCATCACAGACACCTATATACGTGACACCATGGATTTAATCAATACCATCGAAGATGAACCCTTCGACCTGGACAATCAAACAATGGCAAGCTTGGACATCGAGTCCCTCTACACAAACATCCCTCACCGTGAAGGGCTCGATGTAATCAAAAATCTATTGATCTCTAGACCTCAACCTTCCAAGATTCCCACCGACTTCATTATGGACCTTCTACTAGTGGCCTTACAAAATAACTACTTCATGTACAAGAATACATACTACCTTCAAATCAAGGGAGTATCAATGGGCGCTTGCTTCGCCCCCAACTTTGCTATTCTATACGTACATGCTCTGGAAAAGTAATTGATTCTTAATCCAATCAACCCCTATCGACCCCAAATCCATCTGTGGCGTCGATACATCGATGATGTTTTACTGATCTGGAATGGAACGGCCGATTCTTTACAACCCTTCATGGACTGGCTAAAATCCTCACAAGAACATCTCAAATTCACAAGTGAAACTAAACCGAATGACTTACCATTCCTTGATGTTACTATACATGCAGAAGAAGGGAAGCTCGGTACATCGCTCTTCCGCAAGCCCACAGAACGCAACACCTTGCTACACTATTCAAGCAACCATCCAAGGGGCCTACGCGATGGTCTTCCATTTGGCCAGTTCCTTCGGATCCGGCGCAATTGCAAATGGCGCAAAGACTACTTTAGGGAGGCAGACATCTTGGTTGTGAAACTGGTGAACAGAGGCTATCCACGACGTCTGGTAAAGCAAGTGAAGAAACGAGCGTGGTACAACCACCGTGAGGATTTATTAAGGCCGTACCAAAACAAAAAAACTATGAACAGGATCCCCTTTGTCTCTGTCTTCAGCCCGGATAGCAATAAGGTAGCCAAAATAATCAAAAGAAACTGGTCTGTGCTACGGTCTGATGAACAATTCCACACACCCCCTCTGTTCTCATACCAGAGAGGCAACAACATTGCCAACCACCTTGTTCGTGCCATCACTTGGCCGACTACCACTACTGAGAAACACACCATCACAGCAGCATGGGGAATGCCTCCAGTAATCGGACACTTCAAGTGCCAATCCTGCAGCGTCTGTGAGCTAACACTTAACACCAAAGAATTTTTTTACAATGGACAGACACATCAACTAACCCATCACTCAAACTGCAAGACCCAAAATGTTATTTACGCGATCCGTTGCCCCTGTGATCTCATTTACATTGGCCAGACCACCCAAATGGTCAAACAACGGATAATACAACACAAAAGCAGAATCAACTGCAAAGTACTGACGGCTCCTTTGGTCACACACTTCATGGAAAAATCGCATACGGACACAGACCTGAGGTGGTTGGTTATTGAGAAACCCACACTACCCCTCAGGGATGGGAACATGTCCACTTTACTCAACAGAGCCGAATGTAAATGGATCGCAAGAGTTGACTCGGTTAACCATGGGTTAAATACCATTGATGAATGGACCAGTACCATCTCCATCTAAACTCTACTGTCCTTCTATCCCTTGCATCTCACCTCTCTATACCCTGAATAAGAACTGTATAGTAGATGTATATTTGATGTAATTTACACCATATACCGTGATTCTGACTTTACCACCACAGCCTACACATTGGTTTATGTCCACCCATATAGACAAATATCCTGTACCTAATCGTCCGGTTTTAAACCATAGGTCGCGGAATGTATTTTTCTATATCCTATTGCGACTTTGTAAATTGATGCTTAAAGTTATCCTTCCATCGGGCTAATTTGCCGTTATGCTTTGTAAAAAAATGTAGATCGGGCTAATTTGCCGTTTTGCTTTGTGTCAAAAATGCCGAGTGGATATGTAATTATATTTCTAAATTCATGCCCGCAATCTGATAAAACATGTAATCGTAATTAAATCCTCTTTCCTGGGCATGCATCAATTCACCTTCCCCGTGCCCCCAACATGTGTCGGCCATCCACGCCTCCTCCGCGTCATGCCGTCAATTTCTGTCCCGACTCCTGCCTTGATTCAGTTATTTCCTGTTAGTCCTCGTTACCCTGGTAACCTGCTTTCACGCCCCCCGCCCTACCTCCAGTTACGATTGGACCCCGCCCCCTTCCCTCCGATTAGTGGATGCTACCGTGACAACCTTGTCACACTCCCTGTACCCCACCCACGTTTAGCGTTCGGACCCCGCCCCCAGCCCGGTACTTCCTGGTTAATACCCAGGGCTCACACGCGCCTGGTCAGCTCCCGCATTCACTGCCGGTAGCCCATACGCCAGAAGAGCCCTAAATTGCCTTCTGCCGCCCTGCGCGAGTCAGGTAAGAGCATCGCCCGCACTTTGAGTGCGCTCACTACCGGAGATCTTTTGTTCTTTCACGATACCGGCTCGTGCTTACTCCCACCTTTCCCTCCCGCAGGCGCAGCAAATCCCATCCGCTGGTCAGATTCAAGCCACGATCAGGTAACACTACTCTCCATGGGTTTGGTCTCAGTGACAAGCCGAGCGTGTTCCTTTTCTTTATTCCATCCCTTGTTCCCTTGCAGCATCCGACCATTGAATGAATATCCGGAGTCCCTCTAGCCTCGCTTGCCTGCCTGGCTAAACTGTGAGTTTCTGCCCACTTAGCATTTGTGCCACCCTTCCACTAACCAGCGGATATAATTTTGGTTAACTCTAGACACACCCACCAGCCTCTCCATGCTAACCACCCCCAACATTCACCACTGCTATCCCCGTTCCGGCCACCACCCCAGCCACACCTTATACACATTAAACCTTTAATGTTAATTTTATTCATTACCCCTTCACCGATTCACCCCCAGTTCTGACCCAAGCCATGTTCCCCCGCTCAAAATTGCCCTTCTTTGCCCACAGCACTGTGTCTATCGACAACTCTGTCCTGATGACGATCCCGACTAAAGGGGATCGAAATGCCGTCGACTGTACAGCTTGAATTATACGACGCATATCACGTCCTGTGCTCCTGTAGAAATAATTGTTTTCCAAGTGACTGTAACTTGTTTTTCGGAGCCTCTAATTGATGTGCATACTTTGCTCAATGCGTCGCCAATGCTGTTGTTTTTAAGCACTTGCACATTCACTTCACTAATTGTATATAGCACCTTGCACCAAGTGTCACTGGGTTGTCACAAGATCCGGTCTGTACAGTGCTGTTTAAACTGTATTTGCATATGAAAGACTTTCCCCTTTTGCTTCTTGGTAAATAATACTACCTCTTCTAAAAATCAATTGACTCCTTGTTTCTGATCTTTTCGTAATGCTTGTTGCATACACCTTTGAAATTGTCTCTACATAATACCTGTTGGGAACTGTTTTAACAAAACATAAAACGGATACAAGGGGGGTCTAAGGGAATATTTACCGACCTTGCAATGCTATCATCCCTTATCACTATGAATACCAACAACTGGGATAACAATGGGTCAAAAGCAAACTATCTAAAAACTATCTGTGTATCTTAAGGGTACAACCGCGAAATCTACTGAAAGTATATCGTGGTGAAATAATTATTCCTATCAGATTACCAACCTGTACCGCCCTACATCATTTGGGATCCTTCACCCTGAAGGAAAGTGGTTTGACCCACAGAAGATTAGGCAGGTCGTAGCCTAGTCTAAACAAATGTCTCAAATGTGAGTATGGTGTACTATGGTATCAGGGGGTAAACTGATTAGCAGTGCAAAATGTGATAAAAATGATAAGTGCTAGGTGTAAAAAAAAATTAAAATTGGGTAGTGGAAATGGAAAAACTATTTTATTAAAGTCCTACCGACTCCCAGAGAATAAAAACAGTGCATAGTAGTGTAAACAAATAACTACTAGAGTTGTTTTTTGGTCGACATGTTTCTGCATTGAATATGGAGCCTGTTGGTCTCCTACTGCTTCCTCAGGACCTTAGTTTCTGCTACTGCATGAAGTGAATGGTGATGAGAAAAAATAAGCAATATCACCTGAGATTCGCCTGTTGTGATGATCCGAGGTCACCCAGTGTCAGTAGACGAATATATAAAAAAAAATACACAGAACATTTTAGGCAGTAACCATACATCTACAACATATGTATTATCTTACATTTGCCAACTGATTTTTCTGGTCAAAGATTCTATTAAAGTAACCTATTAGAAGCCATATTACTGTTCAGGCACGAGCAAATTGTTTGTGGTTTCCACTCACCTAATAATTAGGGAATGCACGCCCCACCTCACCTGGCTACAGCTCAGGTAAAACGGAGCACCGCTCTATTGAAGGGAAGAAAAGGAAAGTAAAGGGGACAAAATCTAAAGGACAAGTTGGTCCACACAAGACCAAAGAGTGAGATTCCCCGAGCTGTAGGCACCTTTGGGATATGCCCGCAGTTACGGGTCATCACCCATGTGGCCACTGTGCTGCTTGCCCCCAAACATCAAGGTCTGTGACCATCGACATCGGCACAGACCAACCATGGCAGCAGCGCAGGTTCACAAACTGTAAGAGCATGAATCTGATATATTTGATCAGTTGTCCATGTAACAAAAAATACGTGGGGATGACAACTCAAAAAGTCAAGCTACGGATATCGGAACATAAGAGCTCGATACGTTGCTGTAGGCAAGCCACTAGAATCACCAACCATTTCATCCAAGCACACCATCTACCAACAGATTTACGCTGGAATGTTTTGGAACAGCCAATGATTTCACCCCACATCCAAGACATCAGAACATTTCTTTTCAAACGAGAACAGAGATGGATTTACAGATTACAGACGGACAAGACGGGATTAAACGAAGATATCCCGTGGATGTCGCTATGACGTCTGTCTACATTCTAATTACGCTACCACATAGACAATGTGATGTCATAGAAAAAACTGCATTCCACCGTCATTTATTGGGGTTCTGAAAATGATAACATCATGTCATTTGTAAAATTATTGCTCGAAAAACACTAATTGTCCTAATAACTTAAAAGAGACAGAGGCCCTTATAACAGTGACCTATTAACATCTATAACCACTGAGGGATGGGGTAACAAACGTCCATACAGAAGGGAACTATTCACTCCTCTCGCTTAATCAGACGTCCATCTAAATGTGACCATGCAAATAAAACTATGCGATTTGCCCATACTACACTAGATTGTAATAGGAGTTATGTGTTCGGTTTTTTCCATAAACTTGTACTTTCATTTTCAGTTTCTCCAACTGGAATTATTAACTCATGTAAAATTATGTTCCACCACAGTGTACACGGACGCATGAGTAGAGCTCCCAATGTGGTGACCGGCATAGAAATATCACAAGCTTACGGCTTTAGTGAGCATTGGGACTACAAACTACAACTCCCAGATACATCTGACGTTTTCACGCATGATCACGTGCCATGGGATGCACGCAATGGCAGATACTAATGGCGGCTTCCTGTCCAGTCAGGTACCTCCCCACAAGACAGCCTAGACGGATGTTCGGAGTACCGACGGACAGGTAAGCGCCGATTCTGCACTTCGGCACTCCAGGCGGGGATTCAGTACCTTACAGGATGCAGCCCTAGTTCTTTTCTTTTCAGTTTTTTAATAAAACCCAGCCCATAGTCCTAGTGGCTTGTTAGTGTGGTCCACTAAACAACACGCGGATATTGCCCGATTATCGCTTCGCAGTTAGCTCGTTGACACGAGACGGCGCCACATTTGTTTGCAGAACGCTGTTTACATCTAGGCGTTTTACTAGCACGCTCGGGCTTCTGCCGCTTAAGCCTAATGCACTTTATAAGTAAACAAGAAACGGCACATTTAACGGCACAGGGCGATCCGTGGTTCATCTGGTGTGCTTACACACACCAAACGGATACGAGAGGAGTCATAAAAAAGATATATCAAACCAGAATATTAACTGAATACTTTAAGAACATAACATGAGTTTGAACAATTGATTCTCAGTTAATGTACACTGTGCAGCTTTAAGTCCTTCCCTCATTTTACTTTCCTTTTCTTCCCTTCAATAGAGCGGTGCTCCGTTTTACCTGAGCTGTAGCCAGGTGAGGTGGGGCGTGCATTCCCTAATTATTAGGTGAGTGGAAACCACAAACAATTTGCTCGTGCCTGAACAGTAATATGGCTTCTAATAGGTTACTTTAATAGAATCTTTGACCAGAAAAATCAGTTGGCAAATGTAAGATAATACATATGTTGTAGATGTATGGTTACTACCTAAAATGTTCTGTGTATTTTTTTCATATATTCGTCTTCAGACACTGGGTGACCTCGGATCATCACAACAGGCGAATCTCAGGTGATATTGCTTATTTTTTCTCATCACCATTCACTTCATGCAGTAGCAGAAACTAAGGTCCTGAGGAAGCTGTAGGAGACCAACAGGCTCCATATTCACTGCAGAAACATGTCGACCAAAAACCAACTCTAGTAGTTATTTGTTTACACTACTATGCACTGTTTTTATTCTCTGGGAGTCGGTAGGACTTTAATAAAATTGTTTTTCCATTTCCACTTCCCAATTTAATTTTTTTTTACACCTAGCACTTATCATTTTTATCACATTTTGCACTGCTAATCAGTTTACCCCCTGATACCATAGTACACCATACTCACATTTGAGACATTTGTTTAGACTAGACTACGACCTGCCTAATCTACTGTGGGTAAAACCACTTTCCTTCAGGGTGAAGGATCCCAAATGATGTACGGCGGTACAGGTTGGTAATCTGATGGGAATAATTATTTCACCACAATATACTTTCAGTAGATTTCGCGGTTGTACCCTTAAGATACACAGATAGTTTTCAGATAGTTTGCTTTTGACCCATTGTTATCCCAGTTGTTGGTGCCTAAAAAAACACCATGGGAAAATATCGCTACCCCGCTTCATGATATCATCAAAGAGGGGTGGAGATATTTTAAATCCTGTAGACTATGCCTTAACACAGGAATTTAATGTCTGTTAAATTCTTGACTAAGGCATAGCTAACATGGGAGGTGGATTATGGTGATACGACCACATGGTCGTATCACCAAGGCTATCTCCATTTTGGGTGCAACATCTCTGTTTTTCCAGCGATGTTGGTCCATTTCTCTGGAATATTATCACCGGGGAGTAACATGTTGTTAATAACTCATTACCAGGGCGATAAACTCCTGCGATGGATGGCGATAAATAAACAAGCGCTAAGTGCGCTTTGCGTTTATTTATCGCCATCCTAGTAAATATGCCCCCTGGTTTCTTGTCTCCGGCCTGCACTCTATTGTGATCGTCCTTAACTTGTGGCTTTCACCCAGGATTGCACAACCAGAAAAGCGAGAATGGCACTTTGTGCTTTTAGGTACTGTACTTACCTTAAATCTTTGAAATTGCATATCACTACTTCTACTGATTCGATTTCTGTTGTTTTAGTGTGAAATAATGTATTAAAATGTACCTGATTTTTCTAAATTGTGTGGAACCTTTCTTGTCTTGTGTTTTCACTTTATTACTGTTAGCTTCTAAGTTAAGCTTGGCTGCTTTTGGGTAATGCTAAAAGAAGGTTAAGCACAGCGGTGATGCACACTTACAACGCAACTTTTACGTCGTAATGCTGTTACAACGCAGCTATTACAACGCAGGATCCATTACATCGGATGCCATTACAACGCATGGCATTACATCGCATATGCTATTACAACGCATACCATTACATCGTAAGTATTGGTAAGTATATAATTTTTTTTTATTTTATTTAATATTATATAATTGATTTAATTATTATTAATTATAAATAAAAATAAATAAAAATATTTATTTATGTTTTTAAATATTATAAATTAAATTTATTAATTTAAGTAATTTTTTAAATAAGTATGAGTATAGGAGTATATGTTTTGGTGTACTGAGGTATATGTTTTGGGGTGTTTGGGTATTTTTTGGTTTTAGGGCAGGGTTTGGGTTTTGGGGTACAGGGGTGTTTTTAGGTTTCAGGGTAGGGTTTGGGTTTTGGGGTACAGGGGTGTTTTTAGGTTTCAGGGTAGGGTTTGGGTTTTGAGGTACAGGGGTGTTTTTAGGTTTCAGGGTAGGGTTTGGGTTTTGGGGTACAGGTGTGTTTTTAGGTTTCAGGGTAGGGTTTGGGTTTTGGGGTACAGGGGTGTTTTTAGGTTTCAGGGTAGGGTTTGGGTTTGGGGTACAGGGGTGTTTTTAGGTTTCAGGGTAGGGTTTGGGTTTGGGGTACAGGGGTGTTTTTAGGTTTCAGGGTAGGGTTTGGGTTTGGGGTACAGGGGTGTTTTTAGGTTTCAGGGTAGGGTTTGGGTTTTGGGGTACAGGGGTGTTTTTAGGGTTCAGGGTTGGGTTTGTGATTAGGGCTAAATAAATTATATTTACCATTTATAAATTAATTAAAATATATTTATTAAATTAAATTAATTATATTATATTAATTACATTTTTAATTAAATTAATTAAATTAAAAAAATTATTTTAATTAATTTAATTTCATTACAATTTTAAACATATTTAAATTAAAATAATTTCATTATATTAATTAATTAAAATTAATTACAATTTTTATTAAAATTAAATTAAATAAATAGATTTAAATTTATTAAATTAAATTAATTACTATTTTAAAATGTATTTTAATTAAATTAAATAAATTTAATTAATTAAATTAAATTAATTACATTTTTTTTAAAAAGTATACTTACCTATACTTACGATGTAATGCCATGCGTTGTAATAGCATCTGCGATGTAATGCCATGCGTTGTAATGGCATCCGATGTAATAGATCCTGCGTTGTAAAAATTCCGATGTAACGGAATGCGTTGTAATAATCCGCGATATAGTGACACCAATCCAAGCACAGCTTAATTTGTGACTTTAATGGATTACTCTGAAAATGATTGTGGCTGTTACTGGAGACGAGATCACGCCTCCTCAACCAACAAAACCATTTTTCACTGCACAAAACAATTCCTCGATGATGAAATTGATATCCTGAGGGAAGAGTCTGAAGCAAACAAAGACCAGCTCTTCAGTAAAGCCTCCCTTGTTGTCCGTAAAGCCTCTAAGAAAAGAGCACGAACCCGTACTCTAAAAAGGATAAATGCTGTGAGTGTAACAGCAAGCAGTATTCCAGAAATTCAAAAGCTGAATGTATTACCTTCGCTTATGCATGATGAAAAAGCTGACCTGCAGGTGAAAGAAGTGGCTGGCACTGAAGGGGGACTTTCTACCCAACCACCAGCTAGAGTATGGTTCTCCAATGGTGGTACTGGAGTGCTGGATCCATGCAAGATTTTAAATATAATTACATTAATCTAAATGTGACTATACTAAAAAATCTACCATGGATTCAGCCCCCCAGGGCTGACATTGGAAAACCCTGAGCTATAGCAAGGTATGAGGTCATCCAGAGCGCCCTCACTTATGATGCTGTGTTTGCCTACAAATATTGACTACCCAGAACTATCTAAACAGCACCCAGGGTAGTAGTCACAATATTACTTTAAAATAAGACAATCATTTTATTTAAACAAAATTATTATCAAATTAATTTAATTGTGTCCAAACAAATTAGAGTTGAGGTGGGCTCATTTAATAGATTCCTGTATTAACTTTTATTAAGTTTATCAAAATGCATTATGAGATGTGAAGTTCCATCAAAATCTTCAATTTTTTTTAATGAATGCAGTTTTTTTGTATTGTTTGAGGTGGTTGAAGAGCATAAAAAAAGTATGGGAACTGTGATGCTGTGAGTAAAGAAGGCGGTGGAGTGAGGGTAGTGTTGGGGACAAAGGCATGGCTAACAACATTTAAATATTCTTTAACTTTTTTAGGCCTTTCACCTTTAGGTAACTACATGTAAAATAAGGCTCAGCTTAGATGAAAAATAAATGTGAGTTAGGTTAATCACTGGGAAATGCACTATGACATATTATGAAGCCTCTATTAGTAAATGCACCGCAGGGGTCTGTGTGTGCAACTAGAAAGCAGGTGAGTGTCTGAAAAGTTTCACCGCTCCATCCATCACCTCCTCTTATTTGCTTTGTTCACCCTAATTTGGCAGGGTATGCCCAGACGTGGCTCCCCTGCTCACTTTACCACTGGATTCAAGCTTGCCTGGCTGATGAGGGATGTTACCCTGAAACTGGTCCTAGGGTGCTTGTTTCTGGTCGGTCCAGGGAGGACCTGGCTGGCAGTTCGGGCTGGACTGTTCTCATGAGGCACAGGGTCAAGACTGATTTGCATATCGCTAGGTCTGAACTTGTGTGGCTAAGCGAGCTAAAGAACGATGATGGATTCAACCCAAGTCTGTGACTGGAGGTAAGTGTCTGAAAAGTTTCAGCGCTCCGTCCGTCATCTCCTTGTGTTTACCAGAAAGTCACCAGAATTGAAACCTGGTTGGTGCAGTGGGGAATAGTGACTTATGTATGGTTAGTACTGCGAGGTCCCAGTTTGTGACAGAAAGCACTGTGAATAAGTCCTTAAGTTATTATTTTACATTTGTATTATACACAGATTGAGTTAGGCTTCAAAAAATGGGCAAAAAGGTTTAAGATAAAAAAGTGTTTCCACAATATAGATTTTGGTAATACCCAGGCTGTACATAGGGCAGATCTTTTTATAACTGTACTCTAAAAGCAAACACTTCCCACCACAGTGGGTAACACCCTTGCAATGCCACTAATAAAGAATACATCTGTGTCATCAGGACGCTTCAAGATATTCCAATAATTAAATTCAACAGCGGCTTCCAAGCATTCTTTCCATGTGCAAGTTAAACCAGTAATGCAAAATTACACATGTTTCAGGCAGCAGGTAGCCTGGCAAGAAGGCTGGTTTAGCTGTCTGCCTGTCACTTGTTTTCACAGCACAGAAGAGGCCCTGTCTTCCAAATTTGGTGAAGCGGATGAGAGCGTGGTCTGGCCACGATGCAGGATGGCTGCTTGGCACAGAGCTCCGAGCTGAGGGGAGCCCTGGGTGGCACTAAGAAGCATTTATACTCATGACCTGAAACTTTTTTCAAAAGTATATGCCATCTAAATATCTGTGCTCACTGATGTGAGATTTACAGCTCAATACATCATAAGCACTGCAACTTCTGACAGGAGCCAGCTGTCTGTCCTCGTGCCTTGTGGACTGTGGTGGGCAGCTCCTTTCTCTTACAGACGCCTGAGGGGATTTTATGTTTATGTGTGCTGACTTCCTCAGATGGAAATTCACTCTTTAAAAACACTTGCCTGCTACTTGGAACACCTAGTATGTCACATTTCTGAGATTAAATGTGACGCTTTCACACTTGTTGGCAACAGCTGAGCTTGCACCTCTTGTAAATGTACTGTGAAGCATTTTCATTTTCACTATCAGAGAAGACAAAGTGGGTTTTCTTTTTCAACTGCAACACTTCGAATCTTGACAGAAGGCAGCTGTCTGGATTTGTGTCTCTTGAAATACAGGTACAGTGTTGCACTACAAAGTTATAATTATTGTGCCCAAGCCCAGCTTCATGTGAATGATTGGCGGAACGTGGTGTTGTCTGGTATCTTTTATGGACAGACAGCTAGTTATGATGTTCTGACAGTTTCGGGAAGCAAACTACAATTGGAGTGCCTTGGACATGCATGGAACAGAATAGAACTGTCTAATGAAGTGCGCCTTATGCAATGTGGTAAATGGCCCTTTGTTTCCTCAGACGGAAATCTGCTACTTAATATACACCTGTCTGTCCTGAACGCCTGGTGTATCACGACCCCACTATTAAAGGTAGTGCTTTTAAGTTATTAATGGCAGCTGCATTTGCGCCTCTTTTGACTGCATTAAGTGTCTCCTACATTTGAGCTGGCAAAGGGGACAAAGCAGTTTTCATTGTTCTTTGTCATAATTCAAATGTTGACAAGGGGCAACTGTTTAGACTCGTACCGTATAACCAACGTGACCAACAACACCATGGTAAGCGGCATTCTACTTTAATTTCAGCGTTAAACAACTTTAATTTCAACGCTATTACATATTGTCAAGCCACATGTTTTAAGCTCTACCACTGAATACTTTTAAGTGCAATGCTGAAGTCAGCATATATGACTGTACATATACAGTAGTGGTGGTTATGATCACTATGATGCAATCCCAATTCAATGCATCATGCATGAAATGAGGTGACAACATATACCTAATGAAATGTGACCCTTTCAGTATATGTTTTACTGCCTAATATAGCATTTGCTCACACATCAAACCTCACCAGATATTAAGCAATTAAGCCATGGGAAAAGATATACAACATTCTGAAGTGGTTGGAATTGATATTCAGTCTTGACTCTTGTGGATAATTACTTTCACTAAGATATATTTGATAACACTGTACACAGAAGCGTCATTTTAGAAAGATATTACAGAGGTCAAGATACATTTTTGTGCGCGGCTATGGGGCTGATATTAATGTCAAACATTAAAAGTGGCAGTAAACTCCCTATGCCACTTCTATTTGCTGATGTTCTTAAGCAATCACGCAGGATGCCTGGAACAGTCCTGCATCGAAAGTACCACCTCAACATTCTAACATTTCTTCACAATGTGATACACTGAATCACATCACTGGAAATTTCCACAGTCAGTAAAGGTCTTGAAGGTATGTAAATGTAAATGTTTTTGTACTTGTATAGCGCACAGCTACCCACAGTGGGTTTCCCGGCGCTTGTACGAATACCGCAAGGGAACCCTTCCTGGCTTTCCCTGTGAAGCGTCCACTCCTGGGCACCCCCATGGTGCAGACCAGGCATCCCTCGCGTTGTGGGGGCCGTTGTGGAGACTAAGCAAGCTATTGCCCAGAGTTGCGGCGTGGGACCCATGATCAGAATAGGCACTGAGGCGAGAATATCCGGTCAGGGAAATTAATGAGCCCGCGACCCGCAGAGGCGGGAATCGAACCCTGGTCCCTAGCCAGAGCTCTGCATCGAGGTCTGCCTGCTCTAACCATTGAGCCACACTTTTCCACGTATGGACGCTAACATTTCCTCCCTAACAACTGAATCCAAAGCCATTCATGTAGAATTGGCGGGGTTTTGCACAAAAAACAATGCTCTAGATTCAAGACTGACAATTGTGGAAAATCATCTTGACGCAGTGCCAAATAAAGACCAAAAATTGCTCTTTCTTTGTAGTAAGATAGTTGACTTGGAGGCAGTGGCGGCTGGTGGATTTTCGAAGTGGTGAGGCACAATTATTTGTACCAGCGTATAATTAGGAAGCGAGCGAGTTGGAACTGCGAAAGAAGGGTGAAAAAATTGGATTCAAATTGTGGTTTTTACGTCACATATTTACTGCAAATTGTTGAAAAAAGGGATGCATATAACATTTTAAAGCACAGGTGTGAAGAAAACATTAGGAACAAATAAAAAAGTGTCCAATCCTCAAACTGGTCTGCTTGCATAATGACCCCAAAGCCAAGCACACCCAACCAACGGAAACATGCCAGCATGAAAAGCAGAGGATCTCTTATACTGCTAGATGCCATTTGTGCTGTCCCACTACTGTATGATGCGAGTGAAGGCAGGGTCAACAGACCAAAAGTCAGTGGCCAGATCAGTGCCTCTGATAGGCTGGAAGGGATAGTATGGTGTGAGTCATATGTCAGATCAGTGCCTCTGATAGTCCGACAGCCTGGGCAGGTTCAGCTTCTTTGTGTACGTCATACAGTCTCTCAGATTTACTGAGGTTGCAGTCCTGACTTTCTCTCCCAATCCTTGTGTTGGAGGCAGTAGATATTTTAATGAGCCTGCCTGGTCCAAAACATTTTCTGCCATATACTAACCATTTAGAGGTTTTGAGCCTGGCACTACCCCCATTTGTTCAGGTGGGTAGCCGCCCTTGTGACCCGGGGATGCATATGGTAAACATGGGGGCAATGCGGCCTTTCCTCTGGACTGTTTTTCTGAATTCTTGGTACTGTAGTCAATGCTTTCTGGTTTATGTCACAATTGTGCGGGATAGGGTAAGCTGCAATGCGACAGGCTCAGCAGGTTAGGGTACTGCAAAGAAGGAACCTAAGATCACCCTCGGACTGCACATGAACGCAATACATTTGTGCACATGGGTGCACAGCAGTGTGCAAGCAAAGGCATGCACCAGCCAAGCACAAACTGTGAGCTTAATTGACACATCCTTAAGATGTTTGAGGGATAGTGTATTTTCATTTGTCTCCAGTTTACTTAAAATGTAAATGCCTGCAAATATTTCAGAATTAGAAAAGCACTAATCAACCACATTTGTTTGTAATCCTGAAATGTGCTGGAAGCAAATATTTTAATACTATCAATGCAAATCAATCCAGCAGGTGATGCCATTTCCACACATTTCTGTTTCACGAATGCTTGTTTTTACAATAGACCAAAGCATTCACGTTAACAGGCACTTGCCCACCCTCCAAATCAAAAACCTTCACTGGTTTTTGTCGCAGACCAAAATTACCTTAAAGATTTTATCAGTCACCAACAAAAGGACCAGGACCCAGCTACCACCTGAAAAAACTTAAAACAGTACCAATCACATCCACTCTGTTTTAGCCACCATCCTGGAGATCCACAGAAAAACATGGAAAAGCAAAGGTGAAAAGAGATTTTTGGATGGTGGTCCACATCTCTGGATCAACTTTGCTCATGAGAAGAAGGGAAACACTGAACATCCACATATCCCTCTTTCATCACCAGAGTTCTGGATACAGCATGTAAATCTTATTCCAGGTAACAAGTCTATCATGTCATAAGTCATGACTGAATAAAAGCAAGCATGCCCTTTTTTTGGGGGGTGAGGGGGTTATATAGCACAAAGTAGATCTGAAGGTGTAAGAACACCAGTTGCGTTACAGATGGGCACATTATGTTTTTTTGTGTTTTTTTGTAAGGGAGGTGGAGATTAAGTGACTTGCCCCGAATCACAGAATGTTGAGAATCTCTGCTGAGACTCCAACCTGGTTCCCCAGCTTGTAGGTTGACCGCTCTAGCTGTTAGGCCACATCCTCTGTCTGCCCTTCTAGCTTTTACCACATATCTTTGAAAGATAAGGCCAACAAAACCAATATCGCATGCTCCCTTGACCTCCCTGCTGTGGTCTAGTAATGGCCCACCCTATCTCCCCAGATCTCTCTTTTTCTGTTCTCACTCCGTCTTTCTTGTGCTCCACAGCTCTCTCGTGATCTCTTGCCCTGTTCACTCTCTCATGTGGCCTGTCCCCCTCTTGCTCTCCTTGTGCCTGTCCTGACGTATCTCCCGCTTTCTCCTCCTCTTCCCTCCTCTATTTCGCCAATTTTGCGTCCTTTCTTCTCCTCTTGTTATTATCCTGTTATCGCACCTCTCCCTTGCTTGCTCTGTTACTCTCAAGCGTTTTCTTCTTTTGCCCCTGCTCTCTCTCCTGTGCTCTTGCTGTGTTCTCCTTTCTCTATCCCTCTTTCTATCACACACACTCTCTTTAATCTCTCTCCTAAATTACACACCTAACACTCGCCCACCTCTAACTAAACTAGATTATAGTGCCTGGAGACTAGTATTCCTGCCATCGCCTTGCTTGAACGACTGCCTTACCTTCTATTTTTTTTTCTGAAAAGAGAAGTTACAATCACCTCAAACATTTTTATTTCACGTCCCTGGGCTTCATGGTTTTTCACCATGCCCTTCTCTGCTCCTGAAAATGGCAATGTGGTGCGCATCAGGTTACTGTAATTGTCCCGTCATGGGCAGAGGGTGCATATGTCTTCTTCCTCATCCCTGCAGTGGAACCACTGCGCTTTTTCACATATGATTTAAGGACACTCAAAAAGAGCGTGCTCTGCCTTAACTCCACAATGTGGCCTTTTAACTTGTGCACAACTGAAAACAAGCACTTGCATACTTTGACTAATAAAGATGTCACTGTGCAGGTTGTGCACGGCTTTTAGATAAGTGCCAACCCTTGGCTCTTTAATGTTTATTTCAAGGACACTTGCCTGAAATGTATGCCAGTGTCCGGGAAAGGTCATTGGACGCCGGGTGAAGCTAAAACTCTGCAGCGCGATCCGTTCAGGGACTCCAGGCAACATGATTGATAATGATGGAAGCTGTGAACTGGCGTCTGCGCAGTGGATTCCATGAAACTCAGGTGGATTTACTGCGCAGAATCCAGTGCTCAGGTTCTTCCTTCCAGATTCTAACACCACCCTTGCCCAACTACTAACAGAGTGGGGTGGGGTCATTGAAGCTCCCTGACACCACCCCATTCTATGACAAATTAGGGAAGGGTAGAGTGGTGAGGCTTCAGTCCTTGACTGACGTGAAGCTCTGGCTCTGCAGGGCTTTAACCTGAAGTGCCCAGGGCAAACTTCTACAAAACCTCATCAAGGGGTGGAGCCCAGCACAAGTAGATGTTTTTTTTCCAGGCTGATGACATCACAGTCTTCAGGGCTGTGAGATCGTCAGCCAGGCAATTTTATCAGTAGTAGGCTGTACAAAAAAGTGCGCATGCGTACAATCCGTTGATTATGGGAACGGATTGCACTGATGGTGAGTTTTCTGCATGCATGCATGTGTGAGTGAGAGTTGCTACGGGTGACCTTGACCATGAGTGAGGGAGACTGTAAGCGTGTGTGTTTGTGCATTTTCGTTTTTAATTTCCATTAAGTTTTTTCCCCAACTTGGGACAGGTGTGTGTTTGAGACAGGAAAGCACACTAAATAAACCGGGGGGCGCCGCTCCCACGCCCTCTAGGGCCAGCCACCTCTGCTTGGAGGACCATAGTAGGAGAGACAATATTTACTTTATTGGCTTTCCGAAAAATATTATAAATCATAATACTTGGTTATTTCTTTGTGACGTTCTTCCGAAGCTAACTGCTATCACATTTGACCCTCCTTTAGAGATCCAAAGAGCCCATCGCATAGGTCCTCCAAGAAAAGATATCACAGCTCGACCACAACCACCTATCGCTTTTTTCCTAAGGCATGAGCAAACCCCACTTCCACTAACCACAGCGCATTAGCAAGGCTCATTTTCATATAAGGGTCACGTCATCCACATGGCTGCAGATTTCCCAAAAGAAACTAACGAGAGGCACAAAGCCTTCCTTGCTATTAGACTTCACTCACTGCACCTGGAAATTAAATATGGTCTATTTTCTATTTTTTTTTGGTGGAGGAGCTTTGCGAGCATCCAAGATGGTCGTGTGAGCAAGGAGCTCCCGAGACCCGCGCCGCCCTTCGCATTTATCCTTACTGTATCCTGACTTTGAAGATGGGCTTTAGAAGGCAAACTCTGGCTGACGTCAACATTCTTTGAAAAATCGAAATCGGACGTTTGGATCCACTTCTACATCGTCTGTAACTTTCGCGGCCCGCCCCGTGGCGAGACCGGGGGCTATGTTGATTTGCAGGCTGGGGAGTAGTTGAACAACAATGGCCGAAGGGGTTTTCCCCCCAGACGGCCTCTGCCTAACTTTCAGTTTCGCTTCCTACTCCCGGCGCGGATCGACTGAAACGCTGCTCAGTTCGACTTCTGATCCTGCTTTGTTTCATCACACTGCTAAATGCCATCCCAGCGGACCGCTGTCTTTCAACATTGTTGGCATTTGCACTAATTTGGTCCAGTTTCGTTGTTCTTTGACCACATCACGCCCGGCCATTTTCACCAGGTCGCGTGGACCCCTCCGGGGTCCCTATTCCGATATGGCCACCAAACCCGAGGTGGAGAAACGCAAGACCAAGACACCTCTTAGTGGGGGTCCAACCCAGACGAACATTATGGATCACTATTCCCAACTAAAGGGATCCCTCAGCGGTGTTTGCCGTTCGCCTGATGACCCTAAGGCTGTTTCTGCCGCGACTTCGGAAGTATCATTACAGGATGTCATGAGTGCCATCACCGGTCTGAAGGCCTCCATGGGACAGCAATATGAGGCTCTTGCCTCCAAGATCGACACGGTGGCCGTGGACGTTACGCTGATTAGAGCGGAACTTGCAAAGACCAATGAGAGGGTTAAGGAGTTAGATCTGAAGACTTCCAGCCTGACTGCTGATGTTACGGAAGTCCAAACTGAGATCGGGAACCTACGTTCTTCCCATGACATGATGGCCCGTCGTCTGGAGGATTACGAAAATAGGTCCCGTCTCAATAACGTGCGCATTATTGGTGTCCCTGAAAATCCCGAGATCTCTGCTACTGACCTCCTTGTGGAAGATCTAGTCTCGAACTCTCTTGCTCCCGCCAGGCTTACTAAATTCTTCGCGGTTGAGCGGGCACATCGAGTTTCTGGTGGGAAGGTTAAGCCGGGTACCCCCCCGAGACCCATGGTTGCTAGATTATTCCACTTTATGGACAGGGACACTATCCTGCAAGTCTCTCGGGACAAAGGCCCTGTGAAGTTTGAAAATACCTCCGTGAACTTCTATCCTGACTTTACCCCGTTTGTTCAAAGGCAGAGAATGGGATTTCAAGGAGTCAAGAGACGGCTGCGGGACCTGGGACTCAAGTATGCCATGTTGTTTCCGGCCAGACTTCTTATTGAATATGGGGAACAAACGTTTTTCTTTGATCACCCGGACAGTGTCAGTGACTGGCTTGACTCTTTGCCTAATAGGGATGATCAAACTGGGCACCCCGGCGGTGCTGACGGTGGCTCGCCGGAGCAGGAATGACATTGTGGATCCTGGCGTCTGAACTTTCCTACTATTTCAGCTGAATCTGGACATTGGTTCTCTTGTTTTTATCTTGGATGGGCCTGAGGGTGGCGGGGGTTAATGGGGACTCTTTCTCCTCCTGGGTTCTTTTGTAGAGTAGTTTTATTATGGGGCGACAGGCACACTGCAAGTTGGGGTGGCTTCTAAGTCGTACGCAGGGGTGCAGGGTGGGGGCGTTGTAACGAGCATCAGTTGGGGGGTGGTGGGGGGGAGTGTGTGTGTTTGTTTCTTCTCACAAGGCATCGTATTGTGTTTTCTACCTGCTCATGTCATTGGGTTTCGTGCGTGGGGTGCTCTGCTTCCCTCTTGGGGATGGGGGGTGGTGAGTTGACACTGCTGTCCTGGAATGTTAATGGGTTGGGAGACAGGATAAAGCGAGGGGTGGTGTTGCAGTTCCTGAGGCGCCATTCTCCCGATATCGCTCTCCTGCAGGAGACACATCTGATTGGTAACGTATGTTAAGCCTTGAACAGGCGTGGATACCGACTAGTCGCTCACTCTGGTTTCACTTCTGGTTCCAGGGGGGTGGGCATTCTCATCCGGTCTTCTCTCCCCTTTAAGATTGATGAAGTGATACTTGACGACAGAGGGCGCTATGCTGCACTCACGGGTAGATGGGAGGGGAAGACGCTCTCCATACTCTCCATATATGTCCCTCCGGGTCTACAGGCCCCCACTTATGCTGATCTGGGTAGGTTTATACTAGGGCTACCTGAGGGTCTTCTTATCCTTGGTGGGGACTTTAACTCCGTTGTTTCTGGTACTGCTGACCGTTTTCCCCCCGAGATTCGGTTAGATCTCATATGTGGCTGAGTGATCTACTGGAGACTTTTGGGCTTATAGATAGCTGGAGACTGATGCACCCCACGCAGCTTCAATATACCTTCCATTCTGGGGCGCATGGTAGTCTCTCCAGGCTAGATTATTTCTTAATGCCATCAGCCCAATCCTCCTTCATTAGTGAGGTTCGTCATATTCCCAGGGGTATTTCTGATCATTCTCCTTTGTGGCTTTGTTTCCAGGTTGGAGTAGGCAGTGCGGGTAGAGTGGCTCCCATCAACCCTTGGTATTTCCGTAATCCTAAAACCCGTTCTGAACTTGTGAAAGCTATGGACCATTATTTCAATGACAATGTGGGGTCTGTTTCTTCTTCTGTTTCGCTGTGGGAAGCTTTCAAGACGGTTATTCGTGGGCATTCACTGTCACTTATTGCTGCTGCCAAGAAGGCTAAAAATTAGGAACTTGTGCGCATTGAAACCGACATAACTGCACTTGAGAACGATCTTGATTCTGGAGTGACACGTTTAACATTTCACTCCCTCAGTTTGAAGCAGGCTGATTACAGAGCCCTCGTCACTGATGCGGCGAAGGTGATGAACAGAGAGCAATGGGGCTGGTTGTATGACATGGGGGACAAGGCTGGTAAACTGATTGCGTGGCTGGATAAGAAAGAGAGAGTGAATCGTGTTGTCCCTGTGATTGAGAGGCCGGATGGCGAGTGTGTTACTGACCCGGTTGGGATAGTTGATTGCATTGTTGACCACTTTCAAACAGTGTATGCCTCGGTCTCTGACAGAGACGAGGATGACTCCCGGTTGCTTCTTCGGGACATTGCATTACCCTGCCTTTCAGATGATGACAGAGACCTCATGGACGCGCCCATTACGGTGGACGAAGTCGCGGTGGCCATACGTTCCCTCTGCTCTGGCAAAGCAATGGGCCCCAATGGCTTACCCATTGAACTGTATAAACTGCAGCCTGACAAAATGGCGCCCTACTTAAAGGGGATGTTCCTGGAGGCTCTGGACTCTGGTTCCCTTCCCGCTGATCAGCGTCTCGCCACCATTGTGGTTATTCACAAGGAAGGTAAGCCATGTGATCGCTGTGCCTCATACAGACCTATTTCATTGCTTAACGCCGAACCCAAAATTCTAGCTAAATTGTTGGCTAATCGCTTGATTAAGGTGATCGGGGACTTGGTCCATCCGGACCAGTCTGGTTTCATCCCCCATCGAAACACCGCCCTTAATCTCCGGAGACTCCACGGAGTTCTCGCGAGGGCTGAGACTCTTACTGAGTCGGCCATTTTAGCTTCCCTTGACGCTACCATGGCTTTCGATAGCATTGAATGGCCCTACCTTTGGGCGGCACTCTCAAAGTTTGGATTCGGCCCGGGATTCATCGCTTGGGTTAAACTTCTTTTTGAGAAGCCCCTGGCTCAGGTGGTGGTTAACGGGAAGGTGTCCGGTGTCTTTACGCTCGGGCGAGGCACTCGGCAGGGCTGCCCGCTGTTTCCGTTGCTCTTCGCCCTCACTTTGGAACCGTTGGCTGAATGGCTCCGTTGGGAGCCTTCTATAAAGGGCATTCGGTGGGTTCCCGGTTTCGAGGATCATATCTCGCTCTACGCGGATGATATCCTCCTATACCTCACCTCCCCACAGAAATCCCTTAACCCCTTGGACGCTCATGACGAGCTCAGCTCGTCATGGAGTTGCCATTCATTTCAATGGCAATTGCATGTAAATCCTTCCAGTGCCTTAGCATCCAAGTGGTTAATGTGCTCTTTGATGTTCTGACTTCCTTCGGAAAGAACTCGGGTATCATTATTAATTGGACTAAATCTTGTGTCTACGTTTTGGCTGGAAGACTCCCCCCATTGCCTCGTAGATTTCCAATTCAAGTAACTGAGACCGGCTTTAAATACCTGGGGATCTATGTCTCCTTGGATTCCACCGTTCACTATGAACGCAATTTGCTACCCCCTCTCCAAAGGCTGAAGCTTGATGTCGCACGCTGGCGTCAGTTGCCATTGTCATGCGGTTATTTTCAAAATGATGTCGCTGCCTAGATTTTTGTACGCTCTCCAGAATTCATTTGACCCTGTTCCCTCTAGATATTTTCGAGAGATGGAGAGTCTACAAAGGCGACTAGTCTGGGATGGACGTGTGCGCTTCGCCCTGTCTAAACTCACGCTTCAGTGGTACGACGGAGGTATCGCCCTCCCTGACATTAGGCGCTACTACTGGGCTTCTCAATTGAGTGCGGTTAACCACGCAACATATGCTCCCGGTCCTGCCCCGGCCTTTACAATGGATAAACACCTTCTGCCGGGGGGGGAACTTCAACAGGGCGCTGTATTCCAAGAGGCTCTGTAAAACACTGGCAGGACCCACTAAGATTGCTGTACAAGTGTGGCACGATGCAACTGCGGCTCTTGGATGGAGTGACAGACTTACCCGCGTGACCCCTTTGTATGACTCTGAATGTTTGGGTAATTTGTGGCAAACGAAAGGGTTTGATAAATGTGATATGATTGGTATCAGCAAGGTGGGGGATCTTTGGTCTAAAGGCGACGTTAAGACCTTTGCGGTGCTAAAGGCTGAGTATGAACTCGGGGATAGAGAATTCTTCAGGTATGTCCAGGTCCGTCATGCCCTATTGTCGGTTTTTGCAGTGGATACAGACATTCCTGATTCCTCACCTCTTGAGGATCGTATCCTTGATGGACATGTGCCCGATAGCACAATTTCATTGATTTATAAGAAGCTAATAAACAATAGAACTGATCTGCTTGTGCGCCTAAGGGCTTTGTGTACCGCCGATGGTCTGGAATTGGATGATGAGGACTGGCAATCCGCCTTGTCCTCGCCCAAAGAGGTCCCCATACCTACTCGCCTTCGATTTGTTCAACTTAAGATCCACCACCGTGTATACGTCACTGGTCCGAGTCTGGTTCGCATGGGTTACTCTATGGATGATTTGTGTAAGCGTGGCTGTGGCATGATTGGCACCTTCCTCCATATTCTATGGGAATGCCCGGTGGTGTTTGAGTTTTGGTCCCGTGTGCATGTTGTAATGGAAAAGGTCACTGGTGTTGCGCTACTGCCCGAAGCCAAGCGTTGTCTCCTCAATGTCTGGGAACCCAATGACTATAATACGGCACAGATCATCTGGGCGACCCTGGGTAATATGATTGCAAAGAGGGATATTGCACAGCTGTGGGGTTCCAATAGGCCACCCACTGTATCATTATGGAAGGAGAACATGGACTGGTGCATGTTTAGGGAGAAAACTGTGTATGTGTCACGGGCCGACCAAAGAAATGGAGTAGAATTTGGTCACAATGGAACTCCTATCATGGAAATGTCTGCCCCCCCTACATGATTTGCTTCCCGATGTTGCACTGTCCCCATGATTGACATTCCAAGTATTGACTTTTCGTGTGTTATTGTTGGTTTCCTCACTGCCCACTTTGTTTTTTGAAACACAAACCGCGAAAAAGTACAGCAGGATTTAATCAGCACAACCTGATGCCCTAGGAGACAGAGCCAAAATCACAAGTTCTGCATACCAGGATTATTGTTGGTTTCCTCACTGCCCCCCCTCACTATAGATACCGAATGTATTATGTATGCCGTAGTGCTGGAGCGCCGTCTACATGGACCCATGACCAACTATAAACCGTATTTATGCCTTGTGTTGTTTGTTGTGTTTCTTGTTATTATTTCAATAAAATTAAAAAAAAATATATATATATGGTCTATTTGAACCAGCCTGTTTTCGTATTACGAAAAATGGGGACTCAAAAGACTTATGTGATCCGGCAGATTTGCAGCAATCCCTAGATCGAATGAAAACACAAGATATGGATACACAAGATACTTCAATTGATCATAGCAATGCGAGTTTGAGTTCCATACAACAAACACTTGATAAATGTAAATATAAATGTATACTTGTAAAGCGCACTGTTACTCCATCTCGGAGTGTCCTGGCGCTGTATACCACTGGGGAACCCGTCCTGGCTTTCCCTGTGAGATGGTCCCTCCTGGGCACCTCCAAGGTGAAGCCAGGCATCCCCGGCGCTGATGGGGCCGTTGTGGAGATTAAGCAAGCTATTGCCCAGAGTTGCAGAGTGGGACCCATGGTTAGCTTAGGCACCTAGGTGAGAATTATCGAGTCTACGGACATTGACCCAATACCCGCCGAGGCGGGGAATTGAACCCTGGTCCCGGGCTAGACCTCTGCTTCAAGGTCTGCTGCTTCTAACCAGTGAGCCACACTTCTCCAATAGAAGACGTATTGTTAGCAATCATCGCCAAAGGGCAAGAGATCTAGAAAGACCTACTCATGCTCAACATAAAGATAAGTCAGAAGAGGATTGACAATTGAAATACGACAAAGTGTAGTCATTAAACAAGTATCCATATTGTTGAAATTTAAAATAAGATAAGTACTGCATTACTTATATTTTTATTGTAAACGTTGAATTTAGTAGACAGTGTAAAGCTATGCAATATAGAATGAAATATTATTCAAGTTTTGCGTAATAGAATGTGATCTATTCACCATGTTTGATAATACACATTGGATTACACTGTTTCATTAGCATGATCCATTTTATCGTATTATAATATTTAATATTATTTCCTTCAGCTTTTCACTTCCTTATCTGTTCTATTTCGTATATTTATTATATTAGATACATTATTTTTTAATTTGTGTGCATTTATATATAGCAAAGAATGTTCTCATATCTAATATATAGCATAATTATTTAATTTTCTAGATGGTAACATATACCATGCTTAAAGATACTACTCATCTGATTTTATATATGTATTTGCATTATGCGCTTTCCTATGGATTCAGCATATTATGGTAATCTATGTTATGCTGTGATGTTTATAATATAAGGATTGGCAGTATTTGGTATCCCTTCGTCTGGGCTCCTCTCTGCGCTGGAGCTTCGAGAGATATAGACCCGCGCTTCACAGTTTAGTATTTTTGCCACTTATATTATTCTCTACCAATATCTAAACTATATTTACCTTATTTTTCTTAATGTTACTGTCTCTACACATTTCCTACTCTTACAATTTATACTCCCTTTGGGCCCGATTCACAGAAATAACTTAAGACAACATCCTAAACTTTCTACCATTTTGGTATTCACAGAAGGCACTTATTCATTTTGGTAACTTTACTAACTTTACTACTCCTACACTGAGACAAATCCTAACTTTAAGACTTTCGGTATTCACAGAAGGCATTTAGGAGTCCTAAAGTTAGGACTCCTAACTTTACTACTCCTAAACTCAGAAAAATCCTACCTTTAAGGCTTTTGGTATTCACAGAAGGCATTTAGGAGTGCTAAAGTTAGGAGTCCTAACTTTACTGCTCCTAAAGTGATCAAAATCCTAACTTTAAGACTTTCGGTATTCACAGAAGGCATATAGGAGTCCTAAAGTTAGGACTCCTAACTTCTGTGAATACCGAAATGAGTAAGTGCCTTCTGTGAATACCAAAATGAGTAAGTACCTTCTGTGAATACCAAAATGGTAGTAAGTTTAGGAATTTGTCTTAAGTTAGTTCCGGAATCGGGCTCTTTGTGTCTCTGAATATCTATATATCTGTTACACCAGGAGTTTCTCTTCCTATTTTCTACCCTCTCCCCTCCTTTCTAATCCTCCACCCCCTTTTTTTTTCTTCTTCTTTTCTACTTAAACTCATTGGCACTTCATAAATATATCCAACACTCCCAACACTTGCCCTCTTTCTGTGATTTCATTGATTGTGCATGGACTTACTCACTACAGCAAAAGAAAGAAAGTACTGTCATATCTTCAATCCCAGAGGACAGATGTGGCATTACTTCAAGAGTCACATTTGGATACATTGGAGTCAGAGAAACTCTGTAGAGATTGGGTAGGCAAAGTAATTCACAATAGTATACAAAGGGATTAACATGCAACCACAGGCCCCACACACAAAGGTGGAGTAGCAATTCGAATCCGTAAATCTCTCCATGGTACAATATCAAAAACATGGACAGATCCTGAAGGTCGTTATGTATTTGCCAAGCTATGTCTTGGAGATACCTACATTTGTGTTGGCTCTGTTTAACGGGATCAAAAACAAAATGTTATTCATCTAAATCGTTTGTTAGTTGAGATAATTGCATCACAATATCTCATAGGTAGGAACTGGAACACTGTAAGGGAACCAATTTTAGATAGAACAGGACCCTTGGATAAAAATAATAATTCTGACAGGGCATTAATGGTTGGCATCTTAGCTGATAATGGAGTAATTGATCACTGGCGTCTTTCACATCCGTCAGATACTGAGTACACATTTTTATCTCCAACACATGGTACACTCCCTAATTTGGATTTTGTTTTAGTATCACAAAGAATAGTTTAATCCCTCCAAGAATCTTATTTTGGAAGCAGCATTATCTGACCATTCCCTGGTCCTCTTAGCCATTGAAGTTGGCATACCCAGATCGGGGCGTGAATCCTGGCGCATGAACATACAGCGACACAAGTCTCCAGAGGGTAAACATCAACCACAAACATTTTTTCAAGACTATATTTAAGTGAATCAGGGTTCTGTAACCTCAAGTTAAGTGATATGGGCTGCGGCTAAAGCTACTATCAGAGGTCATTTGATGCGCGAGGTGGCATTAGCCAACAAACTAAATGCTGCACGTCAACAAGAATTAGAACAGAACATTCAGTTGTATACCCTTTAATATGCCATAGCACTAACACTGCAAAATCGTATATCCCTAGAGCAAGCTTGAATGCCGTTGAATGGGCTTTTCACATCTAAGGCGGAGTTTGCCCTTCAAAAAATAAAAACAAAACATTATGAACAAGGTGAAAAGGCATGTAGATTATTACCGGCACAAGTAAGGCAAAGAGAAGCAGCCATGGTTATCCCAGCTATTAAATCATCTCACAGTCCAATTCTTACTAGACCATAGGACATTGTGAATGAGTTTGCTTCCTTTTATATGACCCTCTACACACCAGACACACAAGTAAACACAGATAGATTAAACAACTTTCTTTCAAAAGTAGATCTTCCATACCTTTCTGATGATTGAAGGGCTTTTCTTGAGGGAGAAATTAGCAGGGATGAAATTGCGCAAGCAATATCGAAATTGCCATACCATAAAGCCCCGGGGGAAGAAGGTTTTTCGGCTAAATTCTATTGTTGGGCAGGACATAATATAATTGATTCCCTATATGCTGCTTTTCAAAAAGCAGAGCGAGTTAACTCCTTAAATGCTCTTTCTAACAAGGCAATAATCGCAGTACTCTCTAAACCGGGAAAAGACCCTTTGCTCTGCACCAGTTACCGTCCCATTTCATTCCTGAATTGTGATAGACAGCCTGTTCCTGTTCCTGTTCTGAGAGGCGAGGGAGGAGTCATGCTACTGGTGCCGCTGGTGGTATCGCTGCTGTGCCGCAGTGCCACTGCGCTGCCTGCTGCTGCGCTCGGCTCCCTGCTCAGCTCTTGCCCGCTAGCTGCCTGCTCGTTACCATTGGTCACCCGTTGGTCACTTTTAACTACAGCCGAGGCCACGGCCGCTTACATCTACGGTTGCTGGCTCGCCTGCATGGACCCGCTGGACTCAGCCTCAGTCCGAGAGTCCGAAAGTCACCTGATCTCCTGACGCGTCCCATGGCTGAATCCTGATGATTCCTGTTGGTAAGACTTTCAGCTCCATCGCTGTCTGCTGGTGCCTCAGCCTGGTTTGAACGGCCCTAGGTGCAGCACGGCTTGCTGGTGGTGGGGGCACAGGGGGAGGACACCGGAGGACACTGGAGGAGGTGAAAAAGGAGGTGAGAAGTGAGAGGCACAAGAAAGGAAGACTGGGGTGTAGTGAGTCTCATTTCCCATGAAAATCCCTTGAAAATACCTGCAGTGCACCATCTGTGAAAAGAAAAGTGAAAAGAAAAGTCTCTACTTGCTTAAACACCTAAACATTGGCAAAACAACTGGTCAGACCCCATGACCGACCCCTCTCTGCTCTGTCCTCCACCTTGTCCCAGTCCTTCTCGGTGTGGACAGACAGACATACCAGATTGGACTGATCTGACTGATTGAGCAGAAGACTGAAAGCCTCCCGGGACCCTTGCGATCTTACTAAATACTTAAGCGACGACTTTAAGCGCCAGGAGGGTAGTCCAGAGGGAGGCAAGGAGGGAGAAAGGCAGGTGTTTCCATCTGCCTCCTCTCATCTCCTCCTCTTTCTGCCTGGTGCAATTGCTGCCACGTGTCACCAGTGTCCCGCCTGAGGGGGGCGTCAGCTCTCAGCTGCAGAAATAAGGGAAGGCTGTAAGTGACAGTAAGGAGCAAGTCTCATTGTAATAGGTTGACTTAAGAACCACTGGGTAATTTCCCAACAAGCAATTCAAGTGGAGGAGAGAGTTTGCTCCCTTTGACATTTAAGTACGCTGGGGCAAGATGTCCTCCAAAAAATTACACTTGCGGCACGTACTCTCCTCGCCCCAAGTCGTATAAGCAGATTAAGGAGATCTTATAGCGGGTCCAGACATTTACAGCATCTCCGCATCTCCGCATCTCCGCAAAACTGTTCGGTCTGCTCCTGTGGAGGCAATACTGGGTCAAGAAAGCTTGCTCCCTAAACCCATCCTAGTACCATCACCTCATTCATCCTTGGGGAAAGTACAGAGGATCCCTTGTGGCCTTGCGGGGGATCAGTCTAAGTACTGCAAAGGGGCCACGACTCAGACAAATTTAGGAGTGGAGGACGGCTCAAGTGGGCAGCTATCGGATCCCCCTCTATATATAAATATGGGCCCCGGTTCTTGCGTCCGCCATTCAATCCAACAGAGCCCGCAGAGTAAACAACTCATCTATCCAAACCAATCAAACTTAGAGCGCCTTACTGCTGGTTCATTTTCCGTATCAGTCGTTGACTTTTATACAAAACTGGACTCGGAACATCTCTTTAACCAGCAGAGTCATCAAAACACTACAGTGAATAGGGGAAAATCTAATATTATGACTGTGGCCGCTTCTGTTGTCTCTCCGTAGCAGGGGGGTGCTGACAAGAGATTAAGCAATGACTGTGTACCTGGGCGTACCAGAGGCCCCCGGAAGGTTTCAGGGGGGGACGTTATGGTTATGGATGAGAAAGCAACAGCATGTGGAAAACACTACCCAATGGAAGATTTTACACTTCCAGATATTGATATTGAAGTACAATCAAGGGGTAGGGAAGTCCCATATGATCAAGTTGACAAAGATGGCTATTCTAAGAGTAGATTTAGGGAGAAGAACACGCTAATTGTAAGCTCTTCCCCTAGATGACTCTCATTGCCTTTTTTTGTAGCACAAGCCATTTGATTAGAACCTCCCTGGAGTCTGATCACGATGCACTTGATGTACATGATGTTTTCTTGCCTTGTTCACAAGTGAAGCTGGGAAATAAAAATGAGAAGCATGACGTGCCCTCTGAATATTTGATCTGTATCGAAAGAATACTAGGTTCCATCCTGTCTTTACTGGAGAAATCTGTATTAAGTTCAGACCACATGCTTGAAATGATTTCTGTAATGTTGTTCAAAGTGCAAAAGGTAACAAAATCTGACATCATTAACCCTTCGCCTAAGATATGTATGCAAACGGGAGAACAGACAGATGCTAGGACTCTTTCTCCAGTTCCCTGGAGAGATCTGAGAGATGTATCTGTTCAAGCAGGAATATCCCTTTTCCTAATGCCCCCATTGAACCTTTGTATAATCTTGACAAGGAAGAGCTGTGTTTAAACTCACTCTTCGGGGAGTCCATTGTGAGCCCCCCTCTGGGAAATGTCACACTAAAACCTTACCCTTTGTTTTTCAAGGGTAAAAAGGGGGCAGCATGGATAATGAGAAAGACGTGAAAATCAGGAGCTATGTCGGGCAAAAAGGTAGGGGAGAGTTGGAGGGGGAGGCCCCTCACAGGGTCAACCCCCTACATCATCATGGAAAGGGGGGGAAGCTCGGAAGAAGGGGGGACTCACAATGAATGGTTTACTTGTACAGTGCACTGAGTGTGCCCAGGACTTGTGAACCAAATGCTGCTAGTGGGCTTGCAGCACTGGTTGTGCCACCCACAGAAGCAGCCTGTAAAAGTGTGTCTAAGGCCTGCTATTGCAGAGCCTGTGTGTAGTCTGGTACTGCACCCATTTGCCTGTCCCTAAAACTACTCTTTTCTTTATAACAGACACCCCTATGGTAGGCCCAAGGACAGGGTGCGTTGTAAGTATAAGGTAGGACCTGCCTGGTGTGTGTGGCATGTCCTAATAGTGAATTACAGCCATTTTCATTTGTGTCTATTGCAAGGTTAACTGTTCTCTATTGGCCAGAATGGGCAGTTAGATTATTACATCTTATAATCCTAACTGACTCAGGGAACATGGTAGAAATTCGAGTTTAGTATGCCTGAACTCAGAATGATACAATACATATTTGAGTGAAGTTGGTTTTAACATTCTGTGTATGAAAATACCACTTTTAGAAAGTAGGTATTTTCTTGTCTAACTACACAATCCTGCCTCTGCTAGGTTGTGTATTCCTTTGTGGAAAATGGATATATTTCGTTATTTATGTCCCATTGTACACCCTCTCTCTTTCACGTCCCGAGCTCATCATGACGGTAACTAGAAAACTCAAGCACATCAACGTAAGGTTGCACGCAAACACATCTCTTCCTCAAACTGCAACTGTACATTCTTATGGTCAAGCCGATTCCGAGAAACGAGCCCCCGTTGTAACCACCCCCGCTTATGGTCAAGCTGATTCCGAGAAATAAGCCCCTGTTTGCCAAGACAAATGACCAATTCCGAGAAAACAGCTCCTGTTTGCTAAACACATGACACCAGGCATCCTGTCACGACCATTTCTTCTTTTCTTATCCAAGGAACCAGCCAAGGGTTATTTCTTAACTCTCTGCCTCTGCCTCTGCCATGACTCTCTCTTTGTTGTGACACAGTTTCATCTCAACTGCCATGATCTCTGTATGATTGACATTTTCGTAACTGAACATTACTCAAGGGAAGCTCCTTCCTCTTTTTTTTTGTATAATTGCTATGTTTTCTGTGATTAAAGTTGAGACTATTCCCGAGCCTCCTTAGGTGATGGAGCTCTCCCTTAGCTCGAGTTACTGAATAAAGACCCTGAATTCTAACCACCACAGACTCTGCTCTTCATGCTTGACCTTATTGATAGTATAGAAATTCCGATCAAGGTAAATTACTAAAATATTTACCACAGTAAATTGGCGCCTGAACAGGAACTTCCCTTTCTCCCCACACGCCGGAGATGCGGACCCGAACCTGTCTCTCCAGACACCGACGGACTTCCAAGTGCACACTGCAGGGTGTTCCTGCATGAACTCCTTTGTGTCGAAGTGGGACCGAACCGCGGCCTAGCCATCCACACGAGGAAGTGAGAATGACAGCGGAAGTCTCGACCCACAGCCCGAACATTGTGAAGTTGCCGAGTCCGAGGTCGTCAGGACCCCGACAAGCCCCTGATCAAGAGCGCAGCGCAACAAGTCCAGTGACCTGGTTTCCAAGGTCTGCAAGTTCTCTGCACCTCGGTGAGTACTGCTGGGGGTGTATCAAGACAGGTTCTGATCTTTTTCAGAAAATGGTCAAGACGGATTCTGATTTTCAGAGCACGGTCAAGACGGGTTATAGGTTTCTAGAAAACGGTATGTTTGTACTCTGATCTATATCAAGTTATCAAGTGTAAATTGTTTATCTATTGACAGAAATGCCTTTGTTTTCTAAATTGTGTAAACTGGGTACCCGGAAGGGGTTACTGGAACAACTTGTACCAGTCCCCCCGAAGGATACTCCTGGTTATTTCATGTATACGAAATATGGAATTGGTGCCAACTTGTATTTAGATCTTTGGGAAGGTTACACTAAAGATTTAGAAATTGCGATCAGATTGCCAAAGAGTGGTACATGGGATTTGAATTGTATCATGGCGGTTGAAAAGAAATGTTGGGAAAAGAAAGCAAGGCCCTCGATGTTAGAGAGTGTCGAAATATGGCGAAAGGAAGCACATCGAAGGGAACAGAAAGAGAAAGGGAAAATAGAGAAAGCAAAGAGAATGTCGGGAAAAAGTAGGATGAGAAAGTTACAGGAACAGAATGATGATATTAATTTTGAACAAGTGAAAAGGGAGGTCTCGGCCTCTGTGATGGGTATATATCCCGTCCTCTCGCAAAAGACAGGGTCCGAGGATAGTTCAGACCCTAATACCCCCATGGCACCTCCACGTCCTAAGGTTCCTTCCGTGCCCAAAGACTTCATTACCGCCTATTTAATGGAACCACCTCCTGCTTAAACTAATAAAATAACAGCCAGATGAGTAGTTACCCAGACGGAACCCATCCCTTACACTTCGGGTGGTGTTCCACCTATGTTAGAATGTGAGTACGACCCCATTCCAGGGGAAGGTTCATAAGCAAATGTCTCCTATCGCTTACGGGAAGCTCTAGAAGGCATACGGGAGGTACCAAATATCACAAATTGTCTGAATAAAATTTACGAAGCTCTCTGAACAGGAGAAAATTTAGAAACTCTACAAGAGGCTATTAAAAATAGACCTATCACTCATAGAAAATGCCTCTCACGATTTATGATTACCTGTTTTATCCGTATGATCTCAAGTGCTGGAAAAAAGGTTCCTGACGATCTACTTCAGCTAGATCAAGCAGTGGTAACAGGAAGTTATAATAAAATAAGAGAAATAGATCTCTTTATCCCTCGCTTTACCAGTAAGGTTTCCGACTCTCACCAGAAAGATGCCCCTACCCAGGAGACAGAGAATGAGGGTACAGGCGAAGACAGAGAAGAAGGAACTGCCTTTCACGGAGCAGTACGTTCCCGTGTCCCTCGCTCCCTAGGAAGCGGACAATTAAAAAATAAGACAGCTTCTTCAGATAGATTATTCCAACAAACTCAAGAAGCTCTGGATGAGTGGATAGACGACGAGCCTCCACTCACCACACAAGAAAAAGAACTCGCTCGATCAAGCGCCCATTGGGTATCCCAGTACTCCATATAAAGTAAAAGTAAAGTCCACATTTGTAAAGCGCACAATCACCCGTAAGGGTCTCTAGGCGCTGGGGGCCGTCGGGAAGATTAAGCGAGCTATTGCCCCGAGTCACATGGTGCTGGGCTAACCTGCCGCCGGAGCCGGGGATCGAACCGTGGTCCCCAGATTCCAGCGTCAGCCGCCCTGGCCGCGGCGCCACACCTCTCCCTATACGGCCCTGACATAGTCGCTCAAATGTTTTTATCACTCCCTATGACATCTCAAAGACTAGCCAGTATATATATGGTACAACACCTCATTACCTTGTACGAAGACACTGGCTGCCCACCCAAAATGTTACGTCCTCTCTTACGGGATTGTCTAGAAGGAAGGTGGGTGGCAAGGGGACAAGAATTCCTCAATATTTTCCTGGATCAGCGACAACGCTATGTCCAATGCTTTTCTGATATATATGACTCAAATTCCCCACAGTACGGCCAAGGTCAATTTCCCCTTCGAGAAGTACACCCTGTCATAGATTCTGCAGGAAAGTTACAACAAACATTTGTCTACACTCCCTTGACAAAACTAGAAATCTTAGAAATGAAGAAAATGGTCCCTTCTCATGAAAAAGATCCTACGGGTTTCCATAGGGAACTCAAGGATATTCTTCAAATGGGTTCCTTTACTTATAAGGATCTCAACATTCTCCTCAAAGTCCTGCTATCTCAAGGAACATACGACAAACTAAAACGAAAAGATTGGGAGGTTGAAGGGAAAAAGGTACCATGGGCAGATTTAGAGAAAGAAGACACCACTCGTGATCCTCGACAAGGCCTTGGACCTCTAGTTCTGGAACTCCCTCGCCTTCTCCCGAAAATACTCTCTCAGTTGTTGGCCACTAAAAAGGAAATTTGGGATGCTATCTCTGCATGCAAACAAAAACCCGATGAGGACGTAGGGGACTATTATACAAGATTAGAGAAATGTTTCCTTATCAATAGCGGTCTCTCCTCAGGTGGAGACGCCTATAGTAGACTGTCTCAAAATTCGTAGAAAATGCCTTGCCTATGATCAAAAATAGAGTATTAAAAGTCGAAAGCACTTGGCAATCTAGTTCCCCTTCACAAGCACTACAGATGCTCCAGTATCATCAGAACAGAATTAGGGACGAACAAGAACAGGAGAAAAGAAGGACAAAAGATACTAAAATGAAGGTATTGGTAGCGCAGACTAGTACAATTCCTCAGACCCATAAGCAAACTCCAGCATCACAAGAAAAGGTTACCTGCAATTATTGCAAAAAGCCTGGCCACTTTGTACGTGACTGTCCAGTATTACAACACAATATTGCCACTGGAAAGACACAACCTCACACCTATACCCCTCGAGCCTCTGCTCCCACGTCAGCTTCCCCTGCTGATACTAAACCAGCCACACAACTCTATCAGTACCCAGTGTCATCCTATCCTGAATTCCCCACGATTTCATGAGACAGCTGGGAGGAACACGATAGTCGTCCACTGATCCCGGTCCCGGTCGACCAAAAGGGTCCTTATGTACATGCTAAGCTCTTAGGTAAAGAAACAACATTTCTGATAGATACCGGGACCAGTAGGACGACAGTGCAACACAACGAAGTTCCCAAGGTACCCCTCTCTGGCTAAAATAGTATTTCCTTGGGTTTTTTAGGTACACCAGTCATCAACAAAGTTTCTGAACCAGTATCACTTCAGGTTGGCCCTCTTACAACTTCCACCGATTTGGTACTTACTAAGTCCTGTCCCGAAAATGTACTTGCCATCCAGACACTAAAGGAACTGGGTGCTGTGATATGCTGTTCCCCGGAAGAAATACGACTATTCCTCTGAGATTTCAAAGGTCATTTCACCACACGAGAGTTAGATGTCAGATTAAGGGACATTCCTGCTGCATTATGGGCTACTGATCCAACTGACGTAGGATTCATGGATATTACACCACACCTAGTTACATTAAAGGAAGGTGTTGCCCTACCTCGTGTCCGACAATACAAGTTACCTCCAGATGCGGAACAAGCCCTTATTCAGATAATACAAAAAGGAGTAGTCAGAGAAGTACCTTCCAACATATGTAATTCGCCAGTTTTGCCAGTACGAAAGAAAACAGATGACGGTGCACCACCAGTTTACAGACTTGTGGTTGACTTACGTGAACTCAATAAATGTGTGGTACCACAATACCCTGTGGTCTCTGACATCAGTACTCTGCTAACAGCTATAGATCCTGATGCCACACATTTTACAGTTATTGACCTTAAAAATGCTTTCTTTAGTATACCCATTCACCCAGACAGTCAGTACCTATTTGAATTCTCACTACAAGGTTGTAGTTTCTGTTTCACAAGAGCTCCTCAAAGATACACAGAAAGTCCCAGTATTTACGGTCAGGCACTTAAAAGACAGTTAGACGACATTGTTCTGCCCTCCAATGCAACATTGTTACAATACGTTTATGACTTACTGATCACTGCACATTCCGAACCGGAATGCGAACAAGCATCACAAATTGTCCTAATGTTTCTTGCTCAACATGGCCACAAAGTTTCACCCTCTAAATTGCAATTGTGTTTACAGCAGGTGGCATACTTAGGACACCTGCTGTCAAAGGAGGGTAGGGCACTGAAAGAATCCAACTCATTTTTAACATTCCTGTCCCTAGGACACAGAAAGAAGTATGTGCCTTTATTGGCCTCACTTCCTATTGTAGGCAGTGGATTCCCCAGTTCGCCTATTTGGCCAAACCCCTGATACAATTAACGACCTCCGATTTTGCCAACTCTTCTCCATTGCCATGGACACCTGACCATACTTTTGCTTTTCACACCCTTAAACAAGCATTATGCTCTGCACCTGTCCTAGCTACACCTGATTATGCAAAACCTGTTGTCCTCTTTGTCATGGAACGGGAAGGTACAGCCTTGTCGGTACTCACACAAACACAGGCCAATAAACATCGTCCCTGTGCTTATTTCTCCAGTACTTTCGTCCCTGTTGCACATGGTTTGTCTGCTTGTTTAAAATCTGTTGCAGCTACGGCTCTGGCAATCCGACAAAGTGATTCCATAGTGCTAGGACATCCTCTTGAAGTGCAAGTCCCACATGCAGGAGAATTACTTTTGAATAGGACACAGACACAACACTTGACCATAGCTCGCCTCACAGGTCACATTATTCCAACCCCACATTATCATCAAACAATGCAATATCCTCAACCCAGCTACGCTACTGCCTGCTGTTCCAGTTGACAACCAGACTCACGACTGCTTAGAGATAGTCGAACTAGTCACAAAGCCCCGGTCTGATCTTGTAGATGTTCCTTTAAATGCACCAGAATACACACTGTTTGTAGATGGTTCCTGTATGCGCCTCCAAACAGGCAAACTTTCTGCAGCTTATGCTGTCACTACAGAAAATACAGTCCTTCTGGCAGCTATAATACACGTGCATTCAGCCCAAGCAGCAGAACTCATAGCCCTTACACAAGCATGTGAATGGTCAAAAGGGAAACGAGTCAATATCTACACCGATTCGCAATACGCGTTCGGAGTAGTCCATAACTTTGGTACTTCATGGAAGGAAAGAGGTTTCCTAACCTCTCATGGAACTAAGATACAACATGGATATCTTATCCTTCAGCTACTAGAATCAATACACAGACCCACAGAAGGAGCTATACTGAAATGCAAAGCACACACAAAGGTCATAGACTCTATCACTAGAGGTAATGCTCTGGCGGACACCACAGCTAAACACGCTGCTCAGACAAGAACATTGAACACTGACACTTCCATCAAGACTGTCTATCCAGTTGTTGATCCTACCAAAGATGTAATAGACATCCAAAACCAAGCTACAGAGACAGAAAAGAGGAAATGGGAAGAAGAGGGAGGTTCTCACACAAATCAGGGTTGGGTAACAAAGGATAGGTCCAAATGGTTTCTCCCTGACATAATGGTTCCTGTAATCATAGAAACTGCTCACGGTCCTGTACATCTAGGAGAGAAAGGGATGTTAGACAGTCTAAATTTGATATGGCATAACAAGCATCTACGTTCAGCGGCTAAAGAAAAGGTACGAACCTGCATGATTTGCTGTTAGTTCAATCCAGGGAGGAGTGTCTCATTTGAACAAGGAGGGTTCCATCCTCCAGATTACCCCTTCGAAGTCCTCCAAATGGACTACATACAAATGGAGAGATGTCGGGGACATAAGTATGTCCTCGTAGTAGTCTGTACCTTAACCCAATGGACTGAAGCATACCCCGTCCCAGACTATGGTGCCCAGATGACAGCTAAACAATTGGTGAGGGAATTTTTCCCTCGGTATGGGTTGCCAAGAGTCATCTACTCTGACAACGGACAACCATTCTCCTCGAAATTAATGGAGGCTGTTTCCTTACTGTTATGATACACCTGGAAATTCCACTGTGTTCGACACCCCCAAGCCGCAGGCCTAGTCGAACGACATAATCAGACCCTAAAAACCAAACTAGCTAAGGTATGCGCTGACAAACAAATAGACTGGGTTACAGACTTTCCGGTTGCTCTCTTCTACATGTGAATGGTGGCACATTCCCGGACGGGTCTGTCACCATATGAGGTCACATATGGGAGACCTCCAAATATCTGGGGTGTCTCATCCCCTAGAAAGCTAACTGATATTGATTCAAATGTACTGACAGATGACCTGGCTTCCTTGATGTCTGCACTACGTTCTTGTCGTTCACAGGTCGCTGCAGACTTTCCAGACAAAACAACGCCCGAGGAACACTCCATCCAGCCTGGTACATGGGTGTTAATCCGGAACTTTGATCGCACCAGTCCCCTGGAAAGAAGGTGGACGTCTCCCAAGCTGGTGCTACTCACGATGAGAACTGCAGTCAAAGTGGAAGGACGAAATGGGTGGCTCCATGCAAGCCACTGCAAAAGATTCTTCGGACCAACTCCTACTGACATTGTTGCTTGCCCCAAAGTCATTGAGACAACAGACTTTATTTCATCCCTTCCTGAACTTTCCCCTCAAGAAGAGTACAAATCGCGGCTGCAATCCCATCAGAAACAAGCGAGAGACATTGCATCTGACCTCGACCTACCGGTGGCTATTTAAGTCCAAGACGTAGTTTTGGTGAAGCGGTTGCTGGGAAGTGTCGGGTCACGTATGCAAAATTGACTCAGACTAGCCGCCCAAAACATGGAAAATACATTTTGTATAAAATTATTAAGTAACAAAGTTTCTATCTTTCTACTCTTTATGATTTCTATCTTTTGTATCACGGCTTGCCTAGGTTGGTTCCTTTATCTAGCTTTTCCACCGTCTTCCCCTACGCCTTTGAACAAAACAGCTATGCACTCACATGTAGATCTTCCTCCACATCTCGAAAATAGAAGAAAAGAATTCTTCAATAACACGTTCATCTCCACGCTCCACCAACACCAACTGGTTATTAACAAAACCAACTGTTAAGTCTGTGGTTTAATGCCACATTCCGTACAAGGAGGAATGCCTTTTATCCCTCTCCTTTTTGGCTATGCTGGATCTACCTATGCTCTCTCCATGATATTCTCCGCTTCTGTTAGAAACATTCCTGAGGCCAAGGCCAAGAACGCTAGTACCTGGAACGAGATAAAAACAAGGACAGTACGAGCTGTTCAAAAGATGGTAGATTTCACCGCGACATGGGGACGAGCATATAATAATGAAAATAACAGATCTTCCCTCTTTAACGACACTACCTCCTTCAGGGAAACATTCTCAGTACAAAATAGACAGACAGAACAGGGAGGATGGGCTGTGCCTCATAAGGGCCTATTCTTTGTTAGAGGAAAGGGCAAGGGTCAGAAAATGGGAGACAGTGAGTGTAATAAGACATACACTCTACCTGATCTGAACTTCCCAATGATGGCCACTGCCCCAACAACTATTTCATCTGTGGACCTCACGCACGTACCTCGCTACCCCAAGGCTGGTTCGGGAAATGCTACATTGCATTTCTCCTCCCCCCTACCTACACCGCCCCAGCAGATTACCATCTAAGTGACCCTCCGATTGTACTTAATAGACGGCGAAGGGGGGCCATAGATGCTGAAGATACAGTGGACCAAGAGGCTGGTGATTTCTTTAAAGGAATTATCCCTTTCTGGGGCCCATGATCAACAGCCGCCACATAAGGCAACTGACTTGTGTAGTCCAGGGAGCCATAAACGAGACAGCTGGTGCATTAAGTAACATTACTGCTGAGATGGCTGCCGACAGACTCATGATGTTACAGAACCGTATGGTTCTAAATATCATATTGGCCGACCGTGGTGGTGTATGTGAACTGATCGGGTCCAGCTGCTGTATATTTATTCCAGATAATGCACCCTCTGTGTATTCCGCTATTTCCCACCTTCATGTACTTTCCAGAAAACTAGATGCAGACACTGATGCCTGGTCCCTGACGGGTTGGCTCTGGGGCCTCCTGTCCTCATGGGGATGGAAGGCACTTACAGTTATAGGTCTTGCTCTAGCCATTCTCTTCACCTGCTGCCTCTGTATTCAGTGTGGCCCAGCACTCTGTAGTTTCTGTATCACTACCTGCATTCCCAGATCCCAAACTATAAAGAAAAACAAGGAAAAGAATATGTTACAGGAACAAGTGGACAAACTAATGCACATAGAGGTAGATTAAGAGAAACAATCTTAAAAGGGTATATTATGGGACAAGGAGGGAATGTGGAAAATGGATATATTAAGTTATTTATGTCCCATTATACACCCTCTCTCTTTCACGTCCCGAGCTCATCATGACGGTAACTAGAAAACCCGGGCACATCAACGTAAGGTTGCACGCAAACCCATCTCTTCCTCAAACTGCAACTGTGCATTCTTATGGTAAAGCCGATTCCGAGAAACGAGCCCCCGTTGTAACCACCCAAGCTTATGATCAAGCTGATTCCGAGAAATAAGCCCCTGTTTGCCAAGACACATGACCAATTCCGAGAAAACAGCTCCTGTTTGCTAAACACATGACACCAGACATCCTGTCACGACCATTTCTACTTTTCTTATCCAAGGAACCAGCCTAGGGTTATTTCTTAACTCTCTGCCTCTGCCTCTGCCATGACTCTCTCTTTATTGTGACACAGTTTCATCTCAACTGCCATGATCTCTGTATGATTGACATTTTCGTAACTGAACATTACCCAAGGGAAGCTCCTTCCTCTTTTTTTTGTATAATTGCTATGTTTCCTGTGATTAAAGTAGAGACTATTCCCGAGCCTCCTTAGGTGACGGAGCTCTCCCTTAACTCGAGTTACTGAATAAAAACCCTGAATTTTAACCACCACGGACTCTGCTCTTAATGCTTGACCTTATTGATAGTATAGAAATTCCGATCAAAGTAAATTAGTAAAATATTTACCACACCTTGTCTGGCGTTTAAGTGACCGGGGCTGGGGGATTCCAAGAGACAGGGTGAGTCCACCCAGTGGTGAATAGAGAGATCTGCCTCTAGATGGGAGGGAGGAGTTGCAACTTGGAATGGAATAGGACTGTGCCTGCCCCCCAGAGTGCTGGCTCCACCCCCTGCGGTGAGTATTATATGTCTGCCCTGCACTGTGAAAGGAGATAAAGAATCATGTCAACAAAGTGCTCCAGGGCTGTGCTTTCCCTCTACAATGCTGGCTCCACCTCCTGTGGGTCATCTGATATTTCTGCTCTACACTGTGAAAGGAAAGAAGGAGTCATGTAAACAGAGTGCTCCAGAACTGGTGTGGACGGGACGAAGGCCCCTCTGCCCTCAGAGGACAAAGGATTTTGGGGTATAAATATTCCGAAGAGATTAGACCACTTTTGGACTAAAGAAGAAACCTTTGATGAGGAGAGGAACCTGACGAAACTGAGGAGAGACTATCCCTAAGCTCAAGTGCTGCTTGGGGGATTGGCCTGCAGTAGTTTCCTGACTGCCAAAGAAAGGAGGAAGAACTTTGTGTGCTTTATTTTCAACTTGTGAAGGATCTCTAAGCGCTTGGAAAAGAGCTTGCCTCCTGCGGAAGTCTCAGGGTCAACAGACGTCAACCCCCAGTTCCACAGAGTACTTTGGAAGTACCTTCTCCTGTTTTGGGGCCTTCTGAGGGACTGCACGTCGCAATGAGCTGGAAGCACGACTAAACGAGGAAGAAGTGTGTCACCGTCGCTGCTGCTGCTGTCGCAACTTGAATGTACAAAATGAGGGTCCCTGTGAACTGTGTAAACATTATTCACATTTATTAAAACAATAATAACAACAAAGCATTAGACACACTGTAAATTAATCACAATGAGCAAATACTACAATTTATAAATTTTGATAACAGTGCCCCAAAAGGAAAAGAAGTGAGGTAGCGTGATGCTGTGAAGAGGAAAGGGATAGATAAAGAATGATAATAATCGTGACAAATAAATATGTCAAACTCTTGAAATTATTACACAATAAATCGGCTTCAGATCCCTGAGCCAAGGAGAGGATTCATAAGATATCCCATAATTCCTTTTGGGGCACTGTTATCAAAATTTATAAATTGTAGTATTTGCTCATTGTGATTAATTTACAGTGTGTCTAATGCTTTGTTGTTATTATTGTTTTAATAAATGTGAATAATGTTTACACAGTTCACAGGGACCCTCATTTTGTACATTATATAGCACCCAGGTCCCTTGTGGATTTTCTTGGGAAAAACCCCCCTCCTTTATCAATCAGTCGCAACTTGAATGTCGGCGATGTAGTTGCCATATTGCACCGCATCAAGAGAAGCGCCTTGCATCGAAGAGGAAGTGTGTCGCCATCGCTGCTGCTGCCATAGCATCGTGGATGTCGGCGCTGTAGCTGTCATATTGCACCGCATCAGGAGAAGAGTCTTACAACGAAGGAGAAGCGTGTCACTGTCGCTGTTGCTGTCGTCGCATTGTGGATGTCGGCGATGTAGCTGTCGAATTGGACCTCATCGAGAAAAGCACTTCGCATCCCCCGGAGAAGCGCGTCACTGTTGGAGCTGCTGCCGTCGCATCTTGAATGTCAGGGCTGTAGTTGTTGCATCATGCGGAAGCTTCTCGCAACGTCGAAGAAGAGTGTCGCAGCTGAAGCTGTTGCCGTCGCATCACGGAACAAGGGTGTCGCCGCTGCAGCTGACGCATCGAATCGAGACTTCTCGCATCATCCGAGAAGCGTGGCGCATCTAGAAGATCTTTTCGTCTTTATTTCTTTGCACTGGAACATTGCCGCATTTCCATCGCTACGACATTGCTTGTCATGGAAGCGCAACGCACCGTAAGGTACATTGACGCAAAGTGTTGTATCGTAAGAACTGTTCTGAACTAAGCTAAAACTACCATTTTTAAAGTAACAGTACTGTGTATTTCTTTTGTTTATGGTCTTGTGTTAAGTCTATATAAAATAATACTTATTTTTATGTAAACCTTATGTGGTGTCATATTGTAGTGTTGTCAGTGTCACTGGGTTACTGTATGTGGCCACAAATGCTTTACTCACTGCCTCTGAGATAAGCCTGTCTGCTCATGCCAAGCTACCAAGGGGGTGAGCAGGGGTTATTTTAGGAGTGTACCTCCTTACCCTGACTAGAGGCAAGGGACTCTATTTGTCATAAGTACCTACCTTTGCCAACTAGAGACCCCCAAATCTAACATTGGTGGCAGCTGTGGGATTCTGGACTGGCATTTGTGATTCATGTACAGTGATTGGTGAACACTACTAGTGAGTGCAGACCGAACGTAACCACATGCTGCACCTACCTGTGCCAACTAGAGAGAGGGGAAGGCCCAATCCCCTCCCACCTCACAGGATCAACCTCCTACATCATTGTGGAAAGCCAGGTCAAAAGCTAGGAAGAAGGGGGGTCTCACAAACAATCCTAAAGGGGATAATATGAAAAAGAAATAAAAAAGATTATACAATTCCCAAAATGGAAAACGGCAAAATTACATGTCCCATTGTCAGAGGGATCCACAAATTATAATGGAGGAGGGAGGTCTTAAATTGTCCATTGAGGATGGTGCTCCTAGAGACATGATATAGTACATTTTGTCATCGGACAGGAATGGCAGATATTCCATCAAGTTCAGTGTTGCAGTCTCCACAAGTACCTCATTCCCTCCTGACCAGTGAGTTGTGCGCTCCCTTCAGTAGGGGGATTTTAAAGGGATGTGGGGCTCCTATACATCAGACACGGCCCAGAGCACAGGGCCAGAGTGGATGCAAGCCTATTGGTGGGGATGCATGCACTCTTTAACTCCACTCTGAAGAAGCACGTACGTACTTCAGGTGCTGGTCCAATAAATTATTTTCAGCGCAGCCGGTGACCTTAGTTAAACCAGTCTGGTGGGGTCATCTGGTGCCGTGTTGCAGGCTGAAGGGGCTGGGCAGGTAGTGGCGCTCTGATCGGGGTGGACGCTGCTCAGCTGCCCTTTAATCATTTGTATTATGGTTGAACACTACTACTACTGGTCAACGTGACGAGAGAGGTGAGAGGACTCACGGTGCAGGCTGACAGTGGATGAGAGCAGGGAGGAAAGCAGCAGTTTTATTATTGGCAGAATGGTGTCTTTTCTTTGTTCCGTGCTTAGTTTAGGCTTCTTTGCTGCTTTTGTGAAAAGTTCACATAATGGCAGTTGTTTGCCGACAGCAAGTGCTGCTTTGGTGTACTATTTGGGGATGTTTACATGGCACCACTAGATTACTGTTCTAGATCCTCTGCTGTGTCGTGAACCGTTTATCTCTAATAGTGCGCATTAATTGTAAAACACATGCACCTCTATTTACACCATTTTGCTGGTAATTACAATGTTCATCATTGAACGTTTAATTGCCAGAGCTTTGCTTGCCCATTCACAAAGCTACACTGCACAGCCGTGTATGCCCAGATACTTTTATCTACTCCATTGTTAAGACTTATTGGAAGCTGTTCTCAGTATATCTGCATTCCATTGGACCCTAAAGGCCTTTCAGGGGTCTCATGTGGTGTGTATTTCGTGGCACAAAATCAGTGGCAGCAATTAAGCTTTCTCACATCTCCCCTGCTACCCTCAAAACGCCTGAATCTGGGGTCTGGCTTCAACGACACTGCCTCCTGGCAGCAGGCCCATATGTGTAGCCTTCTCACACCCCTTGCTTCCCTGACAAACCCTGAGTCTGGTGCCTGGTTACAGTGACACACAGCCTCCAGACAGCCCCCCTATATAAGGACAGTAGCTTAGTGCCCTTCCACTTATGGTGCTCTCTCACCGCTCAACTGGTTGTTATTTCTGATATGTATATGTTTCCCATGTCTTCATTGCTTGATTTTACTTGTGAGAAAGAGTCACTCATAGTCGTTGAATGTCACTCATAATTACACTGAAATTATGAAAATGTCACACTTAAACAATCTGAAACCTTGGCAGCTATGTACAGGACGTCGTCAGGGTGTAATGATATTCGGTCTTCCCATTGTCCTGAGCATCAAAGTCCTCTGATTAGGTGATATCCCCTGATTCACCCTGCCAGCAGTTCAAAGACTAATGCAAATAGAAGTGGAGACAAGGGGCACACTTGATGAGTCCCTCTCCTCAAACTAAAGGATGCAGAGGCCCTCCGGGTCACCACCACCTGTGCCCTCGGCCTGTATAGAGTAGCTTTATCCATGATTTGAATTTTGGGCCAAACCCCATCTTCTACAAAAAAGAGAGATGTTCAGTCAAATAAGTATGAATTTTGTAAAGTAGACTCAAAAAACTAGAGACCATACAGCAACCAGAATGAGATAACATCAGGCTAAGAAACTCTCATCAGCTCACCCAATTGGCGGAGTATCATCATATGGGATTGTATTAAGGATCCAACCAACAGCTCCACCACCAGATGGTGGTGCGAACATGGATACCAAAGATGTAACTCTACCAAGATGTTTCTCTGATGGTGCTGATAGAGTGCAGTGAGGAAGTGCAAGTGAAGAATAAAAATGACTACAGAGACAGAAAAATATTTTAATCGGAGTTTGTCAGAGTGTCATGGTTAAAATAACGCCAAATAGTTTGAAAATATAACTATACCGTGGCGCTGTGCAGGGTGGTCAACATGTTTCAGCCAAACGGAAAACACTGTCCGGCTTTCTTCAGGACCAAGAAATGTTAAGCTACGGCAAAGAATCCAAAACATGAAAAATAGTATTATAAACTAGTATAGGTGCATATTAATATAGTTCAAATCATCCTACCAGAAACTTGAAGCCCCACTGTGTACTGGAGGAGAAGAAACATATTATCCTTTCCCAGCTTTATGTGGGGAATAGCCTCACCTCACCCGGCAACCGCTCGGGAATATGAGGCCCCGCTCTATCCGTCAGTGCCTCCCTCAATCTTCCCCATGACAGCAATCATGTATTGCCACTCCACTGTACCAAATGCCATGCTTGCGTCAAAGGGCATTATTACTGTTTCTTCTCTAATTCTGTCTTTCCTGCCTATTACCGAGTGAAGGCGCCTTAGATTTAAATGCCATATTCCTTCCTGGCATCAATCCTGATTGGTCCAGGTGTATCAAGTGTGAAACCTAGTGTACAAGCCTAGCAACAAGAAGTTTATCCAAAATCTTCATTTCCGCGTTTAGGAGTGAGATAGGGCAGTTTGAGGCGCATTGATCTGCCAGGTTATCAGGTTTATGAATCATTTGAAGTAAGTATGGTGTGACCTGGGAGGAAACATCTTTGTATAATTCGATCTGGAGGCCCATTGATCTGATTACCTTTCCGGACTGTAAACTGTGTATTGCAGAGGTCAATTCCTCCACTGTTATATCATTCACCATATCTGCTACTTCCTCAGGGGCTGGCTTTAGAATGGGTAGGTCAGCCAAGATGGCCTTTGAGGCCTTGGCTGTGGCTGTGAGGATTTCGAAATATACCTTAGAAAAATATTGTGCAAATGTATCCGCTATCTCTTGAGGGTCTATTATCGTAATCCCATCTCGAGTCGTGATTATGCTCACCCACCTATTTGCTTTTTCTCGCCGTTTCAGCCTGGCCAGTAGCTACTAGCCTCCCAGCTTTATCTCTGAGTTCATAGACCACGATCCCTTGTAGCTGGTAGTTTGACTCTTGTCGCCTCCAAGGCTAATTCCCTATTCACCTGTCTTTTGCACTGCAATGTTATTTGCAGCTTTTTTGTGTGGTGCTTTGGTGGTTGGATCTCTTGGTTAGTAATATTTCACTCTAGTTCCTCCAGAGGCATGCTCATTTCTCTTTTGGTGAACAAAGCAAAACCAAAGGGGATGATGGATGGAGAGTTGAACATTGAAAGCACTCACCCCCAGTCAACTGATCTGGGTTTAATCCATCTTCATTCTTTAGCTCACTCTGCCACCCCAGTTCAGACATGGCCCATGTGCAAATCAGTCTGACCCTGTGCCTCATGGGAACAGTCCAGCCCGAACTGCCAAGCCATGTCTACCCTGGACCGGAAACAAGCATCCTGGGACCGGTTTCTGGCTAATCAGTCGTCATTAGCCAGGCTAGCTTGAATCCAGTTGAAAAGTGAGCAATGGACCCACGTCTGGGCATACCCTGCCAACTTAGGGTGAACATAGCAAAACAAGAGTGGATGATGGACGGAGTGTTGAACATTGCAAGCACTCACCCCCAGTCAACTGATGTGGGTTTAATCGATCATCATTCTTTAGCTCACTCTGCCACCCCAGTTCAGACATGGCCATGTGCGAATCAGTCTGACCCTTTGCCTCATGGGAACAGTCCAGCCCAAGCTGCCAAGCCATGTCTTCTCTGGACCGGAAACAAGCATCCTGGGACCGGTTTCTGGCTAATCAGCCTCTTTTGTTTCCCACCATTAGCGAGAGACCTTCCTCTTTTATAACAGCCATATAAGCTTCCCATAAGATCTGTGCTGATGCTACGGAGTTGTTCTTTTTTCTTGAAATAAGGTTTTGTCACCTTAACTAGACCCTTTCGTAGCTGCAGCACCTTGAGACAACATGACTGCAGCAAACATTTTTATTGGGTAGCCCAAGTCTCAGCTTGATAGCTTGCCCATAACGGGGAGTTGTCTGACAGTCCCCTTACTTGGTAGTGTTCTTCCCTAAAAGGAGAAACTATCTGCATGTGTGAACAGAAAATCTATGCATGAGTGGCTATTATGAGCCCCTGAGTAATAGGGTAATTGCTGTGTTTGTGGATTTTGCATGCGCTAGACATCAGCTAGACCCAATGCTGCCAAAAAATCTGAGAGCGCAGAGGAGTAACGGGACTGTGGTCTGGCAGGGAATCAGTCTTGGATGTCATTAGGTGTCATATTAAAATCACCTCCAATAATGAGCTCTCCATCTGGTAACCTCAAGAGGAATGAGTTCAAGTCAGGAAAGGCAATGCTGTGAAGGGCTGGCGGTATGTATATTGAGGCTATATTGATTGTTTTTCCTTTCCACTGGTCTGTAAGAGCTGCCAATCTACCCTGATTGTCCGTCCAAGTCCGACTATTATGAGTGGCAATTGTTTCCTTACCAGGACCCCCACCCCCCTTGACCCTGAGGAGAACCCGGAGTGTACAGCTAGCTTATATCCCCATCTGTCTAGAGCCTTGTGGTAGTTACCCACTAAGTGTGATTCCTATAATAGGGCCATGTCCAGCAAGCATTGCTTTATGAATTGCAGTACTAATCCTCTTTTTAACTTCCCCCGGGCCCATTAATATTCCTTGATAGCAGCCACAGTTGGGGTATGCCATATGTGTCTGCCATTCTCTCCCCTTTGGAGTGTTTTATGTCTTCCTGATTTCTGTGTAGCGATTTGGGAGTCAGACATTATGGAGACCTTCCTTTCCTTGTTCCGCCCACCCATTGACTGTGATGTAGAAGATAAATTATGTTTTTGTTTTCCCACTGGGACCGTGGTTGTCTGTTCTGGTTGCCTAGTCAAGTACTTACTAACCTTAACTACAATAGAAACTACCCTGAACATTGCCTGGCTTTGCATTATGTCTTGGAGTGCACCCTGTACTTTGTTCACTTCTGAGACAATATATGCAAAACCAAATGCGTCCATCTTCTTCACAAAAGCATTTCAATGCAATACCTCTGATAGAATGAGCATACCTTGTAATAGGCTAACATAATGAGTTTTGCTCGATACTGACTGGGCACTTTTGTTTCCAAATATTTCAGCTGCAGTAAGTGCATTGTCTATGCAACATCCACGAATATTACTTCCTGCAAACCACAATGCAACTGTTATCATGTGCAAAACGTCCATCATTGGACAAAGATCATCAAATTCTAATGGCTTGCTCATCAAAATGTTAGCTACAATATGGAAAACACCTTCCCCACAACAGTTGGCAGGATACGCTTGTCTTCAAGCTGACCACAGACATTTTCGAATTTTTTTAGAGCTGTATATACTGTTGTGTAGTTTGTGACTGGAGATGGCATTAGTGGTACAAACCCAACATTCTTTAGTGGAACGGTATTCTAGGAGATCAGAGCATGAAAGTCAGCCATGGACTACCTGTTTTTTCTTCATACTATAGTCTGTACCGAATAAGGGATATGTCTGGAAGAAGTCGAGGTACTTACGACCTATAGGCAAAACCTGTGTTGGCTTGTTTCTTCCTAAATTGATTTTTCAACTGTTCGAAGTTGTGAACTGTCGTTTTCGACTGCTTTCCTTCCGGATACAACTGTAATGACATTTGTCATAAAATAAATGTGAATATTTGGACTACGCTTTGTGGGCCTGATGTGGATTAAAGCGGACTAATACCTACATACTATTGTATTAATGATTATTGAAGTGCTTGGATCTACAGATTGACTTATTTGTGCTCTTCCTCTCAGGGGGCAGTGTAGGATTGTGGATGGTAACCAATCCTTTCCTAGGAGAACTACGTAATTTGTGTATACGTTAAATATGTTTCACCTAATAAGAGTGCAGTGCGCCCATTTTATTTGCTTCATACCTAGCTACCATATCATTCCTATTGAGTTCTGGGAGATAAGAGCATGAATTCCAGCCGTGGACGAACTGTTCTTTCTTCATCCTATAGTCTGTACCAAATAAGGGATATGATGAATCCAGTTAAATCAGCTTTGCATAGCTCAACATCAGGCAGAAGAAGACCCATGTCCTCAGCCGCTTTGAAACTGTCTGCTAGACTGGGACGTGTTGATAGCTTGTAGTGATTTTGAGCATGTTAGCAAGGCAGTTGGGTTATAAGTTTGGTGCTCTGTTTTTTTATGCCTACAGCTGCCACATCTTGTTTCCAGCAGTTACTTCACTGGTACAGTCTTGAAGACAAAGAATAACTGTTTAAAAAAAATATATATCAAGAGTAGCAGTTGTTAATACTTTCCTGGTAAATTGACTTAGAAGTGGGGTGCGGTCTGATTCACAAGATTTTACAGCATGAGCTACTAACAAGTTTCTGCTTCATACTATGTCATTATAACTTGTTGACTCTCTCTACGTTTGCACTTGTCTTAAATTGCGTGGGCAGTCATCATGTGTAGCAGAGTTTTCTTTTACTTGTGATGTAATTCATAAAACATGAGTTGGAAAAGACAATACATTTGCACAGCATAAGCCTGTCGGTTCATGGGATTGTCATCCACTTTTTCACTTATATCTTCAAAGCCATCATCAATGTTGTCAGTTTCTGTTCCAAACTCAAGAACTTTAGGGGCATAATTAAAAGCACTTTTAGTGACATCGTGGTTGAGATATGGGCTTTGCCTTATTTACAAGGCAGCGTTAATGCACTTAACAGGGTTTAACGTTGCCTTTTAAATAAGGAACCCTTTCACGCTATACTTAGTGAGGGCAATGGGTGTTGCGGTGGGCGTTCCACTGCAACACCCATTGATTTTGACACTGCCCCATGTTTACAAGTGTGGAATAAATATGGGTCAGCGCCAAGGTTAATACCAAAAAAACACCTGGTCTTACTCTGTAAAAACAAGGAGAAATGTGTTCTTTCTCCTCGTTTTTGCTGTTTCTGTCTGTGCTGCATTGTGCAGCACACATATAAACAGCAAAACATCATTGATTGTTTATGTGCAGGAAGGTGTCCCTTCCTGCACATAAACAATCATTTATAAAAATGATGCGTTGTAACTTCTAGGTGTACTGCATTAAGCAGCACACATCGAAGTTTGAAAACGCCATTTCAGACACCTTCCGGCACATGAACAATCTTTCACTGCCACGCAAGCACCCATGCACAATGGTGCAAGAGTGCCTGCGTTGGAGCTAAGCAGGTGCAATTAGCGCCAGTGCAGGGTGAAATGCAGGGCTGCACCGCTGTCTTGTAAATACAATGCAGCCCTGCGTTTCTGAAGTGGCGGAGCGCGGCGTTAAGCCAACAAGGCTAATGCCACATCCATCAAATCATTGTAGACATGCCCCTTAGTTTGCAACAATTTTGCTTTGCTGATATTAAACAATGATGTAAAAAATGTTAAGACAACATCAGACATTCTCATGACTTGCATCAAAAAATGTATCATTAAGTCCACAATCAAAATCTTTCAGGACATTTCTTAAAGTGGTTGAGCCTGATTTTACTGCATCCTGTGATTTTGGCAGCAAGGACATCAAAAATCAGATCACATGAGAACACCATATATATGGTTCATTCTTTTTGTTAGACTGACATACACGAATTTGGTCATTGTTCATTCCCACCAGAAAAATCTTAATTTCATTATTATGGATCAATACAGTTTTGAGGAGAGCGTGGCTGGACGATGATGGAGCAGGGGGCCTGAACCAGAGCTCCTGTCAGTGATCCCCCGTACCATCCTGCCTGATAGGGGGGGGCCTACAACAGCGAATTCGCTCCCCTGCCTCTGAAGTACAGCGAGTTGAGTGGTCTAAGCAGAAAAGGGGCTGACAGGGGTGGAAAGCGGCAGAAGCCCCGAACTTGGCGGAGAGACCACGAGACCAGGCAAAATGGCACCACCGTCCGCGTTCTGAGAGGCGGTGCCTAGTAGAAGCCCGGAGACTCTGTGAGCATCGGGCGCAGCGGTTCACAGATTAAGGACGACCGAGATATGGAACCCTTGCTAACTAAAAACAGTAAGGAGGCGCTAAGGGGGAGGGAACACCAGAGTACCAGCAAAGTGGGGCTGATGCGTAAGTCAGGCGACGGAGGGGGGCAGCAGGAATACCCCCCGCGGAAACACCAAGGGCACCAGCACACTGGGAACTGAGCTCCGCTCCTACTCATGGTGGGCAGGGGACCGGAGCACGAGAGATAGTCTGCGATAGGGCTGCAAAACCCTAGGACGTAACTGCGGGGCCAAGCAAGATGGTGACCTGATCAGAGGCGGAGCGCAGCAGCTGGGAGACCCTAGGGACACTAGGCATGTGCAATGGCTGGACCGCGAGGGCGAGTGCCCGGAAAACGCGTGGCCCAGAATCCTGTCAGGAGGCACGGTGGAAATAGGAGAGAGCAGCACAACTGTTCTTCAGGGCCGCCAGAGGCAGAGCAGGGATCCTGTTGGTCCTTTTGATGTCCTCAGAGACCCGCTCTCATGCAGGTCACCTAGGAACAGGGTGACTGGATCCTGCATCTTCCTGTACATAATGAGGAGGAAGAGCATTGGGGATGGCCTGGACTCTTAGGGAAAATTACAAGTGGGTGACAGGAAACCCCATACAGAGCACCAGAGATAAGGAGCCTGCCCCTGTAGATGTGAGGAGAATACACAGAAAGGAGAGAGGGGCGATGAGCAGAACAAACAACCAAGGCCCTGACAAGGTGAGCTGAGGACCACAGAACCAAGTGGTACCCCAACAACCCATAGGCAGCAGAGGGAGCGGTAGAAGGAGGGCAGGGTGCCTGCTTCTGGAGAGTGAACGGAGGAAAGATGGAGCAGCCCAGAATAAGCAGGACACGGAAGATACTGGGAGAGACCCTGCTGGGAGAGACCCTGCTTGGAATCACTCTGAGTTCCGCAGTAAAGAGCCACAGGACCAGGGGCCAAGAGATATTGCACTGGATACTGCTCGCAGGAGCCGGTCGAAGATTTTGATGGTGCGTGAACCCCTGGTTGAGGCCTCAAAGGAGATACCACGGGGCAGAATGCCCCTCTCGGTGAATAGCCTTCACCATGGGAAGAGTCTCCAAAAGACGGTCGATGGAGCAATAGGAGCTGACTGGGGAAGATCCTGGTAAATCACGACTGTGGACAGAAGCTCACAGTGAACGGAAAAAGCCCATGAAGACCTATCTCTCTACAACATATTGCATGCCATACAAACATAATCAATATAATCCGAGAGGACCTAGGCCTGCTGAGGGCGGACCATCAAAAACTTGGGGCCCAATTCAGAGAAATAACTTAAGACAAAATCCTAAACTTACTACTTTTGATATTCACAGAATGCATTTAGTAGTAGTAAAGTTAGGATTTTGTCTTAAGTCTGTCTTAAGTCTGTCTTAAGTCTGTCCTAAGTTTGTCTTAATTCTGTGTTAAGTCTGTCTTAAGTCTGTCTTAAGTCTGTCCTAAGTTTGTCTTAAGTTTGTCATAAGACTGCCTTAAGTCTGCCTTAAGTCTGCCTTAAGTCAAACTTAAGACAAAATCCTAACTTTACTACTACTAAACGCCTTCTGTGAATGCCAAAAGTAGTAGGACAGACTTAAGACATACTTAAGACAAACTTAAGACAAACGTAGGACAGACTTAAGACAGACTTAAGACAGACTTAAGACAAACTTAGGACAGACTTAAGACAGACTTAAGACAGACTTAAGACAAATGTAGGACAGACTTAAGACAGACTTAAGACAAACTTAAAACAGACTTTAGTAAAGTTAGGATTTTTTCTTAAGTCTGTCTTAAGTCTGTCCTATGTTTGTCATAAGTCTGTGTTAAGTCTGTGTTAAGTCTGTCTTAAGTCTGTCCTAAGTTTGTATTAAGTTTGTCTTAAGACTGTCTTAAGTCAGTCTTAAGTCTGTCTTTAAGTCAAACTTTAGACAAAATTCTAACTTTACTACTACTAAATGCCTTCTGTGAATACCAAAAGTACTAAGTTTAGGATTTTGTCTTAAGTTAGTCCTGTGAAGCGGGCCCTTGTAGACCGAGTCATGGTGGCCAAACGGGATATCAGAGATCTGAAAACTAGGTGACCACGTCTACTCACAGACTTATGGACATTGAAATAAGGGTGCACATGCTGGAGCTGAGAGCGGAGGGCGCGGAAAACCGACCGAGACGCAACAATATTCTAGGGATTGGCCTGCCAGAAAAAGTTTAAGGGAACAATGTGGTCGCCTACCTCGAAAACTGGATCCGCACTGAGGTGGCGGAGGAGGGCCTGTCCTCCTACTTTGCCTGGGAATGGGCCCATAAGGTCCATGCCAGAACGCCCCCACCTGGGAGTTAACTGAGGCCCGTAGTAGCGTGACTACTATTTTACAAAGACTGGGATCATGTGCTGAGTCAAGCACTAATTAAAAGCCACCTCAAAATAGACAATATCACCCTCAGGATTTTCACAGACTTCTCTCGAGAAGTGCAGAGACAGAGAGCATCCTTCGTCTCAACTAAACGAAAAATGAGACATATGTGGATATCATACTCCATGGTGTTCCCGGTCAAGCTTCATATGACATCAACCTAGGGGACGAAGCGCTTTAATAAACCACAGGATGTGTGGGACTGGATCGAAGATCAAAGCCGACAAGACCTGGAGGGATAAAGCACAGGAAAAGCCAGAAGGGGACTCCTCGAGACTCCCATGAAAAGGGGGAAAACCCAAGTGCCTTCCAACAGAGGAGGAATGTTGATGAGACAGGGAGAGTGCAGTGGCAGCAATGGTGTCATTGAGTGCTCACGGAACACGAGGCACCTCCTCACTGTCAGGGGAGGATCCAAGCGACTCAGATTCCAACACCAGCACGAGAACAATGGGGGAGGCCAGCCAGATCCTTCCTGAGGTGACTCCCAGATCGGCAGATGACATCATTTGAAGGATACACGACACGCAAGTACAAGCAGCACTATTGGTCAGGGGGTTCCAGATGACCCAAATATGGAGTTGCAGGAACAGAAAAGGGGCCCGGGATGGGCACTATGGTGTATCTATGCATTGAATGCAGGGTAGGGGAGATCCGGGGAGCGGTGGAAGGTTTTCCTCTAGGTGGGCACCAGCCTTGTCACTACCCAAACTTTGGACACTTGTTCTTTTTGCATGTGAGTGCATAGTTTGGATGGGGGAGATATCCTCACTTGTCCTGGGGAGGGGCGCTGGGGCGTTTACATAGTTCTTAGATGGGGGCATTGCATTCTAATGAATGGGCAAGTGAGTTATAGTAAGAAGAATCATGTCGCTGAGAGCAAATCGCTGGCAGCTGGGTATGCGGGTAGTAGTCAGAAGGAGGGGGGAATAAATTGCAATGCAAAAACAGACAACATGTAATCTCCTATCCAGGAATGTCCATGGTATGCATTCCATGCACAAACGCTACAAAATTTTCTCCCACTTGAACAGACGAAGGATTCACTTACCAATGTTATAGGAAATGCACACTGAGGGGGCAGCATTACATCAGAGGTGGAGGGGACAGGCATAATATACCTCATTCTCTGCGTTTGCAAGGTAGGTATTGATTTGGGTCAGGCGGGGGTCCTATTCCAACAGACTGGACACAAGGTAGATTCAGAGGGCCACTATGTCATAGTTGCGGGCAGGTTGGATGGGCAGGATATCATGCTAATAAACATATACAGCCCAAACGTAGATTAGGGAGCCTTCTCGTACAGCTGTCAGGGATCTCGGCACCCTACATGATTGGTACGATCATAAATTGGGGGGGACATTAATTGCATTGCGGACCCGGATCTTGACCAGTCCCACCCACCTTTCCACGACTCCCCGGTACATAGAATAGCCATGGCCTACAGGGACTGGCAGATCCGTTGTGGGCTTGTAGACATGTGGAGATGCACTCATTTGATATAGAAGGAATATTCACACCTTTCATATATTCACGACCTACATGTGCGGCTAGACACTTTTCTCTGCTTGCCAGTCATGCATGCACTGCTTCAGGAGGACACAGAACACTTAATATGGACTGGGTCTGACCACAGCCTGATATTGACCAGACTACACTGGGGGACACAACAGCAACCTATCCCTACATGGCGCCTTAGGCTCGAGCCCTTAGCGGACCAAATGTTCTTGCACGAGATCAGGGGACATGTTGTAACATACTTCGAGTCTAATGCTCACTCCACTGGCTCCAGGATAACAGAAATGGGAGGCCCCTAAGGCAGGAATCAGGGGACGTTGCATGGCAACATCCATCGGGGTGAGACGCACATTACTCACGGATGTTGAAAGGGCACGTTACTCACAGATGTTGAAAGGGCAGATCGAGCATTGAGGGAGGGAGGTTTAACTTAGACGCCCGATTCACCCTGAACTCCATCTGGAATTACTGGAGGCGAAGGAAAAGGTAGCAGCGCAAGTAGAACTGCTGAGGTGTTTTGACTCTAAAACATACATAGATAGGACCCAAGCCAAGAGGGACAAGATGGGTAGGCTATTAGCATGGCTCGCCAACCCCTCTCATAAAGGGGTCAACATAATTGAAATAGTAGACCAGGCAGGGTGGCCACTATACAGGCAGGATGCTATAAACAACAGAGTTTATAGCTACTATGCACAGCTATACAAGAGCTCAGGCCTAGTGGGGACAGAGAAATCAAAGAATACTTATTGGAGCTTCCTCTCCATATTCTGCCAGAGGAGGATGCAGACTAACTGGGGGTAGAAATATCGGAGCGAGAAGTTAGAGTGGCTATAAAGGAGCTGGCTAGAGGTAAACCCCCAGGCACAGATGGGCTCCCTAAGGAGTTCCATGCAGCGTATGTAGAGGAGTTATCCCTGATATTAGTAGATATGTATGCAGAAGCTACAAACACCACCCGAGAAGCAGTGATTATCCAGCTGCTTAAGTCTGATAAGTCCCCATTGAATACACAGCGTATAGACCCCTCTCGATTTCAAAATCCTAAGCAAAATCTTGGCAACAAGGTTACTTCCACATATGGCATCCCTGGTGCACAGGGATCAGGTGGGCATTATCCCAAGCAGAAATATGACCCTGAATATACGCCGTCTGTTCCATTATATAATTAGGCTCAACAACAGAACAGGAGGGTGAGATATTCATAATCGACATAGAGAAGGCCTTTGATAGCCTTGAATGGGATTTGCTCTATGTCGCTCTGTCTCCAATTGGGATTGGGCAGGGCTTTATAAGATGGGTGCGACTTTTATACACTGGTCCTTTGGCAAGGGCCCGTACGGGACGCACAATATCCATGTAGTATCAGGTGGAGAGGGGCAAACGCCAGGGGTGTTCCCTCTATCAATCAATTAATCAATCAATCATGCCATTTGTATAGCGCACTACTCACCCGGGAGGGTCTCAAGGCGCTTGGGGGGAGGGGTATGCTACTGCTCGAACAGCCAGGTTTTGAGTTGTTTCCTGAAGGCGAGGTGGTCCTGGGTCAGCCGAAGGTGGATGGGGAGGGAGTTCCAAGTCTTGGCAGCCAGGTAAGAGAAGGATCTTCCTCCGGCGGTGGCTCTTCGGATGCGTGGTACGGCTGCGAGGGCGAGGCTGGTGGACCGTAGCTGGCGGGTGGGTGTGTAGAATGTCAGGCGGTCGTTGAGGTGCTTGGGGCCCAGGTCATGGAGAGACTTGTGTGCGTGGGTGAGGAGCCGGAACGTGATCCTCTTGTCGACGGGGAGCCAGTGCAGGTTCCTCAGGTGGCTGGAGATGTGGCTGCGTCGGGGGACATCCAGGATGAGTCGGGTGGAGGCGTTCTGGATGCGCTGGAGTATTTTCTGTAGCTTGGCTGTGGTTCCGGCGTAGAGGGCGTTTTCCGTAGTCCAGTCAGCTGGTGACGAGTGCCTGGGTGACAGTCTTCCTGGTCGGGATCCAGCGGAAGATCTTGCGAAGCATACGCAGGGTGTTGAAGCACGATGAGGAGACGGCGTTGACTTGTCTGGTCGTCGAGAGGGAGGGGTCCAGGATGAAGCCCAGGTTGCGTGCGTGGTCGGTTGGCTTGGGTGCGGTGCCCAGGGCTGGGGGCCACCAGGAGTCATCCCTGGCGGAGGGCGAAGATCCCAGGATGAGGACTTCTGTCTTGTCCGAGTTCAGTTTCAGGCGACTGTCCTTCATCCACTCGGCGACGTCTTTCATCCCTTCGTGTAGGCAGGTTCTGGCGGTGTCGGGGTCTCTGGTGAGAGAAAGGATCAGTTGGGTGTCGTCGGCGTAAGTGATGATGTTGAGGTTGTGCTGGAGTGCGATGGCTGTGAGAGGTTTCATGTAGATGTTGAAGAGGGTGGGGCTGAGTGAAGATCCTTCCGGGACGCCGCAGATGACTTCGGTGGCCTCGGAGCGAAAGGGGGGGAGGCGGACTCTTTGTGTTCTTCCGGCGAGGAACAAGATGATCCACTCCAGTGCCTTCTCTTGGATACCGATGTTGCTGAGGCGCTGGACTAGGGTGCGGTGGCAGACCGTGTCGAACGCAGCGGAGAGGTCCAGGAGGATGAGGGCCACTGTTTCCCCCATGTCAAGCAGGGTCCGGATGTCGTCGGTGGCTGCGTTGAGGGCGGTCTCGGTGCTGTGGTTGGCCACCCCCTTTTCTGAATCGTGGTTGGCTCTGAAGCCGGACTGCGAGGGGTCGAGGGATCCGTTCGTCTCGAGGAAGGCGGTCAGCTGTCTGTTGACGATCTTCTCGATGAGTTTAGCAGGAAAAGGGAGGAGCGAGATGGGGCGGAAGTTTTTGAGCTCGGTGGGGTCCGCTGTAGGTTTCTTCAGGAGGGCGCTGATCTCGGTGTGCTTCTCCGGGAAGGTGGTGGTGTTGAAGGAGGCGTTGATGATGTTCCGGAGTTGGGGTGCGTTGGTGGAGCCGGCCTTGTTGAAGACGTGGTGTGGGCAGGGGACGGTCGGTGATCCGGAGTGGATGGTGTTCATCGTGCGGGCTGTGTCTTCGGTGGTCACCGTGGTCCAGGTGCGAAGGGTGGCGGTGGGGGGCGTTGGTTCGATGGTTGGGTGCGTGGGTGGGGCGCCGAAGCTGTTGTGGATGTCGGCGATCTTGCGGTGGAAGAACGAGGCGAGGGAGTCGCAGAGGTCTTGTGACGGAGTGATGTCTTTGGTGCCGGTGCTGGGGTTGGAGAACTCCTTGACAATAGTGAAGAGCTCTTTGCTGTCGTAGGCGTTGTCCAGTCGTTCCTTCAGGGATTTCTTCTTGGTGGTGCGGATGAGCTGGTGGTGCTTGCGGGTAGCGTGTTTGATGGCGGTCATGTTGTCGGTGGTCCGGTCGAGGAGCCAGGCTTTCTCGAGGGTGCGGCAGGTCTTCTTGAGGTCGTCGGTGAACCAGGATGCCTTCTTGCTTCTGGGTCTGCTGGGAGGGTTCTTTAGTGGCGCGAGGTCGTCGGCGCAGGCGTTCAGCCACTGTGTGAAGTTGCGGGCTGCTTCGTTGGGGTCCGTTGTGTTGGCGGGTGGGCTCTGGCTGAGGGAGGTGGTGAGCTGGTCTGCGGTGATCTTGCTCCAATTCCTGTGAGGTACCTGTTGCGGGTGGTGGTGGGTCGTGGATCTTTTGAAGCTGAAGTGGACGCAGCTGTGGTCGGTCCAGTGGAGTCCGGTGGCGTGGCTGAAGGTGATGTACTTGCTGGAAGAGAAGACGGGATCAAGCGTGTGGCCGGCGTAGTGGGTGGGGGTGTTGACCAGTTGCTTGAGTCCGAGGTTGGTGAGGTTTTCCAGCAGGGCGGTGGTGTTGCGGTCCTTGTTGTTCTCCAGGTGGAAGTTGAGGTCCTCGAGGAGGATGTAGTCAGTGGAGGGGAGGGCGTGCGGGCTGATGAAGTCTGTGATTTCTTCGCTGAATTGTGTGCTTGGTCCCGGGGGTCTGTAGACGAGGGTGCCTCTAAGGGTAGTCTTCGGGTCGGTGTGAATCTGGAAGTGGAGATGTTGTTGGCGTCGGTCGTGATGCGGATGGTGTTCCTGTGGACGATGGCGATGACACCTCCGGTCTGGTTGATGCGGTCCCTCCTGATGCTCTTGTACCCGTCCGGGATGGCGATGGCGATGTCGGGTGCAGAGGAGGCGTTCATCCAGGTTTCCGTGAGGAAGGCGACGTCCGGTGATGTAGCGTCGAGGAGGTTCCAGAGTTCCACGGCGTGTCTGTGGACGGAGCGGGTGTTGATCAGGATGCACTTGAGGTGGTTGCTGCTGGTGTTTGTCTTGGCGGGTGTGGGGCAGGTTCGGAGGCAGGTGAACTTGCAGGTGCAGCAGGTGAAGGGTCCGTGGGTGCGTATCGGGGTGGCTCGGCAGCAGGCGTGGGTCCGGCCGGCATTGAGTGCGTTGAGAGTGGCGGCGTCGTAGGTCAGTCGGGTCGTCTTGCCTCGGCGGGGAGGGCCAGGGGTCCTGGCGCTGGGCGCGGGCTAGGCGCAGACGGGCTTACCTTTGGCACACCTTCGGCGCTCATTTGGCGCACCCGCTGTGCGCGTCCGCTGCGCGGTCGCTCTGGGGGCGTCATAAGTAAGGAGCCAGGAGGGAGGAGCAGCTGGGTGGCGGGAGCGGGGCGGCGAATGGAATCACAGGGTTGCGGGGCCGCAGGGAGGCAGCGGCGGGAAATTCCAAGAAGCAGCGGGCAGCGGGAAATTCCCAGGAGCAGCGGGAAATTCACAGGAGCAGCGGGAAATTCACAGGAGCAGCGGGCAGCGAGCGAAGGAATCTGCAGGCAGGAGGCGGCCAAGGCAGGCAGGAGCGGCAGCAGTGAGTGGGGCGACCAAGCCCTGTGGGGGGCTGAGCGGTCACCATTACAATTTGCACTGGCCATAGAACCCCTAGCATGTAGGGTACAATACAGGTGAGAATTCAGGGGGCTCCAGCTGGGAGAGCAAATGCATCACATAGAGGTATATGCCTATGATCTTCTACTCTTCCTGAAACATGCAGAGTGGGTTCTGCAAGGAGCAAAGAGTATGATGGAAAAGTTTGATGACTGTTGGGTCTGCAGGTTAACTGGCAGAAGTCCCAGTTGTTTCCACTAGAGGCGGAAACCCCACCAACGGGGGCTCTGGGAGAGCTGCATCAGGAACACGATGCTTTCGGTACCTGGGAGTGAAGGTGTTTCACTCTATGGTGGATGTGCAGAAAAGGAATGTAGGAGGCGTTCTACCGTCACTCAAGGACAAAATGACGTTCTGGGGGTACTCCCCTCACAGTGGCGGGACGCATTTCCCTACTAAAAATGATGGCACTCCACAGGTTACTATACTTTTTTACCACATTGCCGGTGTGGATACCAGGAGCATGGATCTAAGAGCTGGACCCATGCATCTCTGCATTTATATGGCAGGTAGAAGAAGGATAGCCCTAACCACGTTGAAAAGGACGGAGGCGGAATGGGGTCTCGTCTTACCTGGGATGGAGGCCTATCACTTGTCAGGGCAACTGCAGAGATTCATGCAGTGGGTGGCAGGGAGCCTGACACCGGACAGGGGAATGCCTCCCTTCACCCCTGATAGGCTGTAGGTCTTCTGCACCCTTCTAGGAACTCTGAAACCACAGCATGTCCAAAGCAATGAGCACAAAGCGATACGCCAATGCTCTGGTAGGTGTCTGAGGAAGACTAGAACAAGACCTCCATACTCACTGACACTACCATTGACACTGCTAGATGCACTCCCACATGGGGGACAATGGATAGGGAAAGAAGATTGGGAACAAGCCGGAGCCACAAAAGTGGGAGACCGGTACTGGGCTGAGGAACTACTCCCTTTAGTAGTGTTCCGTACTGGTTGGGGAATCCCACCGGGACACTCTCTACTATATGAAGCAGTTACTGTGCTCCAGGGGCATGGGTATGACAGAGCCACCACGAAATAACACCTGTGAATATATAGACCTAGTGGGAGGACCATAAAAGCTGTCACATATCTGTACTGGGTTATTGTGGCAGGATTCCACCCAACCCCTAGACCAGTTGAGTAGAAGGCATAGGCAGACTGCTGAAAGATAAGGATCTGGAAGAACATATTATAGCGGACACATAAGGTATCTAGAAGTACACGTTTCAGTCTAATCATTCATTTGATAACTTTATTTCAGTCATAGACCATAAAAGTGCAGATAAAATACATACAAAGCACAGTAATAAAAGCAATAAATATGAGCAGTTGATATTAAGGATAAAAAGTTATTAAACAGTAAGTTATCAAAAGAGAAATCTGATAAAAGTATTTTAAAAAGAAGGACAATTGATCCAGAATGTTTCTGTTCACCTTAAAGAAAACCTTTCCTTCAACTCCACATACCATGTGGGAAACGGGAAACAGCGAAAACAATAGGGGGGGGGAGGTATCGTACGTCAAAACTCTACACGCCTGCACACATTGCCTAAGTCCCAAATTTCTACATAATGGGATCAGCCAGCACTTTCGTATTTTGCTATACGCTGGACAAAAAAACATAACATGGACAAAATCTTCTCGGGTGCAATTACAAGCTGGGCAGGTTCCGTTTTCTGTTTTGGCCCATTTCGAAGTGAATGCCCTAATAGGCAGGCAACCATTCCTCAGTTGAGTATATAGTTTCCTCGCGAGAGGGAGTTGCATTAGATCTAGGAATTCCTCCCTCCAAGGATCAATTTTTACTAGCAGAAACTCTGCGGACAGCCTACCCAAGGTTGTTGAGCGTTGTAGAGCAAGAAGGTTTTGGTGTCTCACCAAGGTTAGCAACTGTGACCTAGGTGTCCTCGGGCAGGTCAGCTCAGGAGTCTCCCATACCTGGGGCAAACCTACGTAGATGGAAAGAGCCTTGATGTGGGATAACCAAGGAATGTTTTTATTTGTCCCCAGACCTCCAACAATTCTGCTCTGTAAGCTGACAGCTCCGATACCGACCAGAACCTTCTCAAGTAGAGCAAGGGCCGTGCAGCTACCAGTTCCTTAATGGACTCAAGGCCCAGATCAAGTCGCAAGGTTGTAAGTGGTGTGCTTTGTGGTAGGCCCACCAGATTCCTCATAAAGGACTGCTCAACCCTTAGGAGGCTTGACGTATTCTTATGTCCCCAGAGTTCAGCGCCATACATAGCTGCTGTCCTGGCCTGGAGTCCATAGATCTCAAGGACAGGTGCAACAGGTTTGAAATCCGATGATGTGTGGAGTTTACCTATACCACCTGCTATCTGTGAAAGTCTAAGGGCAGATTTAGAATTTTGATGGCCCCATCAAAAATCTTCTGTCAGAGTGACACCAAGGTAGACAAAAGTTTTGACCCGTTCCAGGGGGATGCTATTCAGGGCAGGGTTTGGATGGGTGTGCCTCGGGGGATTGAATATCATAAACTTGTTTTTTTCCAGGTTGACCTCCAATCCCCGTGAGGCACTGAATGCTGCAAACCCGTCCAAAACCCGCTGGATGCCCGTTGATGTTCTGGATAACAACAGAGTGTCATCCGCGAACATCAGAGCAGGCACCCGACCAGTAGCCAAACAGGGGGCATCATTATCCTTACCACCATTTAAAGTGTCCACAAGGCCATTGATGAAAAGACTAAAAAGCGTGGGGGCCAGGACGTACCCCTGTCGGACACCCCGGGATATGGGCCGAGAGATCCCCATGTCTCCCACACCTAACCTGGGCATAGTTTCCAGCGTGAAATCTAATCAGGACATTAAGTAAATAGGGCGGGAGGCCCAAATCTCCCAGCACTTTCCACAATCTTTCCCTGGGTACAAGGTCGAAAGCGGCCCGCAGGTCCACAAAGACAAGGTAGAGGCTGCCACCCTCTACTCTTGCGGTTTTCCAAAATAGGACCTAGAGCCTGAAAATTTGGTCCAGGGTCGAGATGCCAGATCTAAATCCGGCCTGGAGAGTAGTCAGTATTTCACGTTCCTCCATCCACCCTTGTATCCTGTCCAATATGATCCTACCCATTAGTTTTTGAGTTGTATCTATAAGGCTAATGGGCCTACAATTTTATGGGCTTAGCGGACAACCCTTCTTATCAATGGGGATGATCTCAGCTCCCAACCAGGTGTCCGGTAGGTCAGATCCCCTAAGGACCGCATTGAACAGGGTAGCAAGATAAGGTGCCCAGATTTTTGGCTGGGAGCGAAACAAGTCTCCGGACAGTCTATCAAGGCCTGGAGCTTTGTTTGGGAGCAATCTTTCTATGGCAGATTCCACCTCCTTCTGAGTAATACCCTCTGGTATTTCGGAGGGAGTCACCTTCAGAATATCCAGGTGGTCCACCCGCGACCCCATGCCCGAGACCCCCACCAGTCGATGCTCGTTGAGGGGGTCTGGGATGGGGGATGGCCATAGCTTCTTCCAAGATCTGATCATGCGTCCCTATCATACTAAGCTCTCGTGCATGGTTGGGATCTAGACACAAAAAAAGTCACATTCCAAACTTGTATAAAGTGCTCTGAAGTGTGCCTCCCTTACTGAGGGCGCAATATTCGGGGAAATGGCCTGTCCTCCCCCTTTTGCACCTGAGCTAACGATGGCCCAAAACGACTTGGCGTCCTTTGAGAGGAGCGCTGATCACAAGTCCACCCACCTTGTTTCCTCCCATTTCCTCTTGCCCCTAATAATTGCCTTTTTATAAAGGAGTCTAGATAGTCTAATTCCTACACTATCTTTGGATTTAATTGCCGTAAGGAGATCCCTTTTTGCTTTCTTACAGGTGTCATTAAACCAAGGGTGCGCCCTAATCCCACGCCGTTTGATTCTACTTACTGGGCAAAACACATCTCCCAGTGCCACAGCCAACTGCCTATGAATTTCAACGGCTTGCCCGTTAAGAGCCGGATCACCCATCTCGATAATCCAAGGAACGTCGATCTGGTATATTTTGGCAAGCCAGTTAGGGGGGTCCTGGAAGTGGGGCCATTTGACCCTGCACCTGTTGTTCGCAACCATAAGGGGTAAGATCCCGGTATTGGTTTGGGGTCTGGGTTTGTCAACCCAAAGGTCCCTGGCTTAAGAGTTAGGACAAGGGCATTATGATCACTATCTTGCCTCGGTAAGACCCTAAATTCCTTCAAGCTATCCCAGTGTTTTGCTTCCATCATAATATAGTCGATGATGGAAGTTTGATCTGTCCTGTTGAACGTAACTGACCCTGGACAATCAGGGTCCAACCTCCCATTGCACGCCTGCAAAGACTTTGCAAGGGAAAAAGTTTTGAATTGCAGGACCAACGGGGTCCATTCCCTAACAGGAGGGATCTTGGGATCGGGGATGCGCCAGAACAAGTCTTCATCATCCTGGTCGCCCATCTCAGGACTGGCCAAAGGCTCGAATTAGCAATTAAAGTCACCGCCGAGGACAATAGTGATTGAGGGGTCTAATGTCTGGATAAAAAGATCCAGTGCATTAATTGTATTTGACTCCTGCCCGTTCCTAACTGTCTTTGAGTAGATATTTATTATAGCTATTTTGGGCTTGTTTTGGGGTGATATTACCACACATTGGATGTCTGGAGAATTAGTTTGTATTTGAGTAGCCTGGATGCCCAAATGAGTGCCTATCTAAATCAATAATCCACCCAACGGGCGGCCTCTACCCCTAGTTACAGCCAGGATGTCAAAGGTTGCATAGCCTGGGCTAACACTCTCCTCTAGCGCCCAAGTTTCCTGCATCAGGCAGATGTTGTGTGTTGACATGAAAGAGCCCCACTCAGGTATGAGTAATTTATTTTTCAACACAGCTATATTCCACAAAAGGATTTTTAGACATCCATAAACAACCTCTACATTAGCTTGTGGTTTCCCTATTCCTTTTACAGGGGGGCTATCGCTACTAGCAGTCCTCAACTGGGTTTTCTCATCCCTTATTTCCAAACTAAATACATCCCTTATTTCCATACTAGAAGCGTCCCCCGTGGGAGTCCCAGCTCCCAACTGATACTCCAGTTCCCCCTTTTCTCTACTTCGCTCCCTAATCAAGGAACGGGGTATTGTATCTTCTCCGGGGGAAGTAGTTGTGTCATTTTCCTCCAGTGCAGTAACAGTTATAAATTTTCCGCGAACAATTTTTTGTCGAGAATTCTCATTCGCTAGACGTCAATCTACCCCCTCCAACACACTGTTCCTATTCCTGTGAGTTAAAAATGAGAGTGAGGAATTATATGGATATGTGTCCTCCCTAGTTGTTAGCCCCTGTTGCATTCTTTGTGGGGGACTCCTATAGCCCTCACTGTAATGGACACTTTTAGAATAGGTTGACCTTGAATGAGGAACGGGGTAGAAATAAGACAAATGGAATGGGAGGATTTGAGTACTTGGACTACTGGGAGATATACTACAAATGTATTCCACAGCGGAGGTGTCCCTAAAATGCATTACTACGCTATCTCCTGCAATTGTTTTGGGTCCTCTCCCAATCCATTCTATTCTTCTGACAGTAAGTATTTCCCCAGAAACATATGGAGGTAATGACCTATTTACATTGAGCCATTGTATACACTTGTTTTTTAAATCGGTGTGGTCTTCTCTTTTTCCCTGGCTTAAGGGCGGAACTCCTGTAAGTACTACGACATAGGGTAGGGATTCAGGGGGGAGATTGATGATAGGCAACTCCGATGGAATAACTTTAGATGGTACATTTCTATTGGTTAAGTTTTGGTGTGCCTCCCTCACTAATTTGCTATTTTCACTTCCTATTGTTCCCTCCCTAGACGCAGATTTGGTTTTATCAGGAGTGGGGATAGGATTTCCGACTACCTGGTGGTTTTGAGCAAGTGTATTAATGTTAAGTGGGGGGCTAAGCAGGTCACGTGCAGGCTCAGTATTAGCCGATGGAACTCGTATACTTTTATTTCGTATAGCACTATTTTTGGGTGACACTGCCCTATCATTGGGTTTATTCTTTGCTATACCGCCAAGCTTGCTGGGAGCAAGGTTCCCCATTGGATTAGCGGGCTGTGCTGTCCCTACACCCATTTTGTTAAGGGTAGAAACTAGTCTATCTATCTTAGATACCAAAGGTTTAATGTGTGTGCCAATAATCTGCTCCATATGGGCCTGAAGATCAGCGACCAAGTTGGTAGCCCAGACTGGTGCACCCACAGTCGGTAGGGAAGTGCTAACAGTAGCTCTTACAAGGTCGTGTTTAGGCATACTCCTTTTACCTAGTTTTTTTAATAGTCTGACTTTCTTACTTCTCGGGCGTGGTTTATTTACTACAGTGATTACCGGGGGAAGGGGAGAACTCACAACAGGCAGGCTAACCTCTATGTCTATGGGGGCCTCTATAGGGGCCTGGGCACAGGGCAACTCAGCAAAGGACGATGTAAGGAAGGAGCTTGATTCACAGGGGTTAATTACAATAGCTGAATTGTCCCCCACTTGTTCGGGCAGGGAAACAGTAGGAGTAATTGATAGTCTTCTCTCTATATTTTCTATTGCGGTTACCACAACCATGATAGTTTTTTCAAACATCTTATCAATAGCCGTTAGGCTAGGAAGAGGTTGTGGTGTTGCCGCCTGCAGCCTGGTATTGGGACGAGGTGCAGTGGGTTTTTGCTTTCTACCCGTATGGCTCATTTTTACAGGTAAAAAATAAAGGAAGGGTAGTCCCTGCCTAATGAGCGCTCCCTCCTAGCCCCAAAAGAGGAGTTAGGAACAGTATTAGCCAAGCAATAATTAGTCAGGGTAACAGTACCTTTGGTATATTGACCACTCCACGTGATTGTCCGTGGAGGATGTAAGGGGGGTGGCTCGTCCCGTCCACTTCCATCCCCGGACGGCCACAGACGGCCGGCCCTTTGCCCGGGCTTCACCGGGCGCGGCCCAGGCGCGTCCCGCGAGACAGGAGGGGCCTCTCCCTTTTGAGCGCCTCCGGGCGCGAGAGTCAGTGCAGGTGGGCGTGTCACCGCCGAGGGCCCTGGGAGCTGTCGTCTCCCCCAACAGCGGCCACGTGATGGTATGGGCGGCGGCAGGGGAGGCTGTCAGTGGGAAGAGCAGCGCTTCACAGGTAGGCAATCAAACAGCAAGTATGCCCTAAAAGCTCCACAACTACGGATGAGTCCCCTGCTCCACCGCAGGGACCTCTTCCTTTTGAGCACCTCCGGGGGCGAGAGTCAGTGCAGGTGGGTGTGTCACCGCCGAGGGTCCTGGGAGCTGTAGTCTCCACCAACAGCTGCCGCGTGATGGTATGGGTGGCGGCAGGGGAGGCTGTCAGCGGGAAGAGCAGCGCTTCACAGGTAGGCAGTCAAACAGCAAGTATGCCCCAAAAGCTCCACAACTACAGCCAGAGTCCCCCTCTAATCAGCTTCTACATGTTGCACTGAGCATAGATAACACCGGAACGCATGAACCCTTTTTTCACAGAGAGGATGCTGAACGCCTAAGGTGTAAGGAATGAGCGGCAGATTTTATACACATGATCTGGAATTGTCAGTCCCTAACGCAATATTGGCAGGAAGTAACAAGGGAGAGGGCCGGGATAACAGAACGGGTAGTTCCATGTGCACCAGCAGACATCCTACTAAATCTGTTCCCACACACAGCTAAGACTAAAGTCACTGATAAGGTTCAGGACCTTGGTTTCATACTAGCTAAGAGAGAAATTACTAGTAAATGGAAAGCGCTGAATTCCCCAGCATCCACAGCTAGAAACCAGAGCTAGAGAAGTGGGTGTGGTGTGAGGGTAGAATCTTGCACAGAAATGCGAGAAAGGGCCTGGGTAAGGTGGAGAGGGCTCAAGCATGGGAAGTGCTGATGGCAGAAATGAGGAATAATGACCCAGGGTCTGACGCCACCACCCCTGAGGGGCCATCTCAGCAGGGGAGTCCCCAGAGGCAGAATCTGGAAGGTGCAATAGAGCAGGCACAAGGGGATAAGAATCCTTAGAGGCATAAGACAGGGGGAGACCAATATCAGAAGGGAGTGACAGGACGATGCACAAATACACAGCAAGGAGTAGCGGAAGCAATGGATAATACCTAACCCGTAAACATAGGAGACAGCAGTGTGGGGGGAGGGTGGGGGGTAGTTAAGGCTTAGTTTTGTTCGGGGGAGATGGAAATGAACGCTGAATAGAATTGATTGTGAATGACAAGACAAACCAACTGAATGGGACGGGAAGTAGAAATTAAGCAAATGTTCTTGATACCAAGATGGAATGCAAAATGAGACAGAATGAAAATGGAAAGTATGTTTAACTGGAAAAAAGCAATAAAATATGTTTAAAAAATGGAGCAGTCCAGTTTCTCACAAATGTTGACCAATATTTCTCTGATCTTACTGAGTGTGAACCCATAGCCAGCACTCAAGAGTGGCTTTAAAACTTAATTTGCTTTTCAAAGAGTGCTAACTTCACTGAAGGCAGTTATGTTGCTGCTGGCAGCTTGTTGTACATTCATTTTTTCAAATGTATGGACGGAGGCAGTGTGGGTTGGCATACAAATCCAGTGCGAAAAAAATCACCTCCCTGTTTAAATCAGTTACTCGGTTGAAAACCTAATCTTGGAAGTAACTAGCTGCAGATAAAAACATGTTTGCCCTTTGAGACGCAACTACTCCATACTTTGTTCTTTCGTCATTTCCTTTGACCCTAGTTCTGGCTAAATCACAGATAACACATTGAAAATCCTCTGCTTTCTGATCAGTTGTTGAAGGTGGATGAGGGGTAGCCACAGATAGATCTTCTAAGTGAATGGGCATTGGATTTGATTGTCGTCACTCAGAAGACTTGGATTTTTGTTGTCATTCACTGGTTTCTAGTATTTTTGAAAAAAAAATTCCAGGCATTTGTCCATTGTATACGACTTGTTCCACTTGTTGTTGCACTTGTAAAATATTTGATCCTTTTCACCTAAGTTTTACTCTTTTGTACACTGTGTTTTGCCATATTTCTGCAGCATCTCAAACTCTCTTCTGTGCCATCACAGTTGTTGTTAACTTTTCTTTTGGATTAGTTTGGCATATGACAGTTTTAGGTCCAGCCTATGGCAGGGCGCTGGCGCTGCATGCAAAATCGACCTCTTGGAATCACTTCAGCTTCAGGAGAAGCTCATTCATGTGGGCTCACACGCCATTGGCCTTTGCGTTCGGCTTTAGCAAGTAGTTGGCCAAAGGCAAGTGGATGTCCCAGCTTTTAGCGAAATGTTCACTCCCAGAGCATTTTGCTCTCAGGAGCCAGCAGTGGCGCGCATGTGCCATGTGGTTTTAATCAGCATGTGTGTGCTTGGTTTAAATGCAGTCTTTCTCTCCCCGTTTGCCTCAGGAGATAGCTTCGTAAAAGCCGTGCGCTACCTGCCAGCGCGTCAGGCCAGACACAACTTCAAAGACGTGTGTTTGAACAGATTTTTATAACTTTGAAGTTTACCACATGCGGCCGTTTTCAGTTTTGCCTGTTTTGTTATGTGTGGAATGTGCGAGTGAATGTAAGGTACTGCACCTCTCATTAAATGTGTTGTATTGTTTTAAATAATAATGGATATTTTTACAGAAGCCTTACATGTAAGTAATTACAGGCTACATGGCGTGACATTTCTTACAAGTCGGCAAGCCCATGACCATTGTAAATGTGCAAGGAGTGCTTTGGAACATAGCAGTGGAAATCTGCTTACTAAACTATAAAACAGGGCTGGAGAGAGGCAAGCAGGCTAGGCACTCCTCTATCAGCCCGGTGTCCATATCAGGCAGTCAGACTTTGTCTCTTTAGACTGCTATCACTGTGTCTCCTCACACTGTGGTCACCTTAATGAATATCACACTGCCCACAAGGGCATCCAGTCCACCCTGTCCAGCGTATCCTGACACTGCTCAACTCAGTCCACCCCTCACACTGCCCACGGTGTCTCGTCAACACATTCTACACACCAACTTTTGCTTCTCACTTTTTCCTCCTACGTCTCCTCTCAGGGCACACTTCAGACTGTCTAGCACACCATGCAGGGTTCTCTCGCTCGCACCAAAACCTGTTCTTCCCGTTCACTGTCCCACGCATCACGCACCACTGTCTCCTCTAACGTCACGTTATGCCGATCTTCTCTGCCAGGCCCCACAACTGCCCATAGCTGCCTACTTCTCCCACTGCTCTCTAGTGTCTGCTTCTCACACTGCCATCGCTGCCTAGTGTAGTGTAGTTCCTATATTCCCAATAGGCTCTGCGCATTGGAATAACATAAACAGCAGTTTAGACGTAGGACTGAGGTCATCTAGGTCTCTACTGACTATGTTAGACTTAATTAGGTTTGCCAGCTAGCTCAGAGGTCACTAGAAACGTTCTCAAATGTTCAGGAAGGAGTTAAATTTCCTGATTAGACAAGAAGGGATTAGTTTCTGACAAAAGCATAAACATGACAACTTTGCTCCCTCAGAATAAAGAGTATATCTCTAGAGTCGTGTGAAAACAATAGACAGCTATTTCACTCAGTCAATCGTGCATGCTAAATTTCACCAGGATTGCAGAGAAATAGAGAGATGGGCGTTTTCAATAAAATATGTTATTTATTGAGCAGTCTTCTTTCTCATGCAAGAGAAATGAATTGCCACAAATGCAATACTTATCATAAAGTAAAGTGCGTACAGTAAAAGAAGTATTATAAAATAATACTGTCAGTCAGTCAGTCAATTATCTTTATTCGATTATTGAAAATCATAAAAGAACAAGCAAAATTACAAGTCACCATTTCATCAGAGCACAAATTTTTACAAATTTAAAACAGACAATCATTATACAAAACACTAGGTTTACAATGAAACATACATAAATATTTAAAAAAGATAAAAAGAAGGGCTTATTAAAACACAACTCATTGAAACAAATGAGGAAAGAGGAAATTCATTTTTCAGAGATAAAGTGCCTGTGCCTTGTACGATGCTTATTTAAACGTGCTCCTGCAACTAGAAAACTAGCGACAGAGAAAGCTACTTTAACATTAGGGAGGAGTTGCAAAAACAACAGGGCTGGTTTTACCTGAATAAAGCCCTGGTTACGTAAAATAGGGAGCAAATACCTTTTCCTAATCTCGATATAATGTCCGCAAAACATGATAAAGTGCATCGTGTCCTGTGTTGAAAAATGGTCACAGTCACATGGTTCAGCATCATCAGGTCTAGTCCAGGTACTAAAGTTGCCCAGTATAAAATGAATTAAATCAAAACGAAATCTCGTTAAGAGAAAGCGATGATAAGAATTTGTTACCAGAAGGAGATATGGTTCCATTTCTGGAACAGAGGAGAGCATACAGTGTTTCCTTACCATGGGTTTTTTTAGCTCAGTAGCTTCCCTCTCCAGGACATATAAATTTGTCAGAGTATTTTTGACTAATTTTAGATCTTCATAAATTATTCCATCTGGAGATGAGAAAAGCTCCGGACGGCCTGCTAAAGTGAGCTGCGTTTTGACATATCTTACCCATGGGATGTTAAGGGCTCTATCCAGGGCTAAACAGTCTTTTAAAATAATGTGATTTAAAGTAAGCTCCTGGTTAAGCCAGGTTTCTAGCCAACCAATCACTGGGGCTAGTTTTAAAATGTCAGATATATAGCCCAGACCTAACTCTGTATGCAATGCGAAGGTCGGGGTTGATTGGGGAACAGAAAGCAGAGATCTCAAAAATTTGTTTTCTACATTCTGTATTTTAGTGGAACTAGTATGTCCCCAGATAACAGAACCATACTGGGCGACTGACAAACATTTTGCTTTGTAAACTTTGATGATGCTTTCCATGGGACGGGCGCCCAGTTTTTTAGCAAAACCTAGCAGCCCTGCAGCCGCTCTAGCAACAGCGCTGCTTTTGACCAAAAGCTGGGGGCCCCAAGTACCCTTTTCGTCAAAAGTCACTCCTAAGTATGGAAAAGAAGGGACTCTCTTGACCTCCTTCCCCACACAGTAAAATGTTAACGACTTTCTTTTCCTGCCTGCGGCTCCAGCAATCATTACATGTGATTTTTCGGTATTAATTTTCATGTCCAGCGATGACATAAAAACTCCAAAAGATAAAAGAAGTTTGTTTAACGCCACTCCAGAACGTGCCAGTAGGACGGCATCATCCGCGTACAGGAGGACAGGTATCTTTGTCTCACCTGCACGCGGGATGTCACTATGGGATGTTGTCATTACTGCCTCAAGGTCATTAATGTATAAGGTAAAGAGGAGGGGGGCAAGTATACACCCTTGCCTAACCCCCCTCTCTGACTTAAAGTGACAAGTGCATCTTCCTTCCCTAGTGACTCTAATTGAGGTCATAAGATCCTTATGTAGCTCAGCTAAGTATTCAACCAAAGGGGGGTCAAGGCCCATGGCCAAGAGGATCCTCCACAGCCTTGCCCTGTTGACCAGGTCAAAAGCTGATGAGAGGTCCATGAAGGCCATGTACAATGAACCCTCCTTGGCGATTACGTATTTATTTAAAATTAATTCTAGGTTTAGGCACTGATCTAAGGTTCCTCTTTTGGCTCTAAAGCCATATTGTACGTTAGATAAAATGCCCTTACTTTCTAAAATCAGGGTCAGTCTACCTAAGAGGACTCTCCCCAGGATTTTAACACTCGAGTCGATGAGGGAAATTGGCCTATAGCAGGCCGGATCTGTCCTCTGATCTTTCTTAAAGATTGGCACAATGGTCAAATTTGCCCAGCTAGAAGGGAAAATAAATTCCCTTGTAGCATTAAAAATGTTGGTTAGGATCTTTGAGCTTAGTTCAGGGGCGCTCTTAAAAAAGTCTGCGGGGACCCCATCTGGCCCCGGTGCCTTTCTACAGAGTGTATCGTTAATTGCTTGTTTCACCTCCTCCTGAGTAAAGGGAGAGATGTGAATTGACGATTGTGGAAGAGGTATTTCGCATTCTGTAGTGGTATGAGTACGACTATAAATATTGCTAAAATGTGTCACCCACTGTTCATCTGGGATAATACAGTCAGCTCTCTGATTATCTAATCCCACAAAATATGGGTGATTTATAACTGCCCAAAATTTGGCACTGTCTTTCTGTGTCTCCGGCAGTAACAAATCATTCCAAGCCTCATCTTTTATCTCAGATTTCCTCTTCCTGATAGCTAGGTTATATTGTTTCCTTAATGACGCTATCAACGCTCTGTCTCTAGGTTTGTTCTTTAGGGCCTTAAGGAGAGTAGAATGGGCCTTAGAACAGTTTGTATCGAACCATTTGGGGCCCTTTGGCTTATTAGACTTTGCCTTTACAGTCAGATCTAAGTTGACTTGGTTACAGATAACACTAAAGGCCTCAACCATAGTAGCGCTCGGGTTTTTATTGTCCAAACAGATGGCGACTTCACCAGCGACTTTGGCCAGAGTTTCCTGTAAAAAGGTTATTGGAGTAACTTGCTCCCATTTGAGCCTCCGGTTTTGATCTCTTAGCACAAGATCTATCGCACACAATGTGTCTGTCTCCCTTTTTCCCAAGACTCCTTGAGCTGACATCTCTAAAATCACAGGATTGTGATCACTAAAAACAGAAGTTTCTACCTTAAAAACGAATACTTCAGGCAGAACTCTAAAAGATGCAAAAATATAATCTATAATTGTGCCTGAATCATTGCCCACGTATGTCGGTAACCTTGGAACATTAGAACAGATACATGGTTCATAAAGGTTGAAGGTAGCCAAGAGCAATTCCAATGCCTCACCGCTTAAGGTATGTTCAAAGTGCGGCGAGGAGGAATAAGAAAAAAATTCCTCTGGTTCCCTTTGACAACCCGCCTGGCATGGATGAATATTAAAATCTCCCATAAGGATCACCTCATACCCATAGGAACTGTTCTCAGTGTAAGTAAATAAGAGATCCTCTAGGGATACCAAATGCTCGTTAAGAAATTGACTGGTCGGGGAATTATAAAAGTTAACAAGTAAAATAGGGTGGGAGTTTGATGAAGTCAATTCAACCACTAAACAGTTTTTAGATTTAGACTTAATGTGTCTAGGTTTACCTAGGACGTCAAGTGAAATATATACAGCCAACCCTCCCCTTGCTCTTCCTGCTTTGCTGGGGTCTGCAGATACATAAAAATGAGAATAGCCATCTAAGGCCAAACAATCTAGCATCTCCCAAGTTTCCTGAAAGGCAAGAATATCATAATTCTTGATTATGTCCAACCAGTTCTTGTCTTTGAATTTAGCTCTCAGCCCGGCAATGTTCCAGCTCATAATTCTACAGACCCTAGCGCTTGCAGAAGACTGAGCTGACGGACCAAGAGCGGGCTGTGGTCTCTCCACATCATTGTCTCGACTTGGCAAAAGTCAATCATTTTGGTCCATGGAAGATAGTGGCGCAAAACGGTTAAACAGATCTAAGGGCTGTGTAACAGGGTTAAGCATTAAAGGTTGATGACGATGAGCTGGTGCGTTGTTCCTTAAGTCTTGTCCCCATCTGAAATGGGAGTCCCAGTTGGTATCCCACCCTGGAGCGGGAGTCCTTGGGAAAGATACATTCTGCTGTTCCCCGTAAAAGAATTTCAAAGTAAGGGGGACCACAGTGCCTCGTCTTCGTTGGGGAGGAAAGATATTTGCAAGGATATTGGGAAGAACGTCTTGAGTTGAAAAGCTCACCGCCACACAGTCCCCTTTTAATTTTTTTGGCCGATTTCCCAGCCAGGGAACCCTAGTTGCTGATTTAATTACACTTGCTAGGTGGTGTTTTCCCCCTGGAGCTAGCCGCACATTGCTAGTTAGCCAATGTAAGGCTTTGCTACAAAGTGAATTAGAACTTTCCGCTATGCCTTCTTCCAGCGGGGGGACATTTGCGAGAACTAAGACCACAGGTGTGGCTTCAACAATGAATTGCAAAGGGTCCGTAGAAAAAGTTTGGGCTTGTACTTGTAATTGCGCTGGGGGAATGTTAGCCGAAGGAGTTGGGTCTGTTGAAGAGCATGCTAGTGTATGACCCTCGTTAATAACAGTCAAAATTGGTGGCGGTGGATTCTCCCCAAGCAGTTCTGTTCCATCTCCAACACCCATGTCACCTCCAGCGACGACTCCCCCCGAGTTATAGCCCAGATGGTTAACTAACGTAGTTATATTTTCAATGCCACGTGCAACTGTGTTTTGGAGGCCACCCAGCTTCTTAACCTCTGCTTGCAGTTTGTCAATCTTAGATATGAGAGGTTTGACAATAGTGTTGATTTTAATCTCAATGAGATCTGCAATTTTATCAAAAAGAGCTTCCTCAAAAGAGCAGATAGGTTGATTCTCAGCATGAGTCACTTGTTTGCGTTTGGGGTAGTAGCCCTCTTCCATTTTGTCCCTGAGCATAACCCACCCCGCTTTGGAGGATTCTTTGTACATTGACGTTTAGGTCTGGCTACGTGCCCTATAGGTGATTGGTCAAGGACAGAGACCTGAGACTGTGTATCTTGGTCGAAATCATTATCATTATTGTTATCTGTAGTACCCCCAGCGGGCAAACCCTCAGAGGCCGGGGTTGCATTATCCAGTGTACCAGGTATAACTTGGGAGGTAGTGTCAACAAAGGTGGCTGCACTATGAACATCTTGCGTGATAATGTCATCAGTCAAAGTAGTAACAAGTGTGGTTGGGGACGGGCAAAGCAAATCAGGAGATTGGCTCAGCCCCAATGACTCCCTCCTTTGCATATTGATTTTCTGAACAGTCTGAACAAGGTAAGTGTTAATCTTGTTTTGCTGAACTCCGACAAGTTTTTTAGACATAGCTTAGAACTTAAAAAGTATTGAAGTCGTACACATGTGCAAATGTACGTCAAATCTTGAACAGGCGAGACTTACTTGAAGAATGATCGCAGAAGTGAATCCTGCAGCATTTATGGCCCTGCCCCTGCCTCCTCCTGCCGATGAGGGCCGTAGAGGGCCCGCCCTTTGCCCGTAAAAGCATTGATATGGTTTCTGAGCCATATGATACTTTAAAACAGATAAAATATATACATACATAAAAACATTAACTAACGTACTCAACTGGTGCTTCTAAGATACGCCTACCCCGGTGTACCTGATCTAAGCCTAATACGTGGGAAGGAGTTAGTAGGTTGCAGTTTAAGTTAAGTTGGTTTTTGCCAAGAATCTGAATCAAGAATTCTCTTAAGGTTTTAATCAGCTCCGTACCTTGGTTCTAGAATGAAGGAAGTCTTGTATCTCTCTCTCGGGAATCGATCTTCCAGCAACCCGCAAGGGTGACTGGAAACAGTGGAGCTGGAATTTCTCGGCAGGAGAAAAGACAGCGTCTCTCTCAGTGCGTCAAATGGGAGGGACGGCTTCCTTCGACACTCGCATCAGCTGGGCGTTGGGAAAGTAGATAGCCACTCTGCTCCAAACCACTGTGTGTTTGCTTAAAGCAACGTTGGTATATTTATACCTGAAAGGTTCCGGGTTTGACTTAAGGTTCGACATAAGACGTCACTAAGAACTAACAGTTCTTTCTGGACTCCAGGAGTTCTTGTTCAAATCATAACAAAAGCTGGGGGATTTCCCGGGTTGCTGGAGGCTTGGTTTGTTTAAAGAACGCGTTGTACTTACTAGGAGTCTATGGGAGTAGCCTTGCCGTATTTGGACTGCATGGGCTATTACTAAATATGGACATGATTCTTATGCCTTTATAAGGATATGTTTTGTTATAACCACATAAGGACATGAATCGGGGATATCTAATTAGGGTCCTAGATAGATTCACAACACCCACTCTACGTTTAATGTCCATCATTACTAAATACATATAACGATGCATGTGTTTTCCAACCCACCCCAAAATACATGAATTGTATTTGAAATGGTGTATGGTATATACACGAAAAATGAGTACTTATACTGTACGTTTTTCAAGCAGTGTTATCATTCAGGAAATGCATATATAAATATTGGCTGAATGAATTGCGAAAATTACATTTATGAAATGGCGCTTAATTCAGAAAAAAAGGTTGAGACCATTTCATCACATATTTATACAATACTGTACATGTGCTAGAGGCTGAGGTAAAATATTGTCTCTAAAAATAGAAACTCTGTTCTCTAAGAATAGTTCTACTTTAAGCAGAGTACCATGTGCCAGAAAAAAGGTAAATATTTTGGAAGTGGAAAAATAATTTCGCTTTCAGGTGAAAAAATAGTTCCAAATGTTTTCAGTAGTTAATTTATCAAAAACCGAAAGTCGAATTCAGAGTTCAGGGAACGCTGTCTGCTTGTTGTTTTAAAAGTTATTCTCGTTGTTGGGAGAGAACATCATATCAGACAGGCTTGCGAAAAATTGGTCTACAACAGTAGGTGAAAGTTCAACCAAGTTCGAAAAAACTCGTACTTCACCGCCACCTAATCGTAATGGTGAAGTCTCAACGAATGCCGTCATCAGAATAGGTAGCCGCTGGGGACAACACGTTGCTTGAGTCATTACCGGACCGAGCAAAGTATTGATATCCATTGGTACTGCTGATGGTAGTGTAAGACAGACGTCCAACACGCATTCTTCTCTGCATAGCAGACTTCGAAGCACAGGTAAGATGCAATCTTGCCAGATTGGTCTGAATGAAAGAAACCATGTTGTATTCAGATCTCTTAGCCGGGCTAATCCGAGGACTTTAGTGATTCGGTCTCGGTAGCGTATTGCTTGGATCATTTCTTTCATCGTAGCTGGAGTTTTGTCTGTGGCTTGGCTTGCCATATCGGAGCAGAAAATAATCAAAAATAAAATTATTGCTACGAGTCCCAAAAGAAGAGGCAGGCCGCCGAATAAAGAATGCACAAAATTCGGGAAAATGCCCAGAACTGTTTCAAAGGGTACTAACAGTCCCGAAAAGATTGTCTTAAATACATGTGCGATGCCATTGGTATCAGACATGTTTAAAATTTTACCTAACATTTCTACGAAATGCACGGGGCAATTTGTTGATAATTGGGTATGTATCTCTGCCGCTGTCCTTGCAACTTGCAGATCATACGTCTCTTTGGACGAGGTTAAAGGCACAGTTGTCTGTAAAAGAATAGACTTCATTCTGCTTAAAGTATCAATTCGAATAGAAGAGATATTCAAAGAAGGCCATATTGCCGCCTCCATGTCTGGATTGCTGTTTGGATACAATACTTGCATACAGCAAATGCCCCTGAACGTAACTGTTACGAGATAGGCTTTTCCTGGCACCATGCCACAACAGCTGTGGTCACTTATTAGAACATAGCTGCCGTTGGAAAGCTGTCTGAAAAATGGCTCTATCTGTTTTGCAGGAGTGCCATGCAGGTGACATGAAAGGTTATTTGATGAACCCTTGCAGGCTCCATGCAAGTTAATACCTTGACACAGAAGTGTACCGCTTAGTGATTTTTTACAACTGTTACCACTAAGAAATACCTCTTTTTTCCCTTCACTATAACATTTGTGTGTATAAGGTAAATTCCAGGTTGATTTGATTTATCCTTTACCCAACCTTTCATACAGGCCTGCTGGTATATATTTTTGGCAATACTTAAACTGGAAAGTTGTTATCGGAATTGTAATTGTTCAGTGTATTATCCATTCAATGACAGGTCTCTCTGACATTGTCAATGGTAATCTCTCAAGTTTTTCTCTCAAGTTTTTCAATGCTCAGAATCGTATAGTCTGCTCCTTTTTGTGCCAAACTGATTTGTTTAACAGTAAGGTTAAAGATAGAAAATAATGACGTTATGTTGATTAGACGCCATAGCACGTAGCCTGAACGCAAGTTTTGTAACGTCCAGCCTAGCTGTACAATAGAACGTAATTGGGACTGACCATGTTGTACCATTAGCAAGTCCTACTCTATTATATCAATAGCAGATGATATAATGCTGTCCAGTCAATATATCCTGGAGGATAGAGTTGTTAACCCATTGTCCACTACAGAAAGTGATTTTTCCAAATTTATACGATCAATTTCTCGTATTTTTTCAGCAGTTTTAATTTGCGTTACTTTCCAAGCTTCGTTGTAAGCAGCGTATATACCGGCTTATATGAAACGTTTTTGATGCTGTTTGCGAGGTCCCAGTATGAAATCTCGCAAGTCAGCACCGTCTTTAAGTAAAGTCAAGTGTTGTTTAATTTCAGCCAGTGTGGATTTTTGTAGCCACTCAAGGCATATTTTCCCTACACTGTATGTTGTAACTATCCCTGGATGTTGTTTCTGGGTATATCTTGGGTCTGGCCTGTCCTGTTTGAACCCCTGTATTTTGTTCAGGAATCTATCTTGACAGGTATTTGTGTCTGTGGGCCAGATCAACCATTTTTTCCAATCAGGATTTGTTCTGTTTTGGTGTAAAATATGGGATGTGTCTATCTCCACATCTGTAGTGCTATTACTATCAGGTATGGGCTTTGGAATAGACGGTTTATTTAAGTCTTTTATCTTGGCTAAACCAAGACAGGTTGTTTGCAGAATGGTGTCATTCAGGAATATTATCTGTTCTGGGATCATGCAGGCTCTAAATAATGCTACTAGACCTTGTACCTGCCAGTCTTTTGTACCCCAGATGGTTTTTGTTTCAATATTGTTTTTCCAAAATTCAAAACCAAATGTAGACATTTTTTCATAAAATATTTCAGAATAAATCAATTTAGTATTTGTCAACATTGTTTTCATTCCTGTCTTATTTAACATTTTGAAATAAAACTTTTCTGGATCACTGTTGTTAAACCCTGAGAAGTATTAGAATTTCTCATAAAATGTTTTCGAGCTGCGTTTTGGCGGAGTTGGACAATGTTCCCATTGGTTATAAGTAAAAACATTTCTAGGTTGAGCAGATATATGCAAATAGTGATGACCAAAATGATTATAGCAATACAACTCTTCATAATTTGATGAATCCTGTAAATAATCATGTTCTGTGAATTTAGCTGACATTACTAAATCTGACATCATATTATTAATGTTTTCAAAGTCCCAATCATCAGAGAAAGTACTTGGTGTCACAAAGTAACTTAATGAAACCTTGAACTGATGTAGATATTTCAAGAGCTCAATCGGGTCATAGATTTCATAATCCGTTCTGTCCCATGCTACCCCACCGGGTATTGGATTGGCTGTGATGTTCACTGATGACAGTTCTCTTTTTTCGATGTGAGAGATTCTGTGAGGCTTTAGGACCAAGTTGATGTTCTGACTTGCTGTGTCCATTGTACTATATTTTCCTTCAATGAATTTTCCCAAACATAGAACCATGATGAGCCAAAGTAGGAGGAAAAGTACACCTAACACAATCCAAAATTCAATCCATGGTGAAATCAGATATGTTTCTTTTAGCTGATGAAAAAGTTCAGCCATTTTTTCTTTGACGGTTTTTGTTACTGCCGATTTTTCATGCTCGCTCGGATCATCAGAAAAGTCATCGGAATTGATGAAGGAGCCAGATGCAGTTCTGTCAATTGTTGGAATTGCTTCCGGATTTTAATTTGTCTTTGCATTCTTTGTTTCATTAGCATAGTCTGACGCTACATCGTTGTAGACAGGTGTTTCTTGATGAACTGTTGCAATTTGGGTTTCAAAAAGCACAAGTTCCATGGCTTTGTTGCATAGTCCTTTTTTATTCACTGCAGGTTTATCAAATGTGATTAGTCTCTCAGTTTGAACCTCTTGGATTGTAGCAAGATTTGGTCTTCTGCTACTTCTTGGGAATCCACTGGGCCTACTACTTATTATTGGCCACATGATTGTGGTTTTACCAGGTCGATGGATATAACTCTGTTCTCCTTTTTACCAGCAGGGGGCTGTAGAACTACTGATCCTATTCCGCTGACAGCTAAGACAGGTACTGCTTTTCTGTAAGAAGGCCCAAATTCCTTCTTCACCGCAATCTTTTCTCTGACTAGATCCCCAATCTTTGCAATCCAGACAGGTCTTGCTGGGACAGGTGGTTTTTCTTCAGTGGCTGTTGGCTTTAACTTTATGTTACTTAGACTTCTTCTTGTTCCTTTTAAGTCCTGTAAAACAGCCAAACGATCTTTGATATCAAAGGCTTTTTCTTTCACCACTGAAGTCTGACAATCTAAGACCTGGATTTTCATTCTAGTGCCAAACAATAGTTTGTAAGGAGTGATACCTTTTAGATAATTTCTTGGCAGATTGATAAGACTACGTTGGACACTTGTTAGATGTTTGACCCACCCATCACCCATCACCCGAACCTAATACCCTCGCCTTTATAGATTGCTTTATGTCACGTTTTTTTCTTTCCACTACCGCATTTCCCTCAGGTTGGAAGGGAGAAGAGTACCACAATGCAATGCTCATGCTGGCCATGGCCTCTTTGTAAGCTCGAGAGCAAAACGCAGGACCCTGGTCAGAATGTAGCATGCCAATTGCGTAGGTGCCGATAAAGACTCGCAAATCTTTTATAACAGTTCTGGAGTCAGCCGAGCGCTGTGGCCTACATTTTAAGTTAATTTCGTCTTAATAATTATGGGACCGCCTTTTTCCTTCTGGAATTTTTGCGTATAGATAGCCTGATGCTTTCTAATAAAGGTATCTGGGCTGGTGTCTCGTCCGGTTCCCCACTGCAATCTCTATTGCAGTTCTGACAATTAGTTGCAAAGTTGTAAATTTGCACGCACATCCCCGGCCACTAGTATTGTGATTGTATTTCTATTACAGATGTCAAGATCTCTTGGTGCCTCAGACCGTGTCCAATATGTGCTTCTTGAATAAAGTAAGCCCTCCGGTTCGTGTTTGGAATTACTCTATCCCCCTCTCCAGGGATTTGAGCAAAAGGAACGGAGTTTGCATCAATTATGTATTTATTTCCGAGTGGATAATTTAGAGGTAACGCAGCATAGTCGCCTTTCATTGAGGCTTTTACTGCTAGTAGCGTTTCACCGTCTATTTGTTTTTTAGTTCGCTTTTTTGTGACTACGGAAGCCGGTTGAACCGCTGCCGCTATGGCTCTGTTAGCCAATGAATTCCCTGCAACGTGAACGCCATCACGTTGATGACTCAGTATATGTATCACGTCAGTCTTTCATAGTTCTTTCTGTAAAAGAACTACTTGTTCCCAGAGCTTTTTATGCTTTATTGTGGCACCTGTGTCATCTTTGAAACCATTTTGAATCCAGGTCTGCATGCTCTTATTGTAAGATTGGACGCAGTAATGCGAATCACACACTATCAGTGTCAGGAATTCGCGATCGGAATTTTCAAGCGCCATCTTTAAAGATCTTATTTCAGCTCGCTGAGCTGTACAGTTTCTGAGTGATTCAGTTTTGGGGATTATCGGTCTGAATTTACCAATGCGCCAGCGACCTTTAACAATCGCGCACGCTGCATTGTAGGATTTTTTATCCACATCGTAGTGTTGTGCAAATCTATCCGTGTAGATTACACAGGTGTACTGTTCGAGAGGCAGAATTTCGATTGACAGAGGATACTCATGTTTGTATTCTAGATTTTCTAGTTTTTTCATTTTCAGATCAAAAGCGTGTTTCACGTCTTCTGCAGCAAGAGAATTTTCACATTGTATCCATTTTGGATTTAATGCCACAGCATTCGGATTGCTTGGTCTTGCTACTACCTCAATGGATGATTCTGCTGTTAAAACAGATATGTTTCTCCCTTGGACTAGGGCTCTTTCTTTTGCTACAGCAGTTTGAACGCAGTTAGAATTTTTTCAGTTGAACTGAATTTCATTTCAGCTTGTGTGTACAAGTGTGATTTGTAAGCTATTGGTACCATTTCTCCCTCATTAGAGGTCAGGTACGTGAATCCGCATCTTCCTGGGATGACTCGGATTACAAGGTTGCTTAAGTTTTCGCGTGTTTGCAATTTTGTTTTAGTTAACATGTCTGTTTGTAATGATCTTAAAATTTCTGTGTATTTCTGAGTCCAATTAATTGGTTTGAAATCAGGTTTTATTAATTCATAGAGAGGTTTAACCCTCTCTGCATAATTTAGAATGTATGTTCTTCCGAAATTCAGGAAACCTAGTATTGATTGTAAGTTCTTCAGCGTTTTTGGTGCTTGGTGTACAGCACACTTCTCTAAGAAGTTGTCTGCTAGGCTTTTGCCTTCACTTGACAATTCATATCCTAAAAACAGGACAGTTAGGTGAGCAATTTGTGACTTTTTAAAGTTGAATTCATACCCTTCAGCTGCGAACCCAAGTATTATGGTGTTCACTCTTTTCAAGTGAGTCTCCAGGTCGTCATCTGTTAGATAGATGTCATCGACATAAGATAATGCCTCATCATCATATATTTGTAGTAACTCTGTTACCCATGCTGAGAATAATCCTGGGCGATTCTTGAATCCCTGTGGGAGTCGACAGAATTGTTTTTGCGACCCCATTGTTGAGAAAGCGGTCAAATACCTGCTTTCAAGTGCAATGTTTTGACAAAAGAAGCCATTTGAGATATCTAATGTTGTTTCATATTTTTTGCGCACAATGTTATTTATTAGTGCTGCACTGTGTGAGTTTTGTACTGCAAATGTTTTTCAACAGGAGTTTAAGTGTCTGTAGTCCAAAAGTAGACAATATGAATCGTCTGGCTTGGAGACAGGAAACAAAGGATTGTTCATTTGTGAGGTGCATGTTTCAATCACCCCCTAATATTCAAGTTGATCTAAGATCTCCATGACTTGCTTTACAGCTTCTTGCTTAACAGGATACTGCCTTTGTGCAGTAGGTTGAGTTTTTAACTGGATTTTGTGGGGAGGAGAATACTCATCCCATCCTACATGATTATTATATAATGCAGGAGCTTGGGCCACTGACCATTTTCTTGCATGTGTATTTTTTATGAATTGGAATATGATTTTAGAAGGCAGGCATAATCATTTCTTCGCCATGAGGACACTCCCTGACAAACTCTGGTGGCCAGTCTTTTTCAGCTAACAGGATATCGTAGCCTTTCGAAAGGTTATCCCAAAAGAGACCCTATATTTTCCTAGTTTTATCCCCCTCTATACGCAATGTTATTTCGTATAATGTATGGGGTTTGCTAACTCTGGTGTCTGCAGTTTCCACCTGAATGTATTCATTCGTGTCCACTGTCTCCAGAAGATTCATCAGGATCTTGCAAGCTATGGTTACTTCTGCTGCGCTGTCTAGCATTTTCTGGGCCCATTCTCCGTTTTTCAGTTGTGTCCTCAGTATCCTTGGCATGTTTTATTTTAATACTAGCTACCTTCTTCTTTGGATATTGTAATTCTTTACTTTGATGAGCAGGTTCCTTGTCTTTGGACTTGACGTGCTCTTCTTTGTGTTCTGACCGTCCTCTTCTTTCCGATTTCTGTGAGGAACTCTGAAAATATCGAGAGGGACGTGTATCAATATCTTGATATCTGTCAGGTTTTTTCAATTTATCCCTATCTCTAAGGTTGCATCTTTTAACAGAGGGCTCCCTCTGGGGAGACTTGCCTCCTCGCTCTGGAGATCTATCTCTCCATTGAGGAGACCTTCCTCTGGACTGAAACCGTTTTTCTCTGGGAGTGGATTGTTTATTACCCTCCCAACTCTTTTTTTTGAGTGTTGAGATTATTTTTAATAAAGGTTTTTTCAGGATTTTTAGTTAGTTGGGGTTTTACTGGTATCCCACCCAAACTATCTTTTCCTAGTTCTTCATAGGATTTTTCTATGATTCTGGCAAGTTCAAATGGTTTTTCTGCTATATCTGTTTCTTTCAATTTCTGGTGGATCACCACAGATGCTGCTTCTCCTTTTGTGTTGGCTAATAATATAGCTGAGACCTGCTTAAAGTCATTCAGTAATTTCATACCTAGGGTTAAAGCAGGTTCTGAACCGTATTCATTTTGAATCTGTCTTAGTACGTCTGGTATAACCGCCATAGGCGGAACACCATGTGTTTTTGTGTAAATCGAAGCAAAGACTGTGCCCCAAGTGTCACAGTCCTCCACATGTGGTGTGATCCCCATTGGAAGGCAAATAGTCAGAATTCTGTTTTTCTCATGAGGTGTAGTATCACGAAATACTGCCTCTATTTGAGTGATTTTTTGTGCTAACCAGAATGGAATTTGTTCCCGTTTTGCGGGTATTTTGCCAATGGCTGATTGTATATTCTGTGGTGTGATTTTATTTGTGTTCCCCTGGTGAGGGGTGTGCTGTGAAATTTGTATAGCTGGTTGGACTGTTGAAGTCCGCATGACATATTGGACCAATCGTCTATGTATTTTAATTAGTAGTTTTAGCTTAGCTAAGAGTTCCCGGTCTGACATTTTTTCTATGTCGGGATGTGGTGTGTAGCTGGCTAGAACCGGCCATGTGGCTCCTGGTCTACCTAGTGGACCGAGCCTGGTGATGTGATTTTGATGTTTTAGGGTGGCATTAAACCAGAGCAGGTGCTCTTGGTAAGTTAGTGGGATTTCAACGTCCTCGAAAGGGGCGTATTCATCCGGAGGTTCCTCTATTTTGTAATAGTGGAAATCTTGTGTTACAGCGTTTGCTGCTGGAAACTGTATCCATGAATAGAATACCTCAGTCTGCCGATATTCATGGGCCTCTACCACGAATTTGACTGTACCACCTCTTGGTGATAGTCCAGTTTAAGAGTTATAGTTCTTCTTACATTGACCGGAATGATTATCGCATTCGGGTCTTCATCTTGGAGACTTGTGTCATCCGCTAGGAGTTGAGCTGCTATTTTAGCTTTCTCCCTTTCTTCGTCACTTTCCGTAATTCTTTACTAACAGAAAGCTTTTTGTTGCAGATCAAGTTTCAAGGAAACAAAGATTAGGTGCACAATATTTTTGGAACACTGTATCCTTCAACGTTGACTAAACCAAAAACTAATACATAGGAATCTCTTCCTACTAAGATCCGGCGGATATTAACCTTTTACCCACTCCAGACGTCTATTGGAGTTTTTACGGGAAAAGGGGTCTGTGTGAAAAGCACAACTGAGTTACTCTAGTGTCTTGCGTTAGATTATCGCCTTACCAAATGTTGGGTGCCAGGTAGTGTAGTTCCTATATTCCCAATAGGCTCTGCGCATTGGAATAACATAAACAGCAGTTTAGACGTAGGACTGAGGTCATCTATGTCTCTACTGACTATGTTAGACTTAATTAGGTTTGCCAGCTAGCTCAGAGGTCACTAGAAACCTTCTCGAATGTTCAGGAAGGAGTTAACTTTCCTGATTAGACAAGAAGGGATTAGTTTCTGACAACTGCATAAACATGAAAACTTTGCTCACTCAGAATAAAGAGTATATCTCTAGAGTCGTGTGAAAAACAATAGAAAGCTATTTCACTCAGTCAATCGTGCATGCTTAATTTCACCAGGAGTGCAGAGAAATTGAGAGACGGGCGTTTTCAATAAAAGGTGTTATTTATTGAGCAGTCTTCTTTCTCATGCAAGAGAAATGAATTGCCACACATGCAATACTTATCATTAAGTAAAATGCGTACAGTAAAAGGAGTATTATAAAATAATACTGTAAAAGCATTGATATGGTTTCTGAGCCATATGATACTTTAAAACGGATAAAATATATACATACATAAAAACATTGACTAACGTACTCAACTGGTGCTTCTAAGATACGCCTACCCCGGTGTTCCTGACCTAAGCCTAATACGTGGGAAGGAGTAAGTAAGTTGCAGTTTAAGTTAAGTTGGTTTTTGCCAAGAATCTGAATCAAGAATTCTCTTAAGGTTTTAATCAGCTCCGTACCTTGGTTCTAGAATGAAGGAGGTCTTGTATCTCTCTCTCGGGACTCGATCTCCCAGCAACCCGCAAGGGTGACTGGAAATACTGGAGCTGGAATTTCTCGGCAGGAGAAAAGAAAGCATCTCTCTCAGTGCGTCAAATGGGAGGGTCGGCTCCCTTCGGCACTCGTATCAGCTGGGCATCGGGCAAGTAGATAGCCGCTCTGCTCCAAACCACCGTGTGTTTGCTTAAGGCAACAATGGTTTATTTATACCTGAAAGGTTCCGGGTTTGACTTAAGGTTCGACATAAGACGTCACTAAGAACTAACAGTTCTTTCTGGACTCCAGGAGTTCTTGTTCAAATCAAAACAAAAGCAGGGGGATTTCCCGGGCTGCTGGAGGCTTGCTTTGTTTAAAGAACGCGTTGTACTTTCTAGGAGTCTATGGGAGTAGCCTTGCCATATTAGGACTGCATGGGCTAATACTAAATATGGACATGATTCTTATGCCTTTATAAGGATATGTTTTGTTATAACCACATAAGGGCATGAATCGGGGATATCTAATTAGGGTCCTAGATAGATTCACAACACTAGATCTCGCTGCCCACCGTTTACTTCTTCTTACACACACCACTGTCCAAAAATCAGTTTCTTACACTCTACGTAGTATCTGCCTTTTAAATTGCCCACCCTCGTTTTATTCTCACACTGCCCTCCAAAGTTTGCTTCTAGCTTTGCCCACAAGCGTCATCTTCATCTTTGCCCAGAAGTGTGCTCCAAACCTGTGGAAGAGGAGCTTAGTCTTTGTTAGAAACAGAAGTGCATGGTAGAAGTGGAGGCCGGCAGATTCCTCGCATGCACCCATTCAGTGGCTGGCCTCATAGCTGTGTCTGCTAACAACAGTGAAGCAATTTATGTTAGGTAGGATATTGTGTATCGCTCCTGTGACCTCATAGTTTCCCTCAGGTCTAGGTAGGGCCATGGGGTCTGAATAAACCTCCCTCATATCTGCCCCTGGCGTCAGATGAGCTCAAAGGTCCCTCAAGATAAGAGTTAGGGTGCTCGCTTGCACTGTTCGCGGAATCAGACATGCCTTGAGGAGGAAGGGAGTGTGCGTGTGACAGGGTGAGCTTGTCCACTTGGAAAGTGCTATTCAGTTGTAGTCCGTGTTGTGTCTTAAGCGCGTGTGCAAGAATGGATATTGTGTTTAGGGGGTTGGACTGCATTTAGCGGCTCACATATGCTACCTTAGTACCAAGCAGATGCCATGCTTTGGCGATGGACGGTGGTGTAGGTGTTACACCCGCGGATAGGAAGGGATACTGGAGTCTACACTACAGCGCCTTATTCTGTAACGCTGTGGACAAAAAGGTATGGCGCGTATCGTGTGGCAGGTTCCCGGGGAGCATGTTCTTTGTGTGGGGGTGGCGAGATGACACCAGGGCCCTCTGTCAGACGGGCGAGCCCTTTCCCTCTAGTGACTCATATAGTGTCTTGGGACGTGGGCTTCACAGTCACGATGTGCATGCTGTCAGTGCAGATAGTATTAGCAGAGTATTTGCTGCTTGGTGCTGGCAGACGTTTACTGCTTAATGCTGACGTTATGACCAGTGTGTGTTTATTGCTCAGTTTCGTCAGCATTTGCTGTATGTTTACAATTCTGGGCTGACAGTATCAGCAGTGTGTTTACTGCTCAGTGCTGACAGTATTATAAATGTGTTTTTACTACTCATTGGTGACAGTATTACCAGCATGTTTACTGCTCAGTTCCATCAATATTCGTATTATGTTTGCTACTCAGAGCTGGCAGTATTAGAAGCATGTTTAGTGTCAGTGCAGGCAGAGTGCCTGCTCCTTGGCGCAGGCAGTATTAGTAGTGTGTTTACTGCTTGTTGCTGTATCCGCAGTATGTTCACTGCTCTGTTCTGTCAGCATTTCCAATATGTTTTCACTTTCAGTCCAGGCAGTACTAGCAGTGTGAATGCTGCTCGATGTAGGTAGTACTAGAAGTGTATATACTGTTCGTTGGTGTGTTTACTTAACAGACTTAACAGTAAAATAAATATATGCTTGCCGCTGACAGAGTTGGGAGTCTGTTTTCTGCCAGTATTAGCAGTGTGCTTCCTTCTCAGCACTTTACATTAATAGCAGTCCTCTGCACTTTGCTTACAGTGTTAACAGTGCATTTACTAATCAGGGATAGAAGTATTAGCATTGTGTGTTCACTGCTCAGAGCTAGCAGTATTAGTAATATTTAGTACTCAGGGATAACAGTATTGGCAGCATATTTATTGCTGGGTACTAGCAGTATTTGCATTGTAATTAGTATTTAATGGCGGCCATGATAGCTTGCTGTGTACTGCCCACATCCGGTGGTATTTTCAGTGTCACAGTATTTATTTACTGCTCAGTGCAGCTAGTATTATCAGTGTTTACTGCTGAAGGCTATACTAGTTTTAGAGTGTGCTTGCAGTATTTTTACATTGTGATTAGCGGAAGTCAGTTTTCTTCTCAGTACACGCAGTGTCAACAGTGTTTTTACTGCTCAAGCTAGCAGATTTTCTTCGGCAATAGGGTTACAGACTGGGGGAGGATGTGGAGAATCAACCGTGTGGGTGGGTGGGTGAAGCAGGGTCTTGATTGGCGAGTAAGACCTAAAAGCTGCCGGGTGTGGAAGTGACGTAAATGCACAGACTCAGTATGCTCAAGGATGGATAAAATAGTACATGTTAACGTGCGTGAATCAACATTCGAGCCTTAAACTGCCAGGCGAGCAAGATCACACATAGCGTCAGTCATGGTATAATCTTTTTAGCTAGTTTATTGGAAAGTATGGGCTGGCCTGGCATGTGTGTTACTTCAATGTAATATATTTGTTTTCCAATATAAATAAGCATTGGGATAGCCAATAGGTCTCGCCTTTGGGACCTTATAAGTGTTTAGCATGCAACAGTTGATGTTGTTGCACCAAGGATATTGTGCTGCATAGCTAAATACTTCTAAGGTCCCAAAGGCGAGACCTATTGGCTATGCCATTGCTTTTCAACATCTGGACACCCTATCCATAGTGGAGTCCCCAGGTATCCTAAACACCACAACTGTAAACAATAGCAATTCACCTTATAAAATTGCTGACATTCTCAACATATAGTATAAAAATTACATTAAGCAAAACAATAAAATAGAAAGTTTAGCAAAATACGTTTCAGTTTCAGCATTTTTATTTCCGTCCCGTTTCCAGTCTTGTGTTTTAGAAACTTTTTCCGCTCCTTGATTCACATGTTTTCAGTCTGAACGTCCGAATATTGTTATTTCGCCAATACCAGCCAGGACCATTAACCCCACAGTGGCTGTGTGAGCACAACAACTTGCCTACTTTGGCGCTTTACCTTTGCAGACTTCATCAGGAATGCAGCTCGGTAGCAGGAGCGGAGGAGCTTGGGTTTCCCTTTCGGCTGAGGACAAATTGAGAATCTCTTACTACCACGCATGACAGGTTGTGTCGAGGGCAGCAGCCCCTTAAGGTGAGACTATTGACTGGGTAAAAATCAGTATCTATAAAGCAGCCATCCAGCTTTTTTGCCTACAGGGCTCACGGAAACACAACACAAGGACTTACCTGGCTTCCTAAAATACGTTCAAGACTCATGTTCATGGTGACTCCTGCCCTTCACGCTGGGTCATTTCATGTTGTTCGTCCTCCGTTCTGCGCATGCATGGAGGTTCTTCTCATACCACAGACTGGTGGTCTGGTATAGGTTCGAACATCCTGCACCCTCTCAGCCGTATATTTGTAAGTGTCGCTCCTGTCCGCATCCATAGCGTGCCGTGGCCTACCCCCCTCCTGCGCACTCTCCCTGTGTGTGCCCTGCACCAAACTATGGAGGGTTGCGTGGAGCTAGCGCAAGACTCCTCAAGTTGCTTGCAGTGTGGGATGGAGTGATTGCCAGCTGAATTCCGTGAGAACCTGAGTAGAGGGCCGGTGTGCGGGCAGTAATGTTGGCGGCGTGGGGGTCTGGGGGTCTCTCCCCCTCCTCCTGTTGCTGCTTGTGGGCCAGGACCCGGCGAATGCTGCTAGACGCGACCAGCACCAGCTAGGTAAGAATCCTTGGGGAAGTAATGTGGGGGAGGGGATTCACTCCTATTCAACCCGGTGAATATTAAGGGGAGGAGGAAGCTGCAGAGCATTCACCCGAGGGGTGTTGGGGACAATCTCTCCGGTTCCCATGGGAGGAGGTCTGAAATGTAGGATCTTAATGGTTTTTATTTGAAACCTAGGTTTATTAAGGTTCGAAAAACCTGTGATTGAGCATTGCTCTTTTAAGCGAAGATGACCTCATCAGCTTAGGAGGAATGCGTGCTCTGCCTCTATTGCCTGATCTGAGGCCTACTTCACCCGCGCGTCCATCATCACTCACTCGCGGAAGCTCGGCTGCTAGCCTTTGAACCGAGGGGGGCGGTCTGAAGCCAATAGATGACATCTTCAAAGCAGGGCTGGAGAGAGGAGAGGGGTAAGGGCCGCGGCGCTCTGTAACCCCCCCTGGACGCATGAGATGGCGGGAAGCCAGAGATTGAGGACGCATCCTTGGGTGCGTGGCTCCCTGTTGAGGTGGCCGATTTAGGTGTGCTGATGCAGTGTGGCAAAACCCAAAGGCCAGCACCGACATTGCGGTGAGGAGTGGGACAGCGGCTGAGTGGGCCCGGCAGCAAAAGCCAGGGGGACAACATTCAGGCGATTGCGCTCAGAGCCTGGGCGCTGTGTAGGGCGGTGGCAGTGAGTCCTGAACCGGGCAGCGGGACAGAAGGTAACAATATTCGAGCGGGCGCCATTTTTTGAGGGGCAGCTGGGCCTGTATTGGAAATCGGGATTGGGGCTGCCACTGTGGTGAAAGAGGACTGTGAGGGCTGAATTTTTTAGGCAGTGGTATAACCCTGCTGTGTATACCCATTCCTACTGTTGCCCACCTGCAAAACACTGAGTGGAGGACGCTGATGTGTCTTGGGAGTTAAATTGGACGCACATATGGAGACTGCATTGGGTCGGTGGTGTGGGCGTGCATGTGTGTGCGGTGCCTGGATGATCCGCCATCGAGGCCCTCCCTAGTCCACTAGGAGGTTCGGGAAGCCAGCCAGAGGCACGAAGATAGGCGTGCGAACGCCTGGAACAACATATAGCAGTGAATAGAGGGACTGTGGGCTCGTTGTGGTGGCAATTTGTGGGACCGTGGCTGAACTTGAGGCTGTGACTGGCCACTGGCCGGGCTGCATGGACGTGGGCACTGGACCTTTTTTCTGCAGTTGGGGCACTGTATGCCACAATCCCTGCTACTGTGGGAGGGAAGGTGTGAGTTGTGCCCTTGCGAGCGATTACGCAGACGACCGGCGACATACTCCCTACTACCTGATAGCAATTGTATGGACAGCACCCCCGTTTAAGGGGGCAGGGATTTCTAGAAGGAACTTGCAGCTTTAGAAGAGAACACATGATATTTAGCACATCAATTACATTACCAACACGCATAGTTTGGTAGGTGCACGGAGTAGATATGGGGAAACCAGAAACATGTCAGCCCAAAATCACCTTTGAAAAAAAAACAGGCACGCCCGTGGGCGCTGACGGTGGTCAGCAGGAACAGGCTGAGGACAGCATGACATCTCAGCCACCTGAAGATGATATCCGTGCTATGTTTAAGGATTTAAAAAAACAGTCTCCAAGGAATAGACTCCAAAATGGACTCGCTGGCGGAAAGAATGGACAGAATCACTCAACGAGTGGAAAAACAGGAGGGGCGAATGAGCGTGATGGGAAACAAGACTCACGGAAGCAGAGGAAGGCCAGACGGAACTAGACAAGAAGCTGCGAGGCATGGATGGGGTACTCCAATTAATACAACAAAAGAATGAGGACTTGGAAGCAAGATCGAGGAGGAATAACGTTCGCATTACTGGGGTCGCGGAAACTACGGATATCCAGAATATGGAAAAGTATATCGAGGAAATGATGCTTCGGCCCAGACATCTCCTCAATATTCCTCATCGAACGTGCACACTGTGCACTGGGACGGCGCCCGAGACCAGGAGCCCCAGCCAGACCGATTCTGGCAAGAGTACTGAACTACAGGGATAGGGACACAATCCTTCAACTCGCTAGGGAGAAGGGCGCCATTCAGTGTAAAGGTAACAATATAGCACTCTACCCAGACTTCATGCTCCAGGTGCAGGCCGCCCGCAGGGAGTTCATTCCTGCGAAGAAAATATTCTAGCAAATTGGCACCAGATAAGCGCTGATCTATCTGGCCAAATTGAGAGTCCAGGGGCATGGGAAACCCAGGTTCTTTACTGACGCTAAGGCCACCCTCACATATGCCAAGCAGCTGGCGAAAGAACAGAGACATCAGGCACCATTGGAGGAATCGCAGCCTGATCGGACCCTCAGCGACAATGACTGAAGATAACTAGCCTCTTCATTGGACACACAGATAAGTGTATTCATAGTTATATGGGTTATATGGAGGGAGCGGTCCTTGGGACAATTGCACTCCTGTCCGGACACTTGTACGAGCTTTCCCTGTGGAGTAACAGGAGGAACTATGTTGTCAGGTACACTGTGTGGGCGGCCCTTGTGGTGGAGTGGATCAAGGCTACATTTCGTATGCTCGGCCACTCGGCCAAAAGTGCAGGGGAGTATAGCCGGTGTTTGTTAGAACTGCCACATACTGCATTGCAATGTAAAACTCGAATGGGAATGTGTCACGCTAATGGCATCACCAGTGTTTGCAGTCCCACTAGTTGGGACAGTAGAAGTGTGGGAATCTATTGTCAATATGGGTCCTAGTGCACAAAATGTTCACAAGCCATCACTTAAATGCATATCCAGGAATGTACGGGGCCTAAATGATCCTGGGAAAGTTAAACTAGTTCAGTCCTATCTCCAGAGATGTGCAGTTGATATATGTATGCTCCAAGAAACACACCTGCAGACAGCGGCCACAAGCACCCTTAGGATTGCTAGATGGGGTGAGATAGCGGGGGCAGGCTATTTGACATACTCTAGAGGGGTGGCTATCTTGATCCGTAGAGGCCTACAGCGGAAAACACATCACACTGTTGTGGACCAAGAGGGCCGCTTTTTACTTATTCAGGGCACATTGCACGGGTCCCCGGTGCTGTTAGTAAATACCTATGGTCAGAATACAGACAGCTCGGACTTCTTACAACAGGTCGGTCAGAGAGTACAGGTGTTGAGGAAAATGGCTACCTTTGGGGCGGAAATTTTAATGTCGTACTAAAAACCACACTGGACAGGCAGGGGATGTCTAGGGACCCTCATCCTAGAGCAGCACGGGCATTGACAGGCACCATCTTAGATTTGCCATTGATTGACTCATGGAGGGCACTACACCCCTCTCCAAGAGAAGGCACATGCGCCACACACCACAGAAGCTCTTGGTCACGAATAGATTACTGGCTGGTGTCCAAATATATTCATCATCATCAATTAAGCTTTATTCGACAGTTTGTCAGGAAAGCATAAACCATTACATCAGCTCCCAATAAAAGAGATAAAATCAGGTAAAACGAGTAGCATCTCTCAGTTAAAAAACATCTATAAAAAAATTTATAAAATAGTGCAACTAGATCAATAAACACACATGGAAACCCAGCTCATAGTTACAATAGAAAAGGAGCAGTACAATGTTGCTAATTTGGTAGCCGTGATCATGTATAAGTTCATATATATACACGTCTCTATAACAATTAAAGACATATACACTAAGCACATTAATCATGATGCCACAGTAGCTTTGATATATTCATACTTGGGTCACAGAAGCGGTCCATTCTCCTCGCACCCTATCTGATCATGAACCTACGACACTCACATTGCAGATCCCTGAGCCGTACATGCAGCCCTATGCTTGGAGGTTCCCATCGAAGGCACTGTTGGACCTGGTTTTCAGAGAAGGTGTTAGAGACAAAGAAGAAGAATATTTTGCAATAAATGAGGGATCGGTGGACTCGCCCTGGGTGCTCTGTGAAGCCTTCAAGGTGGTTATTAGAGATCATTGTATGGCATTGAAAACGGGCGTTCTCAGAGATATACGGAGTACATTAAGTAGGTTGGAGGGTGAAATAGGTGTGCTCGAGAGGGACCTTCAGACAAATCACACCCCTTCACCTGCGTCTCTGCTCAGGTCAAAACGGACTAGTTTTCAAGAGGAGGCAGAAAGAGAAGCAGCTTATCTCTGCAAATACAAACAAGCCAGACGCTATGGAGAGGGAGACAGGGCAGGGGACACGCAAGCGGCCCTGTTGTGCACCCCACGAGGGGCTGAGTACATTACAGAATTGACGCCAGCTGAAGGGGGCACGGCCAGGACACCGCAGGATATTCTGGCCACTATGTCGAGTTATTACCAGTGCCTGTACACATCTAAAACAAACCCAGCTGATGCTGACATAATGGACTATTTGGATTCAATATATGTGAAAAAAACAGTTCCTAGGCAGTCATAGTAGATACAAATATATGGGCGGAGGGTATCACAGAAACCAATGACAAATAAAAATGTACATAAAGGTAAGTATCATATTTTTAATGCATCACTAGTTAAAATTAATAATCGTAATATATTCCAATTATAACTCAAAGTCTCAATTCATAAAATCAGGTAAAAAATACAGTCAGTACAAAATAGAATTATACAATCAATAATAAATCGGGTAATAATGATCTAATCAATAGAACAATACAATTATACAATCAAAAAATAAATCAGGTAGTAATAATTTGACGCACGTTTCGGCATAGTGGACGCCTTCTTCAGGAAATTACTACAACACAACCTAAAATAAAAAATTATTGTTACAAGTTTGTAATGGACTGTGCAATTTTAATAGCTAAAAAATGGAAAAACTTTATACAGTTATGAATCTATGGACAACCATCTATACTGTCTGTTAAAGGGATACCACTCCATTCTTCATATATATAGTGACATACAATATTTAAAACTAGACCATATCTCCTAATAGAGTACTCCACTGTTATATGTAGTAAGATAGCAACATATATTTGATGCAAGAGGTACCAGACTCCTTAATTCACCACTACATACATACTAAATAGTCAGTAAGTTTCAATATAGGGAAAGATAAATGGTTAAACGTGAGGTAGAAAAATTACTTCGGATTAAATAAAGAATACATAAACCAGATTAGATGGTAGTTAAGAAAAAAAGAGAAAAAGAAGGGAGAAATTAGAAGAAATATATATAAAGAGGCGGATATGTTGAGAAGTGATGTATTGTCTATTATAGAGGTGAATTTTTAAATCTACTTACTATTTATTAAGTGGAGTCTGGGAACAAACATTAAATTAAAAGTCGCTTATTTTCTTAATTTAGTTGGCTTTTTGGTAGATTTTTCTGATATATACATATGTAAGAAGATTTTGGTTATACTGGTCTATTGGATATACACTGTAGCATAAACTAATACAGATAGGTTTAATGGTACTTACTAAAAGGTCCCACTTTCATTGATATATGGATCAATAAAAACGAATATGAGGATCAAAGGTTCTATTTGGATTCAATAGCACCTGTGTGGTTTAACAATGAGGCCCGCGAGTACATGGAGCTGCCCATCACAGTCGAGGATAAACGTCAGGTCATTAGTGGCATGCCATCTGATAAGGCCCCTGGATGGCTTAACAGCCACTTTCTATAAGTAATATGCTGACCTACTTGCCCTACGGTTACTACATGTGTACCTGGAGGCAATGGACACAGGCACGCTCTCTCCTACTTTAAGAGAAGCAATGATTATAACTGTGAGAAGTTGGCCTGATATATGATGCTCACTAGTTCTAGTGATCACCTTGTATCAGTCGAAACAACCCTTATGGTGATTGGTTGTAAGTCAACCTTATAGACCAGCTATCCTAATGGTGGCATGGACAAAGCAGTCTTAGGCTAAACTCCTTTGACATGTGAAGCCAGCTGTTTTACCACATATAACCCCTTGAATACCAGATGAAAGGACACCACACAGGTTGTTATGAAAATAAACAATATATGTATTAATAACAAACACCTCTGAACTCTTTATGAGATCAGAGGGCTAAGCACATGACAATCTCTTAGGAAAAATACGATAAGTTGCACAAAATTACAATGGTGCCTCAGGGGCACAACAAACCATATACTAAGTAAATGGTATAAGGAAATCGATAGAAGGAATGGAGCTGTCCAGAGGCTGTAGGATCGCTGGGACTACACTATCCTAACCTTAGGTAAGTAATAGGAGACCCACGGGACGCATGTGCAGAGTGTGAACTCACACTCGAGATGCGTAACAAAGTCAATGGACAGTACAGTTTACGAAAAAGGTGAGTACGGACAGTCTTTACTATCTAGGACTGAAACGACTAGAAATCTGAACACTAGGAGAGTTAATCTACCCTTGAGCACCGAAATGCTCTTCTTACCTCACCCATGGGCTGCGGGTGCACAGGTGTCAAAGTGTGTTGGGTTTCCGCGTTTAAGTCTATTGAGCTTTGAAGAAAGATGCCGCAGGCGACCAGGAGGAAGATGTCCGGTGCGATCCACGGGTGGATCGAGGAAGAAGAGGACCTGAAAGCAGAGGGGACAGGTTTCAAAGTCATTAGACTGTGACCGGTGTGGAACCAGGAAGGAACCAGATGCTGTTGTCGCGATCAGGTGAAGAGTGGACGCTTTTCTCTGTAGCCACATGGACCAGGAGGTGTCTTCGACAACCAGGATGGAGGCACGAGCTGTCCCACGCAGGCTCTCGCTGTCGGCGGTGTTGGATCCGGATTTGGAGTCAACAGGCCTTGGCAAAGGCAACCAACATGGTGAGTGGAAACGGCGTCTGGAGTGGACCAGGAGGGTCCGGGGTGCTCCTCTTTTGGAAGGGAGCAAGGGCCAGTCTGGAGCAACCAGACCAGCAGTGTAGATTTCAAGGTTCGTCCTCTAGGAGGCCACTAGCCAGCCGGCAAGTGACCAGACAACACGTCAAGCAGCAATCAAGCAAAAGGGCCCCGCGCAGATCTCCTGGATGCTGGAGGGCTGGTCTTTGGTGCAGGAGCTGCTCGGGGCTGGGGCTTCTCAATCCCCAAAGCACTTTCTCGTGGATGCCTCTGAATTCATGCTGGAAGCAAAGTGCAGTTTCTTCAAGATGGCCGATCCCACGTGTCTTGTCGCACCCATGGATCTCAGCTGTGCTGCAGATGTAGGTTGAGGTCGGAGAGGTCTGGAAGTCCGGATCTCGTTGGGCTCCGAAGTCTGGTTCCAGCAGGAAGGATGATGAAGTGAACCGCTAGGACGCTTGATGGTGCCTGCAGTTGTAGGATGAACACTCTTTGCCCACAAGGGAGATTCTTCAGTCTTCTGTGGAGCAGAACGTTGAAGTCCAGAGTTTCTTCTTTGTAGAGTAGTTCAGGATAATCTAATCTGGAATGGGACCAGCTCCTACCTTTATCATGCTAAAGGGGGCTGTACTGCTGAGTAGGTCCCTCCCATGGGTGGGACCAGGAAGGGGGGTGGTTACACCCCCTATCCTTTGTCTGGTTTCACGCCAGAGCTGGGGCTGGAGTGCCCCAGCAACTGGTTTGATCCGGTGTATGCACAGGGCACCTTGTGTGCCCCAGGCATGCCTCATTCCTTTCAGGCCTCCCTACCTCAATACACAAAATCCCGTCTGGGGTGGTGCTAGCACCTCCCGAGACAGGAAACCCTTTGTCCAGGCCTCCCTTGCTGGAAGGACTCCCAGCAGCAGGAGGTCAGACTTGTGTCTGTGGTGGCAGCATCCATTTTGTGATGCTGAGGCTTCATTTAACTTTAACCGTGGTTCACAGTTACATACATGTCGTGTCCCTCTAGAAGGGTGGAATGCTACCCCCGTCGCCAGAATTGGTCGAGGGGATAGTATTTCAATTCGTATGACACTTTACTCAACATGTTTTGATAATGTTATACCAGAGTTAGCATTCAACCGCGAGGATTATAATGCACTTAAGAGCATATGGTGTAGCGTTATCATGGAAACAGCTATAAGGACTTGGTTCCGCAAGCTCCAGACAGGCTCAGCTCATGCCCGAGCACCATCTCACATAATTCCAAGCATTCTGCCTTCAGGATTGATAAGGCCTGCCATAGGAGTGACTGATAAGAATATAGGTGTCCATTTTAGGGTTAGATATAGGTATACCATATCTATAGCAAAGGGTGTTTACACCACCTTGCCCCAGCTGTATTACCAGCCAGTTGTGTCTGTTTAGATAGTCAGCCAGGGGTGGCATAATACATGCTTCAGCCCCTGGTAGGCCCTGGGTACACCTATGCCCTGGGTACCTAAGGTACACTGTACAGGGACTGATAAGGTGGCCCAGTACCAATTGGTAAATGCACCTAAAGTACATGGATGTCAATTTAGAGAGAGAGCAGCTAGGCTGTGGGTCTGATCAGCAGGCCCACAGCCAGGGAAAGTCGTAAACCAGTGAAGCAAAAAGCAAAAATCTGGGGTGACCATAGGATTGCAGACCCTACTCTCCTACAATAACTACAATCAAACCCTATAAAGATCCTACATCTCCGGATTCCCATAGACCACTATCATTAATAAACCTTGATGCTAAAATATACGCAAAACTTCTAGCAAATATATTTCAGCCGATGCTGCCACAAATAGCTCTTTCGGACCAATCTGGATTTATACTAGGGAGGTCGACGGCTCACAATTTACGTACGCTATTTCGCCTTCTGCACTACTTGGCCCCTTACGTACAGTCGGTGGCGGCATTGTTGGACATCACCAAGGCCTTTGATTCATTAGAATGGAAATTCCTCTTTTTATTGTTAGCCCACAAGGGACTTAGCCTGGCCATTATACAACAAATTCAACTACTATACACTAATCCGATGGCGAGAGTGCGGGTCAATGGGCAGATATCAGATTCCTTTGCTATCACACGCAGCACGAGGCAAGGTTGTCCCCTGTCACCGCTACTATTCGCCATTGCAACTAAGCCCCAGGTGGCTCGGCTTTGTCAACACCATACGCATAGAAGCATAGGCTTCACGTTCAAAGGGCTGTTGATTTCGCTATAAGCAGACGACATGACGATCTACATGACTAACCCTAAAGATAACTTTAATATCCTATTGAGAGAATTAATTAGATACTGCGGCCCTACAGGGATTCAAATTAACCGGGCGAAATCTACAATATTAGCTCTCACGGACGAAACAGTTCCATGTGAAACGGAATATCCCATACAGTGGGCGGAGTCTGCAACACGCTCTCTGGGTATCATGATTAGCAGATCTACGCAGGATCTGTGGACGGCGAATTATGGCAGAGCTATTGAGCGTATTGAGACTAAAGTGCAAAGGTGGTAAAATCTACCGCTATCACTACTGGGGCGTGTACCATTCGCTAAAATGGTACTGCTGTCCAAACTATTATATCTATTTCTAAATATTCCAATGCCGCTAAACATGCATTTTTTTAGGAGTCTCAGATCAGCCGTACTTGAACATGTTTTGGCAGGTAAGCAACCTCAGGTATCCTGGAATATCCTGGCACTGCCCTTTGCTCAGGGGGACTTTGAACTTTATGCCTATAGTGCGCAAGCACAATATTTGCATTTCTGGCACCACCCGATGCCGTACCTACCACACGTGGCGATTGAACTGGACAGGGTTGCCCCGATCCCATTAGATGCGGCGGTGTACCGACGCTACAAGTGGCCTCCATCAAGAAATTGACACAGCGAAGGCACTGCGCTGGGCATGGCAAGGTATAGCGAAACGGGGTGGGGTACGAGAACTATATGCTCCATCTATGCCCATAGGCGGTAATCCACTATTGACGCCATTGACGGACAGGGTGACTACTTTGCGGGCCAAGGCTCATGAATTGGTAACTGGCAGCGATCTGTACCCGGAAGCCATGTCCCTGACACTACAGCACATGTGTAAAGAACAAACACCCTCGGTCTCAGATACAGCTCTGAGCAGCTTGCAAGACGAGATACACTGAATACCCACAAGTTCTCCCTGCATTAAAGAACATTTGATCTAATCCCTCTCCAAAGAAATTGATCACGCGCATATATAGTATCACACAAGCGACATCCCCCATAATAACTAAGCAAGGGCCAAAAATCCGTTCCACTCGCGAAATTTGCGGATTTTTGGCAATTACGCGATCCGCGAATCTCGCGAAATTGCCGAAAAATTCGCAAATTAGCTCGCGGGCTGATGTATTTATTTATTTTTTGATGGCCAGCTCACTCAAGGGACCAGAGTTACAGGCACACACCGTCACTGGAGGCAAATCTTCTGGCCCTTTACGCAGCTGCAGTGTAGGAAAAGTACAATACATTTACCCAACGAGGTAGCACTTATTGATTAGCCAGTAGAAAGTATTCCAGTTGAGTAGAGGTATGGCACAACCGGTGGCATCATCGTGGATAAATATGCAGGCAGGATATGCAATGTCTTCCCGCCCTTTCCTTACTATGATGGATAGCTAGTTGAAATCAATTAACCTTCTCAGGGGTCCCACTGATACTTGGTCCTTTTAAACCATCAAAGAAGAACTTGGCACAGAAGTTGAAATATAAAAGAGCATCTTTATTAACCTCAAATGAGTGAGACTATGTCACGCAGAAGCCTTAGCAACTAAATGAGACAGTGAATTACAACACAACGCCGGAGCTAGAAGTCTTGCCTGACACTTTGCTACCACGAGTCAACCCAGCCCACAATCCAAAGGAAAGTATTAAAATCACAAGAGCTCATACCAGCTCACCACAATAGGAGATCTGTTTCCGGTCGGACATGTTTTCTCTGTGTCCGAGGATCCACGGTTCACGGACCGGACATTTATGGATTCCTTTGTCCTGACCAGACTGAGGTCCCTGCTTAGAGCGCAGTTTCCGTCGTTCCCTTTGCCGCCGGATGAAATGACAGCACTGACTTTTCTACTCCAGTCGCAAACGGGAGCCCATATGGTCTCCAGGTTGTATGGACTTTGTGTGGCGGCCCTCCCGTCTTCGGATGCGAGGGTTCGGGCGGCGTGGGAGCTTGATTTGGGCGGCCCCATCACAGATGCCCAATGGGATGCCTGTTGCCGCTCCACTAAAGAGGTCTCTATTAACAGTAGACATAAACTAATTCATTTCAAATTTTTGAGGCGACTATACTTCACTCCGGCGCTGGCCCACAGAATCGATCCAAACAGACCTCATCACTGCCCTAAATGCAAAGCTCCCCATGCCGATTTTGCACATCTCACATGGACCTGTCCGAAACTGCACACTTACTGGCTACAGGTACACCACATTTTGGGAGACATTCTAGAGTGCGAACTGCAACATAAGCCGGAAATTGCACTGCTTGGCTATGTCGCGGAGTTCCCCCGGGCCACGCGTAAGCTTGCCGCCATAGGTTTCTTGCTGGCGAAAAGGGAAATTGCTTTACTTTGGGGGTCCAGGCGAATCCCTACTTCCGTGAATTGGATGCGCAGCCTTGCCCAATGTAACACCAATAGTGTGGAATATTCCACCCAGATTCCTACAGCCTCACGCCCACTTGACATTTGGGGCCCATATCGACAGTATCTTAGCAAGATTACACGGGATACACACTCCCAGGCTGCTAGCTCAATTGTCCCAGAGGGGGTGGGCTAGGTGATTGTAGCTGCACCACCAGTGCGCTGCCTATTGGGGTCTGCAGGGCTTAACGTCCACACACTACTGGAGTGGGTTATGAGTGAGCTGCTGATTTTGGACTGTGTGCTGATTGGGGCCGGGGCGTCTCCCTCTTCAGTTCCCTTGCACGCCTTGCCCCGGATGGGGTGGTTGCTTCGCCCTAGTCCTTACGCTTGTCGTTTTAATTACCCTCGTCTGCCTATGCCTCTGGTTATGCCATCTTACTAGTCACTAGGTGTATTGCTTGCCGCTCTGTCTGTCATGAAGGCTCACTTGTTTTCGTTTTGTTTGTGAAAAGTTGTATCTCTTTATACCGCGTGTGCAATTTTCCTTCAGGTATGGAAAAGTGAAAATAAGAATCTAGAATGTGCTACACTACCTGTAATGTCATTGGTCTAGTCATCCATGTACTTCTTTTGTATAACGATCATTAACGTTTTTATTGTCGACAATTTCTTGTGTATTTGTATGCTTGCACGGACAGATCTGATGCTAATAAAGAGATTTAAAAAACAAACAAAAAAAAAAAAATCACAAGAGCTCAAGGCCCACCTTATGGAAAAATAAGACCTCTGCTAATAATGAGTTTGGGCTTAGTAAAAGTTCTACACTAAATGTACTTAGATCCCCTATAGTGGTTAACCCTACACCTACTCCAACAATTAATCCATCTAGTGATCAGCTAATGGGCAGTATAGAATCATTAATGAAATCACTCACACTGCCATTAGCAGAGAGACTAAAAGGTTTAGCCCACCAATTGGAGAAATTAGAACGGGCTGTTGGGGAAATCAAAGTTGCAATTAAGGATTTAGTTAAATTAATACCAGTGTCCCTAACCCCTGTGTTGTCCCCACTAATTACCGCCACAGATGGTTCAAAAAACACCAATTTGCCTAAGCCGAAACCCCGGAAATTAATGCCCCTCAATATAGCAGGGATAAACAGTAAATATAATGAAAAGGAGGTACAGGAGTGTGCAAAATCGAATCCTGTAGGAAACGCCCCTAAACCCACTGTCCAGGATAAAACTGCTAGGGCTCTCCCCCACCTAAGAGGCCTAGAGTAGAACTGCCTCCAGAAGCAGTTCCGTATGTAGTGGTTCTCACAGGAGTGCCAGCCCTAGTAGATGGTACTGGAGAAGATCAGCATCAGCTGAAAAATAAGGTTATATATTGGCTGAGCCAGAATTGTCCATTACCACCAAATATAAATGGGGTAATTCTTAACGTTAGGCGTCTCCCATGGCTAGGGCAAAGACCTAAGGATAGAACGGGCGACATTATTATTATAAATTTTCGCGATGAGAGAGCAGTTAGGCATATTGTCAACTCGTTCCCCTATAACGCCAGTAACTCAATCATTGCTCATGATTTGACTTACTTTTACCCCAGAGGAATAGTGGCTCCGGTATCTAATTTTAAGCCCCCGGCTTTCTACCAGAGCAAATATCCTGGTTTTACATCTCGACAACAGAATGTTGATATTGGTTTTGGGTTTCCACTCCAAATTCAGAGAGGTGGATCGAGACAAATCCCTCAGCAACAAGTTAACTACTCCTTGCACACCTATAACCGTTTTGTGGCTTTGGCGGGCATGGAGGGAGTCGACTGACTTGTCCAATGGAGTGCAGCAGATGAGGATTCTGGTGATTTACATATAGTGCCCTCCCTAACTGAAGAATTACCCTACAATGACAATGGCAATTTACATGTCCCTTCCCCAAAGCATATATGTCCTCAAGACATATTGATTGACAATGTAGCTGAAGCAGATGGGCCAACCGATCCGATATATTTTTCAAGTTTGGGAGACAAAAGATGGAAGTTAGATGATGAGACAGTCAGAATAGTGTCCTGGAACATAGCTGGTCTGGCAGCTAAATTTAACAACCTTGAATGGCGCCGGTACATGAGCAAATTTAATATAATTTGCTTACAAGAAACATGGGCAGTTGACAATGCTTCCCTACACATCCAAGGGTATAAGTGTTTCTTTGTTTCTGCAAAGAAATCTAGTTCAGGTAGAGCCATGGGAGGGCTATTGCTATATGTAGACCTGAACCTCCTTGGCACATGGTCGACAGTAAACTGTAACTCTCAAAACATTCAAGAGGTACGGTTTAACGGTAAAGGATTAAAACTGACCATGTTTAACGTTTATAACAATGGAACGGGTGGAGGTTGTAATGCACTGATTAGAGAACTGGAGTGCAGATTGTGCCAGGATTCTGTTGGTGAAATTGGGAGCTTGGGACAAAATATTTTGGTCATGGGGGACCTTAACTGTCATCTCTGTCCGGCTCTTTTCCCACTAGATGAGGGCTGGTCGCGCTGCCCGGAGGATACCGGGGCTCATTTTGAGCATACAGCGGAAGGTCATGCACTAACAAAATTTTTGCACAACCAAGACCTGGTCCATACCATGGACATGGTTCACATACCGCCGGATGGTACCTTGCCGCCAACTTTCAAGGGTAGGGGATGTTCCTCATACATTGACTACATCATTGTCTCAAGGGTTTTTAAAAATAGAATCTGTTGAGTTGGGATTGATTGGAACCCGTTCAGTGACCACAACCCCCTGGTCCTAGATGTTCTTTATCGGGCCCGTCTCAGAGGGAAAAGGCCTGATTTGATAATTGAAAGGGTCACTGATCAAGGTGTAGTGTAGTTCCTATCTTCCCAATAGGCTCTGCACATTGGAATAGTACCTACAGCAGTAAAGGCCTAGGCCAGACGTTAACTAGGTCTACTACTGTCGATACTAGACTTAATTTTTGGGTTTGCCAGCTAAGCTCAGAGTTCGCTAGAAACTTTCTCGAATGTTCAAGGAAGGATTAACTTCCCTGATTAGACAAGAAGGGATTTAGTTTCTGACAACCATAGAACATGACAACTTTGCTCTCCCCTAATCAAGAGTCAATCTCGAGAGTCGTGTGAGCACAAGGCAATTATTTTACTCAGTCAGTACGTGCATTCTTAGTCTCATCAGAATGTAGAGAAAAGGAAGAGACGGGCGTGTTCAATAAAAAGGTGTTATTTATTGATCAGTCTCTTTTCTCATACATGAGAAATGGATCGATATTATTGCAATACTTATAGTTAAGTAAAGTGCATACATTAAAAGCAATAGTATAAAATAATACTGTAAAAACATTGATATGGTTTCTGAGCCATATGATGTTTAAAATGATTAAAATATATTTACATACACATATACATTTGACTAAACGTACTCAACTGGTGTTTCTAAATACGCCTACCCCGTGTACCTGACCTAAGTCTAATGCGTTGGCGGGAATAGAAAGTTACAGTTTAAGTTAAGTTTGTTTTTGCCAAGTGAATAACTAAAGAATTCTCTGTGAGGGGTTATTCAGTTCTGTACCTGGAATTTAGGATGAATGAGGAATGGTATCTCTTTCTCTGCTCTCGATATTCCAGGCTGCCTGCGAGGGCTGCCCGAAAGCGCCGGTGCTGGGTCTCTCGGCTTGAGATAGCAGCGCGTCTCTCAGCGCGTCAGGAAGGCGGGGCTGCGCCAGCGGGGTCTGCTTCTGCTCTCGGCTTCGGCTAGTATGGCTGCTCCGTCTTGTCACCACGCGTGTGTTTGCATAGGGCAAGGTCGGCAATATTTATACCTTAAAGGTGCCGAGATTGACGTAAGGATGGACATAGGTACGTCAATAAAGATGTCATACGACTTGCTCGTTAGCACATTCTTTTGCAAAAGTTCTCTGTGAAATCAAAACAATGGCCGCACGGATTATCCAGGTTGTCATAGGTTTGATTTGTTATGAGAACGTCGTATGCCTTATCAGGGGCTGGAGGAATGTCGCTTGTCTAATTAGATCTCAAGCGTTATGACCTAATCAGATAACACGTTCCTGTGCCGTAGTGTGACTGCGTCAGATAACGGTATCTGCATCATGGGGGTTTTCTTGCCTCATGGGCTGACTGTTAGTTAACTTGATAGTTAGTTTAACCAGAATAGGGTCAGGAATAGGGGGACTGATTCAGAACCTATAGAAATACACGACACCCACTCCACGCTAACTATGGTCATATCTACTAATCTATGCATAGTATAACATAGTACAACATACTATAGAGTATAGTGTATACCTTACCACCCCAAAATACATAAATGCATTTCGAAATTTTCAAATATACTGAAAAATTGCAGTCATATATATTGTATGCACTTAAGCTATGAATTAAATGCAAAAGTAAACACGCATTTTTATGCATTATTGCTTATTGGTATATGAGAAATACACATGAAATGGCTCTCAATATGGCTATACAGAAAGGAAGTTCGAGACCATTTCATCACATAATAAAATATTTGTGAACATACCAGCGGGCAGCTAAAGTCTATATAAAGTATCTAAAAATAGAAATCTTAGTTCTCTAGGAATAGTTTCTTACTTTAAGCAGAAGATCAGTGTCCCGGAAAAAATATAGGAAGAAAAATATTTTAGGGGCTTGCTGAAAAAATTGCTGTCCGTGAACTGGATTGTAATTGTTCATGTGACTTTATTTTTAAAGTTGAAGGCCGAATTCAGGGAACGCCGTGTGCGAGTTTACTCAAAAGTCTCTATTTCTGTTCTGGAGAGAACATCATATCATTCAGGCTTTCGAAAAAACTGTCAACAGCTTCATGGGAAAGTTCCACTAAGTCGGAAATAGGGGTAACCATGCATTCGTGCGCATGATTGTCTCCATTGACATTCTGATTCGCATTGCTGACAGAAGGTCGTACCTGTTCGATGTTGCTTTCATCTTGAACTTCACTACTCTTCAATCGTAGCGGTGAAGATTCCAGGAATGCCGTCATCAGGATTGGCAGCCTTTGAGGGCAGCACAAAGCGTGAACCTTGGTAGGAACCAACAGTGTATCTGCATCCACTGGCGCATCCGATTGTAGCGTCAGACAGGTGTCTAACACGCATTCTTCTCCGCATAGCAGACACCTTAGTACAGGTAAAACACACCTTTGCCACATTGGTCGAAATGATAGAAACCAAGTCATGTTCAGGTCTCTAAGCCGGGAGAGTCCCAGGATTTTTGATATCCGGTCCCGGTATCCAATGGCTAGGATCGTATCTTCCATTGTCGCGAGAGTTTGATCTGTGACATGGGTTGCCATAACGAAAAATAAGGACTAGGAATAGGATTCCTGCAATTAGTCCCAGGATCAGGGGAAGTCCGCCAAAAATCGAATGGACGAAATCTGGAAAAATACCCAGTATGGCTTTGAATGGTGTTAATGCCATCGAAAATACTGTCTTAAATACCTTTGAGACCCCAGTGGTATCAGAAATATTTAAGATTTCGCTCAGGATTTCCGCGAAATGTACGGGGGAATTAGTTGATAATAATGTATGTATCTCTGCAGTCGTCCTTGCGACTTGTAGATCATATGTTTCTTTTGATGACGTGAGCCTTGTAGGCGTCTGAAGAAGCACTGTTTTCATTCTGCTTAAAGTGTCTATTCGAATAGAAGTAATTTTCAAACTGGGCCATGCCCTTGCCTCCCTGTCTGGAAAGGAGCTGGGGAATAAAGAGCGTCCACAGCACTTGACCTTCGCCGTTGTAGTTACTAGATAAGGAGTCCCGGGCATAAGACTGCAACATCTGCGGTCTACAATAAGAATGTAACTCCCATTATAGAGTCTTTGAAAGAATGGTTCTATTTCAGTTGCAGGTGCGCCTTGCTGGTGACATGAAAGGTTGTATGAATTCCCTTCACAGGCTCCATGCAAACTAATTCCGTTACACAGAAGCGTGCCGCTTAGTGACATAGCACAATTGTTGCCACTAAGAAACACTTTATGTCCTTTATTACTGACACATGCATGTGAATAGGGCAGGTTCCAAGTTGTTTTAAGGTAGCCCTTTCCCAATTTCTCGTACATGCCAGCCTGTATATATTTTTGGCAGTATTGAAACCTGAAGGTTGAGATTGGAATATTTATGATTCCGTGGATTATCCATTAACTGACAGGTCGTTCTGACATTGTCATTGGTAATCTTTCTAGTTTTTCAATGATCAAGATTGTATAATCAGCACCCTTTTGCGCCATACCGATTTGTCTATCAGTAAGGTTAAAGATTTGGAATAGTGACGTTGTGTTGATTAAACGCCAAGGCACATAGCCTGAACGCAGATTTTGTAACGTCCAGCCAAGCTGTACAATAGAACGCAATTGTGACTGACCATGTTGTAATAACAGTAAGTCTTGCGATAATATATCGATTGCTGAAGACACAATGCTGTCCAATGAAAAAATTCTGGAGGACAGAGTCATTAATCCATTGTCCACTACAGATAGTGATTTTTCCAAATTGATACGGTCAATTTCCCGTATTCTTTCTGCTGTCTCAATTTGAGTAACCTTCCAGGCCTCATTGTATGCTGCATATACAGAGGCTGCTATGAAACGCTTTTGACGCTGTTTGCGTGGTCCCAGTATGAAATCACGCAAGTCAGCACCATCAGTAAGTAAAGTTAGGTGTTGCTTAATTTCAGGCAGTGTGGAAGTCTGTAGCCATTGAAGGCATAATTTGCCCACACTGTAGGTTGTTATTATCCCTGGGTGATGTCTTTGGGGATATCTAGGGTCTGGCCTGGTCATTTTGAAACCCTGTGTTTTATTCAGGAATCTATCTTGACAGTTATTTGTATCTGTGGGCCAGATCAACCATTGTTTCCAATCAGGATGTGTTCTGTTTTGGTTTAATATATGGTTTACGTCTATCTCTTCATCTGTATCAGAGCTATTGCTAAACATTGTTGGCTTTGGAATAGACGGTTTAATTAAATCTTTGATTTTGGCTAAGCCAAGACAGGTGGTTTGTTGAACAGTGTCATTTAAAAATATCATTTGTTCTGGGATCATGCAGGCTCTAAACAAAGCTTCTAAACCCTGTACTTGCCATTCTTTTGTACCCCAAACACTTTTCAAATCAACATTTTTGTCCCAATAATCAAATCCAAAAGTATTCATTTTTTCAAAGAACGAATCTGAATATATCAATTTTGTGTTGGTTATCATGGTTTTCATCCCTGTCTTGTTTGACAATTTAAAATAAAATGTTTCAGCATTACTTATGTTAAAACCTGATAAATATGAATATTTGTCATATACGGTTCTAGAGCTTCCTTTTGGAGGTGTAGCACAATGTTCCCATTGATTATAATTTAAAACATTTCTAGGTTGTGCCGATTTATGCAAAAAATGGTTACCATAATGGTTATAGCAATACATACTATCATAATTTGTAGAACCTTGCAAATAATCATGTTTTGTAAATTTAGCAGACATTACTAAATCAGACATCATATTGTTAATGCTTTCGAAGTCCCAATCATCAGCAAATGAGTTTGGTTTTGCAAAGTCACTCAAAGAGATCTTGATTTGGTGTGGATATTTCAGGATCTCGACCGGACCATAAATTTCATAGTCAGTGTTGTCCCAGGCTACCCCACCAGGTATCGGATTGGCTGTGAAGTTGGCTGAAGAAAGTTCTGGAGAAAGTTCTCTTTTCTCGACGTGTGAAGATGTGTGTGGTTTGAGGACCAAGTTGATGTTCTGACTTGCTGTGTCCATTTTAGCATATTTTCCCTCAATGAAGCGTCCCAAAGTAAATACCATGATGAGCCAAAGTATGAGGATAAATGCACCAAAACCCACCCAAAATTCAATCCATGGAGAAATCAGATATGTTTCTTTCAGTTGTTTCAAAAGTTCCTTCGCTTTGTCTTTAAAGGATTTTGATGATGGCTGTGTCTTTGATTCACTGAAGCCGTCAGAGGAATCATCGAAGTTGATGAAGTAACCAGATGCAGTTCTGTCAATTGTTCCAATTGGTTCAGGATTTCTGTTTTTTGCATTTTCACTTGGTACTTCAGTATAGATTGGTGTGTCTCTGCTAAATGTCTTTATTTGGGTTTTCAGAGGTCTTAGTTCTATTGCATTGTTGCATAGTCTTTCTTGTTCTTCTGCAGGCGTTTCGAATGTGATGAGCCTCTTTGTTAGGACCTCTGTACTGGTAGCAAACCTTGGTGTTCTGCTACTTATTGGGAGTCCACTTGGCCTACTGTTTGTTATCGGCCACATGTTGTGGTTTTACCAGGTCGATGGATACAACTCGGTTCTCCTTTTTTCCAGCAAGTGGCGGTAGTACAACTGATCTTGTCCCGTTGACAGACAAGACAGGAACTGCTTTTCTGTAAGAAGGCCCAAATTCCTTCTTTACCGCGATCTTCTCCCTGACTAGATCCCCGACTTTTGGAATCCAGACAGGTCTTGCTGGGACAGGTGGTGATTCTTCAGTGGTCGTTGGCTGTTGTTTCAACTGTATGTTGCTCAGGTCTTTTCTTGTTTTGTTTAAGTCCTGCAAAATAGCCAAACGGTCTTTGACATCAAAGGTTTTTTCTATTACCACTGAAGTCTGACTATCAAGGTCAGAGATCAACATCCTAGTTCCGAATAATAATTCGTACGGACTGAATCCCTTCAGAGAATTTCTTGGCAAGTTATTTAGACTACGTTGGACACTTATTAGATGTTTGACCCACCCAGCTCCCGAACCTAATACCTTTGCCGTTATAGATTGCTTTATGTCACGGTTTTTTCTTTCAACAATTCCGTTCCCCTCAGGGTGAAATGGACAAGAGTACCGCAATTGCACGCCCATGCTGACCATGGCCTCCTTATAAGCCCGAGAGCTAAAAGCAGGACCATTGTCCGAATGCAGAATGCCAATTGCGTATGTGCCGATGAAGACCCGCAAATCTTTTATAACAGTTCTGGCGTCAGCCGTTCGCTGGGGCCACATCCATATAAATCTCGTGCATGAGTCCACTGCGACCAAGATATATTTATAGTTACCATCCCTTTGTAAGGGACCGCAGTGGTCTAGATAAACACAGGCTAATGGTTTATCCGAGATTAGAAGGGGCGTCTGCGCTGGACGTCTCACCGTTGATACTTTCATTTTTTGACATATTTCACATGCTAGAACATAGTTCCTTGTTTGTCTTCTCATTTGTGGCCACCAGTATCTCTGTTTTAATAATGATACTGTGGCTGAGACGCCAGCATGAATAGAAGCAAGCCCTTCGTGTGCCGCTATTATTAGTCCTAATCTATGTTCCATGTTTGGAATTGCCCTATCCCCCACTCCAGGGATTCGAGCAAAAGGAACATTGTTTGCATCAGTTATGTATGAGTATTTTACTGGAAAGCCTTTAGGGAGTGGTTCTATCGAATCCTTTTCTGAAGCGCTGACAGCTTGTAATATTTCGCTGTCTATTTTTGTTTTTGACCGGGTGACGGCAGCTACGGAAGCCGTTTGCACAGCTGCTTTCGCGGCCTCATCAGCCAATGAATTCCCTGCAACGTGAATGCCATCACGTTGATGACTCAGTGTATGTATCACGTGAGTCTTTGGTAGTTCTTTTTGTAAAAGAGCTACTTGTTCCCAGAGCATTTTATGCTTGATTGTGCCACCCTTTGCATCCTTGAAACCGTTCTGAAGCCAGATCTGCAAGTATTCATTATAAGACTGAACGCAATAATACGAATCGCACACTATAAGTGTGGGGAATTCTCGATCAGTATTTTCAAGCGCCATCTTGAATGCTAGTAGTTCAGCTCGCTGAGCTGTGCAATCTCCTAGAGATTGTGTTTTAGTGAGGGTTGGTTTAAATTTCCCTTCGTGCCAACGACCTTTAACAATAGCGCACGCAGCACTGTAAGCTTGTTTACCCCCTACTGCGGGTTGTGCTGATCCGTCTGTATATATTATACAGCCGTATTGGTCTAGAGGCAGAATTTCGGTCGGCGGAGGACATTCAAATTCATATTGGAGAAATTCTTGTGTTTTTAAGTAAGGATCAAATTCGTACACCACGTCTGTTGCAGCAAGAGAGTTAGCCCATTGTATCCATCTCGGATGGAGTGCTTTAGCATTTGGAATGCTTGCCTTTGTTACCGCCTCTAGGGCTGGTATCGGTGTCACGATTATTATTCGTTTACCTTGTGCCAGGGCTCGTTCTTTTGCTATAGCTGTCTGTGTCGCTGTAAGAATTTTTTCCGTTGGGCTAAATTTCATTTCAGCCTTAGTGTACAAGTGTGATTTGAATGCAATTGGTACCTTTTCTCCCTCATTAGAGGTCAGGTATGTGAATCCGCATCTCCCTGGGATGACTCGGATCACAAGATTGCGTGTGTTATCACGTGTTTCTAATTTTGTTTTAATTAGCATGTCTGTTTGTAAGGATCTCAAAATTTCTGTGTGTGTTTGAGTCCAACTGGATCTTTTAAAGTCTGGTTTAATTAGATCATAAAGGGGTTTGACCCTTTCTGCGTAATTTGCAATGTATGTTCTTCCGAAATTTAGGAAGCCTAGAATTGACTGTAGGTTTTTTAGTGTTTTAGGAGCTTGGATTACGGCACATTTCTCTAGGAAATTGTCTGCCAGGCTTTTGCCTTCACTTGATAACTCATATCCTAAGAATAGGACCGTCAGATGGGCAATTCTGGATTTTTTAAAGTTGAATTTGTAACCCTCTGCAGCGAACCCAAGTATTATGGTGTTCACCCTTTTCAAGTGAGTCTCCAAGTCATCATCTGTTAAGTAAATGTCATCGACATAAGATAATGCTTCATCATCATATAGTTGTAGTAATTCTGTTACTCTCGCTGAGAATACCCCCGGGCTGTTCTTGTACCCCTGGGCTAACCGACAGAATTGTTTTTGAGTGCCATTTACTGAGAATGCAGTTAAAGATCTGCTCTCTGGTGCTATGTTTTGACAAAAGAATCCATTGGAGATGTCCAAGGTTGTTTTGTATTTTTTGCGCACTATGTTATTCATTAGTGCAGCACTGTGTGAGTTTTGCACTGCAAAGGTTTTGCAACATGTGTTAAGGTGTCGGTAATCCAAAACTAGACGATATGAATTGTCTGGTTTGGAGACCGGAAACAAAGGATTGTTCATTTGTGAGGTGCAAGTTTCAATCACCCCCTGGTATTCTAGCTGATCTAGTATTTCATTTACCTGTTTTTTAGCTTCTTGCTTAATTGGGTACTGCCTTTGTGCAGTAGGTTGTGATTTTAACTGGATTTTGTGAGGAGGGGAGTCCTCATCCCATCCTACATGATTTTTATATAAAGCAGGTGCTAAGGCCACTGCCCACTTTCTAGCAAGGGTATATTTTTTATGAATCGGGATTTGATTCGAGAAGGCAGGCATAATTACTTCTTCGCCATGAGGGCACTCCCTGACAAACTCTGGTGGCCAGTCTTTTTCAGCTAGAAGGATGTCATAGCCTTTGGAGAGGTTATCCCAAAATAGTCCCCTTATTTTCCTAGTCTTATCTCCCTCTATACGTAATGTTATCTCGTATATCTTGTGGGGCTTGCTAACTCTGGTGTCTGCAGTTTCCACTTGAAGGTATTCATTCGTGTCCACTGTCTCCAGATGATTCATAAGGACTTTGCGAGCTATGCTCACCTCTGCTGCGCTGTCTAGCATTGTCTGAGCCCACTCTCCGTTTTTCAGTTGTGTCCTCAGTATTCTCGGCATTGTTAACTACCTTGATACTGGCTACCTTCTTTTTTGGAAATTGTAATTTCTTTTTTAGCTGAGCAGATTCCTTGTCTTTGGACTTGGCGTGCTCTTCTGATCGTCCTCTTCTTTCCGATTTCTGCGAGGAATTCTGAAAAGATTGAGAGGGACGTGTATCAATGTCTTGATATCTATCAGGTTTTTTAATATTATCCCTATTTCTAAGGTTATATCTATTCCCAGAGGGGTCACTCTGTGGTGACCTCTGTCTTTGGTTTGGAGATTTCTCTCTTCGCCTCGGAGACCTTCCTCTGGACTGGATTTTCTTTTCTTTAGGATTGGATTGTTTGTTTCCATCCCAGTTCTTTTTTGGTGAATTATTATTATTAAAAAATATTTTTTCTGGACTTGTAGTCAGTTGCGGTTTTACTGGTATTCCACCTAGACTATCTCTGCCTAGTTCTTCATAGGATTTTTCTATGATTCTGGCAATTTCAGCTGGTTGGTCTGCTATATCTGTCTCTTTTAACCTCTGGCGGATCGCCACGTTTGCTGCCTCACCTTTTATGTTGGCTAATAATATAGCCGAGACCTGCTTGAAGTCTTTTAGTAATTTCATACCAAGAGTTAAAGCAGGTTCTGGACCGTATTCATCTTGAATTTGTTTGAGCACATCTGGTATTACCGAAATGGATGGAACACCGTGCGTTTTTGTGTAGATGGAAGCAAAGACTGTACCCCAAGTGTCACAGTCCTCAATGTGTGGTGCGATTCCCATTGGGAGACATATAGTCAGAATCCTGTGTTTTTCCAGCGGGGTGGTGTCAGGAAACACCGCCTCTATTTGGGTGATTTTCTGTGCCAACCAGAATGGTATTTGTTCCCGTTTAGCTGGAACTTTACCTAGGCAGGATTGGATGTTCTGTGGTGTAATTTTATTTGTGTTCCCCTGGTGAGGGGTCAGCTGTGGAAGTTTAATCGCTGGCTGAATTGTTGAAGTCCGCATTACATACTGAACTAATTGTCTGTGAATTTTTAGTAGTTGTTTTAGCTGTATTAACAGCTCTGCTGCAGGCATTCTTTCGATGTCTGGATGTGGTATGTATCCGGCTAAGACCGGCCACGTTGCTCCTGGTTTTCCTAAAGGACCGAGCCTTGTAATGTGATTGTTATGTTTTAGGGCGCCATCAAATAAGAGCAAATGCTCTTGGAATTTGAGTGGTACTTCCACCTCCTCGAAAGGAGTGTACGTTTCAGGAGGTTCCTCTACTTTGTAATAGTGGAAGTACTTTGTTACAGCATTTGCTGCTGGAAAATGTATCCATGAATAGTATACCTCTGTCTGCCGATATTCGTGTGCCTCAATTACGAATATGACTGTGCCACCTCTAGGTGTCAGTCCATTTTCTATAAGTTTTAAGGTTATAGATCTCCTTTTAATGACCGGAATGAGTATTATATCCGCGTCTGCTGCTTGCATGGTAGCATCAGCATCTGCGAGTTCAGTTGCTAATCTAACTGCCTCTCTTTCATCATCACTCTCTGCCATTTTACAGACAGGATGGTATTATGTTTATTTGCAGATCAGGTTTCTTTATGGAACAAAGATTAGATGTACAATATTTTGGAACAGTTTTTATCCTTCAACGTTGACTTGACCAAGAACCATACATAGGAGTTCCCTCCTGCGAGGTTTTGGAGGATATAACCTTTCACCCACTCCAGACGTCTTTGGAGTATTTGGGAAAAGGGGTCTGAGTGCGAAAGCACGACTGAGTTACTCTAAATGTCTTACGTTAGTTTTATCGCCCTTTCCAAACGCGTTGGGCGCCATGTAGTGTAGTTCCTATCTTCCCAATAGGCTCTGCGCATTGGAATAGTACCTACAGCAGTAAAGGCCTAGGCCAGACGTTAACTAGGTCTACTACTGTCGATACTAGACTTAATTTTTGGGTTTGCCAGCTAAGCTCAGAGTTCGCTAGAAACTTTCTCGAATGTTCAAGGAAGGATTAACTTCCCTGATTAGACAAGAAGGGATTTAGTTTCTGACAACCATAGAACATGACAACTTTGCTCTCCCCTAATCAAGAGTCAATCTCGAGAGTCGTGTGAGCACAAGGCAATTATTTTACTCAGTCAGTACGTGCATTCTTAGTCTCATCAGAATGTAGAGAAAAGGAAGAGACGGGCGTGTTCAATAAAAAGGTGTTATTTATTGATCAGTCTCTTTTCTCATACATGAGAAATGGATCGATATTATTGCAATACTTATAGTTAAGTAAAGTGCATACATTAAAAGCAATAGTATAAAATAATACTGTAAAAACATTGATATGTTTTCTGAGCCATATGATGTTTAAAATGATTAAAATATATTTACATACACATATACATTTGACTAAACGTACTCAACTGGTGTTTCTAAATACGCCTACCCCGTGTACCTGACCTAAGTCTAATGCGTGGGCGGGAATAGAAAGTTACAGTTTAAGTTAAGTTTGTTTTTGCCAAGTGAATAACTAAAGAATTCTCTGTGAGGGGTTATTCAGTTCTGTACCTGGAATTTAGGATGAATGAGGAATGGTATCTCTTTCTCTGCTCTCGATATTCCAGGCTGCCTGCGAGGGCTGCCCGAAAGCGCCGGTGCTGGGTCTCTCGGCTTGAGATAGCAGCGCGTCTCTCAGCGCGTCAGGAAGGCGGGGCTGCGCCAGCGGGGTCTGCTTCTGCTCTCGGCTTCGGCAAGTATGGCTGCTCCGTCTTGTCACCACGCGTGTGTTTGCATAGGGCAAGGTCGGCAATATTTATACCTTAAAGGTGCCGAGATTGACGTAAGGATGGACATAGGTACGTCAATAAAGATGTCATACGACTTGCTCGTTAGCACATTCTTTTGCAAAAGTTCTCTGTGAAATCAAAACAATGGCCGCACGGATTATCCAGGTTGTCATAGGTTTGATTTGTTATGAGAACGTCGTATGCCTTATCAGGGGCTGGAGGAATGTCGCTTGTCTAATTAGATCTCAAGCGTTATGACCTAATCAGATAACACGTTCCTGTGCCGTAGTGTGACTGCGTCAGATAACGGTATCTGCATCATGGGGGTTTTCTTGCCTCATGGGCTGACTGTTAGTTAACTTGATAGTTAGTTTAACCAGAATAGGGTCAGGAATAGGGGGACTGATTCAGAACCTATAGAAATACACGACAAAGGTAGACGCCTCAGGTGGTCCAAAATTAATGGAGACCTGTTCTATAGATCACTGATGGAAAAGGGGAAAGCAGCTTTTGAGAAATGTTTAAATATAACAACAGAAGGGCAGCAGCTACTAACAGCATTCAAACATATTGCTGGTCTAGTAGATGGCCTGTTAAGGACTAGCGCCCCGGCAAAAAGAAGTTCTAGTCAGCCGCGGTGGTTTGACCGGGACTGCTCTAAGGCCTTGAGGGAGCTTAAAACTAGTATTAAACGAAGCCAAGGGATGTTTCACGAGTCGCACTTTGTAGGAAAAAATATAAGAGAGAGCTGAATAGGAGGAAACTGGCCCTTCAAGCAGAAGGATGGGCAGATTTAAGGGAGGCTGGTCAAAAGAGGGACATGACAGAATTTTGGAGGATTATTAATAGACCCACTTTCCAGGATGATAAGGCACCTGAAATAGGAACAAACATCACGCCTGACATGTGGATTACCCACTATAGGGGTTTATATAACCATGAAAGGGAAACCTCCAATGAATATGGGAATGATGACCAGGGACAGCCAGTGTTTTTTTCATTGAAGGAGATCAAGGTTGGGATTGAGGGCTTGTCTAAAAACAAAGCCCCTGGCCCAGACGGTATCCCGCCTGATTTGTTCTTAAGTTCTGTGGATTTATGGGCCCCTTTAATGACAAGAGTTATACATACAGCAATCTGCTGGGGCTTGCCGCCCTCCTGGTCAACAGCTATCATTGTCCCTGTTTTTAAAAAGGGGAGCAAGGATGACCCCCAATGTTATCGCCCGATCTCCCCGATTGATGTATCTGCCAAAATATTAGGGAGGGGGATATTAAATCGGCTGTTGGAATGGACAGAGGCAATTAATACATCTCAGATACCCAGTACGGCTTCAGGATGGGCCGGTCTACGAGCGACCAATGCTTGAACTTGTACATGTTGGCAGCCAAACATACGAAGGCCAGCAATGAATCAATGTATATGGGGTTCATGGATCTGGCAGCTGCTTTTGACCATGTAAATAGGGATAAGCTCTGGAATATGATGGTCAGAATGGGGATAGAGATTGGCCTCATTAATATCCTTAGAGACTTGCACAGCAGTACCTCAGCGCAGGTTAGGTATAACATGGAGGGCGGATGTACTGATTCCTTCCCTTGCAAAAGTGGGGTACGCCAAGGTTGCATTTTGGCGCCATTTCCCTTCATTTTTTATTGTTATGTTCTTTTTATTCTGAACCTAGGCGTAGATTCTTGGTTGACATTTTAAAATGTGCTAACATAAAAAGTGCCCAAGAAGCGTTGATTTTTCTACAGCAAGCGACTGATCCCCTTACATTGTGTTGTATTATTAATTTTATCAAAGTAGCGGTACGCCTAAGAGCAACTAGGGGGGGGGGGACTGTGAGATATTAGAGATAGGTTTTAAAGGTCAGTTATATTGTGTGACTTGTTTGTATTTGTATTTATTTTGGGATTCATGTAAATTAAATTGTTTCTTTTTTAAATAAGGAATAATAATAATAATGGAAATAATGGGGGGAAACACATATTGAATGTTTGTACTTTTATGGTGACTTTTAATCATCGAATAAAGAATCCTGATAAGATAAGAATGAGGCAGTCTGAGGAGTACAGAAAGCAGAGGCCTTATATATGCTTAGGGTTACACAGTAAGCATAAAACCAAGGGGCAGTCCTGGCTCATGTAAGCATGCAAAATGACTAAGATGGGCATACAAGATCTGCTTGCTCAACAAAGTGGGAGGAGAGATACTTCTCCATACAGCAGCAAAAATAGCCTGACAGTTATACTAGAGAAGCAGGAGCATTCTACTAGCTAGGCCCTTCTGGGCATGTGCGACGGTGGAAGATGCTGAATATAGTTTGTCTCTAGGCAGATTTCAAGAGCAGTTAACAGAAAGGTAGGACAGAGCACATGGCAAACACATGGCAAACAAAATGGCTGCCAGAAATACAAAATGGCTTTCACAAAACGGATAGGATAACTTCTAAATATAAGATGGCTTCTGCTAATGCTAACCCACTGCTGCCAATTTACAACAGACGACCGTTTTAGCATTAGCTGAAGACATTCCTATGATCCAGTAGGAACATAGAAAATATTTATCAATTTCCTAATTCATTGCTAGGTGGGCATTTTCCATTCTAAACATTTCATTAAGTGGGTGTATGTAAGCTATAAGCAGGAATACAAAGAGAACGGAGCATTGGGTCATAATTAACCTACAGATAGCAGGAGAGAGTAATGACCACTATTACAAACAGAATTATCACTTGTCTAGTCCTAAGCTAAAGCAAATCCTAAAATCATCTAGTTGACATGTTCAGGACTCCAATGCATTTCAGTGACTATTCATTTTAAAATAGCTAATAGGACATCTCTAATAAAAACATTTTCCAATTGACTGTTAAATTTTCTTTTTATGAGGGCTAGAACATCAATCTAATAAATTCAAGGAAAGGGCAAAATTAAATGTTTAAATTGCTCAGAAAAATGTTTTTTGTGCATAATAAGTATAAATAATGCAAATATTAAAGCTAAAACTGATTATCACAAAACCAATCCTGGCTCCAAGGGACCAGGAGGACCACACAGGGCCATAGGGATTAGGACGAAGAGCTGCAACGGGCTGTTCCTCCTCAAAAATGGGACGACTAAAGGGGTACATTATTGACAGGAAAAGGAAGAAGTCCTTGGGGAAATTGAAGCTGCTGTACAACCAAGCCAGAATGGAGCCTTCTCCCTGTGTCTATTTAAGCCTCACAGACAGGCTCTTGTTGTTTCCACGGTGGAGCTGCACAACTCACAACTCAAAAATCACAGTTCAATTTCAAGGAAAAAGTCTCTTCTTTCAGGATAGGGCAGTCACCCAACCGGAAAATGCTCTTAAGCGATCTTGTTCAGTGTCTCAGGCAGTGCACCAGTTTTCTTCACTTCAATCTAACAGGCATCAGAGACACAGCACTGGTACGCTAATCTCAAGTCCTTCCCTAACTCCTGAATTGCTCTGCTGGCGCACTGCTCATTCGTTGGGGCCAAACATTGCATCCAGTGTGCTCAGGCACCTCTTGTCCAACAAACAAAGGAGCAAACTTGTATTCACTTTGGGACCAGGATTCAGAGGCCTGATGCTAGGATCTCTGAAGCAACCCTTGTTTCAAAAGGGGTCACCTCAAGCAAAGCCTCCTCGCCATTCTGGTCGGTCTGTGACTCTCAGCTGGGCATGATCCATGATTTCTCCTTTCTGATTTTGACCCCGTCTTTCGCTCAAGACGGTGGCAGGGGTACACATTTGATCACAGGGCTTCCGCCTACAATGAGGTCCTAGTTGCCAGGAAGGCCTGTGCTGGTTACCTTCACTTTGGCTTCAAGCTGGACTGGTGCTGACGCTGACTCCCCTGGCTGAATATGATGTCTGGGCCTCTCTGGCAATGGTTGTAAAGCAGCAAATATCTATTGGTGTACAGAACAAAAGGTCTTTAGACAAGGCACAGAAACAGTCTATCAACAGAGAGGATAGTTAGAAAATACTTCCTAGTCTTGGGACGCCCCATATATTAGCAAGGCACCCAAGAACCACTTCCATCTATCTATGTGAGAGTAACAAAAAACAACAGCCTGGACCTATTGGCAAGTATAAAAGCAACTCTTTGGTGAACTAGCAAGATTAATACATCACCCAATCCTAAACAGCCAAGGAAGTGTGTTTTCATTTTCTAAATTCAGAGGAAAAGAGAAAAACAACACAGACATACTCTAAATCCTTACATTAGTGTATTCCTGTCTACTAATCTGAAAGCCCTCAAAAAAGGAAATGTTCTAGAATTTCGCTCATAAACTTTACATTACTTGTACAGGACTGCAGACACTTCTAATATGATTCTTCTTATTTGTTTATTTATTTTTGTGTCTTATACAGCGGGAACGTGACCCATGAGGGTATCAGAGCACTTTACAGGGTATACAAGGTCTACAAACCAACATAAAATGCAGAGAAATACTAACGCATCTTACCCTTACTCCTACATGTAAATGATTACAATCACAGTCAGCTTCAGTGCTCAGGAGTGAGATAGGTGTGACAGATTTATGGCTATACCTACATTGTACTCTTAGGGCCATGCTCTCATGTTTTTGGAGCAGCAGGAAAATCTAAAACTGCTACCTTAACAGGAGTTCTTATCTATAGAACAATAATTCCTTCAAAACATTTTTTTGCTAAGGATCACATGGGCATCTTCCCTGCATTCTACTTTTCATGATCCAAACCATGCAACATCAGCTCTAATAAGGACTGTCAGTTTATTTACACAGACTAGCTAATAAAAAACTAGCAATGCCCTTGCAAAACTACAATAATGGTGTTATCATCTAAGACTTTTAGAACAAAACTACCCACATCTAATCCCCTTAAAGATCAAAATAAGGGAACAATCTCAACTACTGATCCTGTCATAATTTCATCAAACAGGATGGGCAGTAATAAAAGATATATTTTTTCATTTTATTAATGCTAACAATGTTTAAAACAGTATTACTGAATAGCCAATTAAATGTCTCATTGCTATTTCAAAGACAGTTTAGACAGGCTAAAAAACAATTGAGAAAAGGAGAGAGCAACATACATATAACCTAGCCTCAATTTGTAGAGTAGATAGCCTCCTTCCTCCATTTTGACAGTAGGAAACCTGAAACAGGTTTCACTTCTGTCAACATTATCAACCCCTGTGTGTAGCAGCTGGGCATAAACAAAGTTATAGGAGGTACATAGCACTTTTGAGAGGGCTAAAAAATATGAATACCCAAACTAAAATGTCAAATGAAACTTTGCTCTGGGAGCCATGCCATGCTTCTAAATATAGAACTGACTTTTAACTCTTCCCAGCTGTCCTATTCTGTGTGCAAAGTATTCCATGCAGCTTTCCCTATTCAAAGTCACCCTGAAAATAGAAAGCTGACCCATTTCCCTGTTTGTCAGTTTAATAACGTCTGCTGGTTTTTTAAACCTATTTTGAATTGTAATCAGTATGAAATGAAATGAATGAAATGAAATGAAATGAAAAGGGGTTTTATTAAGTGCTACAGCTGCCCTGAGGCGTCCAGGCGTTAGGACTAAAACCGTGTCTTCCAGAGAGGCAATCCAAAGATGGTCAAATTAGTTGAAAAGAAAGGTCTTAAGTTGTTTACGGAAGCTCAACAAATTGGAATTGGTTCTCAGATGGAGGGGAAGGTTGTTCCATAATTTGGGAGCGTTATAGGCAAAATATTGGCCTCCTGCTCTAGCTCTCTGAATCCTAGGGACTTTGGCCAGAAAGGCATTTGAGGAGCGGAGTATTTTGTTCGGTTGATAGGGTGAAATCAGGGAGTGACTTATTTCTGGGCCAGATTTCCAAAAAGCTTGATGAGCAATACACATAGATTTAAAATTAACTCTCTCCCTAATGGGGAGCCAGTGCGGAGCTCTTAGACCGGGCTTTATCGAGATTCTGCCTGGAATTCCAAGCAATGTGCGAGCTGCACAGTTTTGGGTCCGCTGAAGTTTTTGCAGACTGTACTCAGACGCCCCAAGGTACAGGGAATTACTGAAGTCAAGGCGAGATTGAATTAAGCCTTGTATCACTATCTGCTTGGCCTCGAAGGGAAGAAGTGGAACGATTTTTTTAATCATCCTGAGGAGGCCAAAGCAATATACTGTTATATATGCAATATACTATTGCAGCAATATAAAGGTCAGCTATTTGTTTTATACCTAAATGTATGCATTTACTGAAGCCTAAGGCACTTTAAAAGCTACTCTAAATGAAAAAAAATGCTGTTTAAATAGTGCATTTTACCCAATTTCGACTTTGATATTTGGGGCACTTAAAATTGAATATCCTATAATTTTTTACATAATATTCATTATCAGAATGTTCTTTAGATATCCCAGAAATGAAAAATTAGAAATATAGTATAATTACCCTTTACAAAAATGAGTTCAATTCGCCTGCGCAGATTGGTATTACATATGCAAATGTCCTCATTATGCGTTACAATGCAATTTAAATTTAATTTTAATGCTAGGAGGTCACAGTAGGAGTATTAAGCTTTATGAATATTAAAAAACGAATTTAAAAACACGTATATTTTTTTTAAAAATTCATAATTAATATTTCTTTTTAAATAAAACTAATAATTTTTTATAATTCCACATGAAAAGCAAATTGCATCCCTTGCCTATCATATTTAGAGGCATTCATTCACAAGCCTAAGCACAGAAGACTAACTTGAAACTTGACAAATATTTGCGCCACTTTTTTAAAAGGACAGTTATTATTTAACATCAGAACCAAGAATGTGCTTATATAAGAGACTTTAAAAAAGGAAATCCTGTTAAATGTTTTCCTGTTATCCAAAATAATGAACCTGATTTTTGTAACTTTTAAAAACAACAGTCTGAAATGCAAGGTTTCACCCCGTGTTTTAACTGACAAAATCCTGACTGAGTGAACATTCCTGTCTCTCTGTTGCCTACAATCAAAACTACAGCTGCTGCTAAGCTTTTTTTAGTGTTGAAATGGAAGCATGGTGACTGTCTATTTAAAACTGAGGCCTTTCAATGCATGTTCTATAATATGCTTTTTAGTTCAGCAAAAATGTACTTCAGATGAAGTGTTTGCCTGTTAATATCTAATACAATGTATCTAAGAAAAAAGCTGTAGGTTTATAACTATTGATTTATTGTAAAATGCACAATTTCGTTTTTGAGGCCTATTTATTCCTATTAAATGTGAATTCTAATTTTATCTTTTAAGCATTGGCAGTTTGTACATGTGCATAATTGCTTACTCTTATCAATTTAATATTAACATCCAGTTATTTAGCATATCATATGGTTCATTTCTGGATTTTTATTAAATTTTTGTTTGATATTAATTAAATGACATTTTGCATAACAGACTGATGACAACAAGAAAAAACACAAACACGCATTGAGCTCATTTAAGACATATACAGAAGGGGTCAAACATTCAGGATACATAATACAGCGCGCTTAATAGCCATTATTTCATAAATAGCGTAATCGCTATTTACTTACAGAAGTTGCAATGTAAAACCACGAACCACATAGACATTTAAACACACATTCAAACCACAGATCAATACTTACCCCAGGTCACTCCCCATGCCGCTCGACCCTCTGGGACCCAAGGGCTGACGAGGGTTCGCCGCTGGTGTGCCCCGGGTCTTTGCATTCCGTTCGGTAAATTGTTGTTGCTCCTGTATTGTCTGTTTTGAATGTTTTCCTATTTCTTGGTTTCTTGGCGCTCCCTGTGCGCCCCTGCCGTTCTGTGCCCCCCCGCTCCCCGTTTCCTGCCGCTGCTCCCCCGCGGCCCTGCCCCCTTTTTCCTTCTGTACCCCTGCCCGCCCATTGGCCACCCCGCTCCCACCTCCCAGCTGCCCCTCCCTCTCACTTCGCCTCTTATGGAGGCCGCGCAGCGACCGCACAGCCCGTCCGCGCCTGGACCGCGCCCAGTGCCAGAACCCCTGGCCCCAGCCGAGGCCTGGGCACCCGACTGAGATACGACAAGACACCGCCACCCACGTCGAACTCATCACCGAACGACCTGCCACCGAGCCACCCCGAGGCACACCCACAGACCCTGCACCTGCCAAGCCTGCAAATTCACCTGCCTCCGAACCGGCACCCCGCCCACCGAACACAGCAACGATAACAACAACCACCTCAAGTGCATCCTCCTCAACACCCGCTCCGTCCACAAACACGCCGTCAAACTCTGGGAACTCCTTGATACAACAGCACCAGATGTCGCCTTCCTCACGGAAACCTGGATGAACGCCTCCTCGGCCCCCCGACATCGCCATAGCCATCCCGGACGGCTACAAAATCACCCGGAAGGACCGCATCAACGAAACTGGAGGAGGAATCGCTATCGTCTACAGGAACACCATCAGCGTCACGACCAATGCCGAAGACACACTCACCGCCGCCGAACACCTACACTTCCAGATCCACACCGACCTCCAGACCACCCTCAGAGGAACGCTCATCTACAGACCCTCAGGCCCACGTACACAATTCAGCGAAACCATCGCCGACTTCATCAGCCCGCACGCCCTAGCCTCACCAGAGTACATCCTCCTAGGGCACCTGAACTTCCACCTGGAGAAAAACAGCGACAACAACACCTCCATCCTGCTCGCCAACCTCGCCAACCTCGGACTCAAGCAACTGGTGGACACGCCCACCCACCTCGCTGGCCACACGCTCAACCCCATGTTCTCCGCCATCAACCACGTCTCCTTCAGCCACTCCACTAGACTACACTGGACCGACCACAGCTGCATCCACTTCATCTTCAAGAAAAAAACATCCCACCACCACACGCTACAGATCTCCTGTAGATGCTGGAGCAAAGTCACCACAGACCAGCTGACCACATCGCTGAGCCAGAACCCACCTGTCGACACCCCTGACACCAACAACGCAGCACAGAATCTCGCACAGTGGATCACCAACTCAGCCGACGACCGAGCTCCACTAAAGAAACCCCCAGGCAAGACTAGCAACAGAAAAACCTCATGGTTCACAGACGCCCTCAAAATTGCAAAGAAATCATGCCGACCCCTCCAAAAAGCTTGGCGCCACAAACGAACATCAGAAAACATGACTGCCCTCAAGAGCGATTCAAAAAGGGGGTGGTGATGAACAGAGTATCTGAATTAAGCAGAACACTCCTACCCAGTCAAAAGATCAGGGCTTGATCCATCACGGTTTTTAAGCTCACTGCACCATCCCAGTTCAGAACCTGGCTACATGCAAATTAGTCTGTCCCTGGCCCAGTGCATCATGGGAACAGGGCAGACCAAACTACCAAGCCAATTCTTTACTGGAACCGAAACAAGCTTCCGGGGACCGGTTTCTGGCATTACAGCCGTCTTTGGCCCGGCTTGCTTGAATCCTGATGGTGCAGTGAGCAAGGGACTCACATCTGAGCATACCCTTCCACACTTGTGGTGGCTAAAACGATTCAAAAAGGGGGTGGTGATGGACAGAGTATCTGAATTAAGCAGAACACTCCTACCCAGTCAAAAGATCAGGGCTTGATCCATCACCGTTTTTTTTGCCCTCAAGAGCGCCACCCGCAAATACCACCAGATGATCTGCACCACCAAAAGGACATCGTTCAAAGAACGGCTGGACAACAATACCCACAACAGCAAGGAACTCTTCAGCATCGTCAAAGAGCTCTCCAACTCCAATGCCAGCAACAACGACTTCACACCGTCACAAGACCTCTGCAACTCCCTCGCTACTTTCTTCCACCGCAAGATTGCAGATATACACGACAGCTTAGGGCCCCAGACTCCTCCTCCAGCTACCAAACCAATGACCCCCACCACCAGCCTCAGCGCATGGACCCCCATCAGCACTGAAGACACCACCCACGTCATGAACACCATCCACTCTGGCTCCCCTTCCAACCTATGCCCTCATCATATCTTCAACAAGGACGACACCATCATCGCACCCCACCTCCGGAACGTCATCAACAGCTCCTTCACACGAGCCACATTCCCTGAAAGCTGGAAACACGCAGAAATCAACGCCCTTCTGAAGAAACCAACAGCGGACCCTAAAGACCTCAAGAACTTCCGCCCCATCTCTCTTCTCCCCTACCCAGCTAAAGTCATCGAGAAGACCGTCAATAAACAGCTGACTGCATTCCTCAAAGCAAACAACTCGCTTGATCCATCCCAGTCTGGATTTCGAGCCAACCACAGCACCGAGACTGCCCTCATCACAGCTGCCGATGACATCACGACCCTGATGGACAACGGAGAGACAGCCGCTCTCATCCTCCTGGACCTCTCAGCAGCCTTTGACACCATCTGCCACCGCACCCTAATAACCTGACCCTACAACACTGGGATCCCAGGAAAGGCCCTAGACTGGATTACATCGTTCCTCTACGACAGAAGCCAGAGAGTCCGCCTCCCTCCCTTCCGCTCCGAGGCCACCAAGATTATCTGCGGCGTACTCCAAGGCTCCTCACTCAGCCCAACCCTCTTCAATATCTACATGAGCCCCCTCACCACTATCGCAAGCAAACACAACATCAACATCATCTCCTACGCCGACGACACCCAACTAATACTCTCCCTCACCAAAGACCCAATCACCGCCAAAACCAACTTACAGGACGGAATGAAAGATGTCGCAGAATGGATGAAGCAAAGCCGTCTGAAGCTCAACTCGGAGAAGACGGAGGTCCTCATCCTCGGACAATCCCCATCTGCCTGGGACGACTCCTGGTGGCACACAACACTGGGCACCGCACCAACATCCACGCACCATGCACGCAACCTGGGATTCATCCTGGACTCCTCCCTCGCGATGACCAAGCAAGTCAACGCAGTCTCGTCCTCATGTTTCAACACCCTGTGCATGCTCCGAAAGATCTTCCGGTAGATCCCCACCGAAACCAGAAAGACGGTCACCCAGGCCCTCGTCACCAGCCGACTGGAATACGGGAATGCCCTATACGCAGGAACCAAAGCCAAACTGCAGAAACACCTTCAGCGCTTGCAGAACTTCTCCGCACGACTCATCGTCGACATCCCTCGCCACAGCCACATATCCGCCCACCTGAGAAACCTGCACTGGCTCCCTGTCAACAAGAGGATCACGTTCAGGCTGCTCACCTATGCACACAAAGCGCTCCACAACATGGGCCCGGAATACCTCAACAACCGCCTCTCTTTCTACACCCCCACCCCCCAGCTCTGGTCCACCAGCCTCGCCCTCCCCACCGTCCCACGGATTCGCAGAACCACCACCGGAGGAAGATCGTTCTCCTACCTAGCAGTCAAGACATGGAACTCTCTCCCCGCACACCTGCGACTGACCCAGGACCATCTCACCTTCAGGAAACACCTCAAGACCTGGCTATACGAGCAATAGCGGCAACCCCCCCCTCCCTACAGCACCTTGAGACCCTCACGGGTGAGTAGCGTGCTCTACAAATGTATTGATTGATTGATTAAGACAGAAACAAACGACAGCCCACAGATTGTACTTAAACCAAACTATTTGTAAATACTAGTTGTAAGTCATATTTACAAGAAGCGCTTCTCAATAGTATTCCAAAAGCCTGCAAAAAAAAACAGCCCAACAAACTGTTTTATTTCCAAGAAGCCAAAATACACTCAATTCACTAGCTTTGGATGGCAGAACCCCAAATAATTGCTCTGCATATCTCTATTCATAAAATTGCGCAGAACAAAGGATCCTTGTTTGTATTATTTTCATATTTGAAATCCATGCGGATACAGAATCACCAAGGAAGGAATATGTTTTTAGACCTAAACCTATCTAGTGAGTTGTAAAATAAATTACCCGGCTCCCTCAAGGGAGCCGGATAATTTAATTCACATCTTACTATGGTACCTCCAAAAAGCAACACATTCTTCGATGTGTGCTTGAAACAGGCCTGCCAAAAATATTGCAAAATATGCTAATATTATAATCAAAGTAGTGCTTAAGGTACTCTTCGTACGTTGCACCGTTCAAACAAATTCAAAACAGAGAAAAATCTCCTCATTACCTGCCTACATAAATTGCAATTTACGTATCTATCCCATACAAATCCAAAGTTGGCCAACACAAATCTAAGCCACAGTAAGTGTTACAAAATTACCTTACCAATCAAAGGCATCAAACCGACTCTTACCAAACAAATAGTTGTTCAAATTCTAACTGCCAAGTTCTGAATGACCTAACGGTCTTTTTTTTTAAACTCACGCCAAAAATGTTCTCAGTCAGGGGTGACATCATGTGGAGGATCAAAATCAGGAAGATCAGAAATAAATATACTTGGCTGCAGAGACAGAGAATCCCCAGAATCTCCGTGCACAGAGTCCCTTCTTAGTAGAGTCCTGTCCTGTCCTCCACAGTAGATTTCTGTCTCCTGACAAGATCACTCCTTCAGATAGTCACTTCTCTGATGAGGTCCACGGAGGAGCGCCATTTGTTGAAATCAATTAACCTTCTTAGGGGTCCCACTGATACTTGGTCCTTTTAAACCAACAAAGAAGAAATTGGCACAGAAGCTGAAATACAAAAGAGCATCTTTATTAACCTCAAATGAGTGAGACTTCGTCACACAGAATCCTTAGCAACTGAATGAGGCAGTCTGAGGAGTATAGAAAACGGAGGCCTTATATATGCTTAGGGTTAGACAGTAAGCATAAAACCAAGGGGCAGTCCTGGCTCATGTAAGCATGCAAAATGACTAAGATGGGCATACAAGATCTGCTTGCTCAACAAAGTGGGAGGAGAGTTACTTCTCCATACAGCAGCAAAAATAGCCTGATAGTTATACTAGAGTAGCAGGTGAATTCTACTAGCTAGGCCCTTCCGGGCATGTGCGAAGGTGGAAGAGGCTGAATATAGTTTGTCTCTAGGCAGATTTCAATAGCAGTTAACAAAAAGGTAGGACAGAGCACATGGCAAACAAAATGGCTGCCAGAAATACAAAACGGCTTTCACAAAACATAGAAGATAACTTCTAAATACAAGATAACTTCTGCTAATGCTAACCCATTGCTGCCAATTTACAACAAGCTCACTCGAGAGACCTCGGCGCCTGACGGCGCGGTGGCAAAGTTACAGACACACTTCACTGGAGGCAGCTTTTCTGGGCCTTTACGCAGCTGTAGTGTAGCAAACGCACAATACATTTACCCAACGAGGTAGCAATTATTAGCCAGTAGAAAGTACTCCATTTGAGTAGAGGTATGGCACAACCGGTGGCATCATCGTGGATAAATATGCAGGCAGGATTAATTCTGGCACGATGCTTCTTTCACAAAAATTAAACCTCAACTGGAAGCACTTACAGATATAAGCAGGTGCCCGAGTTGAATCTCTAATTCAGTCGCACATTATAATCAGCCCAAACAACTAGTGAGCACGGTCCAAGTGTGCTTCCTCCCCATATCTACCGCCTACAATTAGATGTAATCCCTGATGGAGGTATTTGCATCCACGAGTTTCTCAAGCGCAATCCCCGTGTACTTACTGTGACCAGGAGGCTGCTTTCTTCTCATCTGCTGCTCTGATCGGTCTCTGAACCTTTATAAACGTGAAGCATGTGAACTCGCATAGAAGCCCTGCCCATTTGGCCCCGCATCACACACACACTTGGGTATGCAACGTCTTCCCGCCCTTTCCTCACAATGATGGACAGCTCACGCGAGGGACCTCAGCGCCTTTCGGCACGGTGGCAAAGTTACAGACACACGTGTCACATTAATTGTGCAAATGGCAAAAAAATCTGCGAGTTCGCAGATTTTTTTGCCATATCGCTCGAATTTCGCAAACCGCGAATCCGCAAAATTGGCCCATACTTAATAATAACATGCACCTCAAAAATAGATTGGGAGCGAGATACTGACACGACAATCATAGATAAACAATGGGAGTACTGTTGCTCCAACTTGGAGCACTTAACACCAAACTGTAGACTCCAATTGATACATTTCAATTTTTTACATAGAGTGTACTGCACGCCAGTGCAGCTCCATCACATAGGAATATACACGGGACACCAAGTGCTGGAGGTGTGGATACTAGGACGCGACGTTCATACACGTAGCATGGTCCTGTTGACGCACTTCTGGATGGAGGTAATCAGACACATCGGAGACATTACCACAGTGTAGCTGCTATCCATGCCCCTGGTGGCATTGTTGGGATTTGTCCTGGAGGTCCCGAAAGGGAGTCGCAAATTGGTGTTAATGCTACTGTTGTTGGCCAGGCGGCAAGTGGAAGTACACTGGAAGAGGCCACGGCCTCCTGCCATTGCTGGTTGGCTCCATATTGCAAAGACCAACTGACTCGATATTGGGAGCTGATCCCCAGCCGGTCAAGGCCGGTAGACATATGGGAACCGTACGTGATGTGGCAGGCGGCGGGGGGCGCGGATCATTGTTCAGTCACTGTTACATGAAGGGCGCGCTCTGGGGAGGACGGGGAGACTGGTGATTTTGGAATCGACTGCAGAAGGAATATTTGGATATCTCCTCTGGTGGTGGAATAGGGAACAGCACTGTATTTATTGGTTCCGGAACCCAACTAGTTAGCGTACACAGGTATACAGAATGGAGACCGAAGCAGGTAGATGATGGCAGACAGGGTGGGGGGAGTTATGTTAAAGTTCATATGTTTACTGACGACTGACGATTACAAGATTCAGCACAAAGTTATTACTGGTCATTTTCATTGATCTTGCAGATATAGATGCTTTCTCATTGAATTAAGTACTGACGCACATCCGCAGCCGGGCCTCCGGGATGTCGGCATTCAATCTGTGTATTTCTTTATCATTTATTGATATTATTGGCTGCCGGCCCCCGGGGTTGTAGGCACGAAAAAGCTGTGTTACGCTGTTGAACTTAATAAAAAATAAAAAATAAATTTAAACCTGCAACCTTCATCTTGCCTGCTCCCAGTATGTAGCTATTTTGACAGGTGTCCCGCCAATTGAACCCAATGTAAAGGAAGCTCAACTCGAGCTGAGGTATAAATGCCTGTTCTGGCTTGCAAGATACAAGCACTTTGACTACGCCAGAGCAGGGGAGATTATAATGGTTCGAAAGGTAAAGTGGGTAGGAAATCATAGAATAAGTGAATCGGGTGAGTGTGTAGTTATTAATTTCAAAAACCCTAACCCTGTTACCAATCTATTTAAAACCACCCTTAACTGCCACAATGTTCCAACAGGCATGAGCCTGTGCCCCTTGGTCTTTTTCTATCCAAAGCAGCACACACACCCAAGAAGCTGTGTACCACCTTTAATTCCAGCAAAGGACCCAGGGCCCTTACGTGAGGGAAGCTGGGCTGCCCATAATAGGTTCCCCCCATTTAATATCCCGGTGAATAACAGATACAACATTTTGGCGGAGGTAGATTGACTGGGGAGGGACCACCTAAGGGTGGGGACTCAGAAACGGTAGGATATGACACCACAGGCATAGTGGGGTGCGGCTCAAAATGAGCAACTAGGGGCAGCTGTTTAAGCCCCCCCAGCGGACTGCTTCAGCAGGAGGTGGAAAAAAATCAAGTGGGGTTCCTGATGGTATATCCCCCATTTTACTGGGTGACATAAGCAGAGAAGGTGAACAGAGGAGGGTACTAGATAGGTATTGTGTGATCTACCCAGGTGACTCTTTATCCCAAAATGCTGGTGTTTTTGAGGTTGGGAGTAGGAAAAGAGAGCAAGGCAGCGGGGTGAGGATACTATCATGGAACCTGACAGGTGTTAAAAACAAACTACCCTGCCCCGAATGGGGGGTGAATTTGTCGATAAATATGATATCTGTATCTTCCAGGAGACCTGGGCGACGGAAGATTTTCAGCGGGTGGGTTATGCCTCATTCAACAACTTGTCAACCATGGGGAGGAGTGGGAGACCCTCTGGTGACCTATCCATCTGGGTGGCACCCACTTTGCCAGTAGAGCGGAGCAGTGGAACACCCACAAATTACATTCAATGTGTTCTGCTCTCCTTTCCCACAAAGACAAAAATCGCCCTAATCAATGTGCATTCTTGTCCTGTTAACAACATTCAAGAATCAGCTACCATTGGCCATCTGGGACATTTTATTCCAACTCTGGAGCCGGGGATATGGCTGATTGTAGGGGGAGATTTTAATTGCCACTTTGAACCCCTTACCGATCCAACTCACTCTGTTCCCATGGAATAAGATCTTTATTGGTCTATACCTGACCCCCTGACCATTCCCATTAAAGTATGGTCACCATTGGTAATGTAGCTCAACTCATTCACTCTAGCTCTGTCACTAAGGGCATGCAATGGCCGGACTAAATCCGATCAGCTAGGAAAGCTCACATTTAACAGAGCAGGTCAAGCCTTCCTAATCAACTACTTTATGTTGGAAACAAGACTTTGGGAAAAGGTCATCGACTTTTATATCACACAGAGACAGGATAGTGACCATAATGCCCTGATTTTGATTTTAAAACCATGGCACCTTAGCATTTCTAAACCTCCTCCCACCCCTACAAATGTGATCAGTGCAATAACAGTAACAAATAATAGAAGAAACATCAGAAGGGACCACATACAACAGTCTCCCCTCAAACTGGCCAAAGTCTATCAGCTAGAAATTGCAAAGATGACCAAGATGTGGGAGATAGCACAGGTGGATGGTCCCATTGTGTATCCAGCAAGGTAGGGAAAATTCACGCAGAGCTAACCACAAAACTGGCATATGTATTCTTCCCGGTTGTGTGTAGGAGGGAAAGTAACCAAAACTAATGTTAATGGTTCAATGACAAGTGTTGCAAGGCCAGACAGGACCTTCTGGAAGCGGAGAAGGCGAAGGATAGGCCACAAATTAAACTTTCTAGGGTCAGGTATAAATCGACCACCCAGCAGTAAAAAAGAACTGGGAAGCAGAGAGGTGGGAAACTCTCAGGATTGCGTGTATCAAGATGGAGAGAGAGGACCAGAAAGCTAGTCCTTATCCCCCGGATTATATGTATGTAAATCAAAAATGGACTAGCTAAATAATCAAAAGAAAATAAATTATTTTAATTTATCAAGGACTCAAGTATGTTTTGTCAACGGTTTGTGGCACCTGGTAGGTGTGCTCATAAAGCCCTCACCCACCAACCTAGTTGGTGGCATGCTTCATCATCGGGCCCACCCAGTGACACCTAGTGTGTCCCGGGTGTGCTTCGACGCCTGAAGACAGCGGAGCAGGTATGTCGCTGTGTGTGCGGTGAAGACTGTTATGGATCGTGAGTTTAAAACGGCTTGGCGGGGATCCCAGTGCCCAAGGGCAAATACACTTTATTGGCTGGGTCACCGTCAGCGGTTAAAAATAAGGCTATTGGATGTTAGAGGCGAGTTACGACCTCCCACATCCTAGGGTGTGTCAACATGTTTCAGCCAGTGCCTTATGACTATGCTGGCTTTCTTCAGGACGGGTAAAAAAGGGTGTGTGCAGTTAAAACTAGTGGGTGTATATCCAGACTATGTGTATACACGCCCTAAAGTGTTTATCTATGTGTGAGTGGGGGATTCCCATCTCAAGAAAACACCTTTACATTTAACATAAAGGACAAGGACAAAACATACATGAAAGAAGGTTAGAGTCATTGGCTTTATGCTTGATATACAGTTGGTTGCCGGCTCTATAGCGGTGAAGGTGCTGGCTATGAGCGGCTATGGTGTAATGGTATTGGTGGTACCATTAGGGTGGGGTTCGCACTTGATTACGGTAGTGGGGTGGCTAAAACACGAATTGTACATAGGGTAGTGCACAGTGGTACAGGAGGAAAACATAAGAGTTCATTCTTACGCTAGTTTGTCAAGAGTGCTACTTCAAGGTTAGAGAAGTGGCATGGGAGAAAACGCTTACCAGAGATGAAGAACCGTCAACACAGGTGCAAACGTTTTGACAATCTACTAACAGTATAAAAAGCCCACTCCCAGGGCCATTCGCTACCGGTGCGGCGAAGGAGGCAGTACAGGTCTACGGCAGGCTCTGACCAAGAACTCTGTGAGTACTTTGACGGTTCTTCATCTCTGGTAAGCGTTTTCTCCCCCACAGGTCTCTCTCTCTCTCTCTAAAACTGTGTGGCAAAACCCATGTTTTTATTCCACAGGGTCAACCCATGCCACTTCTCTAACCTTGAAGTAGCACTCTTGACAAACTAGCGTAAGAATGAACTCTTATGTTTTCCTCCTGTACCACTGTGCACTACCTATGTACAATTCGTGTTTTAGCCACCCCACTACCGTAATCAAGTGCGAACCCCACCCTAATGGTACCACCAATACCATTACACCATAGCCGCTCATAGCCAGCACCTTCACCGCTATAGAGCCGGCAACCAACTGTATATCAAGCATAAAGCCAATGACTCTAACCTTCTTTCATGTATGTTTTGTCCTTGTCCTTTATGTTAAATGTAAAGGTGTTTTCTTGAGATGGGAATCCCCCACTCACACATAGATAAACACTTTAGGGCGTGTATACACATAGTCTGGATATACACCCACTAGTTTTAACTGCACACACCCTTTTTTACCCGTCCTGAAGAAAGCCAGCATAGTCATAAGGCACTGGCTGAAACATGTTGACACACCCTAGGATGTGGGAGGTCGTAACTCGCCTCTAACATCCAATAGCCTTATTTTTAACCGCTGACGGTGACCCAGCCAATAAAGTGTATTTGCCCTTGGGCACTGGGATCCCCACCAAGCCGTTTTAAACTCACGATCCATAACAGTCTTCACCGCACACACAGCGACATACCTGCTCCGCTGTCTTCAGGCGTCGAAGCACACCCGGGACACGCTAGGTGTCACTGGGTGGGCCCGATGATGAAGCATGCCACCAACTAGGTTGGTGGGTGAGGGCTTTATGAGCACACCTACCAGGTGCCACAAACCGTTGACAAAACATACTTGAGTCCTTGATAAATTAAAATAATTTATTTTCTTTTGATTATTTAGCTAGTCCATTTTTGATTTACATACAAACTCTCAGGATTGCCCTGAACATTAGAGATCTGAAAGCCTTTTGGGCAATAGTGAACTCGGGCGACAGGGAAGGGAGATCGGCCATAAAGCCAAACATAGTGCCTGAAGTCTGGGAGATCCACTTTGGGTCATTATACTCCACTAAAGATGGTGGGCCGATAACTCCGTTACTTCCAGCATGGCAACGGAGCTCCACCAGGTGTGGGACATGGAGATCACAATGACTGAAGTGAGAAAAGTCCAAAAGGGAGTAAGGCAGGGATGTGTTTTAGCTTCTACTCTATTTTGCCTTTTTATCAGCGGTCTTATTGACCATCTTTAAAAAAATACAGGACAATGATGTCCCCAAGTCAGTCTCCGGGAATTTCCCCGCACTGATGTTTGCCGATGATACCCTGCTACTTGCAAAAACACCAATAAGTATCCAGCGCATTCTTGATGGCTTCGACAATTTTTATAGGTTGCGAGGGCTGGAGATCAATTTAACAAAGACCAAATATATGGTCTTCAACCCCCCAACACGACTCGTCCAAATCCCTCATGACACAGTATTTCTTTGGAAAGAATGAAGATATTTGATTATCTGGGAGTTACCCTTGACAGAGTACTCTGAATGGGGGCCACAACTGGACAAAGCAAGACTCAGGCTAATCCAGACAGTGGGCGGTATAATGAAATTGCATAGAACCTCAGTTTTTGAACCAGCCGCCCCTGTGTTGGAAATCTACAAAGCACAAGCAAGGGATGCTACACAATACGGGGTGGAGTTGTGGGGGCATTTCTCTACCATTAACTTGACGAAGGTGAAAAAAACTTCATGCAACAGCTTTTAGGCCTACCCCGTAGTACCTCCCTTACACCCCTACGCATGGACCTGGGTATTACGCTCCTTGATAAAGAGATTGCCCTGAGACCTTTAACATTCTGGTGGAGCTTTTGGGTGACCCTAGAGTTGTACGTTTTCAGGGCTGAGCTAAATGAGCTTTTGACCATCTGTTTCACCAAGATAGCCTTTAAGTTAGGGATGATGGACTTCTGGAGAACACCGGAGACATCATGTGCTATGATTTCCAGGTTGGATCATATGCTTTAGACTAGTTAAATTAATGTCCACACAAGAAAGTGCCTCATCGGGTTGCTTGACAGCAGAGTTTTTGCTAGTAAAAGATGTATACTGCAAGGAACATGCATGGATTTTATTCAACCACCATTGGCCAGAAAAATTGTATGTGCAATGCAGACTAGGGACCCTTCCACTATCAGTGTATACTAGCAAACGGGTGAAAGAGCAAACGGGTGAATGTCCTGCATGTAATTATAAGGAAGAGTCTGAATTACATGTTCTGCTCCTCTGTCCTGCCTACCGGCTGCCGCGCAAGCTTAGGTTAATCCAATTACGTAAAAATGTGGTCTTTCTGAGCTGCGTAGAGGTCTACAGAGTTTTAAAGTATGACACCGACCCACAAATATTCTTTGCTGTATCACGATTCTTAGATTGTATGTGGCATATCTGGCAGGTCTTTTATGGAGGTATAACAAGGGGCCATGACTAGTTGGTAAAAGGGACTTATCAGAGGCCCATCTGCCTCCAGAACGGCCTCTTAGGCCCCCACTGGGCCACTGGTGGCATCTGAACAGCTCATACACATCTCAAATTGGCCACCAAGTTGGCCAATAACACAGCCTACAGCTGCAACTGAGATACCATTCCATCGTCCATTGCCCGAGTGCCCAAATCCGACCATGTACTCTCCCATTAAATGTATCAGGAGTGATGTGAAGTGCTGGTACTCTCCCATTAAGGGCCAGATTCCGATGTTGGAGGGACTCAGGTCCGTCCGACATTGGTCAGGAGCTGTAACCCGCCGACATGCCGTCCTCGGTTATGGCGCTGCTAGTACGATGCGACCGAACCGGGTTCGGTCGCACTCGTACACTTCACAATGCAAGCATGCATTCCGAGCAGAATGCATGCTTGCATTGTGAAAAGCAGGATGCAGTTCATCCCTGCACCCGTGGCCGGTTCCCCAAGGTGCATGCCACCGGGTGCAGGGATCCACAGAGGGGCACCATACGTGCCCCCACCCATGGGGCCATACTGTTGGCCCCCAAAGACAGTTTCTGACTGTCTTTTCGTGCCAGAAAAAATGGCATGAAAAGGCAGTGAAAAACTGCCATCGTACTCCCTCGGTCGCAAAGAGGTGGCCGGGGGAGTACTGAGGGATTTCCGGATGGCAGACGGGCTCTCTGAGCCTGTTGTCCGTAATCCAGAAATCCAAGTCAGATTGGCTAGGTCGGAAAGGAATCTGGGTGACACATTCCGGTTCAGTCGTAAGGGCTCCGACCATTGTTCTGAGCCCTTCCGACCGAAATTGGAATCGGCCCCTAAATGCATCAGGAGTGATGAAAAGTGCTGGTAATCTCCCTTTCAAACTACTGAAGTACATATACTGTGTACTAGACAGAACCTGCCCATTTAAAGCACTGGCTAAAACCATGCTCTATAATCATGCTGCTCCTCACCATTTCGACATTTGTAAAGCCGAGGCACACCCAATATAAGCCGAACATTGTGCACCTTTGAGACTGCATAAACACACTTTTCCAGTTGCTTTGGATTTGAGAAATTGTTTTGGATGCTAAAATTGTTCTGTATTATAAGGTTTTCCAAGATACAATAATAATTTTCTAAGCATGCATTTTGGTAACTATTTGAGCTCCAATACTGAGTTGCGTTTCACTTTTGCTTTATCGCTTTCCTCCCTACATGTCCTAGTCTTCTTTGAAGAAAGTTTGGTGCATTTTACTCCTATTTTTCTACTTTTTAAAAATATATTTGTTTTCATAGATTGCACTTTAGTCTAGTTGTTTCTAAAGCATAGGAATTATGTATTGCAATTGTTTTTAGTGTGGGACCCTAATATATTATGCTGATCTCTTTTTCTCACCCAGGTCAGATTTGTAAGCCGCAGTCTTTACAAATGGGTAGCCTGACTGATTTTGAAGAATCACAATCACCGGATTTGATGGATGAAGAAACTGATCGTGCAGGTGACAATAAACATAATTGACATTAAAGAGAACATAGTAGGCAGGTAGAAGGAATCACAGATAATGTGTCTGATGAACTGCAGTTTTTTTTTAAATTATAAATACTGGGCATCCTATTCAGCCCTCTCAAAACCGTAAGGATGCTCTACAGTTATTTTGTGTACATCTGCCTGATTCTTTGGATGATTTCCCGAGGAAAAAAAGATCTCTGTGAGAGGGATTCATTAGACTCGCAGTCAAGAGACTGATTCCCATGTTGTGAGACTCAGAAATAAAGCATGTTCTTTTGCGTTCATGGTGTGAGGTTCACCTAACGTGGGCATTTTTTTGCTTTTTGATCTGCACACCTCGGCGTGGGGGGCTGCCCCTTACACCACCGTAAGTCACTTTTCCCCATATTAAAAGTGGTGCGCCGGCGGTGCACGGGGCTTGTAAATAAGCACCCCGTGTCAGTTGATTGGAGTCCATATACCAATAAACTTTAGTACAGTAATCAGAAACCAGTAGTAAAAGTGGCTACGAACAGATCTGTTTTGTATACCCTCTTTTGTGGTAACCAAGCTTTTTTGTGCCTTTAGAAACTTGCATAGGGTAGCGCCCCAAGCCTTCATGCTGTACTGTCTTACGTCAACAGAAAAGTGTAGGAATGTGCTGTATCTGTCCTACAGTCTTTTGCTGTGCTGGTGCTCAAATGTCTGCCTCGTGCCAAAGCAAGCACCCTTGCCCCATGGTGCAAGGGTATCCACGGTGTATGAATGATTGTTTATGTTCTGGAAGGGGCACCTTCTTGCAAAAAACAATCAATGGCGGCAATTTTCTTTTTTTATTAGTGCTGCTAAATGCAGCACACATAGAAAGAGGAAAAAACAAAGAGAAATAATGGTATTTCTTCTCGCTGTGCCTCCGCTACGCCTCACTAGGGGAGGCGTAGGCTTGTGACGCATTTCCAGGTTTACAGGTTGTTGTTAATATGGGAATGTTTCAAATGCCATGGGTGCTACATGAGAATATCATCGTAATGTCCATGGTATAACTTCCCATTGCAGTGTGAGGCAACCCAGTGACTTGACACTGCGTTGCTACACTCTATGGGCCCTATTCACAAAGGTAGAGTTAGACGTAAGTCCAACTTTACGACTTTTGACATTCACAAAGGCCATTTACTACTCGGAAATGCCCTTTGTGAATGCTGAAAGTCGTAAAGTTAGACTTTCGTCTAACTTTACCTCTGCAAATCGGGCCCGTTATCTATAAGGCCATGATAATCTATGCAGGGTGGCTTTACGTGGGCTTGTATATATGGCTAAGCCTTGTGCACCACCAGATTGTCACTAACAGTGATGCTCTGGTGGTCCACAAGGCTTGTAAATAAGCCCCTTGTTTTGTATTCATCTGGGAATCTGTTTTCCCTTGAATTCACCGCAGTTAAGGGTATGCTAGACGTTAGCTATGTTTGGGCACTGAGCATGTTTCTGTGAAAACAGACACTGATTTTCATAATTGCTATGTTTTTTAGAACATCATGTATGCTAATCTCAGAGGACCACTTGCACATTTTTAATGATGTTTATTTTTAGGTTTTGTCTAGACTGTTCAAACACTGTCTTTGTGAGACAACTCGTTTACATACAGTGGGATTACAGCCGTCCATAGTTTACCATTTGTTACCGTCACCGTTGGTCTCACTTAGTTTTTTTGTAATTTTTTTTTTTTTGGTTCAAGACATTTATTGAGCATTGTCAGGAACACACAGCAACTCGCCAACAACCCGGAGGCCGGCCGCTATCAATGCATACAGTAATACAAAGCATTTCCAACATGTATGGGTATTACAACAAGTCTGCCAACAGTTCCATCCAAGTGACAAGTGCAGCTTCCGTATAGCTAAATAAATGAGTCTCGAGGTTTTTTTGCTTTTTTTTTTTTTTTGTCTTAAATTGTGATATAACCAGTAACATGTGCAGTGTCCCTACAAACTCAGGAGTGATTGGGGGGGGGGGAAGAGGGGGGGGGCACACGGGCACCCAGGCGGGTATAACTAATCTCGATAGGCAATGGGGGGGGAGCGGCGGAGTGGCAGAGTCATGAGGTCACAAAAGAGGGAAGGGCCAGTCACAGTATCTGAAGCAGCGGGTTAGCAGGCACCAGGGATGTCGCAGAGGGTGTGATTTTCCACATAGGGTCCTGAACTGAGGGGGGGGGGCAGGAGGGGGGAGGACAAGGGGGGGGGAAGGGGGGGGGAGAGTGGGGGGGGAGGGGGGAGGGGGGGGGGGGAGGAGGAGGGGGGGCGGGGGGAAGGGAGGAAGCAGCAGACATAACATGCCATATATCTTAGCCCAGGGGCCGTATCGCAAGTCTAAAATAGTACCATCTAAGGATCATTACTTCCCAATTTCAATTGCTGTCAGTCCCAGGCAGGATTGGGGGGGGGGAGGGGGGGGGAGGAAGGAGGAGTGAGGAAGCAGATAACACATCATGCCATATACAGCAGTCCAGGTGTTACATTGCAAGACCATGAACATCATCAACAAATCATGCTGTCATCCTCGGGCGGATCTGTTATCAAATAACATTGTAATGGGGCCCATATATCAGTAGGCCTAGAAGTAGGCGGCAGTAGTTCAGAATAGGTATGCAATTGCTCCTGGCAATACACCATATCACTCATCCAATCCTTGAATTTGGGCGCACTTCCCCTCCCCCATCTACAGGCTACCCTACGTTTGGCCAAAAGCATAGCTAGTGCTACATATTTGCGGTGAGCCGCTTGGAGAGGTGCAACATATCCCAGAAGGGCCACCATCGGGGATGGATCCAACGTCAAGTGTAGCATTTTAGAGAGGGCCTGAAATACCTGAGTCCAGTATCTATTCACTTCAGGACATCCCCATGCAAGGTGAAGGAAATCAGCTCCCGGGGCCCCACACCTGTCACAGGCATCGGTAGGCCTAAGCTGGAATCTGTGTAGGCGTGCTGGAGTGTGGTACAGCCTGTGCAGGTATTTATAGTGGATTATCCTAAAACGGCTGTTAGACGATATGCGTTCAGTTTGCTGTAGGCAAAAATCCCATTGGGTGTCTGTGAAAGTCAGTGCTAGATCCTGTTCCCACTTCTGCCTAGCAGGCAGAGTAGTGTATGTCGTGTTGGCCCGTGTAGATTTATAGAGTGCAGACACCAGTTTAATAGGATGGTCGTGAAGCAGCATGTTGTGCAAGGGAGGTAGTACCGGGGGCTCGCTGGGGAAATCAGGCGTGATAGCTTGCAGTCCGTGTCTGAGTCTGACATAATAAAACAAGTCCAGGGGCGTCGGGTGGATACCCTCATATAGATGTTCCCTAGTACGGAAGACGCCGTCTAGGTACAGGTCTCCCCACGTAGTGACATTAATCTTTTTCAATAGTTTATGAAAGCCAGCCTCTTGTAGGAGCGGCAGCTGTGGGTGATAGGCCAGCGGCATTGACGGTGCGTATAGGAAGTGCAAGTCTAGCTTAGACACGATAGAGTTCCATGCCGTCACCGTGCTCGACACAGTGGTAGGGGTCTTGTCCCTCCCTTCAACCTGGGAGTAGAGTGCGCCTTCAATAGGGATGGGGTGTGCCAACCAGTGCTCAGCCGCCAGTTGGGGCATATATCTCTGCTGGCACACCCAAAAGTACGCATAATGGGCCTGAGCAGCTCGGTAATATAACTCAAAGTCGGGGATTCCAAATCCTCCCTGTGAGAATGGCCGGATAAGGATCTCCCACTTGAGTCTGGGCGTCTTACCACCCCACACCAGTCGGAGCAGTTCTGAGCGTAACAGACGAAAGAAATGGGAACCGGGGTGGAATGGAATGTTCATGAATAAGTATAAAAGTTGAGGGAGTATGACCATTTTGACTAAGGAGGAACGGCCCGCCATGGAAAGAGGGAGCGTGATCCACCTGGATATATTATCACTTATCTTGTCCATCACAGTGCCGTAGTTTGCACGAATCAGTTCTTCTCTACTCTTTTCCACATGTATACCCAGGTACTTAAAATCCCCTGTGCTCCAGGCAAGTGGGAATTCAAGTGGGAATTGAACTGTCGAGGCAGTGAGGGGGAAAATACATGATTTCTTCCAGTTGATTTGAACCCCCGAAAGAGCACCAAACCGAATGAATTCACGGAGTATGGGATGCAAGTTTTCACTGGGGTGGCGAACATAGAGGGTGATATCATCAGCATACAGAGAGACGAGCAACTGTCTCTGAAAGCAACGCAGCGCCCTGTCCTGATGATGCTGACGCAGCTTAGCCGCCAGGGGTTCAGTGGCTATGGCAAAAAGAAGGGGGGACAGGGGGCATCCCTGTCTTGTTCCTCTTGTGATGGGGAAGTCCGATGACAGTTTCCCATTCATGAGTACTCTGGCTGTTGGATATACATACAATAATTTAATCCAGGAAATAAAGAGAGGCGGGAAGCCCATTCGCTCAAGTACTTTAAACACATAGTCCCATTCGAGCGAGTCAAACGCCTTGGTGGCGTCTAAAAAGATGGCTGCCATCGGGAGGTCTTCATGGACGGAGTCGTATACTGAGAAAAAGGTACGGAGATTATGTGATGTAGCCCTTCCAGGGACAAATCCGGCCTGGTCTGGAAGGATAAGTGCAGGCAGGAGGAGGCTGATGCGTGTTGCAATCAGTTTCGCGAGGATTTTAACGTCGCAGTTTAATAAGGACAGAGGCCTGTAAGAGTCGCAGTTTGAGGCGGGTTTCCCTGGCTTAAGTAGCGATGTAATGAGGGCAACTCTCATGGAGGCAGGGAGTTGGCCCACCTCCAATGCGTCCTCAAAAACTTCCCGCAATACCGGCGCCATGAAGTCAATATACGTCTTGTAGAATTCTATAGGTATGCCATCTAAACCGGTGGCCTTACCCGATTTCATGGCCATGATAGCTTCCCTGACCTCATCTAATTCAAACGGGGCGTTCAAGAATGACCTCTGCGCATCACTCAACCAACCCAGGGAGACATCTGCCAGATAGTCATCCAATGTGAGTTCTCCATGTCTGCCAGTGGAGTACAGTACACCATAATGGCGCACGAATTCGTTAAGGATTTGGGTGGTGTCTCTAAGCATTAGCCCCTCAGCCGTCTCAAGTTCCAATATTATCGTCGGAGCTCGCAATAGTTTGACCGTCGCTGCCAGAGCTTTCCCAGGCCTCTCACCTTCCCCATATCATCTAGCCACCCAGTATTTGTTCCGAAATTTCACCTCGCGAGCAGCTTCTTCAGAGAATTCCGACAATTTTTCGCGAATGGTAGCGAGGATCGTATTGTCAGGATTGGCTCTAAGGCAATTCTCAGCACTGCGCAAGTCAGCCTCTATGCTGCGTAATCGGGTCAGTATGCTCTTGAGTACTCCCGAGCCCTTTGATATACATAAGCCTCGGAGTGTGGCCTTAAAGGCCTCCCATATGGTCGCAACGTCCTGGACAGATTCTTTATTGCGTTTAAAAAATTCTAGGCATTTATCACGGAGTTCCTCTTGGAATACCGCGTCCAACAACATAGTGGGCTGCATGCGCCACGCCGTCACCGGGGGGCCGAGCTCAGAACCAGCCAAGGTGATCAAAACGGGGGAGTGATCGGAGTACGTCCTGGGGAGATGTGACGCATGTATCAGCGCTGTAAACAGTTGTGAGGTTAAGAGGAAATAATCAAGTCTCGCCCATGACTTAGCCTGTGCTGTAAAGTGTGTACCCTCCTCTCTAGGTCCGCAGTGTGACCTCCAGGCGTCAACAAGATTGTTACTGGCAATAGTCGCCCTAAGGACTTCGCGCCCATTCGTATAGTGGTGTGGGGCGGGGTGTGATCTATCCAGAGGGGGGTGTAGTGTCATGTTGAAATCTCCTCCCCATATGATGTGTTGTGGTCCTGTCTCAACTATAGCCGCCCATAATGAGGTAAAGAATTGAGGGTCATCCGTGTTGGGTCCATAACAACAGACAAGTGTTACTGACATGTGTCCTAGTCTACCCCATAGCAAACAATACCTCCCCTGGTGATCTACCTTGGAGCCAGCAGGCCGAAAGGGTGTGGACCTCTTAACTAGAATGGCTGTACCTCGTGCATATGATGAGTAGTTAGCAAAGATCGAGTGAGAAGCCCACCTACTCCCAAAGGCCTGTGATTTGTGAGGCGCAAAATGCGTTTCCTGTAGGAAAGCAATGTAAACATTATGACGATCAAGGTAGCTCAATATTTGTCTCCTTTTCCTATGATCCCCCAGCCCTCTCACATTCCAAGTAATCACAGTTAAGCGCGTGTCATCCATGTAGCCGTTGAATACAATAATTGCAGGAGTAAAGCTTGGATGGCAACCAATCCATCCTTAGCAACAATCAAATCATCATCCAGTCGGACCAGCCCATCGCCCTCAAGTGGAACCAAAAAAATGGAACAGAAAGGAAACGACCCTAACCCCCCCGCCATGTCCCCGCCATGAGCAATGTGCAGTACACCTATCCCGCCCCGCACCCCCAGGTCAAAATCAGGGAGTTTTCCATAGAGCATATACTCGAGCTTAGCACACAACATGCACACGTCAAAACTTGAACCCCAACAGAATTCCCAGCAATCCCTTCCCCCCACCCCTCCCCAACAACCCCAGCAACCTGACCAGGCTGGAAAAAGAGCAGACAGTTCCCAATGTGTATCTGTACATAATAAAGCATCCCAGAGCTTGCAAAGTAGGGTCCACATCTTTCCGCGTTAGCCCGCTCTACCCAGTTATCAATCCTCCACCCCCCACCCACTGAAGCCACCCCAACTTGCCAGCATCCCATTCCCACCCCCCACCCATACCCCAAAACAGTGCTAAATAGCAACCAACAAACAAGCAACCATGTGAATGTCATTGGGGAACACCCAGTCGGGGCCATCAGAGGTGCACGTTCCACCACCCCCAGCCATCCCACTCCATGCATGTCCACTCTAGGGTCACCCTCGGAGCGAAGAGGGATGAAGGGGGTGGGGCCTGGCATACATTACCACCTGCAGTCCAACACCCGTCCATGGCACCCCAGGGGCAGCAGCAGCCATTTCCCGGCAGGGCGAGTTCCACCTATCCTCGAGGTGAGTGAGGATGTACCAGTCAATTTCAGGAGGATACACCGAAGAGAGCCAGCCGCCACTTATTCTGGCCCAGATGCATTGAAGTCTTCAGCTTCCGCAGTCCTCTTGGGTCGTTTGGGCAGGGTTTTAAGGTAGTCTTCGACCTGTTGTGGATTGAGAAAAAAATGCTGTGTACCCTGGTGAGTGACTCGTAACTTGGCCGGGTACAGGAGAGCATAGTCAATGTTCAAGTCACGGAGCTTCCTTTTAACAGCAAGAAATTTCCGTCGTTGTTCTTGTACCACCGGGGTAAAATCAGGGTATATCGAGAATGGCACACCATCATATGTCAGGTTCTGGTTCGCTCTAGCTGCTCTGAGCGCCGCATCACGATCTCGGTAATTGAGCAGGCGTGCAATAATGGGTCGCGGTGGGGTCCCTGGTTGTGGTTGAGGCCCAAGGGAGCGATGTGCGCGTTCCACAATAAAGTGAGGCGAAAGAGTTTCTACCCCAACTGCTGCTGTAAGCAGTTTCTCGATGTATAGTTCCATCCTCCCCGTGTTGGTTGATTCCGGAATGCCCGTGACGCGCACGTTGTTCCGCCGGCTCCTGGCTTCCAACTCCTCGTTCTTGGCAGCAATTACCCTCAGGACATTGTCCATTCTGGCAAGGCGGGAGTCATGTGCTGCGGTTGTGTCATCATTCACCGATATTCTGCGTTCCGCCTCAGATATGCGTTCTTCATGGACATCCATCTTTTGGGCAATGCTGTCCATCCTGGACGTGAATCGGTCTACCTTGTCGACCACTGTCGCAAAGCCCTGTCGCATTTCTTGCAGGATGGTGGCCATCTCCGGGGTCAGCTGGGTCGATGTGGAGGCCTCCGCGACCGGGCTTCGGGGTGGCACCGCTTCTCCTGTGTGACGTGTCCCCTTTTTCTGCGGCGCAGTTTCAAACTGCAGTTTGGGCTGTCGACTGTCTGGCTTCCCCATATCGGCAAATCTATATATGGACTTCCTGCGTCCCCGCGCCGTTTGCACCGCCGTCCTGAAAGGGCTAGTGAAGAATATAGTGGCCACACACCATGCAGTGCGGTGCAGCAACGCCGATCTTGCAGCTCGTGTGCCAGGTATTGGGGGTAGCTGAGCAAGTGCTGGCGTGGGTGGCTTTCAGCGTGAAATAGTGCAGTGCCGGTGCCTCGCAGGAGAAAGTGCAGGAATCTCGGCAAAGCCGCAGTGTTTTTCAAAGGGGTGGGAGCATCCCCATTCCGGCTCAGTAAGATAAGGTGTCCCCTCGCGTCCAGGCGTTCTCCGTACAGTGGCAGGGCAAGAACCAGCGAACCAGATATCAGCTCCACGTCAGGCAGTGCAGCGTAGTCCAAGACTCTCCTGTTCTACCCCCAGCACCCGGCAACAGTGGCGCCCCAAGGACAGTCTTCCCAATGATGGCGTGGAGCGAGGAGAAGTGCAGAGAGAGATGGCAAGGTGCAGGACTCACCCAGCAAATATTAAGTCCCTCGAGGGAGCACCGATGAGCCACAAAACTGAAGCGCTGGTAGCGTGTAGGCTAAGTGGCAGAGGGCGGGCAGCAAGTTCGCATACCGTCAGGGTCTGGGCGGGCCGGTATGGGTTACGGGCGCCCTGCCGGTAACAGCCGGCAAAGCCAAATGCGCCAAAATACACTTTTTGCCGACAGCAAAGGGGAGCCTCAGCCCAGTAAATTCGGCGGGAGCACCATACCCCCTCTGCCACTGCTCCGCAGATACTGCTCACCGTGTTGCCTTCTGCCGCCAATCTCCGCCGCCGATCACTCTGGAAGCCCAGGGCGGGCCACTCGCCAAGGTCGCAGGGCCCTCCCGCCTCGTGGTGAGCCGGGGGCTCGCGTAGATCTGGGAGCCGAGGTCCGACACCGCAGCAGGCAGGCTCCCGTCAGCCGGGGGGTTCCGTCAGCGGTAACTTCGGCGTCCGAGGGTGTAAAGCCTCCAAAGTCACACCGATTGTGGAGTGGTGCCAGCTGCCCCTCCGTGGGGATTTTCGGGCGGGTGCTTGCAGGGAAAGTAGGATTAATTCAGGATTATTATGCCAGGCTGCTGGAGCCTCACGAAGGTGCGGCCATTCAGCTAGTGCGCCCTCTAGCGCCCCCCCCCTGGTCTCACTTAGTTCTTTCTCTTTTGTCAGATATGCAGGCATCATGTTCTCTTCTTTTTTTTGTTTAAATCAATTTTATTGGCATTTTCTAATTTCCTTACAACATGAACAGTGTATTGACACCATGTTTTGACCACATTAAAACAATGCAGTTCAGAATACAAACTATCATAATAACAGGTTAACTAGCAAGCAAATCTTTTGTATTAGGTACTGTAAGAGTGTTATTACAATAATTGTGGCAATGCTATAAGACATTATTGTATGTCACTTATTAGCAATTCTAGACATGGTGCATTACATAATGAAACTGTGGACGTAGGGTACAACTAAATGAGGACAAAGTACCCAAAGGAGGAATAGAGTAGTCGTCTGAGACCTGTTATTGAGTGTGTTGGAAAGGGACAGCCCTGTCTGAGCCTAATGGTAGTAGCTCCGTAGTGTAAGATCATATGTTTTGTGAATGGGGCCTGCTCTGCGTATAGGTACTTTCAGGTGCTAAGCGCTGGGTTACTGGTCTAGTTCCCCTTCCTGAGGCTCTTCCGTGGTAGTGTCCATGCTCTGCACGTCCGATACTGTAGTATCCCAGTGATTCGCCAAGGGAAACTTACAGATCCCAAGCAGGTCCTCTCGGCACAGCACCACCCCCTCCATCCTATCCCAGTTGAGTAGAGAATGGCGCCAGGCTATTTTGTGAGGTGCCATTGGGGATTCCCACCTCTTGGTGATTAGGTGTTTTGCTGAATTATCCCCATGTTGAGAAATGAGGTGGTTGCCCTATTTTTTCTTATTCCTACTGAACAGGAGCAGTATGTGTACCTCCCAATGAATGAGGATGTTGCGAGCTGTACAGGCTGCCAGCCTAGTCGTCACCTTAGCCCAATATTTTCTGAAGGCAAGACAATGCCATAGCATGTGAAGTATGTCTGCGTCTAAAAGGCGGCATCTAGGGCAGGCTGCATCAAATCTTAGAAAGTACTTATTGATTTTGTCTGGGGCGAGGTTTGCCTGATGCAATATAAAAAAATGAATTTGTTTAAAAAACTGATTGCGTGGTATTTACGTCAGACCTCCCCAGGCGCCAACCCACTCCTTGTCTGTGAATATCTTCCCCAAAGCCTCATCCCAGTGTTGTTCAGGGGGTTCTGGTCAATCCCATTTCCTATCACATGAAGGTACTGTATTGTATGGTGTGAAATATTAAGCATGATAATGCAAATATAAAAAATATACTAATCACCGTTGAATCGAATCTATATGTCCAAAAACATATTTTCAACCAAGATGAGAAGTTGAGGCACCAGAAGTGTCCATGGTTTCAACTCTACAGGCATTGAGAACACTTTTAAGCTGAACTGGATCACCATAGGAGGTGTTTTTTTTCTATACGTGACCTTAAAGAGGCAAGGATGAAACAGGCCATATCTGGCACCAAGGGCACGAAGATCTGGTCTTAAGTTTAGAAACTCTCTTCATCTATCTGCAGTACTTTTTGCATAGTCCTGCAAGAGATGTGTGTTGACTTTCTAGAGGATAAAAAGAACATTGAGGAATTCTGTATACTCCAGAAAATATAGAATAACATCACTTAGAATTAGAGGTGTGTACAGGAAAACATCCCAGTCTGTGAACATGCTGAATGTTCAAATTAGTGTCCACTGGTAGACCAATACTTTAGATATGAAAGTTTTGAAGAAAGTGAGAGTGTCCACATCTTATGTATTTTCTGGTAAACCATATATGCGCAGATTGTTTTTTCAATTTCTGTTTTCTAAATCCTCAACATATTTCTGTAAAGAAGAAACTTGTGAATGAAGGAAAAGGACTTTGCTTTCAGTTACATTGTAGGAAGAAACACTATGTTCCACTGCAAGGAGTCGTTTGCCCTTTTGGGACTATCTGTGAGAGAATAACTGAAGTTTGGCGATTTTTCCTCCATAAAAGGTTTAAAGACATGTATTTCTTCAAACAGTAGATCCAATGAAGCAGGTGGCGGAGACTTTGTAGGCGATGGAGGTTCTCTTCTTGAGGCGTTTGGGATTGACCTTGGCTGGATTGATTAGATTTGAAACCGTCAATGTCATAATTGAAGGTGCCTTACTCCCCACTAGTTGGTGACATGCTTCATCATTGGGCCCCACCGGGAGTAGCCGAATGCCACCCCAGTGTGCTACAATGCCAGAATTACCACGGAGCTGGTTCGTGAAAGTGAAGTGAAGGGTTTAAAATGTCACAATTAGGTCAAAAAAAGTATTTTATTCATTTGCCAATTGGATAGTATAAAAACAGTGAAGGATAAAGGACCAGGATTCAAAGTCCAAGTTTATCCCTATGTGTAGTGATTTAGGGATAAACTTGGACTTTGAATCTTGGTCCTTTATCCTTCACTGTTTTTATACTGTCCAATTGACAAACTAATAAAATACTTTTTTTGACCTAATTGTGACATTTTTAAACCCTTCACTTCCCTTTCACGAGCCAGCTCCGCAGTAATTCTGGCATTGTAGCACACTGGGATGGCATTCGGCCACTCCCGGTGGGGCCCAATGATGAAGCATGTCACCAACTAGTGGTGAGTTAGGGCCTTTTTAAGAACCTAACATGGCTTCTTCTGTACTTGCACACTTGCTGACAAACTAATCGGTTTGTTCCTACAGTCACTTCAGTAGTGACGCTCCTTTGTTGTTTGACGTATGATTATTCAAGGGGTATAGGAGCGTCTCTTTTCCTTCCCTGACTCTCTTGTTGTTACAAATAATTTAAGGTGCACCACCCTTTGTGTGAGAGACGGAAGCAGATTCAATTTCAGCAAGTTTTGAGAAGATTGTAGAGTTTTTGATGATTCTAAACTATACAAGGACAAAATTTGTACAAAGTTGAGCTCCTTCTATTATCTAGATAACGCCTGTAGGTGTGTTATGAAGAACAAGTTCCTTTGGGTGAGAGAGCGGAAGAAGGTCAGATATGGGAGATGTTAAGCACGCTGCTAAATATTTATGTAGACCATCCACAGAAAGATGTATGTGACTGAGCAACTCTTTTCACTTTTCGAAGATGCCACGGCCATGGATCACAGGTGGTTAGGTTTCTGCCTTGGCAAGGGTATCAAAATGATATAGATGCAAAATTGTTCACTAATAATAGAAGCAGAGAACACTCAAATTAAGAGGAGTGCGCATCTCAACCTGTTGTTGAAGGTTGAATAACTACACTTAAGAAGGGAACAATAAGGAGGCTGAGGTGCGTATCCTTAGCGTTGACGAAACGGCATTTGGTGAAGTCTTAATGTCAGAAGAGTTGAATGCTGGCCATTTCTAGGGTATTTGTGATGATATAAAATAACAGGAAATCTCAATAATGGTGAGCGCTGCTTAGTAACAGGTGGTCAGCGAATGCTTTTACAGGGCTAAGTAACAGCATATAATTTAAGAACATATTCTCTCCAGGGGACACAATTGTAGAGGAATTTAGGTGTGTTACCTCAGCGTAACAGAAACGGGCGCTGTATTAATCGTGGCTGCATTTCAAAATGGCAGCCGGGTCTGAGTCAGACGCATTAAATATAGAAATACCTTCTGTTTTGTACGTTGGTGCGGTTTTCGCACATTCAGGAGGTTATTGGGCAGGTTAACAGGAGAAGCCCCCACATTTAGAAGTTAATGCGCCGCAGGACCAGCGAGAAACCGTCTCTATTGTGCACTGTTGCACCAAAGCTCACGGAGCAGCCGCCATCTTCGTTGGACGTCAAACCACGCCCCAATTCCAATACCATCTTGAACCCCTCCTAACACAGATTTAGATCAAAACATTGCTGTTAATCAGCCCTAGTGGTTGCAATAGAGGAAATACCCAGGTTGGTGGATAAGAGTGGCAGAGTACCAATGATAATGTTAGAGCTCTCTGCCGTGTTCGTTACAGTGAATCATGATGTGTTAATCAACCGTATGGTGATGGTGGGGATCAGGAATACTGGCTTAGCCCTACTTAGTTATTTTTTAGTCAACAGGTAACAAAGGGTGGAGATGAGCAGTTTAAATTCTAGTCCCTTTTTCTTCCTTTTGGACACCACAGGGGTCTTCTTTATCCTCCTTGCTTTTCAACATATATATTTCACCCCAGGTCAAATTGATTACATCATTTGGATTTTCTGCCATTTGCTATGCCAATGATTCGCAAATAATTGTATCCATTTTGCCCAGGATGGCCTGGCTGCTAAAAATGTTAACCACTGTTTGTCCCAGATTTCAGCTTCGATGCAGGATAACTGCTTAAAATTATACTCGGATAAAATGGTGGTAATTTTATTTGAGAGGGAAAAATTCTTCTGGCAAAATTCCTGGTGACCTGACAATTTTGCTCCCCTACCATCGTTGGTACAGAAGGTACACATTTAGGGATTTTATGCAATGAACAGTTACATTTCTCAGAGCAGATCTTGTGTTTTGAGAATTAAGATATTAAAAAATATATTTTCTTGTATTCTATCTGACCAGCAAAAGATGGTGGTGGTAGCTCTGATCCTTTCAAGGATGGACTATTGTAATACCCTCTATTTAGGGATAAATGCGTATTTTCAATCCAAACTGCAATCATTTCAAAATGCTGTGGCTCAGCTTCTCCTCAGGGTACCAAAGTACTGTTCTGTCAGAAAGAAATTACTAGAATTACACTGGTTGCCAGTGGCTGGAAGGATCAAGTTCAAGGTGCTCTGTATAATGCAAAAATCCCTGCATGGGACGGCACCCTCCACCTTCAAAACACTTTTAAGTGGGACTCCCCACAGTGAGAATACAGGTCCTACTGTTCTTTTTTAAAAATTTTAACAACAGGTTACAGTACCACAGACACAGTGATTTGGTCATTACATTTGTAAGAGCATAGATGAAAACATGCATTGCCCCACAGGACATAAACCAGTGATGTTGGTCTCTAGGTGGGTACATAATATTTTTAAGTAGTGGCGTTTGAGTATGTACTGTGTGATTTTTGGGAATGTGTTTAACACGCCCACTGGCTGTATCTGGTCAGTCTAGAGCAACAAGGTATGGAGTTGGGGCGCTGTGTGGATGTGCTCGTAATATCCTTTAGGTATATGTGTTGTAGGCAATGTCCTTGTACCCTTGCAGCTGTTTAATATAGGTGCAGTCAGCACATTTCTGCAGATTCTCTATTTGAGTATCAGTCTGGGAGTCCTCGCAAATAGGCCAACAGGGTATCTCAGATGTCCCTTGGGCAGGAGGACACCAGCAACAGCTCCATATATGTTGTGAGCTGGTCCTTATAATATATAAAATAATTTAGCCATTCTTTGGATCTGGGAGCTTGCCCCCTACTCCACCTGCATGCAACCCTCCTTTTAGCTAGAAGTTACCCCAGTGAGACGAATCTCCTTTGTGTGATTTGTAGTTTTTCAGTGTATTCCAAAAGCACTATGACTGGGGATAAATGAATAGGGGTGCTCGCCATTTTGGACATTGAGGTCACTACCTCTAGGTGCAAAAAAAACGCCCCCTCTTATTTGCACCTGTCACAGCGATCATGTGGTCTTAGTTTATGATTGTATAACCTTGCTGGTGTGTAATATACTTGATGTATAAATTTAAAATGTATAATGTGTAGATAGCTACTTGATGTTATATTTCCCGTTTGTTTACAGCAGTATTGCCATTGTTTGTCTGTGAGTGCGGTATCCAGTTCTTGATCCCATCCCATTCAAGAGCCACTACATATGACAGGGCGTTCTATTTGTGTGGCATTGTAAAGTCTGGAAGCTGCATGCCCTGGACGGGTAATTTGTAGGAGGGTGTTAAGGACATCAAGAGTTCTTAGGGAAGGTCTAGGGTATTAGACCTTATGCCATGCCTAATTTGAGGTATAACAAAACCTCCAATGGCGTAGTAGTCTCCCCTCTGAGCAATGCCTCCTAATCCTTGAACCGTCCTTCATGATACAGATCACGCCAGCTGCTTATTTTCCTCTTATCAAGCGTATTGCGGCACAAGGCTTTGTGAGCTATGGGGAGGAAGTGATGATAGGCCAGGGGTGAATATTAACCCTGGGCGAAGCACTAAGCTACGCTCGCGTAGTTTGCGAAGTTTGCGCAACTTTGCACTTATGCGAGCTGCACGTAGCACAGTGCGAACACGCGTAGCGTAGTGCAGCGGTCATTTTTTGCTTGTTCGCGGTCCTCAACGTCATGTTCGTGACCGCGAGCAAGCAAAATTACATCCCTGCGAGACTCTCAATGCGGGGAGGTCAGGTTTCTCATTGCGAGTGGTCGTGCATGCTCGCGACCGCTCGCGATGAGAAACTACCAGTTCGCGTTGAGAAAGCTGCTGCTCGAGTAAAAATCTACTTGAGTGGCAGAAAACTACAGCTCGCACTGTGCAAGATGCCATTTTCAATGATTGCACAGTGCTGGATGCTTGTTCGCGCTGTGCAATCATTGAAAATGCATCTTGCACAGTGCGAACATGCTACTACGCAGCTCACGTACTGCTACGTGAAGTTCGCGTAGTGCGAAGTGCACTTCGCGTAGCTACTTCGCGAACTACGTCCAGGGTTAGTGAATATAGTAGAGATTTGTTCATTTTCCTGGCAAGTCACGCCACTGCACTCTAGTAAACACCACTTCACTCTTTGTCACTGCACTATATGCCAGTCCAAGTCACTCTACCCTATACTACAGAAAACTATGCCACTCTACTCTGCACCAGTCTACTCTATGCAACTGCACTCTACTCTGTACCACTCCATTCTATACCACTGCACTCTATGCCACTCTATGCCATGCCAAACCCATTCTACCCCACTGTACACCATGCCATTGTACTCTACACCACTCTACTGTATTGTGAACCAATCCACTTTGCGCAAATGCATTCTATGCCACTTCACTCTATGCTACTCTACTCTGCCCAACTCTACTCAACACAATTTTACTCTATGCCCCTGAGGCCACTACACTCTACCCCACTCTACTCTACTTTGCACCACTGCACTCTACGCCACTGCACTTCATGTCAAACTACTCTATGCTGCTCTACTGTACTTTACACCACCCCACTCTACACAACTTCACTCAACACTGAACCACTTCACTCTATGCCACTGTACTTTATGTCACTACACTCTATACCACTCAATTCTACTGTGCACCTATCCACTATCCTCCCATCTGCTTTTCACCAGTCCACTCTACTCCATGCCACTACATTGTACAGCACTACATTTTATGCCACTATTTTCAACTCTGCACCACTGGACTGTGCGCCATAATCAACTCTATGCCACTGCACTCAACAACCCTCCACTCAACTTTACTCTGCCCTACTTCACTCAACATCGCTCCAATCTACACCTCTGCACTCCATCCCACTGCACGATATGCCACTCTACTGTGCTCTGCACCACTCCATTCTATGCCACTGAATTCTATGCCACTGCACTCTACTAAACATGACTTCACTCTATGTCACTGTACTGTACGCAACTCCACATCAGTATACCCTACACCACAGAAAACTATGTCCCTCTACTCTACTCTGCACCTTGTACTCTATGCCACTGCACTCTACTCTGCACCACTCCATGCCAAATAGTTTTACGCTGCTGTCCACAAAGACACTGTACTTTACAACACTCTACTATACTCTGCACTGGTATTCAGACTAAATATAGGTTTGGACAAATATTGAGCTGTAAATATCGTGACACCGAAAAATCAACAGTAAGAATATTGCGGTCAAAAATCTTAAATTTAAAGTAAGAAATATCGATTTCAAAACATAGAAGGCATTATTATTGTTTGCAAAAATATAGTTGTTTATAATATTGATTTTTTAATTACTGGTATGTATTCTAGTATATATGTTATGTTATAACAGTACTTGTAGAGCGCGCAGCTACTCTGCAGAGTATCCCGGTACTGAGACAAAACGATACAGAGGCCAGGGGGGGGGGGGGGGCGACAGCAAGCCCAAAGTGCGAGGTCCTTATCCCGCATATACTTTAAATGTATGTGATATATTTTTTTGTATAGGTATTGTTTATGTTTTAATGTATGTGTGAAATGTGTAGTAGTTATTAATTTTATTTTGATTACATTTTGTGTTTTTTTGGTTCCGTAGCGGGTTGTAGGTTTATAGGGGATTAGGGTAGAAAGTGATTAAATTATAATAAAGTAATGATTATTTTTATTTATAAATATTGATTTAATTGAGATTTCATGATGATAATTGTGTTTGTAATTTCTTGGGAACATTTTATTTGTGAGTTGTGGGATATATAGGGGTATAAGGTGGTTAATAATTTATTTTTAATACATTATTAATTGGTTGTTAATTTAAAAACATTAATCAATTAGTAATTCATTATGGCAATTGTGCAGCTTTTATTTAGGTGCGGGTTGTGGAGTGTATAGGGGTAAAGAGTGGGAAGTTGTTTATTTGCAATTAACCCCACTGCTGCTGCCGACGGCCAATGGCCGTTGCGTGCATTACCTCGGTAGTGCTGCGCATGTCCGTTGGCCGTCACGGTCCCGCCCGCTTAATAGAACGTTCCGCACTAGCACGGAATGTTCGTCGCAGTTAAGGAGTAAAGTAATAATTAGTTGATTATTAATAATAAATAATAATTGATAGTTAATTTTGTTAATTGTTTAATTATTATTTTGGGGGTGTGGGTTTTGAGTTTATGAAGGCAAAAGGCAGTAAGTTATTTATTTTTAATTCATGAATAATTAGTTGTTAATAAATATTAATTAATTGATAATTAAATATGGAAATTGTGTATTTAATTTTTGGTGTGGATTCTGGAGTTTATAGAAGTAAACAGTGGGAAGTAATTTAGTTTTAATCAATTAATAATAAGTTGATATTATGTTAGACTGTCTTAGGTAATGTATTGCTGCCATTTGTATTCACATTTACCTTATCTGCTTGTACATGGTTGGCTTTCTATCCTTTTTATCTTGTTGCATGTATTGCTTTTAAAGATATGCACTTTATCAAAATAAAGCCTATTTGACTTGATAATGAATAATATTTAATTAATTGATAATTAATTGGGGCCATTGTTTACTTTTTTTTGTGTGGGTTTTGGGTTCATAGGGGTGAAGGGTGGGGAGAAAATTAATTTTACTGAGTTTATAAACAATTGTTAAATACTATTAGCTATTTATTTGAAAATAAATTATTTATGCAATAAATTGTTTTACAGTTTAATTTTAGGTGTGGTTGTGGGGATTATTGGGGTAAAGGGTGGAAATGTAATTCATTTTTATGTATTTTCATTTGTTTTTGAATTAATAATATTTGTTTAATTGATAATTATCTTAATTATGCAAAAACATTTTTATTTTGATGTGGGTTGTGAATTGTGTGATGTTACAGGGTTGGAAGTAAATAAAGTTAATTTATGTAATAAGACATGTTTTTATTAACAAGTAATTTCTAAGTAAAAATATTTGGTTGAAAATGATTTTTTTTATTTTATTTAATACAATACTTGGAGGTATTTGTGATATGTATTTAACATTATAATATGTATTTTTTTCAATTTTTAATATTAAATATATTTATATATACATTTTTACCATATTGATTTCAATTTTCAATTTCAATTTATCTTTATTCGGTACTTACAAAGATACCATTAAAGAGCATAAAAATACATACCATTTTTTATAAAAGAGAAGAAAAAAAGCAGTAAAGAAGCAATTTAAAAAGAATTTTGTAAAAAAATTTCTGTTAAAAAAGAATACATCATTCATTCAGTCAGTCAATGGGGGTCTTGAACTGAATTCGGCTCAGAATGTGCAGTTGTTTCCCTGGTATTCCTTAGTCTTATGGAAACTTTGATAAAGCTTATGACACATAACAAAGTGTGTGGGTCTGATGCTTTTTGCAGAAAAAGGAGGGCTGCTTTGGCATGCTTCAGTTTTTGATTTTTCAGGATCCTAACTAAAAAGTTCTTTCTTGGCTCTGAATAAAAAGGGAATAATAAAATGAAGTGAAGGGTATCCTGCGGAGACCTAGTGTCGCAGCCGCAGGAACCCTTCGCCTCTACAGTAGATGTAAAACCTGCAGGAACTGCCAATATATGGTGAAGTAAATTCAAACGGAACCTAGTCATATAAAATCTTTCCTGCGCATTATACATTACCGCTAGGTATGGTTCCATTTTAAGATTTGTAGAGACCACTGGCCCATGTGCCACCACCGAGGGTTTTGCATTTTCAATGAGGGCCCTCTTTGTTGATGACCATGCACTGAATGAGTTTTTGACCAGTGCTTTATTCTGTGCGGTCATCGACTCTGGGTCAGTAAACAAATCTTTGCAGCCAATACAGTCCAAGGTATCCTTTACATATTTGAGCCATGTGATTTGCTCCCATTTATCCCGACTCAAACAATCCATAATTATCTGTCTGCTAAAGCAAGCCTCTGGGTTTGTCCATATCCTGATCCAGGCCATGATAGGTCGAATCTTAATTTTATACCATATTGATATTTTGTGTATTTACTTTTTTTTTTAAAGTATTTTTATTTTGTTTGTTTTTAATTTTGAACTGACTGGAGTGAGAATAGTACATTCTACCCCTCGCAATCCAACACTTTCCCTATTGTTGAACTGACTGGAGTGGGAAAAGTAAACTGTATCCCTCTGCTATCCAACACTTTCCTTACTGTTGCACTCACTGGAATGGAAATAGTAATTTTTACCCCTCTGCTACACATCACTTTCCCCACTGTTGCATTCACTGAAGTGGAAATAGTAAAGTTTAACCCTCTAATATCCAACACTTTTCCGACTGTTGCACTCACTGGAGTGGGAATAATAATATTTACCCCCCCCCCGCTATCCATTACTTTCCCTATTGTTGTACTGACTGGAGTGGGAATAGTAAATGTTATTTCTCACCTATCCAATAGTTTCCCTACTGTTGCACTCACTGGAGTGGGAGTAGTAAATTCTACCCGGAATAGGAAATTTTACACCTATGCTATCCACCATTTTCTCTACTGATACACTCATTGGAGTGGGAATAGTAATTCATACCCCTCCGCTATCTAACATTTTCCCTACTGTTGCACTCTTTGGAGAGGGAATAGTAATTTTTATCACGCCACAATCCAACACTATCCCTACTGTTCACTCTTTGGAGTGGCATTAGTAATTGTTACCCCTCTGCAATCCAACACTTTCTCTACTGTTGCAATGACTGCAGTGGGAATATTACATTTTAACCCTCTGCTCTTTAATAGTTTGATTGGTTTTGTATTGACTGGAATGGGTGCTACTGTTGCATTTATTGGAAGAAGATTTTGTAAATTAAATTTTTATCCAGTCTTAGGGGGTCCCGCACTGCTGATTAGGATGTGACCGCCAGCCTGGCAATCGCATTGTGCATATTTGACATTGTTGTCGGGTGATGCTTACAGAAGCACCACCCCAATGCCAAATTAACATGTTGTGCATTCCAATGCACAATGTGGCAGGTACCTTGTATATGGAACTGCAGGGGGTACCATGGGTACCCCCAAGTGTACCCCCACCTCAACTGGAGACCCACAACAGGCCCCCAAAACACATCCCCACCAGCCTCTCCATGGCGGCATCGCCGCCATGGAAAGGCCTTTACAACCATGCCTCATAATATGGATGGCAGTGGCTTCTAGGTCGCCATAATAATATGGCGTGTGTAAATCAGGTTGAGAAGGCGGGCGGATCGTTTTTCTTATCAGCTCTGCGACCTATATTTATGCACCAGTGAGAGAATTATTTTCGTACACATTGTGAAATCACTATTGAGTAAGTAAAGACAATGTTATTGATATTCTAAGGGCCTCCTATTGTCGTCTATTTTATACATCTAGGCCTCCTTAGTATTCTTATGTACTCTTTCTAACCCTCTCTCTTCTTTTGAAACAGTGGTTGCTGTTACGACCTAACTCATTTTTTCTAGCTTATTAGCTAGCTGTTTCACTTGACTACATGAGCACAGAAATTACCTTTAAATCAGTCCTTATTTGTTAGGATTTATAAACTTGTCTCTCTGGGGGACCTATGAATACATTACATGCGTTGTTTGCACAGTGTATAATTGTCTGCAGGTTTTGCTGTTTTTTTAACTAATTAATTGTTATGTTTATATTTGCTGTATAATTATTATTGTTTTAGTTTTTACATCAGATATTTTGTTTTTAGTCTCATTGAAAATTTATATATGTATTTTTTATATTTAGGTAATAAAGTTTGTCCATGAAGAAGGCGCTGGTTCGCCGAAACGCGCTTCGACAATTTAACTTTTCCTTTTATTATATTTTGTGTAATAATTGATTCGTTTTTTGTACCTATATATCATTTCTACTCTGTATTTTCAGTGTTTTTACATGTTTTTAATTGAGTCTGAAATAAAATCTATTGTTTTAATTAAATATTTTACATGGTTGGACAATTGAATACTGTGTTTGTTCACTTGCCTTTGGTCCCCTATCTTTCTATTATTGAATAGACAAGTATTTACAAACTGCCTAGGTTGCTATTTTTTCAAATGTTTGTTTCCCTGACCTAGGAGTTTATTCATCCATTGTCCAGGGGGTCCTTGTTTTATACGTGATTGTTACCCACAGCTTGTCTGTGTAGGGCTTTTTCTCTTTTTGCATTAATTGCTCACTTCATCATTGTAATTTCTGTGCTCAGTATCCTGTCAAGACACAAGCTTGGTCTAGCACCCCCTCCTTCTCCCTTATTTATCTTTATATATCCCTGATTAATATGGCCCAATTGAAAACCTTTGGGTTTTCTGATGAAGAATTCGCCCTATTAGTAGGTACCTACAATGTGTTTGGCAATGCTTCAAATGACACCAGTCGTAGCCAAGATGACCTAAAGAAATTAATAGATTTAAAGAAAAAACTAAGGAGAATGGAAGCACACGGAGAATTTATGCTAGCTTACCTGAGATCAGGCGTTATTCCGATTGGTCTTCGGGTACGTAACATTCCAGGGCTTTTTGTGCATCACCGTGCCTTTCTAGAGAAATGGAGCATGATCGCGAGCAGGTGCTTGCGCGATCTCATGATCCTTATAGTCGAAACTGCAAAGGTTCTTGCAGTGGATATTAAAACAGAGATTGAAGCCCTTGAAGAGCAGATTAAAAATAATGGAAATGTAGAAGATGCCCTTAAAAAGTTGGAAGAAGCCAATAAAGAGCTAGAATCATTTGCCAACTATTTGGAGAAATGGAAGAATGATAAATTAGCGAAGGATAAAAGGTATTATTCAATTGAGACCGCATACCCATATTTGAAAGTTGACTTTTATAAACAGAATCACTTTGTTGATGACAATAGGAATCAACAACAGAGGGTTAATACCTTCTCAGACACATCTGAATCTGACGGAGACGGAAATGAGGGTTATTATGAACCTGAAAGCAATTTTAATTCTGCTCAAGCGAAGCGTAATCAAACTCAGCCTTTTTTAGGCAACCGCGGATCAAACAGGGGACGCTCCAAAGTGAGGTTTCAAGCCCAAAACAGAGGGGGCTACAAGCCTCAACATCATTATCAACAAGAGGAGCCGCAGTTTGTCAGGGAGACCAGAAATCGCCAATATTGGAAGGCGGGAATGTAATCCCCATTTTCAATTTATCTAAATTTCAACTCGATGAGCACAGTACCAATTTGCTCTCCAAAGGTCTCTCCTTTGCTCCCCATTCTACCGCGAATATTTTTGAACTTCACAGTGACATCATTTCCTTCTTCCGTAAAATACGCCTCAAAAAGTATTTTTCTGCAGAAAATCCAGATTCTACTCCGTATCAGAAAAAGAGGTTAGGTCTCCCGTCCACTTTTAGCCCTTCCCTTGATCAACTTGGGCCAGAAGTGGCGGCGTTTGAGCTAGTTGTTCTTAAGAAGTTGGAACAAGCAATCAAATTCATACCAAAGCCCCTATATAATATGAATAAAAAAGAATATGAGGCATTACAATCCTTCACGAACAACAAATCAATCACAGTAAAAAGCTGTGATAAAGGTGGAGGAATTGTCTTAATTGATTCAGATAAGTATGAACAGAATATGCTTGCAATGCTAGAGGATTCAGTCTTCTATACTAATATTAGATCCAATCCGATCAATAGGATCAATAAAGAGATCTCTGTCCTCACCAATCAAGCCTTGGATAGAGGGGATATCACTATAAAGGAATGTGAATACTTGAATTTTAATACTGGAAAAACGGCATGTATCTACGGACTTCCAAAAATGCACAAAGATTTGTCTAATCCTCCGTATAGACCTATTGTCTCTACATTAGGGACTACAACAGAACCCTTATCCAAATATGTGGACTCCTACCTTCGTCCCTTCATCCCCAAAATTGCCTCATATGTTAAAGATACTGGAGCAATGATTGGAAAAGTGGAGAATTTCACCTTTAACCCCATGCAACATCTTTTAGTTACTGTAGATGTAGAATCGCTCTACAGTAATATCCCCTTAGTGGAGGCAATGGAAACCACAGAATGGTTTATTGATAAACATGATATACCTTGCCCAAAGGATTTTGTTTTGGCTTGTTTAAAGATTGTGTTAACAGAGAATGTCTTTGAATTTGGGTCCCGCCTATACCGCCAAATTAGAGGTGTAAGTATGGGAGCCTCAGTGGCTCCTTCGGTAGCCAACATTTATATGGCTTACTTTGAGGATACATTTATCCACAATGAAATTGCACCTTTCTTCGAGTCTGTCTCCCATTGGTCCAGATATATTGATGATATTTTCTTTGTCTGGACCGATGGGAGGGAGACTTTGATGGAATTTTTATCGTGGCTTAACGCTGTGGACCATAACCTTAAGTTCACGCATCAGATTAGTGCAGATAGGATTGAATTTTTAGACATTACAATTTTTCATGATAGCGGTAAGTTAAAAGTGGACTTGTTTGTAAAACCAACAGCAAGAAATACTCTGCTACATTTCACAAGTTTCCACCCCCATAATCAAAGGCAGAGTATCCCCTTCTCTCAATTTTTGAGAGTAAGGCGGAACTGTACCGATATTTGTGATTATGATAGACAAGCTGCGGATATGCGCAAAAAGTTCTTGGAAAGGGGATACCCTCACCGGCTGGTGAGGGATTCATATAAAAGGGCGCGGTACTATGATAGAGACTCCCTTCTTAGATCTAAACCTGACAAAGAGACCCAACAATTGGTATGCATTACTAGGCATTCCACCCTCGATGCAAAAGTAAAACAGGTCATTAACTCGTCATGGCATATCCTTAACAGCAATGGCACAAGAGAGCAAAAATTGGACAAACCTATATTTGCCCATAGGCGAAATCGGAATTTAAAAGACCTTATTGTACATTCAAGGTTTAAAGAGATGGCCAATCGAGAAACCCCAATGCAAAGGTCCATATATACTAATCAAGTGATTAAAGGTACATTTAAATGTTCAAATTGCATGTCCTGTTCCAACATTTTGGAAAGTGAATCCTTTACCCATAATGGTTTTACTGCCTCAGCCACAAATATGTGGAATTGTAAGACCTCCAACGTAGTCTACTTCATCCAATGCCCATGCCCTCTTGGCTATGTGGGTGAAACTTCACGACCAGTACAGGTAAGGCTGACGGAGCATCGCTCCGCAATTAGAACGAAAAAGGTGCTTTCACCTTTGGTGAAACATTTCCTTGAACACAGCCATGGACCTGATGATTTCAAGTGACGCATTTTAGAAAGAATAAACACCCCGAATACAAAAGGGGGTGAGCAGATACGCAAGAAACGCGAAGTCTTTTGGATTTTTTCTCTTGACACTTTTAGGACGGGATTAAATAGTGAAATCCCATGGGAGAACGCGATTACTTGAGACTGATCTGCTTTACAAAATTAATTACGAATTTGGAAAATATGCTGTTTTTGTAATGTTGAATATTTTTATTTCCCACGTTAAGAGCCTTTATCAGCGACTCATTTTAATGTGGTATTTATTCGACTTTATGTTCGATATCTGTAACTCTATCCCAGAGACTATAATCCCAGTGTGCAGGTTTTCCCCTTTCTATATCCACTTTTGAGACGTAAAGGGTTAAACCAGGCTTTGCAAACACACTCCCTCCGTTTGGTTGACGCCCAATTTCGGGCCGACCCACAATTACCTGGCAGGTATTTTGCCCTTGCCTGCGACCCGTTGATATTTTCCCGCCGTTGATGTCCATCGAGACACGGGTGTAGCGGCTAGCCCCCACGCACCTATTTTCCGACTGAGTGTAATCAGGTATATTTGCTTAATGTGACGAGTCTTGGATCCGTACTTTATTTTGTTTTAGAAAAAAGATCAGTAATTCAGCTAGTTAGAAATACCTGTACACCGCTGATAATAATTAATTCCCTGTCTGACTCCGCAGCAATGCACAGTGATTTATCAAAATACTCGTAAACTTGACTCGGAGGCAAAGCAGGGCCGTGCTGAAAATTAGGTAAAAATACATTTCCTTTCATTTTACTGTTTAAACGGTCTTTCCGGTTAGAGTAACTGATTTTCTTTTATTTATTTTTGGCCCCTTATTTAGATCGTATCTTTATATTGGCTACTTCTGGAACAAATATCCTGCAGTACGTTCCATAGTCACCTGGGATTCAGAATCTAAAATAACTTCCTTGTTTTAACGTAGGTGTTATCCAGCCTTAAGAAATTATGTAAAGCATGGTAACTTGTTGGACCATGTAGCGCTTGGATATTTTATTCTATTCTTCTTATTGTTCTTGTTTAGTTTCTTTCGCACACTGGACGTATAATCAAGATACGTGGATGCATAGAAATACATCGTTTGAGATGGATCACTAGCGACTGTTTATTTTGGTAACTATTTTGATCGTTATATAATGGACTGTATGTATCTCTAAACAGTTTTAGTGGAATCTATAATCTGAATATCTGTTGCAAAAACAAGTTATGCGACAGTTGTGCCAACTTTACATTACTAAGAAGCAATCACGGAAACGACCTTGGGGTTATTGGTATCACGTGTGAACCCCTTAACCTTAGTCAATTTCAGATCCTCAAGCTGACTCTGTTAACCTGATTCACATTTCATTTTTGTGCATCAAATAATTTTTAATATTTCATTTGTACAGATATCGTTTTTCTTATCAGCTCTGCGACCTATATTTATGCACCAGTGAGAGAATTATTTTCGAACACATTGTGAAATCACTATTGAGTAAGTAAAGACAATGTTATTGATATTCTAAGGGCCTCTTATTGTCATCTATTTTATACATCTAGGCCTCCTTAGTATTCTTATGTACTCTTTCTAACCCTCTCTCTTCTTTTGAAACAGTGGTTGCTGTTACGACCTAACTCATTTTTTCTAGCTTATTAGCTAGCTGTTTCACTTGACTACATGAGCACAGAAATTACCTTTAAATCACTCCTTATTTGTTAGGATTTATAAACTTGTCTCTCTGGGGGACCTATGAATACATTACATGCGTTGTTTGCACAGTGTATAATTGTCTGCAGGTTTTGCTGTTTTTTTAACTAATTGATTGTTATGTTTATATTTGCTGTATAATTATTATTGTTTTAGTTTTTACATCAGATATTTTGTTTTTAGTCTCATTGAAAATTTATATATGTATTTTTTATATTTAGGTAATAAAGTTTGTCCATGAAGAAGGCGCTGGTTCACCGAAACGCGCGTCAACAATTTAACTTTTCCTTTTATTATATTTTGTCTAATAATTGATTCGTTTTCTGTACCTATATATCATTTCTACTCTGTATTTTCAGTGTTTTTACATGTTTTTAATTGAGTGTGAAATAAAAACTATTGTTTTAATTAAATATTTTACATGGTTGGACAATTGAATACTGTGTTTGTTCACTTGCCTTTGGTCCCCTATCTTTCTATTATTGAATAGACAAGTATTTACAAACTGCCTAGGTTGCTAATTTTTTCAAATGATCCGCCCACAATCCCCAGTGACCCAAGCTTCAACCCAGATGGGCACCTCCCCCCGCCCGCAATGCAGGCCCCGGTCACTTTTTATCATTGAGGGCTGTCTGACATCAAGATGGCCGCCACTAGGGACATCATTGGGGTTGGGAAATCGACCTGATCCGCCCGATTTAAATGTACTCCTACTTGATTTGACTTGAGCATTTGAGCAGGGCTTTCAGACCTACTTTGCCTGTTTTTAGACTACGGCATCTGCCGGTTTCAAGTCTTCAGTACCGGCGAGCACTTTCTCTCACTAAGAGTCACCTGACCTTAATATGGCCGACACCCGGGACATCATTTGATCTGGGAACTCTAACTTGCCCCGCCCGACTTTAATTTACTCGTGATTTGACTTGACTGATTTCTCTTGAGCGAGATACTCGGACTTGCTCTGACCACACTAGACTACATGATCAACGTGATTTGACTTGACTGATTTCATCTGAGCAAGACACTCAAAACATGCTCAGCCAGTTTCTAGTCTACAGCCCTGGTGAGCTAAGATCTCCCTGGGCAGCTAATGGGCAGGGAAACCGGACCTTCTAATGCCTTAGCCTCAATGTACCAATTTCTCCCATTCTAGGGACAGCGGAGGACCCTAAGTAACAGCGCCTTGCACCATAATTCGTAGCAGACTACCCACTTCTTGAAAACGCTGGCCTCCTCAGAGCCTATCTTACCTCTCACCTTTAGGGCGAATTTACATTCTGCCCCGATTCAATCAACCCGGCACCTCCCTGTCCTACTCCCCCCCTTCCTGCCCCAGAGATCTTGCCCTCTTGCCCTCCCCAGCCCAGCTGGGATGCCCCAGGCCTCACAACTGGACATGCATCTTTGCCCCTCTCTGAACCACCTATCTCCGCAAGGGCAAAACACATTCGCCATAACATTTCCACCCACCCTCTCCTTCAAAGCCAAGAAACGTTTCAAACAGAATTTAATCAGGCAACTACCCGAAACGCTAGTTGTTGACACTTACCACTGCGCAACTAGAGAACAGAGGAAAATGAACTTCATTTTCCACACCAACAGACCTAACGTATGGATCACCATATTTAAGTCATTTCTCCCCGTCTCCAAAACCACCTTCACTGAACTTAACCGCAAACTAACAATCACCCCCATGAACCAGCAGTCACTGACAGGAGACATCTCCATCACCATCTATGCCAATGGCATCATTCTAATTCAGCTGAAAGACGAGAAGCTAGAGTTCTTCGACTCTCTCTTCCCCTCTCACAAGATGGCTACTGCCCATTACCCACACAAACCAACCCCCTCTCCCCCTATCGGCTCACTACAAACTCCTAGTCTCCGGAGCAGGTCCTCGCCAGCCCAGCGTCCCCTCCTTACTTTGCTTAGTCACTCCACCAATCAGATGCCACAACCAGCCCTAGCTACCCTTATTTCCCAACTCCCGTCCTCCACCCATCTCACCCATCCTCCCAGGACCCAGCCCCCTTCGCATCCCCAAAGGACTCCCAACCCCTTTCTTCCTAGCTCCAGACGTACCACTAGCTCTCAGCCTCCCCCCTTAGATATCCCAGACCATTCCCCAGCTCCCGAAGCAACATTAGCTCTCAGCCTCCCCCTTAGAGATTCCAGACCCAGTTACAACTCCATTTCTCAGTCCCTCCCCTCCAACTCCCACTCCGCTAGATCACACTGTCCCCGCAAATGAATTGAACTCTCACCCCCTCTTGGCCAACAACCTTCCCCACTCTCTAGCCCTCCCACAATTGATATGTAGTCATACCAACTCCGAGACACAACACCCCAACCCACCAACCCACTCTCCCCTAGTTCTCACCACCCCTTCATTGAAGATAACTTTCACCCCCGAAGGGACCGCAACTCACCTCCCCTACTAGCCTTCCCACAACTGAACCCCAAACCGGAGCCAGCTACTCTCCCTCCCATGAAAACCCCCAGTAGGAACTCGCCCCAAAGCCCCTCTCATCAAGGGTGCAGCTCCGCCCACCCTCCCCTATTCTCCCCTTCACCCAAGCTGTCGCAACGCCTCGACATTATTGAAGCGCAGATCGTGACCCTGATCCTTGGCCTTCAGGAAAACGTATCTGCCCTAGAGAATCTCCAGCTGCCCTCCTCCCCCTCCGCACCACCTCAAATCCCTCCGCCTCTCCCCAGGAATGACTGTCCACCCACCAATTGGGCCTATCCCCCCTGGTTCCCTCCCTCTCCTCTCCAAAGCCATGACTGTGTCACGAGCAGTAAGTCCCAGAAGAAATATAACCTCCCTCTCCCCCCAGGAAGTGAGCGCTGTCGTTGCATCTCATGAACTCCCCCCGAACCAGCCATCCCAGGCCCCACTTCTGAACTCGACTCTCACCTCCTCGATCCTAGTCATCACCGGAGTGGGAAGGGACAGGCCCCTACGCAGAGCCACTAGACCCCCTTTGTTCCTTTCCTCCATACCCAGAGCCAAGCCTGACAATTTGAATTCAAAAGAAGACACCCCCATGAACTGTATGCTTATCAACAGCCGGTCAACAGTCAAACATGCAACGGAAATAGCTGAAGCATCTCATCACCTGGATGTAGCCTACATCAAGGAAACTTGGCTAAACACCCTATCCCTCCCCATTATTGACATGCTGGTGCCGCCCGGTTTCTCAATCATCCGCAAAGACAGGCCCATACACAAAGGTGGTGGCATAGCTATTATCCACAAAAGTGACCACTCCATCTCTGAAACTCCCTCCTGCACATACAATTCCTTCGAATGCCTGTCGGTCAACATCAAATCTCACTCTCATATTTCTCATCAATGCCATCTCCTCTGCCACCCTCCACGCAACTCCAACGAATTTAGAGCTCAGCTGTCAGATCTGATCACCCAATCAGCACTCAAGAGCGACTACAGCTTAATTCTGGGTGACCTAAACCTGAGATGGAACTAAACCATTAACCCGCTGATTCAATCTCTCAACACCATTCTGCAAGACAACGATATGATCCAACACTGCTCAGAGGAAACGCATTACAGAGGAGAGATCCAGGATGCCACTCCTGAGGCGGAAAGCCGGGAGCCATTTCGAGAATTATATTGTTTTTATTGTACCTAATTCGAGCAGATTTACATGTTTTAAAGATCACTTACCCCCTGGGCACTCTTTACCTTGGCTAAAGCGGAGACCCTGCATAGCCGACTAAACGCTGTTGCAGGTCAGTTTCAATCGATCTCGCCGCCATCCCTGGCTCAATAGGACACGCCCACTCACGCTGGCCACGCCCCCTTTACTACTTAAAGCGCGCTGAGAGCATAGCGTCGCCCTACAGACCCACTCCTGAGGCGGAAAGCCGGGAGCCATTTCGAGAATTATATTGTTTTTATTGTACCTAATTCGAGCAGATTTACATGTTTTAAAGGTCACTTACCCCCTGGGCACTCTTTACCTTTGCTAAAGCGGAGACCCTGCATAGCCGACTAAACGCTGTTGCAGGTCAGTTTCAATCGATCCTGCCGCCATCCCTGGCTCAATAGGACACGCCCACTCACGCTGGCCACGCCCCCTTTGCTACTTAAAGCGCGCTGAGAGCATAGCGTCGCCCTGCAGACCCACTCCTGAGGCGGAAAGCCGGGAGCCATTTCGAGAATTATATTGTTTTTATTGTACCTAATTCGAGCAGATTTACATGTTTTAAAGGTCACTTACCCCCTGGGCACTCTTTACCTTGGCTAAAGCGGAGACCCTGCATAGCTGACTAAACGCTGTTGCAGGTCAGTTTCAATCGATCTCGCCACCATCCCTGGCTCAATAGGACACGCCCACTCGTGCTGGCCACGCCCCCTTTGCTACTTAAAGCTCGCTGAGAGCATAGCATCGCCCTACAGACCCACTCCTGAGGCGGAAAGCCGGGAGCCATTTCGAGAATTATATTGTTTTTATTGTACCTAATTCGAGCAGATTTACATGTTTTAAAGGTCACTTACCCCCTGGGCACTCTTTACCTTGGCTAAAGTGGAGACCCTGCATAGCCGACTAAACGCTGTTGCAGGTCAGTTTCAATCGATCTCGCCGCCATCCCTGGCTCAATAAGACACGCCCACTCGCGCTGGCCACGCCCCCATTTACCGTCATCTCGGCTCCCATAAAATCATGCTCACTTACCAGACGCGCAGCGGACGAGCGCAGCGGGCGCGCCGATTGCGCGCCGAAGGTGCGCATAAGGCAAGCTCGTCTGCGCTCGTCCGCGCCGAGGCCGGGCCTAGGGCCACTCCACTTGACCCCGTACTGCCTTACTCCGAGCATAAAGCGCATATATTCAAATACTCATCCGATCAACTCCGAGAAATCATGACCTCAACGGTCTTGCCACACTCCACTCCTCGTCTGCTTTATACGAATCCCACCATAGGCCCTCACAAATGTGCAATGTGCACGATCCCTACCCCTCCCAAGATCCCCACTCACCAAGTCCTAGCAGCACTTATCAACGCGCGGTCAGTCCCCAAACATAAAATTGAAATTTCTGAATTTATAGAATCACATAACCTAGACCTACTATTCATCACAGAAACCTGGGGTGATGATTCCTCCGGCCCAGACTTCAAAGCAGCAACTCCTCCCAACTACTGCACTTGCAGACTTGATAGAAAAATAAGAAAGGGAGGAGGGTTAGCCATCATACACAAGGACCACCTCAAAGTTAAAATCATGGACTCTAAATACAAGGACTGCGAGGCTCTCTCTTTCACCATCAGCATCTCTGACAAACAATCATTTACAGGCATGCTACTCTACGGCCCCCCCGGGTCTAGATTGAAATTCCTCAACAATCTTAACAATCTAATCGAGGTATCAGCAGGAACCCCTCATTATACCATTCTGGGAGACTTCAATTTCCATCTTGAAGTAACTCACGACCCTGATACCTCGGCGTTAATAAACGATCTAGCAGCTGCTGGCCTCCTACAAATGGTTAAACAGTCTACACACATAGCGGGACACACTCTAGATGGTCTATTCACCAGCAACCCTCACATTGTGGTTACAACTGTTATCCCTCTCATTTGGACTGATCACTCAGCTGTCTGTTTCTCAATAAAACGTAACTCCTTTCCACTCTCTTCTACAACACTCTCGCCTATGTCCTTCAGAAATTGGAAAAATATCGACCCCCCCCCAATTAGCGGCTACACTGCTTGATACTTTGAATACCAGCGAACAGGATCCTTCTTTAGCATCCTCAAACTATCTTAACATTCTAAACGAAGCCTGTTATAACCTAGTTCCCCTTAAAATTTCACATCGCAGCAGAAAAAATTCCCTTCAGCTCCATGGTTCACTGAAACCCTACGACTACAGAGACAACATTGTAGGAATCTGGAGAGACACTGGCGCCGCTATTACAATCCCTCAGAAAAAATTGCCTACAAAAGTGTACTTTCAAAGTATAAACTACTTATTACCTCAGAAAAAACACGATACTACACCGCCCAAATCAATCAGGCAAACAACTCTGCAATAGAACTGTTTCAGGTAGTCACCCACCTTTCTAGTCCTCCTGTCCCCCGTTTTGACGGATCACAGGAACTTTGCAACTCCCTTGCCAAGTTCTTCGAAGACAAAGTAACTGCTATCTTCTCAGCCTTCACTCACTCACCCCCTGCCACCACCACCACGGTACTTTCTTCCAGGACCGCACCCAGCTTCTCAACCTTCGAAGCTGCCACGGAGGAACAAATCCAACGACTTGTTTCCAGTACAAAATCAGGATCACCCCATGACCCCTGTCCTCCCGCCATTCTTAACCTCATTCCAGAAGCAATTTCCCCAGCTCTCACCAACATATGCAATGCCATGTTCATAACAGGCACATACCCTTCAGTCTGGAAGGAAGCCACCATTAAACCCCTCCTAAAAAAAACTACTCTCGACCCCCTCCTTCCTGCCAGTTACTGACCCATTGCATGTCTTCCATTCCCAGCAAAAATCTTTGAAAAGATAATGAACATACAGTTGTCTAAATTCATAGATAATAACAACTTGCTGGATGATACCCAATTTGGGTTTAGACAGGGTCATGGGACTGAGACCGCGCTACTCAAAGCAGCTGACGAAATAAGAACGACGATGGATAAGGGAGGAGCGGCAGTACTAATATTGTTAGATCTCTCTGCAGCCTTTGACACGGTTGATCATGCCACCTTGATCGACCGTGTCTCATCAATAGGAATTCAGAATAAGGCGAAATAACTTCTTGCCTCATTTCTGATGGACCGTCCACAGACAGTAAAAATGGACAAGTTTACTTCCAGCACCTTCATACTTCCTTGCGGTATACCACAGGGCTCCTCGCTGAGTCCGACATTATTTAACATTTATGTTTCGGACTTAGCGAGGGTAATAAAATCTTACGGTATTGCCCTTACAACATACGCTGACGACACCCAACTGGTGCTATCGGTACACAACGATGGTACTTCAGTTGCAGCAAACTTCCAAGAGGGAATGCGGGCAATCAGTTCTTGGATGTCATCAAACTGTCTTAAATTAAACTCTGATAAGACAGAGGTGATGCCATTCGGGAAACTGGAACCAACCTGGTCCCCCAATGGTGGCCACCTGAGATGGGAACCCCTCCTCAACCTGTCACCACGGTTCGCAACCTTGGAGTCATATTCGACAACAAAATGACCTTCCAGCAACATGTCAACTCTGTGGTGTCCTCATCCTTCTACACCCTAAAAAAAATCAAGAAACTTATGCCATACCTTCCGTCATCAGCCGGCAAAACCCTTATCAGTACTTTGGTCTTTTCAAAAACAGACTATTGAAATACCCTTCTTCTCAATGCCCAAGAAAAAGTCCTTAACAGATTGCAGCTAGTCCAGAATGCCTCGGCCAGAATTTTACTGGGCATTCCCAAGTTCACCTCCATTTCCCCTTACATTCGACAGCTGCACTGGCTCCCTATCAGGAGCCGGACAAAATTTAAGGCATTATGCATTGCATACAAAGCCATCAATAATACAGGCCCACAGTTCCTTAAAAATGCCCTCTCTCCGCTCCACCATTCAAGAACACTACGTTCATCCTCAGCTCACTTGCTGAAAGTCCCACGTACAAAAAAAGCTAACTGGGGTGACAGATGTTTCACTATTTCTACAGCTAAAATTTGGAACACGTTACCCCTTCACATTAAAACCGCCCCCACCCTCATTCATTTCAGAAAAAAACTAAAAACCTGGCTCTTTGCATTATAAATTCTTCAGTCATAGCGATGGTTCTGTACTCTAAGCGCCGAGACACCTATGGGTATTTGCGCGCTATAAAAATCGCATAAACATAAACATAAACATGCCATCATTGCGAACAAAAATGCAGTCTCGATTGATCACATCATCCTGGTCGACTGGTCAGACCACCACATCATTCTCTTCCATATCAATCAGCCGCCCCTATCCCCCCCACCCACTCAAGCCCCCCCTAAGTGGGTCAGGAACACTTCCAGAGTCCCCCGAGACAAGCTAGAAGAAGGACTCAACACACTCCTCCCGAACACGACGGAGTCCCTCTCAACCGCGGAACTCACCTCGCTCTATCATTCTAACCTGGAGCTCACTCTGGATCAGCTGGCACCTCTGAAAGTAAAAAAACCCAGAAACATTGCCTCTAGGTCATTGTTCTCCACTGACATTAATGAAGAAAGAAGACACCTCAGATCCTTGGAAAGAACGGGGAGGAACAACCCCACCTCCCTCCATCGGGAACAACTCAAGGCAGCACGCAAAAACTACTATATTCATATCAAGAGCAAAAAGTCATCCTTCTTCTGCTCTGCCTTAGACAATGCCAAAAACCGCCCCAAAGAACTCTTCAACATCATTAGGAACCAAACCTCCATTCCAATGGCAGCCAACTTAGTGGCCTCCAAAACCCATTGCGACGCCTTTGCTAGCTTTTTCAATGAAAAAATCGACAAAATTGATTGTTCATTCAGCCCAAAACTTTCCTCTTGCACAGAAACCCGGAGTTCTGCAACTAAACACATCCCCCCAATAACCCCATCTATCAGCTGGTCATCCTTCCAGCCGGTCAAGGAGGAAATGAGCAATCTTATCGCCTCCACTAAACCCTCATCTCATTCCCTCGAACAACTTCCCTCGAGACTGACCAAGGAGTTGAAGCTCACTCTAGCCCCAATCTGGGGCAAGATCATCATTAGCTCCTTGAGCGAGGGTTCCATTCCTGAATGCCTTAAACTAGGACAAGTCACCCCACTTCTGAAAAAACCTGGCGTTGACCCCATGGTCATGAACAACTTCAGACCGGTCTCGAACCTTCTGTTCTTATCCAAAATTCTTGAAAGATGTGTGCTTTCACAATTACCCAACATCTTGAGAACACTAATCTACTTGACTCACACCAGTCAGGGTACAGAAAGGGCTGCAGCACTGAAACCGCATTCCTTAATGTCCTACACGATATGCACATGTCACTTGACTCCAACCAATGTGTCCTTCTCATCCTCCTTGACCTCTCGGCTGCGTTCGACACAGTGGATCATACCTTCCTACTTAATTTCCTCCAGGAGAGAACGGGCATTGAACAGACAGTCTTAAAATGGTTCTCCTCTTTTCTCAACAACCGCACTCAAAAAATAAAGATCAACAGCTTTGAATCAGACCCCATCCCCATCAGCAGAGGAGTTCCGCAAGGGTCAGTACTCTCCCCACAACTTGTAGTGTGTTTATCTAGGGACCTAAATCGATATTTCTATTTTATGCCCTTGTCCGGTTATAAATCAATAATGTCCATACAACGGCATAAAAAACCCTATTCATAATTCAGTCGTAGCACATGCTGTTACATTATGCAAGACTACTCCTCCAGCCCCCTAGAAAGCACACTGAGTTCTCTAAACAAAACCAAGCCTCCAGCAACCTGGGAAATCCCCCTTGCCTTTTTTTTTATTTCGTCCTAAGAACTCCTATAAAGCACTGTAAGAACGGCCAGTTCTTAGTGACATCTTTATCGACGTCTTATGTCCAGCCTTACGTCAAACCCGGCACCTTTCAGGTATAAATATACCAACGTTGCCTTAAGCTAACACACGGTGGTGGTTTTGGAGCAGCTATCTACTTGCCCGAGAGCCCAGCTGATGCGAGAGCCCACGGACGCTGCCCCTCCCTTTTGACGCACTGAGAAAGACGCTGTCTTTTCTCCTGCCGAGAAAATCCAGCTCTGGCGTTTCCAGCCAAACCTTGCGGGTGACTGGGATATCGAGTTCTGAGAGAGAGATACCAGCCCTCCTGCTTTCTATTACCAAGGTACTGAACTGACTAAACCCGTAAAGAGAATTCTTGAGTCAGATTCTTGGCAAAACAAACTTAACTTAAACTGCTACTTACTTACTCCTTCCCATGTATAAGGCTTAGGTCAGGTACACCGGGGTAGGCGTATTTAGAAGCACCAATTGAGTAAGATTAGCCAATGTATATATGTATGTATATATTTTATCTATTTTAAAGTATCAGATGGCTCAGAAACCATATCAATGCTTTTACAGTATTATTTTATAATCCTACTTTTACTGTATGCATTTTACTTTACCATGAGTATTACAATCGTGGCAATTCATTTCTCTTGCATGAGGATGAAGACTGCTCAATAAATAATACCTTTTATTGAAAATGCCCGTCTCTATTTTCTCTGCATTCTGGTGAAACTAAGTACGCACATTTGACTGAGTGAAATAGTTGTCTTTTGTTTTCACACGACTCTAGAGATACACTCTTATTCAGGGAGAGCAAAGTTGTCATGTTTTATGGTTGTCAGAAGCTAATCCCTTCTTGTCTATCCAGGGAGGTTAAACTCCTCCTCGTTTATTCGAGAAAGTTTCTAGTGACCTCTGAGCTAGCTGGCAAACCTTAAGTCTAATATAGTCAGTAGAGACCTAGTTAACCTAAGTCCTACGTCTACACTGCTGAATATATTATTCCAATGCACAGAGCCTATTGGGAATATAGGAACTACACTACAAAGTGCCTAACGTTTGGTAAGGCGATAAATCTAACGCAAGACGTTAGAGTAACTCAGTCGTGCTTTTTCACACAGACCCTTTTTCCCGTAAATACTCCAAAGACGTCTGGAGTGGGTAAAAGGTTAAAATCCGCCGGAACTTAGTAGGAAGAGATTTCTATGTATAGTTTTTGGTTTATTCAACGTTGAAGGATACAGTGTTCCAAAATATTGTGCACCTAATCTTTGTTTCCTTGAAACTTGATCTGCAACAAAAACCTTTCTGTCAGTAAAATGGGAGAAAGTGATGACGAAAGGGAGGCAGCTAGAATAGAAGCTCGACTCCTAGAGGATGACACACGTCTCCTACAGAACAACCCGAATGCTATACTCATTCCGGTCAACATAAGAAAAACCATAACTCTTAAACTTATAGAAAATGGACTAACATCGAGAGGTGGTATAGTCGTATTCGTAATTGAGGCACATGAATATCGGCAGACAGAGGTATTCTATTCATGGATAAACTTTCCAGCAGCAAACGCTGTCACACATGAATTCCACTATTACAAAATAGAGGAACCTCCTGAAGAGCACACTCCTTTCGAGGAGGTGGAAATCCCATTAAAATACCAAGAGCACCTGCTCTGGTTTAAAGGCGCCCTAAAACATAATAATCACATCACCAGGCTTGGTCCACTAGGTAGACCAGGAGCAACGTGGCCGGTTCTAGCCAGCTACACACCACATCCTGACATTAATAAAATGTTAAGCGAAGAACTCTTAGTTAAAATAAAAGAATTAACACAGGCATATAGAGAGTTAGTTCAATTGGCAACAGAGGATATAACTTTCCTCCAGAAATTTAAAGAAACAGATATAGCAGAACAGCCATTTGAACTTGCCAGAATCATAGAAAAATCCTATGAAGAACTAGGAAGAGATAGTTTGGGTGGGAAACCGGTAAAACTCCAACAAACTGAAAATCCTGAAAAGATATTTATTAAAAATAATCTAAACACTCCAAAAAAGAGCTGGGATGGAAATAAACAATCCACTCCCAAAGAAAAAAGTTTCCAGTTCAGAGGAACGTCTCCTCGGCGGAGAGAAAGATCTCCGGACCAAGGACACAAGTCTCCCCAGAGGGAGCCCTCTGAGAAAAGATACAACCTTAGAAATAGGGACAATTTAAAGAAACCTGATAGATATCAAGATATTGATACACGTCCCTCTCGATCTTTTCAGAATTCCTCGCAGAAATCGGAAAGAAGAGGACAGTCAGAACACAGGGAAGAGCACGTCAAGTCCAAAGACAAGGAACCTGCTCATCAAAGTAAAAAATTACAATTTCCAAAGAAGAAGGTAGCCAGTATTAAAGTATTAAAACATGCCGTGGATCCTGAGGACACAACTGAAAAACGGAGAGTGGGCCCAGACAATACTAGACAGCGCAGCAGAAGTGAGCATAGCTCGCAGGTTCCTGATGAATCATCTGGAGACAGTGGACACGAATGAATACATCCAGGTGGAAACTGCAGATACCAGAGTTAGCAAACCAGATATACGAAATAACATTACGTATAGAGGGAGATAAGACTAGGAAAATGAGGGGTCTATTTTGGGATAACCTTTCCAAAGGCTATGACATCCTTTTAGCTGAAAAAGATTGGCCACCAGAGTTTGTCAGGGAGTGCCCTCATGGCGAAGAAATGATTATGCCTGCCTTCTCAAATCATATTCCAATTCATAAAAAATATACACTTGCAAGAAAGTGGGCAGTCGCCCAAGCTCCTGCATTATATAAAAATCATGTAGGATGGGATGAGGACTCTCCTCCTCACAAAATCCAGTTAAAATGTCAACCAACTGCACAAAGGCAGTACCCAATTAGGCAAGAAGCTAACAAACAGGACAGGGAGATCTTAGATCAACTTGAATACCAGGGGTGATTGAACCATGCACCTCACAAATGAACAATCCTTTGTTTCCTGTCTCCAAGCCAGACGATTCATACCGTCTAGTTTTGGACTACAGACACCTAAACACATGTTGTAAGACATTTGCAGTACAAAACTCACATAGTGCAGCACTAATGAATAACATTGTGCGCAAAAAATACAAAACAACATTAGACATCTCTAATGGATTATTTTGTCAAAACATAGCACCTGAAAGCGGGTATTTGACCGCTTTCTCAATAATGGGCTCGCAGAAAAATTTCTGTCGACTCCCACAGGGGTTCAACAATACCCCGGGATTATTCTCAGCAAGGGTAACAGAGTTACTACAAATGTATGATGATGAGGCATTATCTTATGTCGATGACATCTATCTTACAGATGATGACTTGGATACTCACTTGAAAAGAGTGAACACCATAATACTTGGGTTCGCAGCAGAGGGTTACAAATTCAACTTTAAAAAGTCACAAATTGCCCATCTAACTGTCCTGTTTTTAGGATGTGAATTATCAAGTGAAGGCAAAAGCCTGGCAGACAATTTCTTAGAGAAGTGCGCTGTACTCCAAGCACCAAAAACGCTGAAGAACTTACAATCAATTCTAGGTTTCCTGAATTTCGGAAGAACTTACATTTTAAATTATGCAGAGAGGGTTAAACCTCTCTATGAACTAATAAAACCTGATGTTAAACCAATCAATTGGACTCAAAAACACACAGAAATTTTTAGAGCATTGCAAACAGACATGTTAGCTAAAACAAAATTGCAAACTCGCAATAACACACGCAACTTTGTAATCCGAGTCATCCCAGGAAGATACGGATTCACGTACCTGACCTCTAATGAGGGAGAAACAGTACCAATAGCATACACATCACATTTGTACACAGAAGCTGAAAAAACATTCAGTCTTGCAGAAAACATTGTAAATGCGGTTCAAACGGCTGTAGCAAAAGAAAGAGCCCAAGCACAAGGCAGAAGAATAACTGTTTTAACAGCAGAATCAGCCTTTGAGGCATTAACAAGCCCACGCAATTTAACTACCGTGGCATTAGATCCAAAATAGATACAATGGGAAAATTCTCTGGCTACAGATAAAGTGAAATACTATTTTGACCCGAACATGAAAAAACTGAAAGATCTAACATATGAAAAAGAATATCCTCTGCCAATCGAAATTCTGCCCCTACAACAGTACGCCTGTGTAATATATACAGACGGATATGCACAACCCTCAATTTGGGGAAAACAAGCCTATAACGCTACGTGCGAGGTTGTTAAATGCCGGTGGCGCGAAGGTAAATTGAGACCACTGGTAACAATGTCACAATCTGTACAAAACATTTCAGTTCAACAAACTGAATTAATAGCTTTAAAATGGCGCTCGATATTGCCGACAACAAGAGGAACTCGAGAACGGACGATATTTAAGTGGGGTCCAGTGTACGTGTTCAGGACTAGAGCGCACAGAAGGATACAAAGTTCCCGGGGGGGGGGAAAAGGTTTTACTTGAGTAGAGAGAAATTCATGCAGAGTATGCCGTCAAGGAACTAAGAGGTTCCTCTGTCGGAATTAGAGAGCCTCACACACCCAGGGCGTTTAGGTGTGGAACACACCCTGACCGTAGGGTGTCCAGTGTCATCATTGGCTCACTGCTCCTCGTCAGACCGGCGCTGCAATGTCTGACGGGGTGCTTGGAGGCACCCTTTTGACGGAGGTCTTTTATTCCTTGCCGACGGTGTGTGTGAGTCAGAGGGAAAATCGTGTAGTCAGTGTGGAGTATGTGAATGTTAAAAAGGGTAACCAGTCCACAATAGTATTTATTGGCGTGGCTGCTTCCCTGGTTAAAAGGGGGTGAGAGGGGAGCTAGAGAGTGTAGTGAGTATCAGAACCTAACTCTACCCCCTGGTGTGGTCAACATGTTTCTCGCCATCCGGCGATTCGTCAGGACCAGAACAGAGTACTACACATGAAGAAAGGGGGGGTTCAAACACAAAGTGAAAAACACAAATACAACCTCACTGGGTCGGTTGAGAAGAGGGCCTAAAGTCCTGCTCTAGTTATGCGACCTATGGAGTAAAAGGAGAACAGAAAAACAGAAAAGCAGGTTCAAACATATCTCAAAATAGTAATTGTACTTTGATAAAGTGTTAGGTCACTCTGCGAGATATTGCTCTCCACATTGTGGGGTGTGGGGGGCGAAAACGTGCAGGGAGTGCATTCATACAGTTCATTCATAATCGGTTTATTATTAGCACGACTATAATCTCACACTGGAGACCTCAGAATGTTATGAATACAAAATTAAAAAATTAAAAAATTAAGTAGCCGAATCCGTCCATGCAGCACCCTAGCCAAGGGGACACACGGGGAAACAACCCAGCAATTTCTTACCCTAGGGGCGATTAGAAGGGCCTCGCAGTCTGCTCCCGTGAGGCCAGCGCTGTTTGGCGGTTATGCCTGCGGAATGTAAAGGAGCAGGAATGTGGTAGAGATATCAAGAATAAGTAATGCGTCAGAGGTGCTTGGTGATAAAGGCTCCCTCAAAGCGGGGTGGGGGGTTGGTGTGTTCCAGGCCCGGTCAATGAAAAGGGACGGAAACGTTATAGGGTGTACAGAGTAGATATTAGGTGACTCTTCCATAAATAAATAATGGCCGTATGACCTAGTCCTAGTACTTTGGTAAGGTAACAATGAATGAAGGCAGGGCTCTCACAATGGAAACTGGGTGGGGTTAGTTTCAGGAGAACGCTCATTGTTGCCAGTGACACCGTGCGTGGTATGGCGAGACAGCGGGTGGCTCACCCGGCAGAGCTGTGGATTGAGTCAGCGCTCTGAAGCTGCCAGGGAGTGGCCCATCCTTCAAATCGGGAGGCAGATTACACGGGGGGCAAGGTGTGGTCAGCGCTTAACTGCAAGCGAGGCTGCCAGGGAGTAGTGTCACCTTCAAGGCAGAAGGCCGATTACACGGGAAGGATGGCGGGTGGGAGGGGGGAAGGAGGGAGGGAGGGAGACGGAACAGGGGGAGGGAGGGGGGAGAGAGAGAGAGAGAGAGTATACGCGGGGGCTTACCTCAGTCAGGGCGCTGGGACGCTTGAAACACCTACCCCTCACGCTCGCGGCACCTGGTCAGGGTGCGGAGCAACTGGTAGAGGGTCCAGGAATATTGCCGCATATAAAGACCCTGGGTAGTCGTGTCTAAACGCGCCACAGATGCGGTGGTAATTATTGTGCGTCGTGCACAAACGCATCGGCAGACTAGAACTCCAGGGGATGGAGTGGGTGGCAAACGTGGCGGCCATGATGGAGTGATCAGCGTCGTGCGTTAAGCGCATGCGCACCAATGACCCCGGAACTAGGGAGGTCAGAGTTGTGCAGTGGTGTTTGGCGGCGGCCATAGTAGAGAGGGCAATGATGCTAGCATTGATAGGCTGTGTGGACAGGACGTTGAGTACTGCTGTAGTGGCCATGGTAGGGAAGGTGATGATGCTATCATTAATCAGCTATGTGCACTGGTATAGGGCGCATAGGGCGTTGTAAATTACTCAGACAAGTCAGGTAGTGGACGTGGAGTTTAACCAGGTTACCACATATGCAGAAAGACTGCATACCCACTGAGTGAGTGGGGGCCAGGGGGGGTGAAAGGGGGAAGGAAGGAAGGAAGGGGGGAAGGGGGGGTAAGGGGGGGAAAGGGAGGTGGTAGGGGAGGGGTGCGGGTGGGCGGGAAAGCCGGGTGAGAGAAGGAAGAAAGAATGGGGGAAGGTTAGGGATTGGGAGTCAAGTGGCCACTAATCCCCAAGGTCCACTGGCATATCTCAGGCATGGATACAGGGTGCACCAGACTTAGACAGTGGTTCACCTCGAGACGGAGGCCCAAGGGACCGCATCATTGAGTCCTACTGTGTCCAGTTGTAGGCGATGCACCCATCTCTGTTCCAATTTAAATAATTGCTGTCTGGACATGCCTGGTTGGGACTCAAGTACTAACCACTGAAGGCTGTCTGCAGAGTGGTTGTGTTGTTGATAGTGTTCATACAGCCTTGTGTGGGTCCTGGAGCATCGTATGTTACCTTTGTGCTCCGTTATTCTCAATTTTACCTGTCTCATGGTCATACCTACATATAACTTATCACAGGGGCAGATCAGTAGGTAGATGCATTTAGTGCTAAGACAGTTGGTGTGTTTATTGAGTTTCCATGTGTAAGAGTCCGTCAGTGTGATCTCTTTACATTGTCTGGACTGAGGACATACTGCACAGCCACCACACGGGTAGTGTCCAACTACTGGGGGGAGGTGCCATAATGTCTGTTGCCCACTATTATGTTGTTTCTTAGGGCGTGTGTGTATCAGAGAGTCTTTGAGGTTTGCTGTACGTTTAAAGGTGAACCTGGGTTTGGGTAGTACAGTGCCCGCTGCGTTGAGGATGCCCCAGTGTTTCTTAACGGTCCTTTTAATGAAGTTGGAATTCCTAGTAAAGCTGGTGACGCAGGTGATCAAGTCATCACGTTCTTTCTGATGTACTTCAAGAAGGGCCTCTCTATGGTTGTTGAGCGCTCTCTTGTTGGAGTTCCTTATTATTTTCCTGGGGTACCCTCTCTCCATCAATTTGTGTTGGAGGGTGTTGGCCTCTTGTCTATAGTCATCCCTAGAGGAGCAATTTCTTCGTACCTGCAAGAATTGGCCAAAGGGTAGATTCTCGCGTAGTGCTCTCGGGTGATGGCTATTAAACAGGAGGAGGCTATTTCTGTCAGTATTCTTCCGGAAAAAAATAGTGCTCAGTCCGGCTGTTCCTAGCCGTATCGTGAGGTCTAGGAAAGGGAGGTCTGTCGCGGACATAGTGCCTGTAAATTTGAGGTATGGATTCTGTTGGTTAATCCATGTACAGAATTGGGTGCAGCTGTCTCGATCACCTTTCCATAGTATCAGGATGTCGTCGATGTAGCGACGCCACAGTGTCAGATGTTCTCTGAAGGGGTTGGATTCTGGGTATATGACCAGGTTCTCAAAGGCCGCCATATAGATACAGGCAATGCTAGGAGCAAAGGTTGAACCCATTGACGTGCCCCTCACTTGATGGTACAATTGGGAACCGTATTGAAAGAAATTTTCTGTCAGGGCAATGCTAGCGCATGCCATGATGAACGATATGGGAGTTGGAGAGGACCAGTCTTCCTGCATTAAAGCATTTTCCACTGCTTCTAGTGTGGCTGCTTGGGGGATATTCGTGTACAAAGCCTCCACATCGAGTGTGAGGAGGAGATCCACGTCTTCCCTGCCATCAATCGAGTCAATCAGACGAAGGACATCTCTAGTGTCCTGTAAGTACACTAGAGGGCGTGTGTGTATCAGAGAGTCTTTGAGGTTTGCTGTACTTTTAAAGGCGAACCTGGGTTTGGATAGTACAGTGCCCCCTGCGTTGAGGATGCCCCAGTGTTTGTTAACGGTCCTTTTAATGAAGTTGGAATTCCTAGTAAAGCTTGTGACGCAGGTGATCAAGTCATCACGTTCTTTCTGATGTACTTCAAGAAGGGCCTCTCTATGGTTGTTGAGCGCCTGACACTAACCCCACCCAGTTTCCATTGTGAGAGCCCTGCCTTCATTCATTGTTACCTTACCAAAGTACTAGGACTAGGTCATACGGCCATTATTTATTTATGGAAGAGTCACCTAATATCTACTCTGTACACCCTATAACGTTTCCGTCCCTTTTCATTGACCGGGCCTGGAACACACCAACCCCCCACCCCGCTTTGAGGGAGCCTTTATCACAAAGCACCTCTGACGCATTACTTATTCTTGATATCTCTACCACATTCCTGCTCCTTTACATTCCGCAGGCATAACAGCCAAACAGCGCTGGCCTCACGGGAGCAGACTGCGAGGCCCTTCTAATCGCCCCTAGGGTAAGAAATTGCTGGGTTGTTTCCCCGTGTGTCCCCTTGGCTGGGGTGCTGCATGGACGGATTCGGCTACTTAATTTTTAAATTTTTTAATTTTGTATTCATAACATTCTGAGGTCTCCAGTGTGAGATTATAGTCGTGCTAATAATAAACCGATTATGAATGAACTGTATGAATGCACTCCCTGCACGTTTTCGCCCCCCCCACACCCCACAATGTGGAGAGCAATATCTCGCAGAGTGACCTAACACTTTATCAAAGTACAATTACTATTTTGAGATATGTTTGAACCTGCTTTTCTGTTTTTCTGTTCTTTTTTTACTCCATAGGTCGCATAACTAGAGCAGGACTTTAGGCCCTCTTCTCAACCGACCCAGTGAGGTTGTATTTGTGTTTTTCACTTTGTGTTTGAACCCCCCCCTTTTTTCATGTGTAGTACTCTGTTCTGGTCCTGACGAATCGCCGGATGGCGAGAAACATGTTGACCACACCAGGGGGTAGAGTTAGGTTCTGATACTCACTACAGTCTCTAGCTCCCCTCTCACCCCCTTTTAACCAGGGAAGCAGCCACGCCAATAAATCCTATTGTGGACTGGTTACCCTTTTTAACATTCACATACTCCACACTGACTACACGATTTTCCCTCTGACTCACACACACCATCGGCAAGGAATAAAAGACCTCCGTCAAAAGGGTGCCTCCAAGCACCCCGTCAGACATTGCAGCGCCGGTCTGACGAGGAGCAGTGAGCCAATGATGACACTGGACACCCTACGGTCAGGGTGTGTTCCACACCTAAACGCCCTGGGTGTGTGAGGCTCTCTAATCCCGACAGAGGAACCTCTTAGTTCCTTGACGGCATACTCTGCATGAATTTCTCTCCACTCAAGTAAAACCTCCCCCCCCCCCGGGGAACTTTGTATCCTTCTGTGCGCTCTAGTCCTGGACACATACACTGGACCCCACTTAAATATCGTCCGTTCTCAAGTTCCTCTTGTTGTTGAAAATCTTCGCGTGGGTTCCCCCACGGAACCATTTAGGCTACCCCCAGCCACAATAGCTGTGAGGCCCACCAGGTACCCTGAATTACTGGTTGCATTCCCGTGTACCTCGCTACCCCTCTATCCTGTTATCTCACCCCACATTCGACCCCTCGCGAATCTAAACCTTCCTGGTGAACGGACCCACAATGGAGGATGTCCCAGGTATTAGTTTCAACGAGGAAGCTATAGCCGAATCCTTGAGATCAGCACCCACACTCCTCGGAGCACCAGAGGCAGCCGCCACAGGCTCTTCAAATGATGATTGGACAACACTCACCATCCTGAAAAAGGAATGGCTGAGAATAACTATACATGGAGTAATCATGACTGAATACTTGAGAGTTAACATCGCCCCTCAGGGCCTCATAGTTAACATTTTTCCTAGACTTTTCCTTGAGGACACCCAGTTTAAGGGGGACTGGTGTCAGGTCTCCTGGAAATGTACGAAAGACCTCCTTTTCTTGATTGTCAAGACAGCCAAGAGACTGGCTGATGCCCTGCTGGATAAAATCACAGCGATAGAGACAACGATGAAGGCAGGAGTCAGTAAAAATGCTAAGGCAGGCTTCACTTCAAAGCTTGCAGAAATCAACCAGGAGATTGCTGATAACCAAGAATATCTCCAGAAACAGAAACTGGCTAAACTTCAAAAAGACCTAGACAAGTTTGAGAAAGAAAAAGTGTATCCCTACCTAAAAGAAGGGTACTCCAACAAGATATCCGGATACTCCTCAGATGAGAACTCTGGCACTGACAACCGTAGAGGGTCGGCCAGTAGTGACTCGAGTGGGAGCACTACTTCCAATAACAACCGTCAACAACGCCGCCCAAACCAGAACAGAGGGTACCATCAAGGACCCATGTTCCAAGGACTACCCCAAATGCCACCTCAAATGTTGCCCCCGTGGCAGTACCCCTTCTATCCACAAGGGCCCCCTCAATTTTAGCCCTTAAACCTGCCCCCTTTTCACGACAGAGGTTGGGGCAGAGGAAAAGGGCGCAAGCGGGGCGGTGGAAGAGGGGTTCAGTGGCAAGACCAGCCGTCGACATCTGTCCCAATGGAAACCAGGAGTGTAACCAGGGGAAGGAGAGCTTAATAGTTAACCTCTCTAAAAGAGTACTCAATCCCATTGAAATGGGCATTCTTGAGAAGGGATTGGGCTTCGTTCCGACCTCCACCCCAGATAACTTCACAGAAATCTGTGAGATCAAACAACTCTTCCGCAAAATACGTCTTAGGGCCTTTTTCCAAGACCAACCAGCAACTGATAAAACCGACACAGGGCTACGAAACCCCTCCACTTTCACCCCTACGGATGGGATGATTCCTCCTGAGGTACTAACATTTGAGAGGGCAGTAATGAGGTCCCTGGAGAATAAACCACAGACCAGCAGCTACAACAACCTGAGTATAGCTGAAAGAAATGCAGTTCTAGCCTTGGGGAGTGACACCTCCATTGTCATTAAACAAGCCGACAAAGGGGGCGCGACGGTAATACAAGATGCCACTGACTATGACACAGACTGCAAACGTCAGCTGGCAACTACCACCCACTACAGACCCCTACCGGCTGATCCTACCAGTAGGCTGACCACAGACATCTCTAGCCTGATCATTGAAGGTGAGACCAATGGCTGGATCTCTAAAAACGAAGCGGATTTCCTCCTAACGACGGACCCAGTGGTCCCTTACTTTTACACCCTACCCAAGATTCATAAGGGCACTAGTCCAGTCCCAGGGAGACCCATAGTCTCCGCCATTGGCTCACTATTGGAGCCACTGTCGAAGTTTTGTGACGTATTCCTCCAGCCTATTGTTAAGAAAATACCTTCTTACTTACAGGACACTAGAGATGTCCTTCGTCTGATTGACTCGATTGATGGCAGGGAAGACGTGGACCTCCTCCTCACACTCGATGTGGAGGCTTTGTACACGAATATCCCCCAAGCAGCCACACTAGAAGCAGTGGAAAATGCTTTAATGCAGGAAGACTGGTCCTCTCCAACTCCCATATCGTTCATCATGGCATGCGCTAGCATTGCCCTGACAGAAAATTTATTTCAATACGGTTCCCAATTGTACCATCAAGTGAGGGGCACGTCAATGGGTTCTACCTTTGCTCCTAGCATTGCCTGTATCTATATGGCGGCCTTTGAGAACCTGGTCATATACCCAGAATCCAACCCCTTCAGAGAACATCTGACACTGTGGCGTCGCTACATCGACGACATCCTGATACTTTGGAAAGGTGATCGAGACAGCTGCACCCAATTCTGTACATGGATTAACCAACAGAATCCATACCTCAAATTTACAGGCACTATGTCCGCGACAGACCTCCCTTTCCTAGACCTCACGATACGGCTACGCACAGCCGGACTGAACACTACTCTTTTCCGGAAGAATACTGACAGAAATAGCCTCCTCCTGTTTAATAGCCATCACCCGAGAGCACTACGCGAGAATCAACCCTTTGGCCAATTCTTGCGGGTACGAAGAAATTGCTCCTCTAGGGATGACTATAGACAAGAGGCCAACACCCTCCAACACAAATTGATGGAGAGAGGGTACCCCAGGAAAATAATAAGGAACTCCAACAAGAGAGCGCTCAACAACCATAGAGAGGCCCTTCTTGAAGTACATCAGAAGGAACGTGATGACTTGATCACCTGCGTCACCAGCTTTACTAGGAATTCCAACTTCATTAAAAGGACCGTTAACAAACACTGGGGCATCCTCAACGCAGGGGGCACTGTACTACCCAAACCCAGGTTCGCCTTTAAACGTACAGCAAACCTCAAAGACTCTCTGATACACACACGCCCTAAGAAACAACATAATAGTGGGCAACAGACATTATGGCACCTCCCCCCAGTAGTTGGACACTACCCGTGTGGTGGCTGTGCAGTATGTCCTCAGTCCAGACAATGTAAAGAGATCACACTGACGGACTCTTACACATGGAAACTCAATAAACACACCAACTGTCTTAGCACTAAATGCATCTACCTACTGATCTGCCCCTGTGATAAGTTATATGTAGGTATGACCATGAGACAGGTAAAATTGAGAATAACGGAGCACAAAAGTAACATACGATGCTCCAGGACCCACACGAGGCTGAATGAACACTATCAACAACACAACCACTCTGCAGACAGCCTTCAGTGGTTAGTACTTGAGTCCCAACCAGGCATGTCCAGACAGCAATTATTTAAATTGGAACAGAGATGGGTGCATCGCCTACAACTGGACACAGTAGGACTCAATGATGCGGCCTCCGTCTCGAGGTGAACCACTGTCTAAGTCTGGTACACCCTGTATCCATGCCTGAGATATGCCAGTGGACCTTAGGGATTAGTGGCCACTTGACTCCCAATCCCTAGCAATCCTCAACCTTCCCCCATTCTTTCTTCCTTCTCTCACCCGGCTTTCCCGCCCACCCACACCCCTCCCCTACCACCTCCCTTTCCCCCCTTCCCCCCCGCCCCCTTCCCCCCTTCCTTCCTTCCCTTTCCCCTCCCCCCCATGGCCCCCACTCACTCAGCGGGTATGCAGTCTTTCTGCATATGTGGTAACCTGGTTGGACTCCACGTCCACTACCTGACTTGTCTGAGTAATTTACAACGCCCTATGCGCCCTATACCAGAGCACATAGCTGATTAATGATAGCATCATCACCTTCCCTACCATGGCCACTACAGCAGTACTCAACGTCCTGTCCACACAGCCTATCAATGCTAGCATCATTGCCCTCTCTACTATGGCCGCCGCAAAACACCACTGCACAACACTGACCTCCCTAGTTCCGTGGTCATTGGTGCGCATGCGCTTAACGCACGACGCTGATCACTCCATCATGGCCGCCACGTTTGCCACCCACTCCATCCCCTGGAGTTCTAGTCTGCTGATGCGTTTGTGCACGACGCACGCTAATTGCCACCGCATCTGTGGCGCGTTTAGACACGACTACCCAGGGTCTTTATATGCGGCAATATTCCTGGACCCTCTACCCGTTGTTCCGCACCCTGACCAGGTGCCGCGAGCGTGAGGGGTAGGTGTTTCAAGCGTCCGAGCCCCTGGACTGAGGTAAGCCCACGCGCACACTCTCTCTCTCTCTCTCCCCCCTCCCTCCCCATGTTCCGTCTCCCTCCCTCCCTCCTTCCCCCCTCCCACCCACCATCCTTCCCGTGTAATCAGCCTTCTGCCTTGAAGGTGACACTACTCCCTGGCAGCCTCGCTTGCAGTTAAGCGCTGACCACACCTTGCCCCCCGTGTAATCTGCCTCCCGATTTGAAGGATAGGCCACTCCCTGGCAGCTTCAGAGCGCTGACTCAATCCACAGCTCTGCCGGGTGAGCCACCTGCTATCTCGCCATACCACGCACGGTGTCACTGGCAACAGTGAGCGTTCGCCTGACACTAACCCCACCCAGTTTCCATTGTGAGAGCCCTGCCTTCATTCATTGTTACCTTACCAAAGTACTAGGACTAGGTCATACGGCCATTATTTATTTATGGAAGAGTCACCTAATATCTACTCTGTACACCCTATAACGTTTCCGTCCCTTTTCATTGACCGGGCCTGGAACACACCAACCCCCCACCCCGCTTTGAGGGAGCCTTTATCACCAAGCACCTCTGACGCATTACTTATTCTTGATATCTCTACCACATTCCTGCTCCTTTACATTCCGCAGGCATAACCGCCAAACAGCGCTGGCCTCACGGGAGCAGACTGCGAGGCCCTTCTAATCGCCCCTAGGGTAAGAAATTGCTGGGTTGTTTCCCCGTGTGTCCCCTTGGCTAGGGTGCTGCATGGACGGATTCGGCTACTCAATTTTTTAATTTTTTAATTTTGTATTCATAACATTCTGAGGTCTCCAGTGTGAGATTATAGTCGTGCTAATAATAAACCGATTATGAATGAACTGTATGAATGCACTCCCTGCACGTTTTCGCCCCCCACACCCCACAATGTGGAGAGCAATATCTCGCAGAGTGACCTAACACTTTATCAAAGTACAATTACTATTTTGAGATATGTTGGAACCTGCTTTTCTGTTTTTCTGTTCTCCTTTTACTCCATAGGTCGCATAACTAGAGCAGGACTTTAGGCCCTCTTCTCAACCGACCCAGTGAGGTTGTATTTGTGTTTTTCACTTTGTGTTTGAACCCCCCCCCCCTTTTTTCATGTGTAGTACTCTGTTCTGGTCCTGACGAATCGCTGGATGGCGAGAAACATGTTGACCACATGTTCTGCCTGGTTTTTCAGATTAGATAGGACCAGCTCATCAGAGCAACACTAACTCAGCCAGAACGTTACCACCTCCCCCTCCCTAGGGCCTATTTACAATAGGTAACAACATATATCTACCACCTAAGGACCGGGAATTCCTAAGATACATACCCAGACCTCTTATAGTATCAGACGAACCCAGACAACCTACCCAGACGGCAGCAGCAATATAAGGCGATCTCGCGGCCCCAGACGAACCGAGACAACCTACCCAGACGGCAGCAGCAATATCGGCGATCTCGCGGTCCCAGACGAACCCAGACAACCTACCCAGATGGCAGCAGCAATATCGGCGATCTCGCGGTCCCAGACAAACCCAGACAACCTTCCCAGACGGCAGCAGCAATATCGGCGATCTCGCGGTCCCAGACGAACCCAGACAACCTACCCAGACGGCAGCAGCAATATCCTATGATTACCATTACATAAAAGGGATCAGTCTCACTATTCATCAGGGATATAGTACTACAATATTCTGGATCACACAATAGTTGCCAAATTAGATGATGTACAACTTATCCTTCAATCCAAGAGCTCCTCTCTCCCTTATTCAGCTATCACTTACCTGATCAGGGGTAGCATCTGTTCACAGTAACATCTGACTAGAAGAACAGGTTACCTTTTCATACAAGAATAAGAAGCACACTGGTTCACTATGCAAAGGTTCTTATCAAATATAAGCTCTCCTCTACCCCCTTGCTCAGGCCCACATGGACGGGAGATGCATCCGTTCACCTGCACCTGACCAGAAGAAAGCTTAGCCTCACTAACAATAATAACTCCTGCACAATGGTTCACTAAGAACTGGGGTATCTTTATTTCTCATTACAATAAACAAACATATAACACCATACTACAACACATAATAGACACATACACAGATCTGCAGGGTCTCTGTGAAGACCACATCCACATCTAACTAACAGGGACTGTAAATAGACTGCACACTGCTGAAAGGAAAAGGATTAGTAATACAATAAAACATTACAGTAGGGAATCTAACCTAGGAAATCAAAGCAAGGTTAATATATATGTGTAAAGCAAACTAGTGTAGAACACCTCACCCTATTAGGAGGACTGTTTCTCTCTCTCTCTCTCCTGGTGGAATCAGGGCTCTCTCTCTCTCCCTCCATCACCACAGCTTCACTCCTCTGGCTCAGCTGCCCCGGCTGGCAACTTCCACTCCTCCATCTGACTGGTAATGCTTTAATGCATCCGGATACACCGGCAGCTCCAGCTAACAGTTCCAACATTGTTCTAAGATTCATCTGACTGCTTTCTCCAACTTCAGCAATCATCTGCCTTCTCTCTCTCCATTCACAGAATCCACTGCAACTGACTTGAACGGTCCAAAACACCAACTGACACTCCTCCTCTTCTGCACTTCGCTAATATAGAATGCTCTCCTCTAGTGGAAAGTTCCAATCAATAGCCTCCTCCCATCAATTTCATGCACCAGGCTCCTTGCGCTAGACGCTCTCACAGTGATCAGCTGCTTGTTTCGTCTAGAGACTTGAGCCCAGGGACACTTCTTGATTAGATTCAGCTCTGGCCGGTTCTCTCTGGTTTGCAAAGAGCGAACAACACCTCATAACTAAAACATCACCTTTACCCTGCAAGCATCTCAGTCTGCAGGGACAGAAAGCAAAATGGAGTCTCTCTAGTTCTGGGCCTTGTAGGCCTGAGAAGGATGAAATAACACTTAGCTCTATCAGAGTAGCTACACAAACCATACCAATATGTAATATAAAGTCAAGACAACAGGATCCACCCTCTACTATAGGTAGAATCATGAAAGGACACATAATTATGTCAAAGCCAATAGGCAATAGATGGATTAGAGTCGACAATAAGGGATCTATCATCATATTAAGCAGCTATCCTCTAGTTTTATGCTTCTAGGTATGGCAAAAAGGCCTTAAAAGGACCAACACAAGGCAAGAATAGAGATTCAGGATGGTAGCAAGCTTAAAGTCACCATCACTCATAAATAGAGCCCAAAAATCGAGCAGAACACCACACCAGGGGGTAGAGTTAGGTTCTGATACTCACTACAGTCTCTAGCTCCCCTCTCACCCCCTTTTAACCAGGGAAGCAGCCACGCCAATAAATCCTATTGTGGACTGGTTACCCTTTTTAACATTCACATACTCCACACTGACTACACGATTTTCCCTCTGACTCACACACACCATCGGCAAGGAATAAAAGACCTCCGTCAAAAGGGTGCCTCCAAGCACCCCGTCAGACATTGCAGCGCCGGTCTGACGAGGAGCAGTGAGCCAATGATGACACTGGACACCCTACGGTCAGGGTGTGTTCCACACCTAAACGCCCTGGGTGTGTGAGGCTCTCTAATCCCGACAGAGGAACCTCTTAGTTCCTTGATGGCATACTCTGCATGAATTTCTCTCCACTCAAGTAAAACCTTCCCCCCCCCCCGGGGAACTTTGTATCCTTCTGTGCGCTCGATATTGCCGATCGCGAATTCCCGACACTAATAGTGTGCGATTCGCATTACTGCGTCAGATCATACAATAATGACTTGCAGAAATAGGTTCAAAATGGTTACAAAGATGACACAGGTGCCACAATCAAGCAAAAAACGCTTTGGGAACAAGTAGTTCTGTTAAAAAAGAACTACAAAAGTCTCACGTGATACATTCACTGAGTCATCAACGTGATGGCGTTCACGGTGCAGGGAATTCATTGGCTGAGACAGCCACAGCGGAAGCAACTAAACCGGCTTCAATAGCCACAAAAAAGCGTTCAGAAAAATACATAGACGGGGAAACCATGCTGGCGGTAAAAACGTCTTCAAAAGGCGACTGTGCAGCGCTGCCCGTGAACTATCCACTCAATTATACATACACAATCGATGCAAACTCCGTTCCTTTTGCTCGAATCCCTGGAGTGGGGGATAGGGTAATTCCAAACACGAACAGGAGAATCTTCTTAATACAAGAAGCACATATGGGGTTAGGTCTAAGGCATCAGATGATCAAAGAATCTCTGACAGAATTACAATCAAAATACTGGTTGCCGGGAATGAGCTTGGATAATCACGAATTTGCAAAAGATTGTGAAAACTGCAACAGAGATCGCAGTAGAGAACCGGCCGATGTAGTGCCAGAACACCTAATAGAAAGCATAAGGCGATCTATACGCATAATCAAACAGGAGAAATGCGTCCCAATGTATATTATTTAGGACTAGATTCACTTAAATGTAGACACCAGCGCTCGGCTGACGCCAGAACTGTTATAAAAGATTTGCGAGTCTATATCGGCATATACGCAATCGGCATGCTACATTCTGACCAGTGTCCTGCTTTTAGCTCTCGAGCTTATGAGGAGGACATGACCAGCATTGGCATTGCGTTGCGGTATTCTTGTCACTTCCTTCCTGAGGGAAACGGGATTGGGGAAAGAAAAAACCGAGACATAAAGCAATCTATAACGGCAAGGGTACTAGGTTCGGGTGATGGGTGGGTCAAACATTTAACAAGTGTCCAACGTAGTCTTAACAATCTGCCAAGAAATTCTCTAAAGGGTTTCAATCCGTACGAACTATTGTTCGGATCTAGAATGCTTATCCAGGACCTTGATAGTCAGACTTCAGTGGTAGAAGAAAAATGCTTTGATATCAAAGATCGTTTGGCTATTTCACAGGACTTAAATGAAAGAAGAAAAGACCTGAGCAACATAAAGTTAGAACAGCAGCCAACAGCCACTGAAGAGAAACCACCTGTCCCAGCAAGGCCTGTCTGGATTCCAAAAATTGGGGATCTGGTCAGAGAGAAAATCGCGGTGAAGAAGGAATTTGGGCCTTCTTACAGAAAAGCAGTACCTGTCTTAACTGTCAACGGAACAAGATCAGTTGTACTACCGCCCCTTGCTGGTAAAAAGGAGAACCGAGTTGTATCCATCGACCTGGTAAAACCACAATCATGTGGCCAATAATAAGTAGTAGGCCCAGTGGACTCCCAAGATGTAGCAAAGCTCCAAAACTTGCTACAAGACAAGAGGTTCAAACTGAGAGACTAATCACATTTGATAAACCTACAGTGAATCAAAAAGGACTATGCATCAAAGCCATGGAACTTATGCCTCTTAAAACCCAAATTAAAACAGTTCGTCAAGTACCACATGTCTACGACGATATAGCCACAGACTATGCTAATGAAACAAAGAAAATTCCAAAAGCAAATAAAAATCCGGAAGTGATTCCAACAATTGACAGAACTGCATCTGGCTACTTCATCAATTTCAATTACTTTTCTGAGGATCCGAGCGAACCTGAAGAACAGCCAACAACAAAACCTTTTAAAGACAAAGCAACAGAACTCTTTCATCAACTCAAAGAAACCTATCTGATTTCTCCATGGATTACATTTTGGATTGTGTTAGGTGTACTTTTCCTCCTGCTTTGGCTCATCATGGTACTTTGTTTGGGAAAATTCATTGAGGGAAAATACAGTACAATGGACACAGCAAGTCAGAACATCAACTTGGTCCTAAAGCCACACAAGTCATCTCACATCGAGAAAAGAGAACTATCATCAGTGAATGTCACAGCCAATCCAATACCAGGTGGGGTAGCTTGGGACAAAACAGATTACAAAATATATGGCCCGGTCGAACTCTTGAAGTATCCACATCAATTCAAGGTTCATTAAGTGACTTTGTAAAACCGAGCACATTCTCTGATGATTGGGACTTTGAAAGTATTAATGATATGATGTCAGATATAGTTATGTCATCAAAATCTACAGAACATGATTACTTACAGGGTTCATCAAATTATGAACAGATGTACTGCTACAATCACTTTGCACACCATTATTTGCATAAATCTGCTCAACCTAGAACTGTTTTTAATTATAATCAATGGGAACATTGTGCAACTCCACCAAAAGGAAGTTCAAAAACATTTTATGAGAAATTCCCATACTTCTCAGGGTTTAACACAAGTGATGCAGAAACGTTTTATTTCAAACTGTTAAATAAGACAGGAATGAAAACAATGCTGACAAATACTAAATTAATCTATTCAGAAACATTTTATGAAAAAATGACTACATTTGGTTTTGATTTTTGGAAAAACAACATTGAAAGTGAAACAAAAACCATATGGGGTACCAAAGATTGGCAGGTCCAAGGTATAGAATCATTGTTTAGAGCCTGCATGATCCCAGAACAAATTATATTCTTGAATGACACAATTCAACAGACAACCTGTCTTGGCCTAGCCAAAATTAAAGACTTAAACAAACTGTCTATTCCAAAGCCAACACCTGACAGTAATAGCACTACAGATGCTGAGATAGACATATCCCATATTTTTAACCAAAACAGAACACAGCCTGATTGGAAAAATTGGTTGATATGACCCACAGACACAAATAACTGTCAAGATAGATTCCTGAACAAAATGCAGGGTTTCAAATTGACCAGGCCAGACCCTAGATACTCCCAGAGACAACATCCAGGGATAGCTACAACATACAGTGTAGGGAAACTCTGCCTCGAATGGCTACAGAAATCCACACTGGCAGAAATTAAGCAACACTTGACTTTACTTAAAGACGGTGCTGACTTGCGTGATTTCATAATGGGACCACGCAAACAGCGTCAAAAATGTTTCATAGCGGCCAGTATATACGCAGCTTACAACGAAGTTTGGAAAGAAACGCAAATTGAAACGGCAGAAAAAATATGGGAAATTGACCGTATTAATTTGGAAAAATCACTTTCTGTTGTGGACAATGGGTTAATGACTCTGCCTTCCAGAATATATTTACTGGACAGTATTGTATCATCTGCAATTGATATAATAGAACAGTACTTACTGATGTTGCAACACGGTCAGTCTCAATTACGTTCTATTGTACAGCTTGGCTGGACGCTGCAAAATCTGCGTTCAGGCTACGTGCCCTGGCGTTTAATCAACACAACGTCATTATTCTCTATCTTTAACCTTACTGATACACAAATCAGCTTGGCACAAAAAGTAGCGGAATATACAATTCTGAGCATTGAAAAACTTGAGAGATTACCATTGACAATGTCAGAACGACCTGTCATTGAATGAATAATACACGGAATCATAACTATTCCGATAACAACTTTCCAATTTAAATACTGCCAAGAGTATATATGAGCAGGCCAGTATGAAAGGTTGGGTAAAGAATACATTAAGTCATCATGGAAATTACCTTACACACACACATGTTATAGTGAAAAAGGACAGAATGTATTTCTTAGTGGTAATAATTGTAAACGGTCACTAAGTGGTATACTTCTGTGTCAGGTTATAAACCTACATGGGGCCTGTGAGGGGACTTCAAATAACCTTTCATGCCACCAGCATGGCACACCTGCAACTCGAATAGAGCCATTCTTTAGACGGCTCTCTAACGGGAGCTACATTCTAATAGTGGACCACAGATGTTGTGGCTTGGTGCCAGGAAAAGCTTATCAAGTATGCGTCTCTTCCATGGTCACTTGTTGTATGCAAGTATTGTATCCAAACAGCGCTCCAGACAGGGTGGCAAAAATGTGGCCCTTTGTGAATATCTCTTCTATTCGAATTGATACTTTAAGCAGAATGAAGTCTGTTCTTCTACAGACAACTGTGCCCTTGACGTCATCAAAAGAAACGTATGATCTTCAAGTTGCAAGGACAACGGCAGAGATACATACACTTTTATCAACAAATTGCCCCTTACATTTTGCGGAAATGCTTAGCCAAATCCTAAACATGTCTGATACCAGTGGTGTCCCACATGTATTTAAGACAATTTTTTCGGGACTGTTAACACCCTTCAAAGCAGTTCTGGGCATCTTTCCTAATTTTGTCCATTCGGTCTTTGGCGGCCTTCCACTCCTGTTGGGACTCATAGCAGGCATTTTATTTTTGATTCTCCTGCTTCGTTATGGCAAGCCATGTCACAGACAAGACTCCAGCAACAATGGAAGAAACTATCCTAGCTATATGCCATCGGGACCGCATAACTAGAGTCCTGGATTAGCCCGGCTAAGAGATCTGAATATGACCTGGTTTCTTTCATTCAGACCCATCTGGCAGAATTGTATCTTACCTGTGCTACGATGTATGCTGTGTGGAGAAGAAGCCGTGTTGGACGTCTGTCTTCCACTACAATCAGCAGTACCATTGGATACAGATACTTTGCTAAGTCCTGTAACGGCTCATGCATCGTGTTGTCCCCAGCGGTTACCCATCCTGATGACGGCATTCGTAGAAACTTCACCACTACGATTGAAGGGTAGTGAAGTGCAAGATGAGAGCAGCATCACCCAGGTACGACCTTCTGTGAGCATTGCTGATCAAGACATCGATGATAGCAATCATTCTCACGACTGCACAGTTGCGGCATTTTCCAACTTGGTCGAACTTTCACCTGAAGCGGTAAACTGCTTTTTTGAAAGTCTGTCTGAAATGATGTTCTCCTTTGAACAGAAAGAATAACTTTAATACAAACGAGCACACAGCATTCCCTGAACTCTGAATTCGGCCTTCAGCTTTGACAAACAAAAGCTACTGAAAATATTTGAAAATTTTTTTCTTCTTCCCCTGAAAAACAATTCTTTTTTTCCTGATTCCAAAATATTTACCTTTTTTTTTGGCACTTGTACTCTGCTTAAAGTAGAACTATTCTTAGAGAACAGAGCTTCTATTTTTAGGAACTCTAGAGACAATATATTACCTTAGCCTCTAGCATATTTACAAATAACTGTATTTATATGTGATGGAATGGTCTTGCACTTCTTTTCTGTATTAAGAGCCATTTCATGTGTAATTTTCGCAAAATCATTCAGCTGATATATATATGCATCCTATTTTAATGAATGATTACACTGCTTGAAAAGCGTACAGTACCTATAATCATTTTCATGTATTTCGCATACACCATTTCAAATGCAAAAATGTATTTTGGGGTGGGTTGGTATACACAAGCACCTTTAAAAATGTTTACTATTGCTTAGTTTTAGTAATGATGGACATTAATTCGTGGAGTGGGTGCAGTGTGTTTGTCTAGGGACCTGAATCGATATTTCTATTTTATGCCCTTGTCCGGTTATAAATCAATAATGTCCATACAACGGCATAAAAAACCCTGTTCATAATTCAGTCGTAGCACATGCTGTCACATTAAGCAAGACTACTCCTCCAGCCCCCTAGGAAGCACACCGAGTTCTCTAAACAAAACCAAGCCTCCAGCAACCTGGGAAATCCCCCTTGCCTTTGTTTTGATTTCATCCTAAGAACTCCTGTAAAGCACTGTAAGAACAGCCAGTTCTTAGTGACATCTTTATTGACGTCTTATGTCCAGCCTTATGTCAAACCCGGCACCTTTCAGGTATAAATATACCAACGTTGCCTTAAGCAAACACACGGTGGTGGTTTTGGGGCAGCTATCTACTTGCCCGAGAGCCCAGCTGATGCGAGAGCCCACGGACGCTGCCACTCCCTTTTGACGCGCTGAGAAAGACGCTGTCTTTTCTCCTGCCGAGAAAATCCAGCTCCGGCGTTTCCAGCCTACCCTTGCGGGTGACTGGGATATCGAGTCCTGAGAGAGAGATACCAGCCCTCCTGCTTTCTATTACCCAGGTTCTGAACTGACTAAACCCTTAAAGAGAATTTTTGAGTCAGATTCTTGGCAAAACAAACTTAACTTAAACTGCTACTTACTTACTCCTTCCCATGTATAAGGCTTAGGTCAGGTACACCGGGGTAGGCATATTTAGAAGCACCAGTTGAGTACGATTAGCCAATGTATATATGTATGTATATATTTTATCTATTTTAAAGTATCATATGGCTCAGAAACCATATCAATGCTTTTACAGTATTATTTTATAATCCTACTTTTAATGTACGCACTTTACTTTACCATGAGTATTACAATCGTGGCAATTCATTTCTCTTGCATGAGGAAGAAGACTGCTCAATAAATAATACCTTTTATTGAAAACGCCCGTCTCTCTTTTTTCTGCATTCTGGTGAAACTAAGTAAGCACATTTGACTGAGTGAAATAGCTGTCTTTTGTTTTCACACGACTCTAGAGATACTCTCTTATTCAGGGAGAGCAAAGTTGTCATGTTTTATGGTTGTCAGAAGCTAATCCCTTCTTGTCTATCCAGGGAGGTTAAACTCCTCCTTGTTTATTCGAGAAAGTTTCTAATGACCTCTGAGCTAGCTGGCAAACCTTAAGTCTAATATAGTCAGTAGAGACCTAGTTAACCTCAGTCCTACGTCTACACTGCTGAATGTATTATTCCAATGCGCAGAGCCTATTGGGAATATAGGAACTACACTACAAACTCTTCAACATCTACATGGAACCCCTCACCTCACTTCTAAGGAACTCCAACATCCCCTTCCACCTATACGTGGACGACACTCAACTCTACCTGGAAACCTCATCGATCGCAGACATTCATAGACTAAATGTTACACTCAGGGATGTCCAACACTGGCTCTCAACCAACCACCTCAAACTTATGAAGAGAAAACGGAAGTACTCCTCATTTCGAACAAAGATGAAAACCCATAAATAGTAGAATGGCTCAAAGCCATAAATCCCCTCAATGTCTCTCTAACGCCAACAGACTCCGCAAAATCCCTAGGGATCACTCTCGACCCCAAACTGGCCATGAATAAACACATCTCAAATACCGCCAAAATGCGTTCCTGAACTTGAAACTTCTCTACAAAATTAAACCCTTCCTCCCCCCCAAAGATCTGAAACAGGCCACGCAGGCACTTGTGCTCTCCAGAATTGACTATGTCATTGCAGTGCTGACTGGAACAGCCAAGTCGCACCTGGGACCTCTCACCCCCACCCTTAATGCGGCAGCAAGAATGGTCACAGGTACAAAGAAATATGAGCACATCTCTCTGGCACTCAAAGAACTGCAGTGGCTCCCGATTGACCAACGAGCCAGTTTCCGCATAACTTGCCTCACACAAAAAGCCCTGCATACAGGTAAACTAGAATACCTGGCCAACAAACTCAAAAGGGCCGGTCAATCCAGGAACCTCAGAAGCTCCAACACACTCCTACTCATCCCTCTGAAATCACAGAAACAGAAAACCGCAAATAAATCCTTTGCGGGGAATGCTCCTAGGATCTGGAACTCCATCCCCCCCACCATATCAGAATGACCGCCTCCTTCCCGCAATTCAAATCGCTACTCAAAGCCCATTTCCTAGTGCGCTCCGGCGCTTAACGAGAACCCTGAGCCTGTCGGTGAAACAACGCTATCTCTCCGAACCCAGAGCCGGCTGATGCGCTCCTGATCTCCGTCCCATATTGCGTTCAAGTTGTTGTTGTACAGACTCTATTTCCTGCTTGTGTTCTTAATTCCTGTGTCTTTTTTCTCCCTATTTTCCTTTGTTGCATATCTGTACTTGCTGTGAAGTGCTCTGATACCCCCAGGTCCAGCTAGCGCTATACAAAACTTCAATGAATAAATAAAAATAAATAATTAAATACTAATGACCTCCTAAATATTTATGTATTGTGCTAAATGGGAGTGGTAAATTGTTTATATATTTACTTTAATAGTTTTGATTGAATTGTAGTGGGAATAGTATGTGTATTAAATGTTATATTTAATTTTTAATTGTTATAATTTAAATGATTACGTTTTGTTTATTTACAATTATAATATTTTTAATATTTGGTAATTGGAAAATTAATTTTACTACGTTGAAGGATTTCCAAATAGTTTAATGTTTTAACTTGATTATAATTTTTTTAATATATTTCATGTGATATATATACATATATATATATATATATATATATACATATATATATATATATATATATATATATATATATATATATATATATATATATATATATATATAATCTTTTAAGATAATTTAAAAATTATAGTAGACATTAAAATTATTAGTTTAATAATTGTGTAAATATGTCGCCAGTAGGTAGTTATAGTTAGGACCACGTTTCCATAGGAAAAACAATTGTCCATGTGCCTATAACTTTGGCGTCTTTTGACAAACCTTTACGAAATTTCCGCAAAATGTTCTCTTTTATGATCAGGTCCTATCCTGAAAGTTTGGGAGTGATTGGTCAAGGGGGGCTGAGAAAAGATGGGGTCCCAAAACGTGTTTTCTCAATGCATTTTCAATAGGAAACTTTAGGCAAGGCTACAGGACAAACTGGCAAACGGAATTACGCCACGATTTGACAGGGAGAAAGGTCTTGGTCCAGAAAGCACCCTTTAGTTTAAATGGTGTCAATCCGTTCAGTAGTTTTTTGAGAAATATCTAATTTTACAGATATCAATATTTGAGAATTCTGACATCTGATTGGATCAGGCGAGCACAAGCTTGCAACTGATTAGCTGTGAACGGTTGAAACTAGGAAGCGTTGGCAGCCATTGCATTTTCAATTGGAAATTTTAAACAAGGCTACAGGACAAACTGCTGAACGGATTTACGCCACGATTTGGCAGGGAGAAAGGTCTTGGTCCAGAAAGCACCCTTTTGTTTAAATGGTGTCAATCCGTTCAGTAGTTTTTTGAGAAATATCTAATTTTACAGATATCAATATTTGAGAATTCTGACATCTGATTGGCTGAGGCGAGCACGAGCTTGCGACTGATTACCTGTGAACGGTTGAAATTAGGAAGCGCTGGCAGCCATTTTGTGATTCAGTCAAACAGCTCGCATCTCTCCGTCTACAAGCCATCGGGTCCGTAGTTCTGTGACTCAGTTGAAAGGATTAGGGGGAAAAAAGAGAAAAATTGTGTAAGAGGGTATGGTAGGAACACTGTGTTCTTAGTTTAAGCAGTCTACGATGTAGAGGCAGGGAGTTTGAATGTTGCGAAGGCCCTGGAAATCCAGTCGGGAATACAATGCGCTGTATTGCAGCAAGCAGTAAGGTTGCGAAGGCTCTGGAAATCTCATCATGACAACAATGCACCGTATTGCGGCAAGCAGTAAGGTTACGTAGGCTCTGGAAATCCTGTTGGGAAAACAATGCTATTGTGGTAATGTTCACTACGCTGTGGAAATCATATTTAGAAAATAACAATGTGCCGTATTGCAGCTTTCCTTTAATAAAATACGCAGTAATGTTTACTTTATAATGCTGTGTTTACCTTTATCACAGACAGTGTCACTTTGTTAGATGAAATTTAATATTATGTGGGGGTGCGTGTTCTGTTCCTGTGCGTGGAAAAAGATAACGTTTAATTAGCTGAGGTGTTCCAACTAAGAGCTCAATATTCATTGGCTGTGAACCATTGAAAGTAGAAGTGTTGCCAGCCATTCCCTCCCCCTCCATGCAGTAGCAAGGACATCTGATTGGCTGACATGTTCCAAGGAGGACCTTCCCAAGCTATATGTTGATTGGCTGTAAACCATTGAAAGTAGAGATGTTGCCAGCCATTACCTTCCCCTCGGCAGAGTAGAAGGGGCATCTCATTGGGTAACGTGTTCCAAGGAGGACCTTCTCAAACTTAGTGTTCATTTCCTGTGAAGGATTAAAAGTAGAAGTGTTCGGAGCGATTCCCTCCCTCTCTGTGGAACACCATGGACATGTTATTGACTAAAATGTTCCGAGTACAAGTTTTCTCCTTATTGGATGGGAACGGGTCACTCTTGTCAGCCATTTTGTGACGCACTTCAAAGGAGTACGGGGAAACAAAGTAGTAGAGGGGAGGGCAGGAACACTATTAACTCTGTACAGTGGACACAAGGTGGTGGACAGGGATTGTGAAGGTAAAAATTGTTTTTTATATATTTTAAGGGCCATTTATATAATTGGTGGGGGCTAAACAAATCACTTCGGAAAAATAACAGAGTTTGTTGCGGTCTTTTTTTTTATTAAGTTTGTAGGTGGGATAGTTCCCAGGAGCACTATTTAGTTATAATGTGGTGTTTACTTTTCTGACAGGGAGGTTTGTTGCACAGCAAAAATTTCAGTCCAGGTTTTTATTAAGCAATTACAAATACACTTTCTTCAGAAACTGATGCTGTATATATCAAAGGGGTGACAAATAAAAACACAATTCATAAAATATCACTTAAACATGGCCACACCCTCCCCTTTTTTTCTGATATAGTTTGTAAAAGTGTTGCCCGATATTTGATAATATACGAGGGCATGAGTTACTTTTAGATAAAGTAGAAAAGAGGGTATACAGGAAACACTCCCGCACTACATCATCTGAGGTCACAAGAACAATAATAAGTAAAAAACTGTTAAACTCAAATGACTTTATATTACATAGAAATGTACGCTTTATCCTTTTTTACAATTTCTATTCAAGAACGTTCTGTTGTAGTGCTTAGAGGTCGCTCACTGCTCGCTAACTAATCACGTACTCTTTTAAGAATATATAGGATAGTAGTATAATAATATACAATACTGGTCCGATACATTCTATAGGGAACAGGTGAATAGGAACCGTAATTAAGAAAAATAGAAATTACTAAATATCATTCAGAAATGTAGGGTTTATCAAAGGTATTCACTAAGAAAGTATCTATGGAAAGTATCTTTTTTTAGACTGCAATTTCAAAAAATAATCTCACTGTAAAAATAGCGGATCAAGTAAGTCATAAAGGTCAGTAAGCTGTCTTTCAGATGGTTTACTCCTGGTGCCGACAAATCTCCAATTCCTGTTGTGTGACAACATGGCACCCTATTACATTATAAAGAGTGTCACTATGTATTACACAAGAAGGAAATAGATAATAGAGTTATAAATACAAAACAAGATCAATAATGAAATACTTTCCAGTGGTGAAAATATTAAGTATGGGCAAAATTAGCGAATTCGCGGTCCGCGAATTCGTGCGAAATTGCAAAAAAAAGTCAGCGAGTTTGCTAATTTTCCCGCAAACTCGCAGATTTTTGTGCCATTTGCACAAATATGTGACCACGTGTGCCTGTAACTTTGCCAGCGCACCCAAAGGGGCCCAGGTCCCTTGAGTGAGCTGGCCATTATAGTGGGGATGGGCGGGAAGATGTTTCATACCGCTAGTGTGTGGTGGATGGGGCCAAACGGGCGGGGTTTCTATGCGAGTTCACATGCATCTTGTTTATAAAGGGTCAGAGACCGAGGAGAGCGCAGCCTCCTGGTCACAGGAGCTACACGGGGATGGTGCTCGGGAAACTCATAGATGCAAAAATAAGTTTGGCACAGGACCCCAGAATCCTTCAGATGTTGAAGATAGCTCTGCTGCGCATGTTGGTACAAAGCCATTCTGATCCTGCTCAGTGGGTTCAGGTGCATGCAGCTGCTGCTGATGGACAATGTCCCATCTCATACTAAACTACCCCGTGCAGGCATATGCTGGTGCTGGTCAGTAGGGTGTAGTGGCATGCGGGTGCTCCACGCCTGGTACATGCACATACCGGTGCCAGGGGGGACACGTGTTTATTGGTGCTGTGTAGCAAGTTATGACTTTACATTTTGACTGCACCAGACGGTGGTACCACCTACATGGATCAGGAGCATCCAGGCACCAGACTTCATGGTGCAAGAGCATAATGGTGCTGTGCCGTACGGGTATATATGTACTGGGGGTAGAAAGACACTTAGCACAATGTGTGCTCACACCCAGAGGGCTCCCAGGCAATTGAGCACAAATGATATTCACACTGAGAGGGCTCTGGGGCAGTTTAGCAGCACGGGGGCTCACACCCACTGGGCCCCAGGGCAGTTCAGTAGTGTGTGGGCTCACAACCCCTGGGCAGCTCAGCAGCGCAGGGGCTCACTTCCACAGGGGTCCCGGGCAGTTTAGCACCGCCACCATCTGGTTCATCACTGCCACCGTCTGGTTCATCACTGCCACTCTCTGGTTCACCACTGCCACCCTCTGGTTCATCACTGCCACCTTGGTTCACCACTGCCACCCTCTGGTTCACCACTGTCACCCTCTGGTTCATCACTGTCACCCTCTGGTTCATCAGTGCCATCTTCTGGTTCATCACAACACCCTCTGGTTCACCACAGCCACACTCTGGTTCATCACTGTCACCCTCTGGTTCGTCACTGCCACCCTCTGGTTCACCACTGCCACCCTCTGGTTCATCACTGCCACCCTTGGTTCACCACTGCCACCCTCTGGTTCACCACTGACACCCTCTGGTTCATCACTGTCACCCTCTGGTTCATCAGTGCCATCTTCTGGTTCATCACAGCACCCTCTGGTTCCCCACAGCCACCCTCTGGTTCATCACTGTCACCCTCTGGTTCATCACTGCCACCCTCTGGTTCACCACTGACACCCTCTGGTTCATCACTGCCACCCTCTGGTTCATCAGTGCCACCCTCTGGTTCACCACTGCCACCCTCTGGTTCATCACTGTCACCCTCTGGTTCATCACTGTCACCCTCTGGTTCATCACTGCCACCCTCTGGTTCATCACTGCCACCCTCTGGTTCACCACTGCCACCCTCTGGCTCATCACTGCCACCCTATGGTTCATCACTGCCACCCTCTGGTTCATTACTGCCACCCTCTGGTTCACCACTGCCACCCTCTGGATCATCTCTGCCCCCTCTGGTTCATCACTGCCACCCTCTGGTTCATCACAGCACCCTCTGGTTCACCCCTGCCACCCTCCGGTTCATCACTGCCACCCTCTGGTTCACCACTGACACCCTCTGGTTCACCCCTGCCACCATCTGGTTCATCACAGCACCCTCTGGTTCAACACTGCCACCCTCTGGTTCATCACTGCCACCCTCTGGTTCACCACTGCCACCCTCCGGTTCATCACTGTCACTCTCTGGTTCACCACTGCCACCCTCTGGTTCATCACTGCCACCCTCTGGTTCACCACTGCCACCCTCTGGTTCATCACTGCCACCCTCTGGTTTACCACTGCCACCCTCTGGTTCATCACTGTCACCCTCTGGTTCATCACTGCCACCCTCTGGTTCATCACAGCACCCTCTGGTTCACCAATGACACCCTCTGGTTTACCACTGATACCCTCTGGTTCATCACCGCCACCCTCTGGATCACCACTGCCACCCTCTGGTTCATCACTGTCACCCTCTGGTTCATCACTGCCACCCTCTGGTTCACCACAGCACCCTCTTGTTCACCACTGCCTCCCTCTGGTTCACCACTGCCATCCTCTGGTTCATCACAGCACCCTCTGGTTCACAACTGCACCTTCTGGTTCATCACAGCACCCTCTGGTTCACCACTGTAGATTATGGGGAGAAAGCACACCTGCCCAGCCTGAACCGGGGGCTGGTTAATGTGTAACTGAATTTGAGCTTCAAGTCCGGCACCTGCTTCTTTATCTGTAAGTGCTTCCTGTTGTGGTTCAATTTTTGTGACAGCCTGGAGGGATCAGAACACTAGGGGAGAGTTTAAATTAGGAGGTAGAAAGAGATGAGTAACACTTTCTCGTAAAGACAGATGAGGAAAGACAACATACGGCAGGTACGTGACATTGAGCACTGTGAAAGTGTAATGGAGTTATATGGGAGGAATCACAGTGTTTGGGAGATCATATGAATTTAAAAGTTCAACTACAGAATAATAGAAATAATGTGTGGGACATTTAACAGCTGGGAGAGAGAGATAGCAAGTCAGAATGAAGGTAATGGGTAGGAGGTGTGCAGCACAAGGTGGAAATTAGGAACGCGAAGATGAGGTGGAGGAGTGGGGTTAGGTAATGCGCTTTAGCAGGGAGATTGATTTCGGAGTCAACTTGGTGAGAACAATAATGTTTAAGAACCAAACGCGTTTGAGGTAAGATGGGAAAGGGAGGTGTTCAGATTGAAATCGTATTGTAATGGGTCTTACCGACAGAGTTAAGCGGACGTTTTAACAAGGATAGAAGGATAAAAATGAATGCTTTTAGAGGCTCATTCCATAAAAATTAGGGGGATTTTGATTCAACGCCGTGCAGGATTAAATGATCACTATTGTGGTGGTTATGAGATTGAGGTAGAGTTAATTGTAGTTTAATGAAATATTTTTGAACATTTCACTGTGCACATACGATGATTAATTAATATAAGCTTGTTTTCACTGTTGCTTGTAGTGACCCCTGACAGAGGGCCCCAGTAGCCCAAAATGCATTGCAGTGACCCCTTAAGAAGGGCCCCAGTAGCCCAAAATGCATTGGGTTTTTAATAAACGCTGCCTCTGGATGAACAAATGCGTTTGTACGTGTTATTGAAAAGATGTCTGGATGGGCACATCAACAACATGAGAAACTTGGAAAAATGGCATTACTCCGTGTGCATCGATCAAATTGGATAAAAGTGACAAGACTGGATAAGCATATGTTTACATGACTGATAATTGAGAAATTTGGTTTAAATATGTAAGCAGCAAAATAGAAGCAACGCTGTGCCTTTGGATTGGGGCAAAATGATGCCCCAAAATTATGGGAGCCTGGAGCATTGTGCCATAGTTGCAAGTAGGCAACAACTCTGGAGGCACTGCTCAGGAAGCACTTACAGGGTTACAGCAGGTGCCCAAGTTGAAGTTAATTTCTTCGTAACCATTTTGTAAATGGTTACAAAGAAATTAGCTTCAACTTGGGCACCTGCTGTAACCCTGTAAGTGCTTCATGTTCTTCAGTTTTTGAAAATCCGTCCCGAACGCGATTTTGCTGCAATTTTGCGAGATTCGCAGACCGCGAAATTGCAGAAAATCCGCAAATTCCGCGAAGGGAACCGAGTTTCTTTTCTCTGGGATTTTGAAATGTTTCCTTTTCGTGGCGACGGGTCATAAACTCCCATGAGATCATAATGACTGTGAATATTATAATATACATATTCACAGTATATGATCCCAAGGGGGAAACATACTTAGATACCAGAAGCTGCTGACGAAACATATAAATCTTTACTCTTCGAGCCTACGGGTGATGAACTCCTCTGAGATCACCATCACTGTTAATATTATAATATACATATTGACAGTATATGATCTCAAGGGAGAAACACAGTAACAACTAGAAGCTGGTGATGTTACGTATAAATGTTTAGTCTTCTCGCCGATGGGTCACCAACACCTCTGAAGTCAAGTACAGTGTCAATATTATAGTATGCAAAGTCACAGTATATGAGCTCAAGGGAGCCAGAAAACGAGCAATGTTTGCTGTATTCTCTCTGTTTCTGAAAACAAGCTGCTGACATTACAGTAAAAAGGCAAAAACAACCAATAACACTTTTTTTCTAAATACAAATGTTTAAATATTCATAAATAGCTATGCATTATAAATATATACATTGTCATATTCAAACAACTTACAAATCTGGAATATGTTTTGTTGCCTCAAAACAAGAATCCGATGCTAGAAAAGGGAACCTGCATCACAAAAAAGACACAGGGTAAATAACTTGCAAAAACTAAACTAATCGAATAACGGGTGTGGTTTATATACATTTTGGTTATTAAGTAGTTTATGGAAGGAAGATGCGGCTCCGCCCATTTAAATGTCACGCTTTACAGTTCACACATGCTCATGTTTTAACTGTTTAACTTGTGCACAAGTTGGGAAAAGTTACAAAATGTGAAGCGGTAAAGGTTTCGATTTCGATCCTAACACGTATAAGGTCCTTAATATGTACATGCGTTGGAGAGCTTAAAAACTGTTACCTGGCAAACAGTGTAATTTGCAATCTCATGACTAAAAACATCTATTAATTGCCTTACCATAAATCTAAATTGAAGACATAAAAAAAAAATACCGGTCAAAATAGAAAAAAATCAGGTTTGGATGGCGGGCAGATCGCCACCGCTGGGCTGGTGTTGGCAATCGCCCGCCATCCTAATGATCCCCTTTATATTTATGTTTTGTGCTAAATTGGAATGATACATTTTTATAAGTTTACTTCAATAGTTTTGTTCAAATTGTAGTGTATACTTAATTTGTTATTGTTATAATTTAAATGATTATGTTTTGTTTATTTCAAATTTTATATTTTTAATAATTAATATTTGTTAATTGGAAAACAATTTTTACTAAGTTTAATGATTTCCAAATAGTGTAATGTTTTAATTTAATTAAAAAAAGATAATACAATGTATGTTTTATATATATTACCTACTGGCGGTCGCCAGTAGGTATATATAGTTAGGATTTTTTCCCTATGGGATTTTTGAAAATTCTATGTCTAATAACTTTGGCGTTTGTGGACGGAATTGGCTGAAATTTTCAGGAAAATGGCACATTTTGTTTCTGAGCAGCCCCTGAAAATTTGGGGGGGGTTCCTCAAGGGGGGGCCGAGAAAAAAGGGGGGTCCCAAAACGTGTTTTTAACATTGAGTTTTCCATAGGGCGGTTGGCCTCACTTTTAGCCCGAACGGCTGAATGGATTTGCACGAAACTTGGCAAAATTGTAGGGACTGGTAGCGCAATGTGCCTTTTGTAGGTCTCAATATATGTGCTTCAGTGGATTTTGAGAAATTAACGTTCAAAAAAAGATATATATCTGTAACAGCGGACCGGGCAGCGCTCCGGTTCGCGGACTTTACGCGGTACGGAGCTTTGTGAAGCGAAGCTGATTGGTTCTCCGGCGTCTGTAAACATTCCAAACAGTCCGTAGCGGCCGCCATCTTGTCTCTCGGTAGGATCGAGAGACAAGCGGAGGCCAAACCGAAGGGGCAAATGACCATAAGGGGGCATAGTAGATCCTCCCTGACCCTCTAGGTTTGATGTGGAGGTTTTAAAAGGGCTCCGCGGGGCAAAAAAAATAAAAATAATAATAATGGAACGGCTGAATGGATTTGCACGAAATTGGCAACATTGTAGGGACTGGTAGCCCGATGTGCCTTTGCTAGGTCTCAATATATGTGCTCCAGTGGATTTTGAGAAATTAATGTTCAAAAAAAGATATATATCTGTAACAGCGCTCCGCTTCGCGTACTTTTCGCCTTACGGAGCTTTGCGAAGCTGATTGGTTCTTCGGCGTCTGTAAACATTCCAAACAGTCCGTAGCGGCCGCCATCTTGTCTCTCGGTAGGATTGAGAGACAAGAGGAGGCCAAAGCGAAGGGGCAAATGACCATAAGGGGGCATAGTAGATCCTCCCTGACCCCCTAGGTTTGATGTGGAGGCTTTAAAAGGGTCTCGCAGGGCAAAAAAAAAATATATTGTTTTTTTAGTTTTTTTGCGTGGAGTGCGCCCGGTTCGCAAACCGGGATGCGTTCTGGGGAGCGTACTTTCTTGAAAATTAGTGAAAAAAGTTAGAGTAAAATAATAATTGTGAGTGATCAGATGTAGGGTAGCTCTGAGAAGAGCTTTTGGGTTTATGGTACATTTAGGTACTTATAAGTAGGTACCAATGCACAGTCTTAAATTCAGAGTGAAAATTCTGTTGCCCTCATCTGAGAAGTGAACTCCATCTCCTCTGTAGATATCTTGCATGTAGTAACGCAAGTTATTGTTGTACAGGGAGCCCATTCCATGGTCTCTCATGTAAGCTGAAACAGATTTGTTTACATGCTTCCTCGATTTCTCAATTTGTGGACAAAATTGGTTCGACCACCTCCATTTTTGTCTTTGGCATATATTTGAATATACCAAGGCAGTCTGAGGAAAAAGTGCCATCAATTGCTCAAAGGTGTCCTTTAAAAGCATTTCCAGACCTACCCCAGTCAAAGTGCCCAAATCATTACCTCCACAGTGCACAATTAACAGGTCAGGTTTTGGCAAATGCATAAAGGTTTTCACCAATGGTATCAATTGGTGACATTTTAATCCTCTGTGGCCAAACCACTTAATTTCCACATCTTGTAAATTGAGGTTAGGTAAATTCCTGTTTTCAGCGTACCTCTGAGCCCAATAGATGTAACTATGTCCAACAATCCAGACAGAAAACATGGCAAGAGAAGGTTCTCCTGCAGTCAGATGAAGTGTGGCAATGAAATGGCAGTTGAAAAAATGAGAGTGTAAAATGAAAAAAACTGAGGAGTTTCTGTGTTAATGAAGCAGTAAGAGTGATTGGTGGATTTTGATTGCTGAAAACAGAAAGTTAGGGTGCATGGATGAGTTCGTTGAAAGATGTATTTTGAGTGGCGAAGAAAAAATCATTAAATGAAAGATTGCACTGGATATGCAGGTGCACTGAGAGTTCAGAGTTCAATTGCAACATTGTTGTGTGAACTTGGAAACACCAGAGGTCTTGCAAGAGGTGGTTGCTATGCAGAAAAAGCAGAGAGGGGGCAGAGGGGGGAAAGGTTTTGATTTGAAAAAAGTGAGGGAAGAGTTTTGATTGGGTGACATGAGAGATATGTGTGAAGAATTACAGCATTTCTGTGCTTTTGATAGCTGCAGACTCTGGAGTGCATACCTTTTGCTCTGCTGAAGACAAATTGGTGTGTTTCTGAGACTGTTTTGAAACTCAAAGTATTTGCTAAGGTGAGAAAAGATTTCTTTAGTTTAGATAGAAAATAGTGTGCTTTAAGGAGAAAATTATGAAGAAAGTTGTGTTTTTCAAAAGTTGGTTTGTCTCAAGTGTTTTACAAATAGATTTTGTTTCTTTGAGAAATTGTAATTGGAGAAAATGTGAAGTATTAGTACTGACAGGGTTTTTATGTGCATAGGAGCTGTGGAGTGTTTTCAAATTATGACTTGTAAATCGTTTTTGAGGAAAAGCAATGGTTTTAATATTGATGACAAGGACATAATGGTGTCTGCTTCTTTATAAGGTAATTGAGAGTCTCTGATTTATTTTTCCCATTTCAATGTAAGAAGTTTGTCTGTGGAGCAAATTGCTTGTAAATATGCTCCCACCTGTGCATGGCAAATTTAGATTTTGAATGTTTGCGTTACATAGGCATGTTAAAGGTGACCGAAACATGCTGCAAAGGCAATCAAAAAACGCTTTTATGTGTCTTAAGGACATTTTAAGTCATTTCCCCATGTGCAGTGTTTTCAAATTATGAGTTGAAAATCGTTTTTGAGGTAAAGGAATGTTTTCAAAATTTATGTGCGCTATATGCCCCCAAATTTCTTTTTCAGGGGTGCAGCAGGGTGCTCTTGAGACACCCCTGCACCCTCGGAAAAATTTGTAATTTGCGATGAGGTAATTGCAAATCGCAAATTGCACCTTCATTCCTATGGGCCTCCTGCTGCATGGAAATGAATGGGTAATTTGTAATTAGCAAATAGCTCATCGCAAACTAGGAATGGTAAAGAATCGCTATTTATTCCTTAAAGTTCGCTATTTAGGAAATGCAAAAAACTTTGATGATACATATGGCGGTTCATCTCTAACAAGATAAGAAGCATAGGGATAGATTTATGATGACTGGCGCATCACCAGGGATGTGTTAGTCATTCTGTGCCGCTGTTCCGCCACCTATGGTGTGCTGCATTTACAATGCGGCGCATCATGGGGCAAAAACAGCACAGATGAGTGACGTATCTGTGCCGTAAAGGTGGCGCCATGCTGGAGTTGTATCGCAAGTGTGATGAAGCTCCAGCAAGGCTCAGGGGTGCCCCCGTCGCAGGGTTTCTGTTCTCACACAGAACTGTGGACAGAGGATTGGAACCTCGGCGAATTAGGGTGCCCCAAAACTCACCTTAGTAATCAAAAACCCCTTAGCAAGCTAGGTACAGTGTCACATTGGATATAACAAACTCTCAATGTTTAGACAATCCAGAATATGAACTTATAGTACCTCAGGATACGTGGAACTCATGAACACTCGGTCGTTATATATTTCTTAGAAACCAGAACATGGAGTTAAGAAGAACACATGTGTATTTGAAATGTTTATTTACTAATGTCGTCTTCTCAGGCGTAGTATCTTAGATAATACAAGTACACATATTATCAGTAGCAAAATTACCAACATAGTTACTAGTACATAAAAAGCGAATGGTGACAGTATGTTAACATGCTGTAAATGAATAAGAGTTAGCAACACTTATAAGCAGCCGCGGGCCGTGGAGGGAGTTACGGTGGGGCAGGGAGGCAGGGAGGGGGAGGGGCAGGGTGGAGAGGGCTCCACCCTGCCCCTCCCCCTCCCCGCCTCCCTGCCCCACCGTAACTCCCTCCACGGCCCGCGGCTGCTTATATCTCACCCTCCCTAATACACATATTATATTATTTACTAAGAAGGTCTCTTTGTGTTGGTTTAGGGCGTGCCCATACTTTAGTGTCTTAGATTTCAAGGAATCACATCAGCATACACCAGCTCTCTCTTCATGTGAACCGCATCAAGTGTTGTGTATGTGTGTTCGGCAAAGCAATATAAAACCCGCCTCATGCCCAGAATTGGCAGAAGCTGCACTTATGTTATGAGTATGAAGTCGTGGAGATCAGACCTCATAACAATTCTGTATCGTGTTGTTCTTGAAACTTCAGCACTCGCTGTACAGATATAGTTTAACAAGTAAAGCAGATAGTAGAGCAATAACATATTATTCTCATGTAAATCACGATGAACTATTAGGTTGAAAGCTAAAGCAACAACTAAGTGTTGTGTGCAGAAGTTGCAAAAAAGGAAAAATGGCGTTTAAACCGGTAATGAGCCCATGCTAACTTAACACGGTGTAAAGATATCCAGGATCTAAATGACACCTCCCCATGATCCGGAAACGAACTGAATAAGATAATAGAAGTGCCATCTCATGAGAGCAGATTGCAACTTTATATGTGGACGGTCCGCAAGGTAAAACATTAAAAACTAGGAAAATTTAATGCTAAAGAAAAATAAAACAGCCAACTACTTTATCGAGGCTTAAGCCAATAGGCAAGCTAAATAATAAAAACTTGACAAATAAGTCAATGAATTGTCAATGAAATGCTAGTACTCAGCATATCAAACATGAAAAAGGTCTATGACATAACTGTGTATGCAAAATAAGCTGCAACAGCCTCTAATAGGAAGTCACCGTCTTCATCCGAAAAGAGTTCAGCCATCCAATTTAAAAGCGGAAAAGAACATACGTGCTCTCCCAGCACCGGATCCTCTATCACCATCAGAGGACAGCTCGGTGGGTTTTCAAGAAAGCTCTGTTCCAAGAAAGACTGTGTTGCCGCCAGTAAATTCCAGGGACCAATTAGTCCATGCATCAATGCCACAGCCATAATCCTTTCGCCAGGACAAACCAACTCGTGAGTAATGATAGGACTCATCAGCTGATTAAAGTCGACGTCAGGAGAAACCGGTCCGCAGAGACACAAATCAATGGCCCAATCGAAATCACAGGTCAGGCAGTGAAATACAGGCTGGACACAGGTGAAGTAGGAGAATCGAAAGATAATCCATATGCCGTGCTTAATATCGCCAACGGCATTGTGCCATAATATTCAAGCATGCGATTGCGGAACAGGGTCAGCAGCTGCAGGGTGGGAGCTTGCACAGGAGGGACATCCATATTTAAAAATGTAAAAAAGCACAAGAGCGTCCGCTGGTAATGCAAGTAAAAATGGGAATCCACCAAGCACAGTGGAAAAAATAGAATGAAAGAAAGCAGGGATGACTCCAAAGATTTTCTCAAATGAAGTCACGAGACCACTGGTAACAACTTTTAAAAAGTGCGCCAGGCCCTTTGTGGAGGACGCGTTAAAGATAGTCCGAACCATGTCGCTGAAATGCAAAGGCGAATCAGTATTTAAAAGGGTCTGCACCTCTGTACGGGTGTTCGCTGTGTGAAGCACGAAAGTTTCACGGGCCGAACTCAAGGCCACCTCTCTCTGAGAGAAAAGAGCTCTTATTCTTGCCATGCCGTTGAAATCTGCTCCCAAGGTTGGTATTTGTGGCCAGATTAAAAACTCCCTATGTTCATGTGTGGGAGGAAATAGAACATTTCTGCAGCAAATAACCCGTTCACTTACTGTTACGATAAAAGGAATACTTTTAATTAACCCAGAACAATCTTCATTATTGAGCATCAAATAACTACCATTTTCCAACAACTTGAACGTGGGGATGATAGCAGGAACTGGCGTGCCTTGCAACACGCAAGCCATATTTGGTCGGTGTTTGTTGCATGAACCGTGTAACTGTATGTGCCTACACATTAGTGAATGATCTGGCGTCTTAGTGCATTCCTCTCCATTCAGATAAACTTCTTGATCATCTTTGAAAATCTGTATGTGTATGGAAGCGACCAGACCTCATGAAGAAAACCACTACCTAAAGGTTCATAACGACCTATTGGTATATATTTCATACAATTTGAAAACTTATATAAAGCAAAAGGCAGCGTTATTAAACCGTGGATAAGGCACGTTGCCAAAGCAGCCAACCTTTTGGATTTATACTGGAAATGTTAAAGGAAGAATTACGGAGTAGGGCCTGTAAATCTTTAATGGACAACCGAGTAAAATTACTCCAACCATCATATTCCTCTAACTCCGGGATAGTAGGGGTGTTTAATTTTTTAGAAGTAGCCAATCCAAAGCATTTGGTCTGGGAAATTGTTTCATTCACAAACAACATATGATTTGGGATGAGACATGCACGGTGCAAAGCCTCAGTGCCTTGTACCTGCCAGGTTCGTGAACCCCAAACTGATGTAGATCCTGGATATCTTTACACTGTGTTAAGTTAGCATGGGCTCATTACTGGTTTAAACGCCATTTTTCCTTTTTTGCAACTTCTGCACACGACACTTAGTTGTTGCTTTAGCTTTCAGCCTACCTGCGTCAAGATCTATGCCTGCTTCAAGCAGGCGCAGGGTTTTGATGCAGCTTTGTTCTATCTGATTGTAAATGCGGCACACTGTGGGTGGCAGAGCAGCGGTGCACGTTAATTGGTGCATCCCTGGGGATGTGCTAGTTAATATAAATCTGCCCCTTTACATTTAATTATGTGCAGGGGACACAGAGTCGGTGAGGTTTATCCAAGGTTAAGAAGAGATGAGTCCTGTTCAGTGAAAAATTGGAGATAGGCTTCACCTCCTCACAGCTGCGGGCCGTGGAGGGAGTTACGGTGGGGCAGGGAGGCGGGGAGGGGCAGGGGCAGGGTGGAGGGACCTAAAAACTGGCATATGGATAATTGCAGGTAAGTACACAATTTAATTATTTAAACGAAATTCGTAGCGCGCACAGCATCGCATTTTGCGATGCTGTGCGCGCTACGAAATTCGTTTGAATAATTAAATTGTGTACTTACCTGCAATTATTCATATGCCAGTTTTTAGGTCCCTCCACCCTGCCCCTCCCCCTACCCGCCTCCCTGCCCCACCGTAACTCCCTCCACGGCCCGCGGCTGCCTCCTCAGCATCGTTGGACATGGTTAAATAATAGCTGCAAAATGTTACTCTTGTTAAACAATTTTACTATTATAATCTCTGAGATTTGTCTCTTACTCTGCAACATCTCATTGTTGTTATCTTTCTTTAAAGATAAAGACAACATCAACATGAGCGACAATCAGCAATCAGTTGATTTCGACCTCATCATTGAACTCGTAATTGAAACATCAGTGGATGTTGATCCCTTGGATGATTTCAATCCTGAGGATGAAGAAGAACGTGATGAGGATGCAGATTTGTCAGAATTGTATGACATAGGATGGGAAGCTGACGTGCTTGAGCCTATGGAACTATAAACATTTATTTTATAAATTTATAATAAATAAAAAGTAAATATGTAAACCGTTTAATTTAAAAATAAAGACACCTTCAAAAACAGGTTATGTGTAGTGTCTTCAATAAAATATTAAAATATGGTCATAAAATAAGATCAGATTCATATATAAAACAGCACAGGTAAAATGAATATAAATTCCATTTCTTTTCTGCTATTTCTGTATTCTAAATTTGCCATGTACAAAAAATTCTTCTATGTAAAAATGTTAAGTAGTGTGTTAAGTTTTTGATGACTGTTATTAATTTACTGTTGGGTAATAGTGGTTAATAACATTTTTTATTATATTTTACCACAGATTCAACTGCAGATTATTTCAAGATTTCAGGATGCCAAGCAAAGAAAGAGTGAGAAAGGCTGCAAAACGTCAAAGACAGCAGGTGAATGAAAAAAAGCAGCAGTCCTCTAACAAAAAGATTTTTCAAGTCACCAAGAAAGCACCGGGTAAGAGTACAAAAACATTCATAAGAAATATCTGTAGTAAAAAAAATATTACTACAGAAAATGTTTCAGTCCAGAAAAGGAGAAGCAATTCAAACGGTAAGGAAAGGCCAGTGAGAAATGTTACTGCTAGAGTAAGAGATAACTCTATGCATGAAAGTAGAAGGAAACAACAGTTTAGGGACATTCGTAAACGAATGTTCCGCAACAGGATAATTGGCAATTTGTTAAAAAACATTAAGAAAGGTCAACAGAAAGTGGTTTTTTATAAGACAAAAAAAATAGTTGAGAAAGTTATTGATCAGGCATTTGAAATTAAACGTAAGTTATTTATTTTGACAATCAATAGAATTAGGAAGCTAAACAAGGCAATTTATGATTTCAAAAGAAATAGTAGATGGAAGAGAATAGTTAATCGTAGTAATTTTTGTGAAGTTTTTTCTGGAGAATGGATGCATAGTTCAAGCTCTGAGGCATTTTTTAATGAGGAGAGTTATTTCCAGGATAATGATTTGGTGCATGCAGTTGACACCAGTGGTCGAGCTTATGAAGTGAAAGATGGTTGTCCAGTTGAAAAAGAAAAACTTGTGACAACAGAGATAGAAGAGGTGTTAGGTAATGAGGTTTTAGGGAGACGTCCTAAGGGTCCTGTGTACACCTGGAAGTGTAGTAGTATTTGCAGTGTACGACAGGATTCCATCAATTTGCTTTGTGATTTTATACGGTCATTTAATAAGAAAAGTTTGAAGCAGAAAATGAAGTTGTTGCAAGAATTAGATCCTTGCAGAATGAGAGAAGTGATAGGTTTGCATGGTCATTCACTGGCTTGTCTTTCCAGGAGAGTATGCCAGAGTGTTTTTCATCATTTCAGGATGCTAGCAGTGCATCATAATAAAGTGAGGAAATTAGTTAGAATGTTGTATTATGCTAAGAGTCCAGCAATTATGCTTAAACAATTATGCGCTGCTCTTTTGCATGGTTCTGAAATAGATGTGAAGAATGTATGTAAAGAAATTGAGTTTTGTTACTTTGGAAGTAAAGAGGAGAATGTTGAAATTGACCAAGAAGAAGAGAGTAATGTGGAAGATAGTGTACAGGTTTCCAGTACAGATAATTTCCAGAGGGAAATTGCGACGTTTGAGGTGAAATCAAGTGAGAGGCCAAATTTCACTTGTGTGTGTTGTCGACGCACTTATTATAAGAATCAGACTAAGTTAGTGGATTTATATGGAAAAAGTGAAAGGGAAAATAATAGTGAATGGAAGGATTTTACAACATATTTGATGGTAGAAAATTGTTTTGATTTGGGATTGGATCAACGTGTGTGTACTTATTGTTGTAACAAATTAAATCAAAACCAGATGCCTGCTAGAGCAGTTCATAATAATCTGGAATTGGTTGAGATTCCTTCTGAATTGAAGGATTTAAATACTTATGAATCTATTTTGATTCAAAGTATCCATCCCTTTCAGGCTATTGTAAGAATGGAGCCAAAGACAGGGAAATTGCCTCCATCAGATTTACAGAGAGGATTAAAGGGAAGAGTTGTTTATTTGCCTCTAGATTTGAAGAAAAACATTAACACAATTGGAGTAGAAAAAGTGGAAGAGGAACCTCTTTTTATCTTAGTTAATGGGGTTCCGACAAAGAATAAGAAAATATGGCAAGATTTAGTAGATGTTAGAAAAGTCAAAAGGGCAACATTGTATTTGAAAAAATATAATAAATACTATAAAAATGTATATGTTGCAGAAGAGGAAGTAAGTGAGGAAGAGGATAGCGATTTATGTGCTGGTCAAATTGAGAAAGTAGAACCCTGTACTAGTGAAGAAATATATGAACATTATAGTGTTCATCCTTTGCATTCCAAGGAAGTCATGGGGAATGCTATTGAGTTGTTTCAAATGAAACAAGCGAAAGGGAGTCCCATTAGTGTTTGGGAGGAAAGTTTGGAAGCTCGGTGTTTCCCACAGCTTTTTCCAACAGGTCAGGGAGGAAGATATGATGAGCGACCTCATCAAATTCCTGCTTCTGAATACCGGACTTTGCGATTGTATGCAGGAGATCCTAGGTTTCGACAATGCATTCCTTATTTGTTTCATCTCCTGTTTGAAAGCGATCTGTCTGGACTGTCATATGCAGTGAACCACATCTTGAAAAGTGGTATACACATGCAAAACATCTCGGCAAGTGACTTTATGGATAAAGTCAATGTCCAAGACAGTATTTTGGATTCTCACCTGATTAATCTCATGGCGTGTCAGCGTGGTACTAATGAGTACTGGTACCGTCGTCATGGTGATTTAAAATGTATGCTGAGGAACTTAGGAACTCCCACATGGTTCCTCACTTTGAGCTGTGCTGAGTATGGCTGGGAAGACTTACTTGAATTTCTACGAGAGGCAAATGCTAACGTAGAAAACATCGAATTCAAGACACCCGGAGAACTGTGCTCTTTGGATCCAGTCAATGTATGTAGGTACTTCAATCATAGATTTGAAGGTATGATGTCTTTCATCATGAATAAGAAGAATCCACCTCTTGGAGAGGTGTTGGATTTCTTCTGGAGGAAGGAGTACCAAGCAAGAGGTGCTCCTCATATACATATGTTGCTGTGGATCAAGGATGCACCTAAATTTGGAACGGATGCAGAAGACTCAGTGATGAGTTTCATAGAACAGTATTCTACGTGTGCTGTTCCAAACGCAAAGGAGAAAAAAAGCCTAAGAGAAAAAGTTCTACGTTTCCAAAGCCATCGATGTGGAAAGTACTGTCGTCGTAAATTCCGGAACAAAGACAAGTTCTACACCAAATGTCGTTTCGGCTTTCCACGACCGGTGATTTCTAAAGGAAGAGTGAACAGTTTGATGTCTTCGCTGCGACATAATGTGATGAAGAAATCACCTAAAAACACATACAATTTGAAGAGGAACGAAGAGTCTAAGTACATCAACGACTACAACCCGGTGATTTTGTCCATGTGGAATGCTAACATGGATATACAGTTTGTGGCTGATAACTGTATGGCTGTGGCTCGGTATGTGACATCTTACATCACCAAAAAAGAGAAGACAGAATTGAAGGATATGTGGGAGGACATTTCCCATGAAAAGAGCCTCAGCAAGAAGTTGTACAGTTTCAATCTGAAGATGTTGTCGCATCGAGAAATTGGAGCTTACGAATGTTCTGACCGGTTGTCCTCAGCAAGTCTCTATGCCAAGTCCAGGAGTATCGTTTGGGCGAGTGTTGGTCTTGCTGCAACGCGTAATCGAGTTCTCAATCCTGTGCGGGAAATTGAGTATTTGGCGGAAAAGGAGCCAAACAGTACCGACATTTTGAAGACCAACATGTTGGATACATATTATCCAAATCGAAGCAGTCACCTCGAGAATGTTTGTCTGTATGAGGTTCTGCAAAATTACATATTCAAGAGGAACATCAAAGAAGATACTGAGAAAGGAGTGTATGCTGTAATAGGAAGTGAGGGATGTCTGGTCAAGCAAAGAAAATGCCACTTGATAAACCATCGAAAATTGAGTGGCGAATCTCCTGCAAAAAAGGAGTTTTTCTATTTAGCACTTTTGCAACTTTTTAAGCCTTGGCGTGCAGAAGAGGAACTGCTTGGAGATTTCCTTTGTTACGAAGACTCATTCAATGCTGCCAAGGAGACCATAGAATGTCCTGCTTTTCCCAAATATGTAGAAATGTTGAATGTGGAAATTGAGCAGGAAGCAACGATTGCAGCCGAGATTGCCAGAGACAGTTCTCAGGACAGTCAGAGTTCTGCTTCATTGAGTCAGGATCCACTAGGAGGACCTCTTATCGAAAATTAAGCTGCCACTGCTATGAATGAAGTGGAAAGAGCCATGGCACATGCTCAGGAGGATGCGGTTAACTTAGAAGAGTTGGAAAGACAACTCAACGTTGAGCAGAGGAAAATATATGACGAACTTACCATGCAAATTGATCATGGATTAAGTCATGACAAGAAAGAGTGCTCATGTACGTCGTTGAAGCCTGTCCGACTGTACGTGAGTGGAGAAGCGGGAACTGGAAAAAGTTTCCTTATTAAAGCAATTTCATGTTATTTTCAGGAAAGGACAGAGTCATCGCTGTCTTGTGTTGTCACCGCTCCAACTGGACTGGCAGCACATAACATTAAAGGGATTACTTTACATCGTTTACTGATGCTGCCAGTGGAGCATGACAACAAATTAGAATATCACAAGCTATCTGGAGATGCTTGTTTTGAAGTTTCAAGAGTCTTGAGGAAAATGAAACTTCTTATCATTGACGAAGTAAGCATGGTTTCCAATGTCATGCTTGCCTTTGTGCATTTGAGAATGCAAGAAGTTCTCAAAACAGAGTATGATGTGTTATTTGGTGGCAAACACATCATTGTTTTTGGAGATCTTCTGCAGCTGACACCAGTGAAAGGGCAACCTGTGTTCAAAATGCTCACGCATGAAGATACCAGGAAGTGCTTAGGGAGCATTGGCAACGTCAATATATGGTTAAACTTCAATTATGCTGAACTGCATGAAAATATGCGTCAGGCAAAGGATGAAGTTTACAAGACTATTCTACAAGATGTTAGAATTGGAAAAGTGACCGAGCATGGGAAAGAAGCTTTACATGCACGATTACTGACAAATTTATATCCAGACGAAGATGTTGTGCCTGAGAATATTTTTCAGAAAATTACTGAGAAAAAATCTGGAATATGTTTGATGCCAACTCTTGCAGAATGTGCCAAATTCAACAACAAAATGTTGCATTTAGAAAAGCAAGAGATTGTGAAACTGGAAGCTATTGACAGAGTAGAGCATATGGGATCAACAATTATTTTGTCTGAGAATCTGAAAACAAAATTGGATTCATTAGAGAAGAGTATATCTAAAACTGCAGGTTTTGAAAAGACTCTGAATGTGTGCTTGAACTGCCGTATAATTTTAAGAAGGAATTTACATGTTGAAAGAGGTCTGGTAAATGGATCAATGGGTAATGTTGTTGATTTTGTGAAATACAGAAATAGAGATGGAATTGAATTTTTTAAAATTAAATTTGATGGCATTGAGGAAGTACAGCTAATTGGTCGTTGTTCTGCTAGATTTTTGCTTGTAAAAGACTTATATGTTCGTCGTAAGCAGTTTCCTGTTTGCTTGGCATATGCGGTGACAATCCATAAATCGCAAGGTTTAAGTGTAGACTGTGCATTGGTGAATATTGGCAGTTCTGTGTTCAAGGAGGGTATGGCATATGTGGCATTGTCACGAGTTAGAACTTTATCGGGATTGTACTTGATTGAGTGTGATGTCACAAACATTTGTGCGGATCTAGATTGTGTTAAGGAATACAATAGGTTAAGAAGAGAGTATGCGCCACATTTGCCTCAGTATCCTTTGTTTGAGAAACGTGTGGTAGGCCGGAAACGAAGAAATGTGACCAATACTGAAGAGGTTGTAGCAAAAAGACGAAAAGTCGATGAACCTGAAATTATAAGCAGAAACAAAAAGGATTCTGTTGAAGATGTTGTTGGTTTTCAATTTGAAAACAGTTCTGGTGTCAACTGCTATGCTAATGTAGTGGTTAATGTTTTGTTTTCTCTAGAAAATGTAAAAGAAGAGATTGTGGTCAATTCTGATCAAAGATTTTGCAGTTTGTTAAATTCTGTGTTAGAGAAATGTAGCACTGATAGAACAAACATAGAAAGTGTGTCTGAAATTCGAAATCTGTTAGACAGATGTTCAGGCCAAACACAATTCTCTCAAAATAGTCAGCAAGATTGTCAGGAGTTTTTAATGTATATGCTTGATGTATTGCATGATGAAGGTGTAGATGTCGATCACCTGTTTGGGCTTTCTTATCAATGGCAGCATGACTGCGAGAACTGTAGGGTATCAAGTACTACTAGTGTAGACTCAGAAAGATTTATATATTTAACTTTGCCAGACAGTAAATCAGTCTCTTTTAATAAGCTAGTAAAAGCAGCTGATCACAACATGGAGTGTAGCCAATGTAAATCTGAAATGATGTCCACATTATTTATACGAACATATGGCCAGTATGTCATTTTAATGTTCCAACGATGTAGGCCTGATGGAACAAAATTGACAACTTTAATTAAACATTTTGTGGCTTCACAGTTGTCAATATCAGTAAGGACTTTTGTAACTGTAGCAATTATATATCATGATGGTCCTTCAATAACATCAGGACATTACACAGCTTATTTAAAGTGTAGAAATGGCTGGTCATTCTGCAATGATTCTGTTTTAATTTTCAAAAAAAAATTGCCGTATGACCTTAAAAACTCTTACCTGGTGTTTTTAAAACCAAAATTTTAGGGAAAGAATCTCGGGATGTGCTCTGAGGAATTTCAAGAAGTTCTAATGGCTCCTACACGATTTGGCCTTGAGGATAAGTGTAGTACAGAGACATAACTTCTTACCATAACACTGGACGTCATGGAGAAATACGTGCACTTTGAATGAGTTCAGAAAAACTGTTTCTTTTTATAAGCTAATTGAAGCAGCCAATCAAAACATGGAGTAGAGGGAATGTAAGTCTGCAATGCTGTCTACTGTTTTACATTGCTTTGTGATTAAAAGTGATGTAGAGAATTAAATAATTGTACTAGTCATAAATGTAGTGTAAGTCTGCTTCATAGTAAGCAGTATCAGTGTGATAGGAAATGTAGAACATGATTGAGCAAGAAGGGGAAGATATTACTAGTCCAGGATTGTGAAAATGATCTTCAACATTTTAATTGTGAAAGTTGCGGAAATACAACATGACGGGATTGGCTTAAAAGAATTCTAAGAGTTATAAATGGCTCAGACACGATTTGGCCTTGTGGAAACGTGTGGTAGAGAGCGAGAAGTCATTTATTGTATGTAACATGTTTTTGAAAACGATGGAGGTTTTCTTTCAGAAAGTGGCGGGTTGAAAGTAATAACAGCACAACAGAGTGTAAGCTGTTCATAGGACATCCTTGGCCGTCATGGAAAGTAAGTTAACTTTAAGGAGTTCTGAATTCTGATTTGTTATGTTGTATGGGTTTTTTAAACACAATCATTTTGATTGTGTTTTTTTTTCCCCGCTGTTATATGATGAATACCTTCAAGTCACTGTTTTAGTGAAATTTGATACATTCTGAGAACAGCAAAAATAAACCATTTAACATGTATAATTAATTCTGTTCTGTTTGCATTTATGATGTACATGTAGAACTGTGTAGGAGGCATGGAGAAGGTGAGGCTTCTGTAAGTGTCAAAGTTGTTGCATACAGTGCTCATATTCTACGTAGTCTTTTATATTTCATTACTTTCACTGTTTCTGACTGATCTAAATTTTTTTTTTAAAAAGAACAGTAAGTATAAGGGAAGGAAACAGACAGTTATGTTAAAAGAAAGACAGCTATAGGGAATAAACTAGGGATACTGTTACCCGCAATCCTCTGCTGATGATGTCACTGAGCATGTCATGAATGATGTAATATGTGACATCATCAGCAGTGGATTATGGGTAATAGTATCTCTAGTTTACTCCCCTATAGCTGTCTTTCTTTTAACATAACTGTCTGTTTCCTTCCCTTATACTTACTGTTCTTTTTTAAAAAAAAAAAAATTTTGGTTCGCTTCCAGTTCGCGTACCAGCGAGTGAACTGGGAAGCGAACTAAGAGAAATAGAGGTTGGCACAGTTCCAAATATTGTACCAATTTTTTAATAACGGGGAGGTAGTTCTGAAAAGAACTTTTTTTTTATTGTTTTTGTTGTTTTATATTTTTTTTATTATTTTTCTGAACATTTTTTTACTTTTTTTGAATTTTTCTGAACAGTTTTATATATTTTTTTGTTTTTTTTCGGAGGGGGCAACGAAAACGATTCATTGTAAAGGGCTCAACAGGAGCAACAAAAAAAAAAAGAATTTATTATTTGGGGCGTTTCGTACAAACTTGCATATGATAGTCAATAGCTCTGTTGATCAGAGTGATGCTACTTTCTCCGTAGCAAATGAATCCACTGCAATGTACGCAGACTTGTTTTACTTCACGAAATCTCGTTTGTATATTTGGCACCATCTCCCTGCCCTCTGGTCCCGTTACTTCCGGTACAACAGATCTTCTGGCCATAATAGGGAGATTATCTAGGTCGTTACGAAACTGTGCAGCACTGTAGTTGTTAGGATGCCACCTAGTCATATGGCGATGCATTGTGTAGTTTCCGAAACTGTATTTTTTGTCGGTCCCTCTGGACAGTCTATCTTGACATATAAGGCAAGTTACGTATCTTGCATTTACTTTTTTCTGACCTTTGGGAATTTTAAAAAATTGCCAAATGAAGTTTTCTTTCCGGTGAGACGTCCTGGGCTCCTCAGGCAAAAAGTGCCTCTCTTCGTGCTCTTCCTCCTGTTCCTCTTCTTCGTCTTCTTGCTGAATTATAACTTCAGCAGGTGGTCCACTCTTCCTTGGATGTGGTGGAGGTGGTGGGGAAGCACCAGCTGAAGCTACTAAAGAAGCCATTGCTCACTGGTAACAAAGGATCTTTCTCTCACAATGATGAAAGTCAGAGTGAGGAAAGAAGGAGGGATTTTCATCATTTGGGAAAAACAATAGTTCTCAACCAATGAAAAGTGTTCATTTTAGATTATATGACCTAGTCTTACATCATTAGGAAACCAAAAGTGAAATGAACCAATGAAAAGTGTTATTACCAAGTCACATGACCTGCTGTGTTTACGTTACGCGCTTTGCAGGGCCTCCCGGTTTGCTTCCAGAAACCTGCGCTTTGCGCCTCGGTAAGCGTACCAGTTCGCTAACGTAGCACGTCATATGACATATCACGCGACAACGCGAAACGTCATGCGGACGGGAGGCGTCACGATGTTGTTTTCTAACGCGGCAGTTGCGGTAAAGGAACGTTTAGCGGCTCGCGGTCTATTTCGCGGCATCAAGGTCAGCTAACGGGAAGCTTCCCGATTCGCGAAGCGGGAACGAAGAAAAAAAAATATAAAAAAAAAAAATTATTAATAAACATATAAAATATATTTTTGGATTTAAAGAAGAATACATTTTACAGCTACAGATATTAGCTGTTAAAAAACCAATGAAATTCACTGAAAAAACCATAGGTTATAGACCATATATAGTTAGGAATTAGCATTTACAAAACCTTGAAAATTCACTGAAAAAACCATAGGTTATAGACCATAGTTAGGAATTAGCATTTAGAAAACCTTATTTTACTCACACAAAACCATTGAAATTCCATATATAGTTAGTTGCACTAACTATATATCGCGCACCCGCAATCCACTGCTGATGATGTCACATATTACATCATTCATGACATGGTCAGTGACATCACTGATGACATCACTGATGACATCTCAAATGACATCACTGATGACATCACTGATGACATCTCATTTGACATCAATGACCACATCACTGATGATATCATTCATGTGACAATACAATGCATCTCCTCACATTTTAATATAACCTCTGTTTCACCCAGTGTTAAATACAGAGTATAATTTTTGAAAACATTGACACACCAATACTAGTTACTACATACGCACTCACTGATTGCTACGTCTACACACACCTTCACTCATTCACCCATACAATCATTCATACATACAATCACTCATCTTTACAACACTATCATATGCACTCATACACCTATACAGACACTCACAGTCTGCCACTCATCCATGGAGTTACTCACACACCTAGTCAGTCCTGTAAAGAATCAATGACACTTCCATTTTCTTGTCTATACAGTTAAACATAGAGCACCTTACATTTTCAAACATATACTAACACATACTTACCTTCTTATACAATCATTGATACAAGTACACATTGATCTGCACAGAGTCACACACCTCCCAGCTAGCCACACACACACTCAGTCTCCCATACAAATACTTGGGCAATCAATCAATAACCCATATAGTTACTCATATAGCTACTGATCAACACATGCAGCAGTTTACAGAACAACAGACATAATGATGCACAAATTAAGACAGTTTAGTCACTAACCCATGCACTCAGTGAGACACATTTAATCACTCACTCATACAGTCAGTCATGCACCTACTAAATCCTTCGTCCAGACACTTACACATCCACTCATTCTTCAATATGTAAGACATATTTAAACTTTACAGAAACAAAAAATCACTGGATGTTGTTATCAGTGATGTCATCAGTGATGTCATTTGAGATGTCATCAGTGATGTCATCAGTGATGTCACTGACCATGTCATGAATGATGTAATATGTGACATCATCAGCAGTGGATTGCGGGTGCGCGATATATAGTTAGTGCAACTAACTATATATGGAATTTCAATGGTTTTGTGTGAGTAAAATAAGGTTTTCTAAATGCTAATTCCTAACTATATATGGTCTATAACCTATGGTTTTTTCAGTGAATATACATATATATAGATATATATATCATCAGTGATGTCATGAGTGATGTCACTGACCATGTCATGAGTGATGTAATATGTGACATCATCATTAGTGCATTGCGGTCGCACGAGTTATAGTTAGCTGAACTAACTATAAAGGGGGAATTTCAAAGTATTGGAATGAGTGAAATGTCCAGCTAACTATACCATGTGTGAAACCTATGTTTTTTTCAGTGAATTTGCAAGGTTTTTTTAAATGCTAATTCATAACTATGACGTGTGTGAAACCTATGGTTTTTTCAGTGAATTTTTAATGTTTTTTCAATGCTAATTCCTAACTATAACGTGTGTGAAATGTATGTTTTTTTCAGTGATTTTACAAAGTTTTTTAAATGCTAATTCCTAACTATAACGAGTATGAAACCTATGTTTTTTTTGTGAATTTCAAAGGTTTTTAAAATGCTAATTTCTGTATAAATTTTTATATTTTGTATATACTTATTTTTCCACAAACTGCCTTTGTATATTGTAATACATTGACTATATCCTGTAATATGCAACGGCACAGCTAGTTTTTATGATTTGGATAAAGTTGAACAAAATGGTCCACACCTTCAATCAACATATAAACACTCAAATTTGTTATTTAACTTTTTTTCTTTGTTTTTCTAATGTGCACCTCGCTATTTTCTTTTTTATTTTTTTTAAATGTTGCCTTTCGGGGTTCTTCAGGTATCCCCTGAGAAGGCCTAGGGGATCAGGGAGTCTCTACCCTGCCCTCTTTACATGTACTCCACTATTGTTTTTGACTCACTTCTGCCTCGGGGGTGCGAGCAACGTGCGCGGACCTCACGGGTTTTTAAAAAAAATGTTTTTTTTGCCCTTGGGGATCCTTCAGGGACCCTTTGAGAAGGCCTAAAGGCTCAGGGAGTCACTTCCCTGCCTCCTTTTCACGTTTTCAAAAGTATTTACGAAAATCGGGGAAAAAGTCAGTCATATGCGACAGTCGCGCAACGTGCTCGCACGTAAAGTCATGTGACTAGAAAACAGCACTTTTGATTGGTTTATACTAGTTTTTTTCCAGAATCTTCAAAATTCCCACCCACTTCCCTCACTATCTCTATCTCTTTCCTGGGAAAAGGATCTTTGGTGATTTCTTCCAGCTTTTCATCTTCACAAAATGGCAGATCAACAGCAGCCACAGGATACATCCTCTGACTCAGATGTGGAATTTGTTGAAGAACAGCCACGTGTTAAGAAGAGCAAGGAGTCCTTTATCTGGAAGTTTTTCACCTTTCCAGAGGGGCAGAAGAAATTTAATGGCCCGAAGGTCACCTGTAAAATCTGTGGAAATGTGTTGTCAAGAGGGAATCCAAACAAACATTATTCCTTCAGCATACACTCCGTGATCGGACACGTGAAGACTGTACACCCAAATAACTTTGCTAAGGCTTCAACTACAGCCCTTGCAGTGAATGCTCCAGCTGCTGTCCCCAGCACCTCTACTGCAGGACTATCTCCTTCCACTTCTAGTTTGGATATCTGGCCATTTTTGGCTAACATTCATTTGCTTTGCAACTTTTGCAATGACATTCTGTGTTATGGTGAACAGAGTGGCAACCTGATTGAGTTGAAGATTAAAACAGAACAAGTGGGCTGGTTCAGGTCATTGTTTGGCCAATTTCTGCCCTGCCTAGCCTATTAATGCTACGTGGGCCACTCTTTATTTAGAAATTATTTATTTTTGATTTTCTAACATGATTTTCGTTGATTTTTCATATCGCAAAAAGGACACAATTATGAAGCAGTTGAATCAAAAAACAGACATCGGTGTGCACAATATATACAAGTGACGAATTAATTCAGAAAGCAAAGTAAATCACAATGAATTCTCAAATTTGAAAACACCAAGACCCACATTAATATATACAAACATATTGAAACATACAAAGCATTCCATAAAAGCTGCACAGTCCATTACATTATAAACCAATGGATAGGCGGAAACTAACAAGTAATATGAACTTCCTGCCTATCTCAAAACACTGTGAAAAGGTATTTTTTAGGATTGGACAGCTGGGGCAAAGTTGGTGGTACTATTTGTTCCCAATTGCACCCTTCTTCCTTATCACAGGTTGGGGGTCAACGCGTTTCGAACCAGTGTTCAATTCAAGGTTCTCCTCAGGACGTGGACTGTAAGGGTCCTTTTCTGTGGTCAGCGCTCTGTAGCTGCTGGGCTGGTGGAACGTGGACAAGGGCTTTGCTGCAGTGTAGACTTTCTGCCAGAAGTCTTGAAGGTAGGCGGACTGAGGGGGCCCCGGCCACAGTTGGGTCCGGGGGTCACCAGGGAGGTGGATTCTCTTTCAGGACGTGTAAATTTCAAACGTGCAAGCACTTCACACGGAGGACGCCGGTGTCTGTCACGGATCGCGAACCTCCCTGGTGACCCCCGGACCCAACTGTGGCCGGGGCCCCCTCAGTCCGCCTACCTTCAAGACTTCTGGCAGAAAGTCTAGGGACGGGGAATGAGGGAGAAGGAAGAAAATTAAGAGAGAGGGAAAGTGAGTGAGAGAGAGAGGAGGAGTGATAGAAAGAGAGAGGAAAGAATATTAAGGGTAAAGGAGAGAGAGGGAGAGTGTGAGAGAGAGGGAGATCAAGGAACTGAGAAGGAGTGGGGCAGTTAGAGTGAGTAAGACAGAGGGAGACAGGGAGAGAAACATGGGTGAAAAAAAAGTGAGTGAGGGAGTGAACGAAGGGGAGTAAGTGAGATAAAGTGAGGGAGTGACGAAAGAGGAGTAAAGGAAGGACAGTGAGGGAAGGGGAGTGAGGGAAGCAGAGCGAGGGGGAGTGAGGAAAAGGGAGCAGGAAAGTGAAGGGGTAAGAAATACAGATAGGATGAAGTGCAGATGGGGAAAGGGAGTGACGGTGAATGAAAGGCAGTGACAGTTAGCGAAGGAGTATGAGGGTGAGGGAAGATGAATAAGGAAGAAGGAAGAAAATTAAGAGAGAGGGAAAGTGAGTGAGGAAGAGAGGAGGAGTGATAGAAAGAGAGGAAGCGAGTTTAAGGGAAAGGGGGAGAGAGGGACAGAATGAGAGAGAGGGAGAGCAAGAAACTGAAAAGGAGTGAGGCAGTTAGAGTGAGTGAGACAGAGGGAGACAGGGAGAGAAAAATGGATGGAAAAAAGTAAGGGAAGGAATAAACGAAGGAGGAAAGGTGAGGGAGAGAGAGAGAGAAAGTGAGAGAGAAACAGAGGGAGAGCGAGTGACTGAGAAGGAGTGAGGCGGTTAGACTGAGTGAGACAGAGGAAGAGAGGGAGAAAGAAATGGAGTGAAGGGAAGTGGGGGACTAAACGAATGGGAGTTAGCAAAAGTGAATGAGGAAAGGGAAGTAAGGGAAGAGGACCGACGGATGGAGTGAGAGAAAGAGAGTGAGAGGGAGTGAGGGAATGGGAGCAGGTGAAAGGGAATAGGAGTGATGCACAGAGAAGAGAATATGAAGTAGGAGAAGAGTAGTGAGATTGAGTGAAAGTCACTGACAGTGAGGGAAAAAGAAGCACATTAAGATAGAGAAATAGTAGTGAGTGAGAGAGAAGAATTTATGGAAAGAGAGAGGAAAGAAAAGGAAGATTGGTGGAGAGAGAGGGAGACAGTGAGAGAGAGAAGGAGAGGGAGAGTGAAGGACTGTGAAAGAGTGAGGCAGTTATAGTAACTGAGACAGAGGAAGAGACTAAGAGATGGATGGAAGAAAGGGGAGTGAGGGAGGGAATAAAGGAAGGGGAGTGAGCAAAAGGAAGTGAGGGAATAGGAGAAGGGGAGTGACTTAAAGTGAGTGAGGGATGGTGTGAAGGAAAGAGAGTGAGGGGGAGAGAGAAAAGAGTGAGGGATACAGCAAAAGAAGGGTAGTGATGGAGGAAGAAAGAAAAGAAGTGAGGGTCACAGAGAGGAAAGAGGGAGCAGGAGAAGGTAAGTGAGGGTGAGGGAAGGGTACTGATGGTAAGAGAAGGAGTGTAAAGGTGAATTAAGGGGAGTAAAGAGAGTGAGTGAAGGAGAGTGACATGAGCAAAGAAAGTGGAGTAAGAGACATACTGAAGAAAGTGAAAAAGGGAAAGAGTAAGAGAGTGATGAGAAAGTATTTTTTGTTTGACATACTCACCTTACAAGTAATAAAAAGTTAATAATATATTTTTAATAAATATAATATCTGTGGAAGAGTAGAAAAAATTGAGTTATAATATATATTTCACAATACAAAATAATTTGTACAATATGTTATTATTTTATTTTGCTGTTCTCAGAATATATTGAATTTCACTGAAAACAGTGAGTTCAATAGTACTCATCATATAACAGCGGGCAAAAAAAAGACAACCAATAAGATTGTCTTTAAAAAAAAACATTCAACATTTTCATTATGAATGTAACAATTAGAAAAAAACATATCTTAAATATTTTTTAACAGCATTTTTTTACGTAAGTAAGGGATATTACCAACAATCACAAAGTAACAAAACATTATTACTTCTTTTTTATACACTCTAAATAAAGTAATGTACAAACATATGCTAACAACATTTACCCGAAATAGTCATTTTTTGTTTCAAATACCATTCCTCATGGCCAAATAGTATGTGTGAAATCCTTAGTTTGGAAGATACTTAATAGTATTCTTAAGCGCCCATTTCCCAGCCTTCTGAATCAAAAGTACCAACATCTTTTGTACCATGTAACAATGGATATACCTCCACCCGATTCTATTTATCATGTACATAGAACCTTAAACAACTAGCATTCTATCAGAACCTCAAAATCATCTGGTATGCTGATCACACTCTGCTCATCCTTTATCTTACCAAGGAGCTATATACCATTAAAAGAAACCTCTACAAGGGATTAAAAAACTGTCACCAACATCTCCAACAACTACAACAAATCTAAAACATGTCTGCCTCACTGATAATCAACATCTCCTGTGATAGCCACATCACCCACTATCTGATACATTTACACTACCTCTAAGTCAACTTCAAGAATTTTTTGAACCTCATCACCCTCACTCACAAAGTACTTTTCAACACCAGATTACTTTTTCATAACAGCAGCAATTTTCCCAGGAAAATCATTTTCCCTAAAATTTGGGTTGTAAAAACAGTAGGTAAGAATTTGGTAAGTCATGAGGCAAACGTTGTTTAAAAATAAATTGAGTATCATTACAATGAGTCCAGCCTTTTGTACATTTTAAATACGCTGTGTAATGTCCTGATGTTGTAGAAGGACCATCATGGAAAATAATTGCTACAGTTACAAAAGTTTTTCCTGATATTGATAGTTGAGAACCCACAACATTTTTTATTAAAGTTGTCAGTTTTCTTCCATCAGGTCTGTATCTTTGTAGCATTAAAATGACATACTATCCATATCTTTGTATAAATAATGTAGATAACATTTGTGAGTTACATTGGGTACAGACCATGTTTTGATTTGCTTCTCTAACTAGATTATTAAAAGACACTGATTTGCAGTCTGGTAAAGTCAAATATATAAATCTTTCAGTGTCTATTTCAGTACTACTTGAAAACGAACAATTGTCACAGTCATGTTGCCATTCATAAGAAAGGCCAAAAAGATTTTCAATATCTATACCTTCATCTTGCAATACAAGCATATACCTTAGAAATTCCTGACAATCTTGCTGAATATTCTGTGAAAATTGATTTAAACCAGAACATATGTCTAAAACATTTCGAATATCAGAAACAGTTTCTATTTTAGTTTTATCACTACTACATTTCTCAAACACAGAATTCAACAAACAACAAAATCTTTTGTCCCAATTTTCAACAATATCTTGTAGTAAAGTTTCAAGAAAACAAACAACATTAACCACTTCATTAGCATAGCAGTTGACACCAGAACTGTTTTCAAACTGAAAACCAACAACGTCTTCAATAGAATCGTTTTTCTTTTTGCTTACTATCACTGGTTCATCTAGTTTTTTTCTTTTCTCTGCAACCTCGCTACAATTTTTCTCATATCTTATTTTTCGGCTTACCACACGCCTTTCAAGTACTGGATATTGAGGTCAATTGGGAGCATGTTCTCTTCTTAACCTACTATACTCTTTTACACAATTTACTTCTGCAATAATCTTTGTGTCATCAAAATGAATTAGGTACAATCCAGATAAAGTTCTGACTCAATATAAGGCAACATATGCCATACCCTCTTTAAACACAGTACTTCCAATATTCACCAAAGCACTATCTACACTTAAACCTTGAGATTTATGAATAGTCACCGGAAAAGGCAAACAAACAGGAAACTGTTTTCTGTGGACATATAAATCTTTTACAAGCAAAAATTGAGCTGAATAACGACTCAGTTGTTGTACTTCTTCAATTTCATCAAATTTGATTTTAAAAAATTCAATGTCATCTTTATTTGGGTAATTCACAAAATTAACAATATTACCCATTGCTCCATTTACTAAACCTCTTTCCACATGTAAATTACGTCGTAAAATTATCTGACAATTTATACATGCATATAGATTCTTTTCCAAACCAGCAGTTTTAGATATTGATTTTTCTAAAAAATCCAATTTTGACTTCAACTTTTCTGACAAAATATTAGTAGCTCCTTCATGCTCTATTCTATCAATAGCTTCCAGTTTTATTATTTCTTGATTTTTTTACTTTAGCATTTTTTCATTGAATATTGAACATTCTTGCAGAGTTGGAAGCAAGCATATCACTGATTTCTTTTCTGCAATTTTTCTATAAATATTCTCTGGGCGAATATTTTCATTTGGAAACAAATTTGTAAGTAATCGTGCATGTAAAGCTTCTTTGCCGAGTTCACTCAGTTTTCCAATTCTTATATCTTCAAGAATACTTTTATAATCAGCGTCGTTTGCCTGTCGCATATTTGTAATGAGTTCTGAACATTCGAAATATGACCAAATATTAACATTTCCAATGCTTCCCAGGCACTTTCTGGTGTCTTCATGTGTAACTGTTTTAAATACTGGCTGTCCTTTCACAGGAGTTAGTTGTAGTAGATCTCCAAAAACTATGACGTGTTTGCCTCCAAATAACACATCATACTTAGCGCCATGAAACCTTTTGGTAAACGCGCACTCTATAAATTTCCCCAACTTCAACTTTAACTTCAACTTCAACTCCTGTTTTAAGGATTTGTTGCATTCTTAAATGCACAAAGGCAAGCATTACATTTGATACATGCTTACCTCAACAATAATGAGAAGTTTAATTTTTTTCAAGACTCTAGAAACTTCACAACAAGCTTCTCCAGATAGCTTGTGGTATTCTAATTTATTTTCATGCTCTACTGGCAGCATCAATAAACGATGTAAAGTAATCCCTTTAATGTTATGTGCTGCCAACCCAGTTGGAGCAGTAACAACACAAGAGAGTGATGACTCAGTTCTTTTCTGTAGATAAGTTGCAAGTGCTTTAATTAGAAAACGTTTTCCAGTTCCTGCTTCTCCACTCACGTACAGTCGGACAGGTTTAAATGACGTACTCTTTTTTCTCGTGATATAAACCATGCTCAATCTGTTCTGTCACTTGATCGTATATTTGTTTTTGCTCAACATTTAGTTGTTTTTCCAATTCTTCTAAGTTTATTACAACCTCTTGAGCTTGTTGCATTGCTGTTTCCACCTCATCCATGGCAGTTGCTGCTTCATTTTGAATAATTGGTTCTCCTAGTGGATCCTGACTCAACGAAGGAGAACTTTGACTGTCTTGAGAACTGTCTCTAGCAATCTCTGCTGCAATTGTAGCTTCTTGCTGTATTTCGTCGTTCAACATTTTCAGATAATTAGTCAAATCAGGACATTCTATAGTATTTTTAGTTGTGTTGAATGAATCTTCATAACTGTCAAAATCTCCAAGTAGTTCCAGTTCTGTTCGCCATGGCTTAAAGAGTTGAAAAAGAGCTAAATAGTAAAATTCCCTCAGCAGTTTCGCAACTCAGTTTTTGGTGATTAATCAAATGTACTTTTCTTTGTTTCACTAAACATCCTTCAGATCCAATCACAGCATATACTCCTTTATTGATATCTTCTGTAATATTCCTCTTAAAAGTATAGCTTTGCAGTACTTCATAGAGACAAACATTCTCAAGATGATTACTTCTATTTGGAGTATCTATCCAACATATTTGTCTTCAAAATGTATGTACTGTATGGTTCTCTCTCTGCTAAATACTCAATTTCTTGTACAGATTTCAAAACTCGCTTTTGTGTTCTTGCAAGACCTAAACTCACCAAAATGATTGTTCTAGATTTGGAGTATAGAGTTGCAGATGATAAACGATCTGAACATTCATATGTTCCGATTTCTCGATGAGACAACATCTTCAAACTGTAGCTGTACAATTTCTTACTTAGGCTCCTTTCATGAGAAATTTCTTCCTACATTTCCTTTAGTTCTGTCTTTTCAGATTTAGTAATGTAAGATGTTACATATCGAGCCACAGCAATGGAGTTGTCTGCAACATATTGAATATCCATGTTAGCATTCCACATGGACAAAATGACTGGGTTATAGTCCTTTATGTACTTTGACTCTTCATTTCTTTTTAAGTTGTAGGTATTTTTCGGTGATTTTCTTGTGACAGTATGTCGCAAAGATGACATAAAATTGTTCACTCTTCCTTTTTACTGGACGTGGAAATGCAAATTGACATTTTGTGTAGAACTTATCCTTAGATTTGTACTTTCGACGACAGTATTTTCCACAATGATGGGTTTGAAACCGTACGACTTGATGTCTTAAATTCTTTTCTACTGTACTTTTGGGTACAGCACATGTAGAATATTGTTCAATAAAACTCATCACTGTGTCATCTGACTCTGTTCCAAATGTTTTGGCATCTTTGATCCATAGCAGCATATGTATGTGAGGAGCACCTCTTGCTTGATACTCCTTTCTCCAAAAGAAATCCAGAACCTCTCCAAGAGGAGAATTTTTATGTTTGTGATAAAAGACATCATAGCTTCAAATCTATGATTGAAATACCTGCATACATTAACTGGATCCAAAGAGCACAGTTCTCCAGTTGTCTTGTATTCTATATTTTCTGTTATGTTATGTCTCGAAAAAATTGAAGTAAATCTTCCCAAGCATACTCTGCACAACTTAGAGTAAGGAACCATGTAGGAGTTCCTAAGTTTCTTAGCATACATTTCAATTCCCCATGATGATGGTACCAATACTCATTAGTACCACGCTGACATGCCATGAGATTAATTAGCTGAGATTCCAAAATTGTATCTTTCTGTTGGACTTTATCCATAAAGTCCTTTGCCGAAACATTTTGCAAATGTACTCCACTTTTTAGTATATGGTTCACTGCATAAGAAAGTCCAGACAAGTCACTCTCAAACAGAAGATGAAACAAATATGGAATACATTGGCGGAACCTTGGATCTTCTGCATATAATCTCGAAGTCCGGTATTCAGATGCAGGAATCTGCACAGGTCATTCATCATATTGTCCACCTTTGCCTGTTGGAAATAACTGAGGGAAGCAATGAGCTTCCAAGCTTTCTTCCCATACACTAATGGGACTTCCTTTTGCTTCTTTCATTTGAAATAATTCAATAGTTTTTCCCATCACTTCTATAGAGTGAAGTGGATGCACACTATAATGTTCATAAACTTCTTCGGTTCTGGACACATCCACTTTTTCAATTTGTGCAGTTGGCAAATCACTCTACTCTTTTACAGTTGTTTCCTCTTTTCCTACATACACATTTTTATAGTATTGATTATTGTTTACCAAATACAACATTTCCTTTTTCACTTTCCTAACATCCACTAATTCTTGCCAGATTTTCTTACTCTTCGTAGGAACGCCATTAACTAGAATAACTAGAGGTTCCTCTTCCATTTTTTCTACACCAATTGTTTCAATATTTTTCTTTAAATTTAGAGGCAATTATACAACTCTTCCCTTTAATCCTCTCTGTAAATCTGAAGGAGGCAATTTCCCTGTCTTAGGCTCCATGCGAACAATAGTCTATAGAATATACTCATAAGTATTTAAATCCATCAGTTCAGAAGGAATATTTACCAACTCAAGATTATTATGAACAGCTCTAGCAAGCATCTTATTCTCATCTAATTTATTATAACAATATTTACAAATACGTTGATCAGAACCCAAATCAAAACAATTCTCTACCAACAAATAAGTTGCAAATTCCTTCCACTCATTATTATTCTCCTTTTCACTTTTTAAATATAGATCAACTCACCTGGTCTGATTTTTATAATGAATTCGTCTACAACAAATACAAGAAAAGATTGGCTTTTCATCTGAAATGACCTTAAACCTTGTAATTTCTTGCTCAAAATTTTCTGTACTAAAATTCTGTACATTTTCTTCCACATTTCCTTCTATTAATGTATCTGTTTCTGCACTATCTTCTTCAGGACCTAAGTAAGTAACCTCAATTTCTTCACAAATGTTGATCACATCTAACACAGATCCATGCAAAAGGGCACTGTTCAACTTTTTTAACATTAGTGCTGGACTTTTTGCATAATATAACCTTCTCACCAATTTCCTCACTTCAGTATGATGCACTGCTAACATTCTAAAATGGTGAAAAACACTGACATACTTTTTTAGAAAGACAAGCCAAAGAATGACCTTGCAAACCCGTTTTTTCTCTCACTCTGCCGGGGTCTAATTCCTGCAACATCTTAATCTTCTGTTTAACACTTTTCTTAGTATACTTACGTAAAAAATTGCGAAACAAATCAATTGACTACTGTCGTACACTACAAATACTACTACAATTCCAAGTGTACACTGGAGCCTTAGAGCGTCTCCATAAAATGTCATCAGCTAACACCTCTTCTGCATTCCTAGGGACAATTTTCTCTTTTTCAATCGGACATCCATTCTTAACCTCATAAGCTCGACCACTGGTGTCAACTGCATGCAACAAATCATTACTATGAAAGTAACTCTCTTCATTAAAAAACGTCTCACAACTTGAAATATGTTTCCATTCTCCAGAAAAAACATTACAAAAATTAGTTCTATTAATTAGTCTTTTCCACTTACTTTTGACCTTCATAACATTGATTGGCTTATCTAGTGTTCGAATCATACTGATTACTAAAAGAAACAATTTTTTTTTAATTCAAAAGATTTCTCAACAAATGTCTGTATATGTTTTTTTCTTATAAAAAGTTGTTTTTCTTTTACAATTCTTTATATTTTTTAATAAATTTACAACAACTCTGTAATGAAACATTCGCTTCCGAATTTCAACAAACTGATTTTTTCGTCTATTACTATAAACACTATGTTTCCCACATATTTTTCCATAATCTTTCTTTTTTGTCTGGTTTTATTTTGTAGTTACAGATAATTATTTTTTCCTGATTGTCCACAGTTTTTTTAAAATTGTGTTATTTTCCTTATAAAATTCTTTGTTGACTTACCAGGAGCTTTCTTTGTTTTTTCCACACATTGCTGTTTAGATAAATCTTGTACTTCTTTTTTCTTGACAATGTAAGCCTGTTTATATCTTTTTCTTCTCTCACTCTTTGACGGCATATTGTTTTTTCTTTCTGTAGATAATTAAAATATGTTGTGAAGAAAAAAAACATATTTAATTATTTTGTTTACAGTTGTAGACCACTACTAGCATACTACATAGCAATTAGACGCACTATATGTTGTTAAGTCTGGTTCACTCCATAAGTAATTTTAAGGCACAGCAGCAGTGTTCGGGCAGTGTAGGAGATCGCGCAGGGAGTGCTGTTTCAGCGTTTAGGACAGTGCAGTGGTGTTTGCACATTATTGGGGCATTTGCTGAAAATAATGTCTCAGGGTTTACAGCAGTGCAGTAGTGTTGAAAGAGTTTAGCAAGTTTTGCTAGGGATGGTATTTCAGGGTTTAGGTCAGTGCAGTGGTGTTCAGGCACTGTAGAGGTTCAAGGTGGGACTGATAATTCTGAGTTTAGAACAATGCAGGTGTGCTTGGGCAGTGTATGGTATCATGTAAGGGCTAGGAGTATAAAGCACTGTATGTCCTAAAGCCTGACTCATTCCATGAGTACATGTATTCTCATATCTGCAAACACATGCATCGAGCAAGTGATACTGTCACAATATTCACATAAACACACTGACTCATATTCTGATTCAAGACAAATTAAAATATCCCTTGCAATTCACTGAAATGATTACTACATGCTACAGAGAGAGTTGCAATGGCATTTCTACAGCACATACAGGATCTTTGTACACAACATGGAGAATATTTGGGAATTAAGAGACCTGACACACATGCTGCATAGGACTTTGTAGCACTACATGTAATAAAGATCCTGAGTGTACTGTAGAAATGCCATAGCAACTCTCTCTGTAGCATGTAGTAATCATTTCAGTGAATTTTCATTTCTACATTCTCAGTCCCACCTCGACCTCCTACACTGCCTGAACTGCACTGCACTGCCTTAAACCCTGATACACCATCCCTAACAAAACCTGCTAAACTCTTTCAACACTACTGCACTGCTTTAAATCCAGAATCACCATCCTCAGCGAATGCCCCTATAATGTTGAAACACCACTGCACTGCCCTAAACCCTGAAACAGCACTACCTCAAGAACCCATTTCACTGTAGTAATAATTTTACTGAATTTTAAGGGATACTGTCATGTGTCTAAGAACACACTGTGAGTTAGAATTCATTTCAGATAATTGTGGCACAATAATTTTCTTAATTGATGTGTTTACAAATATGGGAATACATGTACTTATGGAGTAAGTCAGACTTTAGGACATGTAGTGCTATACAAATCAATGCAGCTTGTGTGTCGGGCTTCTTAATTACCAAATAGTCCCCATGCTGTCTAATAGAGATCCTGTGTGTGCCGTAGAAAGGCCATAGCAACTCTGTCTGTAGCAAGATGTAATCAGGTCAGTGTATTTTCATTTCTATATTCTCAGTCCCACCTTGACCCCTCATACTGCCTGAACAGCACTGCACTGTCCTAAACCCTAATACACCATCTCTATCAAAAGATGCTAAACTCTTTCAACACTACTGCACTGCTCTAAACTCTGTAACAGTACTCCCAGCAAGACCCTCTTTCACTGTAGTAATCATTTTACTGAATTGCAAGGGATACTATCATGTGTCTAAGATCACAGTGTGAGTCAGAGTTCATTTCAGAAAAATGTTGCAGAATAATTTGCTTAATTCATATTTTTAAAATATGGCAAAACATTTAGTCATGGAGTGAGTCAGGCCTTAGGATAGTTGGTGCTATAAAGTCCAAAGCAGCATGTGTGCCAGGCCTCTGAATTCCCAAATAGTCTCCATGCTGTGTAATAAAAATCCTGGGTGTGCTGTAGAAGTTGCATACCATCTCTCTCTGTAGCATGTAGAAATCATTTCAGTGAATTCTCATTTCTACATTCTCATGTGCGATGCCCGTGGCCAAGACTAGTGGCCAATATTTTTTGATAATGGTGGAAATTTGATTACTACGCGTCCCAAATGTAGTCACACATGGGATGCGAGTCATTGGTTTCCTGATTTTAGGGGTCAGCAGGATGTCACGGTGATTGTACCAAGCTTGTTTCATTGAGCGCTTTACAAGTTTACGTTGTAGCAGTTTCGTTGAGAGGATCGCAGCCTCAAGAAAGTAGTCATCTTTAAAATAACAATTTCTACGAATCCGTAAAAATTGTCCGAAGGGAAGCCCGTCACGCATCGTTGTATTCACAAGTTTTGATCCATTGGGTCAGTAGTATAGTTGCACTTTATCTGAGGGTGCAATATCATTTTTTGTCCCTCCGTTTCCCTATATAAATAATACTCACCATGTTTAGTTCATTTTTGCCTTGCCGATGGTAACTTTTACGGTTACCGTTTTGGGCTCATATACTATCCATGAATATTTTATATTTTATATTTTGGTGACACTATGTAATTATCGTATCTTGGTTATGTGTAATTTCCCTGTGACTGTGTGTATAACGGTAATAGGCTTTCTGCGCTTTTAAGATGGTGCGCTTAATGATTTCACTTTTGGCCTGACTGACCCAAATTGTCCGCCATGCACGCACGCTTTGTGAGGCTTTCCTATAAGCACTCCGAGACTGTGGGCTTGATAATATAATGTGAACTAGGCTGAACTAGTACGGCCTCTTATTACTAACTTTATCATCCCTGGGGTCTTTGCGATAGTGCTTCGGAATTGGAAATCATTTTTCGACATCCTTGCACAGGCTAAGATGGCGCTTTCCTTAGGTGCTAGCCTGATCCAATATGTCCACCATACGTACATGATTGAGGTGGCAGTTCTCTATTTGTATACGCCATACGCGTAATTGAAGTTCAGTGCCTCGATATGGTTTCCTCGTGAGTGACTGACCTCCAAATTTTAACTCCGGTGAGTGCCTTTTGAAGTACGCCTTTTTTACAGCAGGCAGTCGTCTTACTGGCTTACGCCGGCTCTTAACATGCAGCACTGTTTGTAGTTTTTTACCGTACCAGATAAAGATTATGTGCTACTTTTGCAATTTATCTCGCACATAATGCAATCTATGCCGGATCCCTTCGCAACATATGGGGTCGCGTCTCCTTAATGGCAGACGTTTTTTAACGTGCAGCTTCGTCTGTAGTTTTTCCTTGCACATTAATGACTATGAGCTATGATTGATGGCCATTTGTAGTTATCGAGGCTTCAATAATTAAAACATTTAAAAATGCAAATATGATTTTTTATATATCTGTGTCTCAAGCGGCTATTTACTGAGCCGATGGGTAAGCGTTGCAAAATTTGCAGTTTTTATGTGGAGATAAGCGGGGTATTAGCTTAGCCAGTTTACCTTTCTCTCCGTTTTTACAGCCGTTTTACAGGGCATACCTGTGGTCGTAATTATACGCCACCCACTTGATCTGTAATTCCTGGAGATAACTGAGACACCTCAAACTGACACTTTGGATTGCAATTGTTGGCTTTCTGGTGTCATTTCATTGGTTGTTCATTACTGAGGATGCATTTGTTTTCTATATTTCAGGGCTTGAATTTTTTCGCCAAATTGCCACTCCATTTATGATTGGCTTGCTTTAGATTAAGGTGATTTTGAGTTTTTCCTTGTGGGTGATGGAATCACAATCGGTGTGGTATATGTTCCCCTGGTCTCTTTTCTCTTGATTTTTCACTTGGTGATCTTTTCTCCCCAGTCTTTTCCTTTGAAGAAGCCTACTCTTTACATGTACTTGAAGTAATTGTAATATTTTTTATTATACAGCAATTGAACGCTCAAGTAATCTTTTGTCCTGATTATGACCGCACAGTAACCTAGCGGTTGAAACGCCGTTGACGCCTTTGTGGCCCCAATTAGCAAAAGACACAATATTTTGTTTTTGTTGTTCTTTTTTGTATATATAATGTATGTTTGTTAGCCCCTTGTTTAGTCTGTGAATTGTTTGTTTTTGTTTTTGCCTACATTGTCCTTGAGTGTCATCGTTCCTTTGTGGAATTTTTTAAAAGAAATTACATGTCTAATAAATTATAACTGTTTTTTGAAATTTGATCTTGTGTATGTATGTAATAATCAATTGTGCCTGGTTCAGGGTTGTTGGACAGCCTCTGTAGTCTGTCAATGATTTAAGTATAACAGGTTGGTTGTGAGGGCTTTGTGCCGTGGTATTTTCCTCATAAATGATGGCAAATACTGTAGCTCCTACTTATTCAGAGGAGTATATCGCACGCATCAAGAGCGGTCCTTCCTTGCTCGGTGCTGGAGCAGTCACTCCTGCTTTAAATGAAGGACAAGCACTGTTATATGAGTTGGAGCAATGCCGTAAAAAACCTCCTGTGATTCTGGGCAAATCACTTAATCTCCCCGTGCCTAAAATGTGTGTCCTCATGTAACGTAACTGGTGCTATGTAAGGCGCTCTGATACCTGATTTGGTTCGGGTCTAGTTCACGCTATATAAAACTTTGCACCAAAAAAAATGTTAGAATCACTCTACATGCCCTAATGATGACGGAATATCTCAAAAAGATGTCATCTCAACAATCACAGAGACTTTGCTAAAAGTAAAACAATATACACTGGAAAAAAAAATGTATGCTGTAAGACTCAGTTTATACCACATTAACTTGCCTACTAGCTCAAAGATTACAATTCTACAAGAAGACTCTCTCAAATCATTTTTAATTTTTAATCATAAATTTATTCTTGTGATATTTCATATTGTAATAGAACATCTAGCATGATGTTATCAGCAATTTCATTAACATCTTCATCAACTTTAGAACTTGAGAAATTAAACTCAATATCATCCAATACTTCAACGAATTCAATATCTAAACTTTCATCCAAAAAATCACAGGTTATATCTCCTGCACCAATCGGTTGTTCTTCATTCCTGCTGTCCATAAAAGGTACATTTAAGTCCTCTATCAGAGTGTTAGAAATTTCAAAAGTGACTTCAATGTTGTTCTGATTTTGATCCATAATACATTTTATTATGTTGCTGTTCCCCAGCAGAAAAATATAAACACTTCATTTTATTATTTTTACTAATAGATAATACAAAACTAGCTTTATCAATTTCATGAGTACATGTTTTGCCATATTTTAAAACACATCAACTAAGCAAATTATTTTGCCAAATTTTTCTGAAATGAACTCTGACTCACACTGTGATCTTAGACACGACAGTATGCCTTGCAATACCGTAAAATGATTACTACAGTGAAAACGAGTCTTGATGGGAGTGCTTTTTCAGATCTTAGGACAGTTAAGTGGGGTTGTATGATGTTACAATGCATACTTTTACAACGCACACCTTTACAACACATTTTTTACAACGCAACATCCATTACAACTCATTTCATTACAACGCATACCATTACAACAAATTTTTAAAAACTACCTTTACAACTCATTCCATTACAACGCATACTACCTTTACAACGCATACAATTACAACGCATAACATTACATTGCATGTATGGTAAGTATTGGATAGTGTTGGGGTAAAAATTACTATTCTAACTCCAGAGGATGCAACAGTAGGGTATGTGTTGGATAGTGCAGGGGTAAAAATTACTAATCTAATTCCAGGGGGTGCAACAGTAGGGTAAGTGTTGGATGGTAATGGTATGCGTTGTAATGGTGTGCGTTGTAATGACATGCATTGTAATGGTATGCGTTGTAGTGTCATGCGTTGTAATGGTTGCGTTGTAATAGCATGCTATGTAATGGATGTTGCATTGTAAAAGTTTCGTTGTAATGGTAGTGCGTTGTAAAAGTTGCTTTGTAAAGGTTGTTTCCCATGCAGTGGTGTTCAGGCAGTGTAGGGGCTCAAGGTGGGACTAAGAATGAAGAAATGAGAATTCACTGAAATGATTTCTACATGCTACAGAGAGAATTCCTACAGCACACCCACGATCTTTATTACATAGCATGGAGACTATTTGGGAATTCAGAGGCCTGACACACATGATGCTTTGGACTTTATAGCACTAACTGTCCTAAAGAATGACTCACTCCATAACTACATATTTTGCCATATTTTAAAACACATCAACTAAGCAAATTATTCTGCCACATTTTTCTGAAATTAATTCTGACTCACACTGTGATCTTAGAGACATGACAGTATTCCTTGCAATTCAGTAATATGATTACTTCAGTGAAAGAGAGTCTTGCTAGGAGTGCTGTTTCACATTTTAGGACAGTGCAGTGGTATACAGGCAGTACAGGGGCTCAAGGTGGGACTGAGAATGTAGAAATGAGAATTCACTGAAATGATTTCTACATGCTACAGAGAGAGTTGGTATGCAATGTCTACAGCACACCCAGGATCTTTATTACACAGCATGTAGACTATTTGGAAATTCAGAGGCCTGACACACATGCTGCTTAGGACTTTATAGCACTAACTGTCCTAAGGACTGACTCACTCCATGACTACATCTTTTGCCATATTTTAAAACACATCAACTAAGCAAACTATTACATAATTTTTAACAACAGTACTGTACTGCAAAAACATATCTCCTCAAACACATCAACATACCAAATGCTCTTTTCACAATGTTTTTCCCAAAGCAGATACATTCAAAATCAGACTCTGTACAAATAAACTCATGCTTCCACACTAGAATAAATTTTTCAATTTAACTTAAACTGCACAACACAGATCCCCTTAAAAATTAACAACTCACCTTTAAAAATTCTTTTGTAGTTTTAGAACAGTGTCAATCACACACCAGATTTTCTTAAGCAGAATCTCTGAATTGTGCACCAGTCACTGAAATCATAGAATGACATAGCTTCCCTCTCATTTTACACTCATATTCTTGTAGATAACCAATTAAATATCTTCCCACACAAATTCAAAACCAAACTAACATTGTAATTGGTACTGCATTGCAACACTTTCAATCTCACATAATATTCAACCTTCCCCCACTGCTCTCTCTGCCTATTACCATGATAACACTCCATAGAACACCTAACTGAACACACAGGTGAAAAGTTCATCTGCAAAATCAACCAGCAAGGGTGTTTGACTTTTCAAAACAGCAACAAATCCTATGCAATGTTCCTTTCAATCACTTTCTCCCAAGCATTAGCTTTTCTCCTTAAAAAACAACAGTAGCATGCACCCTAGTTTTCAATGTTGATTTTTCAGGAACCACCAATCATTTATTCTTTTTCAAGTGCACTGAATCTCATCTACATTTTTTTCTAAACTCCTACTTTTCAAACTGTACAACCAGATCTCCCTTCAAGGTGCTTAGAGTGTGGATTGTAGGACATAGCTATATTTTCTCCAGTGAAAGGTATGCAGCAAATACATGCTTTCTCAACCTTGACTTACCAAATGTGGATATTATGTGATTGGCCAGAGATGATTGAGATGTCACCAATTGATGCAGTTGGTAAAATCCTTTTTGCATCTCCCACACCCTGACCTCATAATTGTGCACTGTGGTGGCAATGACCTAGGCACTTTGACTGGGGTAGGTCTGGAAATGCTTTTAAAGGACACCTTTGGGCAATTGTTGTAATTTTTTCCACAAACTGCCTTTATATATTCTAATATATGCCAAAGGCAAAAATGGAACTGGTTCAACCAATATTGTCCACAGATTGAGAAAGCAAGGAAACATGTGAATACGTCTGTTTCTGCTTTCCTCAGAGACTATGGTATGGGTTCTAAATACCACAACAACTTGGGTTACAACATGCAAGGCATTTATAGAGGAGACGGTGTACATTTCACAGATGATGGAAACAGAGTCTTCCTCTTGAATTTTAGACTCTGCATCGGTACTCGGAGAAGTGTGGCTCAATGGTTAGGGTGGCAGACCTTGATGCAGAGGTCTAGCCAGGGACCAGGCTTCAATTGCCCGCCTCGGCGGGTCTTGGGCTCAAAATTCAACGGTCCTGATAATTCTCGCCTCGGTGCCTATTCCAATCATGGAGTCCCACTCTTCAACTCTGGGCAATAGCTTGCTTAATCTCCACAACGGCCCACACAATGCTAAGGATGCCTGGCCTCCACCCTGGGGGTGCCCAGGAGTGGACACCTCACAGGGAAAGGCAGGATGGGTTCCACAGCGGTATTCGTGCAAGCGCCTTGAGACCCTTGCCGGTGAGTAGTGCGCTATACAAGTATCAATTTACATTTCAATTTTTACATTTTTACTTACTTGTAGGTACAAAAAACACTCAATGAACACATAGCTCTTTTTAGAGCCAACCAACATCTAAACAATCAAACTTGTTATTTAATGTTTTTTTGGGGGGGATTTCTGACGTGCGCGCAACATGCGCGCACCGTCGCAAATTTTTGCATCGAGGGTGCGTGCAAGGTGCGCGCTCCTCGCGATTTCTTTTTTTAAAAAAAATGTGTTGACCTTCGGGGTCCTTCAGGGACCCCCTGAGTAGGCCTAGGGGGTCAGGGAGTATCTACCCTGCCCCCTTTTTCACGTTCTCCACTTTTGTTTTTTGGCTCTCTTCTGCCTCGGACATAAAATGGCGGCCAACACTTCCTGATTTTGACCGATTGGAATGTTGACAAACGTCTAACAGCAAATCAGAATTCCGCTCGTACACACCCGATTCGCACACGGTGCGCGCTTATAGATATATATATTTTCTTTCTTTTGATTTTCTCAGGAACTACTGGATTGATTTACACCATTTGAGCAAAAGCATGATCTGCAAATCTGACTCTACCATTTTGCCAAATTTCTTGTCATTCTGTTCAGCCGTTCGGGCTGTAGCTGTGTCTAATCATCCTATGTAAAATAACATGGGGAACACGTTTTGGGACCCCCTTTTTTCTCAGCCCCCACTTGATGATTCCCCCCAAAACTTTCAGGGAAGGAGCGGAGCGGGCCATCTTCTTTGAGAAAGTTATTCCCAGTAGAATGTTGCAGATTTCCTATGGAAACTAGGTCCTAACTATAACTACCTACTGGCGACCGCCAGTAGGTAATATATATATATATATATATATATATATATATATATAGTTGGACCGGCCTCCTAGCGTGGTCCTACCCCTCCCGCATGGCGGGCCCAGGACGACACCGGCCATCCATCAAGCCACAGTCGCCCCCTTGGCACTATCCTACACGAACTACGACAAGAGCTACCACCCTGGCCATCCACGGCTCTCCCTCCCCGAGGGCACACGGCGCACCCTGCATGCCCCAACCCGGCCGGTCCGGCTGCCATTCCGGACCACTCCGACAGGCCCGACTCCATCAGAGGGCCATCACGTTCCGAGCACGAGGCTCCGGCCGACTCCATCTTGAGCCCAGCATGTCCCGAGCACGTGGCCCCGGCCCCGACCCCAGCGAAGCCCCGACATCGAGGCACCAAGATCCCCCGGGGGGTAGAGTGGCCACTCAACGAATCCAAAGAGGAGGGGAGTTTCGATGGCCCTCCAGTCGTCCCCGGACGCCTGGTATCGATCGCCCTCCAGCCTCCCTGGGCGCGGGCTCCACCCCCTGCTGGGTGTCTGGACACCACCATCCCGGCCCCTCTGACCCCCAGGCGCGAGGGTCCGGACATCAAAGGACTCCAGTCCTATATCTGGGCTAGCCCTGGAGTAGGACGGCAGTTGTATCTTGGAGTCGAGAGCCCTGCTGACGCTGTCGCGGCTGACCCTGAGGAAGAACTCTTGTCCCTGAAACCTGCAACCCTCTCTGGAGCCTGCTGCCGCTGCCGCGGTCCATTCGAACTGAAACCATCTCTGGAGCCTGCTGGCGCTGCCGCGGTCCATTCGAACTGAAACCATCTCTGGAGCCTGCTGGCGCTGCCGCGGTCCATTCGAACTGAACCCATCTCTGAAGCCTGCTGGCGCTGCCGCGGTCCATTCAAACTGAAACTATCTCTGGAGCCTGCTGGAGCTGCCGCGGTCCATTCGAACTGAAACCATCTCCGGAGCCTACGGACGCCACGGCCCCACATCTCGGAACCCCCATCTCGAGGATTGAGAGCTGAGCGCAGGGCATCCTGTCCGTCTCCATTACCAAGACTGTCCCGCTACCCTGTCCCTTTCTTACAAACTTCTACAGATCTCCTCCGATCTGCCTGTACATATCGTTTATGCCAAGCAACCTTTTATTCTTGATAAAAGCCTAAGAAAATACCCTCTGGTGTTGTGTCCATATGTAGGGGTGTGGTTACTCTACTGTACGAACCTGGGAGAGGGCCCTCACTCAGGAGGCCTCTCGTTCCCGCTCGGCTACTTCTCTTTGGAGAGGTGAACCCAGGGGTGGTCAGTCAGACATCTTCTGCCTCCCCCGGGACCGCTTTTCTAACATTGGTGGCAGGCGCGATCCGAGCCAACGCAATTCATACAGAGAGTGATTCAGCCACTACCGAGAAAGAAAAATCGCAACCATGACCACTCAGGAAACCAGACTGACCGAAGAATTCTGGAAAGAGAAAATGGAAGAATACAGCCACAAGGAGCTGAAACAGTTCTGCAAAGATCTGGGCATCGCTACCACTGGCCTAAGCACCAAGAAAGATTTTAAAATGGCCCTGCAAGCATGGGTGGAAGCCGGAGACACGCCACCCCAGAATGAAGATAACAAGGGCCCGAGCGGACGACCGGAGACCAACGCGCCCCCGGCGGGGGAAAGACCCGCAAACCCAGACACGGGCCTCTCCCACGAAGATGCACGAGAACGAGAGAGGAACCGGCTGCGCGAACTAGAACTAGCCTGACTCTGGCTAGACGGAGAACTACAGCTGGCAGATAATAAAATAGCCCTCAAACAATTACGGCTAGAAGGAGACCTAGAGGAGAAACAAAGGCAAAGAGAACTCGAAGAAAAAAGGCTCGCGTACGAGCACAAGCGTGGCTTGAGGGAGCTAGAGATCAAGGCCAACACCAATGAGGCCAGTGCCTCCGGGGGCAAGACTTCGCCCCCCCTACAGACACGAAGGTGCGCATACCCAAGGATGTCGTCAAAGAGTACTATAATAACGACGACATCCAACAGTGGTTCAAAGCCTACGAAGTTGCTATGACCGCCCACCGAGTACCCCTCAAGGACTGGGGCGCCGGCCTGTGGGGAAAGTTCGTCAATGAAGGAAGGGACGCTCTGCTAGAGCTTCCCGATGCCGAGATGACCTCGTACAAACACATGAAAGCTGCCCTTCTTAGCGCGAATATCTCCAAAAGTTGGTAATAGGAGATATATATATCTTGCATGTTGTAATGCAAATTATTGTGGTATATGGAACTCATACCATAATCTCTCAGGAAAGCAGAAACTGATCCTTTTGGGACCGCCTGAGAAGGCCTAGGGGGTGAGGGGTACTCTACTTTGCCCCCTTTTCACGTTCCGAACTATTTTATTTTACTCTCTTCTGTAATTACACAAAATAGCAGCGATAAGATGCATCAGAGACACACAGTGAGAGAAAGGAGGCCGGAGATGAAGAAGAGATGTCAAATACACATTGGAGATAATATAGTGGGAGAAGGGAAGTAAATATGAGTAAACTTACCATGTAACATAAAAATGTTGCACTCTATACTATAAGTCTCATTTTATACTACAATCACTTCGCTACAACCTCATAAATTAAAAATAAAAATGAATAATGTCTCAAACAATTTTTGATTTCTAAATATAAATTTATTCTTCTGAATTTTCTAAATTTGAAAGAACTACTAACATGTCCTCATCAGAAATTTCCTCTTCAATCATCTCATCTGGAATCTCCTCATTAAAAGTCTGCAATGATGATTCTTGTAACTCTATGGTCTCCAAACATTCGATAAATTCGCCATCAACAGATTGATCAAAAAAATCATTCAAGTCATCTCCTCCTTGTGACAATATTTCATTATTGGTGCTGTCAATTTCAATCAATGTAGTGGAATCATTCAAGTCATCTCCTCCTTGTGACAATATTTCATTATTGGTGCTGTCAATTTCAATCAATGTAGTGGACAATTCAAAAGAAATTGCCACGGTCTCTTCATTGTGAGCCATTTTATTTTGAAATTGCTTGCTGTAAATTGCAGAAAAAAATTATCACTTTCATTTATCATTTTTAGTAATACATAATATAAAACTAACTTTATCAAGTATTTAGTATAACAGAAGGACTGCAAATAAATAACAGAAAACATTTTTCAAATTATCTTCAAGTGTACAACATAGTTCCCCTTACAAATTAACAACTCACCTTTTTAAAAGTAGGAGAAGTGTTAGTACTGTGTAAATCAAACACCAGAAATTCACCACCAAAAATTCCTCACAAATGTACCTCAGACAGTAGTATCACAAAATGGCTGTGGTTTCCTCTCATTTGAGATATATACATAACCAATTAACTTTCATCACACACAAATACAAAACCAAAGTAACATTTTAATTGGTTCTAAATTTCAACACTTTCAAATGTGTTTTCCCCATGCAATTTTCCATAGGACATTTACATACGTCTACAGCCTGAATGGCTGAACGGAATTACACCAAACTTGGCAAAATGGTACATCAAACCTAAGAGGTCAGGAAGGATCTACTATGCCCCCTTATGGTCATTTGCCCCTTCGCTTTGGCCTCCTCTTGTCTCTCGATCCTACCGAGAGACAAGATGGCGGCCGCTACGGACTGTTTGGAATGTTTACAGACGCCGGAGAACCAATCAGCTTCGCAAAGCTCCGTAACGCGAAAAGTACGCGAAGCGGAGCGCTGTTACAGATATATATCTTTTTCTGAACATTAATTTCTCAAAATCCACTGGAGCACATATATTGAGACCTAGCAAAGGCACATCGGGCTACCAGTCCCTAATATTTTGCCAAGTTTCGTGCAAATCCATTCAGCCGTTCGATTATTATTATTATTTTTTTTTTTGCCCCGCGGGGCCCTTTTAAAACCTCCACATCAAACCTAGGGGGTCAGCGAGGATCTACTATGCCCCCTTATGGTCATTTGCCCCTTCGCTTTGGCCTCCTCTTGTCTCTCGATCCTACCGAGAGATAAGATGGCGGCCGCTACGGACTGTTTGGAATGTTCACAGACGCCGGAGAACCAATCAGCTTCGCTTCACAAAGCTCCGTACCGCGAAAAGTCCGCGAACCGGAGCGCTGCCCGGTCCGCTGTTACAGATATATATCTTTTTTTGAACGTTAATTTCTCAAAATCCACTGAAGCACATATATTGAGACCTACAAAAGGCACATCGGGCTACCAGTCCCTACAATTTTGCCAAGTTTCGTGCAAATCCATTCAGCCGTTCGGGCTAAAAGTGAGGCCAACCGCCCTATGGAAAACTCAATATTAAAAACACGATTTGGGACCCCCCTTTTTTCTCAACCCCCCCTTGACGAACCCTCCCCAAATTTTCAAGGGCTGCTCAGAAACAAAATGTGCCATTTTCCTGAAAATTTCAGCCAATTCCATCCACAAACGCCAAAGTTATTAGACATAGAATTTTCAAAAATCCCATAGGGAAAAAATCCTAACTATATATACCTACTGGCGACCGCCAGTAGGTAATATATATTACCTACTGGCGGTCGCCAGTAGGTATATATAGTTAGGATTTTTTCTCTATGGGATTTTTGAAAATTCTATGTCTAATAACTTTGGCGTTTGTGGACGGAATTGGCTGAAATTTTCAGGAAAATGGCACATTTTGTTTCTGAGCAGCCCTTGAAAATTTGGGGGGGGTTTGTCAAGGGGGGCCGAGAAAAAAGGGGGGTCCCAAAACGTGTTTTTAACATTGAGTTTTCCATAGGGCGGTTGGCCTCACTTTTAGCCCGAACGGCTGAATGGATTTGCACGAAACTTGGCAAAATTGTAGGGACTGGTAGCCCGATGTGCCTTTTGTAGGTCTCAATATATGTGCTCCAGTGGATTTTGAGAAATTAACGTTTAAAAAAATATATATATCTGTAACAGCGGACGGGCAGCGTCCCAGGACGCGTACTTTTCGCGCAACGGAGCTTTGTGAAGCGAAGCTGATTGGTTCTCTGGCGTCTGTCAACATTCCAAAAAGTCCGTAGCGGCCGCCATCTTGTCTCTCGGTAGGATAGAGAGACAAGAGGAGGCCAAAACAAAGGGGGAAATAACCATAAGGGGGCATAGTAGATCCTCGCTGACCCCCTAGGTTTGATGTGGAGGTTTTAAAAGGGCCCCGCGGGGCAAAAAAAAAAATAATAATAATAATCGAACGGCTGAATGGATTTGCACGAAACTTGGCAAAATATTAGGGACTGGTAGCCCGATGTGCCTTTGCTAGGTCTCAATATATGTGCTCCAGTGGATTTTGAGAAATTAACGTTCAAAAAAAGATTTATATCTGTAACAGCGCTCCGCTTCGCGTAACGGAGGTTTGCGAAGCTGATTGGTCATTCTGTCACTGGGCTATAGTTGGGCTACATCTGGCTGATATTTGGGCTACATTTGTTTTTTTGTGTGTCTGGCGGCCATCTTTGGGCTACATTGGGCTACATTGGGCTTCATTGGGCTACATTGGGCTACATTTGGGCTCCAACATATATATAGGCCAATGTAGCCCAATATATATTTTTCAAAGTTAATTTTCGTAAAAACCACTGGAGCATATATCTTGAGACATAGCAAAGGCACATCGGGCTACCAGTCCCTACAATTTTGCCAAGTTTCGTGGAAATCCATTCAGCCGTTCGAGCTAAAAGTGAGTCCAACCGCCCTATGGAAATGAAGGAAATGAATGGGTAATTTGTAATTAGCAAATAGCTAATCGCAAACTAGGAATGGTAAAGAATCGCTATTTATTCCTTAAAGTTCGCTATTTAGGAAATGCAAAAAACTTTGATGATACATATGGCGGTTCATCTCTAACAAGATAAGAAGCATAGGGATACATTTATGATGACTGGCGCATCACCAGGGATGTGTTAGTCATTCTGTGCCGCTGTTCCGTCACCTATGGTGTGCTGCATTTACAATGCGGCGCATCATGGGGCAAAAACAGCACAGATGCGTGATGTATCTGTGCCGTAAAGGTGGCGCATTGCTGGAGTTGTATCGCAAGTGTGATGAAGCTCCAGCAAGGGTCGGGGGTGCCCCTGTCGCAGGGTTTCTGTTCTCACACAGAACTGTGGACAGAGGATTGGAACCTCGGCGAATTAGGGTGTCCCAAAACTCACGTTAGTAATCAAAAACTCCTTAGCAAGCTAGGTACAGTGTCACATTGGATATAACAAACTCTCAATGTTTAGACAATCCAGAATATGAACTTATAGTACCTCAGGATACGTGGAACTCATGAACAGTCGGTCGTTATATATTTCTTAGAAACCAGAACATGGAGTTAAGAAGAACACATGTGTATTTGAAATGTTTATTTACTAATGCCGTCTTCTCAGGCGTAGTACCTTAGATAATAAAAGTACACATATTATCAGTAGCAAAATTACCAGCATAGTTACTAGTACATAAAAAGTGAATGGTGATAGTATGTTAACATGCTGTAAATGAATAAGAGTTAGCAACACTTATAAGCAGCCGCGGGCCGTGGAGGGAGTTACGGTGAGGCAGGGAGGCGGGGAGGGGGAGAAGCAGGGTGGAGAATACAAGTACACATATTATCAGTAGCAAAATGACCAGCATAGTTACTAGTACATAAAAAGCGAATGGTGACAGTATGTTAACATGCTGTAAATGAATAAGAGTTAGCAACACTTATAAGCAGCCGCGGGCCGTGGAGGGAGTTACGGTGGGGCAGGGAGGCGGGGAGGGGGAGGGGCAAGGTAGAGAGGGCTCCACCCTGCTTCTCCCCCTCCCCGCCCCATCGTAACTCCCTCCACGGCCCGCGGCTGCTTATATCTCACCCTCCCTAATACACATATTATATTATTTGCTAAGAAGGTCTCTTTGTGTTGGTTTAGGGCGTGCCTATACTTTAGTGTCTTAGATTTGAAGGAATCACATCAGCATACACCAGCTCTCTCTTCATGTGAACCGCATCAACTATTGTGTATGTGTGTTCGGCAAAGCAATATAAAACCCGCCTCATGCCCAGAATTGGCAGAAGTTGCACTTATGTTATGAGTATGAAGTCGTGGAGATCAGACCTCATAACAATTCTGTATCGTGTTGTTCTTGAAACTTTAGCACTCGCTGTACAGATATAGTTTAACAAGTAAAGCAGATAGTAGACCAATAACATATTATTCTCATGTAAACCACGATGAACTACTAGGTGGAAAGCTAAAGCAACAACTAAGTGTCTTGTGCAGAAGTTGCAAAAAAGGAAAAATGGCGTTTAAACCGGTAATGAGCCCATGCTAACTTAACACGGTGTAAAGATATCCAGGACCTAGATGACACCTCCCCATGATCCGGAAACGAACTGAATAAGATAATAGAAGTGCCATCTCATGAGAGCAGATTGCAAGTTTATATGTGGACGGTCCGCAAGGTAAAGCATTAAAAACTAGGAAAATTTAATGCTAAAGAAAAATAAAACAGCCAAGTACTTTATCGAGTCTTAAGCCAATAGGCAAGGTAAATAATAAAAACTTGACAAATAAGTCAATGAATTGTCAATGAAATGCTAGTACTCAGCATATCAAACATGAAAAAGGTCTATGACATAACTGTGTATGCAAAATAAGCTGCAACAGCCTCCAATAGGAAGTCACCGTCTTCATCCGAAAACAGTTCAGCCATCCAATTTAAAAGCGGAAAAGAACATACGTGCTCTCCCAGCACCGGATCCTCTATCACCATCAGAGGACAGCTCGGTGGGTTTTCAAGAAAGCTCTGTTCCAAGAAAGACTGTGCTGCCGCCAGTAAATTCCAGGGACCAAGTAGTCCATGCATCAATGCCACAGCCATAATCCTTTCGCCAGGACAAACCAACTCGTGAGTAATGATAGGAGTCATCAGCTGATTAAAGTCGACGTCAGGAGAAACCGGTCCGCAGAGACACAAATCAATGGCCCAATCGAAATCACAGGTCAGGCAGTGAAATACAGGCTGGACACAGGTGAAGTAGGAGAATCGAAAAGATAATCCATATGCCGTGCTTAATATCGCCAACGGCATTGTGCCATAATATTCTAGCATGCGATTGCGGAACAGTGTCAGCAGCTGCAGGGTGTGAGGTTGCATAGGAGGGACATCCATATTTAAAAATGTAAAAAAGCACAAGAGCGTCCGCTGGTAATGCAAGTAAAAATGGCAATCCACGAACCAGAGTGGAGAAAATGGAATGAAAGGAAGCAGGGATGACTCCAAAGATTTTCTCAAATGAAGTCACGAGACCACTGGTAACAACTTTAAAAAAGTGCGCCAGGGACTTTGTGGAGGATGCGTTAAAGATAGTCGGAAACATGTTGCTGAAATTGAAAGGCAAATCTTAATTTAAAAGGGTGTGCACCTCTGTACGGGTGTTCGCTATGTGAAGTACGAAAGTTTCACGGGCCGAACTCAAGGCCACCTCTCTCTGAGACAAAAGAGCTCTTATTCTTGCCATGCCGTTGAAACGTGTCCCAAGGTTGGTATATGTGGCCAGATTGAAAACTCCCTATGTTCATGTGTGGGAGGAAATAGAACATTTCTGCAGCAAATAACCCGTTCACTTACTGTTACGATAAAAGGAATACTTTTAATTAACTCAGAACAATCTTCATTATTGAGCATCAAATAACTACCATTTTCCAACAACTTGAACGTGGGGATGATAGCAGGAACTGGCGTGCCTTGCAACACGCAAGCCATATTTGGTCGGTGTTTGTTGCATGAACCGTGTAACTGTATGTGCCTACACATTAGTGAATGATCTGGCGTCTCAGTGCATTCCTCTCCATTCAGATAAACTTCTTGATCATCTTTGAAACATCTGTATGTGTATGGAAGCGACCAGACCTCATGAAGAAAAGCACTACCTAAAGAATACATTTTACAGCTACAGATATTAGCTGTTAAAAAACCAATGAAATTCACAGAAAAAACCATAGGTTATAGACCATATATAGTTAGGAATTAGCATTTACAAAACCTTGAAAATTCACTGAAAAAACCATAGGTTATAGACCATATATAGTTAGGAATTAGCATTTAGAAAACCTTATTTTACTCACACAAAACCATTGAAATTCCATATATAGTTAGTTGCACTAACTATATATCGCGCACCCGCAATCCACTGCTGATGATGTCACATATTACATCATTCATGACATGGTCAGTGACATCACTGATGACATCACTGATGACATCTCAAATGACATCACTGATGACATCATCTAGTGTCTGTGTGTTTTTGTAAAGTTTAAATACGTTTTACATATTGAAGAATGAGTGGATGTATGGAAGACTGAGTGTGTGTGTGGCTGGCTGGGAGGTGTGTGACTCTGTGCATATCAATGTGTACTTGTATCAGTGATTGTATAAGAGAGTAAGTATGTGTTAGTATATGTGTGAAAAGTATGGTGTTCTGTGTTTAACTATAGATGAGGAAATCGAAGTGTGATTGATTCTTCACAGGACTGACTAGGTGTATGAGTGCATATGATAGTGTTCTAATAATAACTGACTGTATGTATGAGTAATTGTATGGGTGAATGAGTGAATGTGTGTGTAGACGTACGAATCAGTGAGTGCGTATGTAGTAACTGGTATTGGTGTGTCATGATGTCATCAGTGATGTCATTTGAGATGTCATCAGTGATGTCATTTGAGATGTCATCAGTGATGTCATCAGTGATGTCACTGAAGTATGGTGTTCTGTGTTTAACTGTATAGATGAAGAAATGGAAGTGTGATTGATTCTTTACAGGACTGACTTGGTGTGTGAGTAACTCCATGGATGAGTGGCAGTGTGTGACTGTCTGCATAGGTGTATGATTGCATATGATAGTGTTGTAATAATGAGTGACTGTATGTATGAGTGATTGTATGGGTGAATGAGTGAATGTGTGTGTAGACGTAGGAATCAGTGAGTGCGTATGTAGTAACTGGTATTGGTGTGTCATGATGTCATCAGTGATGTCATTTGAGATGTCATCAGTGATGTCATCAGTGATGTCATTTGAGATGTCATCAGTGATGTCATCAGTGATGTCACTGACCATGTCATGAATGATTTAATATGTGACATCATCAGCAGTGGATTGCGGGTGCGCGATATATAGTTAGTGCAACTAACTATATATGGAATTTCAATGGTTTTGTGTGAGTAAAATAAGGTTTTCTAAATGCTAATTCCTAACTATATATGGTCTATAACCTATGGTTTTTTCAGTGAATTTTCAAGGTTTTGTAAATGCTAATTCCTAACTATATATGGTCTATAACCTATGGTTTTTTCTGTGAATATATATATATATATATATATATATATATATATATATATATATATATATATTCACTGAAAAAACCATAGGTTATAGACCATATATAGTTAGGAATTAGCATTTACAAAACCTTGAAAATTCACTGAAAAAACCATAGGTTATAGACCATATATAGTTAGGAATTAGCATTTACTAAACCTTATTTTACTCACACAAAACCATTGAAATTCCATATATAGTTAGTTGCACTAACTATATATCGCGCACCCGCAATCCACTGCTGATGATGTCACATATTACATCATTCATGACATGGTCAGTGACATCACTGATGACATCACTGATGACATCTCAAATGACATCACTGATGACATCACTGATAACAACATCCAGTGATTTTTTGTTTCTATAAAGTTTAAATATGTCTTACATATTGAAGAATGAGTGGATGTGTAAGTGTCTGGACGAAGGATTTAGTAGGTGCATGACTGACTGTATGAGTGAGTGATTAAATGTGTCTCACTGACTGCATGGGTTAGTGACTAAACTGTCTTAATTTGTGCATCATTATGTCTGTTGTTCTGTAAACTGCTGCATGTGTTGATCAGTAGCTATATGAGTAACTATATGGGTTATTGATTGATTGCCCAAGTATTTGTATGGGAGACTGAGTGTGTGTGTGGCTAGCTGGGAGGTGTGTGACTCTGTGCAGATCAATCTGTACTTGTATCAATGATTGTATAAGAAGGTAAGTATGTGTTAGTATATGTTTGAAAATGTAAGGTGCTCTATGTTTAACTGTATAGACAAGAAAATGGAAGTGTCATTGATTCTTTACAGGACTGACTAGGTGTGTGAGTAACTCCATGGATGCGTGGCAGACTGTGAGTGTCTGTATAGGTGTATGAGTGCATATGATAGTGTTGTAAAGATGAGTGATTGTATGTATGAATGATTGTATGGGTGAATGAGTGAAGGTGTGTGTAGACGTAGCAATCAGTGAGTGCGTATGTAGTAACTAGTATTGGTGTGTCAATGGTTTCAAAAATTATACTCTCTTTTTAACACTGGGTGAAACAGAGGTTATATTAAAATGTGAGGAGATGCATTGTATTGTCACATGAATGATATCATCAGTGATGTGGTCATTGATGTCAAATGAGATGTCATCAGTGATGTCATCAGTGATGTCATTTGAGATGTCATCAGTGATGTCATCAGTGATGTCACTGACCATGTCATGAATGATGTAATATGTGACATCATCAGCAGTGGATTGCGGGTGCGCGATATATAGTTAGTGCAACTAACTATATATGGAATTTCAATGGTTTTGTGTGAGTAAAATAAGGTTTAGTAAATGCTAATTCCTAACTATATATGGTCTATAACCTATGGTTTTTTCAGTGAATTTTCAAGGTTTTGTAAATGCTAATTCCTAACTATATATGGTCTATAACCTATGGTTTTTTCAGTGAATTTCATTGGTTTTTTAACAGCTAATATCTGTAGCTGTAAAATTTATTCTTCTTTAAATCCAAAAATATATTTTATATGTTTATGAATAATTATTTTTTTAAATATTTTTTTTTCTTCGTTCCCGCTTCGCGAATCGGGAACCTTACAGTAAAAAAATGTTCAGAAAAATAAAAAAAAAAGTTCTTTTCAGAACTACCTCCCCGTTATTAAAAAATTGGTACAATATTTGGAACTGTGCCAACCTCTATTTCTCTTAGTTCGCTTCCTAGTTCGCTCGCTGGTACGCGAACTGGAAGCGAACCAAAAACAGTAAGTATAAGGGAAGGAAACACACACTTATGTTAAAAGAAAGACAGCTATAGGGGAGTAAACTAGAGATACTATTACCCATAATCCACTACTGATGATGTCACATATTACATCATTCATGACATGCTCAGTGACATCATCAGCAGAGGATTGCGGGTTTTTTGGCAACATGCCTTATCGACGGTTTAATAACGCTGCCTTTTGCTTTATATAAGTTTTCAAATTGTATGAAATATATACCAATAGGTCTTTATGAACCTTTAGGTAGTGCTTTTGTTCATGAGGTCTGGTCGCTTCCATACACATACAGATGTTTCAAAGATGATCAAGAAGTTTATCTGAATGGAGAGGAATGCACTGAGACGCCAGATCATTCACTAATGTGTAGGCACATACAGTTACACGATTCATGCAACAAACACCGACCAAATATGGCTTGCGTGATGCAAGGCACGCCAGTTCCTGCTATCATCCCCACGTTCAAGTTGTTGGAAAATGGTAGTTATTTGATGCTCAATAATGAAGATTGTTCTGAGTTAATTAAAAGTATTCCTTTTATCGTAACAGTAAGTGAACGGGTTATTTGCTGCAGAAATGTTCTATTTCCTCCCACACATGAACATAGGGAGTTTTCAATCTGGCCACAAATACCAACCTTGGGACACGTTTCAACGGCATGACAAGAATAAGAGCTCTTTTGTCTCAGAGAGAGGTGGCCTTGAGTTCGGCCCGTGAAACTTTCGTACTTCACATAGCGAACACCCGTACACAGGTTTGCCTTTCAATTTCAGCAACATGTTTCCGACTATCTTTAACGCATCCTCCACAAAATCCCTGGCACACTTTTTTAAAGTTGTTACCAGTGGTCTCGTGACTTCATTTGAGAAAATCTTTGGAGTCATCCCTGCTCCCTTTCATTCCATTTTCTCCACTCTGGTTCGTGGATTGCATTTTTACTTGCATTACCAGCGGACGCTCTTGTGCTTTTTTACATTTTTAAATATGGATGTCCCTCCTATGCAACCTCCGACCCTGCAGCTGCTGACACTGTTCCGCAATCGCATGCTAGAATATTATGGCACAATGCCGTTGGCGATATTAAGCACGGCATATGGATTATCTTTTCGGTTCTCCTACTTCACCTGTGTCCAGCCTGTATTTCACTGCCTGACCTGTGATTTCGATTGGGCCATTGATTTGTGTCTCTGCAGACCGGTTTCTCCTGACGTCGACTTTAATCAGCTGATGACTCCTATCATTACTCACGAGTTGATTTGTCCTGGCGAAAGGATTATGGCTGTGGCATTGATGCATGGACTACTTGGTCCCTGGAATTTACTGGCGGCAGCACAGTCTTTCTTGGAACACAGCTTTCTTGAAAACCCACCGAGCTGTCCTCTGATGGTGATAGAGGATCCGGTGCTGGGAGAGCACGTATGTTCTTTTCCGCTTTTAAATTGGATGGCTGAACTGTTTTCGGATGAAGACGGTGACTTCCTGTTGGAGGCTGTTGCAGCTTATTTTGCATACACAGTTATGTCATAGACCTTTTTCATGTTTCATATGCTGAGTACTAGCATTTCATTGACAATTCATTGACTTAATTGTCAAGTTTTTATTATTTACCTTGCCTATTGGCTTAAGACTCGATAAAGTACTTGGCTGTTTTATTTTTCTTTAGCATTGAATTTTCCTAGTTTTTAATGCTTTACCTTGCGGACCGTCCACATATAAACTTGCAATCTGCTCTCATGAGATGGCACTTCTATTATCTTATTCAGTTCGTTTCCGGATCATGAGGAGGTGTCATCTAGGTCCTGGATATCTTTACACCGTGTTAAGTTAGCATGGGCTCATTACCGGTTTAAACGCCATTTTTCCTTTTTTGCAACTTCTGCACACGACATTTAGTTGTTGCTTTAGCTTTCCACCTAGTAGTTCATCGTGGTTTACATGAGAATAATATGTTATTGGTCTACTATCTGCTTTACTTGTTAAACTATATCTGTACAGCGAGTGCTAAAGTTTCAAGAACAACACGGTACAGAATTGTTATGAGGTCTGATCTCCACGACTTCATACTCATAACATAAGTGCAACTTCTGCCAATTCTGGGCATGAGGCGGGTTTTATATTGCTTTGCCGAACACACATACACAACAGTTGATGCGGTTCACATGAAGAGAGAGCTGGTGTATGCTGATGTGATTCCTTCAAATCTAAGACACTAAAGTATGGGCACGCCCTAAACCAACACAAAGAGACCTTCTTAGCAAATAATATAATATGTGTATTAGGGAGGGTGAGATATAAGCAGCCGCGGGCCGTGGAGGGAGTTACGGTGAGGCAGGGAGGCGGGGAGGGGGAGAAGCAGGGTGGAGCCCTCTCTACCTTGCCCCTCCCCCTCCCCGCCTCCCTGCCCCACCGTAACTCCCTCCACGGCCCGCGGCTGCTTATAAGTGTTGCTAACTCTTATTCATTTACAGCATGTTAACATACTGTCACCATTCGCTTTTTATGTACTAGTAACTATGCTGGTAATTTTGCTACTGATAATATGTGTACTTGTATTCTCCACCCTGCTTCTCCCCCTCCCCGCCTCCCTGCCTCACCGTAACTCCCTCCACGGCCCGCGGCTGCTTATAAGTGTTGCTAACTCTTATTCATTTACAGCATGTTAACATACTATCACCATTCACTTTTTATGTACTAGTAACTATGCTGGTAATTTTGCTACTGATAATATGTGTACTTTTATTATCTAAGGTACTACGCCTGAGAAGACGGCATTAGTAAATAAACATTTCAAATACACATGTGTTCTTCTTAACTCCATGTTCTGGTTTCTAAGAAATATATAACGACCGACTGTTCATGAGTTCCACGTATCCTGAGGTACTATAAGTTCATATTCTGGATTGTCTAAACATTGAGAGTTTGTTATATCCAATGTGACACTGTACCTAGCTTGCTAAATAGTTTTTGATTACTAACGTGAGTTTTGGGACACCCTAATTCGCCGAGGTTCCAATCCTCTGTCCACAGTTCTGTGTGAGAACAGAAACCCTGCGACAGGGGCACCCCCGACCCTTGCTGGACCTTCATCACACTTGCGATACAACTCCAGCAATGCGCCACCTTTACGGCACAGATACATCACGCATCTGTGCTGTTTTTGCCCCGTGATGCGCCGCATTGTAAATGCAGCACACCATAGGTGACGGAACAGCGGCACAGAATGACTAACACATCCCTGGTGATGCGCCAGTCATCATAAATGTATCCCTATGCTTCTTATCTTGTTAGAGATGAACCGCCATATGTATCATCAAAGTTATTTGCATTTCCTAAATAGCGAACTTTAAGGAATAAATAGCGATTCTTTACCATTCCTAGTTTGCGATGAGCTATTTGCTAATTAGCCGAATGTAGCCCAATGAAGCCCAATGTAGCCCAATGTAGCCCAAAGATGGCCGCCAGACACACAAAAAAACAAATGTAGCCCAAATATCAGCCAGATGTAGCCCAACTATAGCCCAGTGACAGAATGACCAATCAGCTTCGCAAACCTCCGTTACGCGAAGCGGAGCGCTGTTACAGATATATATCTTTTTTTGAACGTTAATTTCTCAAAATCCACTGGAGCACATATATTGAGACCTAGCAAAGGCACATCGGGCTACCAGTCCCTAATATTTTGCCAAGTTTCGTGCAAATCCATTCAGCCGTTCAATTATTATTTTTATTATTTTTTTTTTCCCCGCGGGGCCCTTTTAAAACCTCCACATCAAACCTAGGGGGTCAGCGAGGATCTACTATGCCCCCTTATAGTTATTTCCCCCTTTGTTTTGACCTCCTCTTGTCTCTCGATCCTACCGAGAGACAAGATGGCGGCCGCTACGGACTGTTTGGAATGTTGACAGACGCCGGAGAACCAATCAGCTTCGCTTCACAAAGCTCCGTTGCGCGAAAAGTCCGCGAACCAGAGCGCTAACCGGTCCGCTGTTACAGATATATATCTTTTTTTAAACGTTAATTTCTCAAAATCCACTGGAGCACATATATTGAGACCTACAAAAGGCACATCGGGCTACCAGTCCCTACAATTTTGCCAAGTTTCGTGCAAATCCATTCAGCCGTTCGGGCTAAAAGTGAGGCCAACCGCCCTATGGAAAACTCAATGTTAAAAACACGTTTTGGGACCCCCCTTTTTTCTCGGCCCCCACTGGACGAACCCCCCCCAAATTTTCAAGGGCTGCTCAGAAACAAAATGTGCCATTTTCCTGAAAATTTCAGCCAATTCCGTCCACAAACGCCAAAGTTATTAGACATAGAATTTTCAAAAAACCCATAGAGAAAAAATCCTAACTATATATACCTACTGGCGACCGCCAGTAGGTAATATATATATATATATATATATATATATATTCACTGAAAAAACCATAGGTTATAGACCATATATAGTTAGGAATTAGCATTTACAAAACCTTGAAAATTCACTGAAAAAACCATAGGTTATAGACCATATATAGTTAGGAATTAGCATTTACAAAACCTTGAAAATTCACTGAAAAAACCATAGGTTATAGACCATATATAGTTAGGAATTAGCATTTAAAAAACCTTATTTTACTCACACAAAACCATTGAAATTCCATATATAGTTAGTTGCACTAACTATATATCGCGCACCCGCAATCCACTGCTGATGATGTCACATATTACATCATTCATGACATGGTCAGTGACATCACTGATGACATCACTGATGACATCTCAAATGACATCACTGATGACATCACTGATGACATCATCCAGTGACTGTGTGTTTCTGTAAAGTTTAAATATGTTTTACATATTGAAGAATGAGTAGATGTAGAAGTGTCTGGATGAAGGATTTAGTAGGTGCGTGACTGACTGTATGAGTGAGTGATTAAATGTGTCTCACTGACTGCATGGGTTAGTGACTAAACTGTCTTAATTTGTGCATCATTATGTCTGTTGTTCTGTAAACTGCTGCATGTGTTGATCAGTAGCTATATGAGTAACTATATGGGTTATTGATTGATTGCCCAAGTATTTGTATGGGAGACTGAGTGTGTGTGTGGCTAGCTGGGAGGTGTGTGACTCTGTGCAGATCAATCTGTACTTGTATCAATGATTGTATAAGAAGGTAAGTATGTGTTAGTATATGTTTGAAAATGTAAGGTGCTCTATGTTTAACTGTATAGACAAGAAAATGGAAGTGTCATTGATTCTTTACAGGACTGACTAGGTGTGTGAGTAACTCCATGGATGCGTGGCAGACTGTGAGTGTCTGTATAGGTGTATGAGTGCATATGATAGTGTTGTAAAGATGAGTGATTGTATGTATGAATGATTGTATGGGTGAATGAGTGAAGGTGTGTGTAGACGTAGCAATCAGTGAGTGCGTATGTAGTAACTAGTATTGGTGTGTCAATGGTTTCAAAAATTATACTCTCTTTTTAACACTGGGTGAAACAGAGGTTATATTAAAATGTGAGGAGATGCATTGTATTGTCACATGAATGATATCATCAGTGATGTGGTCATTGATGTCAAATGAGATGTCATCAGTGATGTCATCAGTGATGTCATTTGAGATGTCATCAGTGATGTCATCAGTGATGTCACTGACCATGTCATGAATGATGTAATATGTGACATCATCAGCAGTGGATTGCGGGTGCGCGATATATAGTTAGTGCAACTAACTATATATGGAATTTCAATGGTTTTGTGTGAGTAAAATAAGGTTTAGTAAATGCTAATTCCTAACTATATATGGTCTATAACCTATGGTTTTTTCAGTGAATTTTCAAGGTTTTGTAAATGCTAATTCCTAACTATATATGGTCTATAACCTATGGTTTTTTCAGTGAATTTCATTGGTTTTTTAACAGCTAATATCTGTAGCTGTAAAATTTATTCTTCTTTAAATCCAAAAATATATTTTATATGTTTATGAATAATTATTTTTTTAAATATTTTTTTTTCTTCGTTCCCGCTTCGCGAATCGGGAACCTTACAGTAAAAAAATGTTCAGAAAAATAAAAAAAAAAGTTCTTTTCAGAACTACCTCCCCGTTATTAAAAAATTGGTACAATATTTGGAACTGTGCCAACCTCTATTTCTCTTAGTTCGCTTCCTAGTTCGCTCGCTGGTACGCGAACTGGAAGCGAACCAAAAACAGTAAGTATAAGGGAAGGAAACACACACTTATGTTAAAAGAAAGACAGCTATAGGGGAGTAAACTAGAGATACTATTACCCATAATCCACTACTGATGATGTCACATATTACATCATTCATGACATGCTCAGTGACATCATCAGCAGAGGATTGCGGGTTTTTTGGCAACATGCCTTATCGACGGTTTAATAACGCTGCCTTTTGCTTTATATAAGTTTTCAAATTGTATGAAATATATACCAATAGGTCTTTATGAACCTTTAGGTAGTGCTTTTGTTCATGAGGTCTGGTCGCTTCCATACACATACAGATGTTTCAAAGATGATCAAGAAGTTTATCTGAATGGAGAGGAATGCACTGAGACGCCAGATCATTCACTAATGTGTAGGCACATACAGTTACACGATTCATGCAACAAACACCGACCAAATATGGCTTGCGTGATGCAAGGCACGCCAGTTCCTGCTATCATCCCCACGTTCAAGTTGTTGGAAAATGGTAGTTATTTGATGCTCAATAATGAAGATTGTTCTGAGTTAATTAAAAGTATTCCTTTTATCGTAACAGTAAGTGAACGGGTTATTTGCTGCAGAAATGTTCTATTTCCTCCCACACATGAACATAGGGAGTTTTCAATCTGGCCACAAATACCAACCTTGGGACACGTTTCAACGGCATGACAAGAATAAGAGCTCTTTTGTCTCAGAGAGAGGTGGCCTTGAGTTCGGCCCGTGAAACTTTCGTACTTCACATAGCGAACACCCGTACACAGGTTTGCCTTTCAATTTCAGCAACATGTTTCCGACTATCTTTAACGCATCCTCCACAAAATCCCTGGCACACTTTTTTAAAGTTGTTACCAGTGGTCTCGTGACTTCATTTGAGAAAATCTTTGGAGTCATCCCTGCTCCCTTTCATTCCATTTTCTCCACTCTGGTTCGTGGATTGCATTTTTACTTGCATTACCAGCGGACGCTCTTGTGCTTTTTTACATTTTTAAATATGGATGTCCCTCCTATGCAACCTCCGACCCTGCAGCTGCTGACACTGTTCCGCAATCGCATGCTAGAATATTATGGCACAATGCCGTTGGCGATATTAAGCACGGCATATGGATTATCTTTTCGGTTCTCCTACTTCACCTGTGTCCAGCCTGTATTTCACTGCCTGACCTGTGATTTCGATTGGGCCATTGATTTGTGTCTCTGCAGACCGGTTTCTCCTGACGTCGACTTTAATCAGCTGATGACTCCTATCATTACTCACGAGTTGATTTGTCCTGGCGAAAGGATTATGGCTGTGGCATTGATGCATGGACTACTTGGTCCCTGGAATTTACTGGCGGCAGCACAGTCTTTCTTGGAACACAGCTTTCTTGAAAACCCACCGAGCTGTCCTCTGATGGTGATAGAGGATCCGGTGCTGGGAGAGCACGTATGTTCTTTTCCGCTTTTAAATTGGATGGCTGAACTGTTTTCGGATGAAGACGGTGACTTCCTGTTGGAGGCTGTTGCAGCTTATTTTGCATACACAGTTATGTCATAGACCTTTTTCATGTTTCATATGCTGAGTACTAGCATTTCATTGACAATTCATTGACTTAATTGTCAAGTTTTTATTATTTACCTTGCCTATTGGCTTAAGACTCGATAAAGTACTTGGCTGTTTTATTTTTCTTTAGCATTGAATTTTCCTAGTTTTTAATGCTTTACCTTGCGGACCGTCCACATATAAACTTGCAATCTGCTCTCATGAGATGGCACTTCTATTATCTTATTCAGTTCGTTTCCGGATCATGAGGAGGTGTCATCTAGGTCCTGGATATCTTTACACCGTGTTAAGTTAGCATGGGCTCATTACCGGTTTAAACGCCATTTTTCCTTTTTTGCAACTTCTGCACACGACATTTAGTTGTTGCTTTAGCTTTCCACCTAGTAGTTCATCGTGGTTTACATGAGAATAATATGTTATTGGTCTACTATCTGCTTTACTTGTTAAACTATATCTGTACAGCGAGTGCTAAAGTTTCAAGAACAACACGGTACAGAATTGTTATGAGGTCTGATCTCCACGACTTCATACTCATAACATAAGTGCAACTTCTGCCAATTCTGGGCATGAGGCGGGTTTTATATTGCTTTGCCGAACACACATACACAACAGTTGATGCGGTTCACATGAAGAGAGAGCTGGTGTATGCTGATGTGATTCCTTCAAATCTAAGACACTAAAGTATGGGCACGCCCTAAACCAACACAAAGAGACCTTCTTAGCAAATAATATAATATGTGTATTAGGGAGGGTGAGATATAAGCAGCCGCGGGCCGTGGAGGGAGTTACGGTGAGGCAGGGAGGCGGGGAGGGGGAGAAGCAGGGTGGAGCCCTCTCTACCTTGCCCCTCCCCCTCCCCGCCTCCCTGCCCCACCGTAACTCCCTCCACGGCCCGCGGCTGCTTATAAGTGTTGCTAACTCTTATTCATTTACAGCATGTTAACATACTGTCACCATTCGCTTTTTATGTACTAGTAACTATGCTGGTAATTTTGCTACTGATAATATGTGTACTTGTATTCTCCACCCTGCTTCTCCCCCTCCCCGCCTCCCTGCCTCACCGTAACTCCCTCCACGGCCCGCGGCTGCTTATAAGTGTTGCTAACTCTTATTCATTTACAGCATGTTAACATACTATCACCATTCACTTTTTATGTACTAGTAACTATGCTGGTAATTTTGCTACTGATAATATGTGTACTTTTATTATCTAAGGTACTACGCCTGAGAAGACGGCATTAGTAAATAAACATTTCAAATACACATGTGTTCTTCTTAACTCCATGTTCTGGTTTCTAAGAAATATATAACGACCGACTGTTCATGAGTTCCACGTATCCTGAGGTACTATAAGTTCATATTCTGGATTGTCTAAACATTGAGAGTTTGTTATATCCAATGTGACACTGTACCTAGCTTGCTAAATAGTTTTTGATTACTAACGTGAGTTTTGGGACACCCTAATTCGCCGAGGTTCCAATCCTCTGTCCACAGTTCTGTGTGAGAACAGAAACCCTGCGACAGGGGCACCCCCGACCCTTGCTGGACCTTCATCACACTTGCGATACAACTCCAGCAATGCGCCACCTTTACGGCACAGATACATCACGCATCTGTGCTGTTTTTGCCCCGTGATGCGCCGCATTGTAAATGCAGCACACCATAGGTGACGGAACAGCGGCACAGAATGACTAACACATCCCTGGTGATGCGCCAGTCATCATAAATGTATCCCTATGCTTCTTATCTTGTTAGAGATGAACCGCCATATGTATCATCAAAGTTATTTGCATTTCCTAAATAGCGAACTTTAAGGAATAAATAGCGATTCTTTACCATTCCTAGTTTGCGATGAGCTATTTGCTAATTAGCCGAATGTAGCCCAATGAAGCCCAATGTAGCCCAATGTAGCCCAAAGATGGCCGCCAGACACACAAAAAAACAAATGTAGCCCAAATATCAGCCAGATGTAGCCCAACTATAGCCCAGTGACAGAATGACCAATCAGCTTCGCAAACCTCCGTTACGCGAAGCGGAGCGCTGTTACAGATATATATCTTTTTTTGAACGTTAATTTCTCAAAATCCACTGGAGCACATATATTGAGACCTAGCAAAGGCACATCGGGCTACCAGTCCCTAATATTTTGCCAAGTTTCGTGCAAATCCATTCAGCCGTTCAATTATTATTTTTATTATTTTTTTTTTCCCCGCGGGGCCCTTTTAAAACCTCCACATCAAACCTAGGGGGTCAGCGAGGATCTACTATGCCCCCTTATAGTTATTTCCCCCTTTGTTTTGACCTCCTCTTGTCTCTCGATCCTACCGAGAGACAAGATGGCGGCCGCTACGGACTGTTTGGAATGTTGACAGACGCCGGAGAACCAATCAGCTTCGCTTCACAAAGCTCCGTTGCGCGAAAAGTCCGCGAACCAGAGCGCTAACCGGTCCGCTGTTACAGATATATATCTTTTTTTAAACGTTAATTTCTCAAAATCCACTGGAGCACATATATTGAGACCTACAAAAGGCACATCGGGCTACCAGTCCCTACAATTTTGCCAAGTTTCGTGCAAATCCATTCAGCCGTTCGGGCTAAAAGTGAGGCCAACCGCCCTATGGAAAACTCAATGTTAAAAACACGTTTTGGGACCCCCCTTTTTTCTCGGCCCCCACTGGACGAACCCCCCCCAAATTTTCAAGGGCTGCTCAGAAACAAAATGTGCCATTTTCCTGAAAATTTCAGCCAATTCCGTCCACAAACGCCAAAGTTATTAGACATAGAATTTTCAAAAAACCCATAGAGAAAAAATCCTAACTATATATACCTACTGGCGACCGCCAGTAGGTAATATATATATATATATATATATATATATATTCACTGAAAAAACCATAGGTTATAGACCATATATAGTTAGGAATTAGCATTTACAAAACCTTGAAAATTCACTGAAAAAACCATAGGTTATAGACCATATATAGTTAGGAATTAGCATTTACAAAACCTTGAAAATTCACTGAAAAAACCATAGGTTATAGACCATATATAGTTAGGAATTAGCATTTAAAAAACCTTATTTTACTCACACAAAACCATTGAAATTCCATATATAGTTAGTTGCACTAACTATATATCGCGCACCCGCAATCCACTGCTGATGATGTCACATATTACATCATTCATGACATGGTCAGTGACATCACTGATGACATCACTGATGACATCTCAAATGACATCACTGATGACATCACTGATGACATCATCCAGTGACTGTGTGTTTCTGTAAAGTTTAAATATGTTTTACATATTGAAGAATGAGTAGATGTAGAAGTGTCTGGATGAAGGATTTAGTAGGTGCGTGACTGACTGTATGAGTGAGTGATTAAATGTGTCTCACTGAGTGCATGGGTTAGTGACTAAACTGTCTTAATTTGTGCATCATTATGTCTGTTGTTCTGTAAACTGCTGCATGTGTTGATCAGTAGCTATATGAGTAACTATATGGGTTATTGATTGATTGCCCAAATATTTGTATGGGAGACTGAGTGTGTGTGTGGCTGGCTGGGAGGTGTGTGACTCTGTGCAGATCAATGTGTACTTGTATCAATGATTGTATAAGAGAGTAATTATGTGTTAGTATATGTTTCAAAATGTAAGGTGCTCTATGTTTAACTGTATAGATTAGAAAATGGAAGTGTGATTGATTCTTTACAGGACTGACTAGGTGTGTGAGTAACTCCATGGATGAGTGACAGAGTGTGAGAGTCTGTATAGGTGTATGAGTGCATATGATAGTGTTGTAAAGATGAGTGATTGTATGTATGAATGATTGTATGGGTAAATGAGTGAATGTGTGTGTAAACATAGGAATCACTGAGTGCGTATGTAGTAACTAGTATTGGTGTGTCAATGGTTTCAAAAATTATACTCTGTATTTAACACTGGGTGTAACAGAGGTTATATTAAAGTGTGAAGAGATGCATTGTATTGTCACATGAATGATATCATCAGTGATGTGGTCATTGATGTCAAATGAGAAGTCATCAGTGATGTCATCAGTGATGTCATTTGAGATGTCATCAGTGATGTCATCAGTGATGTCACTGACCATGTCATGAATGATGTAATATGTGACATCATCAGCAGTGGATTATGGGTGCGCGATATATAGTTAGTGCAACTAACTATATATGGAATTTCAATGGTTTTGTGTGAGTAAAATAAGGTTTTTTAAATGCTAATTCCTAACTATATATGGTCTATAACCTATGGTTTTTTCAGTGAATTTTCAAGGTTTTGTAAATGCTAATTCCTAACTATATATGGTCTATAACCTATGGTTTTTTCAGTGAATTTTCAAGGTTTTGTAAATGCTAATTCCTAACTATATATGGTCTATAACCTATGGTTTTTTCAGTGAATTTCAATGGTTTTTTAATAGCAAATATCATAAGCTGTCGAATGTCAAGTACGTGGTAAGAATTTTTTTTTTCGTGTTTATGCACACTGATCTGCTTTGATTGCTGCCCCCCACCCCTCATTTCTATTAGGAGTACTCTCTCTTTGCAGATAGTGAAGGGTAGTTAACGCAGCCCTTTCCCCCTTTGTAATCCGTCGTGCCTGCTTCTCTCTCCATTTGATTGATTGTTCTCTTTGGTTCATTCTCTATTTACAAACAAGCACAGAGTCGCAATACTCTGTTTAGTCTTTGCAGATAGCGAAAAATCGTGTAAAAAAACAAAAGGAATCGAGCAAAATCAGTAGGCCACTAATGGGATCTCTTTTGACCTCGCTAAAATAGAAACATTAGGAACAACCTGTTGAAAATAGCAATGCGTATGTATATAAGCGGCGTTCATTTGTGTTCACAGTACCCCTTGTTGATTGTTTCAATCGAGCATTGAATTGTTCGAAGTTAATTCTCTTAACGATCTTCTCTACCTGCAAACGAGGAAGAATAGGAATATTCTATCTCCCTTTGCAGATAGTGAAGGGTAGGTAACGCAAGCCTTTAACACGTCGTACCTATTTCATTCCTCATTGATTGATTGATTGTCCGAACATTGACTGTTTGGGAATTAGTTCTTTTTGGAGGTATTCCCTGTTTGCAAATAAACGTAGGAAAATCTTTGCAAGTAGTGAAAGGGTACGTAATGCGGACCGTTCTCCCCCGTTGTAATCTGTCATGCCTATCTACTCCCCACTGATTGATGCACCTTTTTCACCCGGACCATTTACTAGAGATACGTCATCTGGCCCGACCAGAGAGCACCCCTAGTGAAAAGGACATATGCAATAATAACGAAGTGATCACTGTATCCTGTTAACAGAAACTTTACCATGAAACAACCTGGAAAGAAAAAAATAGGAAAACGAAAATCAGTAGGCCACTGATGAACATGAACTTTTATTAAACAACGAACAAAGAAACGATAACATAACGTAATGATAAAACCTATTAATGTCCTAGAAACAAGAAAACGTTAAAATATGCCAGTGGTGAGAGACCAGAAAAACAGTAAGAGAAACCAAATCACCCCTCGCTGTCCCACCGCCTGCCACGCCAAAAAAATCGATAGACTAGGGAAAATGCAAGTCAGTAGAACATCCACCCCCACTCTGGAAACTTCCAAGGTGGGGCAGGGTTCCGGCTACGCCCAGCCGGGAGCAGCCCATATAAGGCAGGTCCTGCTGCCACGCCTCGGCCAGGAGATCCTAACGTAGGGTGTAGCCGAAGGAGAGGCCGAGGCCAGCGGGACCCGGCCAGGGGATTGCCTTTACAACGCTGAACAGTTGCAGGGGGGGGGAATGTCTCCTCGACCCTCCCCTCTCTCTCCCAGTCCGGCCGCGGTGGCCCTTGAGAGTTGCAGGTAGTCCCGCCACATGCTCTTCCGGTCCGACCACCAACGGTCGGGGGGCCGAGGCCGACGGGATCCGGCTGCAGCCGATAAACCAAGAAACCCGTTCATGGGGCCAGAGCCAGGGGCGTCCGGCCGACATCCACCGGAAGCCCGGCCCGAAGACGGACGGGACACTTCTTTCTTTTATAATGGCTGCGACAACACTGGGGGGGGATGTCTTGCACATGCCTCCGACCCCCCCCTCGTCCTCATCGCCTGGTCCGGCCATAACAAATCTCAAGCGAGACGCCGTGGGGTGCACTGGGAGGGAGAGACGGTGCGAACAGGCCTCTCCCGCCTCCCCAGGTGGAGACTTCCCAGCTGCACCCTCAGCGCTCCAGGCGGTGGCATCCTAACAACTACAGTGCTGCACAGTTTCGGGACGACCTAGATAACGGTTCTTCCACTGTGGCCATGCTGCAACGTCTCGCCCGGCAGGGTGGAGCCCGTCCGCTCATGTGACCCCGCGATCGCCGGTAGCTGCCGAACTCTCAAAATGGCGGTCGACCTGGCAAGAGCGGGCCCAACATAAAGAAATGGCCCGGTCACTGGTTGACTCCACCACCGTAGTCCTCCACGACCTTGAAGATTCTAGAGGAGCCGCGGGAGTCTCCGACCCCCGATGGGGAATGACTGCCATGATCGCCCGTGGAGTGACGAAACTGTATCCGCGGGACGTCGGCGCTCCCATGCTGGCGCCAGCCTCACTTTGAATTACTACAATCCTGCAGACCTCACTTCCGGTGAAAGCACAGTGTGACCCGGTAGGAAAAATTATTGCACCCCCTCCCCTTTTTGACTGATAGTTCAAACCACCGATCCTTTCCTTTGCCCTTTTAACGGAACTTTGGACTGCCTCCCCCTCTTTTACATTTTCTAGAGAAAACAAAACATTAACCACTACATTAGCATAGCAGTTGACACCAGAACTGTTTTCAAATTGAAAACCAACAACATCTTCAACAGAATCCTTTTTGTTTCTGCTGTGACCCTGCTACAGCACAGGCATTGTCCCCAGCAGTAATTCTGCAATGCCGGTAAGAATAGCTGTGGTGCCTACTGGACTCACTCACCCCCGCGGCGCCCCACGCCGTTTTTTGCTGGGCGGCAACTTACTAGACATCACTTTCGTGCCATCTAGATTTCAGCGCGTTCTGCTGCCTTGGAACTATTCGCACAACAGACCGCTACTGACAAGAATATTTCATTATTGGTGCTGTCAATTTCAATAAATCTATTGGATAATTAAAAAGAAATTGCCACGGTCTCTTCGTTGTTTAAATGTTTTTACTGTTTTTGTTTTGTTGTATATATTTATATGTTATTAAAGTTTTATATTCCTACTACTTTGTTGGAGTGCTATATATTTTTAATGTGACACATAATTGTAAAAACTTTGATGTACAAAGAGTCATTCCTGGAATCTTCCGCTTCAGGCTCGGTCCCCTCCCCAATCACAATACAGGATGGTTTTCAGATAGTAGGAACACGTGTGGTGTGACGGATCTCATCGAGTGTGGGCCTTGATCTACTATAACTCCTTTGAAGAGGGGTGATTCTTTACAGCTGGGGCCATAAACTACATCTGCAGGGCTAGCTGATAGCCTGGACAATCGGACACAGAGAAAGAGGAGTGTCAGAGGGTGCGGTAGTGAATAGGGCGAAAGGGAGGTGTCGGGCGGGCACAGAGTGTGATTCTCAGGGAAGAGCAGCGCAGATGGGGGGAGGTTTATTGCCCATGCATAAGACAGAGAGCGGTGGTGACCAGTGCCTGGGGGAGATGCTTACGAGGGTGAGGAGCCATGCTACGAATCGACAGCGTGCAGAGAGTGGGTCTGGTCAAGACATCTAAAATGGCTGCCGTGCACGACAAAAGTGTGGCATTTCAAAAAAGGCAAGATGGCGCAGACAATGTTTTTCAACACTTCCTCATTTCCTTCGAATCGAACGTTAACAGACGTTGGGGCATATTACCAAAGTTAAGCGATATTTATCGCTAACGATGCTTACCAACCAATTTTTTACCACTAAGCATCGTCAGAAATTATCGAAGATAAACCTTACTATTATCAAGGTTTATCGCAAATGCGATAATAAACGGCCGCAATGCATGAATATCGCTAAAAACTCAGCGATATTCATGCATTACCGAGCTAATACTCTTAGCCATGTTATCCACCTCCCATTGGATAACATGGCTAAGAACTGCTCAGGGCAGGTGTTACTTTTTGGAGATATTCGCGCTTAGCGCGAATATCTCCAAAAGTTGGTAATAGGAGATAGATATCTTGCATGTTGTAATGCAAGTTATTGTGGTATATGGAACTCATACCATAATCTCTCAGGAAAGCAGAAACTGATCCTTTTGGGACCGCCTAAAAAGGCCTAGGGGGTGAGGAGTACTCTACTTTGCCCCCTTTTCACGTTCCGAACTATTTTATTTTACTCTCTTCTGTAATTACACAAAATACCAGCGATAAGATGCATCGGAGACACACAGTGAGAGAAAGGAGGCCGGAGATGAAGAAGACATGTCAAATACACATTGGAGATAATATAGTGGCAGAAGGGAAGTAAATATGAGTAAACTTACCATGTAACATAAAAATGTTGCACTCTATACTATAAGTCTCATTTTATACTACAATCACTTCGCTACAACCTCATAAATTAAAAATAAAAATGAATAATGTCTCAAACAATTTTTGATTTCTAAATATAAATTTATTCTTCAGAATTTTCTAAATTTGAAAGAACTAGTAACATGTCCTCATCAGCAATGTCCTCATTAAAAGTCTCCAATGATGATTCTTGTAACTCTATGGTCTCCAAACACTCGATAAATTCGCCATCAAGAGATTGATCAAAAAAATCATTCAAGTCATCTCCTCCTTGTGACAATATTTCATTATTGGTGCTGTCAATTTCAATCAATGTAGTGGAATCATTCAAGTCATCTCCTCGTGACAATATTTCATTATTGGTGCTCTCAATTTCAATCAATGTAGTGGAATCATTCAAGTCATCTCCTCCTTGTGACAATATTTCATTATTGGTGCTGTCCATTTCAATCAATCTAATGGAATCATACAAGCCATCTCCTCCTTGTGACAATATTTCATTATTGGTGCTCTCAATTTCAATCAATGTAGTGGAATCATTCAAGTCATCTCCTTGTGACAATATTTCATTCTTGGTGCTGTCCATTTCAATCAATCTAATGGAATCATACAAGTCATGTCCTCCTTGTGACAATATTTCATTATTGGTGCTCTCAATTTCAATCAATGTGTTGGACAATTCAAAAGAAATTGCCACGGTCTCTTCATTGTGAGCCATTTTATTTTGAAATTGCTTGCTGTAAATTGCAGAAAAAAATAATCACTTTCATTTATCGTCTTTAGTAATACATAATATAAAACTAACTTTATCAAGTATTTAGTATAACAGAAGGACTGCAAATAAATAACAGAAAACATTTTTCAAATTATCTTCAAGTGTACAACATAGTTCCCCATACAAATTAACAACTCACCTTTTTAAAAGTAGCAGAAGTGTTAGTACTGTGTAAATCAAACACCAGAAATTCACCACCAAAAATTCCTCACAAATGTATCTCAGACAGTAGTATCACAAAATGGCTGTGGTTTCCTCTCATTTGACATATATACATAACCAATTAACTTTCATCACACACAAATACAAAACCAAAGTAACATTTTAATTGGTTCTAAATTTCAACACTTTCAAATGTGTTTTCCCCATGCAATTTTCCATAGGACATTTACATACGTCTACAGCCTGAATGGCTGAACGGAATTACACCAAACTTGGCAAAATGGTACATCAAACCTAAGAGGTCAGGAAGGATCTACTATGCCCCCTTATGGTCATTTCCCCCTTCGCTTTGGCCTCCTCTTGTCTCTCAATCCTACCGAGGGACAAGATGGCGGCCGCTACGGACTGTTTGGAATGTTGACAGACGCCGGAGAACCAATCAGCTTCGCAAAGCTCCGTAACGCGAAAAGTACGCGAAGCGGAGCGCTGTTACAGATATATATCTTTTTTTCAACGTTAATTTCTCAAAATCCACTGGAGCACATATATTGAGACCTAGCAAAGGCACATCGGGCTACCAGTCCCTAATATTTTGCCAAGTTTCGTGCAAATCCATTCAGCCGTTCGATTATTATTATTTTGTTTTTTTTTTGCCCCGCGGGGCCCTTTTAAAACCTCCACATCAAACCTAGGGGGTCAGCGAGGATCTACTATGCCCCCTTATAGTTATTTCCCCCTTTGTTTTGACCTCCTCTTGTCTCTCGATCCTACCGAGAGACAAGATGGCGGCCGCTACGGACTGTTTGGAATGTTGACAGACGCCAGAGAACCAATCAGCTTCGCTTCACAAAGCTCCGTTGCGCGAAAAGTCCGCGAACCAGAGCGCTAACCGGTCCGGTGTTACAGATATATATCTTTTTTTAAACGTTAATTTCTCAAAATCCACTGGAGCACATATATTGAGACCTACAAAAGGCACATCGGGCTACCAGTCCCTACAATTTTGCCAAGTTTCGTGCAAATCCATTCAGCCGTTCGGGCTAAAAGTGAGGCCAACCGCCCTATGGAAAACTCAATGTTAAAAACACGTTTTGGGACCCCCCTTTTTTCTCGGCCCCCACTGGACGAACCCCCCCCAAATTTTCAAGGGCTGCTCAGAAACAAAATGTGCCATTTTCCTGAAAATTTCAGCCAATTCCGTCCACAAACGCCAAAGTTATTAGACATAGAATTTTCAAAAAACCCATAGAGAAAAAATCCTAACTATATATACCTACTGGCGACCGCCAGTAGGTAATATATATATATATATATATTCACTGAAAAAACCATAGGTTTCAGGCCTTATATAGTTAGGAATTAGCATTTAAAAAACCTTTGAAATTCACTCAAAAAACTATAAATGTTAGTGGTGTTATAGTTAGCTGGACATTTTACTCATACAAAACCATTGAAATTGCTCCTATATAGTTAGTTGTACTAACTATATTTCGCGCACCCACAATCCACGGCTGATGATGTCACATATTAGATCATTCATGACATGGTCAGTGACATCACTGATGACATCTCAAATGACATCACTGATGACATCACTGATGACATCATCCAGTGAATGTGGTTTGCTTCGTTATTTAAATATGCATTATATATATAGCAATTTATATTGAAGAATGAGTGGATATATATAAATAAATATTTGGATGGAGGATTTAGTAGCAGTGTAATTGACCAATTTATAATGTCTCACTAAATATAGTGGATAGTGACTAAACTGTGTGCATATCTGTATCACTTTGTCAGTTGTTGTGTAAACTGATTCTACAGTTGGTTACTAGCTATGTGAAAGTCTATATTAGTTATTGATTAGTTAACTGAGTATTTGTATGGGAGTGTGAAAGTGTGTGTGGTTCGGTGGGGGGTGTGTGACTGTCCAAAGATGTGTGAATAGTTGATTCAGTAGATATATGAAGTTAAAACTACATGTTCTAACAGTTTGGGTGAGGGAATCTCTTTATGGGTGTGGTGATGATCAAATATATTTCTCAAAGGTACAGGTACAACAAACTAGAAAAATAAAAGGCAGTGTATGTGTCAGTTGTTGTATATAAATAAGTATACATAAGACACAATGATTGTGTGAGTGACTGTATGGATAACTGTATACTTGTAATAATGATTTTATAATTCACTAAGTATGACTTACTATCTAAATGAATAGAAGTGGTGTTTGTATAAGTGTTTTGCTAAGTAAATATGTAAGTATGATCCGTTGTTTGCATAAGTGAGTAGGATGACTTCATATGTGAATAGGATGCGTTCTGTTGTTCATTGTCGATATAGATGTATAATTATTTTTGATAGTGTTCTATTGTTCATTGACAGCATGTATGAGTGAATCCATAGGTAAGTGATTAGATGTTTGTATACATCTATGAATCACTGAGTGGATTTTTAGATACTTGTATTGCTGTGACAATGGATTTAAATATGATACTCTGCATTTTACAAAGAGTGATGAAAAATTGTAATAGTATATGAAAAGGTGTATGTAATTGTCACGTGGATGATGTCATCAGTGATGTCATTTGAGATGTCATCAGTGATGTCACTGACCATGTAATGAATGATCTAATATGTGACATCATCAGTAGTGGATTGCGGGTGTGCGAAATATAGATGGTACAACTAACTATATAGGAGCAATTTCAATGGTTTTGTATGAGTAAAATGTCCAGCTAACTATAACACCACTAAAACTTATAGGTTTTTGAGTGAATTTCAAAGGTTTTTTAATTGCTAATTCGTAACTATATAGGGCCTGAAACCTATGTTTTTTTCAGTGAATTTGCAAGGTTTTTTAAATGCTAATTCCTAACTATATAAGGCCTGACACCTGTGGTTTTTTCAGTGAATTTCAAAGGTTTTTTAAATGCCAATTCCTAACTATATAAGGCCTGAAACCTATGGTTCTTTCAGTGAATTTTCAAGGTTTTTTAAATGCTAATTCTATTAGCGGATAACGTTTAAATATATTAATATCCTAGTGGGACCACCTGAGCAGCCCTAAGGGGTCAGGGTGTTTCTACCCTGCCCCCTTTTTGTGTTCTACACGTTTGTTTTTCTGCTTTCTTGTGCCTAATTCCTAACTATATAAGGCCTGAAACCTATGTTTTTTTCAGTGAATTTGCAAGGTTTTTTAAATGCTAATTCCTAACTATATAAGGCCTGAAACCTATGTTTTTTTCAGTGAATTTGCAAGTTTTTTTAAATGCTAATTCCTAACTATATAAGCTCTGAAACCTATGGTTTTTTCCGTGAATTTGCAAAGTTTTTTATAAATGCTAATTCCTAACTATATAAGGCCTGAAACCTATGGTTTTTTCAGTGAATTTCAAAGGTTTTTTAAATGCTAATTCCTAACTATATAAGGCCTGAAACCTATGGTTTTTGCAGTGAATTTCAAAGGTTTTTTAAATGCTAATTCTATTAGCGGATAACGTTTAAATATATTAATATCCTAGTGGGACCACCTGAGCAGCCCTAAGGGGTCAGGGTGTTTCTACCCTGCTCCCTTTTTGTGTTCTACACGTTTGTTTTTCTGCTTTCTTGTGCCTCAGTCTACTAAGACCCAAGATGGATGCCAACACTTCCTGGTTAGAAGTGTTGACAGTCAATGAGCATGCAGCTTTCTCGGGAAGGCATGCTGATTGCCTGTCACTGTCTGTCAACACTAGCACAAGATGGATGCCAACACCTCCTGGTTAGAAGTGTTGACAGCCAATGACCATGCAGCTTTCTCGGGAAGGCATGCTGATTGGCTGCCACTGTCTGTTAACACTCAAAACCAGGAAGTGTTGGCAGCCATCTTGTGCCTTGTTAGAACCAAGGCACAAGAAAGCAGTGAAACAAAGGTGTAAAACTCGCAAAGCGGCCAGAGTAGAAGCACCCTGACCCCCTAGCCCTGCTCAGGGGGTCCCACAAGGACCCCCAAGGCAAAAAAATGTTTTTTGTTTTTTTTAAAGTCACGGGGTACGCGTACCGTGGGCGTACGGTACGCGTATGGTACGCGTACCCTGCGACTTTTAATTTTTTTTTTTTTTTTTTTTTTGCCTTGGGGGTCCTTGTGGGACCCCCTGAGCAGGTCTACGGGGTCAGGGACCTTCTACCTTGCCCGCTTTTTGAGTTCTACACATTTGTTTTTCTGCTTTCCTGTACCTCACTCTACCAAGGCACAAGATGGCTGCCCACAATTTCTGTTTTAGAGTGTTGACAGAGAGTGGCAGCCAATCAGCATGCAGCTGGTGCGCGTACGGTAAGCGCACGGGTAAGCTCACGGGTAAGCTGCTATAGATATATATATTTTTTTTAACCTAAATTACTCAAAATCCACTGGAGCACATATCTTGAGACATAGCAAAGGCACATCGGGCTACCAGTCCCTACAATTTTGCCAAGTTTGGTGGAAAACCATTCAGCCGTTCGAGCTAAAAGTGAGTCCAACCGCCCTATGGAAATTAACATGGGGAAAACACGTTTTGAGATCCCCCTTTTATCTCGGCCCCCGATTGCCGAATCCACCCCAAACTTTCATGGAAGGAGCGGAGAGCCGCGAGGCAAATTTGAGGAAAATTTCAGGCAGATTCCTCAACCGGCACCAAAGTTATGCCCAATAGAATGTTGCGATTTCCCTATGGAAAACAATCCTAACTATATATACCTACTGGCTATCACCAGTAGGTAATAAGCATACATATATACACATCCTGTGGCATCCCAGCAAGTCTGGGATGCCACAGGGAGTTCGAGTGGGCAAGTCACTGTATTTTTCCCCCACTACGTGGAAACACAAAACCCGGCATGGAGTCTGAAACAGGAACAGCGCACTCAGCAGCCAAGGAGGAAGGACCAGTGCAGTACTCCAATGGGAGAGGACGAACTATGATTTAAACAGGCCCTCGGGTGTGACATCGCTGCTGGGGAGCAACGGGCACTGAAAAAAGCAGAAAGGCTGAAACACGTCTGCCCTGTCCAGTGGGTCCTGGGCACAGCAATCCCCTCTTATGTGATTTGCAAGGACAATACCAACTCCTTTGTCTGCGCATTTAATTGGCAATAAACATCATCCCCTGTCACCGAGTGGACTCGGACCCATTCTTTCGGGAGTGGGATTGGATGTAATATTCAACGGTGAGCAAGCACCAGCTACCGGGACCCCCTTTCTTTCAGGAGCAACACTCTAAGCTTGTGAGCAAATGGACTGTGTATCTAAAAATACGGCATGTAGCCCCCCAAATGGTGAAAAATGCGCATGTGTGCATTCGCCGTTTGGGGAGAAAGGAAGCTATATTTCACTGCGTGAAGGTGACAGGGGTAAAACTGACCTTTTTTGTTCCCTGTGTCACCTGCAGGGGTGCGTGAGGATCGTGGCCAGCAAGTCTGGGATGCCACAGGGTAGTCGAGTGGGCAAGTCACTGTATTTTGCCCCCACTACGTGGAAACACAAAATCCGGCATGGATAAAGAAACAGGAACAGCGCACTCAGCAGCCGATGAGGAAGGGCCACTGCAGTACTCCAATGGGAGAGGACGAACTATGATTTAAACAGGCCCTCAGGTGTGACATCGCTGCTGGGAAGAAACTGGCACTGAAGAAAGCAGAAAGGCTGAAACGCGTCTGCCCTGTCCAGCGGTTCCTGGGCACAGCAATCCCCTCTTATGTGATTTGCAAGGACAATACCACCTCCTTTGTCTGCGCTTTTAATTGGCAATAAACATCATCCCCTGTCACCGAGTGGACTCGGACCCATTCTTTCGGGAGAGGGATTGGATGTAATATATATTTAAACATTACTCGCTAATATATGTATTCACTAAGATACACTTAATAAGCCAGTTAACCAATCATTTTTTTTTAAAACACTGTCATGAGTGATGTAATATGTGACGTCATCAGCAGTGCATTGCAGAAGTGCAAGTTATAGTGAGCCCAACTAACTATAACGTGGGAATTTCAATGGTTTTATGGGAGTAAAATTTCCAGCTAATTATAAAATTTTTCAGTGAATTTCAAAGGTTTTTTAAATGCTAATTCCTAACTATAACTGGTGTGTAACCTATGGTTTTTTCAGTGAATATATATATATATATATATAAAATTTCTATGGCAAAATGAAACCCCTCATTTTGTTCCTTTTCAAATTAAATGTATTAAGTGTTACCACTTTATTCCAATCAAGATGACTTCAGGTGTGCCATACTTTTGTCATAAGTAAGACTGTTAGCGTTCTAGTTGAACTTTAGAACACTCTGGGACATTCTGTCATTGGGCTATAGTTGGGATACATCTGGCTGATATTTGGGCTACATTTGGGCTCTTTTGTCTCTGGTGGCCATCTTGGGAGACTGCATATCAGAATTTTTTTAATGAAATATAAGAGGATTTGAGAAGTCACTCAAAATGTGCCCTAATTTTTCTTTTATCAGCACTAATAATAATTTCTATGGCAAAATGAACCCTCTCATTTTGTTCCTTTGCAAATTAAATGTTTTAAGTGTTAACACTTTATTCCAATCAAGTTGACTTCAGGTGTGCCATACTTTGGTCATAAGTAAGACTGTTAGCGCTCTAGTTGTTCTTTAGAACACTCTGGGACATTCTGTCATTCGGCTATAGTTGGGCTACATCTGGCTGATATTTGGGCTTCATTTTTTTTTTGTCTCTGGTGGCCATCTTTGGGCTACAGTGGGCTACATTGGGCTACATTTGGGCTCTAACATATATATAGCCCAATGTAGCCCAATATATATTTTCAAAGTTCATTTTCGTAAAAACCACTGGAGCATATATCTTGAGACATAGCAAAGGCACATCGGGGTACCAGTCCCTACAATTTTGCCAAGTTTGGTGGAAATCCATTCAGCCGTTCGGGCTAAAAGTGAGTCCAACCGCCCTATGGAAATTAACATGGGGAAAACACGTTTTGGGACCCCCCTTTTATCTCGGCCCCCTCTTGACGGATCCCTCTGAAACTTTCAGGGAAGGAGCGGAGCACAGCGAGGCAAAGTTAAGGAAAATTTCAGGCAGATTCCTCAACCGGCGCCAAAGTTATTCCCAATAGAATGTTGCGATTTCCCTATGGAAAACAATCGTAACTATATATACCTACTGGCTATCGCCAGTAGGTAATATATATATATATATATATATTCACTGAAAAAACCATAGGTTTCACACCAGTTATAGTTAGCTGGAAGTTTTACTCGCATAAAACCATTGAAATTCCCACGTTATAGTTAGTTGGACTCGCTATAACTTGCGCGTGCAATGCACTGCTGATGACGTCACATATTACATCACTCATGACATGGTCAGTGACATCACTCATGACATCACCGATGACACCATCCAGGGAATGTGTGTCTTTCTGAAAAAAAATATTAGTGAGTAATGTTTACATTTTTAAATATATGTATTAGTGTTTCACTTTGTGTATAAGTGGCTACATGAGTTGGTGAGTAGCTACATGTGTATGTATATGGGTTATTGGATGTTTTTCTTAGTATCAGTATGAGTGTTTGTATGGTTTGGTGGGGGTATTACTTAGCACATAGATGCATGAATGACTGACTCTCTCTTTGTATGTGTTTTGAAGACAGCATATGTGCAGGACTGTATGGGTGGATGAGTGTGTATATGTGTGTGTTAGTGAGTGAATGACTGTCTCACTAGTGTCTTTATCAGTAACTACATATGTTTTAATCTAGTATATGTGAATATTGATGTATATAAGTGAGTATATGTGAGAATGAGGGATTGTAAGAGTTCCTGTTTAAATTAGTATGTGTTTCTATAAGTGATTGTTTAAGAGAGTAAGTATGTGTTGTTTACCTTTGAAGTAAGGTGGTAGTGTGTGTATAGCTGTATATGCAAATAAATGGATGTTCAATAGTTTATTTGCATGTGTGAGTATGTGTGTGAGTAACTTTTGGATGACTGTCGGTGTGTAACAGCATGTATAGGTGTATCACTACATATGATGAGTGAGTATATGTATGAGTGACTATATAGAACTGTTGTTGAATGAGTGCATGTGTATATAGATGGTGGAATTACTGAATTGGTTGTAATAGATATGGGTATCTCCATTTAAAAAAAAATGTTAGTTTCTATTTTTGAATATGTGTTTCAAGGGTTAGATTACAGTAAAGGAGGTCTGTCACTGTGTCACAAGGATGGTGTCATCAGTGATGTCATGAGTGATGTCATTGACCATGTCATGAGTGATGTAATATGTGACGTCATCAGCAGTGCATTGCACGCGCAAGTTATATTGAGTCCAACTAACTATAACGTGGGAATTTCAATGGTTTTATGCGAGTAAAACTTCCAGCTAACTATAACTGGTGTGAAACCTATGGTTTTTTCAGTGAATTTAATAGGTTTTTTAAATGCTAATTCCTAACTATAACTGGTGTGAAACCTATGGTTTTTTCAGTGAATTTCAATGATTTTTTAATAGCAAATCTCTATAGGTATGAAAAGTAATATTTTTTATAACAAATTTTATATTGTATAATTACGTAATAGTTATTATTTTTTTAATTATTATTTTTTTGCTTGGAGCGCTCCCGGGGCGCGTACCGATGCGCTCACCGGTAAGCGCGGTGTTACGGCGCGCCCCGGGGCGCGTACCGGTGAGCGTCCCGTTAGCGCTATTGCCACGAACAAAAACAACATTGTGAAGTATCGCGCAGCCACGTGATGCGTCATATGACGCACTGCGTAAGCGCACCCGGAAGCACGCGAGCGCATACGATCGCACAACGTCTCGACGCGCTTATGCTATGCGCCTCGGGGCGCGTAGCGTAAGTGCGTCGGGTCATGTGATCTGAAAATAACACTTTTCATTGGTGCAGATTAGTTTTGGTTTCCAAATGATGAAAGCCTGGATCATCTGACTTGAAAATAACACTTTTCATTGGTCCAGAACAGTTATGTTTTCCAAATTATGAAAGCCCCCACCTTTTTTCTTTATTCTGACTTTGTCCTTTGACTGAGGAAGACCTGTTTGGAGTTCTGTCTCTAAACTTTTCTACTTTATAATGGCTACAGAAGCAGCAGCAGCTGGAGCATCTGCCCAACCACCACCACCACCACCATCAAAAATACCACCAGAAGATTACATTGGTGGTCAAGAGAAGGAGGAGGAGGATGATGAAGAGGAGGAACAGACAAGGCATTTCCTACCTGAAGATAAACAGCCCTACAAACCAAAAGAGCACTTTATATGGGAGTTCTTCAAAATCCCAAGGGGTTTCAAAAAAGTCAGCGCTGCAAAGGTGACTTGTTTGATTTCTGGTGCTGAGCTGTCCAGGGGGAACCCTAACAAAAAATATTCCTTCGGGAATCATACCATGATTCGCCACATGATGCGTTTGCACCAAACAACTTTTCTAATGCAGAGTTAAGGGACCTCTGCAGTAATCTACCCCCATCAACATCTAGACCCTCAACATCCAAGCAACCCACTCCATCGGGTCCGGGGGCAAGAGACACAATGCCTACCATTCAACCTAAGTTTGCCAATTTCAAAATCGTGTGCAAATATTGTGGCAAGACACTTTGCTATGGTGAGCAAAGTATAGAACTTATCATCGTTGCTGGTGATAACCATAAGTGCCCGAGAAAACCCTAATTTTTCATGTTTTTTTTGATCCAGTTGAGCCATTTACAATTCCCTGTTTTTTGTTTCTCCCCATAAAAAAAACAAAAAATATATAAAACTGTTCAGAAAAGCCAAAAAAAGTACAAAATGTTCAAAAAAACATAAAAAAAATTTCAAACAACAAAAAGAAGAAAAAAAACAGTTCTTTTTAGAACTACCTTTAATTTATAAAAATAAACCTATATTTTGAAAGAATCTCTGTCAATTTTTTTTCCTCAGGGTACGCGCACCGGGGCGCGCACCCAAAAAAAAAGAAAACATTTTTTATGAAGGATTTAGAATGAGGGAAGAACACAAAGAGAGTAATGTTAAGAAAAAGAGAGCTCGAGGGAGAAACACAGAGGGATTGTTTATTACATAGTAAAAAACAGAGAAGGTGTAATAGGGTGAAAGTGAGAAGGATAAAATGAATAAGGGAGTGAAAGAAGGGAAGAGAGAGGAAGAAGACTAAAGTAGAGATAGTGGGAGAATGTGAGTGGGTGTTGAAAGAAAAAGACTGGACAGTAAAAAATGGGGAATGAAGGGTAGTGACGGAACCGGGATAAATGAACAACATTGAGAGAGGGTGAGAAAAGAGCAGTGAGTGTAAGTAAAGAGGGGTGAAAGAGGGTGAAAAGTTAAATTAGGATAAGACATGGGGAGTGACAAAGAGAAAGGACAGAGAGAGTAAAGGAAACAGTGCCTGAATGGGTCTGAGTGAAACAGCAAAGAAAGGTAAGTAATGCAGTATGTGTGACTTATAGGGAGTCAGTGGGTGTAGGTCGGGGTGTGGGTGTGTAAGGTGTGTCTGTGGGTGTGGGTGTGTGGGGTGTTTCGGTGTGGGTGGAGGTGAGGGTATGTGAGATATGTGTGAGGGGTGTGTGGGTGTGGGGGGCATGTGTGAGGGATGTATGTGTGTGTGTGGAATGTGTGTGTGTGTGAGGTTGCGTTTGTGGGGGGGTGTATGAGGTGTGTGTGTGGTGTGTGTGTGGGGTGTATGTCAGAGGTGTGTGTATGTGTTGGGGGGGGGATGAGGTGTGTGTGTAGGAGTGAAGTAAATAATTAAGAAAAAGAGAATGAGTGAAGAAGTAAAGAAAGGGAACAGAGGGTAAGTGAAGTAAAGAATGGGGACTGAAAGAAGTTGAATATGAGAGGGGAAATAGGAAAAGGGGAGTAAACACGGAGAATAACAATAAGTGGGGGAAGCAGAGTAAAGAAACAGGAGTGAGGTTGGTTGAGAAAATATTAGTGAGGTTAAAGCAAAGGGTGATGACAAACTACATGTTTTTAGTCACACTTACCATATAATAAATGTAACTTTAATTACATTTTTTTACTACACTTTGTATCTGTGAAAGAGAGAAGAAAAAATAAGTTATAATTAGTAAAATACGTATTTTAAATTAAAAGATACAAATGAAGAGGTTAAAAATCATAACAGTCTATTTAGAAATAAAGTAAGAGTGAAGTACACAGAAAGAGAAATAAAGTAAGGTAGAAGGACAAAAAGAGAGAAAAAGAAATAGAAGGAGAGCAAATTACAAAGAGTAAGGCATATAGATTCACTGACAGAGAGGAAGAGAAGAACAGAGAAATGAACTGAAGGTAAGAAAGTTACTAAAACAATGTGAGTTAGCAAAAGTAAATCAGGAAACAGTAGTAAGTAAAAAGATAATGACGGAGACGGAAAAGAGTCTAATTAAGGATGCATTTAGAAGAATGAGGAATAGAAGATAACTGAGAGTAAGTGAAGAACAGTCATAGAGTGAAGGGATGAAGGGAGAGAAGATAATATACAACGATTGAGGGAAATGGAGTGAGGAAGTTAGTAGACAGACATACTAAGAGAAAAACTGAGCGAGGTGGAGTACAATGAGTGAGCAAAGGAAATGAGTAAGGGAGCAAAAAAAGGAAAGAGAGGAGAAGACGACTAAAACAGTGGTATTGAGAGAAAAAAATTTGGTGATGAAAGTAAAGAGAAGGACATTGAAAGAAAGGAAATGAGGGATAGTAATGGAACCAGAGTAAAAGAAATGGGATGAAGAACGATGAGAGACGAGCAGTGAAGTTGTTGTAAAAGAAATCATAGAAGGTAGATAAACACAAGTGAACATAACACAAGGAGAGTGAGGCACTGAGAACATAGAGGTAGTGAACGACAAATAGAGAGAAGAGGTCAAAAGAAAGGAGCAAACAAAGATAAGCGAGGGAGAATGGGTGATTTATAGTGATAGAGTGCGACAATACTGCTGAGTGAGTAAAGAGGAATTACTAAAAGAGCAAAGGAGGAAAATACGGAAAAGGGAAGTAAAGCAGAGAGACTGAAAGCTAAAAATGTATGCAAGGGAGAGAGGGGATGTAGACAGTTGAAATGAGAATGAGGGGTTGTGAAAGAAATGGAGTAAAGGAACAGAGAGTGAGAGAAAGACATTATGAGTGAGTAAAAAGAGCTGAAAGAGGATGGAAAAAGAAAAGTGAGTGTCAGACAATGGGAATACAATTTAATTTACACAATCCAAAGTATAGAATAACTTGTACAACATGTTACATAGTTTATTTTTGCTGTTCTCAGAATATATTGAATTTCACTTAAAACAGTGAGTTCAAATTACTCATCATATGACAGCGGGAAAAAAAACCACAATCTAAAAGATTGTGTTTTAAAAAAACATTAGATACTGACAAATGACAAGTGTACACTAATCTTTCATTCACTTACTTTTCCTTTAGGCCAAATATTGTCAGATGTAAGAGTATATTTTCAAATTAATAAAAAGAAACTCTGAAATTTACCGTTTTTAAACAGCAAAATAACCTTTAATAATTGCTCCCGTCTTCATAGGCCAATTACCTTTACTTAAATTTTGGTTCTAAATACACTAGGTATGATTTTTTTTGTCAAAAGGCAAACGTTGTTTGAAAGTCAAATGAGTGTCATTACAGTGGGTCCAACCGTTATGATTTTTTAAATAGCATGTGTAATGCCCTGATGTTGTTGAAGGACCGTCATGATAAATAATAGCTACAGTTGCAAACATTCTTCCTGAAATTGATTACTGAGAAGCCACAACATTTTTAATAGAAGTTGACAATTTACTTCCATCAGGTCTACATCGTTGGAACATTAAAATCACATATTTACCATGAGTTTGTAAAAATAATGTGGACAGCATTGCAGACTTACATTGGGTACACACCATATTGTGATCAGCTGCTTTAACTAGATTATTAAAAGGCACTGATTTGCAGTCTAGTAAAGTCAAATATATAAATCTTTCAGAGTCTATTCTAGTACTACTTGATAAACTACAGTTGTCGCAGTCATGCTGCCATTGATAAGAAAGGCTAAAAAGATTTTTTTTATCTACACCTTCATATGTCAAAACATCAAACATATACATTAAAAATTCCTGACAATCCTGCTGAATAATCTGTGAAAATTGATTTTGACCAGAACATATGTCTAGAAGATTTCTAATTTCTGAAACACTTTCTATGGTTGCTCTATCACTGCTACATTTCTCAAACACAGAATTAAATAAACAGCAGAATGTTTGATCCCGATTTTCAACAATCTGTTCTTGTAAATTTTGAAGAAAAAAAACAACATTAAGCACTACATTAGCATAGCAGTTGACACCAGAACTGTTTTCAAACTGAAATCCAACAACATCTTCAACAGAATCCTTTTTCTTTCTGCTCACAATTACAGTTTCATCTACTTTTTGTCTTCTTTTTGCTACTACCTCACTGCAATTATTCTCATTTCTTCTTTTTCGGCCTACCACACGTTTTTCAAACAGAGGATATTGAGGCAAATGTGGAGCATACTCTCTTCTTAACCTATTCTATTCTTTAACACAATCTAGATCAGCACAAATCTTTGTTTCATCACACTCAATCAAGTACAATCCTGATAAAGTTCTCACTTGTGATAATGCCACATATGCCATACCCTCTTTAAACACAGAACTTCCAATGTTCACCAAAGCACTATCTACACTTAAACCTTGAGATTTATGAATTGTTACCGCATAAGCCAAACAAATAGGAAATTGTTTTCGGCGAACATATAAGTCTTTCACAAGCAAAAACCTAGCTAAACAACGACAAATTTGTTCTATTTCATCAATGCCATCAAATTTAATTTTTAAAATTTTAATTCCATCTCTATTTTTGTAATTCACAAAACCAACAATATGACCCATTGCTCCATTTACCAGACCTCTTTCAACATTTAAATTGCTTCTCAAAATAATACGACAATTTAAACACACATTAAGAGTCTTTTCAAAACCAGCAGTTTTAGATATAGTCTTCTCTAATGAATCCAATTTTAATTTCAAATTTTCAGACAAAATAGTTGTTGCTCCCATATGCTCTATTTTATCTATAGCTTCCAGTTTCACTATCTCTTCATTTTCTAAATTTAACATTTTGTTGTTGAACATGGAACATTCTTTCAGAGTTGGTATCAAACATATGCCAGATTTCTTCTCGTTAATTTTCTTAAAAATATTCTCTGGAAGAATGTTTTCATTTGGGTACAAATTTGAAATTAATCGTCCATTTAAAGCTTCTTTCCCATGCTGACTTACTTTTCCCGATTCTTACATCTTGTAGAATATTTTTATAATCTTCATCCTTTGCCTGCCGCATATTTTGGAGTAGTTCTGCATATTTGAAATGTAACCATATATTAACGTTACCAATGCTTCCTAGGCACTTCTTGGTATCTTCATGCGTGACCATTTTAAACACTGGTTGTCCTTTCACTGGAGTCAACTGCAGTAGATCTAAAAAAAAACAATGATGTGTTTCCATCCAAATAACACATCATACTCTGTTCTAAGAATTTCTTGCATTCTCAAATGCACAAAAGCAAGCATTAGATTTGAGACCATGCTTACTTCATCAATGATTAGAAGTTTCATTTTCTTCAGGACTCTCGAAACTTCGGAACACGCATCTCCAGATAGCTTGTGGTATTGCAATTTGTTATAATGCTCCACTGGCAGCATCAGTAAATGATGTAAAGTAATCCCTTTAATATTATGTGCTCTCAGCCCATTTGGAGCGGTAACAACACAAGATAGCGGTGATTCAGTCCTTTTCTGCAGATAAGTTGCAATTGCTTTAATCAGAAAACTTTTTCCAGTTCCCGCTTCTCCACTCAAGTACAGTTGGACAGGCTTAAATGATGTATATGAGCACTCTTTTTTTTCATGACTGAATCCATGTTCAATCTGTTCTGTGACTTCGCCATATATCTGCTTCTGCTCAAGGTTTAGTTGTTTCACCAAATCTTTAAGTTAACTACATCATCTTGAGCTTGTTCCATAGCTCTTTCCACCTCATCTATGGCAGTGGCAGCTTCATTTTGGATAATTGGTCCTCCTAGTGGATCCTGACTTAATGAAGTAGAACTCTGACTGTCTTGAGAACTGACTCTCGCAATCTCTGCAGCAATTGTTGCTTCTTGCTCTATTTCTTCGTTCAACATTTGCAGATAATTTGGAAAAAAAAGACATTCTATGATATCCTTGGTTGCATTAAACGAATCTTCGTAACAGAGAAAATCTCCAAGTAGTTCCTCTTCTGAACGCCATGGTTTAAAGAGTTGCAAAAGAGCCAAATAGTAAAATTCCCTTTTGTCTGGATTTTCGCAACTCAATTTTCGATGATTAATCAAATGACCTTTTCTCTGTTTCACTAGACATACTTCACATCCAATGACAGCATATATTCCATTATTGATATCTTCTCTGATGTTCCTCTTATAAATATAGCTTTGAAGAACTTCATAGAGACAAGCGTTCTCAAGGTGCGGACTTCTATTGGATAGTATGTATCCAACATGTTTGTCTTCAAAATATCTGTACTTTCTGGTTCTTTCTCCACCAAAAAATCTATCTCTTGTACCGATTTCAAAACTCGGTTTCGTGTTGCAGCAAGACCTAGACTTATCCAAATGATGGTTCTAGATTTGGCATAGAGACTTGCTGATGACAATCGATCAGAACATTCATATGCTCCAATTTCTCGATGCGACAACATCTTCAGACTGTAACTGTATAATTTCTTGCTTAGACTCTCTCCATGTGAAATGTCCTCCCAAATTTCCTTCAGTTCTGTCTTTTCTTTTTTTGTGATGTAAGACGTCACATATCGAGCCACAGCAATAGAGTTGTCAGCAACAAATTGAATATCCATGTTAGCATTCCACATGGACAAAATCACTGGGTTGTAGTTGTTGATGTACTTGGACTCTTCGTTTCTTTTTAAATTGTATGTATTTTTGGGTGATTTCCTCGTCACAGTATGTCGTAGAGAAGACATCAAATTATTGACTCTTCCTTTAGAAATCACTGGTCGTGGAAAGCCGAAACGACATTTTGTGTAGAACTTGTCCTTGTTTCTGAATTTTTGACGACAGTACTTTCCACAACGATGGGATTGAAAGCGTAAAACTTGTTGCCTTAAACTGTTTTTCTTCGGTAGTTTTCGGAACAGCACATGTTGAATACTCTTCAATGAACCTCATCACTGTCTCATCCGAATCTGTTCCAAATTTGGGTGCATCTTTAATCCACAACAACATATGTATGTGAGGAGCACCTCTCGCTTGATACTCCTTTCTTGGTAATAAAAGACATCATAGCTTCAAATCTATGATTAAAATATCTGCATACATTCACTGGATCCAAAGAACACAGTTCTCCAGGTGTTTTGAATTCTATATTTTGTATATTTGCCTCTCGTACAAATTGAAGTAAGTCGTCCCATGCATACTCAGCACAACTAAGAGTGAGGAACCATGTAGGAGTTCCTAAGTTTCTTAGCATACATTTCAATTCCCCATGACGACGGTACCAATACTCGTTTGTACCACGCTGACATGCCATGAGATTGATTAAATGAGACTCCAAAATATTATCTTGCAGATTCACTTTCTCCATAAAGTCCCTCGCCGAAACATTTTGCAGATGTGCTCCACTTTTCAGTATATGGGTTGCTGCATAAGAAAGACCAGACAAGTCACTTTCATACGGTAGATGAAACAATTTCATGTTTTTTTGTGGGTATTTTACTGTTGAGAGGCAAAAATATTTAATCCCAATCCTGAAGGACACCGGTTTTTCCCAAGTTAGACCAGCATTCATTTTTTTGCAAACACTGCCCAACACTTTTATTATGTTCAGTGTCGCAAGTTACTTAACAGCTGCTTTTAGATCAAGGTGTAGGAGGGTGCCGCAAACTGTCCCCTTTTAACCTGTTTACACCCTTAATTAAATGTTAACATATTTTTTATGCATTGTTAATATTTTATTGATTATGAGATGTAACTATGCATATATTGTGTATTTTACATTTGTTTGTACTGTATTTGCCTTTTATGATTTTAAAAAAAAATCGAATAAAGTGTATTTTGACTGACTGACTGAAACAAAAAGGGAATGCATTGACGAAACCTTGGATCTTCAGCATATAATCTTACAGTTCGATATTCAGATGCAGGAATTTGAAGTGGTCGATCTTCATATCGTCCACCTCGACCTGTTGGAAATAAATGTGGAAAACAACAAGCTTCCAAACTTTCTTCCCATACACTAATGGGACTTCCTTTTGCTGCTTTAATTTGAAACAAGTCAATTGCATTCCCCATCACTTCTTTGGAATGCAAAGGATGAACAGTATAAAGTTCATATATTTCTTCACTTCTAGACACATCAACTTTTTCAATTTGGCCAGCTGAACAATCACTGTCTTCATCTGCAGCTGTTTCCTCTGCTTCAACACATACATGTTTGTAGTACTCATTGTTTTTGACTAAATACAACGTTGCCTTTTTGACTTTCCTAACATCCACTAAATCTTGCCAGATTTTCTTACTCTTTGTCGGAACCCCATTAACTAGAATAACCAGAGGTTCCTCTTCCACTTTCTCTACACCAATGGTATCAATATTTTTCTTGAAATCTAGAGGCAAATAAACAACTCTTCCCTTTAATCCTCTCTGTAAATCTGAAGGAGGCAATTTCCCTATCTTAGGCTCCATGCGAACAATAGCCTGAAAAGGATGGACACTTTGAATCAAAATAGACTCATGTATTTAAATCCATCAATTCAGAAGGAATGTCTACCAACTCCAGATTATTATGAACAGCTCTAGCAGGCATTCCATTTTGATTTAATTTATCATAACAATATTTACAAATACGCTTATCAGAACTCAAATCAAAACAATTCTCCACCCACAATTAAGTTGCAAAGTCCTTCCACTCATAATTATTTATCTTTTCACTTTTTACGTATAAATCAACTAATCTAGTTTGATGCTTATAATGAGTTCGTCGACAACACACGCAATTAAAATTCGCCCTTTCACTTGATTTCACCTTAAACCTGGTAATTTCCTGGTCAAACTTTTCTGTACTTGAAATCTGTACATTGTCTTCCACATTACCTTGAATTTCTGTGTCAGTTTCTACACTGTCCTCTTTTTCACCAAAATAAGAAATCTCAATTTCTTCACAAATCTTCTTCACATCTAATTCAGTTCCATGCAAAAGAGCACTGTTTAATTGTTTAAGCTTAAGTGCTGGACTTTTTGCATAATACAACATTCTCACTAATTTCCTCATTTTGGTATAATGCACTGCTAACATCCTAAAATAATGAAAAACACTCTGACAGACTTTTCTAGAAAGACAAGCCAGTGAATGCCCTTGAAAACCTGTGTTTTCTCTCACTTTGGAAGGATCTAAGTCTTGCAACAACTTCATTTTCTGTTTCAGACTTTTCTTACTATATATACGTAAGAAATTACAAAACAAATCAATTCATTCCTGTCGCACACTACAAATATGACTACACTTCCAAGTGTACACTGGACCCTTAGTACCTCTCCCTAAAACTTCATCAGTTAACACCTCTTCTGGTTCTCTAGGCACAAGTTTCTCTTTTTCAATTGGACAACGGTCCTTCACCTCACATGCTCGACCACTGGGGTCAACTGCATGCTCTAAATCATTCTCCTGGAAGTAACTCTCCTCATTAGAAAATGGCTCACAACTTGAACTGTGCATCCATTCTCCTGAAAAAACTTTACAGAAATTAGTCCGATTAATTACTCTTTTCCATCTACTGTTTGATATAAAAACATCAATTGTCTTGTTAAGTGTCCTAATTCTATTGATTATTAAAATAAATAATGTTTTCTTAACTTCAAAAGCCTGATCAACAATCTTCTCTACACTTTTCTTTTTCTCATAAAAAGCAGCTCTCTGTTTTCCTTTCCTAATGTTTTTTAACAAATTTAAAACCACCCTATTGCGAAACATTCATTTACGAATGTCTCTAAACTGATTCTGCCTTCTATTCCTATACATATTATTCTCTCCTGCTCCAGTAGTAAGATATTTTGAGGGCCTCTCCTTCCTTTTCAAATTTACTCTCTCCTTCTCTTTTTCTACATGCTGTCCAACATTTTTTTTTGATCTACATATGTTCCATAAGAAAGACTTAGTTGTCTTACCAGGAGCTTTTTTCCTGTTTTTTGAAGTATTTGTTGTGGAGGAGTGCTGTAATTCCGATGCTGTTTTTGATTTTTTTCCGCTTATCATTTTTTCTTCTTCCTTGCCTTGAGGGCATCTTTCCTTACTCTTGAAATCTTGATTTCAATCTGTGTTAAAGAAAAAAATAGCACATTATAAACCACTATTACCAAACAACAAAGCAATGGCAAAAAGCAAACGGTCTATTCAGGGTTACAGATCAAGTGAGGATTCTCCAGGGGTGCAGAAGAGGTGACACCTGTATTGAAGAGTGTTGTGGAAGAGAGGTCTGTCCACGGGTGCAAAGAAGATGAGACCTGTGTCTAAGAGTGCAGTGGGGGATAGGCTTCATGAAGCCTAGTCCACTGCACTCTTAGAGACAGGCCTCACCACCTACGCTCTCCAGGAAAGGCCTCTCTCCCACTACAGTCTTGAACATAGGCCTCATGTCCTCTGTACCTCTGGACATGCCTCACCTCATCTGCACAATCTACTTCCTAATCTGATATAACACAGGTGACATTATTGTTAAAAGTTGAAATATATTTATTTAACCATGCAGACACTATTTATTCCTTCTCAAAAATCTAAAAGTCATTGATTTGCCCCAAAAACGTTTTTTAAAGAACATTTTAGACACACAGTGCAGGTCCTATGTACAAGCATTCAGTGTCCATAAGTACAGTGAAGAGGACTGACCTCCTCTCCCCCTTGGAAAAGCCTTACCTCATCTGTGTCCTCTGGACAGGCGTCAATGTATTGAGTATAATTGATGGTAACTGGGTGCAGATGAGGTGACGCATGTCCAAGGGTGTAAATAAGCTGAGGCCTGTCTAAGCATGCAGATTAGTTGAAGTCTATTCAGGGTTGCAGATGAGGTGAGGATTGTCTAGGGGTTTAGAAGAGGTATGGCCTGTATTGAAGAGTGTAGTGGAAGAGAGGTCTGTCCACGGGTGCAAAGAAGATGAGACCTGTGTCTAAGAGTGCAGTGGGGGATAGGCTTCATGACGCCTAGTGCACTGCACTCTTAGACACAGGCCTCACCACCTACGCTCTCCAGGAAAGGCCTCTCTCCCACTACAGTCTTAAACACAGGCCTCACCTCCTCTGTCCCTCTGGACCTGCCTCACCTCATCTGCACAATCTACTTCCTAATCTGAGGTAACACAGGTGACATTATTGTGAAAGGGTGAAATAAATGTATTTAATCATGCAGACACTATTTATTCCTTCTCAAAAATCTAAAAGTCATTGATTTTCACCAAAATCGTTTTTTAAATAACGTTTTAGACACACAGTGCAGGTCCTATGTACAAGCATTCAGTGTCCATGAGTGCAGTGAAGAGAACTGACCTCCTCTCACCCTTGGAAAAGCCTTACCTCATCTGTGTCCTCTGGACAGGCATCAATGTATTGAGTATAATTGATGGTAACTGGGTGCAGATGAGGTGACGCATGTCCAAGGGTGTAAATAAGCTGAGGCCTGTCTAAGCATGCAGATTAGTTGAAGTCTATTCAGGGTTGCAGATCAGGTGAGGATTGTCTAGGGGTGCAGAAGAGGTATGGCTTTTTTCAGTGAATATATATAAAATTTCTATGGCAAAATGAAACCCCTCATTTTGTTCCTTTTCAAATTAATTGTATTAAGTGTTACCACTTTATTCCAATCAAGATGACTTCAGGTGTGCCATACTTTTGTCATAAGTAAGACTGTTAGCGTTCTAGTTGTTCTTTAGAACACTCTGGGACATTCTGTCATTGGGCTATAGTTGGGATACAGAATGCCAATGTTATGTTATATTATAAAATATATTAGGAGCATAGCTGCCCAAGCAACGGGGCTTCTCAGTGCTAGTCCATTACAAGAAACAGACTGCAGCAAGTGGCTCAAAGGAGTAAAGAGAAAAAGGGACCCTAAATAGAGAAACAAGCATTTGCAATGCAATAGGACTTGCATTTAAACGAGACCTATTGCATTGCAAACAGGAGTGCAGGTGGGCGGGGCAGAGGGGAGAAAAGGCACAGACAGCGGGAGTGTGGGCGGGGAGTGCGAGAAGGCATAGGAGTGGGGGTGGGGGAGGGGGCAGAAGGCAAGTACAACGGGAGTGCAGGTTGGGCAGGGGGAAAATAGTGCTCTACATAACATGTACCGTACAATGTAACACTCAAAATAAAGGGCCAATAGCCATTGGAGGGTACAAATGACACCTAGCCAAAATGGGGCGGAACTAACAAGCATCATAATCAGAAGACAGAATTTATGAAGGACAAACACAGAAGCCAATGAAAATATGGGCGGAGAGTGAGGGCAGCTTGTCTCCCATAATCTACTACTGCATGCCTCACAGAACATGCAGTGCATGCGCGCTGCTGCTAATGCTCGACCTAAAAACAGGCCTACAGTGTTTTTCCTGAATTGAAAATGGTTCTAAATGTTTCTGGTGGAAAGGGGATGTGAGTTCCAGAGAGCTGGGGTATTTTCATGAAAAGTGCTGCCTCCAGCTTTTACTCTCTTAACACTTGGAATAATGGCCAGATTAAAATCAGACTAATGCAGAGCACATGGGGGTTGGTACAAAGATATGAGGTTCGAGAAGATAGAAGCCCCCTGGATATATATATTCTCATGGGTGGTACACAAGGCCTTAAAGTGCACACGCCGGTCCACAGGGTACCAATGCAGTTTACAAAGGTGGCCAGAGTAGGAACAACATTAAGGAAATAAAAGCAGTAGTCTGACTGCTGCTTTTTTGCCAGCTGGAGTCTTCTTTTACAGATTTATTGACTCCCAAGAACAGAATGTTGCAATAATCTAACTGGGATAAAATAACTGTCTGAATAGTGGCTTGTTGAATATCAGGATCGAAAAGACCAAAGATGGGTATTAGGCCTCTCAAGAGCCAAAAAGCACGTGCATGCTACAGATTTGGCCTGTGCATCGAAAGTTATGTTGCTGTCCACTCAGAAGCCTGGATTTTTAATAGATGTCTTGGAGGTGGGTCAGAGGTAAGGCACCAGTAATGGTACCAAGAGTTTGTATCTTTTGCTAGTTGAAGAGTTTTTATTTTGCTTGCGTTCAGACACAAGCAATAGGCATTCATCCACTCTGAAATGGCAAGTATTCCTTTTTGGAAAGAGGCCAGGTCAGACATATGATTGCCTGAAAAAGAAAGCACAAGCTGAGTGTTGTCAGGATACAACACCAGCTCAAGCCCAGAGGATTTTGCGACTTGAGCCAGAAGTTAGGTATAAATGTTAAACAAAGTACGGCCCAGAGCTGAGCCCTGGGGGAAGCCAGTCACTGAGCATGAGATTGGGAGCAGTAGGGGGTGAAATGATCTGGAAAGATCTCTCAGAAAAAAAAAGAGGTGAACCAGAACATTGCCGACCCACCAAAGCTGCTATCCTGTAAGCAATGAAGAATGATTTTAATGGACACTGAATCAATATGCTGGGCTTAGGTCAAGCAGAATCAAGGGTAAGAATCTATCTTTGTCCAGAGTGCTATGGAGTTGCTTAGTCACTTGTAGAAGTGCAGATTCCATACTATGCGCTAGCTTAAAGCTATTTTGCAAGATGTCCAGAATCTGGTTATCTTCCAAGAACTGAGTTAGAATAGCGTTTCCATCTCTCTCTGTTACCTTAGCAAGAAAGGGCAGGAGACAGATGGGGTGAAAATGTACAGATTTGGAGGCATCCACAGAAGGTTTCTTTAATAGGGGATAACGTTGGCATGCTTCCTGTTACCAGGTAAAGAAGAAGAAGACAGAGCGATTAACACGTTCCATCCAACCTTGGACGAGAGAATCCTGAAGTTTCCGGAACAGATCTCATTTAAGTGGACTGGCAGGAGAACCTTATTTAACTTGTCTGCATAAGTTCAGTAACTCTGGCAGCCCCAAAGTAGATAGGCAATCAAACTTAGGCAAAGCAGTACTGGTAAAACTATCAGGCCTTGCCCGAGGGAGAGTCAAAGGTAAAATGCAGATAGATATCCTCTATCTTGACAGTTAGAAATACTTGTAACTTATCACAATGTGCATTGGAGGCTTCAAATAAGTTCACTGAAAGCACTAGCTTTGTGAGGCTATTTACTAGATTAAAGATTTATTTTGCAGGGTTGTCCCTTTTCTTAATTTTATGTGCAAAATATTTTGCCCTCGGTTTCCAAATCAATTTAGGATAGGTCTTAATGGCTGCGATATGTTGTATTTTTAAGGAGTAGTCTTCTGATATCCTCCAAGAGTTTTCTAGGGTCTTACAGTGCTTCCTAGCAAAGATCAGGGTTTCATTAAACAAGGGAGCAGCATGCTCTTTCTTACCACAACCCTGTCTGCCAGGGATGGAGACCTCTAAGGCTGAGTTAAGCCAAGACTGCAAGATGTTAGTCACTGCCTCTACATGACAGGCCAGAACTGAATAAACTCCCTAAATATTTGTAGGTTGAGCAAGTGCCACATATGTTTGATGATAAGAGCAGAGATAGGTGTCTGCATTTGGCAGGGCAGGCAGGTTAGTTCAAGGCAAGGGGAGTAGAGTTGCGACCCTAGTAGAACTTCATTTTGAGAAAACTGGATCTAAGAGGTGACCAGCTGTATATGTGGCACCAATAACGTCCTGCGTAAACTGCAACGCATAGCAAAGTCATCAATAAAATGAACATTATCACTATTGGAATGAACATTCAGATGAAGGTTGAGATCTCCCAGGATATTAAAGTTAGCTGATTTATTGATTAGTGAAGCAGTAAGAGCAATCAATGTCTACTCAAAGACTTTAAAAAGACCCAGGGTATAATAAATTAGAATCCCAGATAAAGTAAAGTTGCTAATCGAATCGATTTTTAAAAGGGCAATTTTGCCTTCTGGAATATTTAGAGGGTCAAGCTACAGGTATCTATGTCTTTATAAATCACTGCAGTGCCAGCTCTTCTGCCACTGGTTCTATTGAAGTTCCTCAAGTAATAGCCAGGGAGAAGCACTAGAGCAGGTTCAGCTATCTGAGAGTAGTATGGACTCTGGGAGGCTGTGGAGCAGGGTGTGACCACCATCCAGATGCAATGTTACACGGGATTGAACAGCAATTCTAAAGTTTCTTTCTCGAAAACTACTTACTTTAGAAGCAAGAGCTGGTACCAGGTGGCACTTGTTTTTTGGCAATTTGTTTGTTTAAGGTGAGATTGTTGTCATGGGTGAGTCCAAGTGACTTGGGTATCCATGATAACTCAAATTTTCTGATACAAGCTTTTGCAACATTTTTGTTATTTTACAGTGTTTATGTTTTCATCTTCAGTGATATCATCAAGGGCCATAGGTCATGTGACCACTCCTCTGCCTCCAGGGCCCAAGTATGTGATGTCACTTCCTGTGAGATCATCAAGGGTCCAAGAGAGTATGATGTCACTTCCGCTACCCATTACATTTTGGTGAATCATTGTCCATGACTTTCCTCCTTTGTGTCCGACTCCGCTCACAGGAATGCAGCAATCCACCAACCTCTCTGGGAGGATTCCTCAACATCCTCATGCCCCTCCACAGAGTCCTGGGTCTACCAAAATGTCATCCAGAATCAACCATGTATTGTACCATTCACAGGCACACCTACAGCCAGAACATGCTTAAAACACATATGCATTGCATAGCTCTCCATCTTTCCTGTATTATACCATTCACAGGTACTAATTCATCCAATACATGTATAACACACACACACTGCACTATCTGTGTATTGTACAATTCACAATAACACATACCCCCTGCACATATAGAACACACTTGCACTTCTGAGCAGTACATACCAAAAAGATGTAGGGCATGGGTGAGTTAAGCACAGAACAGCAGAACTTTAAATGAGTGAGTCTATAGGCCTCACTCCGGTGACACAGGTAAAAATACCTTTTCACTCTTACTAATCAATAGACAGCATACTGCTACCACCTCTCTCGTGCTGCTTAACACTTGGCAAAGGCACTAGGTTTCACCACGATGAGGGTATGTTTTGGGAGCCCAAATGGTCCAAAAAGACCATAATCCATGCAGCGCGCATATGTCATGAACCCACACATTTTCCATGTTGGTTTATGACAACAACAATCAGCTTTAGGGATCTAGACATTAGTACAGTTGGGGCACCCAGGGCAGGGGTGCAGACCCATCACCATGAAAGGGACTTTTCCATCCCAACTGGCATTGTGCATTAATAGATTGCAAGTTTGATGTTCTTCAGTGTACTTGGAAGGAGCTAGGATGTCCTAATAGTTTTCCTTGATGTGGTGCAAGTGTTGGATGCTTTATATAGGCAGACTTGAGATGGGACAGCAATGTAACACCCCCCATAAGGCTTGTTTTTGACATGTTTGCTTGATACATGTGTTGCGTTGGGGTTTGCATGTGTTAGCAGGAGTCTATTCAGTTATGTATTAGGCATTTGTTTTGGGTTTCACACATGGACTTCAGTTTCTCCAAGCAGGAGAAATCTCTGTCAGAAAATAATGCATTACAGAGGGGAATCAATGCAGAATTACAGGTTATCTGGTATGTACTCATTTCTGAGGGGATCGTCAGGGGATATATTATACTTCCCAGCCTTCGCCTCCTGGAGGAATTGCTCATTCCATAGTAACTACTCTTTTCTGAAGGTAGAGTCAGAGTACATGTGGAAGGCTCTCAGCGATTCTTCTCCCCAGAGTTGCGGATAGTGTCAGAGGAAACACTTGGGTGGCTCACTTTGGAACCGATAGACCTGGGTTTGTACCAACACTTGATTAAAAATACCAACATTTTTTTCAATTCCCTTAACCAAACTATGCTTAAAAATGTAAATGAGTGAAAAAAAATTGACTGTGCATATATAAAATGTTACTGTATTTTAGATTATTAATTACACAAATATTGTCTAATACAAACAGAGGGATCTAAATAGAGTTTAGAACAATATCATTCCATGAAGTAGATTTTCTTCTATTAACACCAAAAGGGCTATATTTTTAAGCAATATCTAGTCATCTTTATTTTGGCACTATACTGTAAAATGTAATTATATGAATTGATGTAAAGCCCTACATAGGGGCTAGTTACAAATTAGGTGATTATTTTGTTCCAGCTAAAAAACACTTTTTAGATGGAGCCTAGGCATCACACATGCTGTCTGGAAGACCTGCTGTACTTAATAAAGGACTCTGCTTTAACCTGCTGCTTACCATAGGTCCAGTCAAGTGTCGCTCTTCTTTGCTGCCACCTAACTGGTTGACACACTTCAAATTTTTGCAGAGGAGCACTGGCCAAGTACAGTTTCCGTTCGCTTACAATGCTTTTCTGTTGTTTTGTGATAATTCTTTTTTTAATTGTTTCTTTACGCCCATTGCTTTTTCCCTATTGCTGCTTCTTTTATTTTGTATTATTGTTTTAGGAGCGCTTTTCATCAAACCTTTCCTATTCATGTCGTCATGTGCTGTGCTGCTGTATGCCGCCCCCCAGACCGCAATGCTACCCCCTTGCCCAGATGGTTGCTGTAGCTCATCATGTTTCATGGACTGTTAGAAGTCATTGTCACTGTCCACGCACTCCTTTCTGTTATTGTTTGTTTTTCTTATCCAGTCTTTATTTAGCTTTGGCATGACTAAGAAGAACTTACTCACTATTGTGTACAGTGCAGTGAATAAAGAGTTCATTGGCAGATACCAGTGGCCAAGGCAGGACACTGTGACATTACCTAGTACCTTATGCTGATCTCCATGTTGATTTTCAGGAGAGTGCAGCATTAGACAACAGGAGGGTTGTGAAGGATCTTCTTTAAGAGACGTGGGCTGCTCTGTGTTGAGCAGTTTCCTGTGGAAGGAGGGACGTGAGTGGTGTTGTGTGCACTGTCCTGCGTGTGTCATTGCTATGTTAGTCTCCAGGGGCATGTGGTTTGGTGCTTAACATGACAGTATAACTTGAACGCTGCTTGCCTGCTACCATTGGAATACAGCCCACCATGGATAACGAGAAATGGACTAATATTGACTCTTGACGGGAACCGCTGCAGTAAGCATTTCTCTTTTCCTGACACAATGCTCACCAAAGTGTACCAGCATTTAATTTTATACTGCATGGCTTTTTACTCATCTGTGTTGTTGCAGGGATTCTGAACATACACAAAACAATGCGCAGGATTATAGGACCTCGGTGTATAGTGGCTAAGCCTTCCTACCTCCTTAGTACCCAGGTGCCCAGGACGAACTAGCTATAGTGTCTCACTCGCTCTCCTACTCACAAATGGAAAAACAAATGATTAGACAACCTAGAACACAACACTCCCGGATCTCTCAGGAATCGCTGTAGCAAGACACTCCCTTTTGCTAACATTCTCGTAACTGTACACAATAAGATCTGACAGAGTCACTGAAATAGTTTAAAATATTTAGTTTAACTAACATTTTCTAAAATTCAGTATATGTGCCACAACAAGCATAAGGTTGCATAACACAAATATAGTCAGCATCGCAGCAAGTCCATACATAATAAAGGGAGAAGTCATTATACAAAGACAATGGAGACAGGACTATAGTGCCTATGCTCCCTCCCTGTGGACAAAATAAATATTATTATATAATAGAAGATCTCTGAGCTTTGTCAGCAGACCCCGTACCTTAGGAGATAGATCGTATTACTACATCACAGGGGCGTATTGCTCTTCTCCCTGAAAAGGTCCCTCTCAAAGTGTGTGTGTGAAGCATGCATTCACATAATATCAAAGAACGAGTTTTCAGCAACGGCCGCTGCATTGATATGTTTTGTCAGGTGCTACGGGAATAAGCAGAGAACGATCACAGCAGACAGTTCTCATGTGATAGCCATAAACAGAGACGTGCAAAAATGAAGGCATGTAGCAATGTGCACAAAATCTGCATCATGGCTCCTGGGCTCATGGTAACTTAAAGATGTTGACAGTGTCCCTAGCGACCACGTGACACCCTCCCCCTGTCCAGGTAGCAGCAGAGAGCAAAAACATAATTCACGGGTAAGCATAACCTAAGTGCTGCGGAAGTGTGCAGAAGAGAAATATATTTATATATGTAAATTTGCAGAATTAATAGATGTTCAAGGTGTGTCAGAGAAAAGCACCAATTCATAGGAACAGAGAAGTGCAAGATGTTCCAAAAAAATCATCCCTGTCTTTCAGAGCAAACACGGACGCCATCCAGTTGAGCAGATCGAAGGAGCATTCATACTCTTCATAATCCAATGCGTCTGGGTGCAAACTTGGGCAGCTTGTGTGATATTCAATGAAACTTTGCTGTCAGAGGAGCTCTGCAGCCTCACTGGTATTGCAGCATGCCATTGCTCCATTTGCAGCCGCACGCCTCATCAGGTCGTCCCCAGAATAGCCCTGGTCACGAGCCAACAAGGGACACACTAACAGTTCATGATCTAGGTCAGGCCGTGATGCATTGGAGAGGCAGAGATCCAAGGCTGAGTCAAACGGGCACTGTCAGCACCAGAAAACAGGTTTGCACGCAAGTGAGATAGGCATTACGGAGGGTGAGCCAAAAGCTGACACTTCGCATCGCCAGAGGCAAGCACCCAAAATGTTCTTGCATTTGTTTATGGTACAGTTGCAATTGGACCGGATGGTCAAGTACCACAGGATGGCAGCCATGAAGGAGTAGTAGTAGAATCACCAGCATGCCACCAGCCAACAAGAAGATCAGCGGCAAGCCTCCAAATGTGCTGGAAAATATAGAATGGATAAAAGTGGGTATTACTCTAAAAATCCTCTAAAAAAATGAAACAAGGCCGGATGTCACAAGTTTAAAAAAATGTGCAAGGCCTTCAGCCTTACACGCGCTGAATATTTGATGAATCAGTTCACCATAATGTAGTGAGGGATTCGTATTGAACAGCGACTAGATTTCACTACAAGTAATAGCCACCTATAATTCGAAGGTATCTCGAGCAGAAGTGAGAACTACTTCTTGCTGGAACAATAGCTCTTTGAGTCTGCTTAATTTATTGAAATCTGTTTTCAAAGTAGGAATGGAAGGCCACAGTGAACTTTCTACAATACCATGTGTGGGTGGAAAAAGAACACTGCTGCAACAAGTAACACGTTTGGAAATGTTTACTATATACGGTATGTCTGCCCATAAGCCACAGCAGTTGTGGTTATTAAGGATAAGATCACTTCTGTAAGAAAGCGTGGGAATTTTTGTAGTGACTGGCGTACATTTTAGAAAACAGGCCAAATTAGGTGCGGAGACGTTGCAAGCGCTGTGCAACCTAACTTGTTGACAAATTAAAGCATGCCCTACTGTGGAATCACAGTCCTCCCATGCTAGGAAAACCTCCTTATCCTCCTGCAGAAAGCAGAAAGTAAAGGGTAATGACCACACTTTGTGAAGGAAATTCCTACTGAGGGGCTCAAACCTACCGATATGGTAATGTTTCATACATGCAGTAAATTGAAATAGGGATATAGGCAAAAAATAACCTGTGTATTAGCCACACGGAGGAGTCAGTCTCCGCTATTAAAATCAGTAGCTGTTCCAACTTCTCAATGTGTAACATAGTATATGTAGAATCTTTCATTGACATAAGTTTCTGTTTAAAAGTTAGGTTGAAAGGCAAAAGCAGGGCAGTAGTGTTTAAATAATCCCATGGGACTTTATCACTTTTCAATGTTTGTTAAGTCCAACCAAACTGTGGTACAGACCGTAGCTGATTTTGACCATGATATAAAACAGAAACATCAGATTGTATAATGTCAATGACAGATTAAGCAATATTATCCAAAGTGTCAATTTGTGAAGATAACATATTAATACTATTATCTACCACATCAAGGACCTTTCTTAAATTATCTTGATCAATTTGTCGCAAGCGGAAAGCCGCTTCCATCTGGAATGCCTTCCACAATTAGTTATATACTTCATATATAAAATGATTAGGGCATAGGGTTTTTGGACCCAAAAGAAATACAGACAGATCGATATCACTAGCCAAAAGAGTGAGATGTTGTTTCAAAGATGATAACGTAGAATCTTGTAACCATTGTTGACACAATTTACTCCTAGAATAAATAGTCACTGAATGTGATTGAGTGAAGCGAGGGTCAGGTCTGCTGAATGTAAATCCACTAGAGGCATTCAAAAAGCACTTTTGAAAGGTGTTAGTTTGTAGAGACCATATTAATCAGCCTAATGTATCAATAGTGGATGCGTTAAGGGTACCATTACGAACCATCACATTCAACTCATCAAGAGTACAATTTGTATATTGCTGCCAAGACTGATAAGCAGCCAATGACAGAATTGAGGGAGAATTCAAATATTTAGTTGTCGCCACACTAAAACAGGTAGTCTGTTGAACATTTGGAAAAAAACATATTAACTTTAATGGTATTAAACATGCACAATGTAAAGATTCAGTACCCTGCACATGCCACTCTTTGTTTCCCCAAATAGATTTTGAATCTAACTGTTCCTTCAAAAAGTCATAACCGTTTAAAGCTAAATCGGTTATGATAGTGGAAGAATATATCAGTTTAGTGTTAGACAGCGTGAATTTCATGTTTGTCTGTGCACCTAATTTAAAATAGAAGGATGTGGGTTCTGAAAGATTAGAGCCAGAAATATAGACAACGTATTCTCCTGTGTCTGGGATCTGCCTTGAAATGGAGCCAGACAATCTTCCCTTTGTGTATAATTAACCTGATTTTTAACATTGTTGGATTTATGCAAAAAAAATGATGACTGTTGGAGAGTGGGTTTTACCACCCAACTTACAGCACAATGTGCTATCTAAAAATATTAAGACAAAAGTGTGAAATGCAGGAACTGAGTCAGAGTGTCACCATTTATTTAAAGAAAAATCTAAACAATAAATGTCAAAAGAACATTATTAATCAAACATAACATTGTGCAATCTAGTGGATAACAAGTGTCAGGGACCCACCTTAGATGATGAACTAAACCAGGGAATGTTATAAGTTTAAAATCACTGCAGTGCACGAAAAGGGAGAGGAAGAGAGAGAGAGTTTCAAAGTATAATAAGCATTACAACCTCAATGGGAAATGCTTAAAATAAAACAGTTAACGGGGAGCACCAATGATGTGCTAGAAACTCTTGAAGGTGGTCAACGAATGGACTGAAGAGCAGATATTTTATACTTTTTTAATGAAGAACTATTGATCACAGAATCAAAACAGTAGCAGGTGCTTTTGACCGCAGACCGTTGGCCACTTCTTGGACAAATGAAGAAGGCAGAAGTTACCCTTTGGTGCAAAAGTTTACAATAATGTTAACTGATGTTTGATCATAAATCATAATGAAAAGAAACCTTTAACAAAAATTATTTACGTCACTGCTAGGAAACTTTTTAAGAAAGCAGAACTTTACAAAAGGTTATAGGTCATTTTCTCAGGCCAGGTTGCCGTCTTAATATCAAAATCTAGCAGAAAAAACATCAGATGTGAATCAATAAAGTTTTCCAGCTAGCCGCCACCTGATTTTTACCCCATTGTGTTCCTCTAACTAACGGATGTATCATATTTGTGTTATATCATCGCGATGTGTAGAGCAGAATTCCACATCGGGGACAGTGGGGGCTAGTTTACCAAAAAGACAGTGGCTGAGTTCACAGCCTTGCAAGAGAAATATCTTTAGTCTGATTAGAGAGGTAGAAAGCCTACCGTCTTCAGTGAATGTTTGGGGGCGGTATGGGCAATCTAGCAAACCCCTACATGTTGGCTGGTAACGCCACTTAAGACCCTCATGTTTCAGATGTGGGACAGAAATGGCCAAGGCATTGTATGATAAAACTAGACTCTGCTTAATTTCCATCCCCTTGTTCGTTTTTGAACAAAACTCTCACAGCATACTTGGCAGGCCCTTCTTGTTGGAGCATCCAAGGCGTGTCATTAACGTAGGAGCATTGTCTGTCCTGCTGTATTCTCAACTCTACATATTCTCCGTCTGGCATGTCGTTGAGGGATGTATAAGGCATTGGTGTCAGTGATGGTGTATCTCTACATTGGAAACCTCTCTTGTTTTGAATCTACCGGGGGAAGTTGAGGGCTAGATATTTGGCTCTCGGTAATAGTGACAGGCTGTACTGAATACAGCCCTGACATTGTTAGCTCGACAACTTCTAAGAGTGCTATGTTATCCCCATTCCCTGCTCCACTGCCCTTTTCAGGGTCTTTCTGTATGTTCCTGTTCCTGCATAACTCATACCTACTACTGTATTACCAACATTCTTCACACACTGACATATTATCTGTACGACACAACAAAGAAGCAACAGCACACAGCAAACCGGTACTACAATTTTTAGGAGGGCAGGCAGCCATGAAGGCATCCAGCTAAAGTCAAACCAGTACGTGGCTATGTCTGCCCTGGCACCTCCTTCATCAACCATTTTCTTCCCTATATTATTTAAGTCCTTGATGGCATTCATGAGCGATCTATTGTCTGCATCATTTGCAGGCACGAACGGTACAGTAGGAGCTCCCTATCTTGTGTCATACTCGACCTTTCACTGCTGTTAACATGTCTAAGACATACCAGTGTTGTAGAACCATATGCCGCTCTGGGTGTAGTTCTTCCTTAATAGGGTTTAGCCCATCCCTTGTACTGTTGAGGGCCCTCCTGACTTTATAGCAGGTATCCTCGAGCCAGCGTGAAATTACTTTGATCTGAAACATTAGGATGAGGCTGACGAAAAAGATTTGAGCATTGTTAAAGAGCCAGAATTCCTGCAGGATGTCATCAAAGGCTGTGTTGACAAAGTACTGCACATACCGTCTATGTCTGTGGAACAGAGTTACAGAGCCCGTCATTGGATGGGCATGGATGTGGGAGATATTAGCTGCCAGTACGACCAGGTGAACTTCGAGCATGGTCACCAGGGTACACAATGCATTCCATCGAGGAGGCAATTGGAGATAGAGGCGTTCTCAGCAAACCCAGTATTTTTCCATTAGACTAGAGGTGCCATATTGCATGTCCAAATTGAAAATGGTGCTGTTGCATCCTGAGTTGTGGCCCACAGGTACTGTGCCATTTCCTAGAAAACAGAGAAGAAGTGACTTTAGTTTGAATTCTTTTTTTGGTTTGGACATGTTCTCCCCACCCCAGGTGTACCTTCCACTCTCCTGGGACCAAATGTCAAAGCACTCATCTTCAACATTCCAGGCTATCTCATTGTCATAGTCTGATCAATCCAGGGAGGCTCTAGGGATGCTACTCAGCATTTTAAGTTTGTTGGGGGGCTCCTTTTGTCATGTGCAAATACACAGGAGTGCAGTTAAAGGCCGACCCTTCTCTGGCATGTTATTGTTATTGTTATTGTTAACTGCAGCTTATATAGCACCGAATCACCGACAGGTCTCTAGGCACATTTCAACAGAAGGAAACAATAATGGTGAATAACAGGAAGATACCTGGACAGATATTAAGTAGAGTTTAAGACTTCCCTAAACAGGAGTGTTTTCAAGGACTTAAAATAGTTTCCTTGCTGAGAGACTCAGGGAGTTTATTCCAGAGCTGGGGAGCCACCACTGAAAAAGATCTCCCACCCTTCGTTGCTAGTTTATAGCGGGGGTAGGACATCAGTTGGGTGTTTGAAGACCTTAATTATCGTGTGGGGTTGTATAACCTAAGGCGATCTTTTATGTACGCAGGAGCCTGGCCATAGACAGTCTTATGAGCGATGCATAAGCTCTTAAACTCCACACGTTGTTTTATGGGGAGCCAATGCAGCTTACACAACAGTGGAGATGCATGAGACCGTCTGGGTAGCCTGAAAATCAGCCTGGCAGCGTCATTTAAGACAACTTGCAGCCTGTTGATCAAAGTTTTGGGCAACCCCAGATACAGGGCATTCCCGTAGTCTAGTCTTGAAATTATTGTGGTGGATACAATGGTACGAAGCGTGGAAAAAGAAAGAAGGGGGACTAGCTTACGTAACTGTCTAATTAAATTAGTACAGGTCCCAACCACAGATGAAATCTGACTGGTCATTGACAACTCGTGATCAATAATTATACCTAGACTTTTTACCTTAGGGCAAGGTTTTGGGGTGGTGCCAAGGTCTTGAGGCCAACACAGGTCGCTCCAAGGAGAGGCTTCAGTCGAAACCACCAAGACCTCAGTTTTGTCTGGGTTAATTTTCAACAGGTTCGCTGTCATCCAGCTAACTGTATGTCTAAGAATCTTTTGAGCATGGGTCTGTGCACAAGTCGTGTTATCGATGCTCAGTAACAACTGAGTGTCGTCGGCGTAGTTAAAGATTTTACAGCCCATGCTTACCAAAGAGTTGATTAAGGGCTGCAGATAAAGGTTAAAAAGTAGTGGGGACAAAGCCGATCCCTGGGAGACTCCATATTTCAGAGCACCCAAGTCTGATGTACAATCCCCCAGTTGAATCCTTTGAGTTCTCCCTAAAAGAAAAGATTTTAGCCATTTATAGGCTGTGTCCTTTATCCCAAAAGTGGCCAGTCTGTCCAGAAGCAGGGTACGGCTGACAGTATTTAATGCCGCTGACAGATCTAATATTATCTGGGCACTCGGCTTTTTACTGTCAGCCATCCCTCTGTACTAAGCTTTCTGTGAGGATCACAAGATGGTGAAGGGACTGATACCCCTAAAAACCCCTGCTGTCTAGTTAAAGCAGCCTTGTCTTTGAAAGATGATAAAAGTCGTTTACACATATCTTCTATTTTTATCTCAAGCTGGACTCTATCAGTAAGAACCTTGAACACTATTGGTCCCTTGTCCCAGGTGGGAGTATGAGCATATATGTCCATTCTGTTGACCCTACTAACCTGAATTTGGCCCTGAATGTGGCAGAGAAACAAGTGTAGGAGGCAATTTGTAAAGCGAGGGGGCACATCCCTAGGAAAAATCAGTCTATCTGCTCCTACCTCATGGGGAATTTATGAGCACTCATAACAACATTCATTTATTCTCTACCTTCCAGCTACTGTCATATATCTATACCACATGTTTTCTAGTAGGGAGTTATGGACTCCATGCTCCACTGTTGACTCGTCATTACTCTGGTGTGGCTAGAGGAACTTAACAGAGGACATATAGAAGTCATGATGCCATGTTGCCGGGGCAAGTGACTGGAGGTATTTAACAATGGACATATGGAAGTCACGATGCCAGGCTGCTGAGGCCCTTCTGCATAGGCGGGATAATAGCGGGGGTTGCAATGTGATATCAAGGGTACCGTCCAATTCTGCTTAAACTTCAATGTGTTAACGATATGGGGATGCAGGGTGCTCATAGGTATTTGTGGTACTGATAGTACTGGCTGAGGAATTTTTCCATGTGGTACTACTACGGTGGCAGTTTTCAGTACATGTGCTAGCAGGTATATGGGGAGGTGACATGTGGTGCACAGTGGTGTTGGCAACTTCAACATTTTGAGATATACATGCCTTTTTATCAATACAATGAGAAATAACAGTGAACCAGTTAAATATTCCTAGTGCCACTTCAACAATAATGTAAAATATTAAAATATATGTACATAACTTCGCATAGGACACTTCTGTGCAGCTGGTGTTGCAGCTGCATCTGAATCCATAAACGACCAAGCGATAACTGCCTTCTTCTTCCCTGACAGTCAATGGAAACACAGTGCCTTTCTCTTGTTCATTTCTTAGTTCTGGGCTGGTGCAGGGTCAACCCTAATGTCTGTTCGATGGATCCATGCTTACCTCTCGGCAATGCAGACAGCTGTTGGTGAAGAGTCTATGACTTTAAAAGGTCCTCTAAATTTAGGATCCTTCCACCGTCTGACAGCTTTTCAGACAAAGATCTGTGTTCCAGGATGGATTGGTGGGAGCTCAGGAGCGATGGGGCCCTTCTCCTTCTGCTTCAATATCTGGTTAGAACGGAACTGCCCAGCGCGTGTTAGTGCACACAGATACTCGTATATTTCAGCTCTCACAATTTCAGAAGGTTTTGATCTGGTGGGGGGAACTGACATATTTATTGATTAGCCAGTGACAAGCTGGTGGGGTGTTAGGTGGTGACCAGAACTTGGAGAATTCCTGAGTACAAACAGAGCAGTTGGTTGGCAACAGAGCCATTTCTTTCCAATTGTGGCACTTATCTTGCCTATTTTATTTTTGAGCAGGCCATTAGGACGTTCACAAATGCCATTACTTTGTGGGTGATATGCCAATGATAATTTATGTTTAATGCCTAGCACAGGAGTTAAAAAGGAAAAAATAGTGTTTGAAAAATGGCGGCCGTTGGTGAACCGGATTGCGTATGGCAAACCCCAGCATTAGATGACCTCTCAGAGCAGGAAATTGGCTGCCGCTTTGGCATTGCAGTGGACGCATGGTCCAGCTTCGATCAATCATGAGAATGGAAAGACAACTATAATAAGGGATCAATAGTTTTGACATCTGTCAATCATTTCAACATAGTCAATGTGGAGTTCTTAACAGGGACCTTTCGGTCTGAAGAATTGTGGAGGCAACAGTTTTTATAGTTGTGTTTGGTGAGTCCTGTTGACAGGTGAGGCATTTGTTACCAAAAAGCTGTATTAGTTTGTGGGTATTGGGGGCGAACCAGCCAGTTTGTATGGTCATGAACATATTGTCTCGTGAAACATGGGTGGGAAGGTGTAACTGACTGAGTGCCTCCTGCAATAGAGCCTGTGGTATGACAGGTTTTCCTGTCATTGTTTGTAGATCAAATCTGAGGGATCTTGTTGTATTCCCCTCTTACTCCAAGCTCTTTCTCTTGATCTGGTGCACTTCCCTGAGGTGTAATTGTGCAATGTGATCATATGGCTGTGTATTGTCAATAGTGTATGAAAGCGTTATATCAGGAGTGTCTTTCTACGCACCTTCTTCGCCCTGTTGTTCTGGGCAAGCATGATGGGGCAGTGCTGACATTCAGGTAGCACTGCAGGTGGGGGTCCCCTGGCAACAGCTTTAGCCTCCTAGTCTGCCAAAGCATTACCTCTGGAGACAAAGTCTAGCCCATTTGTGTGGGCTGCACATTTGACTACAGCTACCTCAGGTTGCTGTGTCAGCACGTCTATTAGTTCTTGAAGTAAGTGTCTGTGCATAACAGGTGTGCCATCTGATTTGAGAAAACCACACCTTCTCCAGCATTGGAGTCTGGAATGTGTAGTTGTTGTGACATATGCAGTATCTGAATACACAATGATGCATTAGTCTGTCCCATTTTTCAAGCTGGTAATCAATGCCACTAGTTCCGCTGCTAGGGCTGAGTAGTGTGAAGGTCATGTAATGTGCTGTACAATATCTAGGGAATCAGAGGAGTCATGTTGTTGTGCTCTAACTACTGCAGCCCTTGTATATCGGATTCATGTTTCTTGATCAATGGTAGAAGAGCCATCAACAAAATATATTGTGCTGTCTGGTAATGGGTCTTCTTTTGCTGCTCCTGACTCGTCTGGTGAGTATGTGGCACAATCATGAGGGTCATCGTCTGCAGTGGCAATGGGGTAGGCAAAGAACATTGCAGGGTTTACTGTGTGGCACTTAACAACTTTCAAGGAGGGCAATGACAGTATGACTTCATAGACAGATAGTCTTTGTGTAGTGAGAGTTGTCTTTGCTTTCTGAATTATTGCAAAGACAGCATGTTCAGTGTACAGTGTTAACGGGGAATCCATGACTATGGGGTGCTTTCCTCAACAGGGAAAACTGCTGCTGCTATGGCTTGTTCGCTTGGGTAGTGGCCTTTCATTACAGAATCTAGCATGCCACTGAAGTAGGCAATGGGTTTGTGGCACATAGGATATTTCTGTGTAAGAACTGCTGTCATGACTTGGCCGTCACAGTGAGTGAAATGGTTGAACTCTTTAGTGTAGTAAGGGGACCCTAACACTGGTGCATTTGAAATGTCATCATTTGGTTGTGTGAAGGCTGTCCTCATTTCAGGTGTCTAATGTTGCGTATTATGTCTATCTTTGGCCATTTTAACAGCTTTCAGCAGTGGGGCAGTGATGGTGGAGAAATCAAAGATGTTGACAAACATAGTTTACTAAACCGAGGAATTTCTGCATGTTCATGACTGTTTGTGGCTCAGGGGTGCATTTTATTGCCTCAATTCTATCTGGGTGGCTTTCCTTCTTGACGCTGAGAGCAATGGCCAAGATAGTGTATTTCTTTCTGGCAGTATTGAAGCTTCTGTTTGTCTACCTTATATCCTCTTTTTGCTAATGTTGTGAGCAGGGCTATTGTATTGTTACTGCATTGTTGTTCTGTAGGACTGCAGAGCAAAATGTTGTCGACATATTGCAGCAAGATGCTGTCGCATTGGAAGTTGGATAACTCCACTCTCACAACTCTGTTAAAAATGTTGGGGACTCACAATAGCCTTGGGGTAAGTAAGTGTATTGAATTTGAGTATTTCTAAATGTAAACAAAGTCCGATAATGGCTATCTGGGTGGAGTGGGACACTGAAAAAGGCATTTTCAGGTCAATGACGGAAAAGTACTGGCCGTCGGAAAGAATATTTGTGAGAATCACTAATGAATCTGTGACAATCAGGAATTCTGGTATCACAATGTTGTTAAGGGGCAGAGGTCACGAACCAAACGCCATTGATTAGTCTTGGCTCTGCGCACAGGAAACAGACAGGTGTTGCATGGAGATGTGCAGGGGTATATTACTCCCTGATCTAGTAATGCTTGTATTGTGGGGGCAACACCCTCCTCTGCTTCATTGGACAAGGGATACTCCTGTACTCTTGGTAGCATTGCACCTTTTTTGAGTGTTATTCTGAATGGGGCAGCAGAGTGAATGAGGCCTACATCATTTGGGCCAGTGGTCCAAATGTTATTGGGTACTTTAGCTAGGTCAGCATCACGTGTAGAGTCAAATTGTTTGGCAATAGTTGGTGCTCTTATTTCTACTGTTGCTGAGAGGGGGACTGCAGTTTCGTAGACAATCTCAGTTTTTGAGTAATGCTCAGGGGGTCCAAACAGTTGGTCATCTAGAATATCCCTTGCTAGCACTTCAGGTTGAATGAAAATAACGCAGGCCCAGGTGCAGGTCTGTTCTCAAATGCTTGGAAGGCCCTGTATGTATGGGTTATTTCAAGACAGTGTATGTCTACGATAATTTGTTTGTTAGATATTTGTGAGGCTGACACTTGTGGACTAAAACTGAACTCTTTTGGTAGTTCGACAGTGCAGCTTCTCAGTTTAGAGGTTATGGCAACAATGGTGTGTACTGCAGTGAAGAAGGCTTGCTCATCCACTGGAGGGGCCCTTATCTGAATGCTCAAATAGGAGTCCACAGTTACAGCCATCATCCTACCCCACGGTGTGTCTGGCTTGGAGCACATCATAGTACTGTCTTTATTAAAGTGAATTGGCATGTTTCATTTTTCCATGAGGTCACGCCCCAGGAGATTCACTGGAGACCGCGGTGAGTAGAGCAGACTTTGGTCCACCCAACAGCCGTCTCCTATCTCTATGGATACTGGCTCAGTCAAAGGGACCCTAGCTATTGCACCAGATAATTCCTGTGTGTCCGCTATCTGATCTGAAATGGGCAGTGTTCTTCCTGCAATACAGGAGTAAGTGGCACCTGTGTCAATGAGAAAGCTGTAAGTCTTATTGTTTATCGTGACAAAGATAATGGGGTCCTTTTCAACATTCATTATACACGACAGAACTGGGCACACAGTGTTGTGTGTGGGCTGTGCTAACCATTATACCCTCCTGCTTGATATTGCTGGATGGTGCCCTGTGCAAATGTGTTGCTGGGCGGCATCAATGTGCATCCCTGAGGTAAAAAAGTTTGTGCTTGTGGATTTCATCTGATATATGGGTGTTTGCTGTTGCTGTTCTGGTGTCTGCACCTGCTGAATTGGAGCTTGTAATTGGGCTACTGTGGGTGCCTGAAGTTGTGATTGTTGCTGCATAGGCTGCTGTTGCACTGGCGGCAGATAAGAGTATATTACTTGGGGCAGAATTGGCTGTGGCTGCATCTGCTGCTGTTGAGGGAATTGGGTGAGTATTCGTTGTGGGGCTCCTGGGCCCAGTCTTCCACACACCGCATTTTGGTACGACATTTTCTCAAAAAGTAGCACACCATGTACTTGTTGCGAGATACTGGGACATTGAAGACGTTCGATCACCTATCCTTGTCACTTTATACTGCAACTACCCGCTACGGCTCCAGTGGCAGAAGTGGTGCTCGCGGAAAAGGATTACTGAGATAAACTTGCTTTATATGGACTTGTGTGACACAGAGAAAGTGCCTGATCAAAACGAAAATAACTCTATGTATACTGGATAGCGGGACAGGACCATTCGAGACATTATGTTTAATCGCGAGAGATAACACAGTGCCAAGTTTGACATTTGGAAGAGGAGGGATTTACCTAGCCTCCCTGCTAGTGATATTGATATTATATCGGTCTCATTTCAGCCCTGAAGAAGTCAATGATGTATTACATTGCATGACAAAGCACGTGTTGGCTGCTTTGCTTTGCGTGAACTGAAGAACTGTTTATTTGAATTTTTGGATGTGGACTACTAGCTGTGCCGAGAGAAGAATATTTTGAAGGAAATTTAATAAATTCATGGACATTGAAGCGTGAACCATTTGGATTTGTTTGACCTGAATTCATTATGACAGGGGTCTCCAAACCGGTCCTGGAGGGCCGGATCCATGCCACATTTTTTGGATATCCCCATTGAGATACATGTAGTTATTTTAAAAATATGCATTGTTCATTGGGGGAGTAAGTGGAAGAAGATGCTAATCTTGTATTGGAAGGGACCCAACGGCTGGCCTATCATTTGAAGTTGGGGCCAAGTCTAGGGCCGCAAGGAGATTGGGGTACATGCAACTTACATGATATGCCCTGGGGCCATGGGCATGAGTATGGGCTCGGGGTTCTCTTTAAAGACGCCATCAATTGAGTTTGTCTTAGTGCTTTTGAAGCTTGCTGCCTGAGTATTTGGCCTCTAGGAATGTAGTGGCATGGTCTAATGTAGCACAGTCAAAGATGCCTTCAGGTGCAGTGTTTAATTATGCGCAGCTCTTGCCCTGTGAAGTTCTTGAGTACATGCTGCAATGAAGTAGCCATACTGATCTTTATTTATAGAGCTGCTCTTGGATGTATTTGAGAAACGTAGGTGGGGCCATTGTCAGCCTCAGTTGTTGCTCTTGTGTGATACCGATGCCTAAAACCTGGAACATGGTCAAGAGGACAGCGCTAGTTAAGGGCGTTGCAGGAATGAATGAAGATGGGTGGCCTTCTGAAATACCAATGTTGTGATTGTTAATGAGGTACACGACAATCTGTGGTACTGTGGAATCTGCTGATACCACACTCATTCCCTAGTGTTTCCTGGAGGATTTTAGTCTGCCTCCGGAGCAGGCACAACTGCCCCTTCTTGTGGCTGACCCCTTAAGAGTGCCCGTGAGAGTGGTGAGTGTGATTCCTGAGAGTCTGTTTGTTCTATTGTACTATTGGAGTTAGATGTATATGATGTTGGTGTGGCCAGGAGGGTGAGGTCAGGGCTGTGGGCTCCCTCTATAGATCCCACAGAATAGGTGGATCCTGAGGAGGAGTCCCAGAAATTGTGAATCACCACTGGAGAAACAGGTGAGTACACAAAGGATATGTAGCGCATGTTCTCAGCAGTGGAGGAGCCCTGTGAGTAGTCCGGCCAGACCAGACCTGGGCGTGTAGCATTTGGAAGCGCTGGGTTAGGCCAGGGATGTGTATGAGCAGCAACCGGTTGTGGTAGTTCTGTCAGGGTCAGTACAGACACCCGTAATTTTTGGTTTTGGTGTAAAATTAACACCCAGTATGTCCCACGCTATTGACAAAAGGTCACTTTGGTGTTCAGTTGGTAGAGTTATTCTGTCTGTGTGACTATTAAACACAGCAACCGGTCTATTGTGGACTGAGTGCAGAACTAGTTTGGTCAATCAATCAATCAATCAATCAGTCATGTCATTTGTATAGCGCACTACTCACCCGGGAGGGTCTCAAGGCGCTTGGGGGGAGGGGTATGCTACTGCTCGAACAGCCAGGTCTTGAGTTGTTTCCTGGAGGCGAGATGGTCCTGGGTCAGCCGAAGGTGGATGGGGAGGGAGTTCCAAGTCTTGGCAGCCAGGCAAGAGAAGGATCTTCCTCCGGCGGTGGCTCTTCGGATGCGTGGTACGGCTGCGAGGGCGAGGCTGGTGGACCGTAGCTGGCGGGTGGGCGTGTAGAAGGTCAGGCGGTCGTTGAGGTACTTGGGGCCCAGGTCGTGGAGAGACTTGTGTGCGTGGGTGAGGAGCCGGAACGTGATCCTCTTGTCGACGGGGAGCCAGTGCATGTTCCTCAGGTGGCTGGAGATGTGGCTACGTCGGGGGACATCCAGGATGAGTCGGGCGGAGGCGTTCTGGATGCGCTGGAGTCTTTTCTGTAGCTTGGCTGTGGTTCCGGAATAGAGGGCGTTTCCATAGTCCAGTCGGCTGGTGACGAGTGCCTGGGTGACAGTCTTCCTGGTCTCGGTCGGGATCCAGAGGAAGATCTTGCGAAGCATACTCAGGGTGTTGAAGCACGATGAGGAGACGGCGTTGACTTGTCTAGTCATCGAGAGGGAGGGGTCCAGGATGAAGCCCAGGTTGCGTGCGTGGTCGGTTGGCTTGGGTGCGGTGCCCAGGGCTGGGGGCCACCAGGAGTCGTCCCAGGCGGAGGGCGAAGATCCCAGGATGAGGACTTCCGTCTTGTCCGAGTTCAGTTTCAGGCGGCTGTCCTTCATCCACTCGGCGACGTCTTTCATCCCTTCGTGTAGGCAGGTTCTGGCGGTGTCGGGGTCTCTGGTGAGGGAGAGGATCAGCTGGGTGTCGTCGGCGTAAGAGATGATGTTGAGGTTGTGCTGGCGTGCGATGGCTGCGAGAGGTTTCATGTAGATGTTGAAGAGGGTGGGGCTGAGTGAAGATCCTTGTGAAGATGGTTATATCCTGGTGGTTATTATTCATTATGTGTGTGTGTCTTTTCGTAATAGTGACCAGAAGCGTAAAATATGCTGTGGCTTGTGGTCAATAAATGCTTGCGAAATCCCTCTTTCCCCGCTGTCTGCCACTTGACTGAATAGTCAAACCCACAAACCACAATCTAAAAAATAAATCCTGGCTCAGTGCCGGCTTACGTGTGTCATATTAAAAGGAAAAAGGGTTTGTAGTGGCAGGAGAACAGTCCGCAAGGAACAGTGATTTCGGCAGTACTACACCTACCAGTGTTCAACTCACCACAGCCAGATGCTTACCCCAGAACAAGGCAGAGATAAAAAGCATAAGGTATTTGACTTACCCAGGTATGCGTGGCTGTTCAGTCAAAAAGATGCACCAAGGGGCAATCTCCGGTCTCCGTCACAGGGAAAGAGTTTCCTTGCCTTGCAGCCCAGAATGTCTGTAAGCATGGCCGCAGTGGTCGCCAGCTGTTGGAGAGTGTTTTTTACCACCCAACCTTCCGCACAAATGTGCTATCTAAAAATAATAAGACAAACGTGTGAAATGCAGGAACTGAGTGAGAGTGCCACCATTTATTAAAAGAACAATTTAAACAATAAATGTCAAAAGCACAATATTAATCAATAATAGCATTGTGCAATCTAGCAGATAACAAGTGTCACAGACACACCTTAGATGATGAACTAAACCATGTAATTTTGTACGTTTAATATCACCGCAATGCAAGGAAAGGGAGAGGAAGAGAGAGATAGTTTCAAAGTATAATGAGAAATAAAACCGCAATAGGAAATGCTTAAAATAAAACCATTAACCGGGAGAACCAACGGCATGCTAGACACTCCAGAAGGTGGTCAACAAATGGACTGGAGAGCAGATCTTTTATACTCAATTTATAAAGAACTATTGACCACAGAATCAAAACATTAGCAGCTTTTGACCGCAGACCTTTGGCCACTTCTTGGAAATATTAAGAAGGCAGATGTTACAATACGGTACAAAAGTTTACCAAAAGGTCAACCGATGTTTTAATGTAAATCATAAGGAAATTGAACATTTATAAAGAATGATTTGCATCACTTCTCAGAAACTGTTTAAGAAAGCAGAACTTTACAAATGGTTATAGGTCATTTTCTCAGGCCAAGTTGCCCTCTTAATTTCAAAAGCTAACAGAAAAAACATCAGAAGTGAAGCAATGAAATGTTCCAGCTAGACTTCATCTGATTCTTACCCCATTGTGTTCCTCTAATGGATGTTTCATATTTGTGCTATTTCATCATGATGTGCAGAGTAGAAGTGCAGATCGGGGACAGTAGGGGGCAGTGGGGGTTTGTTTACCAAAAAGACAGTGGCTGAGTTCACAGCCTTGCTAGAGAAATATCTGTAGCCTGATTAGGGAGTGAGTAAAGCTTACCATCTTCAGTGAATGTTTGGGGGCAGTATAGGCAATTAAGCAAACCCCTACATGTTGGTTGGTAGGGCCACTTAAGACCCTCATGTTTCAGATGTGGGACAGAAATGGTTAAGGCATTATATGGTAAAACTAGACCCTGCTTCATGACCATAATGTTGACGTCACCCAAAGAGACCCGAAAGATGTATGGCATCCTAATAGTCTCCGCCAGGCTGTAAATTTTGTATGATACTTTCGTATGATACTTTGTCTCAAACAATGCCATCAAGAATTGGAAATGGTGAAGTGTTAACGTGGGTTCCATCTCTTTTCATTTTATGAGACGATGTGTGAGGCGCCAGCACTCCGTCATCTAAATGGACAGCAGAGCGTTCAGGAAAGAAATGGCTATTTATCAAAAGGAAAAAGACAGTCACAATACCAATCCACATGAAGAGAAACACCATTGTAAGCACCATCCTAACGTAGGTCAGACGAGTCAGCAGATAAACTTTTCGGAACCAAGAAAAGAAAATAGAAATATGACTTGGGGGCTTCTCCACAGTGGAATTCTGAGAAGATGAAGATGATGAAGAAAAGATATCTCTGTCCATGTAATAACCACTAGTACCCAGCCAAAACAACGGTGGCTGGTCAAGATTAAAGGATGACTGGACTGTAGCATCTGGTACATCCACAGAAAGCTCCAGTGGTGGGAGGCATATTCATGTTGGGCAGCAGTTGAAGTTGTCAATAACTGGCAACATATCAATTGAGGTCTCCACTTCGCGAACTTGTTGCAAAGGACTCTCTGTGGATGACATCGCAGCAAGGGAAACATCTCTCAGTGGAATATTCCTAGACATATTATTCAATATCGGCCAACTGGTGTTGTTTGACATAATCAATCAAAATATAATGATTCTCCTTGCTACCAGGCAGTGGAGGTAAAATGACAGTACAAGTACCCTTCAATCCAAGTAGTGGGACTGGTGCACAGTAGGAGGGGCCAAATTCTTTGCTGTTCTCTATCTTCTCCTGGGCCAGGTCACCCACTTTAGGAAGCCAGCCTGTGACAGGAATCATTACTGCAGTATCATTGGATAAATGCAACTGAACTGAGTTTTTGTAGATCCTGCAACATAGTACAATGGTTATCTATGTCAAATGTTGCGGCTGCCACCGCAGCGTCTTGACCATCAAGGTCTGGAACAAACATTTTAACGCCAAAGAGCATTTCGTATGGGGCCCGTCCATCCAGAGAACTTCTAGGGAGATTTTTTAGTGAATGTTGGACACCATACAAATGAGTCAGCCAACTCCAACCAGTACCTAAAACTCTAGCTGTCAAAGATTGCTTTAAGTCACAGTTCATCCGCTACACTACAGAATTGCCCTCAGGCCTTTATGGAGACGAAAATCGCAGCAGCACTCCCAACAAACTCACTGATGCCTTGTAAGCCATAGAGGCATACGCTGGATCTTGGTCAGAATGGAATGTGCCGCAGGCAAGTGCTCCCGACAAAGACACACAAGTCTCTTATGAAATTTTGAGCATCAGCACAACGTTGCCGCCAAACCCAAAGGGATCTCGTGCATAAATATACTGCAACCAAAATATATTAATATGCAATGTCAGATAACAAAGGACCTTAGTTTTCAAGATAAATGCAACCAAACGGATGATTTGATATGTGAAGCTGTGTATGTGGTGGACATGTAACTGTTGACGGCTTAATTTGTTGGCAAATGTCACAAGACAGAACATAACTGTGAGTCTGTCTATACAAGCTACGCCACCAATAATGCTGCTGCAAGAGGGACACTGTCGCTAAAACTTTAGCATGAGCTGATGCCATGCCCAAATGGGCTGCTATGATCAAAGAAAGTCTGTGGTCCTTGTTAGAACCTGCTCTGGAGACAAATGCTAAGAATATTTGGAAGGGAACCCATATGGCAACTTCATCCCATCCTTTGTTGCAGCAATAGCCGCAAGAATGTCATTATCAATTTTTGTCATGGACCTTCTAACTGCTGCTACTGAGCCTATGGCTACTGCAGACTAGGCTGCTTCATCAGCAACGGAATTATTCACTGCATGTTCTCTCTTACACTGATGGCCAAGAGTATGTATAACATGTGTGAGTGGCAGACTCCTTTAGGGCTGCCACCCGAACCCAAAGTGTTTAATGTAAGCATGGGCGAATTTAGCGGATTTTTATGTTTTTTGTGTTGGCGAGCATTCGCGAGGATTTGTGGACCATTTCGTAATTGCGAACTTACTTTTCGGCTCGCAACGGCCGTGACTATGTTGTTTCTACGTCTGGTTTATCATCACAGGTTCACAGCACCCTCTATTTCACCACTGCCACCCTCTGGTACACCCATGCCACCCTCTGGTACATCCTCACTGCCACCCATTAGGTTTGTTTATCACTGTAGATTATGGGGGTGAAAAAAAGCAAGCACACCTGCCCTGCTTCAACTGCCATGAATTAATTTGGGGTTGATTAATGTGTCACTGATTTTTAAACTTCCAGTCTGGCTGGCACCTGCTTCATTCCTTATCTGTAATTTGCTTTCTGTTGCAGTGAAAGCAAGCACACCTGCCCTTCTTCAACTGCCATGAATTAATTTGGGGGTGATTAATGTGTCAGTAATTGTGAAACTTCCAGTCTGGCTGGCACCTGCTTTCTTCCTTATCTGTAATTTGCTTTCTGTTGCAGTGCAATTTTTTTCACAGGACCTTTATGGTCTACTTGTAGCTATGCTATGAGCCTGCTGTTTGGGTCATAGCAGGGTCATAGAATAGTTGCAAATAGGCAACTGAACTCTGGAGGGGCCCCTCAGGAAGCACTAGAGTGAATGGTTACTAATGTTAAGTTTGAACTTTTGCACCTGCTGATTGCTTTCAGTTTAGCTCTGCAATTTCGCGCGATTTGCGGGGCGCGAATCCGTGCGAGATCGATTTCGGAAGCCGCGAATGCGTGCGAATACACAATTATTTTTTTTGCCGCGTGTATGTTCGCGTGATTTTTTGCGTGTTCGCAAGGCGCTTGTAGCTATACGTTTGCGAAGTTACCCTAGCGGTCGTACACGGGCGCGGCCATCTTGTTTGCGTGACGTAATTCCGTTTCCGGTCACTATGTGTAATCTCGCAAAGTGTGCTGCTCGCTAGTACAATTTTGCGAGTGATCGCGAGGAAAATCTCGCGCGAACTTACCCACGCGGTCGTGAATGGGCGCGGCCATCTTGTTTCTCATTCATTGCTATGGTTCTGGGCATGCTTTCTGTATCCTCTCTGAATCTCTGCCATCCTTTGCTTGTTTGAAGTTTATTTTATATATTTTACTTATTATCTATCCCTCTATTTTTCTAGCTCTATATTTTGGTGTTTTCTGCTACTTTTTGTTAATTTCAAACTACTTTTTTAAACTCTTTTCTTTTCTTCTTCCCTATTCTATTTCTTCTTTATTATTTAACTTCATTTCTGCCCAGACCATTGTAAAGGGAGCCGGGAAGCACCCGGAGAAGGGGAAGGGTCCCGCACCCCGTGCCCGGCTCCCGTGCGGGCGTTTGAGGGGGGAGCTAGTGATGCCACGGGAGATCTTTAGCGCGGAGGAGGTGGCCGCACTAATCTTCCACGTCCAGCGCCGCCTCCCCCAGACCATCCTGGGAGGCGGCAAGATCGCAACCGGCTATGGCATCCGGGAGCGCCGGAAGCGGTGGGAGAAGGTGTGCCGGGCCATGTTTAAGCTCTCTGGGGTCCGGCGCACCTATAACCAGGCCACCCACCGCTGGACGGATGTCATGGACCGGGAACGGGACTTGCTGGACGCGCTCGGCGTAGAGGTCCCCGGGCTTGGTGAGTAGTAGTAGCTATTTCTAGCAATTTCATCACTACTCTGTTTTATCCGGCTCTGTTATTTGCAAATCTTTGTTCTTTACCAAGAGCAATAATGCTGCCGATTACATTGTAGGTAAATTATATTTCAAAATCTTCTATGCATTTCAGGTGCACTGCTCTCCTTCTCAGTAGCCTTGCTTGCTACTATGCTTATTTGTTTTGTATTTTGTGTTAATTTCATTGGCCTGAGAAATTATGTATGAGTGTAGTGTAAAGAACTGCGTAATGCTAGACACTAAGGGTCATATTTTCAATTACCGGCGCATCCCTGCAAAGTAGCAGGGATGCGGCAGTAATTGTGCGCCATGCCACCACCACCACCCATGGGCCCAAAACGTCACAGAAGCCTTACGCATCTGTGCCGTAAAGGCGGCGCATTGCTGGAGTTGCGTGCCAACGACGGCGCAGCTCCAGCAATGCTCTGGGGTGCCCTATCTCCCCAATGCTGCATCAAGCCGTACGTCGGCTTCAAGCAGGCGCAGGGTTTCAATCACGCATCATTGTCCTAAAAGTGACTGATTGACATCTTGTAGATTTCCCTCAGCCACTTTTAGGATTCCTTCCTGCGCAGGAACGCCCTCCCTTGCGCCGGAACGCCCCCTGATGGCGCAGGGCTTTACAACGTGATGCATCTTCCATATGCGTCATTTTTTTTTTATATACGCCGCACCATGGCGCCTCTTTTGTTCTGCCGCTGCGTCACAAAAGTCACGCAACAATGGAGGAAAATGAGCCGCAACTTCCGCAAGGGACTTCTAAATCAGCCCCAACAGACTGAAGTCCAGAACTTCCTTTAGACACATGGCTATAAGAAGAAATAGTGGTGGTGGTCGGTGGATTGATAGTTTGAGTATTCACTGATCTGCAAGCACAATGGACTTTGTCTGTCACTTCGCGTGCTGCTGACTGCTGCCTGCCAGGCCTAGGCAAACCTTTTTAGTAGTCTGTTTAGTGAGTTACATAGGAACTTTCAAAGTCAACGGTCCGCAAATCAGGCAATACGAATAACGTAGTAGACCACATGAGATTGGTCAATATATCCCGTGGAATAGTTGTCTATCTATTTGCTATTTCTCCAAAATATTTTGTTATTGTTCTTTTGAAATGTTTGATTTGGTTGACAAATCTCATCCATGTTTTCTGGTCTTTCTTTCTTTCATGTTGTACATCAGCTCCCCCCAAGGGCAAGAGGACACAGGAGGAGGAGGGTGCTGTTCAGGAGGATGCAGGCCAGGATTGGGCAGGCGAGGGCTCCTTTGCTGGCCCCAGTAAGTTTTAATTTTAATATAGAGTACCTATTTTTTCCTAGCATTCCTCATTCGATTTTTTCTAAATCGTCTTTGATCTTCTTGTAGACTGGATCTAAATTCTTATCCTGCCTCGACTATGACTCCCTGTGGTATTACTAGATTATTCTTATTAGTCTGTCTGTGTAGCTAACTAAGATTGCACATTTGGCAATTCCATTGGACTCCCATTCTAGTCAGCAATAGCTCTATGCACTGAGTGCAGTCCTCTGGGATTGTCCATAATGTCTTTTCAAGTCTTCTAAATGTTTATGCTTTGACAATTGCCAACAATAAAAAGGTGAATGACCACCAAGAAAGAATAAGATACTACTTTACTTTTGGTTTGGATAGGAGGACAATTCATTCTACTACTGTTGCAGGGACAAATCTGCACAAACCGAACTATGAACACTAAATAGTGCATTGTTTATCAATTATAATAGGCGCAGGTAGACTTTCTTTCCACATACCTCAGTGATACCAGACTTTGAAGAACCCCCAATCTCCTTACTGACTAGATAGTGTGGCAGAGTCATTTAGCTCCCAAAGTCACTGATGATTGATCCCCAAATGATGATTAGATTATCCAACGCAGGACAAGAGTACGGAGTCACAGTCAAGAAGTGTCAGAGGCACTCATGCTTGCAAAAATTCCAAAACCTTTAGCTCATCCACTCTAGTCTGGAGGACCAAAAACCACAGAGTCTATTTAAGTTTAAAAGCTTTATTAAAAGTAAACACATTTATTAAAATCAACTTTGTTATAAAATTAAACATTTAATTGAAAATGGAAAAGTGCTTAGTGCTAACGATTAATTGGACACATTTCTTGTGGTCGAGCTGAGCTCTCACCTGGTTTGAACTTGAGCTTGACCCTGATCGTGTTTTTAGAAGCCAAGCTTCTGTTAGGAGAAAAAGTGGTTGGTGTTAAAAATAAAAAGCAAGCATTCATCAGTTGTGCCAAAAAGTGCAGCAAGACAACAGCCTTCCCTGGAAAAAGGGACATTTTTACTTTAGAGTATACAGTTACAAATTATTACATTGTATTGCGTTTTTTTAACATTTCTTTATTCCTCCTAGACCAAATATTATATAGTAGTGAGTGGTGTATTTCTAACATTCTTAAATGTACTTTGTAGGTGTAACATCTGGTGGCGGGGCCAGCGCGGAGGTGGTGGTGTTGGACGAGGACTTCACACGGTGGTGGCGGGAAGAGCTATATATTCCTTACTTATTGAGATTGAAGACTGCATAGTGTGCTTTCTGCACAGGTGTATTATAAATCAACCAGGTAGTAGCCTCCTCTAAATGTACTTCGACTTAGCTGTGAAGTTTTTGGTGAGAAGAATCCCAATAAGATCTTAGATGAACTTGATGGATGGGATGAACGAAAAGCGAAAGAAGGGTGTAAGTAAGTGTGGAAGGACGAGAAATTTTATGATGGCTGGCAAAGAAGAATGATATGTGTTTGCTTGGTCCCCGAGGTGGCTGGGAAGGAAAGAATATGGTATGGTGCATGGCTGGGTCAATGATGAAGCAAGGATGGGTGGAAGGAGAACAGCCTGGGTGGGTGAAACAGAAACTGTATGTGTGCATATACTTTGAATGGATGGATGCCTGGAGCATGGTATTATCTGACTCTTAGATAGCATATGTGTATCTAGAGAGAGTAGATGGTCACTGGATGAACTAAGTGTTACCTTGAAGAGCATGTAACACTGCACCCGCACGTCCGTTCCAGTATAGGGAAGGCAAGGAAAAGAAATTGTAAATTTGTCCAATACTACCATGAATAGTAGCAGTAGTTTGTATTGCAACTGCAAGCACAGCATATATCCGGTTATTACGGTGGACACTCCGTACCTCTCTTAATAACTTTAGTTTAGTAGTAGTACGTCATTCATGTGTGGGTGTATCACTGTTTACTCAATAATAAGCAAAGCACCTAAAGTCATCCCATATGTCATCAAATACATCCCATGTGAAGTGATAGATAATCAAATTATTTAGCTTCTTCATTTTCCTTTTCTAGTACTCATTTGCACTGTAGGGTGAAAGGTAAATTAATTAAGCAGTAGCCCTTGTAACAGAGTATTCTCAGTGCCACCCATAATAGAAAAGTAATAGCTTCACCACCTGCATGTACTGGACCGGTACAGTAACGCAAGTCTGTCTCACTCATCATGGTGTGCGTCTGTTTTTCTCGGGTGCAAGTTCACTGCGCTGGCATTCTGCCGGCTTGCATAAGATAATGTACCAATTTTCCTAAACAAGAGAGAAGAAGAAGAATAAGACTGGTGTACTGTCATAGTCGACTGTAATGGAAGTCCATAGTGGTCGTAGAATTTGTTCATTAAACTCCCACTAATGTTAGAACATGGATGCAGAAGTGGGAGGTTAGATAGATACTGTCCTCAATAGTTATGTACTGTGCTTTCAATTTGCTACTTGTACTGTGACACAACTTTCGGCTCAATCACTTTGTGTTATTAATGTTAAGGAGCATTGGTTACAGACTATGTCTTTCTTTCTTCATATACTTGCTCCTTCCAAATCGACATCACGGAGGGAGCAGGCACGAATGGCCCGGCAACGGAGGCTGGATGCCACTGTCGGCGAATATCGGCGGCTGGTGGGCCTGGAGGAGGAGGACACGCAGTCAACCGGTGCAACCACAACATCCTCCACCGGGACAGCTGCATCCTCCTCCGTGCCCCCACGGGCTGCCAGCCAGCGCAGTGCTCCAGCGGTACGGAGCCGGGCTAACAAAGCCAACTGCCACCGCCAAGCAGCAAAGACATCAGCTGCCCCCACAGGAGTTGCAAGGCACGCCAGCGCCGCTTATCCCTAAGAGTGTCCTACCTGGAGCAGGAGGTCCATAACTAAAAGAACTTGGTGGAGGGCCTCCGCTTCGACCATGCCACCCTCCGCAAGGAGTATGATGCACTGGCCGCTACAGTGAACAGCATCCTCCAGTAGTGTAGTGTCCCTTGCCCTTTTTTTAGAGACTTTTGGGGGGTGGGATTTGGGAGTTGGGTTCTTTTTGGGACTTTTGAAAGACAATCGTTGGGGTTAGGGAGGGTCTTGAGGGAGATTATTTTGTTAGGGCTATATAAATATACTTTTTTAAACTTTATCTGACCATACATGTTTTTTACTGCTTTTGAGTCTGGTGGGTGGGGGTTTAACAGTAAGTTTGTTTTCCTGAAGAGTCCTAGGACTTTAGTAGTACTACCGCCAATCTCTCGTCTAGTCCTAATACTGTGGTAAATAAAATATTACCCTGGCAGAATTTCTAGGCATTAACAAAGTATCATGCATCAAGTGAGAAGCAGAGTCCGTGGTATCTGAGTTAAAATGGGCTTTATTCCAATAACTCGAGTCAAAGGGAGAATATGTTCCATCACCTCTGAGGTTCAGGAAGAGTCTTCTAACAATTATTTACTGAACATAGTATATATACATTTCTTGTACATAGGCTAAGCAGAGCAAGAAAGAAAATGAGATAAGAACATGTGGGTGTACATGAGGGTGTGTACTTTGATGAGTCATAGGTAGGTGATAGCTAGGTGTCATAGGTGGGTGGTACACAGAGGAGGAGTTTGCATGACCAGCTCGAACTGTGCCCTAATTGTGCAATTTGAGCATGACGTGCAATTGACGTGTAACTGGGAGGAGAGCTGACTTTCAACCTAGTAGAGGAATCTCAATTATGTCAGGGCGACCAGCACGTCTAGTACAACTGATATCTAGAGTCAAGGGATGTATTATCTGAAGCAAAGGTTGTTCATCACTAAAAGACAGAGAGGGCATATTTGCATGTGCTTTCTATGGGTGCAAGCACTGTATTTTACTTAAATGGAGACAGAATGGCTAGGCCCTATCTCCCTCGGACGGGTTCTGTGTACTTTTCCTCACCGGGCAGAGATGCCACTCTGTACAGCAGACGGATAACTGTTATTCATAATACTGTCTTGGCAGGCTTCTTTCTGACGTGACTGCAATTTCTCAGTGTGCCAGGAATCATGAAAACAATATTTCAGAAAGTGGTTTCAGGCTCAACCACAAAAAATAAAGGGTTCAGTACGATATTTATTTAAAAGAGCACAATGCAAAATGCAAATACATGGGCCTTCATTTTAGCTTAACGTTTGGGAGACTTGATGACTTGACTTGCAGCACATGTTTGCAGAGGCCTAGTGATTCAGGCCACTACGGGAAATATGCATGGGTGACATGCACATATATGTAACATAGGGTATATGTAGTGGACATTTTTGGTCAGGCAAAATATCATTTTCCTCAATACTCCATTATACTACCTCCCATCAAACGCTTATCTTACCTGTAATTTGTGTTTGAAAGTAGGGCTAGGCCCAGGGCTGGCTCCACGGGAAATGGGGATTAAGGTTGGCAATCCTGGGCGGATGAAATGTCCTCATTGCGGTGGTACTAGTGGTGTGACACAGTGGCAGTTGCTTGCCTATGGAAAAAAAGAAAACGAAACCTGGTTTGTCCTTACTGTAACATTACAAAGGTTACGGTTCGATAGAGAATATTGCAGGTGACAGTACACTAGAACAGTGCCACAATGTAGCCTAACAAATGGTAAAGTATTGCAAGTATAACTAGTACTTGCGTTGAATTTATTGGACATTGGCTCCTTCTACTACAAGAAATAGTACTGAAGCTGAGTAAGTCTAGAATATATCCTCGGATTCCTTCACCAGCCTGTTGCTATGACCTTATCCTCCCCAGCAAGTGTGTGGAATTATTGATGTCATTTAGTCACACATCAAGCAAAACCACACAGCCCGGGGGAAGAGGGTTAGGGTTTGAAAAATGGATGGGAAGGGGGGTTTCTTTTTGGGTAGGTTTTGTTGAGATAAAAAAATAAAAGCACAGCATGGACAAACAATAATTGAAGATAAAGAAATCTTTGGGTACAAACTAAAGCTAAACACAAATCTTTTAAGTGACATAAAGGAAGTGCATGCCCTACTGCATGCATTGTTACTGAAAAGTAAGTAGTACTAGAATGCGACAGTACAGGGCTGCAGCGTTTTGACTAGCCTATCTCTGCACTCAGAGTAACACTTCTTACATTAAATTAGGTTTAAAAATTAGCCGAATGAAAACCTATAGAATGGCTGTAGGGAATAGGGATCAATTTAGAAGCAGAGAGAGATCCAAGAAATGCAGTCACACTCATAGAAGAAAACAATGGATACTGTATCTGTATGTTGTTGGAGTTGTCCTGTTGAATTTGGTAAGTAAGTTGCATGCAGCAAACAATTCCTCTTATTAGCGGCACTCCTCCATTCCAGCTGATGCTTCGTCCATCAATGTTGGTGACCACTGACAGAAGACACCCTGTCCACTGCCTGCCTGGCGGATGTTGAATTGCAGCTCGTTAAGGTGAAGCCTGACTCCATCTTTTTTCCCCATTGCACAGACTGAAACCCGGCCTGTAATTATTGAACGCAAAACAGGAAGTGCTATTACAATACCACTGATAAATAAATATAAGGTATGTACGCTGTGTGGTGCAAAAAGTCACACTTTGATTTTCCTAATAGACAGTACAATATTTTTGAAATTGCGTACTCTGTCTGAGTCACCTTTTGAAGGATAAATAAGTATGGCCAAATTAATTTAGCGGATCTTTCCCCTCAAGCTAGGTGTACTGGAAACTGTGTTTTAGAACAAAATTAGACCTTCCCAGCAGTGCTCCCACCCAGACCCTTATTAAAGCCAGTCCCAAAAATGTAGAAGACCCCCAATCAGATCTCAAAAAACGAGGCCTAGCAGAAAAATGGTGACAAAACATACTTTGAAAGTAAAAGTAGGCCCAAATACCCCCTTACCCACCGTGGATTGTATTCAAACCACTTGCAAGCAAGCAAAAGTATCCATAGCCAGCATCGCTCAAAGAGTGCTCTAAGACCCAAGAACTCAGTTGCAAAAATCTAGAACACCCCGAAACACATGCAATCCTGCTGCTAGGGCTAACCCTAACGAACCCTAAGTTACAAAAAGTGTCAAAAGGCTTTTCCTTATGGATTTTGTGCAAACCACTTCTATCCGGTATTAGACCTTCACAGGAATGCCCCAAGAGACCCGCCAACCTACCCGCAAAAAAGCACGCGACAACACCCCCAAACACCCCCAAATCTTTTAAGTGACATAAAGGAAGTGCATGCCCTACTGCATGCATTGTTACTGAAAAGTAAGTAGTACTAGAATGCGACAGTACAGGGCTGCAGCGTTTTGACTAGCCTATCTCTGCACTCAGAGAAACACTTCTTACATTAAATTAGGTTTAAAAATTAGCCGAATGAAAACCTATAGAATGGCTGTAGGGAATAGGGATCAATTTAGAAGCAGAGAGAGATCCAAGAAATGCAGTCACACTCATAGAAGAAAACAATGGATACTGTATCTGTATGTTGTTGGAGTTGTCCTGTTGAATTTGGTAAGTAAGTTGCATGCAGCAAACAATTCCTCTTATTAGCGGCACTCCTCCATTCCAGCTGATGCTTCGTCCATCAATGTTGGTGACCACTGACAGAAGACACCCTGTCCACTGCCTGCCTGGCGGATGTTGAATTGCAGCTCGTTAAGGTGAAGCCTGACTCCATCTTTTTTCCCCATTGCACAGACTGAAACCCGGCCTGTAATTATTGAACGCAAAACAGGAAGTGCTTTTACAATACCACTGATAAATAAATATAAGGTATGTACGCTGTGTGGTGCAAAAAGTCACACTTTGATTTTCCTAATAGACAGTACAATATTTTAGAAATTGCGTACTCTGTCTGAGTCACCTTTTGAAGGATAAATAAGTATGGCCAAATTAATTTAGCGGATCTTTCCCCTCAAGCTAGGTGTACTGGAAACTGTGTTTTAGAACAAAATTAGACCTTCCCAGCAGTGCTCCCACCCAGACCCTTATTAAAGCCAGTCCCAAAAATGTAGAAGACCCCCAATCAGATCTCAAAAAACTAGGCCTAGCAGAAAAATGGTGACAAAACGTACTTTGAAAGTAAAAGTAGGCCCAAATACCCCCTTACCCACCGTGGATTGTATTCAAACCACTTGCAAGCAAGCAAAAGTATCCATAGCCAGCATCGCTCAAAGGGTGCTCTAAGACCCCAGAACTCAGTTGCAAAAATCTAGAACACCCCGAAACACATGCAATCCTGCTGCTAGGGCTAACCCTAACGAACCCTAAGTTACAAAAAGTGTCAAAAGGCTTTTCCTTATGGATTTTGTCCAAACCACTTCTATCCGGTATCAGACCTTCACAGGAATGCCCCAAGAGACCCGCCAACCTACCCGCAAAAAAGCACGCGACAACACCCCCAAACAGCCAAAAAGCAAAATCTCATACTTACAATATCTCTCGGCCTTCGGTCCAAACGCGCTGTGCAGCTAGGTCATCATCATAACTCCTGTTTTCCACTACGGATTTCCTGAAAAGCAAATGCAATCAAGATTAGACTGTCACAGCAGTGCTCCGACAGAGACACCAAAACCCACCCACAAACACCAGGAAGCCCCCCAAACAGGCCCCCGAAAACTCTACATTGAGCAAGATGTCAGAAGAAATAGCAAAAAAAATTCTGCATGGATTTTGTCCAAACCACTTCTATCCGGTATTCGACCTTCCCAGGAATGCCCCAAGACCCGCCAACCCAACCTCAAAAAAGCACGCGACAACACCCCCAAACAGCCAAAAAGCAAAATCTCATACTTACAATATCTCTCGGCCTTCGGTCCAAACGCGCTGTGCAGCTAGGTCATCATCATAACTCCTGTTTTCCACCATGGATTTCCTGAAAAGCAAATGCAATCAAGATTAGACTGTCGCAGCAGTGCTCCGACAGAGACACCAAAACCCACCCACAAACACCAGGAAGCCCCCAAACAGGCCCCCGAAAACTCTACATTGAGCAAGATGTCAGAAGAAATAGCAAAAAAAAAATTCTGCATGGATTTTGTCCAAACCACTTCTATCCGGTATTCGACCTTCCCAGGAATGCCCCAAGACCCGCCAACCCAACCCCAAAAAAGCACGCGACAACACCCCCAAACAGCCAAAAAGCAAAATCTCATACTTACAATATCTCTCGGCCTTCGGTCCAAACGCGCTGTGCAGCTAGGTCATCATCATAACTCCTGTTTTCCACAACGGATTTCCTGAAAAGCAAATGCAATCAAGATTAGACTGTCGCAGCAGTGCTCCGACAGAGACACCAAAACCCACCCACAAACACCAGGAAGCCCCCCAAACAGGCCCCCGAAAACTCTACATTGAGCAAGATGTCAGAAGAAATAGCAAAAAAAATTCTGCATGGATTTTGTCCAAACCACTTCTATCCGGTATTCGACCTTCCCAGGAATGCCCCAAGACCCGCCAACCCAACCCCAAAAAAGCACGCGACAACACCCCCAAACAGCCAAAAAGCAAAATCTCATACTTACAATATCTCTCGGCCTTCGGTCCAAACGCGCTGTGCAGCTAGGTCATCATCATAACTCCAGTTTTCCACCACGGATTTCCTGAAAAGCAAATGTAATCAAGATTAGACTGTCGCAGCAGTGCTTCGACAGAGACCCCGCAACCCACCCACATACACCTGGAAGACCCCGAAACAGGCCCCCGAAAACGCTACATTGAGCAAGATGTCAGAAGAAATAGCAAAAAAAAATTCACATGGATTTTGTCCAAACCACTTCTATCCGGTATTCAACCTTCCCAGGAATGCCCCAAGACCCGCCAACCCACCCGCAAAAAAGCACGCGACAACACCCCCAAACAGCCAAAAAGCAAAATCTCATACTTACAATATCTCTCTGCCTTCGGTCCAAACGCGCTGTGCAGCTAGGTCATCATCATAAATCCTGTTTTCCACCACGGATTTCCTGAAAAGCAAATGCAAACAAGATTAGACTGTCGCAGCAGTGCTCCAACAGAGACACCAAAACCCACCCACAAACACCAGGAAGCCCCCCAAACAGGCCCCCGAAAACGCTACATTGAGCAAGATGTCAGAAGAAATAGCAAAAAAAAATTCTGCATGGATTTTGTCCAAACCACTTCTAACCGGTATTCGACCTTCCCAGGAATGCCCCAAGACCCGCCAACCCACCCGCAAAAAAGCACGAGACAACACCCCCAAAAAGCAAAATCTCATACTTACAATATCTCTCGGCCTTCGGTCCAAACGCGCTGTGCAGCTAGGTCATCATCATAACTCCTGTTTTCCACCACGGATTTCCTGAAAAGCAAATGCAATCAAGATTAGACTGTCGCAGCAGTGCTCCGACAGAGACACCAAAACCCACCCACAAACACCAGGAAGCCCCCCAAACAGGCCCCCGAAAACTCTACATTGAGCAAGATGTCAGAAGAAATAGCAAAAAAAAATTCTGCATGGATTTTGTCCAAACCACTTCTATCCGGTATTCGACCTTCCCAGGAATGCCCCAAGACCCGCCAACCCAACCCCAAAAAAGCACGCGACAACACCCCCAAACAGCCAAAAAGCAAAATCTCATACTTACAATATCTCTCGCCCTTCGGTCCAAACGCGCTGTGCAGCAAGGTCATCATCATAACTCCTGTTTTCCACCACGGATTTCCTGAAAAGCAAATGCAATCAAGATTAGACTGTCGCAGCAGTGCTTCGACAGAGACCCCGCAACCCACCCACATACACCTGGAAGACCCCGAAACAGGCCCCCGAAAACGCTACATTGAGCAAGATGTCAGAAGAAATAGCAAAAAAAAATTCGCATGGATTTTGTCCAAACCACTTCTATCCGGTATTCAACCTTCCCAGGAATGCCCCAAGACCCGCCAACCCACCCGCAAAAAAGCACGCGACAACACCCCCAAACAGCCAAAAAGCAAAATCTCATACTTACAATATCTCTCTGCCTTCGGTCCAAACGCGCTGTGCAGCTAGGTCATCATCATAAATCCTGTTTTCCACCACGGATTTCCTGAAAAGCAAATGCAAACAAGATTAGACTGTCGCAGCAGTGCTCCAACAGAGACACCAAAACCCACCCACAAACACCAGGAAGCCCCCCAAACAGGCCCCCGAAAACGCTACATTGAGCAAGATGTCAGAAGAAATAGCAAAAAAAAATTCTGCATGGATTTTGTCCAAACCACTTCTAACCGGTATTCGACCTTCCCAGGAATGCCCCAAGACCCGCCAACCCACCCGCAAAAAAGCACGAGACAACACCCCCAAACAGCCAAAAAGCAAAATCTCATACTTACAATATCTCTCGGCCTTCGGTCCAAACGCGCTGTGCAGCTAGGTCATCATCATAACTCCTGTTTTCCACCACGGATTTCCTGAAAAGCAAATGCAATCAAGATTAGACTGTCGCAGCAGTGCTCCGACAGAGACACCAAAACCCACCCACAAACACCAGGAAGCCCCCCAAACAGGCCCCCGAAAACTCTACATTGAGCAAGATGTCAGAAGAAATAGCAAAAAAAAATTCTGCATGGATTTTGTCCAAACCACTTCTATCCGGTATTCGACCTTCCCAGGAATGCCCCAAGACCCGCCAACCCAACCCCAAAAAAGCACGCGACAACACCCCCAAACAGCCAAAAAGCAAAATCTCATACTTACAATATCTCTCGGCCTTCGGTCCAAACGCGCTGTGCAGCAAGGTCATCATCATAACTCCTGTTTTCCACCACGGATTTCCTGAAAAGCAAATGCAATCAAGATTAGACTGTCGCAGCAGTGCTTCGACAGAGACCCCGCAACCCACCCACATACACCTGGAAGACCCCGAAACAGGCCCCCGAAAACGCTACATTGAGCAAGATGTCAGAAGAAATAGCAAAAAAAAATTCGCATGGATTTTGTCCAAACCACTTCTATCCGGTATTCGACCTTCCCAGGAATGCCCCAAGACCCGCCAACCCACCCGCAAAAAAGCACGCGACAACACCCCCAAACAGCCAAAAAGCGAAATCTCATACTTACAATATCTCTCGGCCTTCGGTCTAAACGCGCTGTGCAGCTAGGTCATCATCATAACTCCTGTTTTCCACCATGGATTTCATGAAAAGCAAATGCAATCAACATTAGACTCTCGCAGCAGTGCTCCCAGACCTCAAAACTCACCCACAAACACCCGGAACCCCACCAAAGAGCACCTCAAAGGCAAGCAAGTCAGCAAAAACGGCAAGAAATTTCCGCCTCATATTTGGTCCAAAACACTTTTATCCGTTATTAGAGCTTCACAACAATGGGCCCAGAGCCGTCAACTCACCTGCAAAGAAGTAGAACACCCCCACAAGGGCTGAGTCTTTCTTCATTGGGCGTAATCCAGCCCTCTGCTTTGAGGGAAATAGGAGTCTGGAGGAGGAGGATAGAGGAGCATGTTCTTCTGAACTTGTGAACCTGAGGAATGTAGACTGCGGCACCTTCAAATCAATAAGCAAACAAGTGAAGACAGTTCTGCTGATGGGCTTGTTTTTGGGATTAGGTGATTAAAGTTTGAATTAAATTAACTGTGCAAAACAAAGAAAGACAGACACACAGGAATAAAAGTGAATAAGGACGAAAAAGAAAGTTATTGATTCATTGTCTCATTTTCAGGGCTCGGTGTCAGGGAATAAGAAGAAGACTTCGTCATCATACTCTGCGAATTCAGGCAGGATGAGGTCAGCGTCACCGAACAGAGAACAAATCCCCTCATCTACGTTGCTGTCCTCCTCGTCTTCATGCGGCGTTCTTTCTCGTACTTTGTAATCTGGTGGTATGAGGTGCTGATTCATCTTGATCATTGTTAGCCTCTCCACATTTTTGGGCGAGAGGCGGCTCCGTTTGGGAGTTACAATGCCACCAGCAGCACTGAAAACACGTTCAGAAGACACACTTGCGAGTGGGCAAGACAAATAGTTTATAGCCAGGTTGGAGAGCTGTGGCCACAATTGTTTGTTCCCATGCCAATACTGCAATGGCTCATCATTAAGAAAGACCTCTGTTGAGTCATTCAGATAGTCCTGCACCATCGACTCAAGGTCCTCAACGGTTCCTCCACTTTGCTTACTTTTTGCTGTGCCTGTGACCTTTTTTCGAGAACCATACCCAAGCCAAGTTAGCCAATCCTCTTCAGCAGCCAATGTTACTCTTGTGTGTGGTGCAGACGATCCGGTTGCTGGTGTCTTTAACGGCTGAGAGGTCACTGGTGCCACAGCCACAGGTGCAGAAGTGGATTCTTTTGACTGGGGATGGCCTGCTGATGCTGATGTACTGCCTTTTCCTTCAATATCCGGCCGTTCTTTTTCAAACCTCTTGGCTGACAAGGCCAGCCAACGTTTGTACTTTTTAACATCTTCATCAGCAAAAGGAAAGAATGCTTGGCCTGCCAGCGCCTTTTTGTAGCATGGATCCAGAATAGTAGCACAAATGTTATGCTGTTCTGAGTTGATCTTTTTAAGACGTTCATCACCACGTAGGCGCTCTAATAATTTCTCCGACAAAACAAAAGGGTCTTTGTTTTTTTCATCTTTTTCTAACTCAGAAGACACCGCCTTCAGTTGGTGCTCCAGCATGCACAACAATGGGATAGCTTTTCCCAAATTACAGTCCTCCTGGCTGACTGCACGCGTGAAGAACTCAAAAGGACGAAGCATGTCTTTCAGGCTTTTAACTATGTCCCATTGCGCCGCACCCATCCGCAGGCCCTTCTGAGCTGTACCCTCTTTTAAAAAATAGTGATCGAGTACCGTATACTGCTCATACAGACGCTCAAGCATGTAGAAGGTTGAGTTCCATCGTGTTGACACCTCCTGGATCAGTGCTTTCACTGGCTTTCGACGTTCATGTAGCAGGCTCCTCAGATGCTTCCAGGCCTTAAAAGAATGGCTGAAATGGTTGCACATTTTGCGGCAGGTGGCCATTACCTCGCAAGCTGGACTGTCTTTATCACTCAAGAATTTTTGAACTACCAGGTTGATACAGTGCGCCAAACACGGCACTCTGAAATAGTCACCCAGCGCCATGGCCTTAACTACATTGGCGCCATTATCCGTGGAAACATAACCAATCTGGCGTTTTTTGGGGGACAGCCAGTGTAAGAACTTTTTGTTAAACTCGTCCAAAATGTTTTGTGATCTGTGACTTTTCTCCAAGCCAAACATGGCTAGTGTTGCATGTTTCCGAGCAGCTTTAAAAACTTGGTCCGGGTCAACACCTGCGTTTAGCTTTGCTTTAACACCTGAAAAAGAGACCCAGTGTACAGTGATGCACATGTAATCAGCGCCTGCGCCACTGGTCCACATGTCTGTTGTCAGATGTATAGTGCGAACAGCATTCTTCTGCAAAGCTGCCCCAATCGCCTCCAGCACATCTTCATGTAGTGCTGGAACCGCAACTCTGGCAAAATAGAACCAGCTAGGAACCTTCCATTTAGGGCAGAGCGCTGCCACTAATTCTAGAAAACCTACCGCTTCTACAAAAGAAAAAGGGAGAAGGTCCACAGCTAGCATTTTAGCCAGCTTAGTGTTATACAGACACGTCAGTGGGTGGTTGCGTTCATATGGCGCGTCTGAACAAAACATGGTTCTAATGTTGCCCTGGACCAAGCATTTACGGGATGATAATGACTTCGTTGACCCAATTATGCTCGCTGGTGAACTTTTGCGCGTTGGTGTCTCACTCGCTCCAACACTCTTAGTGTGCCTCACATGGGGTGTGCTGCTGACAGGGGTACTGGGTGTAAGTGAAGTGTTTGACACGTCTTCTTCCTCCTCGTCATCATCAGATGAAACATCAACGTTTTCTTGACTTCCAATTCGGGCTTCCTTGATCACCTTTAGGTGCGCAAACCATTGGACAGTGTGCTGTCTCCTAAGATGACCTCTCTGGCCTCCGGTACCATAGTTGGTACCAAACTTACCACGACTAACTGCAAGCTTACAAATGGTACAAATGGCGAACTTTTCCCTTTTTGGGCAAACAGTAAAGAAGTCCCAAACTGGGGACTTGAAGTGTCTGTGGGGGCCAGAGGAGGCGGCGATACTGGTGGTGGTGGTCATGCTGCTAATGCCAGATGAAGTGGAGGATCTGGATTGCCCAACTTTTGAACGTTGTGCACTTTCACCGCCACTAATTAAGGTCGAGGTGGATGGAGGTCCCTTCTTGCGAGAAAGAAATATGGACGCGGTACGAGTTGGTGTACTACTTAACTCCAATGATTGTGGTGGTGTTTCCACTGCCTCCTCGTCGATAACATCATCATCACGCTCAGCAGCTTCTCGGGCTAGGGTCAAAATGTCTGTTTGCTGCATGCGCGCTGGGGCTGCAGTGACCTTTATGATGACTGGGTCGTCGTTGACAGAGTCTTCATCAGCAGCAGTATCCGCCACTTCTTGTTGAGCCTCATCATCACACTCCATAACTCTGAGACTTTGGACGAGCTTCCTTTTACGCTTAACTACCTTTGTCAGATCATGGTGTGCCTCACTCAAAGACGGCAGTGGTGCTGGTTCCCAATTTTGATCCGTATCATCAGAAGGAGGTGTGCTTGAAGAAGATGTAGACACCACCCTTGATCTCTTCCTTGCTAGGGGTGTGGAAGACAATGAATGATCATCAGGAGGAGTGTCTTCCTCAAATGATACCTCGCCTTGATTGTCGATTTCCTGATGTGCCCCTACTTCGGGGGGAACAACTATTGTGGGCACTTGTGACCCTCCATGCACCTCTGCTTGCGCATCTCCTTGCGCTGCCTCTCCTTCCACATGTACTTGGGCTTGTACTTCCACATGTGGTCTTTGTTGCGGCTGTGGTTGTTCAACACTCGTCAGATGAGTTAAAACAACCTGTGTTGATTGAGGGACATTGCTGCTACTTTCTTGCGATGAGCCAACATCACTGGTCGATGGTGATTGAACAACTAGACAAAGTGCCTCTGCAGCAGTGAAGGGCTTGGACTTAAGTTGGCGTGGTGGTGGTGGCACTGAGCCCAATGGAGCGGGGTTGCTGCTCCCAGCTTGGTCCCCAGCAGATCCTGCTGCTGCTGCAGGCATACTTTTTTTTTTACTCCCAAAAAAAGGGGCGGCCGGAACACCTGTCTTCTTGGTAACTTGCTTCTTCTGCTCCTTACTGGCAACTTTCTTGCTAGAGGAGCTACGGGTAACTTTTTTTGGGGCCATCTTCTTCAGAGCAGGGCAGAAAAGCAGGCAGCAGTTGCAAGAGTTGCAGAGTTGTCTGTGTCCAGACGTGACGTCGCGTGACGTTATGCTGCACACACACACTGCTGCAGGACTTCTTCCTGGCACTGGTGGTTCTCTAGAGTCTTGTGCACCTAAAAGCAATGGAAGACAGAGGAACATCAGTTCAGTTATACACCCCAAAAAATGGAAAAACACAGAAAAATCAGCACAATCCCATGCCATCCATGATGTTTACATTCAAGACACCACACAGAAAGACTAGGCCCGTGCAACACTCACTACCCCTGGGCATAATGGATGAAAAGTAGGCAAAATAAGTGCAGGCCTCAGACACTGCCTCTCTTCAAAATGGCAACACTCACTACCCCTGGGCATAATGGATGAAAAGTAGGCAAAATAAGTGCAGGCCTCAGACACTGCCTCTCTTCAAAATGGCCCCTTGCACCCCAAGCACATGTGGCACACTCAGTCCATGCATCACTACCCCTTGGCAAAAGGCCACACCAGCAGCCCCAAAAAACCGACAAAAAACACAAAAATCAGCACAATCCCAGCCCATCTATGGCCTCAATTGGAGTTCTGGACTTTTTGGTTCCGTCCAGAGGTGTCAGGGATAACACCCGAAGACCCCGGAGTTCCACCTGTCTCGGTGCACAAAACAAACAGAAACACGGGCTTCTCGATGGTGGCGTCAAAGACCAAAGGTTTATTACTGCAGGGACACAGAAGTCACAGAAACTACACATGGGCAGTATCTAGGAGCCTGTTCAATTTGTACAAAGAGGGTTGCTCCTTATATACTAAATATTGGGCTTCAGGCAAATTCTTTACATGTTACCACAGTTCTAAACATTCGTGTCTTAAACAATAAATATTTGGCGTTGCACAGGAATCGTCAACAGTATCTGATGTCAAAACATTACGAATGAGGGGTTCCCACTAGTCCATCATAATCCCATGTCAAATCTTCATTCAAGACCCGGACCGCCTCATCGTAAATTTCGTTACCTCCCCCTAATAAAGGCCCAGAAGGAAAGGAGCAGAGCCAGGTGCAGAAGATAGAAAGACAGGATAAGAAATGTTTGTGGGTCGTAAATGGGCACGGTTACCAGCTTCGGCCGCCTAATCATGATCAGGCCAACGAACACAAGAACCAGTATAGCAGGACTGGCCTCAGGCTGGGGAGGCAGTTCTTGCCGAGTCATGCTGCCACAGCGTTGCTGGCCTAAGGTGCACGTGTCACTAGCAAGGTGAATCGCTGGTTAAGGCCTACGTGTCCTCAAATAAGAAGAAGTCATTGCGTGTCCATTGACTATGTGAGGGCAAGGAATACAAAATGGCTTCCGTGTTCTAAGATGGATGCCACGGGTAGAACAGAAATGTGTTTGTAACTGGAGTGCTCTTGCTCGTAGCATAGCGAAAACACCAGGATATACTAAATGGATCATTTGCGGTTCACTGATACCAAAATTATGTATTTACGACAATGTTAAAAACACGAGTAAAATCGTCACGGAACCTCAGACCCTCCTTTTGCCCTTACATAGGCAATTACTCAGTCTATATCAGAGTCAGAGTCTAATTCTATGCTCATTAGGTCAGTGACATGTTGTTGTATCATCATCCTGTCTCGTGCCTTTTCTCCTAATGCAGGTGGTTTTCTGAAACAGGTTGCAGCACAGAGGCTACACAGAGCGGGACCGCATTGGATAATAAGACAGCACGAGAACAGAAATACTAGGATGACACCAATAACCATCAGAACCTTCCATCCCCACGCTGATACCAGAGTCCAAAACCACTCCATGAAGGACCAGTTTCCCTTATCTACGTGTATAGAGTCGCAAATCTTATGTAGCTTAGAGATTGCTTCATAGACTGTTGGAGCATTATTTGGAATAAAGACACAGCAGCTCGATTGGATCATTCTGCATACCCCACCTCGATCTGCAAGTATTACGTCTAGAACCATACGGTTCTGCAACGTCATGAGACGATCCGCCTGAAGCTCAGCTGTTAAGTTACTAAGGGCACCTGCAGTTTCTGTAATTGTAGATTCAACTACCCGTGTTAGTTGACGAAGATTTCTACTATTGGCCATAGGCCCCCAAAACGGAAGGAAACCTTTGAAAAAGTCTCCAGCTTCTTGACCAGCGGTATCTTCCTTGCTGAAGACACCTCTTGCTACTCTGGTTTTGTGATAATCTGAAGAAGCAGTGTATGTCGGGGGTAACAATCGAGCAATATAACATGAACCTGAAAAGTCAGCAGGCAGCCATGTATATGCTCTGTCCTGACAAATGAAGTAGGTACCCCTAGCAGTCAGAAAGGCAGGGGAGGAGTTAGACGGAAATACGTAAGTCTCAACGCACTCACTCCTCCCTAGCTGAGCTCTCGGATTTCTCCCATTTCCTTGTAAACAGACCTGCCCTTGGTGAGGCACGACCCAAACTGAAGTGGAGCTTTTACGCTTGCTTTCTCCCAAACTAAGGCGATACTCTGTAGAGTTCCAACTCAAATACACCAGTAATTCATCTCTAGGATAAGATGGAGTATTATTGACGTCTTTAATCATGTCAATAATTCCCTGGACTAAAGCTTTGTTGGCTGAGTTGTATTTAGTGGACCGTGGTGGACGCGGAGGATAGGTTTCAAGGGCATATGAAAAAATGGTCTGAAAGGCCTGAAATGATCCATTATAGCTGAAAGGCAAGACTAGATAGGGAATGCCTTTATCCATAGTGTGGGGTATCAAGCCACACACCCAGCAGTCTGTAGTATTAACTATCAGTTGGTGTTGATGCAAGAGCTGTACAAATGTATTGTTAATAAATTCTGAGCGTCGAGCTTGTTCGTGTTCAGGAAATGAGTGAAAAGAATGCATAGAAGAAACCGTAGAAGTAGTAGGATCAAGGGGAGGTACTGTAGTTACTGGCATAAAAATCAAATGTACACCAAAGATGATTCCACCCACCAACGTTATCAAAACAATTAAAAATGTAACTGCACATTGCATTAGAAAGCATCTGCTGTGAAGTATTCTGTACAGTCTATTCCTGCGAACATAAATTACATTTTCTCGTTGTAGCTCAGGAAGCTCCATCTTCTACGACCGTTCGCGACCACTGATGATGTGTACGTAGATGAAAATGCCTCTATCAGCCCTGGGAGTTCCCAGAACTAACAGAAAGATCGACCTTGTGTCTGACCCCCGCAGATTCAACTAGGCACACAGCCACGACCCTACGGCTACCCAGACGGCAAGGCAATTTTAAAACAAAAAGAAACAATACAAAGTATTAGCAAACTTCCTGGCTGGAGGCAATGTATAGCAAATTCAAATCTGAAAATAGGCAGTTTCCTGCTTTATTTGTCCATATTGCGAGAACGTAAGTTGTATCTCAGTTTTGCAGGAGCTGTCTGATCTGGAAACAATGTATTTTCAGCTGACGTTGCAATGTTCACGTTCGCCGATGGCAAATGTTCTTTTGGTGCAGATGGCAAATGTTCATTGGGTGTGGATGACAAGTGTTCAGGGTTCAAAAGAGCAGTTTCAGGAGGAGAGTCAGAATTTGGTGAATCCGTGATTAGTTCTGCATCGCTGAAAGGTATCAACCTGGGGACTTGTTCCGTTTCAGAGGCACCGATTCCTTTCTTTACCCAGTTGTCGTAAGGAAGTGGCAGAGGCACACGTTTAGCATGTGTCGTATGGATCCAATTTTTCCTTCCGGCCACACGAATAGCAGTTCTCGTTGCTAGCAGGACTTGGAAAGGGCCAATGAATCTGGGCTGAAGATTTTTTGTTCTTGCAAAATTTCTGATGACCACCTGATCACCCGGTTTCAGCTGATGGCCTGGACTCTCCGGTGGCTTTGGCAATGCATCGAAAACCTGTTGGTGAATAAGACTCAATTTAGCAGTCAAGTCGAAAAGGTAATCAATTAACATTGGGTATTCCAGCTGCTTAAATTCTTTCGGTCTAGGTACCCCCCAAACATTTGCAGGACGACCAAAAACTATTTCATAAGGACTAAGCCCTACTCTAGAATGTACAGTTGCTCTTGTTGATAGCAAAGCCAAAGGCAATGCGTCTGGCCAGGACAAACCCGTGGATGCTTGTATCTTAGCAAGTTTCAGTTTAAGGGTACCATTGTAACCTTCGACTAAACCCGCGGACTGGGGATGATTCGCACTATGAAACTTCTGTCTAATCCCTAGGCCGGCACACACACTCTGCATAACTTTCCCTACGAACTCACTTCCGTTGTCTGACCATACAATCCGTGGCATTCCGTATCTGGGGAAGTATTCTTTAAGAAGAATTTTGGCAGTGGATAAGGCAGTATTGTCCTTCAGTGGGTATGCTTCGATCCATCTGGAGAAAGCACAAACTACCACTAGGACGTATTTCAGATTATTGCAACGATCCATGTGAATGAAGTCTAGCTGGATCACCTCAAAGGGGCAGGAAGGAGGAGCGAAGTGACCTGCAGGTGTGGGGATTCCCTTGCCAGGATTATGCATCAAGCATACCATACAATTCCTCACCACTCTCTCTGCACACTTACTAATCCCGTCATTCTTCCAGACCGGAGCCAACATCTTACAAATCCCTTTTGAACTGATGTGCGCTGTTCCATGTGCCATCGTTACTACTGCAAGCACATACGCATCAGGCAACATCCAACGCTGTTGTTCCGACAAATCAATCCAACACCCACTCGAGTCCAATTTACCCGTGCTCTCTCTCCATGCAAGTTTTTCCTCCTCAGTCGCCTCTTTCTGAATTTCCTTCACGCTTTCCACTGTGTTCTCACACATTCCAGACTCAGAAATCCATCTTGCAGACGTTGCAACATACATTCTACTCATCATATTTCTAGCTGTCTGTTTTGCAATCTCATCAGCAAAAGCATTCCCACGACCAACATCATCCGTGATTGCTTTATGAGCACTGCATTTCACAATCGCAACTTCAGTCGGCCAGGTTAGAGATTCCAACAAGTCATTAACTAGCTGACCATGTTGAATCTTAGTCCCATGGGACGTAATGAAACCTCTTTCTTTCCACAAACGGCCAAAACTATGGGCCACGCCGAACGCGTACTGACTATCTGTGAACACATTCACTCTCTTTCCCTTAGCTAAAACGCACGCTCTTGTTAGCGCGATCAATTCTGCAGCCTGGGCAGAATTCTGACTCACTCTTGCAGTCTCCACAATCGTACTCAAAGTTGTTACTGCATAAGCAGCAGTCACATCACCATTCTCCAATTTGAAGCAAGACCCATCAACATACAACGTGCCATCTGGATATGATAACGGAGTGTCTTTTAGATCGATTCGTCCTTTTGTTTCTTCCTCAGTTTTGAAACAACAGTCGTGTGGTTCGGAATCACTCGACTCTTGGCTAGTCGGCAACAATGTTGCTGGATTCAATACATTGCATCTTTTGATCTGAATATGACTAGCTAACAGTGTCAGTTCATAACCTGATAATCTAGCACTGGTAAGGTGTTGCGTCTTGGTTCGGTTCATGAGTGTATCCACAGCATGAGGAACCATAACTACTAGCATGTTGTTCATTACTAAACCAGCAGATTGTCGAATGGAAGCTGCAGCTGCGGCTGTAGCTCTCAAGCAACTAGGCAACGCTCTAGCTACTGGATCTAATGTTGATGAAAAATACGCACAAGGGCGTTGTTTATCACCAAATTTCTGCGTCAAAACACTCAATGCACAACCTTCTCTCTCGTGGACATAGAGCGTGAATGGCTTACTGTAGTCGGGTGTACCCAATACAGGTGCTGAACACAGTGCATTTCGTAACTCAGAAAAACTCTGCTGACATTCAGCAGACCATGGTACCGGACTCGGAACACCTTTCCCAGTCAAGGCTACCAATGGTTTTGCTAGAAGAGAAAAATTTGGGATCCATTGCCTACAATATGAGGTAATACCTAAAAAGGCACGTACTTCTCTCTGCGTGCTAGGAACATTCATCTGTGTAATTGCTTTTATTCTCTCTGGGGTCAACTTCCTTCCCTCCTTTGACAAGAGATGACCTAGGTAGGTCACTTCTTGGCAGCAGTATTGCATTTTTGAAGGTGACACCTTGTGATTCAAATCTGACAAGTGATGCAATAAAGAAATCGTAGCTGTTTTGCAAGTTTCCTTGTCATCGGCAGCCACTAGAAGATCATCGACATACTGTACTAAAGCAGAACCACGAGGAAGTACGAAGGAATCTAACTGGCTTTTTAATGCTTGACTGTAAATGGATGGGCTTTCACAATAACCTTGTGGAGCGCGTTTAAATCTGAAACTTCGTCCTCCTAGAGAGAAACCGAAGATATCTCTGCTTTCCTCGGCTATCGGAATGCTGAAAAAGGCATTTTTCAAGTCGACAACTGAAAACCATGCTGCTGTAGCAGGAATCAACGTTAACAATGCAGTAATGTCTGGTACCACAGGAAACTGTGGGATCACAATTTTATTAACCTCTCTAAGATCAATTACGAACCTATATACTGGAGGCTTTGTTGGGTCAGTTCGTTTCAAAATAGGCAGTACAGGACTATTACAGACATTACCTCTAGTTTCTTCTATAACGTCTTTCTTGATCAGGTCTTGTACTATCAGTAGGAGCGCACGCTCACCTTCACTAGAGATTCTGTATTGCGGAATTCGTGGAAGTTTGACATTTGCTTTCAAAGTTACTACATAGGGTGGAATTTCCAATAGACCTACATCATTAGGACCAGTCGCCCAAAGAGTATCAGGGAGTGAACGCAGCTCTGGTGGGAGCGCATCCATCGACAAGTACATCGGGGAGATTATTCTTTTACCCAACGTAAGCTGTACTCCTGCTGGAGAACAGTACAATGTCGCGTACAGGCGTTTTAACAAGTCTAAACCAAGCAGATTTTCGTTACAACCTGTCGTCAAAATCAGGGGTGCTTTCAATTGACGGGGTCCAACAGAAATAGACAAAGGACCAGAAACAGGGTTGTGAACAGGGGCGCCCGAAAAACCTACTGAAACGTTTGTTGAGCCAGACAAAGGTGCGCCAGGGAGTTTCGCATGTATGATAGAACTTTTTGCTGCACCAGTATCCAACAGAAACGGTTCGACTATACCTGATGTTGCTACTGCGACATAAGGCCCACTCTGATCTACTGGTACTGATACTACTCCCTCTCTTTGTCCATGGCTGTCCTAGTATTCACTTTGCTGAACTTCCTCACTAGTTTCATAATAGCCTTCGACATGATACTGTGGAGACCTATTCTGTTGGGCAGATTGTCCATTTCGCTGGTCGAAATAATTAGTGGGGCGATCACTTGTCTGTGGAGGCATAGCACCTCGTCCTCGACCTCTAGAGTTTTGCATAGAACTACCACGACCTCTTTGAGCTGCCGCAGCATTATTTTGCGTTCGAACTGGACATTCACTTTTGTAATGACCTTCCTTTTTGCAATAAGCACATTGATTCCATTGGTATTGTGGCCTTTGAAAATTATAATCCGTTCTTTGATATGACCCTTGCTGCATATTAGTTTGATTCATGCGAGGCGGATAAGCTTGCTGTAAAAGTACTTTAGTTTTTAAATCTTTCGTCTTTTTATCTGATTTTTCCTTCTCTTCTTTATCCCTATTTTCATAGTACTGAGCAGTCGCAAGTATTTGCGCAGTCGTAGAGACAGCCCACGCACTTTCAGAATTCTTTAATTTACTACTAAGTTCTGGCAACAGATTGTGCACAAATTTATCAACAAATAATCTCTGGCCTCCTTCTGTGCTCATATCCTGACCACTATGATCCACGAAAGTCTCCTCGAATCTTGTGAAAAAGTCGGAGACGCTTTCGTCTTTCTTTTGTTTGCACGCGGACAATTTGTCCCAGTTAACGCGCAATGCTGGCATCAAGGTTTTCATTAAATCGATTATTCTACCAGGCAAGTTAGCAATTAAAGGTTCAGGTTTGGAACCACCTATTTGTTGACCATCCGCTGCAATTATAGCTGCCCAGTCACCACCTAGGGCAACTGGATGATTCTCTTTACGAATTTTAGCCCAAATTGGTTGCGGTACTACATTACCAAATAGCAGATCTATGTCAGCCAAATTCAATACACAAGCGTCAACTGTCTGAGCCAACTCTTTGTAGTACCCTGCAGGATTTTTACGCGGATCTGGCAAGGCCTGTTTTACTGCTAACACTTCAGCTCGCTTCCATGGAATATGTATCCATACTCTCTGGAATTGGGCCGGAGCGGCTGCAATACCAAGGTTTACATTAGCTTGCACAGCTTCACGCCAAATTGGTGGAACCTCTCTCATTGGATATTGACGATTTTGTTTCGTACTACGTTTCTCTAATTCTCTTGGTGAACGAAGGGATGGGTCATTCCTATAACTTAAAATCAGTTCCATCGCTTCTTTTATATTTTGTCCAACTATCATACCTGCAGCAAACTCTTTCTGAACATTAATTAATTCTCCTATATTTGATTCAGGGTCATCCTCTTCCAATTCCTCACGTAGAAGGAAACACATTTCATCGAACACATATCGTTGTGTCGGTTCGTTCCATTGCATAAATGTATCTAATACATCTTGTACATTATATCTTCCAACTTTCGAAACCCATCTAAGAGCAGTGGAATCTAATATTCCTCTTTCTTCAGTACTGGGAAGCTGACTACGTCTCTGCACAGAGTCAGAGGTAGGAGTCTTAATCAGAGTTTTATAGAAGGGAGATAGAATATTAGAGACAGAATCAGTGATTCTTCGACGAACAGAAAGCGGAGTCATAATATTAACAGAGGCAGTGAATAGAGTAGCAGTTGGAACAGATAGATCAGGAACAGTAGGAGTAGCAGGCAAAATAGCTTGTGAAGTAGCAGGTGTGAGCGACACAGGCATAGGTAAAGAAGCCGGCAACCCTAGAAGAGGGGTTGTCGAAGGAACATTAATATTGACTACAGGAGGTACAGGAACTTGATTCAGGGGAGCGGGAACAGGGACACCAGGTTGTCCAGCAACCGGTAATTGAACATTCGGTATAGGTGGAGCCGTAGCACCCTGTGCATACGGTGGGGGTGATCGTAACAAGTAAGACAACAGGGGATCCTTTTCAGGGTCCTCTACTATCTTAGCCGTACTCGATGGCAAAGCAGGATAGCACTTGTCTATCGCTAAATTACGCTCTCTATCGGCCACCTCCATCGCTTTCTCAGACTCGTTGAGTTGCAGCTGCCTAGCAGACTGTTCTAAAGTCAACTCTTGCTCTTTCTGTTCTTTCTTCAACTTTTTAATTTCTCTCTGTTTAGATTCTTTTCGCCAATAACGGAAAGAATCAAACATTGCCGGCCGGGCTTTCTTCTTAAACAACCTTCTTTCTAGATTATCGAGAACTTCAGGTTCAAAACTACCATGTAGTGGCCAACTAAGGACACCATCTTTCTCTGTGTAGTGGATCCATATCTCGTTATAAGAGATAGGGCCCACACCAAACTTGCAATAAAGATCATAAAGAGGAGTTCCAATCGGAGGAACCAAACACGAGTCCTCCAACTGGGAATCACTGTTGCAACTAAAACAAGACAACATACAATTTTTCCGACTTACCATTTTATAATCCGGAACACAAAACAAACAAGACACAAACAGAAAAGATGCGCACTCGAGCCAAGAACTTAGGCCTACCAGAACTGACAAATGTATCGATACCTGAACTGAACAGAATGATTATCGTAACCAGAATAACCAGTGATAACCTTACAGAACTGAACTGAACTGAGAACTAAAAGGATTATCCAAATAGGAGCAACCCTTACAAAATAACCAACTAGCAACCACTGAATACTTAACTGAGGCACTGAAGACGTCACCAAGGAGAAACCAGTCACGTTTCGCCGTACTGAGGACTGCACCTCGGGTCCAAGACAGGGCGACGGTCAAGGCAACGGACCACTGCAGCCGTCTGAACGGGAACCCTCGTGGAAGAGAACGTCGGGGCCACTTTTGCGATATGCCGGGATCGATGAAGTGGGGCGCCTCCCTCTGAAATCTTCACACGAAGCTCCTCGAACTCTTCAGGCTTTTGGACCGGTACCGAATGACGTCGCCCCACGTTGGGCGCCAATTGGAGTTCTGGACTTTTTGGTTCCGTCCAGAGGTGTCAGGGATAACACCCGAAGACCCCAGGGTTCCACCTGTCTCGGTGCACAAAACAAACAGAAACACGGGCTTCTCGATGGTGGCGTCAAAGACCAAAGGTTTATTACTGCAGGGACACAGAAGTCACAGAAACTACACATGGGCAGTATCTAGGAGCCTGTTCAATTTGTACAAAGAGGGTTGCTCCTTATATACTAAATATTGGGCTTCAGGCAAATTCTTTACATGTTACCACAGTTCTAAACATTCGTGTCTTAAACAATAAATATTTGGCGTTGCACAGGAATCGTCAACAGTATCTGATGTCAAAACATTACGAATGAGGGGTTCCCACTAGTCCATCATAATCCCATGTCAAATCTTCATTCAAGACCCGGACCGCCTCATCGTAAATTTCGTTACCTCCCCCTAATAAAGGCCCAGAAGGAAAGGAGCAGAGCCAGGTGCAGAAGATAGAAAGACAGGATAAGAAATGTTTGTGGGTCGTAAATGGGCACGGTTACCAGCTTCGGCCGCCTAATCATGATCAGGCCAACGAACACAAGAACCAGTATAGCAGGACTGGCCTCAGGCTGGGGAGGCAGTTCTTGCCGAGTCATGCTGCCACAGCGTTGCTGGCCTAAGGTGCACGTGTCACTAGCAAGGTGAATCGCTGGTTAAGGCCTACGTGTCCTCAAATAAGAAGAAGTCATTGCGTGTCCATTGACTATGTGAGGGCAAGGAATACAAAATGGCTTCCGTGTTCTAAGATGGATGCCACGGGTAGAACAGAAATGTGTTTGTAACTGGAGTGCTCTTGCTCGTAGCATAGCGAAAACACCAGGATATACTAAATGGATCATTTGCGGTTCACTGATACCAAAATTATGTATTTACGACAATGTTAAAAACACGAGTAAAATCGTCACGGAACCTCACAATGGTGTTTAAATTCAAGAGGACACCCCACAGAAAGACTAGGCCCATGCAACACTCACCACCCCTGGGCAAAGGGCCCCACCAGCAGCCCCAAAAAACGACAAAAACCACAAAATTCAGCACAATCCCAGCCCATCCATGGCCTCAATGGTGTTTAAATTCAAGAAGACACCCCACAGAAAGACTAGGCCCATGCAACACTCACTACCCCTGGGCATAATGGATGAAAAGTAGGCAAAATAAGTGCAGGCCTCAGACACTGCCTCTCTTCAAAATGGCCCCTTGCACCCCAAGCACATGTTGCCTGTACCAGCCAGCACTCAAGATGGCCACCACCACCACCCACATGGCCAGTCCACATCAACAGTACACCCAAAAAAAACAGAAAAACACCCAAAAATCACCACAATCCAATGCCATCCAGGATGTTTACATTAAAGAGAGTGAGACCCCACAGGCATACTCAGTCCATGCACCACTACCCCTGGGCAAAAGGCTCCACCAGCAGCCCCAAAAAAGGACAAAAACCACAAAATTCAGCACAATCCCAGCCCATCCATGGCCTCAATGGTGTTTAAATTCAAGAAGACACCCCACATAAAGACTAGGCCCATGCAACACTCACTACCCCTGGGGATAATGGATGAAAAGTAGGCAAAATAAGTGCAGGCCTCAGACGCTGCCTCTCTTCAAAATGGCCCCTTGCACCCCAAGCACATGTTGCCTGTACCAGCCAGCACTCAAGATGGTCACCACTACCACCCACATGGCCAGTCCACATCAACAGTATACCCAAAAAAAACTGAAAAACACCCAAAAATCACCACAATCCAATGCCATCCAGGATGTTTACATTAAAGAGAGTGAGACCCCACAGGCACACACAATCCATGCATCACTACCCATTGTCAAAAGGCCACACCAGTAGCCCCAAACAAATGACAAAAAACACAAAAAAACAGCACAATCCCAGCCCATCCATGGCCTCAATGGTGTTTAAATTCAAGAAGACACCCCACAGAAAGACTAGGCCCGTGCAACACTCACTACCCCTGGCATAATGGATGAAAAGTAGGCAAAATAAGTGCAGGCCTTAGACACTGCCTCTCTTCAAAATGGCCCCTTGCACCCCAAGCACATGTTGCCTGTGCCAGCCAGCACTCAAGATGGCCACCACCACCACCCACATGGCCAGTCCACATCAACAGTACACCCCAAAAAAACAGAAAAACACCCACAAATCACCACAATCCAATGCCATCCAGGATGTTTACATTAAAGAGAGTGAGACCCCACAGGCACACTCAGTCCATGCACCACTACCCCTGGGAAAAAGGCCACACCAGCAGCCCCAAAAAACGACAAAAAACACAAAATTCAGCACAATCCCAGCCCATCCATGGCCTCAATGGTGTTTAAATTCAAGAAGACACCCCACATAAAGACTAGGCCCATGCAACACTCACTACTCCTGGGGATAATGGATGAAAAGTAGGCAAAATAAGTGCAGGCCTAAGACACTGCCTCTCTTCAAAATGGCCCCTTGCACCCCAAGCACATGTTGCCTGTACCAGCCAGCACTCAAGATGGCCACCACCACCACCCAAATGGCCAGTCCACATCAACAGTACACCCCAAAAAAAAAGAATAACACCCAAAAATCACCACAATCCAATGCCATCCAGGATGTTTACATTAAAGAGAGTGAGACCCCACAGGCACACTCAGTCCATGCAACACTACCCCTTGGCAAAAGGCCACACCAGCAGCTCAAAAAAAACGACAAAAAACACAAAAATCAGCACAATCCCAGCCCATCCATGGCCTCAATGATGTTTAAATTCAAGAAGACACCCCACAGAAAGACTAGGCCCATGCAACACTCACCACCCCTGGGCAAAGGACCCCACCAGCAGCCCCAAAAAAACGACAAAAACAACAAAAATCAGCACAATCCCAGCCCATCCATGGCCTCAATGGTGTTTAAATTCAACAAAACAGTTGTATCATGCACCCATAACCAACCCTGGTCCTACTGGATACTGTGGCTACCCACAATATATTTTATTTAATGTTCTGAAAAAGTTCCAAAATTGTAGTTGCAGCAACTGTAATGCCCCAAACAAACTTACTTGTGAAAGTTGATTTCTAATCCAAAAGTGATCCAAAGAAAGTCAAAAAGGCCTCAAATCCAAATATCCAGCAGCACCCACAAAAAGTAATCCTTCCAGGTCAAGGTCCAAATGAAAGTGACCAGCACATGAAGAAAGCACTGGGAGGAGCCTGCTGGACAGGAATCAATCAATCAATCAGGTCATTTGTAGAGCGCACTACTCACCCGTAGGGTCTCAAGGCGCTGGGAGGGGGGGGGGGGGTGCCGCTACTGCTCGAACAGCCAGGTCTTGAGCTTCTTCCTGAAGGAGAGGTGGTCTTGGGTCAGGCGCAGATTGGTGGGAAGTGAGTTCCAGGTCTTGGCGGCCAGGTAGGAGAAGGATCTTCCTCCTGTTGTCGCTCTTCGGATGCGGGGGACGGCGGCGAGGGCGTGGTTGGTTGATCTGAGGAGGCGCTTGGGAGTGTAGAAGTTGATCCGGTTGTTGAGGTAGCTCGGGCCTTGGTCGTGTAGGGCTTTGTGTGCGTGGGTGAGGAGGCGGAAGGTGATTCTCTTGTTGACCGGGAGCCAGTGCAGATCTCTCAGGTGTCCGGAGATGTGGCTGCGTCGGGGGATGTCGAGGATGAGTCTCGCCGAGGCGTTCTGGATCCGCTGGAGTCTCTTCTGGAGTTTGGCAGTGGTTCCGGCGTAGAGGGCGTTGCCGTAGTCCAGTCGGCTGGTGACGAGGGCTTGGGTGACCGTCTTCCTCGTCTCGGTGGGGATCCACCGGAAGATCTTACGTAGCATGCGCAGGATGTTGAAGCATGATGAGGAGACGGCGTTGACTTGCCTGGTCATGGAGAGGGAGGAGTCCAGGAAGTTGGAGACTGTGGGGCACCTCCTTCCTCCCCCCCCCAAAAAAAATGGACTCCTTGCAAAAAAAAAGGCCATGCAAATGTCAACCTGAGGAGTGATTCTGATAAAAATCATCATTTTCTGAAGGTTTATCCTGTTTGCTGGTGGATTTCTTGTGCAGAATTGCAAAATCTCTATTTCGCGAGTGCGAGATTGTTCCTGTCCGCCGCAACTACGTGTTCGCAATTGCGAACTCTCGCGAGGCGTGCTGTGCAAGGTGGCAAGCCGCGATTACGTATTCGCGGGCGCCAAACTCCCGTGGGATCCCGCAGCAAGATCCAAAATGGCGCATCACTCGCAAAATATGATCGAGAAAAACAACTCGGCAAACGCTTAATGACGGAAAGTGAACGCCGTGCACCACGCCGCGCACCGCAATATTGTATCACCAAGCAAAAAATCTGCCGCAAGCGAATTCACGACAAATTCGCGAGAGTTCGCGGATTGCGAATTTGCCGAAAATCCGAAAAATCCGCGATCGGAGCGGATTTTACGCCCATGCTTAGTTTAATGCTTTATTGCACTGCCTTTAGAATCTCGATAATCATTGCATGACCAAAAGAACAAATTGTTATTATAGGATTGCACACAGTAAAAAGAATTGTACACAATAAGAGTGGAAATCGATGGACTAGCGAATTCTAGAGCCAACACCAAAGTATGCAGCTCAGCCAATTGAACTGTACAGTCTCTAATAGTCTGTATGTGCACAAAAGAGGATTTAAACTCACTGTCAACCATGGAACCAGCCACTATCATGCAGGCCACCGAGTAAGCATGTTTAGAGTCCATGGCTGGTTGAGCAGACCCGTCGGTGTAAATAATACACTTGTGCCTATCAAGAGTAAGCAAAGACAACGGAGGATGGTGAACCTGTTGTGCTGTAAAAACTCTTGCTTCTGCAAAGATAGGTCAAAGATGAAAGTGACTTCAGCAGACATCAAAGAACTTGCCCATTGAAATCAACAAAGATGTAAAGCTTTTGAATTAGGAACACTTGTCTATTTTACAGCTTCAAAAGCCGGCACAGGTGAGACCATAAGAAAGCGTTTACCTTGTGGCAGAGAACGTTCCTTAAGAATCGCCATCTGAACTGCAGTAAGAATTTTTCAATGGAAGAAAAAAGTATCTCTGCCGAAGTGTACAAGTGTGATTTGTATGCAATGGGGACTGCATCCTCTTCATTGAAAGTCAAGTACGTGGAACGATTCATATGACTAAATTTGTAGCATTGTCACGTGTTAACAGGAAATTGGTCCCAAGCATATCTGCTTGCAAAGACATCATAATTGCGCTGTGTTCTGGAAGCCAGCTGGAAGATGAAAAGGAGGGTTATATCAAAGCATAAACCAGTTTGATATGCTGGGTATATTCAGGAATATATGTATGTCCAAAATTTTTAAATCCCAGCAAATATATTCATTTCTTTGAAGTTGATGGAGGTTGCAACTCTGCACATTTCTCCAAGAAATGAGGGGCTAAGCCTCTAACTGCATTGTTGATTTCATAACCCAAAATGATCATTGCCAAGAAGGCAATGTGTGATTTAGCAAAATTAAATTTATACCCCAGGTCGGCAAAGACATTATGATGCGATCAACGCAGACAAGATGCGGTAATAACTCATCATCCAGCAAATAAATGTCATCAACATATGCTGCAAAACCCCCTGGACTGTTCTCATACTCCATAGGCAAACGTGTAAATCTTTTTTGACTGCCGACCCAGGTAAATACGGTCAAGTCACGGCTGTCTGGAGCCAGATTGTGACTGTAAAACCATTGAAATATCAAGTGTTGTTTTATATTTTTTACGTAGTATGTTATTAATCAAAGCAGAGCTGTGTGGGTTTTGTACGGCAAATGTGCAAACATGACTATTCAAATTTCAGTAAAACAAAACAATACGATAGGAAATGTCCAATTTTACTATCGGAAACTGAGGATTATTCATTGATGAAACACAGGGCTCAATTACACCCTGATATTCCAATTGTGTTAGGATTTCGTTCACAGAAGCCTTGGCGTCTTGTTTGATCGGGTATTGGGCTTGTGGCATAAAACATAAAGGTATCTCATGCGCCGGTGAAAATTTGTCCCAGTCCACTTGATCATGATACACAGCCAGCGCTAAAGCTATAGGGTGGAACAGTCCCTCTCCCTCTCTTTGAGAATTGAGCCCTGCTTTTCTTTACTTACGGACATTCACTGACAACTGCTCCATGCTTGTTAATATAATTCAAGAAAGTTTTATATGTTTTATCTAAAATGAATTCTGCTGCTGCTGCTCTGTGAATGTTAACATAACTCATGAAAGCCCTATATGTTTTATTTAAATGGTTTTAGAATATCAATTGTGCTGTTATTATGTTTTTTACATGGAGGTTTTAATTAACCAAACAATAAAATATTACTTACTTACTTATAGCCCTTCTGATGGGTAAGCTTGCTAAGCCTCCTCAGAGACATTTCAGTAAAAACGTAGAAGTTTTACGTCTTTCCCTCGTGAAGAAGCCAAGACGAATGGAGGAGGCCAGTCCACCTCCAGCAACAAAATTTCCATTGAGGATGTAAGGTTCTTTCAAAAGATGGCCTTAATTGTCCGTCTGATATCACCCTTAATTTGGAGGATTATCTCATAAAGTCTATTTAGTGGGTGCCACTCGTCTAGCTGCTGTTTTTACTATTGCAAAAGTATTAGTTGCTCTCGCCTTTAGACAAGACAGAGTGTCTCCCGCACTATGGTAACTTCCACCACACTGTTGAGGAGCGTCACTGCCCATCGTCAATCAAAGAGCAGGGTTCTCTCAGTCCTAAGCATACTTCGCTGTTAAAGCAGCAACTTTTTTCTTTTGCAACAGGGCCCGGAACGGAGGTTGTCCCTCCGTCTTCCGTTTGACATAAAACTGTCGCGGCTGATCCTGTTGTTGTTGACCGGACTATCCTTGTCTGCGATCCTGTCACTCCCCTCCATCGAACTGCGGGTCTGATGATTTCTGCAAGGAACGAGGAGAGTGTGGATCAGCAATTTGAAATCATTCCCGGGTCTTAAGTTTAGCATGGTCACACAAATCATATCTACGCTCAGAAGTATCAGGTGTCAGTGAACCTGCATGCGAACCTTGCTCTGTTGTTGCTGCAGCTTATTTGTATTCCAAATCTTTTTAGGAAAGACTGGACACCCCTCCTTCTCTGGTAGGGGCTTATTTTGTGTCTGAGTAGAAAGCTTAATCGCCAAATTATTACAGCCTAAGGATTGATATATATTAGCTATAATCTTTGGCAATTCACATTGTTTATCTGTGTCAGCTACTGCCTCTAGGCGCTGACTCACCTGTCAGTTTACTGCTTCCCCTTTTATGTTTTTCAGGATCATGTCAGAAACTATACGCAATGCCCCCATGAGTCTCATCCCTAACTCCAATGCGGCCTCCGCTCTGTGTTCATCTTGAACTTTCTTAATAACCGTCAGAAGCACTGTCATAGAGGGGGTGCCAAAGCACAGGCAATATACTGCAGCAAACACTCTCCCTCAGGTGGTGCAATCTGCCAAATTGGGAATAAGGCCTTTTGGTAAACTCATTGTCAGTATCCTGTGTTTATCCAAAGGAGACGTGTGTAGATAAACAGCCTTGAGTTGGTCAAACTTTTCGGCCAACCAAAATGGAAAATATTCCTATTCTCTGGGCGCTTCCCCATCATAGAATTAATCATGATGGGACTAATGACCAAGCCACCTTGCCCTGGTGGCTGTGCAGACTCCGCCGGAGCCGCAGGTACATTGTGTGATAAACATTGAATGACACTTTCTGTGTTTATGAATTAAAGCCATGTGTAAGAGCCACAGCTCTGCATGTGTAAGACCCAAATAATTGGGATTTGGAGTATAGCCTACCAAAACATACCAAATGGCACAGTCGACCAACAATGGGCTGAGACGGACCAACGTAACAGGGTTAGGATGGACGCCATTAAACCAGATGATGTGCTGCCAAGCCGACAGTGGAACTTCAAGTAAATGATAAGGACAGTAAACTAGTAGCATCGCGCCACGCTTATATTTATGAAAGAACTGATTGTTCCATCAACAGCTGGAAACTTAACCCAGGAGTAAAAAACCTTGAAGCGGTAGCCAGCATTTGTCTCTATGACAAATATAAAGTCCGATCCTGCATGCGGGACCCCTTGTAGGTTCAAATGCGCAGTCACGACTGCGTGGTTTGGAGCTGTAATGGCAATTACCATTGTAGTTTCAGTTAAAGGAATAGCAGCGCAATATTGAGTACGAACAGAAAACCTTTTAGAATTCAAGCTTAAAAAACCTATAAATCTCAAATATAAGAGGCTAACTCCCTGGCACCACAGAAGTCTCAGAAACTGGTGAGAGAGTTTTGTGCGTGGACAAGCACAAATGCTACTCAGGGGTCTCGTAAATAAGTACCAGACCAAACGGTGGTGGCTCTATGTTGCAGGGATTCTGCACATACACAGAACTATGTGCAGGATTATGGGACCTCGGTGTATAGGGGCTAAGCCTTCCCACCGGCTTAGTACCCACGAGCCCAGGACCGACTAGCTATAGTGTCTCGCTCACTCTCCTACTCACAAATAGAGAAACAGATAATTCGATAACACAGAACAAAACACTCCCGGATTGCTCAGGAATGGCTGTAACAAGACACTCCCTTTCGCTCACACTCTCGTACCTGTCCACAATAAGATCTGACAGAGTCACTGAGATAGTTTAAATAATTATTTTAATTAACGTGCTCTAAAATGCAGTATACGTGCCACAACAAGCATAAGAATGCATAACACAACTATAGTCAGCATCACGGCAAGTCCATACATTATAAAGGGAGAAGTCATTATAGAAAGACAATGGAGACAGGACTATAGTGCCTAAGCTCCCTCCCGTGGACAAAATAAGTATTATTATATAATTAAAGTTCTTCTGGCTTTGTCAGCAGACCCCATACCTTAGGACATAGAGCCCATTTATACATCACAGGTGCGTATTGCTCTTCTCCCTGGAAAGGTCCCTCTCCAAGTGTGTGTGTAAAGCAAGCAATCCCCTAATATCAAAGTACGAGTTATCAGTAACAGCATCTGTATTGGTATAATTTGTCTAGGTGCTAGGGCCTGACCAGAACAGAATAACAAAGGGCATAGTTTATTGACCTTGCGCTCAATGTTCAGACTGAAATCTAGGAATAAGCAGAGAACAATCATACCAGACAGTTATTATGTGAAAGTCATAAACAGAGTTGTGCAAAAATCAAGGAATGTAGTAACGTGCACAAAAGCCGCGCCATGGATCCCGGGCTCATGCTAACTTAAAGATGTCGACAGTGCCCCTAGTGACCACATGACAGTGTGCTTCCTACAGGTTACTTCTGGATTGGAGGATGCAGTACCTTATGTGGCTAATAGAGGTCACTTTAGAAATCCAGAGAAACACCTAGTAACCGGGACTCCAAGGCTCCCTTGTGTCCGGCACAGTAGAACACCCAGTCACTATTGCTTTGGTGCCACATTTTTTATCACATCTCATTTCTATATGAGACCATCCATAAATATCCCTTTATCAGCGCCGCAGAGAGTACAACCTAATCCGTATGTAAAATAATAATTCTCTTGTCACAGTTCAATGAGATACCATTTCACCAGTTCCACACACAGTGCAACTGAATAGGGAAAGAGACTAATTGCATATGTGAACATAACCATCTGAATGAAATTGTGGAACAGTCTTGCATGCAATGTATTATAGGTAAGGCGGATTTACCATATCTTCTTTAGGATGGCCTCATTCAAGATTTCCTTCAGACTAAAGACTGCAAGTCTACGGACCACCGACAGAGGGTCGCTGTTGGCATTACAATGTCAACCCTGTTCTCAGGATGGCTTCGAACTGCGCCATTCTTCTATGTACTCTGGCCCCACTTCCTTTTTCATATGATTTCTCAAGCTCTTTTTCTTCTTCCTTCTTTTCTTTCCCCCATTTTCCGTTTTCTGTTATTTTGATCAGCGTTTTAATTTATTGTGCCTTAAACCTTTGTTAGATGAGTATTTTTTACGATAATACATTTGTCTACTATTGTTATAAGACCTTACCGTTTAGTCATAGTCTCATTTTTATATTCAATCTATTTATATTCTATCAATTAATGATATGCGTTTTATCAATCTCTTATTTAAAGATCTATTTATCAATCAAACTAACAGACTCTAAAGCCCATCGCTCAAATGAACATATATTTTCCTTTATTAACCTACCACTAATCCTTTTGGGTTCCAGGGTATCAGGCTACTCACCAAAAAGTGCTTTGATGCCTTGTCAGGGGTAGAAGCACAATTTTCTTTTTTTTCCCCAAAAATATTTTTGATAGCATTTGAGTTAGTATTGTCTCATATATCAGCTCATTATATTACATGCAATACAGTTTCAGACGTTGTTCAACTGTGCAGTATTCCAACATGGCTAGTCTGCTATTCCCAGCAGTTTACACATCACTACCCTAAACAACCTCGCTTATAGTACAGTCCTAAGAGCAGGATTCTGTGGGCGTTCCTGCTAAAGTGCAGTGTTCCAGTACATTTGTTAGGTTTGTGTGTAGTTTGTTATCTACTATTGTATGCAGCCTGTTATGAGAAAGGGGGTTTCTGGAAAATGAAACCAAGATTATGCAACTCAAAGAAAATGTAACCATAAACTAATTAACTGAACAGGGTGGTGCGTCAGCATAGGATTTTGTCAGGGGTATCAAAAGGGTGAAGGCCCGGGTTAGGCCTGCCGGGCAAGGGGGGTCATTGTCCTTCGTGAGTACACAGCGGCCTACCAACCGCCTTGTAGGCCAGTCGATTCCGGGTATAGTCAAGTCGAGGGGGAAATGCGGTGGAAGGTGCTTCTTCTATTGCTTCTATTCTATTCAACGGTCCCACAATTCAGATTGTCTAGCTACGCTCTATATTTGGGTATGAACTGACTTTGTTCTCTTCCATTTCGCTTTGGTATATCTCAGTTCTCCCTGACTTCGCTCCAGAGGTCCGCCATGAGGTGGCGCTGCAGCCCCGTGCTTCCTCTTTGGTCAAGACTCTCGCCTCTGCCCCTACCCGGTGAGTTATGTCCAGTTTCCAGTCGGGTCCCCATGTCGATTTCCATGCTAATGCTACACTCCTCCTAGCCAGGACCAAGGCCAGGTCCACAAAAATTTTGTCTGCTTTCCGTTTGGGTGGTCAGGAGAAAAGTCCCAGTTGACATGTTTCAAATGTGGATTCGAGTGTCCACCCCACTGCCGCACTTCAGGGCGTCATCCCAGAACCTGTTTACTATAGTGCAGTCCCAGGTCATGTGAATAAAGTCAGCATCATTGTAGTTGCAGGTCTGGCAGTTACGTATCTCACCACCATAGACAACATGGATTCTATGGGGTGTTCTACATGTAATATGGGTGTAGTTGAACTGTATGTATTTCATCCTGGTATTGCGGGAGACCTTTTTGAGGTATGCTAAGATTCTGTCCTACTCTGTGTCTGAAAGTTCCCTGTTCTCTACTATCTCCCATTTACCACACATTTTTTGTAGAGGGGTAGGGGACATTTCCGACAGCGAAGCTTAAAACCATTTTACTTGGTGCCTCGCCCCACCCCGAGTGAGCATGGACTGTAATACCACATGTGTCTCGGGCTCCTCATGTCCTCTACTCCACAGCATCCTGAATGTATGTGTCAGGGCCTCATATTGCAGGAACTGCCCCGATTGTAGCCCACTGCATTTGACCAGGTCCTCCAAGGAAGCCAGAAAGTATTGTTGGTAACAGTCTCCCACCGTCTATAGTCCTACCTCAGTCCAGGGTGACAGTTGTTCCGGGTGAATATCATACTGCAGTTGCCTTGTGGTACACCTACCAGTGGCAGGGCTTGGGTGTATAGGGGAATCTTTGTCCGTTTAGCCATGCAGCGTTTCCAACATTGTAAAACTGTGGTCTGTAGCAGGGATTGGTGGAGGATCACCACCACTGGGTCAAGCATTTTGGTCAACAATGGCATTGTGAGGTCTCCAGAATCTGCCAGGTTTGTCCCTTCAGAGACTAAGTCTTCCAGCCATTGAGCCAGTCATTGTAATTGAGAAGGCACTCCGAGGCCACCCTGCGCCATGGGACAATACAGTGTTGCCAAGGACACCCGCCTATGCCCCTTTTCTCATATCAGATCCGCAGTAGGGCGTCCAGTTGTCAGAAACATCCTGTAGGCACCACAGTCGGGAGATTGACAAATAAATTTAACAAGCACAGTAACATGACCATCTTTGATAGAGAAACTCGGGCCATGATTGGAACATGCAGGGAGAAACAGAATGGAGCACAGAATGTGAGAGATCTAAGAGCTCTTCCGAAGTTCCCCTCTCTCAGATCTTCTAGTCGATGAAAAATGTGTATTGCTTAGTATATAAAGGTAGAGCGGGCCAGGGGATGGTCAGTAACACCGGGAATAGATAAGTCTTGCTTTTGTTAACCCTTAAGCCACACATGCGTTCAAATCTAGCTAATAGGTCTATTGTCACTTCAGTGCCCCTTACAGCGTCACTAAGAGGAGGTCATTGGCAAAAAGTGAAATGGTGTGGACATGGTCCCCAACTGTCAAACCTGCTCCTTCGCCTTCCTGATGAAATAACGCTGCCAGCGGTTTCATCACCAGTGCAAATAAGAGGGGTAAAAGTGGGCACCCCTGTCGGGTGCGGCAAAGATTCAATACTGTGTGGAAACTACTCTACCTGTCTTGACCCTGGCCATGGGGTGTTCGTGAAGTACCTTCACCCATTTTACCCAGTCATCAGCAAAACCCATGAGCTTCATGGTTTTGAACAGAAAGTCCCATCTTACAGCATCAAAGGCCTTTTCTAGGTCTACCGACAGGAGGGACGTCCTAGGGATAAACCTCACTTCAGGATTTTACAGCACTGAGTACAGTCTGCACAAGTTAAATGAAGTGCTTTGTGTTGGGATAAAGCCATTCACGTCTGTATGAATTAGCATGGACATATGTGGTATAAACCGAGCACCAGTATCTTGCTCGGGATTTTGAAATCCATGTTGAGCATGGAGAGAGGTCAAACATCAGGGACCTGAGCCCCCTCCGAGGTTGTTTTAGGGAACGGGACAACCAATTCATCCCTGAAAGATGTAGGGAGTCGACGAGCCACAGAAATTCTGCAAATATAGTCTCCAGGTGGGGAATTAGTTTAGAAGGGTATACAGAGAAAAATTCTGCAGGAAGACCGTGTGGGCCTGGGGTCTTACCTGTGGCCATGCTCCTAATTGCCACCAGTATTTCCTGGGATTCAATGGGCCACCAAGTGTTGCCTTCACTTGCTGGTCTACTGTGCCAAGTGGTAACCGGGACAGAAAAGATCTCTGGTCTACTTTTAAGACCGGGGGGGCAATCTATGCAGATATTCATAATAATCAAGAAACAGGGTATTAATAGCCACTGGGTCATGGACAGAATGGTTTGTTTTTGTTGGAACATGAATGATCGGGAGCCTTGTGTTTCAGGTTAAATCAACCATGCCAACAAGCTACTATGTCTCCCCTCCTCCTCCTGCACCTTGGTAAGGTACCCCTTGGAGCCATAACACCTCAGCCTTTCAAGAGCTTGATGGTACAATGTCCGCGTTTCTTTCGGTAGTCCATGTTTTGCGGTGTCCTGGCCCTGTGCATTGCCTAACCTGTATAGTGTGTCCTCCAGCTCCCTTAGTTCCTGGTGCAGTTCTCGCTGTACCCCAATCGATTGTCCCAAGCAAAATCCCCTTGTCACCACGTCATCAGCGCTGTGGATGCTGTGTGTATTGGTAGTAAAGTAAGCATCTATGACAGTACGCAGAGACTCCTTGTTGAAACAAGGGTGTTCTAACATCTGTGGGTTGAGGCAACACAATGGGATCAGTGGGCTCTTCCCTACGGTTTGAAAGTACATCAGTAAGGGACTATGATCAGAAAAGGTGCACCCCAAGTGCTCTGTGTGTGTGTGATACAGTGCCCTAAGACAGAGGAGAAAAGAAAAGTATCTATCCTTGTATGTAACTGATGTATAGAGGAGTAATATGAGTAATCTCTGTTGTTCAAGTGTTGTGTCCTACAAATATCTCCAACCCACAATGTCCCACACAGTCCCTGAATCCTGCCACTGTGCGATGGACCTGGGCTCCTGTCAGTGGGGAATGTAACCTGTCTAATGTGATGTTAGCTACGCTGTCAAAATCTCCCCAATGATCATGTCAGTCACTGTTCTTTCAGCAATATGGGCCGACAGACCTTGAAGGAATAGTACCTGTCCTTCATTTGGGGCATATATGCTGCCCAGTGTTATCTTGTGTCCAGGCAGCCACCCTTTGAAGAATATGTATCTGCCCTCTCTATCCACCAAAGTTTGTGAGCGTTCAAAGGGTACTTCCGCTCTTATCCAGATTGACACACCCTCACATATGGGGAGAGGATGTAACCTTATGGCTAGACCAGTCAACCTCGAAGCTGGGGAATGGGGTTTGAGTCTCGGCAGGGATACTGAACATCCTGTGATTGTGGGCAAGTCACTTAATCTCCTCTTCACTAATAAAAATGAATGTGTTCATCTGTAATAAAACTAGTCATGGAAGGCACTCTGATACCTGATGTCTTCGGCTCAAGTTCGTGCTATGTAAAACTAAAAAAAAAAAAACACAGAATAAGAGGTTTCCAAGATCGTCCCTCTCCATCGTATGCGTAATTTATCTACCTCGCTTTGTAAAAGAAGTGTCTTTTATTGTAAAGCAATCTGCACCTTTCTTCTCTGTAAGTATCTATATATATTTGTTGTGTATAGTAATCATACAGGATCTGCACTTTCAAACAACATACACTGTAGGATTGGTGCCAGACTGATTCTGGACACCCCCACCGGGTATGTTGGCCTCTTGTATCAACTAGCTCAAAGTGCCACTATAATCTCCTCTTACCAAGGAAAGAATAGTTCTTGGCAACAATTGAACATGACAACACTGATCTCTCAGGACCGTGGAAACAACATACTACTTTTCGCTCAGTCACTCGTGCCTACTTAGTTTCTTCTCAGAGAGATACACAGAATGCCAGGCTGGGCATTTTCAATAAGTATTTATTGAACAGTTGTTATTCTGGTGTGGAATAGATGAGCTGCAACAACTTTGAGACAGTATAAGATATAAATGATTAGCAGTATCATAAAGGTAAATGGATAGTAGAACTTTACCATCTTACAATAGTCATGAATACATATGAATATATAAAACACATGATAAAAAGATGCGTACTCCTACGATCCTTCCTAACTAGATGTACCTACATGTATCTAGCTTGTGTATGGGTATTAAGCCAAGACTCACTCTAGTATTTAGTCAACCCCATTACCTGAATTGAGAGACTGTGGGACCCCATCCTGGTCTCGAATTGACACCCCGTGAAGGATGTTAGACCACTGCGAGCTGGAGTGTCTGGTCAGTGTGTCGGCTGGGATGGTTCGCTCTCCTCTTCCTTATCTTAGGAAGATGTGATGTATGTATACCAATAGGTCTTCCTTGGGGTCCTACATCACTGTATTACTGTGTCGGCCTAAGGATGACGTCTGGCATGTACTTCATACATAGATATTATACAGGAGATAGTCGCCCTCCTGTGCTTCTAAGAATCCTCGTGCATAATGTATGACATCTCAAACTAGGGAAAACCCGTGTTCTGAATGCATTATCGTATCTAGGTAAAAGGTCAGTCCCTGTAAACCGTTATAAGTGCAATGTAGGGAAGAATATAGGTGAAGGGTAATGAAGTTACTGAGGCATATAATATGGTACCTATATGGAATATAACTTAAAATGCCATTTTGCAGCAGTAACTATCCCACTGATATTCCATTTCACAGTTTTCAGTGTGGGATGTGTTCGGAGGAATTCAACCCCAACCCCAACCCCCCACTGCTCTCCTAGTCCCCCACCTACAAAAAATGGTGTTGCACCTCCCCTGCAACAGAAAATAACAAAACAATTAAAGAAAAAATCCCAGCAAAGCCAAACTCCCTTTCTTCAGAGCAGTATGGCAATGGCCAGCCACCCAAAATGACTGCAAACAGTGCGTCAGTCGCAGCAGAAGACCCAAACCAGGCATGGGTGTGGACTTCTGGGTGGGGCTAGGCTACTTCTCACAAGCCGTAGTAGTCATGCCAACCCGCTCCGGCTCAGGTAATAATAAATCGAGAAGTTTTTACTCACATCTGCAGAGCATTCCATTTCACTTCTATGTGTTACACGATCAAACTAGACTGTTAACTCAGAGCTCATCTGCAGTTCGGGGGTAACCATTGACATCAGGACACTGTCTGTTCGAGACAAGTCCGATTCAGAGTCTCCAGTTCCCTTCACCGAGGGCAAACCAGCCTCCAAAGCAGACTTTCTAAGTTTCATGATTTTGGCTACTGCCTGGAGTGCCGCAGCTCTTTCTTTTTCTGTTTTGGATGGGCTCCATTTTGTAGATGGTCTTCATTTGGGTCTGTTTCGTTTCCTCTTCCTGGCATGAAAATCCTGGCACATGGTAACAGAGTCTGTCTTTGGAGGAGGTTATCCTGATTTATAGGCTTCAATGCACTCCCAACCCACCCCAGGGTCATCGCAGGAATTAGTTTTTCCTTCCAGTATTATACAGAGCCTAGCAGGAACATAAGGGAGTATTACAAGCCTTCTTCACATAGCCCCTTCTTTACTTCATTGAATGAGGCCCGTTGCTAATGAAATTGAGGGGTATAATCAGGTAAGATTGATACCTTGCTGTTATTGATCATCAATGGGTCATCAATTTTTGCTTTCTACAGGGGTTATACCTTTCTCTAAAATGCAGAAGCCTCGGCACTACTGGGCACAGTGGGTGACCTGGCATGGGTGGGCGAGCAGGGACCCGGTGCGCTCTTTTGAGCATATTGAAAGTGGAGAGGTCTACTGGGGCCACCAATATACGAAGACAGGTTTCAAGGAAGGTTAACATATCTTTGTCTTCTGTACCCTCTGGTAGTCCAACCACTTGACTATTGTTCCTCCTGTTACACCTTTCAGCATCTTCTGCCCTGAGCTCTACGATGTCAACCTGGTCAGTGGGCTCCTCAACTTTATGTGCCAGCAATTGTTGCACTGGTTGGAGATTTCCAATGGAGGTTTCTGCAATCCCCACCCTCTCCTCTAGCTTACTATGTTCCGTACAAAGTAGTCCCAGGCCAACCAATACTGTGCTAATGTCCTGTGGAGGTTGGACTTAGTGTCTGGTATGGCCTCTAGTATCTTAGCCAGTTGCTGCTGTACCAGGTCTACCCTGCTGGAGCCTCTGGTTGTTGGTCAGTGGCATTGTCTTCTCGATCTGTTGTCACTCTGGTCACCTTTACTCTGGGTTTTCTCATCTCCACCAAAATAGTTGTCCAGGTACTTCTGCATGATATCGACCAGAGGTGCCACATCAGTGTTGTTTTTATAAGTAGAAAATCTCCAGTTCCATAGCATTCCCAGTCATTACCTTTAGCTCCTTTTTTGCAATAAGTAATACGCCACTCGCTTGGGGTAAGGAACTCTCATCCTAACAATAGGCAGGCACAGAGGGAGACAGTGCGCTATTAGTTCCAGGAGGCAGGTCAACCCATAGTATGGAATTTCTGCTGTGCCATGAGGGGAGAGTCTAGGTCCAGGACCCACGCCATCTCCCAGTTGCCCCAAATAGGTATGTGGAACTATTCAAGGAGTGTAAGGTGGGAGCAACACTACTGTAGGGACAGGCTAAAGTCCGCAATGGTGTGGCATTGCCCACCTGGTTCTCCCTGCGTTAGTCTTGGCAGTTTGCAGGCCTATGTAGGGCTCCAGACCAGGCCACAGGCCCCCTGTCCTTCTCAGCAGTTGTCAGTGTTCCAAGGAGAGAGGGTGAGTGCAAGGGAGGGACGACTAATGTCTCTACCCCTCACAGAGAGATCGCCAGGTCACCGCTGGTACCCAAACCAGGCCCGGAACCCCCATGCTCCTGGATACCCATATCACCTCCCAATGCGCCCACTAAAGTGGGTGTGCGTCTGTTGCCATTCGGCAGTCTCTAAGGTCCTCTGTCACAAAACAGCAGCTACATGCTCCCACGACTGGTGGTCTTGTGAGAAACTTTGCATGCCCGGTAAGTCACAAGGATGCTGCGGAGAGTCCAACTCTAAGGTAGCAGCTGTCTCGGGGGTAGCACTAGGTTGTGGGGAGGTCTTTTGTTTGCTTTGGTCAAAGCGCAGGCCCATGCTTCCTAATCATCATGGGAGGGGAGAGGGGGCCACACCCTCTGCCATGCGTAACCCAGGCCTCTGTGTCCTACGAAGTACTCACAGCTCTTCCTAGTTATTTAGCGGCTTGGGGAGCCATGCAGTCCTGGTGTGTAAAGAATACTGCAGATTCTGGAGAGTGCTCCCCGGTCAGTCCTGGTGTTGGTTGGGGATCTGTCCCTTCCTCTGGCCTCGCCAGCATTCGCAGGGGTTGTCACCTGTCCAGACGGTGTTCCAGTGACAGATTATTGCTCGTGTGAGCCGCAGCGGCTCCGGAGTGTCGCATTTCCCCAGCAGCCGTCTGTTGTAGGCTGGCTTTGCATTTCGTCTTAGGATTTGCTACTTTGCAAACAGGGTGTGCTGTCCTCTGGATCTCTTAGTATCCGCCAATCCTCTACTGCTCAATAATTGCAGTTACCTTTCAGAGACATGGCCCAACATGGCCACTGTGTAGGAGCTCTGCAAGGGAGCTCCTGGGGTTTGGGATTACTATTTGGTAATAACCCTTAGCTTAACCCTGTTCCCCATCTTATAGAGTGGCCCTTACCTGCAGTTCCACATACCGGAGCAGTGTCGCCTGTGTGAGCAGACATCGAATTCCATGGTGGTGTCGACCTGATGCCGCATGGGACCCGCTGCAGACAGGTCCTGGAGAGGACTTGGAGTTGAGCCAGCACTGGGCAGAAGGGCTTGGCGACGAGCTGACACAGATCTTCCAGGTGAGTGCCCAGCAGTCTACAGCCCAGTTGCCGACGTCCCATTTTAGACTTCTGGGCCCTGCTGAGGTCGAGCAGCCGGCACCGGGTAGGAGGGGCCGGAGAGCGGCTGGCTCCTAGCAGACCTGGCAAAGAGCTGGGGCAGACCAGGTCGTCCAGGTGGGTGCACAGCATTTTGCTGCCCAGTCGCCTATGACCCGTTTTGGACTTCTGGGCTTCGCTAAGGTTGAGCAGCATTGCACCTGCTGAGCTAAGTGCCAACCATGGGTCCTTGAATGCTATGTTATGTTATGGTATGTTATGTTAACTTGAATTTGTATAGTGCATAATCACCGGCAGGTCTCTTATCGCTTTGAGAAGGTAGCCAAACCCACCAGCAGTTACAGATGCAATGCTTAGAGGGATTTTTATGCTGTGTCCAGAGCCTCCCTAACAGCAGAGTTTTGAGTTGTTTCCTAAAAGGGAGGAGTATGGGTTCCTTGCGGAGCTTTTCGGGCAAGCGGTTCCATAGCTGGGGAATTAAAACAGAAAATGTTCTACCACCTTTGGAAGTGGATTTGAACTGAGGATGGACCAGGGACCTGCCTCGGATGATGAAAGAATACATCTTGACACATAGTGCCCTGGGCGTTCCTTGATGTAGACTGGAGCCTAACCGTGAACAGCTTTGTGAGTAATGCAGAGACTTTTGAACGTAGCTCTCTGTTTCATGGGGAGCCAGTGAAGTTGATGTAGCAGGGGAGTAGCGTGGCCTCATCTGGGGAGCCTGAAAATCAGCCTTGTTGATTCATTCATGGTCACCTGTAGTTTCTTAATAAGTTTCTCTGGGAGACCAATATATGTGGCATTGAAATAGTCTAGCCTGGACATGATCATAGCCAACACCACCATCTGTATTGTGGCTGTAGAGAGGAGTGGGGTAAGTTTCCACAGCTGTCTCAGTAAGCCAATGTAAGTACCGAGCAAAGCAGAGTTCATTAGCCACGGAGAAGTTGGCATCAATCTTGATGCCTAGGATTTTTACAACCAGGACCGACAAAGGCGCACTGCCCATCTCTTGCAGCCAGAAGAGGTCACTTCAGGGGTTGTTTTTGGAGGACATGACAAGCACCTCTGTTTTGTCAGGGTTCATTTTTAGCGAGTTGGTTGTCATCCAACTGACTGTCCCCATGAGGATGCTTGGTGGGACCCTTATGGATTCCTTGTCGCCCTAGATGATGCCTGTCTGGGTATTTTGAATCGCCCCTCGTTATGGGTAGTGTGGACCATGGTGGAGGGCGACATTTATTCATTCACTGCCGCATGGCCAGTCACAGCATGAGCAAGGAGACCATGAGGGACCCATGCTCTCCCCTTCTGGCCCGCAAAGGTGCTATCTTTGTGGGAGCCTCCACTCAGTGTCATCGTCTTTTTTGTGCAGAGATGCTGTCCCCCTGTGCCTGAAGTCCCACACCTCCATTTTGCTGAGATAATCCCCTCTACCAGCTACCTCTCCAAAGATGGCTCACCCCTCCCTACTCAGAATGGATAGCAAAATAGGACCAACAAACTAAGCCTGTAAAAGCGGGGGCCATTTTTGAATGGTATCATCCTCCACCAGTGCCTTCACTAGACAGTAAATTAATTAAAGAGAAGACTCTAGTAAATAGGAGAAGGAAGTTGTTCAGCAGAAAGGAAGTAGAAAGGGAGTCCTAGAAAAAATAAGGAAAGAAAGAAGAGAATATAGAAAGATAAAAAATGGATTAAAACCAAGAACCCTCAAGACAACAAACCTTCACCATTAACTATCCACCCAATCTATCCAAAAATGCAGCAAAAAGTTCAAACACAGGCTAATTAAAGCTCACTCAGAGACACTTATTTCAAATCCTTATTTCTGCATCAACAAAGGCTTACTAACAACCTCATTTTCGACACCAAAAATTGTGCACAATGGAGAAATATCTTCTACTCCATGCTTCGAATCTCCAATTCCAGAAAAAACCCACATGCCTTCAAATTGACGGTATCCGCCTAAGACTTCTGTAATGCGAATGCCACTATATCCCTGTACAACAATGGTCCTTATACAAGCTTCAAATGTCAATCTCTCTATTATAGACAAGATCTTCCCTATTCTCAAGAAAGCATTGAACAAGAAAGACCTACTCCTCGTCATTAAACATCCTGATTGCCCAGACGGTATTCCAACTCTACCACAATATCCCATGACTGCATCAACTGTAACTAAATCTCACCATACCCTCACAATGGACCCAACCACCCCAGAGTCCCCAGGCCCTGAATGGACAAAGAACCACTTAGCCACAGGCCAACCCAGTGCATACACCATTGATGTCCAATGGAGAATCCTTCAACTCAGAACCCACTCCCAATAACCCACTCGTCTCACCTACAAATGAACTGGCACGATAGGCTCCCCATGACCTGCCAACAACTCTGGTCTATGATCATATCCTCCCCCTGTCTATACTTTTACCCCTCAACCTGATTCACCACTCTTTGAACATATGCCCTGATCAACTAACCCCATTGGAATCTAATAATGCTATCCCCACTCACCCAGACCGAACATGTGGACTTCCCCTCTAATAGATCGAACACCTCAACACATAACTAGCTATACTAACTTTGATTGGCTCGCAAGCTTCAACAAGCTATCCCTTGGCCTATCTCATCTCAAGGACGAAATGCTAAATCGATCAACCATTACAAAATAACTAAATTCTCACAGAGCCACTAATGCTACTGTGAACTGAATCAGTTACCAAACTAGCAGATATATCACCCAAAATCCACACTCGGAGTATACTATTCAGAATAATATACAGTCCCCAATGACTCTTCTCGTCCCAAGAGACTAATTGCTGAGTTATCTGACATTGACATATGTGACCTCCTCCTGTCATATGGCAGTCCAATAGACAACAGAAAGCCTCTACATGGTACCTACTCACAACAACAAATCTATAAAAAGCGAAAAACTCAAAAATATCAACATAGTGCAGTCAGCCCTCACTCGTTCCACTAGCAAACTTAAGTACGTACTCATCAACTGCAGATCAGCTAGTAAACATGCGTCCGACATCTATGATCTCATCCTCTCAATTGAGCTTGACATTGTTATCCTTACTGAAACATTGTTAAATAGCTCCTCCTCTCCTATCCTAAACCTACTGGTCCCTCCTAGTCATGACATAGTCCGCCTTGACAGAACCACAAAACCTGGTGGTGGGTTAGCCTGCATTTACCTAAACACAATCTCAGTTAATCAAATAGACTCCGTCTCTATATCCATCTGTGAATATCTTTGCATCAACATCACGAACAACTGTCTCATTAGCAAACTTCACATAATTTACGACCCCCTGGTAATAATCTGCCATTCATTGAACAGATAACGGAAATCATTACAGCCAATGACAATTCAAAAGTGGCGCATATTTTTCTGGGAGATTTCAATCTCCATTGGAAGAATACGAATGATCATGCTGTAAGCTGTCTTAAATCCTTCCTCTTAGATCAGGATCTGACCCAATTCTGTGCAGTCCAACCCACAACAAGGGAGAGGAACTAGAACTCATCATAGCTGAAATGAACAATGTCTCATTACATTACATTATCCTCTGTGATTGGTCTGACCATTCCAGCATCTTCTTCTCTATCAATACTGAGGTAAGTCCGAAAAGATGCCAACCTACAAAAACAAAAGAATGGAAAACGAATCTTCAAAATATCAACCCTATCGACCTAGCAAACTAATGCAACACCGACTTGATCCCCCAGACAGGCGTGGTAGATGTTCATGAACTCACAGACTTTTACAATTCCATTATTGTTTAAATTCTTGATTCAACAAACCCCCTCAAACAAAAAAGAATTGCCACCAAAATCTCGAAACCATGGTTCAATGACAATCTGAACTCTGACCTGCGCAAGCTAAGATCAGCTGGACGGATATGGAGATCGATACACTCTTTAGAACACCTAAGTCACCTGAGAGCACTGAGGAATACACACAAAAGGAAAATCTTAAAGCATAAGTTGGACTTATTTAAAACCTAGTTAACCAAGCCATTTTTATTTGAAATAGTCAAACAACAATCACTCAACACACAAAATGCTACAGATCTTAGATAGTCTGCTACCCCTTGCTGCGAGGAGCTTGTAAATTTCTTCCTAGAAAAAACCAAAACCATTGAATACGACATATAATCTAAGAATGCCCTTTCACCATCTACCGACCATGAGTCTACATTATACTCCCAGGTCAAGGTCCAATTTAGTACACAGACTGGAACTCCAAAAAACAATGCCTCTTGGCACACCTTCATGCCCTATATTTAAAATGACATTTATAACACTCTTCTTGTGATTAATCCCTCCAATCACTTCACTGATCAAATTCCTCCTTCCTTATCCAAATGATAAAAATTTCTACTCTACCCTTATGGTCAAAGATTTTAAACGCCTCTTAGGCAAGGCACCATCCCTGACTGCCTTAAAGTAGGGCAGGGAACACCTATACTAAAGAAAATCAATTATCTCTCCTCAGATCTGAACAACTATTGTCCTATATCCAATACCCCCACTCTGGTGAAAATAAAAGAAAAATGTGTACAAATTCAATTATGCAACCACCTTGAGAATTTCAACCTCCTAGACCAACACCAATCCGGATTCTGTCAAGGACACAACACTGAATCAGCACTTACCCACATAATGGATGACATATTAAATTGCTAGACCATAAAGAATCATGTCTTTTGATACTTCTTAACTTATCCTCCTCTTTTGACACCCGTTAAACATGACAAACTGCTGCCATTTCTGGAACGAAGGATGAGCCTATCTGGTCCTGTGCTACAATGGTTTACCTCTTTCCTAAACAACAGAACCCAAAGAATCAAGGTGAACCAATCACTCTGTCAACCCTCCATGGTCAAACTAGGGGTCCTACAGGGCTCAGCACTATCACCCAGCCTTTTCAATCTACCCATGGAACCCCTGGAAAATGTGCTGAACTCTGCAAACATTCTATACCACCTACATGCAGATGACACAATTGTATTTGAAAATCTCCTCCTCAGAAGACTTCATCTCCCTCAATGCTATTGTGCATAATACTCAAAGTTGGCTCTCTGACAACCACCTCATGATCAACACCAACCAAAGAAACTGAATTTCTCCTCATCTCCCCCCAACCACACACCCAAGATAGACCTCTGGCTGAAGCATATAATCACCTTTGACTGCTCTCCCCACATCATTGACTCCGCTAAATCCTTGGGAATCATCTTAGACAAACACTTGAATATGCAGGCGCATATCAGTAATTCCACCAAAGGAGATAATCATCAGATGAATATCCTAAGGAAGCTTGAACCCTTTGTCCCACAGGCCGAATTAAAAATGGCTGTACAAGCCCTAGTGCTGCCAAGATTGGACTACAGAAGCACCACTGTAGGAGAGTAGGGTCTGCTTCCTATGGTCACCTCCACTTTTTGCTTTTGCTTCACTGGTTTTCTACTTAGATGTGGCTGTGGGCCTGCTAATCAGACCCAAGGCCCAGATGCACTCTCTCTAAACTCACACCATGTACTCTAGGTACGTCCACAATTGGGAATTGGTTCACCTTATCAGTCCCTGTAGAAGTGTACCCTAGGTACTCAGGGCATAGGTGTAACCAAGGCCTACCAGGGGCTGCAGCATGTATTATGCCACCTCTGGCCGGCCACTCAAACTGACACAACTGGCTGATCACTCAGCTGGGGCACGGTCGGGTAATCACCCCTTGCTTAGGTATAGTATTCCTATATCTACCCTTATATATAGACACACAGTAACCTTAAGTCACTCCTATGGCAGGCCTTAACAATCCTGGAGGCAGGGTGCTTGGTTATGTGTGAGATGGTGCTCTAGCATGAGGCGAGCCTGTCTGCAGCTTTCGGAACCATGTCCTTATAGCTGTTCTATGATATTGTCATACCATATACTCTTAAGTGCATTATGAACCTCACGGTTAATGCTAACTTTGGTTTGGCTTTATCTCAACATGTTGTGTAAGGTGTCATACCCTTTGGAATACTACCCCCTCACCAGTTCTGGCGACGGGGGTATCATTCCACCCTTCTAGAGGGAGAAGACATGTTGTTGCAGACTATCCAGGTTAAAGTTAACCAGAGCCCCAGCGTCACAAAATGGACGCTGCTGCCACAGACACAAGTCTGACCTCCTGCTGCTGGGAGTCCTTCCTGTCACGGAGGTTTGGACAATAGGTTTCCTGCCTGGAGAGGTGCGAGCACCACCCCAGACAGGACTTTGTGTATTGGGACAGGGAAGGCTGAATAGATTGAGACACTGCCTGGGGCACACTAGGTGCTCCATGCATACCCCAGTTCAAACCGGTTGCTGGGGCACTCCAGCCCCAGCTCTGGTGCGAAACTGGACAAAGGAAAGGGGGTGTAACCACCCTCCTTCCTGGTCCCACCCATAGGAGGGACCTAGAAAGTAATCCAGCCCCTTTTAGTTGTATAAAGGTAGGAGCTGAACCCCAGGACTTTAGATTTGATCCTCAACTGAAACTTGAAACTAAACTCTGGACCTTCGATGTTCTGCTGAAGCTGAAGACTGAAGAATCTCCCTTGTAGCCAAGGAGTGACCACCCTGGGCAACCAGGCACCATCCAGCAAATCAACGGCTTGCTTTGTTGACGCTCCCGCCGGGACCAGGGCACAGAGCCTGACAAGACCCATACTTCCAGACCTCTCTGACCCTCTCTTCACGTCTGCAGCATAGCTGAGATCCGTGGAGGCGACGAGACACGTGGGACCGGACATCTTGAAAAGTCCACGACTTGCTAACTGTGCAGCTCCTGAGGTATCCTCGAAGTTGTGCACTGGGGATTAGGATGCCACAAATCCCAGCTCCACCTGCACCAAAAATCAGTCCTCCACACTCCACGAGTTCTGCGTGGGGCCCTTCTGCTTGTGTTCTGCTCGACGCGTTGTCCGGTTGCTGGCCCGCTGGCTAGTAGCCTCTGTGACAAAGGTCCTTTTGAATCAACTCACTGGTCTGATTGTTCCAGACTGTCCCTTGCCTCTCTGCAAAGGTGAGGCACCTCAGACCTTGCTGGTCTGCATCAGAAGCCTTCTTTGAATCCTGCGTGGGTTGCCTTTGCCAAGGCTTGTTGACTCCAATCCGGCAGTCGACCCCTCCATCTGCGAGAACCTTCATGGGACAGCTCCTCTCCAGCAGCTGGTCGTCCTCGACGCCTCCTGGTCCGCGTGGCTGAAGAGACAAGCTTCACGACAGCACCTGATTGCTTCTCGACGTCGTCTGGTTCCTTCCTGGTTCCACCCGGTACTGGCTAGTGACCCAGACTCTGTCCCCTCTGCTTTCAGGTCTTCTTCATCCTCGATCCACCCTTGGATCCATCCGGACATCTTCCTCCTGTTCGCCTGCAGCAATTTTCCTCCAGGTCTCCATGGGCTTCAACAGCGAAACCCGACACATCTTCACACCTATGCACCCGCTTCCTGTGGGTGAGGTAACGCGAGTACTTCGGTGCTCCCAAGGGTATTGACTATCCAAGTGTCTAGGTTTTTAGTTGTTTCCTTCTAGCTAGACCGGAAGTGTCCTAAATCCTTCTTTTTCTAAACTCTAGGTTCCCATTGACTTAACATTGACTCTCGCGTGTGAGTAAAGACTCTGCACGCGCCGCCTGTGGGCCTCCTACTCCTAACCTAAGGTTCAGATAGTGTAGCCCCAGCGATTCTCAAGGCCCTAGGCCTTTCCTTTTCTTGTGATGTGGTACTTATACCACTTTCCTAATATATGGTTTGCTTCGCCCCTAGGGCCTAACTGTAAATTGTGCAACTTAACGTATCCTGATTAAGTAACTTGGCCTCTGATCTCATAAAGAGTTCAGAGGAGTGTGTTAATAAATAAATACATATATATTTTATATATATCCTGTGTGGTGTCCTTTCATTTGGTATTCAAGGAGTTACATATGGTAAAACAGCTGGCTTTATACGCCCTCAAAAGTCTTTTAGCCTAAGACTGTTCTGTCCACGCTACCACTAGGATAGCTGGTCTATAAGGTTGACTTACAACCATCGCCATAAGGGTTGTTTGGACTGGTGCAAGGTGTTCACTAGAATAGTGAACATCATATACCAGGCCAACTTCTCACAACCACTCTATGCAGACTTCCCAAATACAAGCTGGCCCCGCTGAGGGCATCTCTTAACACTGCGGCCAGGCTGGTCTCAGGAACAAAAAGAAATAACCACATGTCTCTGACCTTAACAGAACTGAATTGGCTACCACATGAAGCAAGAATACAAATACAGATCGCCTGCATGACCCATAAAGTCCTTCATTTCAAAATCCCCAGTTACTTAGCACAAAAGCTAGAGCTCTCAGGAGGTTGCAGACATTCGCAAAGAGTGAGCTCACTACTACTGAAACCACAATCCTTCCACAAAAAAAGAACATGCTGCAGAGATTTCTCCGGTATTGCACTGAAGATTTGGAACTCCTTACCTCCAGATGTACGCAGGTTCCCTTCCTCCTCCTCCTTCAAAAAAGAAGTGAAAATGCTTCTAATGACCAAATTCACATCCTAAAACTTTAAATCATATGTTACTGTTAGCAACATATGTTATCTTATCTACCACTGTCTACCTCTTTTTGTAATGAATGTCGAATATTGAATGTAGGTATATTACTCCCTCAACCATCTAATGTTTCCGTATGTTGTAATGTAAAGCGCTCTGATACCCTCTAGGGTCATGTTTGCGCTATATAAAACTTTATGAATAAATAAAAAAATAAAATAAGAGTGCCATGTGCATGCACACTTTAGGCAGGTAGGCCTCCATCATCTGAGGCCATCAGGTTGTTAGATGTGGTTTGCAACCGATCGCAGATCTATATTAGCTGTTGTGCCGATTTCCTGGTTCCGACCGAATACACTAGAGGTAGAGCGCTCTCTTTAGAAGTATACAGCTTGTCCAGAACTCAAAGCCTGCTCTACTGCTAGGTATCACAGGATTGTAGTCAGGCCGGTGTAGACCAGCAGGTCACACGTCCGCCAATGTTGGCCCCCAAGCCACGCACCACCCATGGAAGTACTATATAAATACAGTTACAATATTGTGCATATTACAGGACTGAATAATGTGCATAAATCACTTACAGGTCATTCAAATGCCAGAGAGGTGCATATTGTGCATCCCACAGAGTCCAATATAAACTTCATGTGTTAGATGCTGTTGGAATTTGGCCCTTAGGGCAGGTTCACCCCTAGACTTTTTGCGTGAAATGGTGACCTGGTAATGGTGATTTTCGGGATTCTGCGCACTTTCACTGTGTCCCAGTGGAAAGTGCGTGCGCACTCTGAGTGCATGTGCTGGGCTAGGCCTGCCCGCCCATAGGAATGCATGGGGAATGTATGTGTCCCTGGTAGTTCCTGATGAGTGGGGTGCACAGGCTTGAGTCTGGTATGTGTGAACTCGTGAGAGTGAATGCTGCGAGATGGTGTATGCAGCATGTATGTGTCTAGTAGGGAAGCGCCACTTCTAGACATGGCTGTACGTGTGCTGTGAGGGTGCTGGCGTGTGATTGGCTGGAGCTGGCTGGCATGCCAGGCTCCAGGAAGTCTGGATGGGTCTGCCCGGTGGTGAGTGGGAGATTAGCATGAGTGATGTGTGGGAGGAGTGTACCTGTGTCCTGGATGGGCTGTGTTTTCCCCACACAATGCTGGCTCCGCCCCCTGTGGTGTGTCTAACGACCCAAGCCCTGCCAGTGAATAGAGAGGGTGGTTGAGGTAAACAGAGTACTCAAGAACCAGCTGCGACTGGTTCCGCCCCCACCCTGCACCTTCAGACAAAGGAATGGTGTATAAAAATGGGGCTGTGTCCCCACACAAGTTGTTCTTTACCAGGATCCGGAGGGGGCTGTTGCTGCTTTTGCTGGGCCAGAGGACCGCCACTTGGGGTGTCTCCCTGCCTGGAGACCCAGTGTGCTGGCTCTGGGCCCAGCCTTGCCCCCCTGCCTGCCCAAGGACTTGTTTGCTGGGGCTCTGTCCTTGCCCCTGGGAGCACTTTATTCTGCTCGTAGCGCTAGGAGCGCGCTTTATGCCCTCTAGCGCTTGGAAGCGCTTTATTTTTTATTATAGCGCGTGGAGCGCTGTGATTATCGGCCTAGCGCCTGGGAGCGCTTTGTTTTACTGATTGCGCTTGTGAGCGCTTTGATTGCAGAGGCCGGTGCCCACCCGGCAGTTCTCACCCCCTGCTTCTTTGCCCGGGATGTGCCTCAGCAGCGCGACCAGAGCCGAGGAGGGAGGCTCGTCAGGGAGGCTGCTCTGCTATTGGCTGCCGAGTCAGCCCATGCCCAGAGAGAGAGAGAGGGGCAGGAAGTCTCTCCCCACACAGCCCGGAGCCGAGAAAGGAAGCCTACAAGCCGGTGAGTGGGGGGCCGGTGTCAAGAAGCAACGAGGAGGGCGTCGGGGCACTTTGCCAGTGCCTGCCCCTCCAGGCCCCCAAGCGTACCCCTTCCCTTGTCTGGACCGGCTGCGGTGTACGCATCTCATGCCAGATGCGTGAGATTTGGTAGGGTCCATTGCCGGTAATCGTAGGGAGCGCACAGGAGCGTTCCAGAGGGCCCAGACTTCGAAAACACAGTACCTGGGCCCTAAAGATAGTGCCTAAGCATCAGAGGAGGGGTCATTGCCTTTTTGAGTCCCCAGGAGGGGGACTCCAGCAAAAAGGCTCACAGTTGTTTTCAGAGCCCTGAGAGGCTCAACAGCGCCACAGTTATTCAGGAGCCCTGAGAGGCTCCTCCATTTCAAGGGGCATTTATTGATTTCGAGTCCCCAGAGGGGGGACTCCAACATTTGTGCCACATTTCTCTTGAGTGCCCCCATTGTTTGTTTAGTGCCCAACGAGGCTCAAGGGGCACATCTTCATTTAAGAGCCCAGAGAGGCTCCTGAGGGGCAAGTGGACAATCATTTCTGCAGAGCCTGTGAGTCTCCCCCATCGTGTTGGCCCCATCTTTCAGCTGCCCAGCACTTCATGGGCAGCTGCCACGTTTAGGACCCTGGACACTGGACACAGGGCGTCCTAGCCCCAACAAGGCCAGTTGGCCTAGGGACAGTCACAGGTGGTGACTTACGTGAGTTGGCGCAATTGTTCATTTTGCTTACACCTCTGAATGTATTGTTGATGCATCATGTGTTTTCCTCCTTACACCTCTGAATGAATGTTATGCATTGCATCATGTGTTACGTTCTTACACCCCTACAGGTATTGTGATACATAGGTGGTTGTTTTCTCCCTAGTGCAGGTGGTGCTAGTGAGGTCCTGGTTACCGGTGATTACTGGTTGTGTGCTATTTTGTGCTAAAGTAATTTTACATTCAAAGTGCTATTTCTGAAAGTGTTACTTCTGATTCCTGACAGTGGTCCAGGTGGCCCTGTCTTGTAAACATCCCCTGTAAATTCTGCCCGTGCCTCTGGCACATTGTAAAGTGTGTGTTTTATCTAATGTGTTTTGGTGTAATACAAAGGCTATTTTTATATAACCTTGTGTGGAGTTTCCTTTGTGGCGGGTCCTGGGTGTTGTTGCTGGGGTGCGTGCGCAAATACTTAACTTACATCGCCTCCCAGTTTAGCCTTGCTGCTCGCGCCACGTTACCTAGAGGGTCAGTAGGGGTTATCTTGGCGTGTAACTCCCTTCCCCTGACTTGGGGGTGGTGGTCTCTGACTGACTTTGGCGAAAGCCCTGGCCAGCCAGGGATCCCATTTCCAACATTGGCGGCAAGCGGTGAGGATAAGGATTTGTGTTTGCGTTGTACCACAGTGGCAAGCTGGCTGCACCACAAAACTCTACATTTTAGATGACCACATTTTAGGGGATTGTGTTTTTGAAGTTTCATATTTTGTACTCCTAAAGGTATCATTGTGCAATTGTGTCCAGTGCATTTGTTCCCCCGCCCCGCGCCCAGAGTCTGGTACCTGTGTCACATGTGGTCAGGTTGAGAAGTCAGGGGTGGTAGAAACTGCCTTACTAGTCCGAGGGGGGTTGTGTGTGGATGAATGGTATGTGGCACTAGGCAAGTGAGTGTGAGTTCTCTGGGGTAGAGAGCTTGCTGATACCTGGTTAATTGTGTACTCCTGTGTTAGCTCAGACCCCTAGGTTCCCTGTGTGATCTCTTCTCTAGAACGTCCGCCAGAATGGAGCCTGCTTTTGATTTCTGTGATCTGTTTAGGTACAGTAAGGGAGAGTTGGTAAGGTTCTGTGAAGAGAGAGACATAGGGGTGGATGAGTCAGACACTCAGTCCGAACTTAGGAGCAGCCTGATCCTGTGCCAAAAGGGTCAGTGGGATCTTGAGCGCAGTGAGGAAAGGGCCCGGGCTTCACACCAGGAGGGTGGTGGGTCTGTGGGGAGCCCTGAAGATTCAGAAGAGGAGGAGGAAGATGACAGCACAGGGACGCCAGCAGATAGTGAGGACCCCATAGATAGGGAGTCCCTTGCTGGGTCCAGCGTAGGAGGGCAGCGCCTCATCCCTTTACCTGTCCCCAGAGGAGCTGGAAGATAGGAGGAGAGAAAGGGAGCACCAGCTGGCTTTAGAAAAGCTCAGGTTGGAGCATGCCCAGGCTATGGCACAGCTGGGCATTAGAAAGCAACAGCTGGAGACCGAGAGGGTCTTAGCGCAGGAAAGGATAGAGGAGGCTGAGAGGGCCTCCACCAGAGGCCAAGTAGCTCTGGAAGGTAGACTATCCCCTGCGCGCAGTGTTGAGTGTCTGGATCCCCCAGGGAGGGTTGAGTCCAGTGGTGGCAGCTATGTAGAGCCCAGTGCGAGCAGTCCCAGTCCAAGTTCCCCCAGTCTGGTACCTGTTTCCCCAGAGGAGGAGTTAAGGGTGAAGTTCAGGGACAGTAGGAAACTGTCTCACCAGTCTTGGGTAGACTTTGAGGATGAATGCTGTGGGACACTGTTTGATTGGGTAAAGGTTCACACGGAAGATGATTTTGACATCTTTTTTGATCTGATTGTCAAAGAGCACCTGCTCAGTTGTTGTTCACCAGGGTTGCACACACACCTGTTGGGGTGTGGATTGTCTGAGGCCTCTGAGCTTGCAGATGAAGCAGACCGCTGGGAAAGGGCCAGAGGTTCTCTAGAGTCATTAGGGAGTGATTCCAAAAGTAGTGGTTCAGGGATCTTCCAGCCCAGCGTGGTGGAAGAGGCTCAGTGTAGCCCAGCTAGGTCCCAGGATAGCGAGGAGGGTGTAGGGGCTTACTGCCTGGCTCAGTGGAGCAGGAGTGAGGGGGAGACCGAGGTTCCCCAGACGCCCGAAGCCCTGCCTCAGGACTTGGATGGTTTCTGTAGGGAACACCAGGTTGGGGACCTAGGCTGTCCTGTTAGTCCACTTGAGGAGGATCTCTTAGTGAGTAGAGGACCCGGAGTGTCTGTAACCAGAGCTCCTGTGGTTCTAGAGGCTGGCAGTACCGCTCCAGTAGGGAGGGTACAGGAGTCCAGCATGAGGAGTGAATGGGGGATGAGTTTCCCAGTGGATGCACCAGTGGACCAGGGACTAGCCAGTTGGGCTAGATCTTCTTGGGGGGACCCGGGTGGCGCCACTTCTGGTCTGGGGGATCGTCACGCACTGTCAGGTGGACAGAGGGCGGGAGATCTGCGCCAGACAGACAGTCACACAGCAGATGTGTCATTTGTTAGCCTCAGGGGGATTGTGTGTGAGTCCCCAGAAGTCCTGGAGTGCCAGGCAACTGTTCCACCGAAGGTTTTAGACCAGAGGTTGGAAGGCCAGGTTCAGGATCGGCCTGACCTGAAGGGTAGGACGACTGTAACCAGTGTCCTGACCTGTTCTTCTTCCAGAAGAACTTCTCCAGGTGGGAGAGGGCAGACCTCTGGAAGGGGGTGCAGAGGGTGGGAGAGCCCACCTCTGACCCCGGTGCAACCTGAGTGGATAAGCCCTGGGTTGGAATGGCGTTCTAGGTGTACCCCTCGTCGGAGGAGGAGGAACCCTAGGAGAAGAGGTAAGGGGAGGAGAGCCTTCCCCGAGACTCCTGGTCCGCCTGAGTTTGTAGGCCCTAGGCTGGAGAACCAGTGGCAGTCTAGTCCTGTCTTGCAGACAGGAAGAGTGGAGAATGGCTCCTATGGGCCAGGGGTTACTACCCCCCGCTCTGCGAATAGGCAAGGACCGGTGGCACCTGGGTGGCCCAGGGCCTGGTCCTGGCCGTGGACAACTTGGGAGTACCAGTGGGGTAGCCCAGTTGGTCCAGAAAGTGTGTTGGGAAGGAATCCCATGGGTTCACCGTGGCGTAGAACAGAAGGGTGTCCCTGCAGTTGCGGGCCCGCGTCCGTGTTCTATCGCCCCAAGCAGGGAAGTCCATCACAGTGGTGATTGGTCTACCCTGCGTTTTGGCTGGAAGGGGGTTGTGTTGGACTTTGGCCCTTAGGGCAGGATCACCCCTAGACTTTTTGCATGAAATGGTGACCTGGTAATGGTGATTTTCGGGATTCTGCGCACTTTCACTGTGTCCCAGTGGAAAGTGCGAGCGCACTCTGAGTGCATGTGCTGGGCTAGGCCTGCCCGCCCATAGGAATGCATGGGGAATGTATGTGTCCCTGGTAGTTCCTGATGCGTGGGGTGTACAGGCTTGAGTCTGGTATGTGTGAACTCGTGAGAGTGAATGCTGCGAGATGGTGTATGCAGCATGTATGTGTCTAGTAGGGAAGCGCCACTTCTAGACATGGCTGTACGTGTGCTGTGAGGGTGCTGGCGTGTGATTGGCTGGAGCTGGCTGGCATGCCAGGCTCCAGGAAGTCTGGATGGGTCTGCCCGGTGGTGAGTGGCAGATTAGCATGAGTGATGTGTGGGAGGAGTGTACCTGTGTCCTGGATGGGCTGTGTTTTCCCCACACAATGCTGGCTCCGCCCCCCTGTGGTGTGTCTAACGACCCAAGCCCTGCCAGTGAATAGAGAGGGTGGGTGTGTCTAACGACCCAAGCCCTGCCAGTGAATAGAGAGGGTGGTTGAGGTAAACAGAGTACTCAAGAACCAGCTGCGACTGGTTCCGCCCCCACCCTGCACCTTCAGACAAAAGAATGGTGTATAAAAATGGGGCTGTGTCCCCACAGAAGTTGTTCTTTACCAGGATCCTGAGGGGGCTGTTGCTGCTTTTGCTGGGCCAGAGGACCGCCACTTGGGGTGTCTCCCTGCCTGGAGACCCAGTGTGCTGGCTCTGGGCCCAGCCTTGCCCCCCTGCCTGCCCAAGGACTTGTTTGCTGGGGCTCTGTCCTTGCCCCTGGGAGCACGTTATTCTGCTCGTAGCGCTAGGAGCGCGCTTTATGCCCTCTAGCGCTTGGAAGCGCTTTATTTTTGATTATAGCGCTTGGAGCGCTGTGATTATCTGCCTAGCGCCTGGGAGCGCTTTGTTTTACTGATTGCGCTTGTGAGCGCTTTGATTGCAGAGGCCGGTGCCCACCCGGCAGTTCTCACCCCCTGCTTCTTTGCCCGGGATGTGCCTCAGCAGCGCGACCAGAGCCGAGGAGGGAGGTTCGTCAGGGAGGCTGCTCTGCTATTGGCTGCCGAGTCAGCCCATGCCCAGAGAGAGAGAGAGGGGCAGGAAGTCTCTCCCCCACAGCCCGGAGCCGAGAAAGGAAGCCTACAAGCCGGTGAGTGGGGGGCTGGTGTCAAGAAGCAACGAGGAGGGCGTCGGGGCACTTTGCCAGTGCCTGCCCCTCCAGGCCCCCAAGCGTACCCCTTCCCTTGTCTGGACCGGCTGCGGTGTACGCATCTCACGCCAGATGCGTGAGATTTGGTAGGGTCCATTGCCGGTAATCGTAGGGAGCGCACAGGAGCGTTCCAGAGGGCCCAGACTTCGAAAACACAGTACCTGGGCCCTAAAGATAGTGCCTAAGCATCAGAGGAGGGGTCATTGCCTTTTTGAGTCCCCAGGAGGGGGACTCCAGCAAAAAGGCTCACAGTTGTTTTCAGAGCCCTGAGAGGCTCAACAGCGCCACAGTTATTCAGGAGCCCTGAGAGGCTCCTCCATTTCAAGGGGCATTTATTGATTTCGAGTCCCCAGAGGGGGGACTCCAACGTTTGTGCCACATTTCTCTTGAGTGCCCCCATTGTTTGCTTAGTGCCCAACGAGGCTCAAGGGGCACATCTTCATTTAAGAGCCCAGAGAGGCTCCTGAGGGGCAAGTGGACAATCATTTCTGCAGAGCCTGTGAGGCTCCCCCATCGTGTTGGCCCCATCTTTCAGCTGCCCAGCACTTCGTGGGCAGCTGCCACGTTTAGGACCCTGGACACTGGACACAGGGCGTCCTAGCCCCAACAAGGCCAGTTGGCCTAGGGACAGTCACAGGTGGTGACTTACGTGAGTTGGCGCAATTGTTCATTTTGCTTACACCTCTGAATGTATTGTTGATGCATCATGTGTTTTCCTCCTTACACCTCTAAATGAATGTTATGCATTGCATCATGTGTTACGTTCTTACACCCCTACAGGTATTGTGATACATAGGTGGTTGTTTTCTCCCTAGTGCAGGTCGTGCTAGTGAGGTCCTGGTTACCAGTGATTACTGGTTGTGTGCTATTTTGTGCTAAAGTAATTTTACATTCAAAGTGCTATTTCTGAAAGTGTTACTTCTGATTCCTGACAGTGGTCCAGGTGGCCCTGTCTTGTAAACATCCCCTGTAAATTCTGCCCGTGCCTCTGGCACATTGTAAAGTGTGTGTTTTATCTAATGTGTTTTGGTGTAATACAAAGGCTATTTTTATATAACCTTGTGTGGAGTTTCCTTTGTGGCGGGTCCTGGGTGTTGTTGCTGGGGTGGGTGCGCAAATACTTAACTTACATCGCCTCCAAGTTTAGCCTTGCTGCTCGCGCCACATTACCTAGAGGGTCAGTAGGGGTTATCTTGGCGTGTAACTCCCTTGCCCTGACTTGGGGGTGGTGGTCTCTGACTGACTTTGGCGAAAGCCCTGGCCAGCCAGGGATCCCATTTCCAAAGGATGCTATTATCGTGGGCTTGTACCCCTGAGCTCTATAATGCCACATATCCTTTGGCAACTAAATGTACATATATCAGGGGTGAAATCCCCAAATTCTCAGAGCAAAGGAATTGAGAAGTGTGTAAGGTATGGTACTGTCTTTTAATAATAGACTTGTCAAGGGTAGCTTAGGGTGTCAAGCCTGGGATGGTACAAAATACTTGTCTACAAAAGGGGGAAAAGATACGATAGGACTAGGATAGACACCCCCTGCCCACCAACACACTACCAGGTTTAGGAGTGGTCCCCCGGCTACCTGATACACAGCAAGGTCAATACAAACCACCGTCCCACATGAGCCACGCATGCACTCATTGCTGGCCACTTTAACATTAGGGTTAGTGATGTTGGCTCGAACCGCCTCCCAATGTTTTCCCAGCCCAAAACCCCTATCAGAAATGCATGTTCAGAAGGAGGGACAGGAGGCCCACAGTTCAACGTGTCTACTTTCAGTTTCTTGTTATATACAGACTTATACTACAGAGGTCGTTACCCGATGTACTATCCGCCGGGTACTGTTGTTGTGCTTATTCCTGACCATTTAGGTGAGTGAGGTGTTCCCTAACATCCTATGAAAATGCTGCTGTTTATGCACTTTAAACTGTATTTTTCCACAGGGGCATGTTCACCACCGTGCTCACTGAGTATCATACTCCTCCATGTTTTTTAACTCACATGCTAGCTGCACTCTCACTAGCATGTTACATTGAGTGTACAAGGTCACCTATGATTGTTTTATTAAACCTGCTGTGATTTGCTTCCTTTGTCTCCCCACTTAGGCAGATACAGCGCAACGCAGGTACCACATTGTTTTCACTTTACATTTAGTCATGAACACCTAACTTAGGAGAACATCGAGTGTAGATAGTTTCCCTATAAAAATTAACTTCTGACATAGGTCCTGTTAAATCGCTAGTCATTGTACGTTTGCGAGAAACATGTCGACCAATTCCTGCACACACTATCCAAGTCTCGAATAAGGGAACATAATATTCCATCGAGTACAGGCCGGTATTTTCTTTTAATTGAAGCAGGGGACCCCCAGAATAAACCTGATCCTGGAACTCCTAGCCTCATTTTAAATCACTAGTAACGTCTACACCTTCCTGGCCCCACACCCGCACTTCACCCAAACGGCTGTTGGATTGAAGATCTCAGGCAAAGAGCCCCACTTTGAGGTGTTGCCCATTGGGTATTGCACCGCTGACCCAACGAGGAGCATTGCCAGTGATGAAGCATGACACCTTCAAGGGTGTGTTAGGACATTATATCCAACTAAATGGATGCCCAACTGGAGGACTCCACCGTGACACTACTGCTTCCAAACAACTGTGTGACCCGTACACTCTCTACCATTAGGAACAGCTCAGTACCTTGTTGTTCATATGGTACAAAATACAACAGAAGTAGATAGTCATTTCAGCATTACTTTAGAGTCAGGCCTTTCATGTTCAGAATAAGTTAATAATTGTTGTTTCCCAAAGTTATGACATCCAGTCTATTTGCAGTTTTGCCTTGATTTTATTACGACATCCTTTCCAAGGAGCAGGAAATCCAACATGTGTTTCAAGTCAACCATAATATTACCAAGGAGGGAATTCAGATTGGGTATCACATCAGGCTTTCAGCCATGCCAGTTGAAGATGTAAGTGGAGCCAATAGGGTAAGTGGGTGGAGCCACTGAAGGGAGTGGGTGGGGCGGGAGAGTGGGTGTGGCCTCTTACAACATTTTGAGCACCTGGACTTAATATTTTACAAATTAAGCACTGCTTTGCGGGCTACAGAGTGTGAGTTTTTCATAAATCTGCACCTTAATATAAATCACCTCACGTCATCTCACAACACCAACTTTCCTGTTAACCGAACAAACAGTTGTGCACCTCTTATTTCCAAACATATGATTCAGGGGACATTTGTGGTCACTCGATATTTGTCCAGCACTATTACCCATTTAGGTATAAACTTTACTTTGCAACCCACTTCATGCTTTGATCTTCACTGAGCAGTGAGGGTTTGTTGGTTCATGTTCCTTTTTTTTTGGGTTCTCGGTACAATTGTATACTGTGGTCACTGGTTTTTCTTGATGTGTTTTTTCTCATCTGCTGTCAGGGCTTTAATTGGACCGGGTCTTGTCGGTGCTCAACACCGGCAGTTCCATAAAGCAAGTGCGGGACCAGGTCTCTATCGGGCTCTACATTTTTGGCCAAAGGGTGAAAAAAAAATCTTAACTCTGCAGCAGTACCATCCTTTTCCGATTTTGACTCAAAAGCAGTAAAGGCTGGTACTGCTGCAGAGGTAAGACAACAAGCCAGGGCTATTGGCTTTGCCAATGGTTGTTGTTTGTGTTTTGATGAAACATCAGAGACTCGCTATAGTACTTTCACAGTCTCATAATTTCAGAATTGAAGCATTTTCAATATTCTATACAAAGAAGCCATAGTTTTTGCTGATTTATCTCATACAAACAACAACCATTGTTAAAGCCAATAGCCGTGGCTTGTTGTAGGTGTAACGTCACTAGTTGCATCAATATTATATATCAGTAGCCAAAGACAGAAGCACCAAAATACTGTTCGGGGACACACCATGCTAAGCACAGACTTTTAGCTTGCGTATATTTAAGCCATGCCCTTAATTACATGGCCGCGCGCCTTTGAGAGACCCCCCTAGATTTTTCATTCCACTTAAAGCCCCGAAAAACTCTGCTACCCTTTCCTACACAGCAATCCCTCTCATCGCTCCTCTCTTCCATGGAAAAGTAAGTGTTATTTACTTTGACTTTTATGTTGTTTTAACCCCTTCCGTTCTCATGACGGCCCCTGCCCGTCATGAGTCACGGTGGGTGTGTGCGCACGACGGCCGGGGGCCGTCCAAACCCAGCACACAAATGGAATGTCTAGCACCGCAGCAGAATGCGCGCTGCAGCCAAGGTGTTAAAGCACTTTCATTCTCTTTTAGGTGATGCATGGTCTCCGCGGTTTTCATTCATAAAGTGCACACACTTAAATCTAATATCGTAGAGACACACTTTTAATAATGTGAAATAAATAAACACTTGGGCGCAGTATTTTACATTTTCTGATTGTTTGTGTGCTACAGAGAAACCGTCTCAGCTTAGGTTGGGTGTTCCCGTGAGGAACGTAAGGCAGCTACATCAGCACCTCGAGGTCCGATTTGAATTCACTCAGCTGCTCATGTGTTCGTTAGCAGTTTGTTACACTAAAAGCAATTGAGAACGAACTAACAACTAAGACTCGATGCCTGGGGCGTTTCTTGCTATCAGCCGCAGCCCGTGCAGGTAACAGCGGTGGGGAAGTGAGGGCGGCTGGGGGGGATTTCAACTGACAATTACGAGGGAAAATTATGGGAAGTAGCACATCGCTGAGTGAAAGCAGCAATGCAGCACTTCTCAGTGCGCCCTGCTCGCGACACCAATGATGAGTCATATTTACAGTATGGTACATCATGTCGCAAGGAATGATAGATACGTCAGTACTACTGATGCATCTGTGAGTGCAAAGTGGCGCATTGCTGGTGTTGAGTCAGAAGCATGACGCAACTCCAGCAATGTTCTTTTCACATGGGGAAAGCCCCATGTGAAAGGGCCTAATGTTTTGACGCATTGGTGTCCTAGAAGGGGCGCAGCAAAATCTTATAGATTTCATGGCTCCACTCCTATGACTCTTTCTTGTGGGGGAACGACCACCCTGCATACATTACATCCGACCCATGTATTATGTAGCCCTGAGGTTTACAAAGTGACGCATCTACCTAGAAGCGTCTCTTTGTAAATATGGCGCAACATGGCTCATTATTTATGCCGTAGATGGGTCACTAAAAGTGATGTCACTGGCGCAAAAGTGATGCAGGTCTTCATAATTAAGGCCCCTAATTTTCCCTAGTCATTGTCCTTCTAAATTCCCCCATCTGACACCACCGCTCTTACTTGCATGAGCCGCAGCTGCTTGCTATCTACAATATGCCAATCTACCATCAATTAATCCGTTTCTGTTCACGGCCTAAAGCTTGTCTTATAATTGTCACATATTTTGTCTGTGGTGATTTTGGGCCTATATACTTTTATTTATGCTGTTTAACCCCTCCCACGCTTATGACGGAACCGCTCCGTCATGGCCCTCGGGTGGGCTGTGCTGGTGACGGAGCGGTTCCGTCATGGCCTGCTCGCCGCGCCTGTGTGGCGCTGATTTCGCGCCTGCGCTGGCGTTCTAAGGAACGGGGGGGCCATGACGGAACCGCTCCGTCACAAGCACAGCCCACCCATGGGCCATGACGGAGAGGTTCCGTCATAAGCGTTGGAGCGCCGCACGGCCGCCCCACCCCCTTAGCGCTGCGGCGGAATTGCCGCCACCGCAAAAGGGTTAAGAAGGCACTTAGAACCAGGTCCGGCTCCAGGATTTTTTTTGGGGTGGGCCAAGGGTGCATTTGGGTGGGCCACTGCGGGCCCGATTTGTCTCTAATATATCTAGCAAGGCGTGCTTCTGGGCCCTTCTTCATCTCATCTTAGTCGTACAAGGCCTAGTAAAATGAACTCTTTTCCAAATCTCTTACTATATGTTATCACTGTAAAAAAATATATTTTTCCATGTAATGTCCCATTGACGGGAAGAGGAGGTTTCTGAGGTGGGAGTATCAGGCAAATTACACTACTCAGGCTCCCTCTGTGCCAGCCTTCAGGGATAATCCCTCTTCATTACTACCTCCACCTGACCCTAGACTCTGCAGCGCACTCCCCTACAGGCTTGATTATCCCATTTTCAACCACCTTTCTCAGGTGCACCTTATCGCACAACTGAGCTTGGGCCCCAGCCTCATATCAGCCACTATCCGGTTCCACTTTCATTATTCCCAGTAAAAACATTAGTAAAATCACCTTCAAACTATAAACATTGAATATAGCAGTAAATGTAAATAGCACGCACTTTAAAGTATGTTCCACAGTTTCCCTATTGACCTGACTGCTAATTACATTAAAAAAAGACAAAGGCGATGACAGGGCCGGCTTTAGCGATGATACAAAAGTCTTTTTTGGAGCCCCACCAATGACCTTTCTCCATAGATGCCTTTACTGTCACCCTCCAGCAGTGTCCTTCTTCTCTCCATAGCCCCTCCTCCTCATGACCTCCTCCTCAGACTCGCTCACTACCAACCTCCACCAGTTCCCCTCATCTCTCCGTAACTCCCCCTTCCATCCCCCCTCGGATTCCCTCACTACCATAATCTAACTGCCCCTCATTGCTTCATAGCTCCTCTACCTATTGACCTTCTCCTCAGATTCCCTCACTGCCACCCTCCACCTGTGCTCTTCATCTCTCTGTAGCACCTCTCTTATATGCATTCCATTTGTTGTATTGGGCTACTCATATCAGTACAGGGTGTCATAGTACTTTACATCTCACACACATTACACAGAGACAATCAATCAGTCTACAGGGGATGTCACAAAAGGCAATGAGGATTATAAGGTGTAGGAATCATATGTCATCCATACTTGTGGGCAAAACATTTTAAAAGGATTTGATCTGGAGAAGCACAAACTCAGGATTTAAAGAGTATTCCAGTGGGTGGGGGTTGGCTTTACTGATAAAAATGTATAACTTCCCAAACAAACTCTTTTTAGCAACATTAGAATAATGAAAGACAGAGGAATTTCTAACTATATTACAACACAAAAAGCGAAGTTTGTATGCAGCTCTTTGATGACAGTTCATAGGTTACTGTTCTATTTTAGGATTAAATTATTAAATTAAATTAAATATAAATTCTAAATTAAGTGTTTAATCGCATGCGTGCTCCGGTCATTTTTGCGCTGTGCGGCTTTTTTTCAAAAGCCGCGTTACATGACGAGCTGAGCTCGTCATGAGCATGCGAGCGGTGCAACTCATGACGAGCTCAGCTCAGCTCGTCATGAGCATGGAAGGGGTTAAGGATTATAACTTCTGAACTACAAGTAACACAGGGATCTCTGTGACAAAGTCAGTAACCCACTGAGCTATCCACATAAAATTAAGTTTATCTGCATTTAAAAACTAGCAACAGACGAATGATTGCTCACCGGAGTTATCTGGACTTTTTGTTGTTGTGCATGGTGGCAGATTCACTGCGAGGGCCAAAGCTCCTAGTTGGGTGGGCCAGGCTCATGTTTGGGGGGGGGGTAGGGGGGCTGGCCCACCCTATACTTTTTTTTTATGCCGTTTAAGAGGGCAGTTAGGAATAGGGGCTGTTTACTTTGTATCACAAATGGCACATTTGTATCGATGATTCATATATTATTTGGAAATGCTGCTTGGGGTTCTCTCATGCTTTGTATGTTTATTTTTAGAGGTGCAGGTTTCCAGGGGAACCAGTACTGTTCGTGAGTGAGCCTGTAACAGTTGGTCGTTTTAATGATGATAGTCGTTTGGGTGGCTGGCATCCTGGTATTCCTTTGCAGATTAAGAGCAGGGCTTTAAGTGGGCAGTGTCTTGCTGGTGCCGAAACGAGTCTCTATCGGGCCCTCCATTCTTGCCCTCACCCTCGGGGTGGAAAAAAACATCTTAACTCTGCAGCAGTACCACCCTTCCCTGCCTTTAAGACAACTTCAAAGAGACTCGTCCAGCTTCTTGTAGGTAATCTTACTTATTGTTTTTATCTATCTGGATTCAATCACAGAAGCAGCAAAATGCCAGTTAGGCGGCACACTATGCTAAGCACAGATTGTCTTGCTTATGCGTTTTAAGCCACGCCCTTAACTGCATACTCCATGCCCCGTTTGAGAACCCCCCCCACCCCAAACTGTTTTTTCACCCCACTTAAAGCCCTGATTAAAAGTACCCGTGTTATTAAACAGGTGACTGGTTCCTATTTTGATTGTGTCTGTTGATGTTTGCTTGCACATTAATCCTAACAATGTGAGTAATTCATACACTGTTCTGTATTCTCTGATAGTTCGTCCGAGACTTAGGAAAGGTTCGAAGCATTCACCCCGACAACTCGATGAACTTCAGCGTGTGATAGCCGACCTTCAGCACAAAAACGATTACCTGCAAAACAGGGTTGATACTGTGAGTAACATGCCTTCGCCGGAGAGCAGTGTGAACAGGGGCTGAAGAAAATAATTGTTATTGTTAACATACCTGATGTAGTGTTAGACATCATAAAGGAACTCTTAGCGAGCGATAAAATGTTGGTGGCATGACATGAAGGAAAACAACATGTCCTGAACCAATAAGTGGCCGCCAGTTGTTGCAAATGTAGTAAATGAAAAAGGCGACGTTTGGTTTTTTGATAATTCTTCTTTTACAAATAAGATTCTAAAAGAAACAGACAACTAGAAAATATTTGGAGTTAGAAGCAGGATGGAAAGAGACATCTAGAGATTTATTTCATGGGGGTCATTGAGCTTCAGTAAGGACAAGAGAAGGTGGGAGCGGTGGCAAAGGGTAGGCCTTCTACACCGTAGTAAAAAGATAATAATCCTAAAATATCACTTACATTTTAAAGCACCCAATGCATTTCCTCTGATTGTTTTAGTCTACAAGTTTTAAGGAAGTGTAAATGATAAATACTGTATTTTAAACCAATGTAAGTCAAAAGTGAACACAATTAAAAATATCTTTACTGGGTCTTAAGTATCCTGGGGTTTACACAAGGACATTTCAGAAAGATGTGTCTACAATGGGACACATGAAGCAAATGGTCCATACGCCAAACACATAGAATTAAGGACAACATTATAGAGGACCTATACATTCTACCCTCAGTGCATTTTGTCGAACTGTGTGGCAAATGGTGAATCACTAACCACAATGAACTAAGAACAGTTGGCAAAAGTACAAGAGAGGCGGGGATTTTCCTTCTACATAGTTTTTAAAAATAAATTGATCTAGGAGAATATGCTTAGTAACATTGCATATAAAAAGGAAAGGAATTCTACTATTTGGATGGGGAATTAGCATTTTATTTATTTGAAGGTTTTATATAGCACTAGTTCCACCCAAGGGTATCAGAGCGCTTTACATAACAGAGGTAATACACAGTAAAGCAGCAAAACAAGTTCCATATTTGGTTAGATACAAGTTAGAGGGACCATTTAGAGTACATAGTGTGAGGAGTACAGATCATATGCGCAGAACGACAATTACAAGAAACAAAAATGTCAAAATATATAGCTATTTTACAGTCTGCAAGGAGGACACAAAAAGGCAGCAAAGTGATGCAGGAAACAAATATACAGAGAGGAGAGCAGGGGGCTACATTCCCCAATATTTAGTGAGGAAGTGTAATTTAAGGATTCTTTTAAAGTTTGCATAGGAGGGGTTGCAGCGAAGGTGTTTGGGGAGGTTGTTCCAGATGGTTGGGGCCTTGCCAGAGAAGGAGCGGGATTGTGAGGAGCTTTTTTTGAGGAGAGGGGGCATGAGGAGGAGAGAGTTGGTGCTTCTCAGGGTTCGGGTGCTGCCTGCATTTTTCAGTTCAGTTGATAGGTAGGAGGGAGTCTTCCGAAAGAGGGCTTTGTGTGTGATACAGGCAATTTTGTAGGAGGATCTACCTTCAATGGGGAGCCATTTGAGGGCCTTAAGAGCGGGTGAGATGTGTTCGAATCGCTTACAGTTTGTGGTGAGTCTGGCTGCGAGGTTGAGGATGGATTTGATGGGGGCAAGATGGATTTTGGGGGTACCAGAGAGAAGGGCATTTCCGTAGTCGATTTTGGAAAGGACCAGTGATTTGGTAATAACTTTGAGGTCTTCTGCCGGAATAAAGGGTTTTTTATTTTTTTGAGATGCCAGAGTGTGAAAAGTGCACTTTTTGCTGTGTTTTTAATGTGGGAGTTAAGAGTAAGATTATTGTTGATGGTGATGCCAAGAGATTTGACAGATTCTGCGAGGGAGAGAGGGCAGTTAAGGGCATTGAGGTCCCCTATCCATGATTGAATGGGGAGAGGGTTTTTCATGGGCGAGAAGAGGATAATCTCAGTTTTGTTAGGGTTGAGTTTAAGATGGTTGCTGTGGAACCAGGTTTGGATCTCGGTAAGTGCTGAGTTTAGGTGTAGGATGTCAGAATGGGTTTTTACTGTATAGTACACTTGAGTGTCATCAGCGTTCAGATGGTAATTGATTTTGACTTGTTTGAGTATCAAGGTGAGGAGTTCCATAAAAAGGTTGAACAGAGCAGGAGAGAGGATGGATCCTTGCGGTACACCAAAGGAGACAGGAGTTGGGCAAGATAGGGAGTTAAGAATTTTAATTTGTTGTGTTCTGTGTTGGAAGTAGGAGGTGAACCAGTTAAGGACAGTGCCATTCAGGCCAAAGCGATCCCTGAGTGTATTGAGTAAGGTCGGGTGGTACACTGTGTCAAAGGCAGAGGTGAGGTCTAGAAGGATGAGTAGGTAAGTCTCACCCTTGTCCGGCGCCAGGTGTATGTCATCAACTATGTTGAGCAGCGTAGTTTCCGTGCTACAACCTTTGCGGAAGCCAGATTGAAGGGGTCAAGAAGGTTGAATGTGTTAATGTGTTCGTCCAGTTGAAGAAGGGCGCACTTTTCGAGAGCTTTGGAGAGGAGGGTAAGGTTGGAAATGGGGCTGAGGTTGTTGGGGTCATTAGGATCAGCTTTAGGATTTTTAGGAATGTGGAGATTTGTCTGAGTTGAAGGGAGGGGGGAACATTCCCTGTTGAACATTCCCTGGGTTAATGATGGTGGTCCAGTAGGGAAAAATGATGTGTTTGAGATCTTGGACAAGTGAGGAGGGGAGAGGGTCTTTCGTGTGTGCGGATGGTTTGAGATGCGATAGGATGTTATAGACTTCCCGTTCAGAAACGGAGTGGAAAGTAAGCCAAGAGGCGTTGTTTTTAAGCAGAGTGATAGTAGGGGGGGGTCCGGGGGGCAAGAGAGGGGAGGATGGGTGAGGGTGTTGTGGGAGATTTCAAGGGTGTGGGATTAGGTGTAGTAACCTGGGGGGGTTGGGTATTAAGGAAAGCAGGGTCGATTTTTGCTATTTTTTCAGCGAAAAAGCAGGCAGTTTCTTCCCACTTGTTAATAGAGGCCACTGGGTTGGGTGGTGCATGGGAGGTTTGGTTTCTAATAATGTTGAACAGTTCTCTGGGTCTGTTTTTGGCATGTGAGAGTTGAAGGCGGAAGTAAGAAGCTTTATCAGAGAAGATGTGTTTTTTATAAGAGGATCTGGCATTTCTAAGGAGAGCAAGGTGGGTAGGTGTAGGGTGTTGTCTCCAAATTCTTTCCGCTAATCTGAGTGAGCGTCTCTCTCTATTAAGGTCGAGCGTAAACCATGATTTGGAGGGGTTGTTTTTTAGCGTTTTACTTTTCAGCGGGGCAAGCTCGTCTAAGACCTCTGCGACCGTTTTGTTAAAGTGTTCCGTGAGTTCAATTGGATTTGCAGAGGGGGGGGTTGTGAGGATGAGATGGGATTGGAGTTTCAGTTCAAGGGTGCCAGGAGGGATTTGCTTAAGATTTCTGCTCAAGATAAGAGTTTTGTTGTTTTTGATAGGAACAGGTGGGGTTGGAGGGGATATTGTGAACAGAATGAGGTGGTGGTCAGACCAGTCGATAGGGATGATATTGGTAAAGGATGTCAGGTCAGGGTTGGAGATGATGGCATCAAGAATGGCTCCTTTGGCGTGGATAGGGGAGTGGCAGAGTTGCTTGAGGTCACTAATCTCAAGAAGGTTATTGAGAAGGTTGATTGAGGGGTCATCCGGTTCATTCCAGTGCAGGTTAAGATCTTCTAGGAAGATATCTTTGGAATTGGAGAGTAGAGATTTAGTTAGAAGGCCCGAAAGTTCTTCGGCAAAAGGAAGGGGTTCACCTGGAGGGTGATAGATATTATGAAGCCGTAATGGGGGGGAGCTTTTCATTTTAAGTTCGGCTCCTAAGTATTCAAAGGTTGAATAGTCGTCATTGGAGATTGGGGAAAGTTGAAGTTCTTTTTTAAATATTATTGCTAGTCCTCCACCTATTCTTACAGGTCTGTCTTTTCTGAGAATAGAGTAGCCAGGAGGGGCGAGAAGGTCAAGGATGGGCGTGGAGTGGTCTTTGAGCCAGGTTTCGGTGAGGAATGCGATGTCGGTATCTTCATTAAGAATGGTTTCAGAGATTTCGGTAGCATGCCGGACGGCCGAGCGGCAATTCACAAGCAAGCAGTTGAGGGGTTTAGGGTTGTTGCTAGTGACAGGGAGTAGTTGAACGGAGGTGAGTTGCGGGAGGGTCTGGGGGAGTTGGGAAAGTCGGGGGTTCTGTTCATCCCCAGGATAACAGGGATCTTGGAGTGAGGGGGAGGCAGATCTTTAGGCAAGGATTTTTTAGTGTAAGTGTTGCAGAGTACGGAGAGATCGTGGGCGGAGTAGGTATTCAAGGTTCGAGGGGGTCTGTGGGAGCAAGGTAGGAGAGGCGTTGTTGACTAATGTTTGAGGTATGGACGTTTTCGAGGGTTGGCGCAGGGAGCAGGTGGCCAGGAGGGGCTGGCTGTGAATTTGTCGGATTTGAACCGATAAAAGTCTTTCCTGAGTAGGGTAAGTTCATCTACTAATGTAGAGAGATTGCAGTCAATGTTAAGAAGTGCTTGGTTGAGGGTGGATAGGAGGGAGTTGGGGGTGATAGGAATGGAGGGGGAGTAGGCGACAGATTGGTTAGGGTGGGATAGATTACCGCTAGGGTATAGTGGTACTCCAGGAGGGTTTGACGACAGGAGTACAGTGTTAGTATGGGGAGTAGGCAAGGACAGGGGAGGGGGTGGGGTGTGGACCAGGATTGGGACGATGGGATGGGCAAGATGGCAGGTGGAATGGTGTGGAGGGAGGAGGAAAGGGGAGATGAGCGGGGGAGTGTGGGGGGTGAGGGGGATGTGGTAGTGGCGTACTGATAGGGGGTAAACTTTGGGGAGGAAGGGGCAGGGGAAAGAGGGGCTATGGACGTTATGGGGCAGTTAGGAGGGGGAGGAGGGGTGCTAGGGAGGAGGAAAGGATTTGGAGGTGGGCTGTCATTAGGGATCAAGGGAATTTGGAGGAGTGTCGTAGGGGATAGGAGGGAGGCTAGGTTCAAGAAGGGGGGTAGGATAGGGGAAAAGGGGATAGAAGTGCCCTTACTGATGGGAAAGTCCAAGGGGAGTAGGGTTTGTCCCAAAGAGGTAGGGGAGAGCAGGGAGAGGTCATGAGTTGGAGCAGGTGTGGGGCTGGGGTAGTGGATTGGGACAGGGAAGGGTTCACGAGGGGGGACATCATTAGGGAGGGGGTTATGAGTTGGGCGGCTATGTCCAGGGGGTGAGGAGTCTGTCTAAGAGAGGCGGTGGAGGGCTGGTAGGTGGAATGCGAGGGTGTGGGGAGGGGGGAGCGAATTACGACATGGGAGGGTTCAAGAGGGGGGATGTTGTTAGGGAGGGGGTTCGGCATTGTAGTGGGGAGCTGGGAGGTGTTGGGGGATTGAGAGGGTGATGGTGGATGTGTGGGTAGTGATAGCTGGGCAGAGAGAGTGCTGAAGAGAAGTTCAAAGCATGTGGGGTGCTGTTCGGAGGCTTGGATCAGGATGTTTCCAGTTTTATAGATGGAAATGGATATTTCACCAGGGTGGAGAGAGGTAGGGGGGGTGGTGAGTTTGTAGGCATGGGGGATTTTAATTGTGCCCAGGAAATGGGAGGTGCCGTAAGAAGGTGCTCTTCCATTTGGAGGGGCGTTTGGTGTAGAAGATATAGTTAGTTTTAATGGGGGAGGTGGGGCTGTGGTAGTTGTCTTCGATTAGGGTTTCAGGATGTCGGATTCGGAGTTTGTGTTTAAGATTCTTTTTGGCATTTTTGGAGAGGTAGAGAGGGTATGGGATGGTCCAGGAGTTGGGTCCATGTTTGGTGAGAGCGGGAAGTTTGTCAGTAAGGGCAGGAGGAGGGCAAGGAGCAAGGGCAGTATTGAGGTGAGACATGATGAAGAGGTTTAGCAGGGGACGAATAGGCAGGTAGGCTAAAAGAAGGGGGAGGTTTAGAGGAGGGAAGGTAGTTTTGGAGGTCACAGTAGCCGCACCACATGGGGCAAAGAGGTAGAGGGTTACGCCCAGGGTGGTATACTGTGGTAATCAGGTAGGGGGAGGGATTTGTAGCAAGTTTTGATGGTCACAGTAGCCGCACCGCACGGGGCAAGGAGATAGAGGTTTCCGCCCACAGTGGTCTGATGTGTAATCAGGTAGGGGGGAGGGATTTGTAGCAAGGGATAAGAAGAGGTAAGCAGGAGGGATGGGGGTACGGTAAGAATCAGAGTTCAGGTATGCAGGAAGTGTAGTATAACAGTGTAGGTAATAAACATAGTATCAATACAGACAATTGAAGATGTATGCATAGTCGAAGAAACATAACAAAAGTGTTAAAATGCATATGACAGTGAATCGGAATAAATAGTAGAGGTGGATTAGAGTGTTAGTGAGTGATAGGGAAGGGACAATAGCTTGTAGGTGAGAGAATCAATACATCCAGTTTAAGATACAGGCTGATTAGATAAGATACAGTGTGGAGAAGTGGGGAGAAGGAAAGCTCGTGGGAGAGGAAGAGGAAACAGCGAGCACGGGGAAGGTCTCGTGAGGGTAGGTTCAGAGGAAAAGAGTGTGTGAGAAGGAGTTAGAAGGGAGGGCGTGGGATCAATGGGTGGGGTAATAGTGGAAGGGGAGGGTACAGAGAGGGAGATGCGTGAGGGAGATCAAAATAAATGGCAAAGGTAAACAGTAGTAGTACAGGATTATCAAGTGTAAGCAGGTCAGATTAAACATGTGAGTAAAAGGTATTCAGGGAACAGAACAAAAACAGTACCAGACTTAAACAAAGTGCATAAAGACCAAATTAAATTAAATAGCATATAGTAGGGAATATAAATATCAGTCGTATTGTGTTTTAGTTAAAGGTTAAGGCCTAGCAGTATGAGCAGTAGAGCTAAAAAATATAATTAAAGAGGAAGCATTCAGGCATCAATATGAACAGTACAGGTTATTTGAAGTGCAAGCAGGTCAAAATTGAAAGCAGTTAAGAAGTGTCTTCAAATAAACGAAAATAGCGTATTTTAATTAAAGGTCTAAGTCTAAAGGCAATAGTGTATTTTAATTAAAGGCAGAAGAATAGGTGGCAATCATATTAGCGTAATTAAAGCTAAAAATAAGGTGATTTGAGGGGTCAGAGGAGATGCAATGATGGTCACTAGATCAGGAGGTGCAAACTGGGCGTGATTTACATATATAAACATTCACATATACATATATATTTATTTATACACATATACATACACACACATATATGTACATATATATACACACACACACATACATTTTTATTTTTTTATTTTTTTTTATTAGTTGAAGAGGAGGTACAAAATGGGCGCCAGCCTCAGGGACAATAAACAAAATGGGGGTGAATCATGCAACAGACATTTTCAAATATTAAACAAGTGCGATAAACAGTCCAGTATGTTTCCATTGGTAATTAATCCTGGCTCACCTTGTTAACTTAGTGCTGTGAGGGGGCGGTGATAACGCCAGGAACAAGTTCAAGGGGTTCTTAAGTTAAGTGGTTGATCCAGGGGCGACTCACCATTACTTCCAGAGAGCTAGGAGTGCGTGGCATCGACATGGGCGTCAGGGGGTGAAATGCAGCAGGTTGGAGAGAGCGATTTTGCTGAGCTCTATAAGAAACAGAGCACTCGGTATGGCAGAGGGAGACTCTTATTTTCGGTATGGTAGGGAGACTTCCTGTGAGGGGGAAGGTTGGTGGCGTTACTAAGAAGAAGGCCGGTTTATGGTAAGGGTGGGCGTAGTTCGCGAAGTAGCGCTATGCGTAGCTACGCGAAGTGCACTTTGCACTACGCGAGCTTCACGTAGCACTACGCGAACTGCGTAGTAGCATGTTCGCACTGTGCAAGATGCGTTTTCAATGATTGCACAGTGCGGACAAGCATCTGGCACTGTGCAATCATTGAAAATGGCATCTTTCACAGTGCGAGCTGTAGTTTTCTGCTGCTCGAGTAGATTTTTACTCGAGCGGCAGCTTTCTCAACGCGGACTGGTAGTTTCTCATCGCGAGCGGTCGCGAGCATGCGCGACCACTCGCAATGAGAAATCTGACCTCCCCGCGTTGAGAATCTTGCCGGGATGTCATTTTGCTTGCTCGCGGTCGCGATCATGACGTTGAGGACCACGAGCAAGCAAAAAATGACCGCTGCACTACGCTAAGCTGTGCTACGCGTGTTCGCACTGTGCTTCGTGCAGCTCGCGTAGTGTGAAATTGCGCAAACTTCGCAAACTATGCGAGCATAGAGTAGTGCTTCGCCCAGGGTTAGTTTATGGCTAACCTTGTATTCAGGATGCGAAGGGGTGGCGCTAGGATTAAGCATGGGCGTAAAATCCGTTCCGCTCGCGGATTTTTCGGATTTTCGGTAAATTCGCAATCCGCGAACTCTCGCGAACTTACCGAAAATTCGTAAATCCGTGCGAAGCGGATTTTTTTGCTTGGTCGCACTTGCCAACTGGAATACTATACAATTTCGCGGGAGTAAACACTTGCGAAAACGTAGATGCGGCGGGTAGCGACAATCTCGAAATTGCGAGATTGCAAAATTTGCAATTTCGCACAAGAAATCCACCAGCAGGCAGCATAAACCTTGAAAATTATGATTTTTATCAGAATAACTCCTCAGGTTGACATTTGCCTGCACTTTTTTTTTGCAAGTAGTCCATTTTGGGGGGGTGGGAGGTAGGAAGTGCCCCACAGTCTCCAACTTCCTGTTCCTGTCCAGCAGGCTCCTCTCAGTGCTTTCTTCATGTGCTGGTCACTTTGATTTGGATCTTGACCTGGAAGCACTCAGCAGGTGCAAAAGTTCAATCTTATCATTAGTAACCATTCCCTGTAGTGCCTGGAAGGATTACTTTTTGTGGATGCTGCTGGATATTTGGATTTTTGCAAAACAGAAAGCACTCAGCAGGTGCAAAAGTTCAATCTTATCATTAGTAACCATTCCCTGTAGTGCTTCCTGAGGGGCCCCTTCAGAGTTCAGTTGCCTACTTGCAACTATTCTATGACCCTGCTCTGACCCTCACATCAGGCTCAGAGAAAGCAATTACAGATAAGGAAGCAGGTTCCAGCCAGGAAGTTCAAATTCAGTAACACATTAATCAGCCCCTAATTCATTTATGTCAGTTGAGGCAGGGCAGGTGTGCTTTTCCACCCATAATCTACAGTGATGAACTAGAGGGTGGCATGGGTGAGCCAGAGGGTGGCATGGGTGAGCCAGAGGGTGGCAGTGGTGAAACAGAGGGTGGCAGTGGTGAAACAGAGGGTGCTGTGATGAACCAGATGTAGAAACAACATGTTCGCGACCGTTGCTACCCGAAAAGTAAGTTCGCGTTTGCGAACTGGTACAAAATCCTCGCGAACTGGCAGAAATCCTTGCAAACACACAAAAAAATATCCGCAAATTCGCGAGTGTTCGCGGATTTTGCGGATTGCGAATCCGTAAATACGCAATTTCGCGGATTGCCAATTCGCAAAATCCGCCCATGCTTAGCTAGGATCACACGTGGAGGGGATAACCCTCGGCGGCAGGCAGGCAGCGCCCGGGCGACTGGTAGAGCGCATCTGGGGGTCCAAAAACAACGGATGTTCCAGCTAGTCCGCAGGTAACTTCAGGGAGTCGGTGGTAAGACGTCTGAAACCCCCCGTCGCTGTAGCACAGGGTCATCGAGGCGCGGGAGCACAGCCTATCCAGAAAGGCAGCCTCCGTGTGCCAGGCGGTATCTCAGTCCGTAAAGCGACAATCAAGTCGGAGGCAAGGTGGGAGCTGCCTGAAATCCACAAGCAGTACAGTATGACCCCGAAGAATGGCGGCCCCTGAGTGCCCGCCCGGAATGACTGAAGGCAGAGAGGAGGATTGAACGGAGTCGGAAAGGTGGCAGGGCGCCGGTAGTCGGGCGGGCCTGGTGGACGAGACTACTCCGTCAAGAACAGAAACTTATGACCTCTTCAGGGACATGTCGTCGTCTGGGAGTCAATTAGGCTACGAAAAGAAGCAATGGAGACTGTACCTCTTCATTTCCGTGTCCCACCACGGTGCTGAGTGTTTCAAGAAGCGGTGGCGCAGACGATACGATGAGGCTGTTGAGACGAGGCGATGAGGCTGTTCACGTCGAGTGCAACTGATTCAATTTCAGGCAGGTGTCAATCCAGTTTCATGTAAAGGTAGAATGTCGAGAAAAGACGTCATACGTTGTGCTAGAATCTTTGTACGAAAAAGCAAGTGCAATCTGGGTGGATTTCTCTGACAGCTCTATAGAAAGCTTGTTTGAGCTTCATAGACAACATTTGTATAACTTGTACACAGGAGTGTCCGTTCTCTGCTGTGAGCAGTAACACACATGCTAGCCACCAATCCTTTTTAGGGGTCTGTTGTATCAGGTTTATTAAAAAAGGAACTCCAAATTAATGTTTTGATACTTTTCCACAAGGGGATTCCGAAGTCATAATAAGGGATTAGTTTGATGCCGGATTCAAACTCCAGAATTTTTGGAAGTCAAGGCGGCTGTCCAGACAAGGGGTGCACAATGTTTAACCCATTACGCGCTCCCGTCGGCCCCATTGCTGCGAACGGCCAACGGACGTGGCAGCCCCGCCCACTTAATAGAACGCCTGCACCGCGGCAGAATTGCCGCCGTGGTTAAGGCGTTAATTACCTCCAATAGTTGAGAGGAGTAGCAACGAATAGATTATTATCTCTATTCTTTAGCCTGGCTGATGAGGGATGTTACCCTGAAATTGGTCCCAGGATACTTGTTTTCAGTCCGGGGAAGATCTGGCATGGTAGTTCGGGCTGGACTTTTCCCATAAAGTGACAGGGTCATGACTGATTTTCATATTGCTGGGTCTGAACTGGGGTGGTGAAATGAGCTAAAGAATGATGATTGATTCAACCCAGATCAGTGACTGGGGGTGAGTGTCTGAAAATTGTCAGCGCTCAGTCCATAATCTCCTTTTGTAGTTGGTAACACCTACCGAAAACGCCCACGGAACACCTCCTTGATGCAGAATAAGGCAACGTGGCACTTTGCACTAACTTACCTTACTCCATATCTAAGAGGCAGTGAAAGGCAATGTAAGGTTGCTTTGCGTCACCTTATAGACATGATTGAGAGGTCTGTGAAACTGGAGCCTCCAAAAAAGTGACTTTCTAGCAGTGCAGACCACTTGTATATAGGCCCCTAGAATATTAATGTATCTGGTCACATTGTAACAGTGATAATATTCATGAGTAGCTCAGGGTGATATTCACTGATCAGAAGTAGCTCCATCATAGAAAATGTTGGAGACCCCTGGTCAAGGTATACAGTAAATGCGCAACCTAGAGTTAGGAAAGTCAATTGCGATACAATGCTTTGTGTGACAGTCACACATTACTCTTCTAGGTTAATGGATAGGGTCAGCCATCTATCTACCTGCATATAACAACTTGGGAAATAATTTCCTTCGTGCAGAATTTAATGAGGTCCAAATTGTGTAACTATGGATCATCGTAAAATTTTGCAATGGGATACCTCCTACACTCATTGTCTTAAGCTGAAAATTGTACACAGAACTACTATTGGTATCGCTATCCAAATTCTTGCATATGCTACCGATAATGCCCAGGCTCGTTTTAAATAAATAATATTATATATTTTTACTATCTCAGTGCATGTTGAATTTAATATGATCTCAAAAAGATTTCTTGTAATGTCTAATATGCTCCTAAACAAATTAGCAAAACAGCTTCTGAATTTCCTAACAATTGGAGTATGGCACGAAAAAAGTGTCTAATTTGTGCGTTTTTTGCTATATGTTTGACATTACAAAACATCAATAAAACACTTGGCATGCAGTCAAATCCAAATTAACTGTAAATTCAAGGCATGTTTGTATGTCAATGTAGTACAAATGTCCGTTTTATACTGATTGCGGTAAACCAGTTAAATAGGGGAGGTTGCACAGTCGCAATAAAAGAAAAATGGCACTTCATCAAAAAATAACGTGAATATGCCAAATGAGTTCCGAAAATAGTTGCTGTATTTATTATCACACAGGGATATTCTGTTAATGTTATGTTGGCGTTCAGGAAATAGAAGTGAATGGACTCAAGACCCAATTTATGAGTTAGCTCTGAAGGTAGACCATACCACATGGTGAATAGCTGGTATTATTCGGATTTCTTTGTATTCTGGTACTTTTATGCTGTGGGGGGGAACCCCTAGTTTAAGAAGAAAAACAAGACCGGATGAGCATTGTGAGTCGTGGTAATAGTCTGCATTATGGGACTTGAGGTATAACAAGAGGGAATCTACATTTATGCACCGGTTGCTGCATCTTTTAGCACATTATGTCACCCAACAGACAAAGCCTTCAGGTCGGTTAAATACTCTTGAGCCACCCAGTTGCTGCACATTACTTGATGAAGCTAGAGGCTGGTGACCATTTTGAGTAGTCGAAGAAGAACAGGATTGCACAGTTCAGGGGCGTAAACTGCTGCTCTGCTTGTAGAGACGCATAGTACGGCATGTGTGCTGGCCTGGAGCTGAGCACGATTAAACCGCATAATGTTTGTTGCTAAGGTCGGGGTGGGAACAGAAGCAGAGGCTTTTACATAATCAAACTATACTACCCGTAGCATCCTCCCCACCCTCAAAGCATGCAAATGAATATGCCACCCACAGAGCTCTGGATTGTAAGTCTGTACTCCTCCACATACAATCACAATCTGCTCTCTGATTAAATATAAAATGTAAATGTAAATGTGGGTGTACTTGTAAAGGGCACTGCGACTCCATGGAGTATCCTGGCGCTGAAGACCGCTGGGGAACCCGTCCTGGTTTTCCCTGTGAGATGGTCCCTTTCTGGGTATCTCCAAGGTGAAACCAGGCATCCCCGGCGTCTGTGGGGGGCTGTTGTAGAGATGAGGCAAGCTTAATGCCCAGAGTTGCCGAGTGTGTTCCATGGTTAGAGTAGGCACCGAGGCGAGAATTATCGAGTCCGTTTTGACCCTGGTCCACGAACCTGCCGCGTCGGGAATTAAACCCTGGTTCCGGGCCGTTCTCTGCTTACGGGTCTGCCGCCTCTAACCAGTGAGCCACACCACTCCACTACAACATAACCATTAACAACCACGCATGTCACTTTTTCAGCCATTGTGGTGGCGATAGGAGCTTCACCTTATTCACAAGGCGGCGTTAAGCCACTTAACGTGGCTTAACACCACCTTGTGAATAAGGCCCCCTTTCAGGCTATACTTGATGTGAAAGGGGCAGGCAATTGGTGTTATGGTGTGCGTTCCACTGCAACACCTATTGATTTTGGCGCTGCACACTATTCACAAGGATGGCGTAAATAGCAGGCAGAGCCAAAATTAAAACCAGGGTAAACCTGGTTTTGGTTAAACGAGGTAAAATGCTATATGTCTCATCACTTTTCCTTTTTCCATGTGTGCTACGTAGTGCAGCACACATATAAAAACACACAAGAGGCACAGGGTCAAGACTGATTTGCATATGGCCATGTCTGAACTGGGGTGGCGTGGTAAGCAAAGTAACGATGGATTAAACCCAGATCTGTGACTGGGGATGAATGTTTTGCCACTGTGCAACATTCCGTCCATCATCTTGTGTTTTTGATGTTCGCTCTATGTGCGAAGGGTATGCCCCGACGTGGGTCCTGTGCTCACAACGCCACTGAAATCAAACTATCCTGGCTGATGATGGCTGATAGCCAGAAACCGGTCCTAGGATGCTTGATTCCGGTCCAGGGAAGACAGGTCTTCGCAGTTCAGGCTGGACTGTTCCCATGAGGCACAGGGTCAAGACTGATTTGCATATGGCCATGTCTGAACTGGGGTGGCGTGTTGAGCAAAATAACGATGGATTAAACCCAGATCTGTGACTGGGGGTGATTGTTTTGCCAATGTGCAACATTCCGTCCATCATCTTGTGTGTTTTGCCGTTCGCCCTATGTGGAAAGGGTATGCCCAGATGTGAGTCCTGTGCTCACAATTCCACTGGAGTCAAGCTATCCTGGCTGATGACGGCTGATAGCCAGAAACCGGTCCTAGGATGCTTGATTACAATCCAGGGAAGACAGGGCTTGGCAGTTCGGGCTGGACTGTTCCCATGAGGCACAGGGTCAAGACTGATTTGCATATGGCCATGTCTGAACTGGGGTGGCGTGGTGAGCACACTAATGATGGATTAAACCCAGATCTGTGACTGGGGGTGAATGTTTTGCCAATGTGCAACATTCCGTCCATCATCTTGTGTGTTTTGCAGCACACATATAAACAGCAACACATTATTGAATCATTAAAAAGCAGTGCACATAGTTTCAAAATGCCATTTCAGATTGTTTATGTGCAGGAAGGGACACCTTCCTGCACATAAACAATAATTCCCCTCAACACAGGCACCCTTTCACTATGGTGTAATGATACCTCTGTCAATTCCTGCCAGTGCAAGAGGAAATGCAGGGCTGAACCGTATTGTTGTAAATAGGGAAATGTGACGTATCCCATCTTATAGGCTGTCCAGGATGAAGTGCAGTCATCATGTATCCTTTCCACATCACAACTCTCAGAGGAATGACAGCAAAGGGAGTGTCTGTTTTCCGCTGTCACTTCTGCTTGAATAGGTCTAAATATAAGTCTTGAGCTCTCCGACACAGATTGTCATAGGGCTTCATTTTGCACTTTCTAGAAGTGTTGGTGACATAAAACTTGTCAGCACTCAAGGACCTGTCGACTGTCCACTGAGTCAACTTGGTTTCGAAGGCTCTCCCAAAGAGCAAGGTGGCTGGTCTTTCACCAGTTGTGGAGTGGAGAGTTGGCCAATAATCATGGACGGCTTGACACATGTCTTTAACTCAATCCCCTCAATTGATACTCACTGATTTACTTTTTGAGCATACCCATAAATCACTCCACAACACCACTGACTTGGGGAACAGAGGTGTACTCTTTTGATGCTTGATGTTCATTCTGATTAGGTACTCTCTGAACTATTTGCCAGATTTCCCAATGGTGAGAACACCCCACACTTTTGAAGATGTTATTCTGCCACACAATAACCTTGTCTTGGGCTGTTGATGATAACTCCTCTATCAAAGGAAAAAGTGAATACTCATTGATGAGTACCATGAGATGATGTCCGATTCCTATAGTTCCAAAGAAGTAAATTGCAATCTTTTCCAATCCCTGTAGGACGGTCAGTGGCTTTTGCATCACTTTGGGTAAAAAGCAGTTGTAAAGATGACACTCTTTCGTTCCCTCTCAACTTGTTTGTCTAGGCACGGGAACCACAGTCAGTTTCTCAGGGCTCTTTTGGTATCACCAATGCCACGATGTCCTTCATGGGCTACTTCAATGATCTGTTCTCCTAGGCTCTCAGGTAAGAGTACACACATTTTAAGTCCGTAAGACTACCAGCCCATTAACCCAAGCTATGTATGTATGGGCTAAATTTCCCTTATGCTGGTTTGTTCTCCCATAATTTCTTCAATTTCACATTATCCTTGTTACGTAAAATTCCAAACAATAGTCTACTCAGCAACATTGAATAAATACGCACTGTCCATGGCATAAATGTAGGGCTTGTGCACAGGAGCAACACAAATAACCAGAATGCGAGTTAATGCTTTTTGTGTCACACATTCTTGTTCAAGTCAAGTCAAGTCGGAATTTATATAGCGCACTACATACCCAGAGGGTCTCAAGGCGCTTGAGGAAGGGGGTAGGTTTATTTATCGAATATCCAGGTTTTAAGCTGTTTTCTGAAGGCTAGGTGGTTTTGAGTAAGGCGTAGGTGGGTGGGAAGGGAGTTCCAGGTCTTGGCCGCTAAGTAGGAGAAGGATCTTCCCCCCATGGTGGCTTTGTGGATGCGCGGCACAGCGGCGAGGGCTTGGTTGGACGAACGCAGCTGGCGGGTGGGGGTGTAAAAGGAAAGGCGCGTGTTGAGGCAATCAGGTCCAAGTTCGTATAGGGCTTTGTGTGCGCGGGTAAGTAGACGGAACGTTATCCTCTTGTTGATGGGGAGCCAGTGGAGGTCTTTCAGGTGAGCGGAAATGTGGTCTGTGCGGGGGATGTCTAGTATGAGTCTGGCTGAAGCATTTTGGATGCGTTGGAGTTTTTTCTGCAGTTTTGCGGTGGTACCGGCGTAAAGGGTGTTTCCGTAGTCCAGACGGCTTGTAACCAGTGCGTGGGTGACCGTTTTTCTTGTTTCGGTGGGGATCCAGCGAAATGTTTTTTTGAGCATGCGTAGGATGTTGAAGCATGATGATGAGACGGCGTTGACTTGTTTGGTCATCGAGAGTGAGGAGTCCAGGATGATGCCTAGGTTCCGTGCGTGATTCGTTGGTATGGGGGCTTTTCCTAGTGCCGTTGGCCACCAAGAGTCGTCCCAGGCAGAAGGGGGTGCGCCTAAGATAAGGACTTCAGTTTTGTCCGAGTTGAGTTTCAGACGGGTGTGCTTCATCCACTCGGCTACTTCTTTCATCCCTTCATGTAGGTTGGTTTTGGCGGAAATTGGGTCTTTGGTGAGGGAGAGGATCAGCTGAGTGTCATCAGCGTAGGAGATGATGTTGAGGTTGTGTTGACGTGCGATGGTTGCGAGGGGGCTCATGCAGACGTTGAAGAGGGTGGGGCTGAGTGATGATCCTTGCGGGACGCCGCAGGTGACTTCGGTGGCCTCTGACTTAAAAGGGGGGAGGCGGACTCTCTGAGTTCTACCAGCGAGGAACGAGATGATCCAGTTTAATGCTTTTCCTTGAATTCCGATGTCTCTGAGGCGTTGTATCAGGGTGCTATGGCACACTGTGTCGAAGGCTGCAGAGAGGTCAAGGAGGATGAGGGCGACTGTTTCTCCGTTGTCCAGTAGTGTTCGAATGTCGTCTGTTGCTGCGATGAGGGCGGTCTCGGTGCTGTGTTTGGCTCGGAATCCAGACTGAAAGGAGTCGAGTGATTTGTTGGTTTCGAGGAAGGCGGCGAGCTGATTGTTGATGGCTTTCTCAATGACTTTGGCAGGGAATGGGAGGAGCGAGATGGGGCGGTAATTTTTGAGTTCGGTGGGGTCAGCTGTGGGCTTTTTCAGAAGGGCGCTGAGTTCGGCGTGTTTCCAGCTTTCTGGGAATGTGGCGGAGTTCAGGGAGCAGTTGATGACGTCTCAGAGATGGGGTGCGATAATGGAGTTTGCTTTGTTGAAGATGTGATGGGGACATGGGTCTGTAGGGGATCCTGAGTGGATGGAGTTCATTAGGCGGATGGTGTCTTCTGTGGTGATTGGGTTCCAATCGAAAAGGTTATTCAGAGGAGTTACAGGTTCGGAGGTAAGTGAGTTTGACTGGTTTACGGGTTGGTTGTCAAAGCTGTTATGAATGTCGGCGATTTTGTCATGGAAGAATGAGGCTAGGGAGTCGCAGAGGACTTGAGAGGGGGTGATGTCGTTTGAGCTGGTGGTGGGGTTGGAGAATTCTTTGATGATGTTGAAAAGTTCTTTGCTGTTGCGGGCGTTGTTGTCTAGTCGGTCTTTGAGTGATGATTTCTTGGCTGTCCGGATTAGTTGGTGATGTTTGCGGGTTGCGTTTTTGAAGGCGGCTTGGGTGATAGTGTTTGGGTCTTTTTTCCAAGTTTTCTCGAGGGAACGACAGAGCTTCTTGGATTTTTTAAGGTCATCGTTGAACCAGGGGGCGTTCTTGCTGCCTTGTTTGGTTTGATGTTTTTTCAAGGGAGCTAGTTTGTCGGCGGTTTGGGTTAACCATTGTGTGAAGTTGCTGGCGGCTTGGTTAGGGTTCGTTGAGTAGGCCGGGGGTTTTTGAAGAAGCGATGTGGAGATCGGGTCGATGGTGATTTTGTTCCAATTTCTTCGCAGAGTTGGTTGAGGGAGGTTGTGGATCGTGGTCTTATTGTAAGTGAAGTGGATGCAACTGTGGTCCGTCCAGTGGAGGGGTGTGGTGTGCGTGAAGGAGATATGCTTGCTGGAAGTGAAGATAGGGTCGAGTGTGTGTCCTGCATAGTGTGTGGGGGTGTTAACAAGTTGTTTGAGACCGAGATTGGCGAGGTTGTCCAGGAGGGTGGTAGTATTACTGTTGTTGCTCTTTTCCAGGTGGAAATTGAGGTCTCCCAGTAGAATGTATTCTTCCGAGGGGAGGGCGTGTGGGGTGATGAAGTCAGTGATGTCTTCGCTGAATCTAGTGCGGGGTCCTGGTGGCCTGTAGAGGAGGGTGCCTCTAAGTGTGGTCTTGGGGTCGGTGTGGATCTGGAAGTGAAGGTGTTCGGCGATAGCTAGTTTGTCTTCTGAGCTGGTTGAGACACGGATGGTGTTCTTGTGGACGATGGCGATGCCTCCTCCTGTTTGGAGGGTGCGGTCCTTACGGATGATCTTGTAGCCATCCGGGATGGCTATGGTGATGTCTGGAGCTGAAGAGGCATTCATCCAAGTTTCTGTTAGGAAGGCGATGTCCGGAGAAATGGTGTCGAGTAGATTCCAAAGGTCGATGGCGTGTTTGTGAACCGAGCGGGTGTTGAGAAGGATGCATTTGAGGTGGTTGGTATTGGATCTTTGTTTGATGTTTGAGGGTTTGGTGTGGGTCTTAATGCAGCTGAATTTGCAGGAGTGGCAGGTGAAGGGTCCGTGGGTGTGTCCTGGTGCTGCTTGGGCGCAGTTAGGGAATCGGCCGGGGTTAAGTGCTAAGAGGGTGGAGGCGTTGTATGTAATGTGGGTGGGGTGGGTGGTACGGGAGCCAGGGGGTCTGGCGCTGGGCGCGGTCTTGGCGCGGGCGGGCGTAGACGGGCTTACCTTTGGCGCACCTTCGGCGCGGCCGCAGCGCGTGGACGCTGCGCGTTGGGACATCTGCCTTAAATGGATAGTGGAGGGGGCGGAGCGTGGGAGGGGCAGCTGGGAGGCGGTCGCGGGGAGGTAGAGGCGGGCCAGGAGAGATGACAACAACAACAAAATGGTGGCTAACAGAGTCAAAACGAAACCGGGGCACAGTCGAAGTAAAGGCAGAGCTATTTCCACACAATTACAGACCAATGGTGGGTCAGGCCGGAAGCGCTATGTAAACAAATGACAAGCAGCTCACAAGTAATTGCAGAAACGAGTTGCATGCAGAAGCGTGATGTTATTTCAATATGTGCAGAATGCGAAACCAGTATTCAGGCAGCAAATTACAAAGGTAACAGTTCTGTGCAAGAGCGCTGTATGAAATCAATGCAAGCAGCGCTGTATGGAATCAATGCAAGCAGCTAACGATACCAGTACTCGTTCCAGGGCCAAGGGAGCGTGGGGAGCGACCGTGCAGGAGCAAGTCCAGGCGGTCACCTTTGCACTTTATTTTTAACATGAAATGTTTCTTTGTGTCCAAAATGGATACAAGGATGCATGTTGTGCTAAAATGTAGAGACTGCTAAAAATGGGACTCCTGGTCGGCTTCGGTTTGCACCCAGGCCAGGCAGGAAACACCACTCTAGTCAGGGTAAGCAAGATACACGCTAAAAGATAACCTGTGCTTACCCTCTGGTAGCTTGGCGCAGAGCAGTCAGACTTATTGAAAAAGGCAATCTGTTAATTATTTGTGTACACACTCACACAGTAACATAAAGACTCCACACAGGTTTATAAAAATATATGATAACTTTTTGAACAAAACGTGATCAAAACAACAAAAATCAAATGTATAAAAATTGAGATTTTGAATTTTAAAGGAATAAATGCAGTAAAGAGCTTAGAAATAAGTAGTGTTAAAAAGGTTACTTTAGGTTGCACTGGACTGTGGCAAAGTCAAAGTTCGAGTTTACCAGGATGGACACAGGCAGCCTACTGGACCCAAGCAGCTCCAGGGAACAAAACCTTTCCTAGTGGCAAACAGCGATATGCATCAATGTCGAAGCCCACATGTGCAGGATGTATGGTCTTCTCCATGCAGTGAAGATGATGCGTCTATTCTGAAGATGGGTGCAAGAGTCAATAGGCATCTAGCGATGTGCCAGATTTTACCATGCAGTCGCGGAGATGCATCGATCTCACCAAGTTGCAGTGGTGGCAAAACACTGTCCAATGCGCCGGTCTCTGGAAGAAATGTGCTGGTTCTGATGCGCAGATTTTACTCACAGAACTGTGTTGATGTGCCAGTTCTGCTACACGGACAGGAGATTCATTTAAATGTGTGCTGGAAGTATCTGTGCCACTTCCAGTGAGCCAGACATAGGATTAGGGGTCGACTTTGATATAACTGAGTCTCAGGCAACAGAAGGCAAGCCAACATGCCCATTGAGATCGTTTATAATGAAGGCAGAGTTCAGCTCTCCTTCAGCAGAGTCAGTCCAGTTGAGTTCTTTAATCAGCACAGCGATTCTTCTCGCAGAGCTTCAGTTACAAATCCAGTAGTGTCTGATTTCATGGGGTCAGAGACCCAGTACTTATATCCAAAATTACCTTTGATGTGGGGGTGACTTCAAGCAGCTCTCTGAAGTTCTCACGTATCCATTTTCAGCCCAGTCTGTCTCCCAGGCTATCTGTGGGGGGGGGGGGTAATCAGTCCTTTGTTGGGACAGGGCACTGCCTATTCAAGAGAAGAGTTAGCCCCTCCCTCCTTCCATCTTGCCCAGGCATGGCCATTAGAATGCAGATGGGTGTTCAGACACACCTTTCCATCCTGGGTTGTGGCTGTTTAGAGGAAATGCACAAAATGTAGATGGTATTTGGACAAATATATAATGTTTTAAATGTTGAGTGACATGAGTTTTTAATATTGTGTCACACAAATTGTGTGATGCGGAATATTGTTGACAAAAATATAAATTTTTTGAGGTAAGTAATATCGTTCTCAAGAATATTGTTGTCAATATCATTTACATAAATATCGTTGTAAAAAAAGATTGTGTTTTAATTACCTTTGGGTGTTTAAATGATATTGTAAATGTATATATTGTTTTATAATTGTTGTTATTGTTTTTAAATATAGTTTGCAATTTTAAATTATCATCATTTTAATTTAATTGTTAATAGTAAGTTATAGTGTCATTTAAAAAAAAAAAACTTTATTTATTGTTTTTCAAGAGAATACATAACACCAGAAACACAATATATAAAGTTGTGGAAACAAAATTAGTACATACATAAATCCAGATTAAAAAAAATACCAACCTTTGACTTGCGGAAAAAAACTTGAAATTAGCGTCAGTGGAGAGGGTACAGAACATTAAAATAATACTCACAAAAAATGAAATAGGAGAAAGGAAAAAAGAGAAGGAATAAAACAGGGGACCGGAATATCAGAAATAAAGATGACAACAGATAATTCAGAGCGAAGACCACTGCTCTAAAGGGGCCCAGATCTTAGAGGCCAGTTGGCGCCTCCTTCTTCCCCTTAACGAATACACGAAGACTCCAGATTATACCACGCTAGCATCCTAGCTCTCCAATTACAAAAAGTAGGAGCCTCCAAACTTAACCACTGTGAAGTTATATTATTAGTATTAAAACGGTTTTGTACAGCGCGTGGTCACCCTAGAGCATCCCAGCGCTTCACCAAACAGAGTAACAATACAGAAAGAACAGAGGCAGAGGGGTTTAGCAGAAAAGGAAAGTTTTCAATTGTTTATGAAACCGTAGCAGACATGGCTCCGAACGTAGACCTAGGGGGAGAGAGTTCCAAAGGGTTGCGACATTAACGGAGAATCTCCTTCCTCCTGATCGGGCCTTTTTGACCATGGGGACAACGATAAGATGTTGTTGGTCCGAACGTAAAGTTCTACTGGCTTTATACGGGGTCACCATCTTTTGAAGGACGGGAGGGCCTTTGCCTTGCAGGATTTTGTGCGCAAGACAGAGGGATTTAAATTTCACCCTTTCTCGTACTGGCAACCAGTGTAATGCCTTCAGTGCTGGTTTGGCTGATCGTGACATGGGGATGTTATGAAGCATTCGTGCTGCCGCATTCTGAACTTGCTGAAGTTTGTTCAGAGTAATCTCAGGGGCACCCAGGTAGATCGCGTTACTGAAATCTAACCTGGACATGATCAGGCCCTGGATTAAGAGCTTCCGAGATAGAAAAGGAATCAGAGGCAGCACTTTACGTACTGAGCTAAGGAGGCCAAAACAGACACCAGCTAGTTTGGCGGCCTGGGTCCTAAAGGATAGATCTTGCTCCAACCAAATACCCAGGCTCTTGATCTCAACCTTGGGTTTGGGAGGGGGTCCCAGGCAGCTGGGCCAAGCCGAGCATGGGAGGGAGGGATTTTTCAGTCCCATCAACATTATCTCCGTTTTTGAGCCATTGACCTTTAATGCTGAGTCCCCCATCCAAGAGTGGACTTTGGAAAGGCAAGAATGTAGCACCTGGGAATTGTCCGTGGATTGGGAGAGGGCGAACACCAGCTGGGTGTCGTCGGCGTAGCTCACGATCTTGATGTTAAATGGAGCCACCACATCCTCCAGGGGGGCCATATACACATTAAATAACGTGGGACTCAGGGAGGAGCCCTGAGGCACACCACATTGGAGGTGGGTGGATACCGATCGTGCGCCCCCTTCCCAGACCTGGAAGGACCTTTCGCTGAGAAATGACCTCAGCCATTTCAGCGCTGTCCCCCTCACTCCGGCATCTGACAGTCGCTGGAGTAACACTCGATGGTTAACAGTGTTGAACGCTGCAGGAGGATCACTGCCACTGATCCTCCTGAATCCAAAATGCAGCGTGTCTCCTCCGCGACTGCCAGCAAGGCGGTGCCAGGGCCTTGGCCAGGGCGAAAGCCTGTTTGGGTGCTTCTCAGCGCACCGCTGGACTCAAGAAAATTGGATAGCTGGAGATTAACTAATTTTTCCGTGATTTTACTAAGTCCCAGAAGTAGCGAGATGGGCCTATAGTTTGCCATGTCTAGGGGGTCTAGGCTAGATTTTTTTAGGAGGGCTTTTACTATTGCACCCTTCCAATTGGGTGGGACTACACCCACGCCTAATGAGGCATTGATAACCTCGGTAATAGGCTACACAATGGAAGGGGCAACCAGTTTAAGGATCCTCATGGGGACAACGTCCCGGGGAGAGCCACTCTTAATGGACAGTATGGAAGTTCTACATAACTGTATCATTGCCATAGCAATAAACAAAAATGCTCGAGTATACCTTGTTCTTTCTATAGCTCCTGAATGTACACAACCCAATATAATTAACTCTGGGGAGATATTAACTGGAATTTTGAGCACCTGATTCATAAAGACCTTAATATCCTTGAGAAAAACCCTCAGATTTGGGTATGATATAGATCGAACATAGCCATGTAGCTTTGCGTGCGTAGAGTACCCGAAACTAAAACATAGCTGGCTAGTTCCAACGACTGTTTCAAATCCAGTGTTGGGGTACCAAATTTCGCTGCCCACTTAATATTCTGGAGATCCAAGTCATCAGGAAGATCTGATAAGAGACATTGGTAAACAGCTCCTATTCTGTCCCTCTTTTTGACAAGTTCCACTAGAGCAATCTTGTCGTACAGAGTGGGAGTGCTACGGTAATGCCTATCCAAAAAGCTCCTAATCTGGAGATATTTAAAAAAAATAGAATGTAAATGAAACTTATCCATTAAAAAGGAAAAATGAGCCAACTAGCCATCAAGACCCAAATCGTCAACGTCGCTTAAACCCAGCAACTGCCATTTAAAGGTGACACTATCCTGAAATATGGATGGTAGCACACCCACGGCATTGAAGGAAGTATAAAAATTAATCTTCGGGATGGCTACCCTATAACAGATTTTTTGTCAGATTGAAAACAGAGCCCAACTAACCTTAAATTTTGGTTTTTTTAAGTAACTCGGCTATAACACACATGTTAAAACACCCTTAGCAGCATCACCCAGGGCTATATCGTATATGGATGACTGGATGACCTAGTACATAAAGGAACATCAGCCCTATCGCCCACTAGTGGTGGACCAAAGTATTGTAGCATGGCAGCCCAATAGTAGCATAAGAAGTTAGGAACGCCCCCCCCCCCCCTCGGTTCCCTGGGAAGGCAGGTCCATTTCGCAGCTCTCCTTACCCGGCAATAGCCCAACAAGAACCTCTGACAGATTCTCTCAGCCCCGACCAAGGTTATATGTGTAATCAAAAGGGGAATTGTCCTACATAATTATAGAAACTTTGGAAGGATTAACTTTTTCAAAACATTACAACGTCCAGAGATTGATAGGTGGAGATGGTCTAACCTCTCCAGCTTGGTTAGAGAGAGTCAATAACAGGAAGATAATTCAAATCCGGAATTTGAGCAACCATAGGGGAGATTTGAACCCCTAGATATGTAGCTTCTGTTACAACAGGTACATCAGAGAGGGGCATGCTTTTTGACTGAATGACCTGAGTTTTTGTGATGTTCAACTTATAGCCTGACATGACACCGAATTGAGCAGCCAAAGTCTCTAGGGCCGAAAAAGCAGATCCAACATTATTGGTTAAAACCACAATATCATCAGTATATGCCAATGCCTTATACTCTACCCCCTGTACCCTGACTGGGCACTTCAATCATGCTAAGAAAAGGCTCAATATACAGGGCAATGAGCAGGGGCGAGCAGGGGCAGCTTTGTCGGGTTCCCCTGCTGATGTTAAAGAACCCTGACTCTTGCCCTGAGATACGAATAGTAGCAATTGGGAAATATATAATGCCTGAAGAGCCTGAATGAACTCAGCGCCAAACCCTTTCCAGTGCAGCACAGACCACAGGAAACCCCAGGAGACCCTGTTGAACGCCTTCTCAGCGTCCAACAGGATCACGCCAAGGGGGAAACCCGTGGCCTGCGCCCAATCCAAGAGTGCAATAATGCACTGGACATGGTCAGTTGTGTCCCTGCCCGGCATAAACCCATGCTAACGTAATGAAACCATGTGGATAATAAATCACGCAAGTTTAATAGAAAGGATCCTCGAATAGATTTTACTATCGTGTTGATAAGTGATATTGGCTGATAGGAAGAGGGATTCAGCTCAGATTTGCCTTTCTTTGTTAATAATACCACGGTAGTCTGTCACCAGGATTCAGGAACAACACCAGCCTGTGCAGCCCTAAACACTGATAACATATCCTGGCTTACCAGAGCAGAAAAGGTCTTATAAAATTCTAGAGGGATAAGGTCATGGCCAGCAGCCTTACCTTTGGCCAAAGATTTAATTGCCAATTCAGCCTCTTCCCAAGTGATGCGGGCAGAAAGTACCTCATTCTGTTCTATTGTAATCTTCGGGGTATCTATAGTCTGAAGGAAATCATCCTCCATATTCTGACTTTGAGTGACACTGGATTCCTCGGTATATAAAGAAACATACAATTTCTTTAAAACATCCATTACACCCTGTGGGGTATCCTGAATACAGTCCTGCTGGTCCAAAACTCGACCAATATGATTTGCCACATTCTTTTGCTGAAGTCTTTCGGCAATGACCTTACCAGAGTTTTCACCAAATTCATACATCAATGTTCGAAATTGAACATATTTAGCCACCAGATCCTGGCCAAAGTACTCCAGTAGTTTGGATTTTAATATGGCAACCACCCTCTGACTTTGAGCAATCTCATGACCGAGGCAAATATTCGTCACTAACTCCAGTTCGGCCGTCCACAACTCCTCTAACTGACTTTTAGTCTGCACCTGCATACTCTTCCAGCGATGGGCGGCAAAGCTTTTAGTTTCTCCGCGTAGCACAGCTTTAAAAGTATCCCAGACTACACAGTCCGATGTTGTCCCCCTATTGATGTTCATAAACTCTACAATCCATCGTCCCATGTGATCCTGATATGATTGATCTAAAGGCAGCTTCCTCTTGAATGTCCAGGATCTAAGATATTTAATTGAACGCTCCCAGGGACACTCAACCACTAAGGCATTGTGGTCTGATAGGATCCTCGGCAAAACCTCAATCGTGGCCGTCCCTACATATTGATCAGAAAGAAAAGCGTAATATAAGCGGACCATTTTATTATGCGGGGCAGAGTAGTATGTATGCCCATCCTTATCTTGATGATGGTAGTGCCAAACATCTGTCAAGCAATGCTCAAAAATGAATGTTTGCAGGGCCTTGAATACCCGGGATTTCCTACACACATAATTTCGGTCATTTACTAAATTGAATTGACTAGACAGATTAATATTAAAGTCCCCACAGAAGATCATCGGGTGTGGCCATGCTGCTAGTTCATTATTAAGACATCTAAAAACTTCAGGGTCGTCTAAGTTAGGCCCATAGATTGAACAAACAGATAGGGGGCAATTATTTATGGCCATTTCTGCAATCACCCACCAGCCTGACTTATCCTCTTCCACTTTCTTGCAACAGCCTGCTCCTTTCTTCGCCAGAATGGCCACACCTCTAATCATAGAAATCTGGTGGGAGCAGGCCACTAGCTCGTATCAGGCAATTTTAAAGACCTTCAGCTACCCCATGATATGTGGGTCTCCTGAAGGCATAGTATATCCACCTGCATCATTTGAACAATCTTATAGAACAGTCTACGCTTTTTCCCATCATTTAATCCACAGATGTTCCATGAGCTAAATCGCAATCTACTCTGCCCCATGCATTAAGAAATGTATGTCCTACTCTCCACAGACAAAAAGCAAGTTTTCAATCATCACGATAATCATCATAATTATCCAAAAAATAACAAAGAAAGTTCTGCTTTCAATAGCAGTGCAGACATTCCCATAACTCGACCTTACAGCCAATAACAAACAGCACCCCCACCCCACCCCCACCATCAAACCCTAAGACCACCCCAAACCCCACCATCCCAGCACCTCCCCCTCCCCCCCTTATAAGGCAACAGGACCGCAGTCCTTGCAATGGTTTAGGTTGGTTTCCCCCCCTCTCCCCTGGATCCCCCCCTACTGACACTATCTGGGGGCTAACCCTGATCACTAAGCAAAACAAGCTAACTGCAAGCAAAAGAAAAAAAAACAAATATGATCAGATCAACCCTCAGTATAATACATCACTATCAATAAGTGCCCCCAACCCCGATACACAACAAAATACAGCAGTGTTAATTAAATAGAGTCCAAAAACTCCTTTGCCTTTATCTCGGAAACAAAATACTTAGTTTGAGCTTGAAAGATTACTTTCAACTTAGATGGAAAAAGTAGAAAAGCCTGTGCACCCTTAGCCTGGAATCGAGTGATTAGCTGGCTAAGATGCCACCTTCTGTTGCCGGACAAAAATCTGGTCTGACAAAAAATTTGCAGCCCTTCCCCGCCCTCCTCCTATCCGGTCTAGCAAGGTCATAGATTCTTTCTTGAGCCAGAAAGTTATTTAAACAAATCAAATTTGCTCGTGGTTTGACATCAGAGGCACCAGAGGGACCAGAAATCGGCCTTTTTCTTGAACGTAAACCGATGTGCCCGCTGTATTTCCAGCTGCCAATCCTACTGCGTGAACTCTGGAAAGGCTTCCGTAAATAGTTCCTCAACGAACTGCCTCACATCTTGACCTTCCTTGCCTACCTCAATTCCTAAAATCCTCAAGTTATTTCTTCTAGCCCTGTTTTCCAAATCAGTCAGCTTCCATAACATATCCTCCCTCTGATCTTTAATCACACTCGCCAGTCCGTTATGGGCCGCCATTGCATCTTCCAGAATAGAAATACACTCCTCAGCCTCAACAATCCTGGCAGCGATGTCTGAGCAAGTTTTCGCATTCTTCGGCAGGCCCCCTGAGTACGCTCACTCTCCTGTCGTGTCTCCTCAAGGTGGGCCATAATAGTTTGATAAATTATGGATAAAGTCATTTACTCCGGAGGGTCTGATGGGGGAGCCTGTTGCAGTAACAGAGGCATCTGCATTCCTTGGGGCAAACTGTCCTGACATTAATAGAGAAGTGCCCGCGTTGCTACTCAATGCTGCCTGCCCACAGATTTTAGGCTTAATAACCTTAAAGACTGTGCTAGCATCCCCTAATTCAGCCTCGTCTTTAGATGCCTCACTCAGACGCCAGTCACCAGACTCGCTGTCATAGTCCGACCATTCTAACTCTGCCCCATCATCCACTGAGGAGACAGAGTGTTCTGACAAAGAATAAACGTATCCGTGGCTTCAGTTCCCTCAGTCTCCTTTGAATCAGCCTTGACTTCTGTTGGAGGGTCTAGCAGACCAGCCTGGAGTTTATCATTTGCTTCATGGTGGGGTGGGGTTTGGGAGTTTAATTGAACTACTGTTCCCAGAATGCATTGATCAGGAGTAACAGAACCAGCATAGCTCCCGTTGCTCATTGTTAGTGGCAGAGGTGTCCCAGGCCTCCCCAACTGTGCATTGCCACCAGTCACTGACGCATCACTCACACTGAAAAGACTTGGCAGGATCGTTAAAGCAGCTATTAATATATCCAGCGGGGTAGTTAACTCACTGCTGCCCTCGTCGTGACTGGAGGCTGAGACTGGGCTGGTGGTAAGCATGCAAGTACTCCCTCCCCCTCCTTCACAAGTCGCTGTTGAATTACTTTCTGTAGATCAGCCTGCTTCTCTCCCACTCCACCACCACTGACCTCAGGAGGCACTTTCCCTTTAAGGGACCGCTGTCGAAACAGCTCCGGAACAGTCCACTTGCCTTTTGACACAGCCGCGGGAGCTGGCTTTGATGTGCCAACAGATACCGCGGCCTCCTCCGCACCCCTGCTGGCAGCCAACAGCTCCTTTCCCTCGAAATCACCGTAACCGGCGATACCTGTAGCACCACGGGTCTTCGCTGCTGCCGGCACAGTCTTAGAGGCTGTCTTCGGGGCCATATCAGCAGTAATAACAGGGCAAAATGTGTGGTCAATCCAACCAAGGTAGCAGGAGCCAGAAACGGAGCGCACCCAGACCCAGAGCAGCTTGGCGGTACATCTTGCTTGCACCTGATTGAGTCTATGGATCATGGCCATGCACCTTTGCAGTAATGAGGCATCTGAGGCAGTAGCTGGCCAAAAGTCGAATCAACACATGTGAGATATTATAGCAGATTAAAAAGACCGGACCATCACCTGGGCCAAAGGAGCGGGGGTCGAGGCAAAAAACAATAGGGGGGTAATTCACCAGGGGAGTAGGGGGAGTACTGACACCAGCCTACTCAGTCGAGCACGCGGCCGCTATCTTGCCCATAATTTATAGTGTCATAGTGGTCTGTGAAGTTAATAAGGGTACAGGATTGGAAGTTAATTATGTATAAATAATACGTAATTAATAAATACTTATTTGATAATTATGAAAACTGTAAATATTTTTGAAGTTATATTTTGGGTGTGAGTTGTTGGGTTTCTAGGGCTATAGGGTGGGATGTTAAGTATTACTTGATTGATAATTAATGATAAATTATTTAAATATTTACTTGATAATTATGTAAATTGTGTAAGCATTATTTTTTAAATTTGTATTTTAGGTATGGGTTGGTGGGTTTGAAAGGGTATAGGGCGGGAAGTTAATTAAATAAATATTAAATTTTTATTCTTTCTTATTTGTAATTAAAATATGGCAGGCACCGCTTGAACAAGCTCTGCACGCCTACCTCTTTAATCCACCGTAAATCCTCCTAAAATCTTCTTGGTGAAGCCCATTCGTAGCCCTATGGACAGCTAATTTAACTGGTGCACCTGGCGTGGTGCGGAAACCTGTTTGCCGGTGCAAGATTGAGGAAGACGCTGGAGCTGTGCTGAGAGTTGTGCGGACTGGGCCTGAACACACTAGCCTGCTACCCAAATTCTGAGAAGGTGCAGCCGGGACCTTAGCTGTGTACCGTGGTCTGAGGTGAGGTGAGGAGAGTAGAGACATGTGGGGGCTAGGGCAAGTGTGGTGGTTGCTCTGACTTCTCGCCCCCACCGGGGCCTGTTGTTGGGCAGCTGCTTCGGCCTCTGGCCACAGTCAAGGTTGCTGGGGCACCCTGACGGCCCTTTCTGGCTGGCTGCGGGGGCCACAGGGTTTGCTCGGGTCCCGGCTCTAGGACACAGCTGCTAGATTGATTTGTAACAGCAAAAATAACAATTTTGCTGCTGCCTGTTTGAACACACTGCAGTGGCTCCCTGTAAATAAGAGGGCCAAATTTAAACTACTTAGTTATGTTCATTGAGCGCCCTATGAAATTGGGCCAATCCTTCAACAGCAACCTGCACAGACTCTCTGATCTGCTAATTCAGCTACAGTAAAGATCAAGCGTATCAGAAAAGCGAGAATGGGCTGACGCTCTTCCAGCAATTTAGCAGCAATTCATTGAAACTCTTTGTCTTTCGACCTCCATCTTTTTCATTCCTGACCTCTTTAGTTTTTGAAATAGGCTGAACCTGGATATTTTCCCTATAATGGTTTACGAAGGTGTCAGACAATCTTCGATCTTCGATCCTAGTGCTGGAATATCCCTCTGGGGATGATGGGAGGGCTCTACAAAGAAGGTAAGTAAATAAATAAATAGAATGCAACTGACAGTGGATCAGGGCTGTGGACATTCCCTGTATGAGGGCATGGGTTGTAGAGTATAATTGTCCATAAAAACATGTAAATGCTCTAATTTCATTTGGGGATCGTGTTAATGTAAACCACACCCTCATCTATCCTTCTCCTATTAATACCTGGCCCAGGCATGCTTCCCAAGTTGCAATATTCCGGTTACCCTGCATCCAGTGTCTTTAAATTCCTGTGATGTACCATGTAACTAAGGGAGAGTTCCAAGGTTAAGCATTTTCTCATATTCAACCACTTCTCTAACCTCTCGGTCACACGCATGGCCAGGCATCCACAGATGGCATTTAGGACCCTCAATTTCTTGGAAATTAACTTTTTCTATGACATACCCTGTAAAGATTCCCACAGCTTTGCAATCCCATAAACAGAGTGCTCATACCGTACAAAAAAAAACTCCTTAATAACTTGTTGAGCTTTGATTTTTAAAACCCAATAAAGCAGGGAGTTGACTTGAATTTCAAGTTACTAGTCCGATGTTACTGTGCATTTCAGCCCCTGGTATTGTGAACAAAACCAGCTTTTTTTTCAATCAAACTCAGAATTTGGTGGGATACAGTATAGCATTCTTAAGCCCCAAGTTTCTCATTTGATTTTTGACCTATTATAAACATGTTGCCCATCCTATCCTGCAGGGCCTGCATATAGTCTGTGAAGATAGCAATCTTCAAGCCTTCAAATTATATGATTTCACTCAACCTTGCCAATCAAAGTGCTGCATCACGATCTTAATAGATTAGGAGATCGACAATGAGTGGCCAGAGATAATGTCTGGGTTTGCATCAGGGGTCAATGTTCTATTGGCTCTTTCAAGAACAAACATTTGCAAGAATGTATCTCTGTTGAACAACGTCATCAGTAGCATTTCAACAAACAGCTCCATTTTACCACAGTCAGGGGCATATTGTCAAGGAGCTATCACCGAGTTAACGGCACTTTATTGCAGCCAATGTTGAGGTACATTTATCACCCCATTCACAAGCTGGTGATAACAGTCAATAGCACTAGTTTACCTGCGATCGCAGGCTCAAAAAACATCGCCACAGTTGACCCAGGCAGCTATCGCTAATGAGATGCAGAGTAGGAGTTCCCATGCCAAAAGCATCAACAACACCATTCCCCAACATTCTCAATGACCAGCCGAATCGGTGATAAGAAGACAAAACATGCAAAAAGGCACCGTTCGCAGCAGGAAACCAACATCTGCTCTTACATGGTGCTAAGTTGCACCTCAGCCTGTACCACAAAAGAGAGCCCAGCCCAGAGCCACACCTGAACAACAACAAATGCCATGGAGACACTGAACATGCGGGAGAGACACCCAAGAGGGCCACAACATCCACCGCCACCACCCCCAAGACCACATACCCCCGGGCACTCACCCCGGCCACACCCCACCACCACTGGACCAAGACACTCCACATCAACGGCCCAAAAACATTAAAAAAACACCCGCCTGATGTCGCACAATTGCAGCAATCAACACACATGTGAGTACAGAAATCCTGAGTCATTCATGCACCATTGAAAAACCAAACAAAATCCCACATACTGATACGTCTCAAAACAACTATTGTGAAGAGTCATGGTGGGGCAACCCTGGACAATTTGTGAGTCACAGCATGCAAGGCAATATCCAAGATGAGAAGGTGTGTCAGGCACTCAGCAAAGGACAGGGAAAGAGAGAAAGTGAAAGTTAGAGAGAGACTGAACAAGGAGCACAATGCCAATCGTGCCCTTGGCCCATGCAAACATGCAAACAGCTGCATTTGCCTGGCATCAAAGTCAGCTCGAAGGCCACCTCACATCTCCGAAATGCAAGCAGTAGTCAGACTAAAACCAGGAATGAAAGCTCCATTGTTCACACACACAAGTTGGAATGCCAACCGAACCTCCAACCTTGGTCCTCCGATGACTCCCACACCACAAACAGTGCTAATAAAAAAACAACCTGCCCACACCCCACACACACTTGTCCCTGCACGACCTACACCTGCAAGGGATGCCCTTGACACATGCGTCAATAACTACTCATACATCCTAACACTGCACACACACATATGACTCATTGCCCGGAGCTGTGGCATATCATCCACAGAACTGCTGCCGGTCTGAGGAGTGCCGATGCTACGAAACCAACAAACGCAATGGCAGGCTTTCCCGGGCACATGCACAACCCCTGTCACGTGAAAATGTACCGTGCAGGTATTCTGCATCTGTTGGGAGCTCTGCCAATGGCAGTGTTGCGAATCAGTTACCATCTAAGTTTCCGTCTTGCCTACGTCACCTGCGTCCAGCCCTGGTTCCACTGTCAATCATGCACATTTGAGTGGCCCATGGAGGTCTGCCTATCCAAAGCAACGGTAGCTGTATTGGATTATGACTTGACATGTACGAGGAACTATGCAAGTGTACAAATACCTGTGCAAGCTGAGGCACTTCCTTGGTCGGGGTAGCACAGCGTCGTTTGGCTACGTTCACAAATCGGACATACCGCTGGGGGGAGTACACACATGGCAATGTAGCACGACATGTGATATTGTCAGACCCTCCCACCTGATCATTGTCAGCAGGGCAGACAGTCGGTGCAGTCCGGTGGCACAGCACTATGCAGACCCCATGGGTTGTGAGTCGTGACCCCTGACACGGGGCAATGGGCAGACGCCAAACATCACATGACTCGTCCAGCAAGGCAAGGTGGGCTAAGACCATTGCCATCCATAACGATTGGTATACATTTTTGCACCGCCATGTCTTGCACCTTGACATGCCCCTAAGCTGTCTGTGTCTCAAGCATGTCCCTGCATGTTGTGGCCCTTGCCTTGTCCGTACTGACACGCACATGCCAATAAAGTCCCAGCAACTTCACAACTGCCCAAATGAGTGTTGATTACATGTACGAATTGTGTGCCACAATGAGCATTGTCCCTACACAGGGAGGAACTGAGTGATGCCTATATCAATCAATCAATCAATCAGGTCATTTGTAGAGCGCACTACTCACCCGTAGGGTCTCAAGGCGCTGGGAGGGGGGGGGTGCCGCTACTGCTCGAACAGCCAGGTCTTGAGCTTCTTCCTGAAGGAGAGGTGGTCTTGGGTCAGGCGCAGATTGGTCGGAAGTGAGTTCCAGGTCTTGGCGGCCAGGTAGGAGAAGGATCTTCCTCCTGTTGTCGCTCTTCGAATGCGGGGGACGGCGGCGAGGGCGTGGTTGGTTGATCTGAGGAGGCGCTTGGGAGTGTAGAAGTTGATCCGGTTGTTGAGGTAGCTCGGGCCTTGGTCGTGTAGGGCTTTGTGCGCGTGGGTGAGGAGCCGGAAGGTGATTCTCTTGTTGACCGGGAGCCAGTGCAGATCTCTCAGGTGTCCGGAGATGTGGCTGCGTCGGGGGATGTCGAGGATGAGTCTCGCCGAGGCGTTCTGGATCCGCTGGAGTCTCTTCTGGAGTTTGGCAGTGGTTCCGGCGTAGAGGGCGTTGCCGTAGTCCAGTCGGCTGGTGACGAGGGCTTGGGTGACCGTCTTCCTCGTCTCGGTGGGGATCCACCGGAAGATCTTACGTAGCATGCGCAGGATGTTGAAGCATGACGAGGAGACGGCGTTGACTTGTCTGGTCATGGAGAGGGAGGAGTCCAGGATGAAGCCCAGGTTGCGTGCGTGGTCCGTCGGTTTGGGTGCGGTGCCCAGGGCGGGGGGCCACCAGGAGTCGTCCCAGGCGGAGGGCGTGGAGCCCAGGATGAGGACCTCCGTCTTGTCTGAGTTCAGTTTCAGGCGGCTGGTCGTCATCCATTCGGCTACGTCTCTCATCCCTTCGTGCAGGTTGGATCTGGCGGTGGCGGGGTCGTTGGTCAGGGAGAGGATCAGCTGGGTGTCGTCGGCGTAGGAGATGATGTTCAGGTTGTGTTGGCGTGCGATGGCCGCGAGGGGGCTCATGTAGACGTTGAAGAGGGTTGGGCTCAGCGAGGATCCTTGGGGTACGCCGCAGATGACTTTGGTGGCCTCTGACTTGTACGGTGGTAGGCGGACTCTTTGTGTTCTTCCGTCGAGGAAGGAGGTGATCCATTCCAGTGCCTTCTCCTGGATTCCGATGTTGCTGAGGCGCTGTACTAGGGTGCGGTGGCAGACAGTGTCGAAAGCCGCGGAGAGGTCCAGGAGGATGAGGGCCGCTGTTTCTCCGTTGTCCATCAGAGTTCGAAGGTCGTCGGTGGCGGCGATGAGGGCGGTCTCGGTGCTGTGGTTCGCTCGGAAGCCGGACTGTGAGGGGTCGAGGGATCCATTCGTCTCGAGGAAGGCGGCCAGCTGTTTGTTGACGGTCTTCTCGATGACTTTGGCCGGGAACGGGAGGAGCGAGATGGGACGGTAGTTCTTGAGGTCGGTGGGGTCTGCTGTGGGTTTCTTGAGGAGAGCGCTGAGTTCGGCGTGCTTCCAGCTCTCAGGGAAGGTGGCGGAGTCGAAGGAGGTGTTGATGATGTCCCGCAGGTGGGGTGCGAGGACAGCGTCGGCCTTGTTGAAGACGTGGTGAGGGCAGGGGTCAGTCGGAGATCCGGAATGGATGGAGTTCATGGTGCGGATGGTGTCTTCGGTGCTGATCGGGGTCCAGGTGCGGAGGGTGGTGGATGGTGGCGTCGTTGCGGTTGTGGCTTGCGTTGGTTGGTTGTTGAAGCTGTTGTGTATGTCCGTGATCTTGTTGTGGAAGTAGGACGCGAGGGAGTTGCAGAGGTCTTGCGACGGTGTGATGTCGTTGTTTCCGGCGTTGGGGTTGGAGAGCTCTTTCACGATGTTGAAGAGTTCCTTGCAGTTGTGTGCGTTGTTGTCCAGCCGGTCCTTGTATGCATTTTTCTTGGTGGCGCGGATCAGTTGGTGGTGTTTCCGGGTGGCGAGCTTGAGGGTGGTCATGTTGTCCGTCGTTGGTTCCCTTCTCCAGGCTTTCTCGAGGGCTCGACAGTTCTTCTTGGAGCACTTGAGTTCGTCGGTGAACCATGGTGTTTTTCTGCTGCAGGATCTGCTGGGCGGGGTCCTAAGAGGGGCGAGTTCGTCCGCGCAGTTGCTGATCCACTTCGTGAGGTTGTCGGCGGCCTGGCTGGGGTTCGCTGAGCTGGCGGGAGGGTGCTGGCTCAGGGAGGCGGTGAGCTGGTCGGCTGTGATCTTGTTCCAGCTTCTTCGAGCAACCTGTTGCTGGAGCTGGTGGATCGTCGTTCTTCTGAAGGTGAAGTGGACGCAGCTGTGGTCCGTCCAGTGGAGTCCTGTTGCGTGGCTGAAGGTGACGTCTTTGCTGGATGAGAAGACGGCGTCGAGTGTGTGTCCGGCGAGGTGGGTGGGGGTGGTCACCAGTTGCTTGAGTCCGAGGTTGTCGAGGTTGTCGAGCAGGGTGATGGTGTTGCGGTCGTTGTTGTTCTCCAGGTGGAAGTTGAAGTCCCCCAGGAGGATGTAGTCGGCGGAGGGGAGAGCGTGCGGGCTGACGAAGTCGGCGATGTCCTCGCTGAATCGTGTGCGCGGTCCCGGGGGTCGGTAGATCAGGGTGCCTCTGAGGGTGGTCTTCGGGTTGGTGTGGATCTGGAAGTGCAGGTGTTCAGCGGTGGTGAGGGTGTCGTCGGTGTTGGTCGTGATGCGGATGGTGTCTCTGTGGATGATGGCGATGCCTCCTCCGGTCTGGTTGTCGCGGTCCCTCCGGGTGATCTTGTAGCCCTCTGGGATGGCGATGGCGATGTCTGGGGCTGAGGAGGCGTTCATCCAGGTCTCGGTGATGAAGGCAACGTCGGGGGCGGTTGTGTCGAGCAGGTTCCAGAGTTCTACGGCGTGTCTGTGGATGGAGCGGGTGTTGAGCAGGATGCACTTGAGGTGGGTGCTGCTGGAGTTCGGCTTGTCGGGTGCAGGGAAGGTCCGGATGCAGGTGAACTTGCAGGCGAGGCAGCTGAAGGGTCCGTGGGTGTGCTTCGGGGCGGCTCGGTGACATCCTGGGATGTGGCCGGTGTTGAGTGCGGTGAGGTCAGCGGCGCTGTAGGTTCGTCGGGTCGGCTTCCGTCGGTGGGGGCCAGGGGTCCTGGCGCTGGTCGCGGTCCGGTCGCGGACGGGCGCAGACGGGCTTACCTTTGGCGCGCCTTCGGCGCACAATCGGCGCGCCCGCTGCGCGTGACCGCTGCGCGTTCGCACGGTCGCCATTTAAGGCGAAGTGCGCGGGTGGGCGGAGCAGCTGGGAGGCGGGAGCGGGGAGGGAAACAGAAGAGAAAAGGGGCGGGGCTTAAGGCGGTGGCGGGAAGCGGGGGCAAAGCGCGATGATAAGCGGCGATTTACAAGCGCAAATCAGAGTGAAAACAAGGCGAAAATACAGTGACACACGATCTGGGGAGAACAAGCACAAATACAGGAAAAAAGCGGGTGAAAACTACAGTGAAACACGATATGGGGAAGAAATAAAAAACAAGCACAAATTCAGGGAAAAACAAGCACAGTTACTGGTAAAAAGGGGGAAACACCACGGAGATCGCTCAGGGCGGCAGCGAGGCCGGCGCTGAGACAGAGGCAGGCACTGGGGGCACACGCAGCAGCTGGTGGCCGTGCGGCGCGGGGGTGTCCCACAAGTGGGTCACACTCACCTGTGTCGCACGGTCGCCATTTAAGGCCAAGTGCGCGGGTGGGCGGAGCAGCTGGGAGGCGGGAGCGGGGAGGGAAACAGAAGAGAAAAGGGGCGGGGCTTAAGGCGGTGGCGGGAAGCGGGGGCAAAGCGCGATGATAAGCGGCGATTTACAAGCGCAAATCAGAGTGAAAACAAGGCGAAAATACAGTGACACACGATCTGGGGAGAACAAGCACAAATACAGGAAAAAAGCGGGTGAAAACTACAGTGAAACACGATATGGGGAAGAAATAAAAAACAAGCACAAATTCAGGGAAAAACAAGCACAGTTACTGGTAAAAAGGGGGAAACACCACGGAGATCGCTCAGGGCGGCAGCGAGGCCGGCGCTGAGACAGATGCAGGCACTGGGGGCACACGCAGCAGCTGGTGGCCGTGCGGCGCGGGGGTGTCCCACAAGTGGGTCACACTCACCTGTGTCGCACGGTCGCCATTTAAGGCCAAGTGCGCGGGTGGGCGGAGCAGCTGGGAGGCGGGAGCGGGGAGGGAAACAGAAGAGAAAAGGGGCGGGGCTTAAGGCGGTGGCGGGAAGCGGGGGCAAAGCGCGATGATAAGCGGCGATTTACAAGCGCAAATCAGAGTGAAAACAAGGCGAAAATACAGTGACACACGATCTGGGGAGAACAAGCACAAATACAGGAAAAAAGCGGGTGAAAACTACAGTGAAACACGATATGGGGAAGAAATAAAAAACAAGCACAAATTCAGGGAAAAACAAGCACAGTTACTGGTAAAAAGGGGGAAACACCACGGAGATCGCTCAGGGCGGCAGCGAGGCCGGCGCTGAGACAGAGGCAGGCACTGGGGGCACACGCAGCAGCTGGTGGCCGTGCGGCGCGGGGGTGTCCCACAAGTGGGTCACACTCACCTGTGTCGCACGGTCGCCATTTAAGGCCAAGTGCGCGGGTGGGCGGAGCAGCTGGGAGGCGGGAGCGGGGAGGGAAACAGAAGAGAAAAGGGGCGGGGCTTAAGGCGGTGGCGGGAAGCGGGGGCAAAGCGCGATGATAAGCGGCGATTTACAAGCGCAAATCAGAGTGAAAACAAGGCGAAAATACAGTGACACACGATCTGGGGAGAACAAGCACAAATACAGGAAAAAAGCGGGTGAAAACTACAGTGAAACACGATATGGGGAAGAAATAAAAAAACAAGCACAAATTCAGGGAAAAACAAGCACAGTTACTGGTAAAAAGGGGGAAACACCACGGAGATCGCTCAGGGCGGCAGCGAGGCCGGCGCTGAGACAGAGGCAGGCACTGGGGGCACACGCAGCAGCTGGTGGCCGTGCGGCGCGGGGGTGTCCCACAAGTGGGGGTGGTTCCCTTTTGCCTGCTCCACCTCTGTGAGCCAACCACTATGTTCGGGATTGTTGCTGGCAGGCCTGTACACTCACGTGTCTCCAGCAATGTGAGTATGGTGTCCAACCTCTGACCATGCGGAGCAATGCTATGAATCAAGACAGATTGTGTCCACACAGATGTGTGTGAGTAGGTATATGACATGCAGTTCTGGTGATACATGTGATGTAGCACACTACTTCTAGCCTGCCACTGATTTGGGCATTCTTACACACAGCCCTATACAATACATGGACGTGTGCCTACGTTGGGGGTTGCGAGATTTTCATTAATGCGCAACGAGGCCACAGCCAGAGGGAGAGTGCTATCCGCTGCAGGAGTGCTGTGTTATTGTCCACCAGTGAAGATATTCCAGTCCATGTCAGGGTCCAAGTGTATGTCACTGAGTGTTCTGGGGTCAGTGGAAGGTGTTGTCCCAGGGCATGATGTACAGGGCACAACCAGGAAGGGACAGGTCATATGGCGGTGATGGAGGCTACTACCTTCTTCCTCACATACTAATTGACAACCACATCTTAGTGCTCTGATAACTCCTCAGTGTCCGGTGTGTCCAGTGTGTGTGGTGGGGTAATTACTGCATCACTGTGTGCCACTGACACATCAGGGTGTGATGGTGATAGGGCGGCATCACTGTGTGCGACTGACAGATCAGTGGTCAGAGAGGAGTGTGTCATAGTTCCTGCTGCAGTCTTCTGGGCCCAGCTTTATGGCAGCAGTGGCAGGATGATGAACTGCAAGGCATGGAAGATCCCAGCTACATCTCGCTGGTGTTCAGCCATTGCAGCCACACTTCCAGCCTGTATCTGCTCCATGGTCTCAATTGTCCTTTGTATCTGTGCCAACTCTATGCTGTCATCGCTGGTGCCTGTTTGACTAGACAGTTCTTGTATCCGAGATATGGCCCCAGCGATGTCAGCCAAGGATTGTCGTGGAGCATGGTGCGGACAGTGTGTGTCCTTTATGGACTGTAAGTGGTCCCTGATGGGACTCAAACACCAAACGTATGTCATCGAGTTTGGTTGCCACAAGCTCAAAACCCACCCGCAGCTGATCAGCCAACTCCACCTGACAACCCAACACACGGCGTTGGAATTCCATGTGTTGTTTGTAGGGGTCCTGGGAGACAGCCGTGTGTTTCCTGCTGTATGGTCTGTGGAGGTGGTGGGGTTATCTCGATGCAGCTGGGCTGCCCTGCTCCTGGGGGTGGTGTGTGGAGAATGTCCATTATCCGTTGGATGGTGTCGGAACAGATGGGCAGGTTGTTCTCTTCATCGTCACTGATGGGATTAGTGGTCTGCACTGCAGTAAGTGTTGTTTGTCCCCCAGCAATGTTAAGGGGAGATGTATGTTAACATTGGTTCCCATGTATGTTGCTGCTCTGCAGATGTTTACATGCAGACTTCATGACAATGCACATTGTGACTATTTTGGAGGAGCTGGCTATTTTATGGCAGACAGTAGGTTTTCCAATTACATGACCGACGTGAGCTGGTACCCATACATTGTTATCACACAGTGTCAGGCAATGCCAGATGTGAGTGGCCAGTTACTACGCACAAGTGGAACCTGTTGTGTCCTCAGTCCTGTGGTGTAGGTGTTTCACTTTGTCCCACATTTCCGTCATTGGTGATGCTCTGTGGTTGCTATGTGCGTGTGCTGCATTGTGGGGGAGTCGGCCCTGCAGCTCTGATTTCGTGGCCCCAAGTCCCTTTAACGTGGTATGTCTTTGAAGTGTGTGCTTTTCAGGGGAAGGGATGTTTATAACTTGGGTCATTGGTGCTCTTGCCCCGATTTTGTGGCCTTGTGCATTGTATGTCTGCTTTGTGTATTTGACGGCATGGGTTGTAGGTGCACATGGATGTGTCAGAGTGTGACCTGCTACTTTACGGATGTGATCCACACTGGGCTACCACCATGTCGATTTGTGCACAAGTTCATTTATTTGGGCTGCTGCCATGCTTTTGGCTAGGCAGTGTCACTTGCTTAGTCAGTGTGGCTCACACAGCCACTGCTGTTCTTGGTTCATCCCATGTGCATGGATTGGTAGTTTCGTTGGTTATTCGGACGGGGCCCATTTGTGCACATGGTGGATGGGGACCTACTTGGGGTTTGTTTTTGTGCTGCACTGTGCCAAGGGTATCAGGGACATGTTCCACACTCATTGTGGGTGTTGAGTGTGCTTCACATGATTGTGCCATTTATCGGGCCTTTCCTTCGGCCACTCCCTCGGCTAATCCATCTCCTAAGCCGTTACCATCTGAGGGATTGCATTCATTGCCTATTTTAACAGCTGATAGTCTAGTCGCATTGGCTCGTCAAGTGAAGTCTGGGTCCCCAGAGGATCCACTTTGCCCAGATGTGTTCAAGGACCTGGCGGTACATGATATCTCACCGCTATGCTCTTTGATCAACTCGTCATTAACATCGGGCGAGGTTCCACTGAGGTGGAAGCGAGCCATGGTTCGGCCGATCCTTAAGAAACCCAGTCTGGACGGCAGCAAGCCTGAGAGCTATCGGCCGATTTCACTCTTGCCGTGGCCGGCTAAGGTGACGGAGGCACATGTAAATGCTGTCCTCTCGGAACATCTCCGCCGCGCAGATTTCCTCGACGCTACGCAGAATGGGTTTAGGGCTGGTCATAGCACGGAGACGGCTCTGCTTTACATGGTGGAGCATCTTCGCTCCGTGCTTGACGCGGGACAAACGGCAGCGCTTGTGCTATTAGATCTGAGCGCTGCCTTTGACACCGTCTTGCACCCAATCCTTCTGCGGCGCCTAGAGGAGGCTGGGGTCACCGGTATCGCTCTCCAGTGGTTCCGGTCGTTTCTAGCCAACCGGGCCTTTAGCGTGACCGTCCCACCGTATCAGTCCACATTCCATCCGTTGAACCTGGGGGTCCCCCAAGGCTCCTCGCTGAGCCCTACGTTATTTAATCTGTACGTAAGGCCGCTAGCTGAGGTTGTCAGGCAATGGGGTATGACGAGGGTGTCATACGCCGATGACACCCAGCTAGCGGTTACGATCAGCGGGGATGCCGAAGTCGATGCTCCCAGGTTTCAACAAGGACTGCGGGCGGTCGCCAGCTGGATGACGTCCAACTGTCTCCAGCTGAATGCTAGTAAGACCGAGGTCATGGTTTTTGGCAGACAGCCGGATCTATGGGGAGAGAGATGGTGGCCTGGGGAGTTGGGTCCTGCTCCCATCCCAGTCGCCGAGCTCAAGAACCTCGGGGTCTGGCTGGACCCTTCCCTTACGTTTGTGTGCCATACCAAACGCACGGCTGCATGCTGTTTTGGCATCCTGCGCGGGCTCCGTCCAGTGCTGAAGTTCTTCGATGCCTCCACCAGACAACTCATGATCCAAGCCACTGTCACCTCTAGGCTGGATTATGCGAGTTCCTTACTGGTTGGTCTGAATCAGGCAGAGATCGGGCGCTTACAGAGGGTACAGAACGCCGCAGCTAGAGCGGTGGTAGGCCTCCCCAGATTCTGTCCTACCTCGGGTACCCTGCGGTCACTGCATTGGCTCCCGGTGGCGCAGCGGATCCAGTTTAAGGTCCTCTGTGTCGCCTATAAAATTCTGAAAGGGTCCCCAGCAATGATTCTCATGGCCCTCCTCGCCCATTACACCCCAGCTCGACCGTTAAGATCTGCAGACCTAGAATTAGCTGTGGTGCCGCGTTTCAAGCGGAGTAGAGCTGGAGGACGTTCCTTTCGAGTGCGAGCGGCGGCCCTGTGGAACTCCCTGCCCCTGGCGATTCGCGCTATGAGGGATCTGATCTCCTTTCGCCGTGCGGTGAAAACCTTTTTATTCCCTTAGTTGTTTATTCTGTCTTTTTTGTTTAGTTGTGTTGTGCAGCTGCCTTGTCGGGCGCCAGGACGCTCCTTAGCTGGAGCATCTGTGCGCCAAATAAAAAACGCATAACATAACATAACATAACATAACATTGTGCCCATCTCCCCCCGAACCCCAGTCCCTGTTAGTCATTCACCCTGTTACTGTTGAGTCAGGTCATATTGAGTTGTGTCCAGGCCCCAACTCCTGCCACCATCTCCACACTGGTGACTGTGGCCACCATTTCCTCCAGCTCATCCAGCTCCTCCTGTGGCACAGGCCTCCCACCTCCAGTCACTGTTGCTGCCTTCCTGTTGGCAGCAAGTTTCTGTTTAGTCTGCCTTTCCACATCAAGCCAGCGCCTCTTGACCTCCTCCATGGACCTCCTCGCCACTCCGACTGCATTGACGTTGGTGACGATGGGTTTCCAGGGCTGCACTGGAGGTGATGAACAGTTGTGGTAGTGTTCTATCACCGCCGTGACGATGATACGGTCTTCTTGCGAACTGAACCCCGTCTTCCTCTTCCTCTTCTCCTTGCCCATCCCCGAACACGGGTTCCTGGCTGGTCCTCCGTGGGGCTTGTGGGGTTGGGCTTCTCCTCTGAACTTGGTCCGGGTGGATCTATGGTGCTACGCAGTTTGAATTGATTTTGGCTTTTTTTTTTTTTTTAAGTGCGTTTTCACATATTACGCCCATATTACGTGTGGGTTCTGCAGGGCTGTAGCTGGATATCTTTGATTTTGGTTTCGTGCTTTGGACCATCGCAACTTTTTTGGTGTTCGTGTTTCGCATTTTTTGTTGGTCGCGCTGGATTTTGTGAAGTCATTTGGCCTGTTGTCATGCTACAATTGAATGGGGCCGCCGGTTTGGGAATTGGACGTTAAGACAGTGTTCTTTTCCAGTGATAGACTGCGATATGCATAGTTGCGTTACGTTACTTTTGCAATGGTTATCACACATTCTTGAGAATATGCCACTCTTTGTTTTCAGGGTCCCCCATGATTATAATGTTATGGAGAGACCTCTCTTTGAAATCCTTGCTCCGGAACTTTATTGCATTCAAGACATCCTCCAATTGGTGTATTTTATTGGACTTTGTGGTACCATCATGTTCAAATATGCACACTCTCAATTCCTGCTCTAAGTATCCAGAGAGCTTATCAAGTGTTCATTTCATACAATTAAGTCATAGGGATTCTATTTTTCCATTAATAGGGCAAGTCTGGCTATTTTTCGATTCCCTAAGGAGCTTCTTTTTCTCCAAGTCCTCATCTTTGGGAGGGTCATACATGCACAATCCATGTTCTCCCTGCTCTGGCACCTGTCGGACTGCAGATTACTCTGCTTTAAACCACACTTCCTATAATAAATTGACTTACTGGTGGGGGAGGGGGGCATGAAACCCCTACTCAAGCACCGACCACAATCCTTGTCAGGGTGAAGTCACCAGGAAACCCATCTAGTAGCTTTGCACAAAAGCTGTCAGGCTTAATTAGAGGTATAACGTAAAGTATTTATGCAGCACTTCAAACTGTAATAAAGTGAAAACATATTACAAGAAACACCCACACCAATTTAGCAAATAGAAAAAAAAGTAATAAATAATTAAAAAACAAAACAACAAACATCCAATCAGTACAGCCGGAGATATGCAAATCAAAAATATGTAATTGAAAATAGCGCCAAAAAGCACAAAATGCCAACAATAGAGATCTGGTAGAGTGAGATCAGGTCAAACTCATAAGTTCAGACTGACTGCATGTTGTGCCGGCCAGTTAGATGGACCCAGGTAGGCCAGCTGTTGCACTTGGCATCTTTTGGCATGTTTCCCCTGAGTTTTTGCTTTCTGACCTCCCGGTTTTGACTCTCTTTGTGCTGGCTTAGTGTTTCTGCGCACTTTTCTCACTGCTGATCAGTGGTAAAGTGCAAGTACTCCTGTGGTAAAATGTGTTATGGATTAGTGTTTCCATGATTGGCCTGTTTGATTTATGTGTCAGTCCCTAGTAAAATGTGCTGCGTGTACCAGGGCCTATAAATCAAATGCTCTTGGTGGGCTGCAGCACTGGATTGTGCCACCCACACAAACAGCCTGTAAATGTGAGTCTGGCCTGCCATTGCAGAGCCTGTCCGCAGTCTGGTACTGCCATGTTGACTTGGCAAGTATACCCATTTGCCAGGCCCTAACCTTTCCTTTCTTAGATGTCAGCCAACCCTAAGGTAGGCCCAAGGTACCCCTGTGGGCACGGTGCAGTGTCTGTGAAAGGTAGGACATGCCCTGGTGTGTGTGGCATGTCCTGATAGTGAATTACTGCCAATTTCGTTTTTCACTATTGTAAGGCTACTTGTTCCCCATAGGACAGAAAAGGAAGTTTGTTTATAACATCTTATAAACATAACTGGCCCTGGGAAATAGGTAGGAAAATAACGTTTAGTATGCCTGAACCCAGAATCTAAAGCTGCATCTGTTAGTGAAGGTGATTTTTACATTCTGTGTTTGAAAATACTACTTTTAGAAAGTAGGTCTTTTCTTGCTCAGTCATCCTGTGTGACTCTGCTGTAATGTGGATTGCCTGTCTGAGTTTTGGGTGACAAAAGGCTGGGGAGCAGGAGTGGCCCCAGATAATCTAGGTCGGTCAGGAAAGGGCTGAATAGACCCTGGCTGCAATTGGGGAAGGGGGAGGAGATTTCCTTGCACCTCAAAGGGCCTGGTCTGCCTCTGACAATGCCGTCTCCACCTTCTGCCAGGAAGTCACACCAGAGAAGGCAGAACTGGTACTGGCTGGGTAGTGACTCTCTCTGCCTAAGAGATCAAAGGATTTTGGGATATAAATATTGGGGCCAGACCCCTGAACTTTAGAACTCTTTTGGACCAGGAAGACTGCCAAGAAGAAGAGCTGGAGAAGCTGTGAGGATGAACTACCACTTTGCTGTGAGCCTTGCTCTGTTGTCATACAGTGGCTGCTTCTGTCTTGGGCAGCGAAAGGACTGAACTGAACTTTCTGCAATCTACTTTTGTGAGTTTCTCCAAGGGCTTGAGGTATGGCTTGCCCCCTGTTCAAGAAGTCTCAGGAACAACAAAGACTTCAAGCTCTTCTGCCCTTTGCACTTGGAACTGTGTGTTTTGTGCTGTAACAGAGAAAAGCAACACGATGATGTCTATGATTCCGCTGCCAATTCCGTGTTCTGAAGGCACCACAGAGGGCAACGCCGCACTGTGACTTTGGTATCACCGACGACGACTGCTGATGCCGCAACCAAGCTGCTGCTCGCACCACAACGTGTGAGCCCCGCACTCCGCACCTCCAAACTTCAAGACGATGCCTTGGTCTCCCCAACAATGACGCTCCACGCCGAAATGAACGCCGCTGCTTGCACTGTGATTTGAGGGCACCGCTCGCAAAGTTACACAACGCACTGCCCTCATCACACACCGCAGTCTTGACCTGCACCATCAACTCCAGTTCGTCAGCTGACCACAGCGATTCAGCAAGGATGACACCGCTGCTTGCACCACATTCACTTTGCACTGTGACCCTGGTCTCACCGACGACGGCATCTGATGTCGCACTGTAACCTGAGGGCAATGCACGCCGCCCGCTGCACTTTGCACTGCACCAACCGATGCCTACCGACGGCAGTGCTCCTGACTTCAACAGAGAGGAGTTCGATCTGCAATGCGTGTGACTTAGAGGGCCCGATGATTCCTGCATCGACCTCCAGGACGGATGCCTGTGGACACCCTGCTTTCAGAAGCTCAACGAGAGGTCGCCAGAGCCCTACATTTCTAAAAGATACTGTTTGTGGGTCTTCCCGACACGGTAACAGGCCCGCGATGTCACGGTCAGCCAGAACTGTTTGGATTTGTTTGCTCACGACGCCGTGATAGCCTCCGACAGAGCAAACGATGTCAAGGAACTGTTTTACAAGCATATTTTAATAACTGAAGATCTTTAAGTACTGTATTGTGGATTTTTATCATTTTTGGTCTTTTCTTAAGTATATGAAAATATTGGATATTTTTCTAAACTGGTGTGTTATCCTTTTGTAGTGCTTACGCTGTATTACTGTTAGTTATGTGCAATGATTTACGGACTGCCTCTACGATAAGCCTGACTGCTCGTGCCAAGCTAGCAAGCGGGTGAGCAGGGGTTATTTTAGGAGTGTAACTCCCTTATCCAGACTAGAGTGGTGATTTCTGCCTGGCTTTGACACATGCCCTAGCCTACCCAAAAATCCCATTTCTAACATTGGTTGTCAGCGGTGAATATAGGACTTGCCTCATTTGCACTTAGTGTGCACTACTACCATATAGTAGACCATTACCTGCCACATACTGGTTCTTTTTCTTTTTGGCCTATTTTTGATCTTGCCAGTTTGAACTTGCTACTTCATCATGCCTGAATCAAGAGCATCATCTGTTGTATCCCTTGTAATTGCCTTTGAGGAGGGTTGTTTGGAATCCTACAATGTTAGTGAATTGAAATCAATTTGCAAAAACCTAAAAGTCCAGATCAGAGGTCTCACTAGGAAGGAGGAGCTACAAAAGGCGCTAAGGGCCTGGGTAGCAGCCAGACATGCCAGCGAGCAGTCTGGTGATCCCAATTGAGAGGCGGAGGAGCCTATTCCAAGGGTGAATGTGCTTTTGGGAGGGGGGTACCCTCCAGGCCAGGCAGCAGTGGCCTGTCCCCAGAGGAGCTGGAGGACAGGTGGGAAGCAAGGATTTTCGAGTTGGAAAAACCCAGGATAGAAAGTGAAAGGGAAGAAAAAAGAATAGCCATGGAGGAAAGGAAGATGATCTTAGATCATGAGCAAAGTCTTAAGGAGCTGGAGCTAAGGAATAGAGCCAGTTCAGATGGTGACAGTAACTCGTCATGACAGGAAAGACAGCATTGTGCACATCCCTAAGAATGTAGTCAAGGAATTCAAGAAGGGGGACGACATACAAAGGTGGTTTCAGGGTTACGAGGTAGCTATACACATGAATGGGGTCCCTGAGGAGAATTGGGGATCAGGATTATGGCCTCTGTTTCCAGATGTAGCAAGAAATACTTTAATACCTTTGGGTAAGGGGTATAACCTCACCTATGCTGACATGAAGGAGGCCCTTCTCACTAGATATGGTCTAACTCCTGAAAAATACAGGGATCAGTTCAGGTCCAGTAAGAAGTCTGATGCCAACACTTGGTTGGAATGTGTAGATATGTTTTGCAGGTCAATGGATGGCTGTGTGACAGGCAGTAATGTGACAGATTTTATGGGGCTCTACAATTTGATTGCATGGGAGCACTTGCCTGTGTTTTGTAAATCTGCGCCAGCACCTAGTCGATAGTAAGCTGACTGACCCCAGGAAGCTTGCTATGGAGACGGACCACTGGGGGAGTACTCGAGTCCACAAGAAAGCATTTGGGGGAGACTCAGCCAAAGTTGAGCCGAGTCCCCAGGAGAAAAGTGGGGGAACAGGGGTAAAGCACAGAAGTTCCGTGAAGGGCCCCAAACTAACAGCCAGGGTAAAGGTTCCCATCCCGATGGAGAGTAGAAGCAAGGGGTCCCTTCAGGAAAGCCTGTTGAGACCGGTCCCCGCAAGTGTTTTTCATTTGAACAGGTGGGCCACATGAGGGGGGACCGCAAGTGCCCTAAGGGGGCACAACCACCCACAGGTGGGCAGTCCAAGGTATTGGCTAGTACTTGGGGAGTACTCACAGGAGGGTGGGGATCCCGCAGAAATTACCCCATCTCACTAGGGGACAGTGAGATGGTCCCAAGAAACCAGGTGCCCCCTAACACAAAGAAATACAGCATCTGGGTGACCATCAATGGGAAAAGGGTGGAGGCTCTCAGAGATACTGGGGCCAGTGTGACATCATTCCAGTGTGTCCTAGTCTCTGAGAAGCAGGTGGACCCAGGGGCATTCCACCAAGTAATTATTGTAGACGATACAGAGCACCAGTGTCGGATGGCGCAGGTTCCCTTCGAGTGGGGGGGGTCTCAGGTCACTTGAGGGTAGTTGTGAGCCCTTCCATGTCTGTAGATTGTCTGTTAGGTAACGACCTGGAGAAGTCCTTATGGAAGGATGTTGATCTCAGGTCTCACTTGGAGATACTTGGGTTGCCAGAGTGGGTATACGTGTCCACTCGGTCAATGGCGGCCAGAGAGGGTGAGCAAGAAGGCTTGGAGCCTGAAACAGTGGCCCAAGTCCCTGCCAAGAGAAAGGGCAAAGGCGCGGGAAACCGGCCCCTAAAGTTCCCATGGACCGGGATGAGGTGGACCTGGAGGGGGACACCCCAGTGCCTACAGGGGAGTAGGCAGCTGAACTGGGAGACATCTCTGAGCTGACCCATTTGCAGCAAGAAGGGGTCCCACAAGGGAGGAATTATGCAAGGAGCAGAAAGAGTGCCCTTCTCTGGAGGGTCTGCCGCGGCAGGCTGCAGACCAAGCAGCTGGTGAGCAGTCCGGATCACATTGGATCTACTGGGAGAATGGTGTTCTGTACAGTGAACCCAAGGTTGCTGAGCCTGGGTCAGCCCATGTGCTGGTGGTACCCCAGCGCTTCAGGACCTTCATACTGCGTATGGCTCATGACTTGCCTTTGGCAGGACATTTGGGGCAGGGCAAGACCTTTGAAAGGTTTATCACCCACTTCTACTGGCCCCAAATGCAAAGGCAGTTAGATGGACAAGTCAGGTCTTGCCAAACTTGCCAGGCACGTGGTAAGAGTGGGTGGAAGGAAAAAAGCTCCTCTCCAACATTTTGTTGAACACCCTTTGAAGGGTAGGGATGAACATTGTGGGGCCACTAGATCCAAAGACAGCCATGGGCAACAGGTATATCCTAGTCTTGGTTGACCATGCCACCCGGTACCCAGAGGCAATCCCTCTCAGGACAACGGCGGCACCAGTGATGGGCCAGGCTTTAATGGGAATCTTTTCCCACGTGGGGTTCCCCAGAGAAGTGGTTTCTGACAGGGGGAACGACTTCACATCCAAGTATATGACGACCCGGTGGAAGGAGTGTGGTGAAACCAACATGTTCACCACACCTTACCACACACAAGGTAACGGTCTGGTGGAGAGATTCAATCAGACCTTGAAGGGCATGTTTAAGGGTCTAACAGAACCCATGTGGCTTAAATGGAACGTCATGTTGCCATGCCTTCTCTTTGCGTACGTGGAGGTGCCTCAGAAGTCTCTTGGGTTCAGTCCCTTTGAGCTTCTGTATGGTCACCCTGTGAGTGGACCTCTGAGTTTAGTAAAGAAAGATTGGGAGGTAGCTCCCAAGAAAACTGCCCAGGATGTGTTTAGTTACACGCTGGCCTTCAGAAACCAAACTGCCCACTTCAGGAAACTTGCTCAGGTGAACCTGGAAGCAAGCCAGGAAGAAATGAAAAAGTGTGTACGACCAGAATGCCACTCTGGTGGAATTTCAACCTGGGCAGAAAATGTGGATCATGGCCCAAGTGGAACCTTGTGCCTTGCAGAACAAGTAGACTCGACCGTTTGAGGTGGTGGAGTGCAAAAGTGATGTCACCTACCTGGTGAACCCCCTCAAGCCCCACTTGGAGAAGTCTGAGGTGAGCATGCTCTTGACGACAGATGATGGGATAGAAGAGGAAAATGAACCTCTTCCTGATCTCCTGTCTGCCAAGGAGTACAAAGGGTCAGTGAACGGTGTGATCCTCTCCAGAACACTGACCCCATAGCAGCAGAGTGACTGTCATCAGTTTTTGGGACAGTTTGCCCCACTGTTCTCCCTGATCCCAGGTGTTACCCACTGGTGTACCCATGACGTGGACACCGGTGACAGCCCTCCTATGAAGCACAGGATTTACAGGTTGACTAACCGGGTCAAGGACAGCACTAAACATGAGGTCTCTAAGATTTTGGGGTAAGAGGTGATCAAGCCTTCCAACAGTCCTTGGGCCAGCCCAGTGGTCTTGGTCCGAAAGGCTGCTGCACCCGGTACCACTCCAGAACTGCAGTTTTGTGTGGACTACCATGGGCTCAATGCCATCACCAGGACTGATCCCCATCCCATCCCCAGAGCTGATGAGCTCATTGATCGGTTGAGAGCTGCCAAGATCCTCAGCACATTTGATTTGACGTCTGTGTAATGGCAGATTGCCTTAACCGATGGGGCCAAGGAGAGGTCAGCATTCTCAACCTAAGAAGGACATTACTAGTTTCGGGAGATGGCCTTTGGGTTGAAGAATGCCCCTGCCACCTTTAAGAAGTTGGTCAACTAGGTGTTGGCTAGACTGGAGGATTTCAGTGCTGCATACCTAGATGACATCGCAGTGTTCAGTTCCAGCTGTGATGAACACCTGCATGACCTCAGGGAAGTGTTGAAGGCACTGCAGAGGGCAGGCCTCACGATCAAGGCCAGTAAATGCCAGATCGGCAGGGTTCTGTGGTGTACTTGGGGCACCAGGTAGGAAGCGGCCAGGTGGGGCCCCTGCAGCCCAAGATTGATATCCTCTGGCTTGGGAGCCCCCCAAGACCCAGAGAGAGGTGAGAGATTTCATTGGTGTCACCGGGTACTACAGGAGGTTTGTTAAGGGCTATGGCACCAGTGTTGCCCCCTTGACAGAGGTGACTTCCAGGAAGCAGCCCAAGAAGGTGATCTGGACAGAGTCCTGCCAGAAGGCTTTTGATGTCCTGAAGGCTGCCATGCGCATAAGGCACCCGACATCTCCAAGAAATTTGTCGTGCAGACTGACGCTTCAGAGCATGGTGTGGGAGTGGTGCTCTCCCAACTGAGCAAAGAGGGCCTAGACCAGTCTGTGGTCTTCCTTAGCAGGAAACTTCTCCCCCGTGTTAGAAATGGGGGTCTCTAGTTGACAGAGGTAGGAACCTTAGGTCAAGTTGGGGCCCTTGCTTTTAGTCAGGGAAAGGGGAATACACTCCTGGATAACCCCTGCTCATCCCCTTGGTAGCTTGATATGAGGAGACAGGCTTATCTCAGAGGCAGTGTGTAAAGCGTTTGTTTACACATACAGTAATACAGTGAGAACACTACAAATGGACACTACACCAGTTAAGGAAAATAATTAATCTTTACTAGAAATAGCAAAAGACCAAACGACAAATATCCACAATACTGTAATCAAAAATATGAGTTTAAAATGGTAGAACACAGCTTAGTTCAATGTAGTTGGTAAATGCGACTCTTTTTCTCTCAAAGTACCTGGGATGTGTCACGCAATACAAACAAACTGGTCACAGGGAAGTTGATGCACCGTTCCTTACACTCAAGGGAGTGGATGCGTTGGTTACTTCCTGCAGTGCAGGGGAGGTAATGCGTCGGTTCATTACCGCGTGGGGCGTGGGGGAGGTGCTGCCTCATTTCTTACTGCAGACCGGTGACCATACGACAAAGTGGCGCCGCGATGTGATGAACCAGTGCAACAAAATGGCGTCTTTGATGCGATGCTACAAAGTGGATGCGATGCGTGCACGCCCAGCGGCCGTGCAGCGACTCAGTGAACATTTGAGCTACGACTCGCTTAGCCGGTGATGCGATGGTGACCTCTGCGGTGGCGACATGCTTCTCCGGTGATGCCCCTGCAAACAGCTGCAGTGGCGACATGCTTCTTTGAGGAGACGCAACGGCAACTGCTGTGGCGGCGACACGCTTCTCCTCGATGCGTTGCGCTCCCAGCTCCCAGCAACACACAATTTTCAGAGGGCCCAAAACAACAGCAGGCACCTCTCTGCAGGCAGTATTCCCAGCAAGGAAATTCAGGGGGAGCTGGTGGTGAAGTCTTTTTGTCCCTGAGACGTCTGAACAGGAGGCAAGCTCAGCTTCAAGCCCTTGGATATCTTCCTCAAGATGATAAAGTACACAAAGTTCATTTTCCATTTTCTTAGAAATGTGTAACCACTGCAGGCCAACCCCAGACAGCAGTCCGCACTGGGAAGTCTCCTCCTTCAGCTTCCTTGGTTTCTCTTCTTGACAAAGGTCCATCTTGATTCCCAGAAGTGATCTAAAGTTTGGGGTTCTGGGCCCCAATATTTATACATCGAAATCATCCTTTGTCCTCTGAAGGCAGAGGGTGTCTGTGCCCAGTCAAAACCAGTTCTGTCCTTCCTGGTGCAGCTTCCTGGCAGGAGGTGGAGACAGCATTGTTGAAAGGGGGCCTGGTACAGGTAGCTGAAAGGAAAACTCCTCCCCCTACTTTCTATTATATGAGTGCTTAGGTCAGTGACAGGAAATCCCCCCCCCCTACTCTCTATCCAATACAGGTCCTATTCAGCCCAGCAGACCCAGCAGACTGCGGAGCTAAGGCCATCTCCAGTCCCCTGGCACTCACGAACCAGACATGGAATACACAAACCTAGAAGTGGCATGCTGGATGGTTAAGCAAGAAAATACCTACTTTCTATAAGTGGTGTTTTCAAACACAGAATGTAAAAATCACCCACACTAAAAGATATATTTTAACATTCTGATTTCAGACATACTAAACTTTATTTTCCTATCTTATTCCCTGAGTCAGTTATGATTATAAGATGTGTTAGATTTGGGGGTCTCTAGTTGGCACAGGTAGGTACCTGTGACAAATAGGGACCCTTGCGTCTAGTCAGGGTAAGGGGGTACACTCCTAAAAAAAGCCCTGCTCCCCCCCTTGGTAGCTTTGTACGAGCAGACTGGCTTATCTCAGAGGCAGTGTGTAAAGCATTTGTGAACACATACAGTAATCAAGTGACAACACTACAGATGGACACCACCACACAAGTTGTATATTAAAAATAAGTATCTTTTATATAGATTTAACACAAGACCATAAACAACAAAAATCCACAATACTGTACTTAAAATGTTAGAATTACCTTAGTTCTCTTAAGATTGTAAATGCGACACTCTGAGTTCAATGCACCTTAAGATGCGTAACGCAAGACAACAAAAGTGTTGCAAGGATGGTGATGCATTGAAGATATGGACCAAAGAAACAAAGATGGCGTTTTCTTCTTGATGCAACAAGCTTCCCGGCGATGCGAGATGCTTCACATGATGCGAGCTGCGACAGGCCCTGCGACACACTTCCCAGTGATGAGGGGGCATCTGCGGCAACGTCGATCCTCTCCCCTGGTGATGCGAGTTTCTTCAACAACGATGCGAGTCGCAACAGGCCCTGCAACACGCTTCCCGGAGATGCGGCAGCGTCTTATGCGACGTCGCTCCTAATCTCCGGCAATGAGCCAAAACAGGCCCTGCGACACGCTTCCCAGTGATGCGAATGCGTCTGCTGCAATGTCGATCCTCTCCCCTGGCGATGCGAGGCACTTTGGTGGCTCTGCGATCACTCAACGATTCTCTGCGACAAGCTTCTCGGTGATGCGGTAGTGTCTTCTGCGACGTCGATCCTCTTCTCCAGCGATGCGAGGCGCTTCGTGTTGTGAAGCGGGAGCAGCAGTTTGGCGACATGCTTCCTGTTCTTGAGCTGCGCTTCCAGCTCCTTGAGACACGCAATTCCTCAGAAAGTCCAGCACAACTGCGGGCACTTCCAAAGAACTCTTGGGGAGCTGGTTGGTGAAGTCTGTTGTCCGTGAGACATCGGTACAAAAGGGGGTGGTGACGGACGGAGTATCTGAACCAATCAAACACTCGCACCCAGCCAACAGATCTGGGCTTGATCCATCACAGATCTTTAGCCCACTCTGCCACCCCAGTTCAGAAATGGCCATATGCAAATCAGTCTGACCCTGTGCCTCATGGGAACAGTCCAGCCCGAACTGCCAAGACATGCCTTCCCTGGACCGGATTCAAGCTTCCTAGGACCGGTTTCTGGCATTACAGCCGTCTTCAGCCAGGCTTGCTTGAATCCAGTGGGAAAGTGAGCAAGGGGCTCATGTCTGAGCATACACTGCCAAACTTATGGCGAACAAAGCAGTACAAAAGGGGGTGGTGACGGACGGAGCATCGGAACCAATCAAACACTCACACACAGTCAACAGATCTGGGCTTGATCCATCACAGTTCTTTAGCCCACTCTACCACCCCAGTTCAGAAATGGCCATATGAAAATCAGTCTGACTCCGTGCCTCATGGGAACAGTCCAGTCCGAACTGCCAAGCCATGCCTTCCCTGGACCAGATTCAAGCTTACTAGGGCCGGTTTCTGGCATTACAGCCGTCTTAAGCCAGGCTTGCTTGAATCCAGTGGCAAAGTGAGCAAGGGACTCAAGTCTGAGCATACCCTGCCAAACTTATGGCAAACAAAGTAGTACAAAAGGGGGTGGTGACGGACGGATCATCTGAACCAATCAAACACTCACACCCAGTCAACAGATCTGGGCTTGATCCATCACCGTTCTTTAGCCCACTCTGCCACCCCAGTTCAGAAATGGCCATATGCAAATCAGTCTGACCTTGTGCCTCATGGGAACAGTCCAGCCCGAACTGCCAAGCCATGCCTTCCCTGGACCGGATTCAAGCTTCCTAGGACCGGTTTCTGGCATTACAGCCGTCTTCAGCCAGGCTTGCTTGAATCCAGTGACAAAGTGAGCAAGGGACTCACGTCTGAGCATACCCTGCTAAACTTATGGCGAACAAAGAGGTATAAATGGGGGTGGTGACGGAAGGAGCATCTGAACCAATCAAACGCTCACACCCAGTCAACAGATCTGGGATTGATCCATCACCGTTCTTTAGCCCACTCTGCCACCCGAGGTTCAGTAATGGCCATATGCAAATCAGTCTGAAACTGTGCCCTTTGCCACTGGATTCAAGCAAGCCCGGCTGAAGACGGCTGAAATGCCAGAAACCGGTCCTCGGAAGCTTGTTTCCGGTCCTCGGAAGGCATGGCTTGGCAGTTTGGGCTGGACTGTTCCCATGAGGCACAGGGTCAGACTGATTTGCATATGGCCATGTCTGAACTGGGGTGGCAGAGTGGGCTAAAGAACGGTGATGGATTAAACCCAGATCTGTTGACTGGGTGTGAGTGTTTGATTGGTTCAGATGCTCCGTCCATCACCACCCCCTTTTGTACCGCTTTGTTCGCCATAAGTTGGCAGGGTATGCTCAGACGTGAGTCCCTTGCTCACTTTGCCACTGGATTCAAGCAAGCCGGGCTGAAGACGGCTGAAATGCCAGAAACTGGTCCTCTGAAGCTTGTTTCCGGTCCAGGGAAGGCATGGCTTGGCAGTTTGGGCTGGACTGTTCCCATGAGGCACAGGGTCAGACTGATTTGCATATGGCCATGTCTGAACTGGGGTGGCAGAGTGGGCTAAAGAATGGTGATGTATTAAATCCAGATCTGTTGACTGGGTGTGAGTGTTTGATTGGTTTGGATGCTCCGTCCATCACCACCCCCTTTTGTACCACTTTGATCGCCATAAATTAGCAGGGTATGCTCAGACGTGAGTACCTTGCTCACTTTGCCACTGGATTCAAGCAAGCCGGGCTGAAGACGGCTGAAATGCCAGAAACCGGTCCTCAGAAGATTGTTTCCGGTCCAGGGAAGGCATGGCTTGGCAGTTTGGGCTGGACTATTCCCATGAGGCACAGGGTCAGACTGATGTGCATATGGCCATGTCTGAACTGGGGTGGCAGAGTGTGCTAAAGAACGGTAATGGATTAAACCCAGATCTGTTGACTGGGTGTGAGTGTTTGATTGGTTCAGATGCTCCGTCCATCACCACCCTCTTTTGTACCGCTTTGTTCGCCATAAGTTGGCAGGGTATGCTCAGATGTGAGTCCATTGCTCACTTTGCCACTGGATTCAAGCAAGCAGGGCTGAAGACGGCTGAAATGCCAGAAACCGGTCCTCGGAAGCTTGTTTCCGGTCCAGGGAAGGCATGGCTTGGCAGTTCGGGCTGGACTTTTCCCATGAGGCACAGGGTCAGACTGATTTGCATATGGCCATGTCTGAACTGGGGTGGCAGAGTGGGCTAAAGAACGGTGATGGATTAAACCCAGATCTGTTGACTGGGTGTGAGTGTTTGATTGGTTCAGATGCTCAGTCCATCACCACCCCTTTTTGTACCGCTTTGTTCGCCATAAGTTTGGCAGGGTATGCTCAGATGTGAGTCCCTTGCTCACTTTGCCACTGGATTCAAGCAAGCCGGGCTGAAGATGGCTGAAATACCAGAAACCGGTCCTCGGAAGTTTGTTTCTGGTCCAGGGAAGGCATGGCTTGGCAGTTTGGGCTGAACTGTTCCCATGAGGCACAGGGTCAGACTGATTTGAATATGGCCATGACTGAACTGGGGTGGCAGAGTGGGCTAAAGAAATGTGATGTATTAAACCCAGATCTGGTGACTGGGTGTGAGTGTTTGATTGGTTCAGATGCTCCGTCCATCACCACCCCCTTTTGTACCGTCCCTGAGACTTCAGCAGGAGGGAAGCTCTTTTCTCAAGCCCTTGGAGATCCTTACAAGTTGAAATAGGTGCACAAAGTACCTCTTCCAAACCAGTAAAGCTCATTTCCTGAGCGACACACATTTCTTATTGCTGGGCTCAGACACTTATGACCTCAAGACTCTCGAGCTCCAAATCAAGCTCCCTCATTCTCAACTCAAGTTCAAACTGCATCCTCTTTTCCTCTAGGGCCAATTTCCTAGTTTGCAACTCAAATTCTAACTGCCCATTTAACTTGAGCTTGGCCAACTCCAATTCGTGCATCCTGTTTTCTTTCGTATCAGCCAGCTCCTCTGGGGACAGGCCTTTGGCAGAGAACCTGCTACCTGCTGGGGAGGCTACTCTCCACCCATCTGGGCCCAACGCCTCCCCCAGCTGCTCATCTGCATTCTCAGCCCCTTCCTCAGGCGTATTCCTTGCTTCGACCCAGGCCCTCAGCGCCTTTTGGAACTCATCCTTCTTAGAGAGACCGGTCATTGAAACCTTGAATCTTCTGCAGAAACGCTTAAGCTGTCATAAGTTGTAACATTCTAGTCTCTCCTCTTCCTCTTCCCAATCACAATCAACAGTTGCTTTGGATACTGCTTTACTCATGGTGGTTAAACTTGGCAGTTTGTAAAAATAGAAAATCCCAGGAAAACAATCTACCAAAAAATATGTGGTCATGTTTTGGTCTGCGCTCACTAGTAGTGTTCATCAATCACTGTATATCAGTCACAAATGCAAGTCCAGAATCCTCACCGCTCACCACCAATGTTACATTTGGGGGTCTCTAGTTGGCACAGGTAGGTGACCTGTGACAAATAGGGACCCTTGCGTCTAGTCAGGGTAAGGGGGTACACTCTTAAAATAACCCATTCTCACCCCCTTGGTAGCTTGGCACGAGCAGACAGGCTTATCTCAGAAGCAGTGTGCAAAGTATTTGTGAACACATACAGTAATCAAGTGACAACACTACAGATGGACACCACAAAAGTTGTATATTAAAAATAAGTATAGTTTATATAGATTTAACACAAGATCATAAACGAAAAAAATCCACAATACTGTACCTTAAATGGAAGAATTAGCTTAGTTCTCTTAAGATGGTAAATGCGACACTCTGAGTTCAATGTACGAACGCAAGACAACAAAAGTGCTAAAAGGACAGTGATGCAATGTAGATCTGGTGCAAAGAAACAAAGATGCCACTTTATTCTTGATGCAACACGCTTCCCGGTGATGCAGCGGCGTCTGCTGCGACGTCAATCCTCTTCTCCGGCGATGCGAGATGCTTCACATGATGCGAGTCGGGACAGGCCCTGCAACACGCTTCGCAAAGATGCAGTGGCATCTGCAGCTACATCGATCCTCTCCCCTGGCGATGCGAGTTGCTTCCACAATGATGTGAGCCGCGACAGGCCCTGCGACACTCTTTCCGGTGATGCGGCAGCATCTGCTGCGAAGTCGATACTCTTCTCCTGCAATGAGCCGCGACAGGCCCTGCGACATGCTTCCCGGTGCGGTGGCGACGTCTGATGCGACGTCAATCCTCGTCTCTGGCGATGAGCCGCGACACAATTACCAGTGATGCGGTGGCGTCTGCAGCGACGTTGATCCTCTCCCCAGGCGATGCGAGTTGCTTCCACAATGATGTGAGCCCCGACAGGCCCTGCGACACTCTTCCCGGTGATGCATCAGCGTCAGTTGTCCCTGAAGTCTGTTGTCCCTGAGACTTCAGCAGGAGGCAAGCTCTTTTCTCAAGCCCTTGGAGATCCTTACAAGTTGAAATAAAGTGCAAAAAGTTCCTCTCTCCTTTCTTTGACAGTCAGGCAACCACAGCAGGCCAATCCCCCAAGCAGCACTTCAGCTTAGGGATAGTCTCTCTTCAGTCGCTCTGGTTCCACTCCTCAGCAAAGGTCTCTTTTTGTTTCCCAAAAGTGATCTAAAGTTCTGGGGATTGGGTCCCCTCTTTTATACACAGTTTCTCTTTGACCCCTGAAGGCAGAGAGGCCTTTGCCTAGTCCAAACCCACTCTGGTCAGTCCTTGAGTACTCTGTTAACATGACTACTTCTTTCCTTTCACAGTGCAGGGCAGAAATATCAGACGCACCACAGGAGGTGGAGCCAGCATTGTGGAGGGAAGGCACAGCCCTATTCAGGTCCCAGGTGCAACTCCTCCCTCCCATCTAGATGCAGATCTCTCTATTCAGCACTGGGATGACTCACCCTGTCTCCTGGAATCCCCCAGCCCTTGTCACTCAAACTCCAGACAAGGAATACACAACCTAGCAGAGCCAGGTTTGAATAGTTAGACAAGAATATCCCTAATTTCTAAAAGTGGTATTTTCAAACACAGAATGTTAAAACCAACTTCGCTAAAAGATGTATTTCATCATTCTGAGTTCAGGCATACTAAACTCAAATTTCTACCCAGTTCCCTTAGTCAGTTAGGATTATAAGATGTAATAATCAACTGACCATTCTGGCCTATGGGGAATAGGTAGCCTTGCAATAGTGAAAATTGAAAATGGCTGTAATTCACTATAAGGACATGCCACACACATCAGGGCTTGTCCTACCTTATACTTACAATGCACCCTGCCCTTGGGCCTACCTTTGGGGTGTCTGATATGAAGAAAATGGAAAAGTTAGAGACTGGCAAGTAGGTGCCCTTGCCTGGTGTTCATCATGAAACAATCCATACAAGCAGTAAGGATCAAGGAAATCATCAGACAACGATGGGACATTGTAGCAAACGAACCAGATTTTGCCAATCTACTCACAGATACCCCTATTTTTGCACATACACGTCCCAAAAATCTGGGGAGTTGTTAAAACATAAACATGGATCCACCAAAACCAGATACAAAGGGATGAATAAGTGCTATAATTGCGGACAATGTGGCAATGTGATGGTTGGAGACACATTCACGCATCCAAAAACAGGACAAAACATCCGACTTAACACAATGCAGATTGCTACACAACAGGAGTAATTTACGCAATCCGCTGTCCTTGAGGGTTAACGTATATTGGAAGAACATCTAGAAAGATAAAGACGAGAATTATAGAGCATAAAAGTACAATACGCAACCGACTCACATCTTCCAGTTTGGCAGCTCATTGGCTGCAGGCGTCACATAACATCCCGCAACTTAGATTTACAGTTCTTGAAATAATTGAACCCACTAGAGGTAGGGATCACCACACTTTGTTATCCAGAAGAGAAACCTTTAGGATAAAATACTTGGGCACCATGAATCCGGGAGGTCTGAATGACCAGTATGAACTATTATGCTTCCTATAAACAATCAGTCTAGTTCATTAACACCAGATGTTTAAAAATCATCATGTAACCATGAGTTGCACCAAACACAAGGATTGAATACATCGCATGGGACACGTAGGTAGTATGTTTTTTTCAATAAACCAAGGCGATCCCATATAAAACGATGTTCTTAGCAATTAGATTTGCATGGTCTTTAAAACCACTAATGGTATTCACAGAGTGAATTTGTAAAGAATTGGCACCCCGTTAATATTTCTCTATACACTCTCTTTTTCTCTCCCTTTAAAAATGTATGATATCGTGAACACTATAGATGAACCCTATAGGGCAATCAGTTTTGTCCCCTCGTGTATGGACTAATCTTCTATTTTCTATTTTCTTATCAGATACACACTAGGTTTTTCCACTATTGAAAGCTAATCACCAAATATACCACTCGACATAATATAATTTACGAAATAACGAGAGTGCCAATGTTAACTTCGGGTTCACATAAAGTTTTATTGATCTCTTTCAAAAAACATACAACAATGAAGGTCCCTTTAAAAGCGTCTCGCGTCTCGGGCCGGATGTATATACCGGAAGCTGTTACACGGAAGGCACTGGCTTTTGAATATCTAGCACGGAGAGAAACCAGGTAATTATACCGCATACACTTTTAAACATAGGAAACGTTTTGACAATTATCAGTTTTGGACACTGAGCTCCACTTTTGATTACTTTGTAGCACACGCAGAGGATAAGAGAAGTGGGCGCATAGCACGAATAAAGGCACGCTCGGGTACGTTCATTACAGACCGAGAGAAACACACCGCCAAATACTGTGTTTAAAACCGCTTGGTATTCACACGATGTTTTACCCTAGGGAGTGTACGAACATCTCGTCCGTCTCTTGAAAAAGCGGGTCTCACTAATTGACAGAAAAACATTTTCAGCAGCAGATTGAGACACTTAGGTAAGCGGTCATGCGTTTCAACGTATACCATCGTATCATTTAAAAGAAAATGCCGGTTACCGACTCTGAGAATTTATAAGTACCTCTTTCACATATCTTTGTTTGTTAGTATTTGGAGGACTCCATCACGCTCACGTGCATAATAGGAAGACTGGAGGACCTTTTTCTAGTAAGTCATATTTATGAATCTTCATTATTATGACATTAATAAACACGGAGGAAACATTAAATTTTTCACCACAGGGCTAAATTCGATGAGAATTCATATTACACTTTAGTGGCTTACATTTCCCTTTAAACATTCCCCACCAAGTGTCTAGAGTTAATGGAAGTGCCAATTCTAATTCATTTGTGTAATTTGCAATGATAGTTTTGCATGGTATGATTAACTTTAATATGTACTACATGACACTCAGATGTCAATATTTTATATTTTCAGTGCCATGATTGAGGAACTCTAAACCAAGAAGATACCGACAAACTAACCCCTGAAGAAGGGTTCATTCTGAACCCGAAATGCATTGGGTCTTTTTTCACTGATTTTGTTAACATTATTTAACACAATTGTAATGTGGTTTATTTGTTTCGAAATGTTATGCATGCTTCAAGAACACTAAGTCGAATGGAGACTTAAGTTGACAATACATGAACTTGAAAAACTTATTTTGAAGACGTGTTGTTGATTTACCTTATCATAGAAAAGCAGAGAACAACTTGTAGAAAAAAGCATGAAATAGATACATTCAAATAGAAACCCTAGGGACTATTGGTTGAGCACCCTGCAGACCTGGATGTTTCCAGGTCTTGGCAGAGCCCTTGCCTAGTCAACATGTCAGTACCAAACTGCACACAGGCTTCGCAATGGTAAGCCTTAGACACACTTTAACAGGCTGCGTCTGTGGGTGGCACAACCAGTGCTGCAAGCCCACCAGCAGCATTTGGATTTACGAGCCCTGGGCACCCCTGGTGCACTGTACTAGGGTCTGACAAGTAAACTAAATCAGCCAATCATGGAGTCACTAATCCTTACATCAATTTCCCATAGGGAGAGCATATGCACTTTAGCACTGATCAGCAGTGGTAAAGTGCCCAGAGTCATAAAACCAACAAAAACAGGTCAGACAAAATACCGGAGGAAGGCAAAAAGTTCAAAAAGGGCCAAGTCCAACACATCCCCCTTCCAGCCAAAATACAGGGTAGACCAATCACTACCTTGATGGGCTTCCCTCCTTTGGGCGATAGAACCTGGACCTGGCCCGCAACTGCAGGGACATACTCCAGTTCTATGCCAATCTTAACCTATGGGAATCCCCCTGTCCATACTCTCAGGGCCCACCAAGTTAATCTATGGGGAACGCTTCTCCTCACCTGTGGACACCACCTGTGCAGCATCTAACCTAAACTTGCTCACAGGTGTGTCTCAACAGACAGACAGCAAGTCACAGTGACCACTGACAGTAGTCAGGGATGAGAGCCAGGCCTTATGCCTCTCAGGGCTCCCAAACCTCTGTGGCATCAGAGAGTGGGGGTCAGTAGCCACAGGTGCTTGATACCCTTTGTCCACTCTCCCTGCTGTCAGATCAGGTATGACATCCTGACCCTGACCTACCAGCCCCAGGCCTTGACAAGAGACTGGGGTGGGTTCTCCCACACCTAGTCCTCCTCCTTGGGGCTCTGTCCCCTCCCACCTGGAACGGTACCCCCTTCCAGAATTGTCAGGGTGCTTCTAGAAGGTGTCCGGCACAATTTGCCACTAGCTATAGGGTTCTACCCTGCAGCTGGGCTTCCAGGTCAGGGGGGACACTCTGAACCTGGCCCTCCCACCTAGGGTCTAAACCCTCCAGTTTAACTGGGGTCAGAGGCGAGGACTCGCTCCCTCTTCAACCCCTTCCAGAGTGCTTTACCCTCCCACGTGGGGTGGTACACCTATAGGACCAACCGGTCAGGACACTGTTTACAGTTGTCCCTCCCTCCAGGTCAGACAACACCTGAACCTGGCTCTTCAACCCAGGATCTGTACCTGGTGGTTGAACTTGCCCAGCACACCAGGACTTCCTTGGGAGCACAAATGCCCCCCTGAGGGTAACACATAACTCAGGTGATGTGTGATAGACTGCCTGATGCAGATCTCCTGGCCCCTGTCCATCTGACAGTTTGTGAAGATCCCCCAGGACAGAATTGGTATCACCATGGTCATTCCCTGGTGACGCAGACCTTCTGGCTAGCCCCTGACCCACTGGTTCTTCCACTGGGGACTCTTTCCCCTCCTCACCCCTCATTCTGGACTTCTGAACCTTCCACTTAAGAGCGGCACTTCCAGACACTAGAACTGTTGGAAGCCTGCTTACTGACACTCCCAGTTCACCAGCCACTAGGGAATCTTCCTCAACGGGTGGCCCAACAGGACAGCCTAGGTTCCCCACTTGGTGTTCCCTTAAAGAACCCTCCAGGCTCCGAGACTTGGTTTTGGGCAACAGGGGACACACAGCCCCACACTCACTCCTTCTCCACTGATACAGGACGTGAGTCCCTATACCCCTCCAACTACAACGGGACCTAGCTGGGCTACTCTGCACCCCTTCCACTACTCTGGGTTGGAAGACACCTGAGCCACTCCCCACAGGGTCACTCCCCCATGCCTTTCCAGATCTTCTGGAATCCACCGAAAGGTTTACCTCCCATGTGAGCTCCCTGAGGTCAGAGAATTCACTCTCCAACAGGTGTTGGCATAGTTCTGGAAAACAGGGACTTACAATATTCTCTCCCACAATTGGATCACACAGCCCCTCACAGGGGTTAACCAATCTGTCCTTCACCTCACCATCCAGTGCCTCGTGCACATACTCCACACCACTCTCCTGAGATTGGCAAGACAGTATCTGACTGTCTCTGTCACTCAACCCACACTCTTCTGGGTGGTCTTCACACTCAAATACCAGGAATTTAACTTTAGGGGAACCCCTCTCCCTGCACCTCTCATCTAGAGTCAGTAGAGTGTCCCTTCCACCACAAGGACCATGAACCCCTGCACCAGTTACCCCATTCTCCTCAAGGACGCTGCACACTACTGGAGCTACCTCATGTCCTTGAACCTCCTGGTGTATGTTAACCCCCTCCTTTAAGTCAGGCGCAACATCTCTGGGTGTGTGCACTACTCCCTCAGCACTAGATAACTCAATATTGCTGCAACCATCTGAGCTGGATTCCACTTCCAACTCAGCAAATCTTATTTCCTTAGCTACACACATTTCTTGTTGCTGGGCTGAGACACTTATGGCCTCAAGCCTCTAGAGCTCCAAATCAAGCTCCCTCATTCTCAACTCATGTTCAAACTGCATCCTCTTTTCCTCTAGGGCCAATTTCCTAGTTTGCAACTCAAATTCTAACTGCCCATTTAACTTGAGCTTGACCAGCTCCAATTTGAGCATCCTGTTTTCTTTCGTGTCAGCCAGCTCCTCTGGGGACAGGCCTTTGGCAGAGACACTGCTACCGGCTGCGGAAGCTACTCTCCACCCCTATGGGCCCAGCACCCCTTCCAGCTGCTCATCTGCATTCTCAGCCCCTTCCTCAGGGGTATTCCTTGCTTCAACCGAGGCCTTCAGCGCCTTTTGGAACTCATCCTTCTTGGAGAGACCGGTCATTGAAACCTTGAATCTTCTGCAGAAACGCATAAGCTGTCATAAGTTGTAGCATTCTAGTCTCTCCTCTTCCCAGTCACCATCAACAGATGCTTTGGATGCTGCTTTACTCATGGTGGCTAAACTTGGCAGTTTGAAAAAATAGAAAATACCAGGAAAACAATCTACCAAAAAGTATGTGGTCGCGTTTTGGTCTGCACTCACTAGTAGTGTTCATCAATCAGTGTATATGAGTCACAAATGCAAGTCCAGAATCCTCAGCGCTGACCACCAATGTTACATTTGAGGGTCCCTAGTTGGCAGAGGTAGGTACCTGTGACAAATAGGGACCCTTGTGTCTAGTCAGGGTAAGGGGTACACTCCTGAAATAACCCCTGCTCACCCCCTTGGTAGCTTGGCACGAGCAGACAGGCTTATCTCAGAAGCAGTGGGTAAAGCATTTGTGAACACATACAGTAATCAAGTGATGACACTACAGATGGACACCACACAAGATGTATATTAAAAATAAGTATCTTTTGTATAGATTTAATACAAGACCATAAACGAAAAAATGCACAATACTGTACCTTAAATGGAAGAATTAGCTTAGTTCTCTTAAGATGGTAAGTGCGACACTCTCAGTTCAATGTACCTTAAGATGCATAACGCAAGACAATGAAAGTGTTGCAAGGACAGTGCTGCGTTGTAGATCTGGTGCAAAGAAACAAAGATGGTGCTTTATTTTTGATGCAACGCACTTCCCGGTGATGCGGCAGCATCTGCTGCGACTTCAATCCTCTTCTCCGGTGATGCGAGATGCTTCACACGATGCGAGCCGCGACAGGCCCTGCAACACACTTCGCAGTGATGCAGCGGCGTCTGCAGCTACATCAATCCTGCCCCTTGGCGATGTGAGTTGCTTCGACAATGATGTGAGCCGAGACAGGCCCTGCCACACTCTTCCCGGTGATGCGGCAGAGTCTGCTGCGACGTCGATACTCTTCTCCGGCGATGAGCCGCGACAGGCCCTGCGACACGCTTCCCGGTGAGGCGGTGACATCTGATGTGACATCAATCGTCGTCTCTGGCGATGAGCCACGACACACTTCCCAGTGATGTGGCGGCGTCTGCTGCGACGTCGATCCTCTCCCCGGGCGAATTGAGGCACTTCGGTAGCCCCGCCATTACTCAACAATTGTTCTGAGACATGCTTCCCAGGGATGTGGCGTCGTCTGCTGCGATGTCAATCCTCTTCTACGGCGATGCAAGGCGCTTCGTGTTGTGAAGCGGCAGTGGCAGTTCGGCAACACGTTCATGTTCTTGAGTCGCGCTTCCAGCTCCTTGCGACACACAGTTACTCAGAAAGTCCAGCACAACTGAAACTAGAGCCATTCTTTGGTTGTCAGTCTTTATTTTGCTTTTTAGGGCTTCCGGACGAGAGATTGCAGATGCTCTATTTATTGCCTCGTTGATGATTTCCTCTGGGTATCCTCTGTTGAGGAACCTTGATGCCATAGTTTTATTTGAGAACTTCTGGTGTTGGGATCAGATACTATGCGTGTGACTCTTAACATTTGGCTGAACGGGAGGTGTCTTTTCAGGGAATTTTGATGGAAGCTGCTATATTGTAAAGCATTGTTCCGGTCAGTGGTTTTACGGTAGAGGTCTGTCTCAATACCGTTTGGGGTGACTTTTATGAGTACATCCAAGAAGGCAATTTCTCGATCGTTGGTATTCCATGTGAATTCAATTCGGTCGTCTTTTGTATTCAAATCTGTGAGTGCAAGTTCTAAGTTTTCGCGAGAATCCTTCCAGATGAAAAATAGGTCATCTATGTAACGTACATATAATTTCAAGTTGTCGGTCCAATTTTTGTTCATGTGGATGTGGTTAAGTTCGAAGTTTCCCATGTAAATATTTGCGTACGTTGGGGCTGCGCAATTGCCCATGGCCATTCCGGACATTTGTAGGTACCATTGTTGATTAAATGAAAAATAGCTGTGATATAGGGTGAAAATCATAAGTTCCAAGATGAAAGTTTTCAAAGGATCGGTGATGTCAGATTGAAGTAAAGCTTGTGTGTGTGATGTCACTCATGACAAACACGAGAATAAGATTTGCAAAATAAAACACAGCAAACTTGAGACTTTGAAACTTCTTTATTGAACTTTTCTGGAGTCAGTCACGTCCTGTACTGAACTGAACCCTACAAGTGTGCCCAACCAACAGGGATGCGCCTACGCCTTAGTAGCGCACTCAACTCTTTCTACAATTCAGACGCATTTGGACAGTTGCGTCACCTGTAGGAGCACCTTCACTTTCTTCAACTAATTTTCAATCATTTCTAATTGAATTTCTTTAACCAACGCAGTGCGCCGTGCCAACCCCCTTGTTTGGCATCAGGGATGGGCCATGCTGCAGTGGTTCTGAAGAGGCTGTGAGCTGTAAGAGTGAGGCAAATTCCTGGTGCTGGGAAAGTCGGCACAGCAGAATCAATATATCAGTTCAATTTGAGGTTGCGCTGCTCAGCAGAGGAGATGCCTCGATTCTGCTGGGTCTAAAGTTGGTTCAGCAGAGCACCATTAGGCCCACCTTTTAGGGTCCAGGCCTGGGGTGACACCACTTGGCAGGGTAGGACTCATAGATTGTAGAGTCCAGGTGCTGGGTTTAAGTTTGTTGGAGGCATGTTGTGTCCCTGAGGCTTCTGAGCAAGAGGCCGGACAACTAGCCCTTGGAGTCACTCTTGGGTCGTGGGTTTAGAGCTGCAGGCCCAGTCGTTCTCTCTCAGGCAAGAGGGCAGCAGAACAAGGCATCAGTCTTTCAGAGGATCAATCCAGCAGAGTGGAAGTCTTTTAAAGCAGCACAGCAGGCCTTCCTGGCAGAGTCCACAGGTCCAGTAGTGTAATGCAATTATATCTGAGGTCCAATATTTATATCTGGTGCCCATATTGGAGTGGAAGAAGCTTCCAGAGGATTCCCTCACTAGAGGTGCTGGAATTTCCAGCCTCCCTGACCTGACAACCAGATGGCCTGGGGTTACAATAGATTAGTGTCAAACCCATTGTGAGAGTGCCCAGGCATGGCATTTACGATGTGTATGTCTGATAGTTGACAACTCCTCTCCCTTGTCAACTTACAGTGGCACATCCTGCCAGCACTTTGCTTTCCTTGTCTCACTGTCTGGGAGCAATACACAAAGACCAACAGCAAACTACACCTAGTTATGTGACCCCGGATATAGGCAGCATAGACCACATGGTTGGAACAAGCAAATGTCATCTTTCTAAAAGTGGCAGTTTGTGATTTGTGATTAAAAATCTGGCTTCATCATTAAGGAGTGCTTTTAATTTCAATTCTGTAGGCATCAAACTCAACCTGTCTACTGGCTCCCAATTTGAAGTTACAGCATTAATAAATGCACTAAGATAACCCAATATTATCGTATGGAAGTGGTAGGTCTTTCAGTAGTGAAAAAGTTATTTAGGAGTAATTCACTACCAGGACATGTAAAGTTTAAAAGTAGAGGTCAAACATTGTAGATGCACTGCACCCAGCCCTCTGGGCTGTGTAGGGCCTAGCCTTAGGGGTGACATATATATTGAAAAGAAAGGTTTGAGCCTGGTATGTTTATCTTGCCAGATCAAAATGGCAGTTTAAAATTACACACACGCTGCTTTTGCAGCTTACGACTAAGGTTTAGAAGAGCTACTTAAGTGGGTGGCACATTGCTGGAGGTCCGCTCTGAACATTTGGTATCACTCTACTAGGGACTTTCAAGTACATTAAAAGTGCCAATTGGGTATAAGCCAATTCTACCATATTTTAAGGAGCAAGCATGAGGACTTTAGCACTGGTTAGCAATGGTAAAGTGTGCAAAGTCTTAATGACAGCAAAATAATAGCAGCCAACATAGGGTATGAAGGCAAAATGTTTGGGGGAAGACCACCCACGAGGAATAACGGTCTTAGCACTTTCCCATGTTTTTATATCAGACACACGCTCAGTTGGAAATCAGTTGCTGTTCGATTTACAGATATGAGCCACATTCAATAATGATGGGTTACCAGTTATGATTACCAAGGGGTGAAAACAGCAGTGGAGCTTGAGTACTCTACTATCACAATTAAGAGGGTTATGACCTCAGCTCAACTGATCTGCACAGATATTAAGGATGCAGTTATCTTCCATAGTCACTGACTCCACACTACATCAGGAACTTGAGGCGGGGGAGAAGACAGGGATTGCCACTCTCCCCCCTGTTGTTTGCCCTGGCCATAGATCTCCTTGCGGCTAGGGTCAGAATGGGGCATCATTATCAGGCTCTTAATGTGTGTGGGCAGACTCATCACATTGCGCTTTATGTGGATGACTTGCTAATGTACTTGGCAAACCCGAGGTAAGAGCTATGTGATGCAAGAAAATTGCTCCAAGACCTAGGCAGAATAGTGGGGCTCAAGGTAAATTAGGCGAAGTCTTGCCTATTCCAGACAACGGAAAATAGAGCTGGCCCACAAGAGACTGAAGGAATGAGATGGGAGAACAGCTGTTTGACATACCTAGGTACACAAATATACCACTCTCAAGGGGATCTATTGGAGGGCAATAAAGGAAGAGCCATTAGGGGAAGAAAAACCTATTTTGACTTTTGGTGATCTTTGCCACTGTCGGCAGCTGGCCAAGTATCCGTTCTTAAAATGGTGACCCTCCCGAGACTTTTGTACTACTTTGGGACATTACCAATCTGGATACCGGCAAGATTCTTTACCCAACTCATTACAATGATTTCAGGATTTCTGTGGGGAGCCGGCAGAAGGAGAGTAGCGCTTGGAGTCCTCATGAGACCCAGGTCAGATGGAGGGCTGGCTGTGCCTGATTTTGAGGCTTACTACCAGGCGCCACAGCTACAGTGGCTCACAAAGTGAGTGGCAAACCAACTTAGGCGGACGGATAGAGATGGTTCTCTGACCATACGAGTATTATCTCAAATCGCACTGTAACTACCAATCCGAATCCAAACTATCCCTTTGGGACTAAGAACAGCACGGCAGTGCTGAAATAGGACAATGAGACAGGCACAGATTAAATATCCCTATGCCCCTGAAATCCTGCTGCTTATGTGCAAAGCTCTGCCACATGGGGATTCCAAGCAGGGATTAGAAGACTGGAAGGAGCGGGGACTGTCCAGTAAGTATGGGCGTAAAATCCGTTCCGCTCGCGGAATTTGCGGATTTTCGGCAAATTTGCAATCTGCGAATTCTCACGAATTTGCCGAAAATTCGCAAATTTGCATGCAGCAGATTTTTTTCAGGCTGAGATAGAATGTAACCCTGCCATTGTCTCAGGTTACCTAGCAACCACGTAGCGTGAGGCCCGAGATATTCCTGAGTCTTTTCTTACTTTCTACCGCACTCGATAAAAACGTAACCCCGCCCCCTCCCCGGCTCACTTCCTGGTTACGGGAGACGCGAGCATTGACAGCCTCGAGACTCCGCATACGACTTAAAGCAATTCGAACAGGTAAGCTTATCCTGGCTCACTTGTAGACCCTTCTGCCTGTAGAAATTTGTTAAGTATTGAACGTATTACTCACTAGCCCTCCCCCCCCCCTGTTTCCCTAGATACGGACAGTCAAAATCATTTATCAATTTGGACCTTGACTCCTTGGAACGCGAGGTAAATCGCTGACGATGTCTGCATCGTGTTGTGTTTATATTTCTATAGCAGAACAGAATTTACCCTAATCACAGTCCTTTTGCGTCCTCAGATCAAATACGAGGCGATTTGGATCACACCAGACGCCAGCCCAATTGCTCCTCTGTTAAGGTAATTACCTGTGTGTTAACCGCTAATATACCCAGTTTCTGAATAATTTCGAATGTAGTTAAAATACTATAGTTTTTAGTCCTCACTCAGTGTATGTATTTTAATGATTCTGCCAAGTGGGTGTATCCCGCTATGGCATACTAGGGACTCTTTGTAGACCCTCGAGCCTGATTAGTTTTCCCAACTCTTTTTACTCTAGGAGGCTAGCTCACCGCCCCCCAGTCCTGATGAAGACCCGCGCTGTAAGGGCAACCAACCCTACATGTTCTTAGGGTCGAAACGTAGACTACTCTCGCCAACCCTATCAACTCCTATCGCCAGCAGGATTTGTACAGCTATCTAGGAGATTGATTATATATAATAATACAGTGACATTTGCACATATTTTTTTGTGTGGTTCCGATTCAGGGGGACCATCCCAGGAATGTATATATGAATATTGACTAATGGTGTATATAAATGATTACTGTGTCAAAATGTCATCTTGTTTCACTGAATTCCCTCACAGCACTTCCCCTCCCCTTTTCCTATGTGGGCATGAAATAATTTGAAATATAAAAATTTGTCTTGGATACATACCGTATAACCATGAAAAGGTTGATACAAGTGCTTTGTGAATAAAAACATCGCATTTTTGATTTGCAATTCCTATCTTTTTCTTCTATCTTTAGTAAGTACTTGTGTATAATTTGCTCTCTCAAGTCCAGGACCCCTCTGTCTATAACACTCATTCACCCAGGTCCCAGTAACTTTTTTGGGTTCAACCCTGTTCTATGTAGCACATGGGGGTACCAAGCAGGGATTAGAAGACTGGAAGGAGCGGGTACTGTCCACTAAGTATGGGAGTAAAATCTGTTCCGCTCGCGAAATTTGCGTATTTTCGGCAAATTTGCGAGCCGCGAACTTGCCGAAAATTCGCAAATTAGCACGCAGCAGATTTTTCTGCTTGGTCGCGCTTGACAAATACAATATTGCGGCGCGCGACGTTCACTTACTGTCCTTCAGCGTTTGAAGAGTTGTTTTTCTCCATGTTTGCGTGTACTGCGCCATTTTGGATCTTGCTGCAGGATCCCGCTGGAGTTTGACGACCGCGATTACGTCATCGCGGCTTGCCACCTTGCACAGCGAGAGTTTGTCAACGCGAGTACGTCATAAAGGCCCGTGATCACGCATCGCGGGAGTAAACAATTGCGAACACGTAGATTCGGCGGGCAGCAACAATCTTGCGTTTGCGAAATTGCAAAATTTGCAATTCTGCACAAGAAATCCACAAGCAGACAGCATAAACCTTCTGAAAATGATGATTTTTATCAGAATAACTCCTCAGGTTGACATTTGCCTGCACTTTTTTTTGCAAGGAGTCCATTTTGGGGGGTGGGAGGAAGGAAGTGCCCCACAGTCTCCAACTTCCTGTTCCTGTCCAGCAGGCTCCTCCCAGTGCTTTGTTCATGTCCTGGTCACTTTTATTTGGATCTTGACCTGGAAGGATTACTTTTTGTGGATGCTGCTGTATATTTGGATTTGAGGCCTTTTTGACTTTCTTTGGATCACTTTTGGATTAGGAATTTCACAAGTAAGTTTGTTTGGGGCATTACATTTGCTGCAACTACAATTTTGGAACTTTTTCAGAACATTAAATACAATATATTGTTGGTAGCCACAGTATCCAGTAGGACCAGGGTTAGTTATGGGTGCATGATACAACTGTTTTGTTGAATTTCAACATGATTTAGGGAATGGATGGCATTGGATTGTGGTGATTTTTGTGTGTTTTTCGATTTTCTGGCTGTTGTTGGGGCCTTTTGCCCTGGGGTACTCATTGGTGCATGGACTGAGTCTTTCTGTGGGGTCTCTTTAATGTAAACATCATGGAGGGCATGGATGGCATTGGATTGTGGTGATTTCTGTGTGTTTTTCGATTTGCTGGCTGTTGTTGGGGCCTTTTGCCCAGGGGTACTCGGTGGTGCATGGACTGAGTCTTTCTGTGGGGTCTCTGTAATGTAAACATCATGGAGGGAATGGATGGCATTGGATTGTGGTGATTTTTGTGTGTTTTTTGATTGTTTGGGGTGTTGATGGGCCATGGCCATGTGGGTGGGGGGCAATTTGAGGCCTGGTCCAGGCAGGGCCTGGCCATGTGGGTGAGGGTCTAGGGCCATTTTGATGCCAGGCAGTGTGCTTTGTTGTGCCATAGGCCTGCACCCAGTCTGCCATGCTTTCATCCATTATGCCCAGGGGTACATTTTATTGGTCTTTCCATTTTGGGGGTGGGTATAATAAAAATGCTTACTTGCAAACTATTAAATGAAGCGCTAAATATGCAACATTTATTCAACTGATGTTCCTCTGGCTTCGTTTGCTTTTAGGTGCAGAAAGACGAATCATCAGCCTCATCGTTCCTCATCAGTGCCAGGAAGAAGTCCTGCTGTGGTGTGTGCAGCACAACGTCTCATGTGGCCACAGACAGCTCTGCAACTTGTGCAACTGCGGCCTGCTGTTCTGACATCTGAAGAAGGTGGTCCCAAAAAAGGTTGCCCGTAGCTCGTCTAGCAAGAAAGTTGCCAGTAAGGAGCAGAAGAAGCAAGTGGTGCCACTTACCAAGGAGACTGGTGTGCCGACCGCCACTTTTTTGGGGGGAGAAAGTACGCCTGCAGCAGCAGCGGGGTCTGCTGGGGACCAAGCTGGGAGAAGCACCTCCGCTCCATTGGGCTCAGTGCCACCACCACGCCAACATAGGTCCAAGCCCTTGAGTGCTGCAGAGGCAGCCAGTATAGTTCTTCATTCACCATCGACCAGTGATGTTGGCTCATCGCAAGAAAGTAGCAGCATCCCTCAATCAACACAGGTTGTTGTAACTCATCTAACGAGTGTTCAACAACCACAGCCGCAACATCAACCACATGTGCAAGTACAAGCCCAAGTACATGTGGAAAGAGAGGCGGCGCAAGGAGAGGTGCAAGCAGAGGTGCATGGAGCGGCAGAAGTGCCCACAATAGTTGTTCCTCCCGAAGTAGGGGCACATCAGGAAATCGACATTCAAGCCGAGGTATCATCTGAGGAACCACTCCTCCTGATGATTCATTGTCTTCCAGATCCCCAGCAAGGAAAAGATCAGGGATGGTGTCAACATCGTCTTCAAGCCCCCTTCCTTTTGATGATATGGATGAAAATTGAGAACCACCAGTGCTGTCTGAGAGTTAGGCTCACCATCATCTGACAAAGGTAGCTAATCGTAAAAGGAAGGTCCCCGAAAGTCTCATAGTTATGGATTGTGATGATGACGCTGAACAAGAAGTGGCGTATACTCCTGCTGATGAAGACTCTCACGACGACGACGGAGGACATCATAGACGTCACTCCAGCCTCAGCGGGCATGAGGCAAACAGACATTTTTACCCTATCCCGAAATGCAGCTGAGCGTGATGTTGGCGACGTGTCAATGGGACCACCACCAATGCAGTTAACTAGTACACCACCACCTACAGCTTCCATATTTTCTCGCCAGAAGGGACCTCCATCCACCTCAACCTCCATTGCCTCAATTAGTGGTGCTGTAAGTGCACAACGTACTAAATTTCGGCAACACACATCCTCCACTTCATCTGGCATTAGCATTCCCAGTATCGCCTCCTCTGCCCCCCACAGACATTTGAAGTCCGCAGTTTGGGACTTCTTTAGTGTTAGCCCAACAAGGGAAAACATAGCCATTTGTACCATTTGTAAGTTAGTCGTGGTAAGCTTGGTACCAACTATGGTACCGGAGGCCAGAGAGGTCATCTTGAGAGATAGCGCACTGTCAAATGGTATGCGCACCTAAGGGAGATCAAGGCAGCCCGAATTGCAAGTCAACAAATTGTATCCGTTGATGTTTCATCTGATGATGACGAGGAGGTAGAAGCGTCAAACATTTCTTCAGTTACACCCAGTACCCCTGTCAGCAGCACACCCCCTGCAAGATATATGAGCCACACTAAGAGTGTGGGAGAGAGTGAGACACCAATGCAAAAAAGTTCATCATTACTGAGCGTAACTGGGTCGAAGAAGTCATCATCATCCCGTAAAATGGTCCAGTCCACCATTAGAAGCATGTTTTTTTTCAGATGCGCCATTTGAACGCAACCACCCAACGGCGCGTCTGTATAACACTAAGCTGGCTAAAATGCTAGCGCTGGACCTTCTCCCTTTTTCTTTTGTGGATGGGATGGGTTTTCTTGAAATGGTGGCAACGCTCTGCCCTAAATGGAGGCGGTTCTATTTTGCCAGAGTTGCAATTCCAGCACTACATGAAGATGTGCTGGAGGTGATTGGGGCAGCTTTACAGAAGAGTGCTGTTCACACTATACATCTGACAACAGACATGTGGACCAATTGCCAAGCCCTTGATTAGATGTGCATCACTGCACACTGGGTCTCTTTTTCAGGGGTTAAAGCAAAGCTAAACGCAGGTGTTGACACGGACAACGTTTATAAAGCTGCTCGGAAACATGCAACAGTAGCCATGTTTGCCATGGAGAAAACTCATACAGGAGAAAACATTTTGCATGAGTTTAACACAAAGGTCTTTCAATGGCTGTCCCCAAGAAAACGCATGATTGGTTATGTTTCCACGGATAATGGCGCCAAAGTAGTTAAGGCCATGGATAAGGGTAACTATTTCAGAGTGCCGTGTTTGGCGCACTGTATAAACCTGGTTGTTAAAAAATTCTTGAGTGAAGAAAGTCCAGTCTACGAGTTACTGACCACCTGCTGAAGAATGTGCACACATTTCAACCATTCTTTTAAGGCCCGGAAGCAGCTGAGGTGCCTGCAGCATGAACGTAAAGTGCCAGTGAAAGCACTCATCCAGGAGGTGGTAACACGTTGGAACTCAACCTTCTACATGCTTGAGCGTCTGTATGAGCAGTATGCGGTAGTCGATCAGTATTTCTTTAAACTGGGTACACCTATGATAGACCTGAGGATACAGGTGGAGCAATGGGAGCTAGTTAAAAGCCTGACAGACATGTTTCATCATTTTGAGGTCTTCACGGGTGCAGTCAGCAGGGAGGACTGTTATTTGGGAAAAGCTGTCCCATTGTTGCGCATGCTAGAGCACCAACTGAAGGCGGTGTCTTCTACGTTTCAAAAAGATGGAAAGCAAGAAGCATTTGAGTTGGCGGAGAAGTTATTACAGCGCATACTTCGTGATGAACGTCTTGAAAAGATCCACACAGCATTACATTTCTGCTACTATTCTGGATCAACGGTACAAAAAGGCAGTGGCAGGAAGACTATTCTTTCCTTTTGATGACGCAAATGTTACTAAGTACAAACATTGGCTAGCTGTGTCAGCCACTCGGTTTGAAAGAAAATGGCAGGAAATTTAAGGAAAAGGCAGTACATCAGCATCAGCAGTCAATTCAATTCAAAATTCCTTTATTCGACTGTATAAGATACAGTCATAAAAGTACAATAAAAACAACATATACATTCAAAACAATGTTAAAAAGACAATTTATCAAGAGCGAGAAGTTGCAAGAAGAGGTACAGTTTCTAAAAAATAAAAATATGCTATTTATCTAAAAAACCTATTGCTGGGGGAGGCATACTTCATAGATCAATTAACCTTCCATACTTTTTCTGAATTTCAAGGCTGTTTTAAAAAAATTACATAAAAACATAGTACTTTCACAATGTAGCATTTGAAGATAAAGTAATGCAGGCCTTATTTGTACAAAGTTCAATTGTTTAAAAAGGGGTTTTAAAAACAGTTTTCGTGGTATCGTATAGTAGGAGGATATGAATAAAAAGTGAGCCAGATCTTGCGGAGACTTATTGTCGCAGCCGCAAGCTGGCAACACTTGTCCCCTGTGGGCCCCACTAGGCACAGCTAGCAGCAAATGATACAAATCAAAGCGGAATCTGGACATCAGAAAACGTTCATATCTGGATATGGGCCAGGATAGATAGGGTTCAATTTGCACGCAGGTTTTTTGTTAAGACATGCTTCCTCACACTACCTTTTTTAAGCTCAGACTCTTCCCTAGCCAGCTACCGGTTCAACATAAAAGTATCTTTCACCTGAATTACATCTTGTTTGGATACTTGCTGTGGTGCCAGGAAAAGTTCCAGCCGACCCAGTTCATGAAGACAGTTTCTGATATATTTTAACCAAGGTATCTTGTATTTCCCTTCCCAAGTGAGTGCTTCAAGAAGGATGTTTTGGGTAAACGGTATATCTTCATTTGTCCAGCAGTTTAACCAGCACAGCAAAGGGTTTGCAGCTATTTTATCTCCTAGGTAGGGCATACCAAGTTCTTCGTGAATGGAGAAGTTAGCTGTGCCTTTAGGTGGACTTAGTACTTGTTTTAGGAAATTGTTTTCAGTTGTTACGAGGTCACCCGCAGGAACAAAACCCCAAATTTCACTCCCGTAACAGGCCACGGCGGGGCTTTTAGCTTGATACAGTTTCAACAGAGCAACCACTGGTGTGTTTCCCATTTTACGTGCAAAGTCTATTATTGCGGCATTTGTCCTTGCTGTTTCTCCCTTTTTTTTCCTTACCGCAGGTCCCCAAGCAAGTTTATGGTCAAACAATACGCCAAGGTATGAAAAAGTCTTTGTTATTGGTATTTTTTCCCCATTAACGAAGAAGGGATAGGACTTTTTTGAGCCAGAGCCTATCTTCATGGCAAATGATTTTGTATTGTTGATGCTTAGGCCCCGTGATTTCATAAAAGAATAAAAAGAGTCAAGTAATATTTGAAGGCCCAGTGCAGTTTTGGAGATGAGGACGGCGTCGTCTGCATAAAGCAGGACAGGCACGCCCTTTCTCCCTATGTATGGGTAATCAGTTTTTGTGTTTAAAAGATGCTCCTCAAGGCCATTAATATACAGATTAAAAAGAAACGGCGCTAAAATGCAGCCCTGCCTGACCCCCAGATTTATCTTGAAGTCTCTGGTAACTTTCAAGTCTTTTGTATAGCGGACATTTGCTCGAGTATCGCTATGGAGGTCGGCTAAGAAATTAATCAAGTTCTTCTCAACCCCCATTTTGAGCAAAACGTCCCAGAGCCTGCCTCTATCGACACAGTCAAAGGCCGATGATAAGTCCATAAAGGCCATATACACAGTTCCTTTTCTGGCCATAGTATACTTTCCGCTAATTAAATATAGGTTCAGGCATTGAGTTATTGTTGAGTGCCCTGGTCTGAACCCATATTGAACGGGGGACATTACATTGTTGATTTTAGCCCACGTGGTCAGCCTGTTTAAAATTATTCCTCCCACTACCTTTGCAACTGAGTTTATCAGGGAGATGGGCCTGTAACATGCTGCATTGTTTCTGTCACCCTTCTTGTAGACGGGTACTATGGTTGAGGTCCCCCAGGACTTTGGGCTCCAGGTTGCAACTCCAGCATTAACAACCGCAGTGAGGATTGGGGCCCATAGTGAGATATTTGATTTGTATAGGTCTGGAGGAAGGCCGTCTGGGCCCGGGGCATTATTACTGGTTAAGCCACGAATCCCATTCTCTACTTCTTCAACTGTGAAGTGCAAAGGAGCTTCTTCAGTAATTTTAGTTTCATCTATTACCTGTGGTTCATCGCGCTTGAAAATTAAACTGAAATGGGAGACCCACTCATCCTCGGGTATGTTGGTTCCAAGACTGGGAGCATTAGGGTCATCAAACATAGGCTTATTAATTATGCTCCAGAATTTAGAGCTGTTACCCAGGGTTGACGGGTCAAGCAAAGACTCCCAAATGTGTGCTTTTATGTCCTTTTTCCGGGATGCCATAGTTGATTTGTATTCAGATCGCAAGATTTTAATGTGTGCTGAATCCCTTGGTTTTTTCTTGAGGGTCGTTTTCAGGTTCCGACTAGCTACCGAACAAGCGTGGTCAAACCATCTTGGCTGGTAAGGAGTTGAGCCCTTTACTGGTACAGATAGCAATTGTCCAATTCTTTGAACCACGACAGCAAAGGCAGATAAGATGGTTTCAGGTGGTGTAAACTCAGAGACACAAAGGTTAAGTTCCTGGTTGCAACTTGTTTTAACCGACTTATACAAAGTGTCACTATTTATCATGGACCATTTCAAACGACGATTTCCATTGATCAGCTTTAAAGCACCCATATCTTTATGATTTTTACGTGAATCAAAAAGTCCCACTCATGGTATAATTGAGATTGGATTGTGGTCACTAAAGATGCTTTCGTGTATTTTGAAGTTTGAGGCTAAGTTTGCCAGATCAACAGAAAGAAGAATATGGTCAATGAAGGAGCCATGCTCAGAGCCTTTATAAGTTGGTACTTCAAAGATAAAGGAGTCATCTTTCAGGGACATAGCGATACTCAAGTTCAAATCGTCAATTAGTTCATTAACATGGGTACCTCGCTGACAATGAGCAAAATGAAGGCCTGACCTGTTTTCGCACCCCAGGGAGCCCATAGTTGTCACAGCAGGATTTCCACAAATATGCGCATTAAAATCACCAGTGATTATTATATTCCGTGGCAATTTTGCCTTTTCACCTTGCAGGTAATTGTGGAGCTTAACGATGTTACACTCTCCTAGTGGTGTTACTGAGTTATAAAAATTGACCAGGGTTAGTGCCTTTCTGCCCTTCCTAAGCTCCATAACCTGAATATTCCTGTTTTCCAGTTGTTTAGTTTTGGCCTGACAGATAAGGGAGAGGCTGATGAATGTTGCCAAACCCCCCTTTGATCTGCCACTGGGCGATGGAATTGCTGGCACAAAGAAACTCTGGAACCCCTCGATGAAAACATTATTATCTACGAGCCATGTTTCCTGAAAACACAGTATAGCAAAGTTCCTTATGAATTCCACCCACGTGCGGTCCTTTACTTTTGCAGCCAGTCCTGCTATATTCCACGACAAGATTTTTATAGTGTTGAATACATCGTGGTCGGACACTGACTCTTGTGTCATACCAATGAGCAGATGCGAGTCTTGATTATGTCGACTTGTTACAATTGCTAATTGGTTTCCAGTGCTAGGTGGCAAGTTAAGAGCTATATTAGGAGGAGAGCTGCAAAGTTCATGGGTAGAGAAAAAAGGTGCTGCTTGTAGGGAAAGATTCTCAGGAGAAATTATTAAGGGCTCTATAGTATTGATAACAGGTACCACTCTTGGAAGGGCTAAAATGCTTGCTGAATTATCAGTGCTTGTTATGTTAAATTGTTCCACCCGGTTCGGAGGGCCAGGTGAGGTACTGGGGGGCAGGGCAAGTGTCAGTCAATCCACCTCATCCAATTGACCGTGGTCATAAAAAACAACATATCTGTTTGAGGTCGGAACTCCGAATTGGTTATGGGACAGATAGGAGTGTGCCTGATCTCGTTTATATACATATGGTACAGGTTCCCTTCTCTCTAACATTGTTGGGGGATAATTATAAGGTCTGCCTTCCCAGGATTGTACATGTCTTTTTTGTTCAAAGTCTGAGGACGTCACCTGGCTAGGGGCAAGAGGTGGCGCCCATGATTGATATTGAACTTGAGGCACCAGCGACCCTTCCTGGCTATAATAAGTCTGAGTGTTTTTATTTTTCCCATTTATGTTGGAAGGGTAAAAGTAGCTTAAGCCCATCGTACGAATCAGGCTATTTGTCAAGGAACTCCTCCAGCTGGTGGTGAAGTTTGCCACTCGTCTGTCTCTGAAGTTAACTACAATGCAGTCTCCCTCTGTTGATTTGAATCTAGGGCCCACCCAATCTACTCTCTTCACATGACAGATCTGCCCACTTATGTGAGAGGGAAGTGGTCTGTGTATGGTTAACCATTGCATTACCTTATTTTTTAGTTCCGTATAGGTCTGCCCCCTGTTGTCGGCCAGCTTGGGAACCCCAATCATGACAATGGTGTATGCATTAGATTCAGGTGGGAGATTTAAATAGATAGATCTTTTTACTGTCACAGATTTAAGTTGATTTGCCCCTACTGTTTTAATAGGAATATTCGGTGTTAATGAGGTCGGGTTACGCAGCAGCTCTGCATTTGTTGTAACTAATTCTGGAGGGTAACCCTCAGCAGCCCATTCACTATCGTCAGACTTATCAGCTACCTGTATAGTTTCTGTATTACTCATAGGCGTGGCTACTAACTGCGGTAAATTAAAAGCTACTTGTGTGGTGGTTACTAACTTTGGGGTAGCTGGGGATCCCTGTCGCTGATGCGAAGGCTGTTTGATGGCACTATTTGTTATGTCTCTAGTGGCTTTCGTAGTTTTGGTGTTATTAGCGTTAAGGGTTTTACTTGCTGGAACGAAAATGGAAGTAGGTTTGGGCGTTTTTAGTATTTTAAGCATGCTGGAGGAAACTTCATTTTGTGCTCTCTCAAATTTTCCTAAGGCCTTCTCTATATTAATAACTCGTTTACAAATGGGCTGTAAGAGAGATTTGACCATAGATTCTATCTCGCTCAGGAGGGGTATTATCAATGTAGATGAATGATCTGTTTGACTTATTTGGTCTTTAACCGGATTACTCTCTGTAATAATCTTCTCGCTTGGGAGTGTATCTGAGTCCGGGGTGGATGTCGAGGGGATCCCGGTCGTGGTTTTCGTGGTGAGTTTAGCCTGTCTAAGTTTAGACCAAATATCTTTAATTGAGTATTTCGGTTTAGTTATTGGACGATAGGTTTTCCTCAACGGGAGTTTTGTCTTTCGTTTTTTCCTGTGATGCTGAATTACACTTGATGGATCATGAGTTATCCCAGATGTAGGTTGAGTGGCAGGTATTAAATCCTCCACTAATTGAATCTCTGGGTGAAGAAACGATGTGTGCAGGCAGCTTGTATTGTTGCCATGGCTGATCGTCACCAGGGGGCTACTCTCCGCGGAGTTCCCAGTATGGCATGTGAACAAAGCTCTCGGAGTGTTGTCTTTAGTATGTGATCCTGGCAAATCTGTGAATGACTGCATTAACAAGGATTCCTGGGAGTTAATTGTGACATCCATGATGTGTGTATTACCGGTGGTGTGTAAAGACAGGTCTGGAAAACACAAATCCGGGGTCAGTGAAAGTCGTCTCTCTGTATACTGTATGGCATTCGCCACTACGCCAATAGTTTTTTGCAACATAAGGTCTATGGCAGTTATAGTCTGTAGTGGAGTGCTAACGGGTTTTAATCTTGTTGTAGATCTCATCGCCACCGGGGTTTTCCTTACTTGGTTCATTCTTGTAATGTCGATATATTACTATGTGCTATGTACCTAGCACACGGGCTCCCTTGTGACCAGGATGTCTGATGAGTAGATGTTAAGGGGGTGGCCCATCCTGGCCTCTTCGGTCCCCTGAGGGCCACAGAGGGCCCGCCCTTTGCCCGGGCTTCGCCCGGCGTCCCGCGAGACGGGGGTGATGCAGGATTTATGCGCCTCCTGGCGCGCAAAGGTCGCGGTGTGTGCCGCGAAGACTGCTGGGAGTTGTGGTCTTCAGCCACACCGACACTCCGCTCGGCGGCCAGACCCCAAGGTAACAGAGGGAGTCAGGCGGCGGGAGGCGGGCGGGCAACACCCCAGACAGAATCCGGTTACAGGACGACGAACAGCAGCGGCAATTAGGGGGTAAGGGTCACTGTGGTTTGCCAAGGTTCACCCCCTCGACCCGGGTGATGCAGGATTTATGCGCCTCCTGGCGCACAAAGGTCGCGGTGTGTGCCGCGAAGACTGCTGGGAGTTGTGGTCTTCAGCCACACCGACACTCCGCTCAGCGGCCAGACCCCAAGGTAACAGAGGGAGTCAGGCGGCGGGAGGCGGGCGGGCAACACCCCAGACAGAATCCGGTCACAGGATGACGAACAGCAGCAGCAATTAGGGGGTAAGGGTCACTGTGGTTTGCCAAGGTTCACCCCCTCGACTGGGGTGATGCAGGATTTATGCGCCTCCTGGCGCGCAAAGGTCGCGGTGTGTGCTGCGAAGACTGCTGGGAGTTGTGGTCTTCAGCTACACCGACACTCCGCTCGGCGGCCAGACCCCAAGGTAACAGAGGGAGTCAGGCGGCGGGAGGCGGGCGGGCAACACCCCAGACAGAATCGGTCACAGGACGACGAACAGCAGCGGCAATTAGGGGGTAAGGGTCACTGTGGTTTGCCAAGGTTCCCGGAAGTCATCAGACAGCGTTCCCAAATGTACAACCCTTTCTGTACGGGGATCTGCTTGGGTGTCATAATAAAGCCCCATCCACGGTTAACCAGATGCATTACCCCTCCCAGCAGTCCATCCGGAGTCAAAGAAATACACTTCTGCATCTGTGGCAGAAGTGAGTGATTTTCCCTCTCAGCCGTTAACAACACCAGCAACCGTAGTATCTGCACCAGACACAACAGTAATATTGTGTGAAGAAGAGAATTGGCTAACTCAGCTTGGGTTTGCTTCTCAAAAGGTCCCAGAAAAAAGTAAGCAAAGTGGAGGAACCCTGGAGAACCTTGAGTCGATGGTGCAGGCCTATCTGAATGACTCAACAGAGGTCTATGTTCATCATGACCCATTGGCGTATTGGCATGGGAAAAGAGATGTGTGGCCAGAGATCACCAACCTGGCTATAAATTACTTGTCTTCCCCACTCGCAAGCGTGTCTTCTGAACGTGTTTTCAGTGCTGCTGGTGGCATTGTAACTTCCAAAAGGACCCGCCTCTCGCCCAAAAATGTGGAGAGGTTAATAATGATCAAGATGAATCAGCACTTCATACCACCAGATTACAAACTACGAGAATGCACGCAGGAAGAAGAGGAGGAGGACACCAACTTAGATGAGGGAAGTTCTTCTCTGTTAACTGACCTACTCCCATCTGAATTCGCAGAGTTTGAGGACGAGCTCTTCTTCCCTGACACCGAGCCCTGAAAATGAGTCAATGAATCACTAACTTTCTTTTTCGTCCTTATTCACTTTTATTCCTGTGTGTCTGTCTTTCTTTATTTTGCAAAATCTATATAAAAAAAACTTTAATCACCTAATCACAAAAAAAAGCCCATCAGCAGAACTGTCTTCACTTATTTGCTTATTGATTTGAAGGTGCCACAGTCTGCATTCCTCAGGTTCACAAGTTCACATGAACATGCTCCTCAATGAATTAGATGGCAATTATTACAAAAAGACACGATTCAAGGTTCTTATAGGTGCTCATAAAGTTTGGAAATGGGTGGCCCGTCTCATTGATGTAAGGAAAGTCTCATATTATACTCCTTATTGTTTGGTCAGTTTTTTACCTATGATATTTTCGGATGGAGTTGCTCGGAAACTGCAAAAAAAAGGGGTATTTAGGTTGGGAGATTTTTTTTCGAATGCAGGAGAGTGTAAATCGTTCTCAGAAATGAGTGAAGAATTTGGGCTGACCAGGGATTTTTTTTTCAAGTTCTTACAGATACGAGATTATTTTAATAGACACAAAATTTCTTTAAGGGAGCATAAAATCGTAGAAGGTATAACACAACAAGTTAAGATAGGGGTTCTTTATCGTATGTTTTTGGAAAAAAAAACTGATGATTTGGACAAAGTACAAGGAAAATGGAGGGAACTCCTGGGAGACAATGATATTGAAGTGGGAAATTTGATTTTGATGTCTAAAGATGTACTGATGTCCGCTAACTTAAAAGCGCAATTTTTCAAAAGCCTCTTTGATTTATATTATACACCGGTTCGAATGCTAAAGTGGGGAAGAGGTCATGATGGCAAATGTTTTCGTTGTAAAATGGATAATGCAGACTGTATACATATTTTTTTTTCCTGCCCCATATTAGGGAAATTCATTCAAGATATCGAAAAGTTTGTATCTATTATCTTAAAGGTTAATCTAAAAATTACTCCTTCAATGATGATGTTAGGAAAGACTCCTGAGGATGGTCAAAATAAGGAAATCACCGGTTGTCGACAGTTTATTTTTGTTATAATGACAGTCGCTAGATTATGTATTGCGGCAGAATGGCTTCAAGAAAAACCTCCATTATTTCAACAATGGCAAGCTCGATTATACAAATTGTATAAGCTAGAGTGGAGTCTTTTTTCGTTATCTGAATCAAGAAGAAAAAAAAGATTGGGATTGAAGATTTGGGGGGCTTTTTCCGATTTTTATGAGACTTAAGTATGAATAATGAAGCGGCTATAGTTATGTATATCTCCTTTTCTGTGTTTTACCCTTTTCTTATCTGTTAGCTGTATTTGAGTAGGTGCGCTTGTGTGTTCCATTCCGACAAGGTTGGAAAATTGTTTTGAATTATGAATTATGTAACGGTTATCTTGTGTATTTTGCATGTTTAAGGTTTCTTTCTTCTTTGTCGTGTTCCAATAAAAAAAAGAAAAACAAAAAAAAAAAAAGAAAAAATGAACATGCTCCTCTATCCTCCTCCTCCAGACTCCTATTTCCCTCAAAGCAGATGGCTGGATTATGCCCAATGAAGAAAGACTCTGCACTTGTGGGGGTGTTCTACTCCTTTGCGGGTGAGTTGACGGGTCTGGGGCATTGCTGTGAAAGTCTATTAGCGGATAAAAGTGGTTTGGAGAAAATCGGAGGTGGAAAAGTATATTGCATTTTTGCTCACTTCCCTGTCTTTGGGGTGCTGTTTGGAGGGCTTCCAGGTTTTTGGGGGTGGGTTTTGGGGTCTGGGCGCACTGCTGCCACAGTCTAATGTTGATTGCATTTGTTTTTCAGAAAATCCGTGGTGGAAAAGGGGAGTTCGGGCCTAGCTGCAGAGCTCATTTGGATTGCATTCCAGGTAGGCCCAAAGTATCCTAAGTGTGCCTTTTCCCGGTTTTGCTTTTCGGCTTTTTGGGGGGGTGAGACTTGTTTTTGCCCAGGTTCACGGGTCTGGGGGCCTTGCTTGGAAGGTATAATACTGGCTGAAAGTGGTTTGGAGAAAATCGGAGCAGAAAAAGTTTTTGCGCTTTTGATCACTTGCCTGTCTTTGGGGTGCTGTTTGGGGGGCTTTTAGGTTGTTGGGGGTGGGTTTTGGGGTCTGTGAGCACTGCTGGCACATTCTAATGTTGATTGCATTTGTTTTACAGGAAATCCATGGTGGAAAAGGGGAGTTGGGGCCTAGCTGCAGACCGCATTTGGACTGAATTCCAGGTAGGCCCAAAGTTTTCTAAGTGTGGCTTTTCCCGGGTTTTGCCTTTTGGCTTGCTGGGGGTGTTAAACTTGTTTTCGCCCGGGTTGACAGTTCTAGGGCAATTGCTGGGAAGGTCTAATACCCGAAAGAAAGTGTTTTGGAGACAATCCTTGGGGAAAAAGTTTTTGCATTTTCTGAGATTTCGCTCACTCTTCCGTTATCGGAGGGCTGTTTGTGGGAGTTCCTGGTGTTTGTGGGGGGGTTTGCGAGTCTTGGAGAAATTCTGGGTATGGATACTTTTGCTTGCTTGCAAGTGGTTTGATTACAATCCATGGTGGGTAAGGGGGGATTTGGGCCTACTTTACTTTCAAAGTATGTTTTGTCACCATTTTCTACTATGTCTCTGACAGGTAGCAGTATCGCACGTTTTTTGAGATCTGATTGGGGGTCTTCTACATTTTTGCGACTGGGTTTAGTAAGGGTCTGGGAGCACTGCTGGGAAGGTCTTTTGTTCTAAAACACAGTTTACAGTACACCTAGCTTGAGGGGAAAGATACGCTAAATTACTTTGCCCATACTTATTTATCCTTCAAAAGGAGACTCACACAGAGTATGCACTTTCAAAAATATTGTACTGTCTATTAGGAAACTCAAAGTGTGACTTTTTGCACTACACAGCGTACATACCTTATATTTATTTGTCAGTGGTGTTCTAATATCACTTCCTGTTTTTCCATCAATAATTACAGGTCGGGTTTCAGCCTGTGCAATGGGAAAAAAAGGATGAAGTCAGGCTTCACATTAGCGAGCCGCAATTCAGCCTCCGCCAGGCAGGTAGTGGACAGGGTGTCTTCTGGTCACCAACATTGATGGACGGAGCATCAGATGTAATGGAGGAGTCCCTCTAATAAGAGGAATGGTTGGATGCATGCAACTTCCCAAATTCAACAGGACAACTACAACAACATACAGATACAGTATCCGTTCCTTTCTAATTATCTTTTAAGTAATGTTATTGCTGTGAACTTCTATGAGTGTGACTCTGCATTTCTTTGATCTCTGCTTCTAAATTCATCCCTACAACCATTGTATAGGTTTTACTTCTGCTATTTTTCAAACCTAATTTAATGTACGAAGTGTTTCTCTGAGTGCAGAGATAAGCAAGTGAAAACGCATAATTACTGCAGCCCTGTACTGTCGCATTCTTTCATTAACGGTTGTCGAAAGTACTACTTACTTTTCAGTAACCATGCATGCAGCAGTGCATGCACTTTCTTTATGTCACTTAAAAGATTTCTGGATAGCTTTGTACCCAAAGATTTGTTTATCTTCAATTATTGTTTGTCCATGCTGTGCTTTTTTTTTCTCTCAACAAAACTTTCCCAAAAACCCCCATTCCCATCCATTTTCCAAACACTAACCCTCTTCCCCCGGGCTATGTGGTTTTGATTGATGTGTGACTAAATGACAGCAATAATTCCACTCACTTGCTGGGGAGGATAAGGTCATAGCAACAGGCTGGTGAAGGAATCCGAGTATATATTCTTACTCAGCTTGACACAGACCCATGACTATTGGCAAATGAAAGCAGATTTTCATGTGCGCCATCAACTTGATTGATCATCAAGAACATCCTCCTCCTAGACGTGGCAAATGAATACGCTGCTGTGTCCTTCACCTTCAGTACTATTTCTTGTAGTAGTAGCCAATGTCAAAGAAATTCAAAGCAAGTAGTGGTTATACTTTCAATACTTTACCATTTGTTAGGCTACATTGTGGCACTGTTCTAGTGTACTGTCACCTGCTACATTCTCTATCGTACCGTTCTAATGCTACGGTAAGGAGAAACAAGGTTTCATTTTCTTTTTTTTCAGATGCTGCAACTGCCTCTGTGTAACACCACTAGTACCACCGCAATGATTACATTTCATCCGGCCAGGATTGCCAACCTCAATCGCCATTTCCCGAACAGCCAGCCCTGTGCCTAGCCCTATTTCCAAACACAAATTACAGGTAAGATAAGTGTTTGGGGGGAGGTAGTACATTGGAGTTTTAGGAGAGACGAGAGAGTGACGGTAGTACTAGTAAAGTCCTAGGACTATTGAATTCATTTACTCTGTGAGAGGCATTTAGCTTTGAAAACATTTGGGCAATTACTTACACAACTTGAATCAAAATGCCACGTAAGTTTCAGGAAAACAAACTTACTGTTAAACCCCCACCCACCAGCCTCAAAATCAGTAAGCTAAGATGAAGTTTAAAGTATATTTATATCCCTAACATAAATAATCTCCCGCAAGACCCAACCCACTCCCCCTCCCGAACCCCAACGAATGTCCGTGAAAAGTCCAAAAAATCCAACTCCCAATTCCCACCCCCCAGAAGTCTTTAAAAAAGGGGCAAGGGACAGTCTCCTCCTACTGCTGGCTGCTGTTCACTTTTTGAGCCAGGTCAGCATGCTCCTTACGTAGGGTCTCGAGCAGGGTTTTGGTGTTCAACAGCTCCTGCTCGAGGTAGGACACCCTGAGTGAAAGGCGGTGCAACCTTTTTTTGGTACTGCTGTGGATTTTTTTGCTGCTCGGCGGTGGCGGGTGGCTGCGGTACCCCGGCTCTGTACCGCTGGAGACCTGCTGCACTGCCTGGCTGACCCAGGGAGCACGGAGGAGGATGCAGCTGTCCCGGTCGATGTTGTAGTCGACTGCGTGTCCCCCTCCTCCTGGGCCATCAGCCGCCGATATTCGGCGACAGTCGCCTACAGCCTCCGTTGCCGGGCCCTTTTAGCCAGCTCCTTCCGTGTTGGTTTGGAAGGAGCATCTATATGAAGAAAGAAAGACATAGTCTGTAATCAATGCTCTTTAAGATTAACACAAAATGATTCAGCAGAAAGTTGTGTCACAATAGAACTAGCAACTTGCAAGCGCAGTACATAACTATTGTGGCCAGTATCTATCTAACCTCCCACTTCTTCATCCTTGCTCTAACATTAGTGGGAGTTTAAGGAATCAATTCTATGAGCACGACTCACTCCATTAGAGTCGACTATGACAGTACACTAGTCTTCTTCTTCTTCTTCTCTCTTCTTTAGCAAAATTGGTACGTTAACTTCTGCAAGCCGGCATAATGCCAGCGCAGTCAACTTGCACCCGAGAAAAACAGACGCCCGCCATGATGAGTGAGACAGACTTGCGTTACTGTACCGGTCCAGTACATGCAGGTGGTGATGCTCTTACTTTTCTATTACGGGTGGCACTGAAAATACTCTGTTACAAGGGCTACTGCTTAAATAATTTAACTTTCACCCTACAGTGCCAATGAATACTAGAAAAGGAAAATGAAGAAGATAAATAATCTGATTATCTATCACTGCACATGGTATGTATTTGCTTACATATGGGATGACTTTAGGTGCTTTGCTTTTTATTGAGTGAACAGTGATACATACACACATGAATGACCGAGTTCTTCTAAACTTATTAACAGAGGTAGTGGGTGGCCATCGTAATAGCCGGATACATTCTGTGCTTGCAATACAAACTACTGCTAATATTCATGGTAGTATCCGGACAATATTAAAACTTCTTTTCCTTGTCTTTCCTTCACTGGAACGGACGTGCGGGTGCGGTGTTACATGCTCTTCAAAGTAACACTTAGTGCATCCAGTGAGCGTCTACTCTCTCTAGATACACATATGCTATCTAAGAGTCAGATAGTACCATGATCCAGGCATCCATCCATTCAAATTATATGTCAATCATTCTTCTTCATGTCTCTCATTTGGACAAACCTTAAGTTTTCTCACGGGAAAACAACCTTTTCATTTTATTTGGGAAACCGCAAGCCATATATCCGTGCTTGACTTGCATTTGAATTTCAACCAAAGGATATATTGTGCACACATACAGTTTCTGTATCACCCACCCAGGCTGTTCTCCTTCCACCCACCCTTGCTTCATCCTTCACCCAGCCATGCATCATATTCCTTCCCAGCCACCTCGGGCACCAATCAAACACGTATCATTCTTCTTTGTCAGTCATCATTACTTTTAACTTGCTCGTCCTTCCACACTTACTTACACCCTTCTTTCACTTTTCGTTCATCCCATCCATCAAGTTCATCTCAGATCTGATTTGGATTCTCGAAAAAAATTCACCGCTGAGTTGAAGTACATTTAGAGGAGGCTACTACCTGGTTGATAAAAACTTTATTCTAAATTTGAAAGTCTTCTTAACAGTATAGTAACTTAACTGTACAACATATATACTACACCCGTGCAGAGAGCACACACTGCAGTCTGCAATCTCAATAAGTAATGAATATAAGAGCTTACCACTGCCCGCCACTAACGTGGTAACCCTCACAGCAGTTTCCTCCGGCACTTGCACCGCCTCCTCCCCAGAAGTGTCCTCCTCCACCTCCGCGCTGGCCCTGGCACCAGATGTTCCACCTACAAAGTACATTTAATAATGTTAGATGTCATAGACATACACCACTCACTAGTATTTTGTCTAGGAATGAAGAAATGTGAATACAGAAACCAATCTAATAATTTGTGACTGTCTACTCTAAAGTAAAAATGTCCCTTTTTCCAGGGAAGGGTGTTGTCTTGCTCCACTTTTTGGCACAACTGATGAATGCTTGCTTTTTAACACGGACCATTTTCTCATAACAGACAGAAGTTTCACTTCTAAGAACAAGAACAAGATCAGATCATCATCACTAGGACGGAGTGACCAATGATTCAGCACCAAAAAGAAAAATTAAAGTTCAAACCAGGTGAGGTCTCGGCTCGCCCACAATAAATGTGTGAAATAAATCACTAAGCACTTTTCCATTTTTAATCAACCGTTTATGTTTTATGACAAACTTGATTTTAATAAATGTTTTTACTTTTAATAAAACTTTAAAACTTAAATAGACTCTGTGGTTTTTGGTCAAGAGTGACTGAGGAAAAGGTTTTGCAATTTGCAAGCATGAGTCCGTGCCTCTGACACTTCTGGACTCTGACTCCGTACTCTTGTCCTGCGTTGGATAATCATCATTGGGGATCAATCATCGATGAATTCGGGAGCTAATTGACTCTGCCACACTATCTAGTCAGTAAGGAGATTGGGGGTTCTTCAAAGTCTGTTATCACTGAGGTATGTGGAAAGTCTACCTGCGCCTATTATAATTGATAAACAATGCACTATTTAGTGTCCATAGTTCTGTTTGTGCAGATTTGTCCCTGCAAAAGTAGTAGTATGGATTGTCCTACTATCCAAACCAAAAGTAAAGTAGTATCTCATTCTTTCTTGGTGGTCATTCGCATATTATTGTTGGTAATTGTCAAAGCATAAACATTTACAAGACTTGAAAAGACATTATGGACAATCCCAAACGACTGCACTCAGTGCATAGAGCTATTGCTGACTAGAATGGGAGTTTCGTTTAACACCTTTTGCCAACTGTGCATTCTTAGTTAGCTACACAGACAGACTGATAAGAATAATCTAGTAATACCACAGGGAAACATAGTAGAGGCAGAATAAGAATTTAGATAAAGTCTACAAGAAGATCAAAGACGATTTAGAAAAAATCGAATGAGGAACGCTAGGGAAAAATAGGTACACTATATTAAAATGAAAACTTACCGGGGCCAGCAAAGGAGCCCTCGCCTGACCGATGCTGGCCTTCTACAGCAGCAGCAGCCAATACCACCTCCTCCTCTGTCCTTTTGCCCCTGGGGGAGCTGATGTACAACATGAAAGAAAGAAAGACCCGAAAACATGGATGATTGTTGTCAACCAAATCAAACATTTCAAAAGAACAATAACACAATATTTTAACGAAATAGCAAATAGACTACTATTCCACGGGATATATTGACCTATCTCATGTGGTCTACTACGATATTAGTATTAACCCTGGGCGTAGTTCGCGAAGTAGCACTACGCGAAGCTACGCGAATTGCACTTCGCACTACTCAAACTTCACGTAGCACTACGCGAGCTGCGTAGTAGCATGTTCGCACTGTGCAAGATGCCTTTTCAATGATTGCACAGTGCAAACAAGCATCCGGCACTGTGCAATCATTGAAAATGGCATCTTGCACAGTGCGAGCTGTAGTTTTCTGCCGCTCGAGACATGTGAGATACATGTTTGCAATAATGATGAACAAAGGTTCTAGAATTAGACCAATCAGCAGCCTTTAGAATATCATCTAACTTACCACCTGACCAGAATGACTTACTGGCCATTGCGCCTCTAATAGAATGTAGTTTAAAAATATTCAGATTGATTCCAGCAAGTTTCATGACTGTTTTAACCCATCCAGCAATAGAGGTAGAAGAAATTCCTTTATGGGGTTTAACAAAAGAGATGAGTAACTGAGATGCATTCAAAGGACGGAGAGAGTTCATTCTCACATCATATTCTTTCATACATTGAACAACACAGAGTTTAGTGCAAGTATCAAAACGAGGATAGAAAATAGAATCTGACATGGTTTTAGTTCTTCTATGTATTTCAAATTTGACTCCAAACGTAAAGTAAGATCTAAAAGAAATATCTAGAGCTTTAACATCAGAGACTCTTCTGCATGAAATTAAGCAAAGAAGAGTAGCTAATTTGATAGAAAGATTCTTCCTGCTGAGAAGAGAATTAACTGGCCAAGAACAAAAAAGGTCAAGAATTAAATTAACGTCCCAAAGAGATTGATATCTAGGTTGAGGAGGTCTTCTAAGTCTGATACTTTTAAGTATTCTACAAATAATAGGATTTTTACCTACCGTTTTATTGTTAATTAGAGAATGTCCTGCAGAAATAGCAGATCTAAAACAATTGAGAGATCTGTAACTTGAACCTCTATCGAATTGTTCTCCAAGAAAATTAACTATATCAACAATAGGTGCCTCAACGGGATCCAAGTCCCTTTCCAAGCACCAACGTGACCAGACTTTCCAAATGTTGTTGTACCGGTAATGTGTTCCAGGGGTGCATGACTCTCCAAGGAGAGTTGAAGCTGTTGACGAAAGTCTAGCGAGATCGTTAGATCTCCTGACACCTTCCAAGCAAGAAGGTTCAAATTCCCTGTCTGAACAAGAGGGTGAATTTGTCTGTCTGCGTCTGTAAGAAGATCTTTCAGAGGAGGAATTAGGAAGGGAAAATCGTAGGTTAGTTCTAGAACTGTTGGGAACCATGCTTGGGATGGCCAAAAAGGAGTTACTAGGACAATTGAGGATCGTTCTTGTCTCACTTTCTGAAGGAGTCTCTGGATCATTGCAAACGGAGGGAAGGCATAAGCGTTGAACCCTACCCAAGGTTGGAGAAAGGCATTCACTGCTAGAGCACCAGGATCGGGCATCCAGCTGAAATAAGATATCAATTGGGTAGTCAATCTGCTCGCAAATAAGTCTATTTGGAATGGGCCCCAGAAATGATTGAGGGAGTTGAAAACAGAAGTGTTGAGCTTCCAGTTGCTGTAATCCAAGATGAATCTTGAATTCCAATCTGCGCAAAGATTGGATTTCCCTGGAAGGTATTCTGCTCTCAGGGAGATTTTGTGTTCTAGGCAGAAAAACCAAAGCTTCTTTGCTAGATTGGAGAGGTCCCTCCTAGACGGTTTATGTAAGCAACGGCAGACATATTGTCCATTTTCAATATGACTGATCTTCCTTGAAGAAAGCGTTTGAAGCTCATTAGAGCATAAAGTCCTGCAGTTAATTCTAGATAATTGATGTGGTGCAGGGACTGTTGTTGGGACCAAATTCCTCCAGTGTTCTGGTTCTGTAGACAAGCACCCCAGCCATGAAGGCTGGCATCCGATTCTAGAATAAAATCTGGTGCTGAACCAAAGATCGCTCTCCCATTCCATGCATCTAGATTGTCTAACCAACATATTAGTTCTAAGATTGCATCTGGGTTTAAGGAAAATCGATCTCCGTACCAAAGACCTGACCTGAGAGCTCTTGCTTTTATTATCTGAAGGGCTCGATAATTCAGTGGTCCCGGAAAAATGGCCTGAATGGAGGAAGATAGAAGGCCTAGAAGTCTTGCTAGTTCTCTTAGGAAGAGATTTTCTTGTTTCAATACATGTCTTATCTCCTTTCTTATTTTGGCAATCTTCTTGGGAGGGAGAAGGAGAAGACATTCTGTTGTGTCTACTGTGAAGCCCAGGAACTCCATCTTCTTTGAGGGGACTAGAATGGATTTTTCCCCGTTTAGGATAAAACCCAGACTTTCTAAGAGGTCTATAACTGTCTTCAGATCTTTGATGATTTGAGCATAGTCTTGAGAAAGAATCAGGATGTCGTCTAAGTAAATGATGAGACAAATCCCTTTTTCTCTTAGACACGAGGCAACTGCTCTCATTACCTTGGTGAAACACCATGGGGCAGAAGAGAGGCCGAAGGGAAGAGCCTGAAATTGAAAGAGATGGTTTTTCCAAATGAACTGAAGAAAGGGTTGGTGTTCCTTTGTCATGGGAATTGTAAAGTAGGCCTCTTTCAGATCTAATTTGACTAGCCCGTCTCCTTCTAGTAAGAGGTCTCTGAGAAGATGGATGCCCTCCATCTTGGAATGACGGTAGACAAGGAATTTGTTGAGTTCCATGAGATTTATAACCGGTCTCCAACCCTTGTCCTTCTTTTCCACAAGGAAGAGAGTACTTATGAATGTCATAAATTCCATGGGTACCTCTAGAATTGCTCCTTTTTTTAGCATTGAGGAAATTTCTCCTATGATTTTTTCTTGATCTAGTGTAAGGGTGTCGGTCTTGGAAGAGTGTACTGTATTGGAGTTTGGGTGAAATCTTTACAAAAACCTTGAACGGTGTTTAGAACCCAGGGATCTTGTGTGATAATTTTCCAATTGTGGTAAAAGAATCTTAGTCTGCCACCCACTTTTGGATTCAAAGACAGGGAAGGGGAAGGAGTACTCACTTTGAGGGGTGGAGTCAGCAGGTGCTCCTCGTGCTCGGAATTCTCTGGAGCAGAAACCTCTTCCTCTGGGTGGATAAAACTGTGGTTAGTTGGGTGGTTGGTCCCCTCTACCAAAATTGCCTCTGTTTCTTGGAAAGGGGCGTCGATTAAAGCAGCCGGAAGATTGCCCCCTTCTTCCAGCCCTTCCAAAAAGGTTGCTGTTGTAGTTAAAAACTTTTTTCATGTTTTGATGCGCTCTATCTAAAGCGGTAAAGGTTGATACGTATTAAATCTTCTCCAAAAACTAAACCTTTTAGATTAATGGAGGTTTCTTTTTCAGCCATATCGATTAATTTTGGACAAATTTTATTGAGGACTACTCTTCTTCTTTCACAATTAAGTCCTGCGTTGGCATTTCCTAAGAGGACAAGTGCTCTTTGGCTCCATCCTCGAATGGAGTGAGTGTCTAGAGGGGAACCATTAAGGTAACTCTCCTCAGCTGCGTCCATTATTTTAGTAAGTGGACCTAGGATGTCGAGAACTTTATCTTGGCAGTGCTTAAGCGACCTTTCCAGGCCTTTGCGTGGGTCTCTTCCTTATTTAAAAAGATAAGTAATTAGTTCCGGATCAAGGTTAGGAGTTTGACAGACTTTACCTTCAATTGAAGGTCTGGTGCATTCTGCCCTCTAAAGATTGCGAGTTTCCCTTTCTAAAGGGTTCCTAATCCATTTAGATATGAATTTAGAAACGTGCTCATGTGGAGTCAACTCTGAGCTTCTAGGATGTTTAATGTTAAAAGGGGAGAACATTTCTTCCCCTAAACGGTTCAAGATACTATCTTTAGAAGATGAAGGACCATTGTCGTCATTCAAGAGAAAGGAATCAATATCTTGATCGTCCTCATCTAGGTCAAGAATATATTCGTCAGGAAATTCTGAGCCATCAATATCACTTGGATCATTATCTAGAGCACTTTGGTGAATTGTGCCGCGAGGGACACCCATCAAATTTGTGCTGCTAAGGACACCTTTCAGATTTGTGCCGCTAAGGACACCTTTCAGATTTGTGCCGCGAGGGACACCTGAGGCAAATGAGGTGCGAGGACCTCCTGTAAAATTTGAGGTGCTAGGACCTCCCGTGCTCTCTGGGGTATAATCAATATTATTACTTTTTTTATGCCTCTGACCCCTTTTTTCGGTGAGATCATTAATCTCTGCTATGTCCAAGTCAGATAGGTCATCATTATCAAGGATCTCTTTGATGACATAACTTGGAAGAGAGTAGAAAACATACACGATCTCATCTCCTTGTGGATACGTCATTTGGATGGCATCATTATTAAAATCAGATTCAACAGTAATACTGTGAATTGAATCAGAATCTGACTCAGACATATTTTGAATTGAAAAAATAAGTATATAAGAATGTCTGAAGCTTATATAGAATTCTTAACCTTTCTCTATAAACTTTTTGTATATGTTTATAGTAATCTTTTCATTATATATATATATCCTCTCCCTTTTTTTTTTAATATTACCTTCAAATTAGTTTGTAAATATCAATCCTAATAGACTGATTATGGGAGGGAGGCGAGGGTAACACGGATAAATAATTAGATAAATTCACAAAGCGTTGTACCTTACAAGGTTTTGACAAAGTCTAAGGTATTGGGCACAATTATGAACGTCTGGGAGATTGCTCTGAAAATAAAAGTGGGTCAGTGTGTCTTTTGAATAATTCGCGCGCAAGAGGAAAGAATTATAACTTTAAAATAAAGACAAGGAAAGGAAAGCGGAAGCCAACTTCCGTAAATTGGAGGTTGGGGGTCCGGGTATAAGGAGTAAAAAGGTGTTACTCTACCTTATAAGATGGTATATAAAACAGGTACATTGTATATATATATATATATATATATAGAAATATTACTCCTGTAGGGATTTAGGGGTTAATCAGTATATAGTAACAAATATAGATTAATAATAAAATACAAGTCTTAAACATGAAATTACAATATTATAAAGAGCTAAGTAAGAAGTTGACTTATCTTGCTTGGAGCCGCATTTAAAAGAGGATGATTGCCTAGGGATTCATGCTATTGTTGGTTCATATGTATTCTAAGTTGGAACTTTTGCTTTGTGACATATGCGGCTGTGCTTGGACTGCATTAAAAGTTGTATGCATAATGGTAGCCTCCGGTCTTTAATGAAATCCAGATTCTCTGGTCATGTTTATAGGAGAATCGCAATTTTTACTCGAGCGGCAGCTTTCTCAACGCGAACTGGTAGTTTCTCATTGCAAGTGGTCGCGAGCATGTACGTACACTCGCAATGAGAAACCTGACCTCCCCGCGTTGAGAGTCTCGCCGGGATGTCATTTCGCTTGCTCGCGGTCGCGAACATGACGTTGAGGACCGCGAACAAGCAAAAAATGACCGCTGCACTACGCGTGTTCGCACTGTGCTACGTGCAGCTCGCGTAGCGCGAAGTTGCGCAAAACTTCGCAAACTACGCAAGCATAGCGTAGTGCTTCGCCCAGGGTTAATTAGTATTGCTTGATTTGCGGACTGTCGACTTGGAAAGTTATGTAACTCACTAAACAAACTACTAAAAAGTTTTGCCTAGGACTGGCAGGCAGCAGTCCGCAGCACGCGAAGTGACAGACAAACTCCATCGTGATTGCAGATCAGGGACAACACTAAAAAGTTTCCTACTACATTAACCAGTCATTAAAATACTCAAACTATCAATCCACCACCACTATTTCTTCTTATTGCCAGGTGCACAAAGAAAGGACTGGACTTGAGTCTGTAGGGGCAGATTTACAAGTCCCTTGCGGCTCTTTTGCTCCGTTGTTGCGTGACTTTTGTGATGCAGCGGCAGAACAAAAGAGGCGCCATGGTCCGGCGTATATTAACAACGAGACGCATATGGGAGATGCATCACGTTGTAAAGCCCTGCGCCATCAGGGGGCGTTCCGGCGCAAGGGAGGGCGTTCCTGCGCAGGAACGCATCCTAAAAGTGGCTGGGGGAAATCTACAAGATTCCAATCAGTCACTTTTAGGACAATGATGCGTCACTCAAACCCTGCGCCTGCTTGAAGCAGACGCACGGCTTGACGCAGCATTGGGGAGATAGGGCACTCCAGAGCATTGCTGGAGCGCCTTAGTGTCTAGCATTACGCAGTTCTGTAAACTACACTCATACATAATTTCTCAGGCCAATGAAATGAACACAAAATCGAAAACAAATAAGCATAGTAGCAACGCTACTGAGAAGGAGAGCAGTGCACCTGAAATGCACAGAAGATTTTGAAATATAATTTACCTACAATGTAATTGGCAGCATTATTGCTCTTGATAAAAAAAACTAAAATTTGCAATATAATAACACACAGAGCAGGAGAAAACAGAGTAGTGATGAAATAGCTACTACTACTCACCAAGCCCGGGGATCTCGACGCCGAGCAGGTTGAGCAGGTTGCGTTCCCGGTCCAGGAGATCCGTCCAATGGTGGGTGGCCTGGTTGTAGGTGCGCCGGACCCGAGAGTGTTCATACATGGCCCGGCACACCTTCTCCCACTGTTCCGGCGCTCCCGGAGCCCGGAGCCGCTTGCGATATTGCCGCCTGCCGCGATGGTCCTGGGGAGGCGGTGCTGTACATAGTAGACTAGTGCGGCCACCTCCTCCGCGCTAAAGATCTCCCGTGGCATCACTAGCCCCCCCCTCAAATGCCCGCACGGGAGCCGGGCACGGGGTGCGGGACCCTTCCCCTTCTCGGGCTGCTTCCCGGCTCCCTTTACCATGGTCTGGGCAGAAAGGAAGGTAAATAATAAATGTGAAATAGAATAGGGAAGAAGAAAGAAAAGAGTTAAAAAAAGTAGTTTAAAATTAACCAAAAGTAGCAGAAAACACAAAAATATAGAGCTAGAAAAATAGAGGGATAGATAATAAGTAAAATAGATAAAAAAAAGCTTCAAACAAGCAAAGGATGGCAGAGATTGAGAGAGGATACAGAAAGGATGTCCAGAACCATAGCAATGAATCAAAAACAAGATGGCCGCGCCCGTTCACGACCGTGTGGGTAAGTTCGCGCGAGATTTCCCCCGTGATCACACGCGAACTTGTACTAGCGAGCCGCACACTTCGCGAGATTACACATAGAGCCCGGAAACGGAAATACGTCACGCAAACAAGATGGCCGCGCCCATGTACGACCGCTAGGGTAACTTTGCATCGTTGCGCTACAAGCGACTCGCGAAAACGCAAATAACCACGCGAACTAACACGCCGCAAAAAAATAAATCGCATATTCGCACGAATTTGCGGCTTCCGAATTCGATCTCACGCAAATTCGTGCCCCGCGAATCGCGCGAAATTGCAGAAAAACGATTTTTGCAAAACTGAAAGCACTCAGCAGGTGCAAAAGTTCAACTTCTTCCATCTGCGCCGCATTAGGAAAATTAGTAGACTACTGTTGCGTGAAGCTCTCGTTCAGGTCACCTTGGGACTCGTCTTGTCCCGCATTGACTACGCAAACTCTCTAAATGCCGGTATACCTGCGTACCAATCACACAGACTCTAGCTCATTCAGAACCAGGCAGCCAGGCGCATTCATGGCCAGCCCAAGTTCAGTCACGCCAAACCCCTCCTCAGGAGCCTCCACTGGCTCCCAGTGGCCCAGCACATCCTTTTTAAATTAGGCTGCCTGATCCACAAAGCCCTCTTTTCCCAGGGACCCTTCTTCATTTCCTCCCTATTGTACCGCTATATCCCCTCCTGCGCCCTCCGTTCCTCCAGTTCCAATCTCCTGTCCCCCTGCTCCTTCAGACGCAAGGGACTTGGCGGCATGAGATGTGCCTCCCAAGCACCTCTCTTCTGGAACTCTCTTCCCCCTGAACTCCGACTTCTCTCTTCCTATGCCCATTTCAGGAAGTCTCTTAAGACCTGGCTTTTCACCCTTGCCTATGACTAGCTTCCACACTCTCGTGCCCCTTAGCCCCTCCACTTAAGCGCCAAGAAACCACTGGTGAACGTGCGCTCTATAAATCCTCTTTATCATCATATCATGTGAGAGAGCGCTTAAAGACACAAAGTCTATGCGCCCCTCCTCCTGGAATGTGCAGGTGCTACTGGGGGACACAGTCCCACCCCAACAGCAAAACAAAACCTCATACTCTGCTGATGTGGCAGATATCTTAAAAGTGTAAAGTCTGTGAGCCCCTCCTGCTGGGCTGTGCAGTGCTACAGGTTGCTGGGGACGTAGTCCCACCACAACAGCAAACCAAAAATTCCAGCACTGCGGGTGCTGAAAAGGATCTAAAAGCTCAAAGTCTGCGTGTCCCTCCTCTTGGACTGTGCAGGGGCTTCCGGCTGTTGGGGCAACATAGTCCACGCCAACAGTGATGCAAAAAGCCCCACACAGTAGGTGTGGCACCGCACTTAAAAGTGCCACGTCTGGGTGACCCTTCTCCCGGGCTGTGTAGGGGCTACTGGATGCTCTTGGATATAGTCCTACCCCAAAAGAGATGCACAATATCCCACGCTGTGGGTGTGGCAAACTGCTTCGTTCAAAGTCAGTATGTCCCTCCTCCTGGGCTTTGCAGAGGTTGCTGGGGGCATAGTCCCACTCTAAAAGCAAAGCAAAATATCCCATGCTATGGATGTGGTAGATCGCTTAAAGGTGCAAATTCTGTGTGCTCTTCTTCCTGGGCTGTGCAGATGCTACTCACTTCCGGGGGATGTAGTCCCACCTCAAGAGAAAAGCAAAATGTCCTGCTCTGCTCATGTGAGAGAGCACTTAAAGGCACAAAGTCTATGCACAATAATAACAAAAGTTCCCCCATGACCTATATACTTTGAGTTATCCACATGGTTTGCTTATTACGTTTCAAAAACACGTTGTGTTTGAAACGTAATAAGCAAACCATGTGGATAACTCAAAGTATATAGGTCATGGGGGAACTTTTGTTATTATTGTGATATTCTCTCCCCTCTGTTCCCTGACCTCAAAGTAACGTTAGAGGGGTCCCCTCCTTTATGTGGTTACAAAGTCTATGCACCCCTCTTCCTGGAATGTGCAGGTGCTACTGGGGACACAGTCCCACCCCAACAGCAATCCAAATCATTCCATGTTGTGGATCTAGCAGAGCACTTAAAAGTGCAAAGTCTGTGTGCCTCTCCTGTTGGGCTGTTCAGGCACTGCTTGCTACTGCGGGGATGTAGTTCTATTCCAATAGCAAAACGAAACGTCCTAAGGTGGTCAGCTAATTAGGGTACGTGTATTTTTGCAGACCGCCATTTACAGTTTCTACTTATATGATTGTTATCTTACAATGACAACATATACATTATGGATATGTTCTGTCTTACATAACGGTTAGTACCCTTGAAATGTCATTGTGCACACCACATCAATATAACAGGGAGATAGACCGTAATTACATCTTATTACATTTAGGTTGTCCTTTTGTCCTGATGAAGACCCGCATACGGAAGTAGAAAATAACTTTATTGCTAAAGACATGTCGAAATGTCGACATTCTCCTCCTTTGGCCCACATTACTACCTTTTGACCCTGTTCAGAGGTCACTTAAAGAAAAAGATTATGGATAAATGTTGCATACAGGCTTAACATTGGTTCACTCGACTGAATCATTTTAATCTAATTTGTTGTATACGTAAAATATGGTATCTTTGCTCATTATTTATTCTGATTGTCTCTTCGTCTTTTACATGTTCGCATAGCACATGAGCACTTTTTCACTTTCTCTTGCTGTAGTGTAGTTCCTATTATCCCAATAGGCTCTGCGCATTGGAATAATACCTTCAATAGTATAGGCCTAGACCAGACGTTAACTAGGTCTTCTACTGTCGATATTAGACTTAAAGTTTTGGGTTTGCCAGCTAGCTCAGAGTTCACTAGAAACTTTCTCGAATAGGCAAGGAGGAGTTGAACCTCCCTGGATAGACAAGAAGGGATTTAGTTTCTGACATCCATAGAACATGACAACTTTGCTCTCCCCTAATCAAGAGTGTATCTCTAGAGTCGTGTGAAAACAAAAGACAACTTATTTTACTCAGTCAGTACGTGCATTCTTAGTCTCACCAGATTGTAGAGAAAAGAAAGAGACGGGCGTGTTCAATAAAAGATGGTATTTATTGATCAGTCTCTTTTCTCATACAAGAGAAATGGATCGATATTATTGCAATACTTATGGTTAAGTAAAGTGCATACATTAAAAGCAGAAGTATAAAATAATACTGTAAAAACATTGATATGGTTTCTAAGCCATATGATGGTTTAAAATGAATAAAATAGATACATACACATATACATTTGACTAATCGTACTCAACTGGTGTTTCTAACTACGCCTACCCCAGTGTACCTGACCTAAGCCTAATACGTGGGCGGGGATAGAAAGTAGCAGTTTAAGTTAAGTTTGTTTTTGCCAAGTGACTGACTCAAGAATTCTCTGCGAGGGGTTATTCAGTTCTGTACCTGGAATTTAGGATGAATGAGGGATGGTATCTCTCGTCTCTGGTCTCGATATTCCAGGCTGCCTGCGAGGGCTACCCCGAAGCGCCGGAGCTGGATTTCTCGGCAGGAGAAAGGCAGCGTCTCGTTCTCAGCGCGTCAGGAAGGCGGGGCTGCGCCAGCGGGGTCTGCTCTGCTCTGGGCTTCGGCAAGTCTGGCTGCTCCGATCTCGTGACCACCGCGTGTGTTTGCATAGGGCAATATCGGTAATATTTATACCTGTAAGGTGCCGAGATTGACGTAAGGATGGACATAAATACGTCAATAAGGATGTCATACGAGCTGGTCGTTAGCACATTCTTTTGCTGAAGTTCTCGGTGAAATCAAAACAATGGCCGCAGGGTTTTTCCCAGGTTGTCATAGGTTTGATTTGTTTTGAGAACTCCGTATGCCTTGTCAGGGGCTGGAGGAATATCGCTTGTCTAATTAGATGGCAAGCGTTATGACCTAATCAGATAACACGTTCCTGTGCCGTAGTGTGGCTTAATCAGATAACGGTTACTGCATCATGGGGGTTTTCTGCATCATGGGATGGCTGCTAGTTAACTTGTTAACCAGAATAGGGTCAGGAATAGGGGGATCGATACAGAACCTATAGGAATACATCACACCCACTCCACGCTAACTATGGACACATTTACGAATCTAGGCATAGTAAAACATACTGTAGAGTATTGTGTATACCTTACCACCCCAAAATACATAAATGCATTTTGAAATTATCTAATATACGGAAAAAGGCAGTCACATGTATTATATGCACTCAAGCTGTAGAATAATGCTAAAGTAATCACGCATATCTATACATTATCACTAATTTGTATATGAGATTTTACACATGAAATGGCTCTTAATACAGAAAAAAGGTTCGAGACCATTCCATCACAGAATAAAATAATTATGAACATACCAGCGGGCAGCTAATGTCTATAAAGTATCTAAAAATAGAAATTTTTAGTTCTCTAAGAATAGTTCTTACTTTAAGCAGAAGATAAGTGTCCCGAAAAATTGTAAAAATATTTTTTGGGCTGCTGAAAAAAATTGCTGTCCGTGAACTGGAGGGAAAATTGTTCATGTGACTTTATTATTAAAGTTGAAGGCCAAATTCAGGGTGTTGGGAACGCCGTGTGCTAGCTTGCTCAAAAGTCTCTATTTCTGCTCTGGTGAGAACATCATATCATTTAGACTGTCGAAAAAGCTGTCAACAGCTTCCTGGGAGAGTTCCACTAACTCGGAAAAAGGTGTAACCATGCATTTGTGCGCATGATTGTCTCCATTGACGTTTTGATTAGGATTGCTGACAGAAGGTCGTACCTGATCGATGCTGCTTTCATCTTGAACTTCACTACCCCTCAATCGTAGTGGTGAAGTTTCCACGAATGCCGTCATCAGGATTGGTAGCCTTTGAGGGCAGCACAAAGCATGAGCCTTTATTGGACTCAACAATGTTTCTGCATCCATTGGCGCATCCGATTGTAGCGTCAGACAGGTGTCTAACATGCATTCTTCTCCGCATAGCAAGCACCTTAATACAGGTAAAACACATCGATGCCACATTGGTCGAAATGATAGAAACCAAGTCATGTTCAGGTCTCTAAGCCGGGATAGTCCCAGGATTTTTGATATCCGGTCCCGGTATCCCATGGCTCGGATCGTTTCTTCCCTTGTCGCAGGTGTTTTGTCTGTGACACGGTTTGCCATAACGAAATATTAGGACCAAGAATAGGATTCCTGCAATTAGTCCCAAAATGAGGGGAAGTCCGCCAAAAATCGAATGGACGAAATCTGGAAAAATACCCAGTATGGCTTTGAATGGTGTTAATGCCATTGAAAATACTGTCTTAAATACCTTTGAGACTCCACTGGTATCAGAAATATTTAAGATTTCATTCAGGATTTCTGCGAAATGTATGGGGGAATTAGTTGATAACAATGAGTGAATCTCTGCAGTCGTCCTTGCGACTTGGAGATCATACGTTTCTTTTGATGACGTGAGCCTGGTCGGCGTCTGAAGAAGCACTGTTTTCATTCTGCTTAAAGTATCTATTCGAATAGAAGTAATTTTCAAGTTAGGCCATGCCCTTGCCTCCCTGTCTGGAAAGGAGCTGGGGAACAATGAGCGTCCACAGCACATGACCTTCGCAGTCGTAGTTACGAGATAAGGAGTCCCGGGCATAAGACTACAACATCTGCGATCTACAATTAGAATGTAACTCCCATTATAGAGTCTTTGAAAGAATGGTTCTATCTCTGTTGCAGGTGCACCTAGCTGGTGACATGAAAGGTTATATGAATTCCCTTCACAGGCTCCATGCAAACTAATTCCATTACACAGAAGTGTACCGCTTAGTGACATCGCACAATTATTGCCACTAAGAAACACTTTCTGTCCTTTATTACTGACACATGCATGTGAATAGGGCAAGTTCCATGTTGTTTTAATGTACCCCTTTCCCAGCTTTTCGTACATGCCAGCCTGTATATATTTTTGGCAGTATTGAAACCTGAAGGTTGATATTGGAATATTAATTATCCCATGTATTATCCATTCACTGACAGGTCGTTCTGACATTGTCACTGGTAATCTCTCGAGTTTCTCAATGCTCAGGATTGTATAATCAGCACCCTTCTGTGCCATACTGATTTGTTTATCAGTAAGGTTAAAGATATTGAATAGTGACGTTGTGTTGATTAAACGCCAAGGCACATAGCCTGAACGCAGATTTTGTAACGTCCAGCCAAGCTGTACAATAGAACGCAATTGAGACTGACCGTGTTGTAACAACAGTAAGTCTTGCGATAATATGTCGATTGCTGAAGACACAATGCTGTCCAAAGAAAAAATTCTGGAGGACAGAGTCATTAACCCATTGTCCACTACAGAAAGTGATTTTTCCAAATTAATACGGTCAATTTCCCGTATACTTTCTGCTGTTTCAATTTGAGTCACCTTCCAGGCCTCGTTGTATGCTGCATATACAGAGGCTGCTATGAAACGTTTTTGACGCTGTTTGCGTGGTCCCATAATGAAATCACGCAAGTCAGCACCATCAGTAAGTAAAGTTAGGTGTTGCTTAATTTCTGCCAGTGTGGGAGTTTGTAGCCATTGAAGGCATAATTTGCCCACACTGTAGGTGGTTATTATCCCTGGGTGTTGTCTTTGGGAATATCTAGGGTCTGGCCTGGTCAATTTGAACCCCTGTGTTTTGTTCAAGAATCTGTCTTGACAGTTATTAGTATCTGTGGGCCAGATCAACCACTGTTTCCAATCAGGATGTGTTCTGTTTTGGTTTAATACATAGTTCACGTCTATCTCTTCATCTGTAGAGCTATTGCTGTTCATTGTTGGCTTTGGAATAGACGGTTTATTTAAGTCTTTGATTTTGGCTAGGCCAAGACAGGTAGTTTGTTGAACAGTGTCATTTAAAAATATAATTTGTTCTGGGATCATGCAGGCTCTAAACAAAGATTCTATACCTCGTACTTGCCATTCTTTTGTACCCCAAACACTTTTTACTTCAACATTTTTGTCCCAATAATCAAAACCAAAAGTATTCATTTGTTCAAAAAATGAGTCTGAATATATCAATTTCGTGTTTGTTATCATGGTCTTTGTCCCTGTCTTATTTGACAATTTGAAATAAAATGTTTCAGCATTACTTGTGTTAAAACCTGAAAAGTATGAATATTTGTCATAAAAGGTTCTTGAGCTTCCTTTTGGAGGGGTTGCACAATGTTCCCATTGATTATAATTTAAAACATTTCTAGGTTGTGCAGATCTATGTAGAAAAGGGTTACCATAGTGGTTGTAGCAGTACATACTATCATAATTTGTCGAACCCTGCAAATAATCATGTTTGGTAAATTTAGCAGACATCACTAAGTCAGACATCATGTTATTAATGCTTTCGAAGTCCCAATCATCAGCAAATGAGCTTGGTTTTACAAAGTCACTCAATGAGATCTTGATTTGGTGTGGATATTTCAGGATTTCAACCGGACCATAAATTTCGTAGTCAGTGTTGTCCCATGCTACCCCACCCGGTATAGGATTGGCTGTGAAGTTGACTGAAGAAAGTTCTCTTTTCTCGACGTGTGAAGATGTGTGTGGTTGGAGGATCAAGTTGATTTTCTGACTTGCTGTGTCCATTTTAGCATATTTTCCCTCAATGAAGCGTCCCAAAGTTAGTACCATGATGAGCCAAAGTATGAGGATAAATGCACCAAAACCCACCCAAAATTCGATCCATGGAGAGATCAGATATGTTTCTTTCAGTTGTTTCAAAAGTTCTTTAGCTTTATCTATAAAGGTTTTTGTTGATGGCTGTGTTTTTGATTCACTGAGGTCTTCAGAGAAATCATCGAAGTTTATGAAGTAGCCGGATGCAGTTCTGTCAATTGTTCCAATTGCTTCAGGATTACTGTTTCTTGCATATTCGTTTGGTACTTCATTGTAGGTTGGTGTGTCTCTGCTAAATGTTTTTATTTGGGTTTTCAGAGGTTTAAGTTCCATTGCATTGTTGCATAGTCCTTGTTGTTCTTCTGTAGGCGTTTCGAATGTGATTAGCCTCTTAGTTAGGACCTCTGTATTGGTAGCAAACCTTGGTGTTCTGCTACTTATGGGGAGTCCACTTGGCCTACTATTTGTTATCGGCCACATGATTGTGGTTTTACCAGGTCGATGGATACAACTCGGTTCTCCTTTTTACCAGCAAGCGGCGGTAGTACAACTGATCTTGTCCCGTTGATAGACAAGACAGGAACTGCTTTTCTGTAAGAAGGCCCAAATTCCTTCTTTACCGCGATCTATTCTCTGACTAGATCCCCGACTTTTGGAATCCAGACAGGTCTTGCTGGGACAGGTGGTGGTTCTTCAGTGGTTGTTGGCTGTTGTTTCAACTTTATGTTGCTCAGGTCTTTTCTTGTTTCGTTTAAGTCCTGTAAAATAGCCAAACGGTCTTTGATATCAAAGCTTTTTTCCTTCACCACTGAAGTCTGACTGTTGAGATCTAAGACTAACATCCTAGTTCCAAACAATAATTCGTACGGACTGAATCCCTTCAGAGAATTTCTTGGCAGGTTATTTAGACTACGTTGGACACTTATTAGATGTTTGACCCACCCAGCTCCCGAACCTAATACCCTTTCCGTTATAGATTGCTTTCTGCCTTGGTTTTTTCTTTACACCATCCCGTATCCCTCCGGAAGGAAGTGAGAAGAATCCCGCTGTGCTATGCTCATTTGGCCATGTTTCCCCACAGGCTTGAGGGCTAATGTGAAAACATTGGTCAAACGTAGCATGTTCCTAGCGTATATGCCATTTAGACTCGCTAATCTTTGTATAACAGTCCAGACGTCAGCCGAGTGCTGGGGATCTACATTATAAGTGGAAACTAGCCTGTATATATTAATCGGACGCTTTGTTTTTTACTATTTGTTCTTTCTGGAGTGAAACGCCACGGTAGTATACCGTTTCTCTCGCCACTGCGATCCCTGTTGCAGTTCGGGCATTTTTTTACAAAAATGTGATGCTGCAGGCTCATGCCTGGCCACCAGTACACTGATTGTAATTCTTCCAGAGAATCCTTTAGTTTGAGGTGTGAGAGACCCTCACCCATATGTGCGTCTGCAATTAACAACGTTCTCCTGTCCATGTTTGGAATTACTCTATCCCCCACTCCAGGGATTCGAGCAAAAGGGACGGAGTTTGCATCGATTATGTATGTATAATTGAGTGGATAGTTGATCGGTAGCGCTGAGCAGTCGCCTTTTGATGACGTTTTCACCGCCAGCACTGTTTCACCGTCAATGTATTTTATTGTACGCTTTTTTCTGACTACGGAAGCTGATTTAGTTGCTGCCGCTGTGGCTGTCTCAGCCAATGAATTCCCTGCAACGTGAACGCCATCACGCTGATGACTCAGTGAGTGTGTCACGTGAGTCTTTGGTAGTTCTTTTTGTAACAGAACTATTTGTTCCCAAAGCAGTTTTTGCTTTATTGTTGCACCTGTGTCATCTTTGTAACCGTTTTGAATCCATGTCTGCAAATCGTTGTTATATGATTTGACGCAGTAATATGAATCGGACACTATAAGTGTCGGGAATTCGCGATCCGCATTATCTAGCGCCATTTTCAATGCTAATATTTGTCTGTTGTTCTGAATTAGTTTCTACTGAGTGTGTTTTTGTTAATAGAGGTCTTAGTTTACCTCCGCGCCACACTTCTTTTGTAATCTCACATGTGGGGTTGTATGCTTGTTCTCCCCAAACGGAGGGCTGAGCATGTCCGTCTGTATAGATTACACAGGCGTACTGTCGTAAGGGCAGAATGTCGATTGGCAGAGGGAATGTTCTTTCATATTCTAGATTTTTTAATTCCTTTAATTCTGGATCAAAATAGTAGTATACTTTGTCTGTAGTAATTGAATTCATCCATTGTATCCATTCCGGATTCAATGCTGTTGTTGGTAAATTACACGGTGTTGTTAATGCCTCAAAGGCTGATTCTGCTGTTCTGACTGTGATATGTCTACCGTCAGCTTTATCTTTTTCTCTAGCTATTGCGGTTTGAACTGCATGAACAATGTTTTCTTTAATACTGAACTTCTTTTCAGCTTCTGTGTACAAGTGTGATTTGAATGCAATTGGTACCTTTCCTCCCTCATTAGAGGTCAGGTATGTGAATCCGCATCTTCCTGGGATGACTCGAATCACAAGATTGCGTGTGTTATCACGTGTTTTTAATTTTGTTTTAATTAACATGTCTGTTTGTAAGGATCTCAGAATTTCTGTGTGTATTTGAGTCCAATTGGTTCTTTTAAAATCTGGTTTTATTAGATCATAAAGGGGTTTGACCCTTTCTGCGTAATTTGCAATGTATGTTCTTCCGAAATTTAGGAAGCCTAGAATTGACTGTAGGTTTTTTAGTGTTCTAGGTGCTTGGAGTACGGCACATTTCTCTAGGAAATTGTCAGCCAGGCTTTTGCCTTCACTTGATAATTCATATCCTAAGAACAGGACTGTCAGATGGGCAATTCTGGATTTTTTAAAGTTGGATTTGTAACCCTCTGCTGCGAACCCAAGTGTTATGGTGTTCACTCTCTTCAAGTGAGTATCCAAGTCATCATCTGTTAGGTATATGTCGTCGACATAAGATAATGCTTCGTCATCATATGTTTGTAGTAATTCTGTTACTCTCGCTGAGAATACCCCTGGGCTGTTCTTGTACCCCTGGGCTAACCAACAGAATTGTTTTTGAGTGCCATTTATTGAGAACGCAGACAAATATCTGCTCTCTGGTGCTATGTTTTGACAAAAGAATCCATTAGAGATGTCTAATGTTGTTTTGTATTTTTTGCGCACTATGTTATTCATTAGTGCAGCACTATGCGAGTTTTGCACTGCAAAAGTTTTGCAACATGAGTTAAGGTGTCTGTAATCCAAAACTAGACAATATGAATTGTCTGGTTTGGAGACCGGAAACAAAGTGTTGTTCATTTGTGAGGTGCAAGTTTCAATCACCCCCTGGTATTCTAATTGATCTAGGATTTCTTTTACCTGTTTTTTAGCTTCTTGCTTAATTGGGTACTGTCTTTGTGCAGTAGGTTGTGATTTTAACTGGATTTTGTGAGGAGGAGAGTCCTCATCCCATCCTACGTGATTTTTATATAAAGCAGGAGCTTGAGCTACTGCCCACTTTCTAGCAAGTGTGTATTTTTTATGAATTGGGATATGATTTGAGAAGGCAGGCATAATTATTTCTTCGCCATGAGGGCAGTCCCTTACAAACTCTGGTGGCCAGTATTTTTCAGCTAGAAGGATGTCATAGCCCTTGGAGAGATTATCCCAAAATAGTCCCCTTATTTTTCTAGTCTTATCCCCTTCTATACGTAATGGTATTTCATATATTTTGTGAGGTTTGCTAACTCTGGTGTCTGCAGTTTCCACTTGAAGATATTCATTCGTGTCCACTGTCTCCAGATGATTCATAAGGACTTTGCGAGCTATGCTCACTTCTGCTGCGCTGTCTAGCATTGTCTGAGCCCATTCTCCGTTTTTCAGTTGTGTCCTCAGTATTCTGGGCATTGTTAACTATTTTAATGCTGGCTACCTTCTTTTTTGGAAATTGTAATTTCTTTTTTAGATGAGCAGGTTCCTTGTCTTTGGACTTGACGTGCTCTTCTCTTTGTTCTGATCGTCCTCTTCTTTCCGATTTCAGCGAGGAAGTCTGAAAAGATTGAGAGGGGCGTGTATCAATTTCTTGATATCTATCAGGCTTCTTTATATTATCCCTATTTCTAAGGTTATATCTTTTCCCAGAGGGATCACTTTGGGGTGGCCTGTGTCTTTGGTTCGGAGATCTTTCTCTCCGCCGAGGAGACCTTCCTCTGGACTGGAATTTCTTTTCTTTAGGATTGGATTGTTTGTTTCCATACCAGCTCTTTTTTTGTGATGTTGAATTATTATTAAAAAATATTTTTTCAGGACTTTCAATCAGTTGTGGTTTTACTGGTATTCCACCTAAACTATCTCTACCTAGTTCCTCATAGGATTTTTCTATAATTCTGGCAATTTCAGCTGGTTGTTCTGCTATATCTATCTCTTTTAACCTCTGGCGGATCGCCACGTTTGCTGCTTCTCCCTTTATGTTGGCTAATAATATAGCCGAGACCTGCTTGAAGTCTTTTAGTAATTTCATACCAAGAGTTAAAGCGGGTTCTGGACCGTATTCATCTTGAATTTGTTTTAGCACATCTGGTATTACCGAGATGGATGGAACACCATGCGTTTTTGTGTAAATGGAAGCAAAGACTGTACCCCAAGTGTCACAGTCCTCCACGTGTGGTGCGATTCCCATTGGAAGACAGATAGTCAGAATCCTGTGTTTTTCTAACGGGGTGGTGTCTGGAAACACCGCCTCTATTTGGGTGATTTTTTGTGCTAGCCAGAATGGTATTTGTTCCCGTTTAGCTGGTACTTTACCTAGGCAGGACTGTATGTTTTGTGGTGTAATTTTATTTGTGTTCCCCTGATGAGGGGTCAGCTGTGGAATTTTAATTGCTGGTTGGATTGTTGAAGTCCGCATCACATATTAGACTAATTGTCTATGTAATTTTATTAATTGTTTTAGCTGTGTTAAAAGCTCTGCTGCAGACATCCCGTCGATGTCTGGATGTGGTGTGTATCCGGCTAGGACCGGCCACGTTGCTCCTGGTCTACCTAAGGGACCGAGCCTGGTGATGTGATTATTATGTTTTAGGGCGCCATTAAACAAGAGCAGGTGTTCTTGAAATTTTAGTGGTACTTCCACCTCCTCGTAAGGAGTGTACGCATCAGGAGGTTCCTCTGTTTTGTAATAGTGGAAGACCTTTGTTACAGCGTTAGCTGCTGGAAAGTTTATCCATGTGTAGAATACCTCTGTCTGCCAATATTTGTGTGCCTCAATTACGAATATGACTATGCCACCTCTAGGTGTCAGTCCATTTTCTATAAGTTTTAAAGTTATAGATTTTCTTATGTTGACCGGGATGATTATTATACCCGGGTCTGCTTCTTGTATAGCAGTATCAGCTGCTGCGAGTTCAGTTGCTATTCTGACTGCCTCTCTTTCTCCTTCACTGTCTGACATTGTACTGTCCAGAAGGTTATTCCGTTTGTTTGCAGATCAGGTTTCTTATGGAAACAAAGATTAGATGCACAATATTTTGGAACAGTGTATCCTTCAACGTTGACTAAACCAAGAACCATACATAGGAGTTTCCTCCTGCGAGGTCTGGCGGATATGACCTTTCACCCACTCCAGACGTCTTTGGAGTATTATGGGAAAAAAGGGGTCTGAGTGAAAAAGCACGACTGAGTTACTCTAAATGTCTTGCGTTAGTTTTATCGCCTTTCCAAACGTTTGGGCGCCATGTAGTGTAGTTCCTATTATCCCAATAGGCTCTGCGCATTGGAATAATACCTTCAATAGTATAGGCCTAGACCAGACGTTAACTAGGTCTTCTACTGTCGATATTAGACTTAAAGTTTTGGGTTTGCCAGCTAGCTCAGAGTTCACTAGAAACTTTCTCGAATAGGCAAGGAGGAGTTGAACCTCCCTGGATAGACAAGAAGGGATTTAGTTTCTGACAACCATAGAACATGACAACTTTGCTCTCCCCTAATCAAGAGTGTATCTCTAGAGTCGTGTGAAAACAAAAGACAACTTATTTTACTCAGTCAGTACGTGCATTCTTAGTCTCACCAGATTGTAGAGAAAAGAAAGAGACGGGCGTGTTCAATAAAAGATGGTATTTATTGATCAGTCTCTTTTCTCATACAAGAGAAATGGATCGATATTATTGCAATACTTATGGTTAAGTAAAGTGCATACATTAAAAGCAGAAGTATAAAATAATACTGTAAAAACATTGATATGGTTTCTAAGCCATATGATGGTTTAAAATGAATAAAATAGATACATACACATGTACATTTGACTAATCGTACTCAACTGGTGTTTCTAACTACGCCTACCCCAGTGTACCTGACCTAAGCCTAATACGTGGGCGGGGATAGAAAGTAGCAGTTTAAGTTAAGTTTGTTTTTGCCACGTGACTGACTCAAGAATTCTCTGCGAGGGGTTATTCAGTTCTGTACCTGGAATTTAGGATGAATGAGGGATGGTATCTCTCGTCTCTGGTCTCGATATTCCAGGCTGCCTGCGAGGGCTACCCCGAAGCGCCGGAGCTGGATTTCTCGGCAGGAGAAAGGCAGCGTCTCGTTCTCAGCGCGTCAGGAAGGCGGGGCTGCGCCAGCGGGGTCTGCTCTGCTCTGGGCGTCGGCAAGTCTGGCTGCTCCGATCTCGTCACCACCGCGTGTGTTTGCATAGGGCAATATCGGTAATATTTATACCTGTAAGGTGGGAGATTGACGTAAGGATGGACATAGATACGTCAATAAGGATGTCATACGAGCTGGTCGTTAGCACATTCTTTTGCTGAAGTTCTCGGTGAAATCAAAACAATGGCCGCAGGGTTTTTCCCAGGTTGTCATAGGTTTGATTTGTTTTGAGAACTCCGTATGCCTTATCAGGGGCTGGAGGAATATCGCTTGTCTAATTAGATGGCAAGCGTTATGACCTAATCAGATAACACGTTCCTGTGCCGTAGTGTGGCTTAATCAGATAACGGTTACTGCATCATGGGGGTTTTCTGCATCATGGGATGGCTGCTAGTTAACTTGTTAACCAGAATAGGGTCAGGAATAGGGGGATCGATACAGAACCTATAGGAATACATCACATTGCAACAATCGTCTATTTTGATACTGAATAATTAAATATTAACTTTTATGAAAACTATATAAAGAAATATATCTTCATATTGCCACAAAGTTATTTCTGGTATTTTCTCTCTGTGATGATAATCAGTGTATAGAATAACTTGCTTGATCGTTTACATTGATTTCCCCAGTGCTGTACCCTTCAGGTGGTCTGGTAAGATAGGACGGGACCAAATGTTCTTTATACTGTGTAGACTACGAGGTCCTGTTAACCTTCTTTGGGAGAATCCCATTAGTATTTAATGGCAATTTAACGCCAGGCTCACACATCTCTGGTCCCTCTGTATTACTGTACCACACAGAGGGGCTATATGCCATTTGTTATCAGTTTTAGGATTTAGCATATTGCAAGAGAGTGATAGTGATAATTTATTACTAAGCATGGACCTCCGGCTGGAAATAGCTATGGCCATAAGATCTTGATTTCCAAATTGGGTTGAATTTTCCAGAAGAGGTACAGTTCTTTGGAGAGAAGCAAATTGACCTTCTTCCTCAATTACTACCAAAACAAATAGATCTTGGTAGCCAAAGGGTAACTACTACTAATATTTGGAATGGGTAAAAGCTACTATCTTCAACAGTGGTATTATGCTTAAAGGCAGAATATAAGAATGCAAAAGGTGTGAGTAAGCTAAAATCAAACCAGACACAATAGTTTGAATTTCGGTGTCAGACATTAAAGAGGAAACTGAGAAAAATGTGGTCTGGGAGGAAGCAACCTTTATATGGAAATCACAAGGAAGAATTAGCAAAAGTAAATCAGGACTATAGACCATTAATCAATCAAAAAAGAAAATACAAAAAAATTGGGAAATTTTGCTAGAGGTGATCCGATCTAAACACCCCAGGAACTTTGGGAAATTAGAGCAAAATGTCGTACGAATTGAATAGAAAAAAGGTAAATTGCCTTGTAGCGAAACAGCAGTGGATAGGGTTCCATGAACTGACATACAGTACGGTGTTTAGAGATTTACCCATTGGGTAGTAAAAATACGAGCAATGCTTCTTCAAGAGTATATCAGTCAAGATTAAAGAAGTAATTGTGGCATCAAGACTCACCAGAGCAGCAGGCCTGGATAATTTGTCTTCAGTGATTATTAAAGTAAATAGTGATTGGTGGGCATCTCTTTTCTGTCAAGTATATAAAGCATTTCTATGTTTTTTTATTTTTTACAAATCTTTTTATTATAATAATCAAACATAGCATTGTGATTACAGCAACTATCATAGTACAGTGTATTGAGACATAGTCCAATGGCGGGCGAACATCCCCAATTTCTGCACATTCAATGTACCTCCATCTCCCCAACATTTCAACAGTTTCCCACCCCTTCAAACAAATTTACTTAAGACAGCTCTACAGGATCAATTTGAGAGGCAGGCGTGCATAGCAGTTCTCTATATTCGTTCCACTTTACTAAATTGTTGGTACATTTGTTTGGGCAACTGCTACCATCGTAAACCACCCTTTCTGCCTGCATACACCAATCTATATCCGCCTTCCACACTCTCTGAGTAGGGGTAGATGTGACCCCCCACATCTTGGCTATGTTGCATTTGGCTACCCTAATGCCCACTGACACCCAGAGATGATCTTTGCTATTCAGTTCTGTAGCCTCCCATTTATTCAATAGGCACCACTTTGCTGATCTTGAACTGGCGCCCCCTGCGCCTAGGGGAGGGCGGCCCTTAGTTGCGCCACGAGACTGAGCCTCCTTCAGGGGCAGCTAAGAAGGGGGTGGAATTATTGAGGAGGGCTGGTGATGTCATATGGGTGTGCAGGAATTCCTGGGAGGAGTGAATGTCACATTGTGTTCATACTATGTTACGGTTCCACTGCACTCATTCATGGTATAGGACTTCACTGCACCATAGTAATCCTGGACATTTGGGCAGTCCCACAGCATATGGAATAATGTGCCCTCACGTCTGCACACTCTGGAACACATCGTACACTCTGCCCTGTCCATCTTAAGCAGTGTTGTGCAGGCATATTAGGTTATATGTAAGATCTATAGTTGTATGATTCGAAAATGGGAACGTATAGCCACCTTTCTAGGGGTGGCCGCTTCCTTCTGGAATTTAGTCAGTCAATAACTTTATTTCGGCCATTACAGCCATAAAAGTGTCACTTGGATACAATACAGTACAAACATAGTAGACAATCAATTACTAAAAAGGGTCCTTGATGACTTAGGTTTTTTTCTTTTTGGAGTATATACCTCTTGTAGCACCAAGGTATAGGAATCCTCAAAAGTGCATGTGAGTGAAGTATAATGAAATGATAACCATATTTCAGAAACAGGAACCTGGTCTTGGTAGAGACTACCCTATCCCCTGTTAAAAGATAGAAACCTTTAAAGTGCCAGTGCCTAGAGTACAAAAAGGACAAAAAATATATTAAAACAATTCAAGAGTAGGTTTAATCGGACTAACTAGTACATTAATACAGTAGATTAAATGAGCAATAAAAGCAATTGAAATCAGAACTAAGAGGTGTAACAGCAAAAGTCTATGCAGTAGGGGTTAACAGCATGACCCGTAATGCACTACAATTCCATGTTTGATACAATACTTAATTATTGAATAAACACTTAGATAAAATCAGTTAAAAAGAGAATCGGGTTGGTTACTTGATCAATGCTTGCCATCTGCTCATCCACATTTTGCCGAAAAGTTTTGCAACTGCACAAACAATTAGCATACTGGAGTCAGATTTTAAGATACATAATGCCTCGCTATGGCAGTGGGTGCCTAACTGTTTGCAGATAGGGGCTATCCACCGGGATCTCATTTGGTGGTAATAGAGCAGGCAAAGAGTATGTGACTGATGGTCTCGGCTGCACAAGAGCAGCCAGGGCAAATCACAGAAGCAGAAGGGTACTGGGACAACGAGGCAACAAAAGTGTTGAGAGGGTGGTAACCAAATCTGAATTGCATGAATAGTTTCCTATCCTGGACTTTAGTGATCATCTCCAGATATTGCTTAAAGGCGCTGTTGGACAGGCCCCATGAAGGGCTCGCTCCCTCCCCGCATGACAGGGCCCAGACACCGGCTCTCCGGGTGCTACCCGCAGAAACAACCCGCAAACCGTCCCCTACGGGACGCCTGCTCCCGGATATCTCTGTGTCACGGACCCGGGCCCCCATCAGCCCCATTGCCCGGCCCAGCCACCATCTTGGACACTGCACCATGCGGCCGCGTGGCCCCAGCTCGACCCCAACCCTGGGCCTGGCCAGGCCCCGACATCCCGGCACCACCATCCACCCAGGAGGTGAACGGACCACTTGGCAGGTTAATGGGAGAAAGAAGTGTCGATGGCTCTCCCCCGCCAGGTGCCGATCGACCCCAGCCTCCCCGGGTGCTGGCTCCACCCCCCTGCTGGGTGTCTGGACTCCCTCATCCCGGACCTCCCGACCTCCCAGTGCGAGGGTCCGGACATCAAAGGGCGCCAGACCTATAACTGAGGCAGCCCCAGAGCAGGAAGGCAGTTGTATCCTGGAGTCGAGAGACACCGAGAAGAACTCATCCTTGACGGACTGCTGGCGCTGCCGCAGCCCTGCCTTGTGAATTATCGTCCTGCCTGCTGGCACTGCCGCGGCCTTCTGCAACCTTCATCCTTGTGGGACCTGCTGGCACTGCCGCGGCCCGTTGTAACCGTCAGCCTCGTTGGGACCTGCTGGCGCTGCCGCGGCCCGTTGCCACCTACGACATCTTCGGGACCTGCTGGCGCTGCCGCGGTCCGACCCGTCCGAACGCCGAGCTCGAGGATTGTGAGCTACCACCGTTTCACCTCAGTACCAGTAGGTACCAAGACTGTCCCGCTACCCCCTTTCCCTACTAGAGACTAGAATTGAGAGGATCATCGTGTCCTGATCCCCTTGTATCGTACTACCTTACTTCAAGAACTGCCTATAAAGGGTGTTAATCTGATCTTCGTGTGGTGTCCATCTGTGGGGGGGAAGTTACTTGTCTGTACGATCGCTGGAGACGGCCCTCACCGGAGGCCTCTCCCCTTGTGCTCGGCCGACCCTCCAGGTCCCCGTCTAACATTGGTGGCCAGCGGCGCGATCCGAACCAACGCGTAACCGTACAGAGAGTAACTCACCCTACGACTAATCCACAATGACGACCAGAGAGAGCGGATCTGCAGAGAAATTCCAGATGGAAAAATTGGAAGAGTACAACCACCGAGAGCTAAAACAATTTTGCATAGAACTAGGCATTGCTACCACCGGTCTGAGCACGAAAGAGGACTTCAAACACGCCCTAGAATCCTGGGCAGAGACAAATACCGCCGAAGCCCCGGAGACAAACGCCACTCTGACGGAAGAAAGGAGAACGGATCTCTCCCGGGAAGAGATCCGAGAACGAGAGAAAAATAGACTACACGAGTTAGAGTTGGCACGGCTCAAATTAGACGGAGAGTTGAAACTGGCAGAACAAAAGATGAACTTAGAACACTTACGGCTCCAAGAAGAGCGAGAGGAAAAGCAGAGACAGAGAGAACTCGAAGAAAAAAGACTGGCATACGAACACGAGTGCAAGCTAGCGGAGATAGAAATGCGCAAACAGAACAAAGACCTAGGGGTGCCCGAACAACCACGCCCCCCAGGTACTACCGAACAGAAGGTCCACATCCCCAAAGATGTGGTCCCTGAATATTATCGGAACGACGACATACAGCAGTGGTTCAAGGCCTACGAGATCGCCATGACTGCCCACCGGATCGCTCGAAGTGACTGGGGAGCCGGTCTATGGGGGAGATTAGTCAATGAAGGCCGTGATGCCCTGCTGCAGCTTCCGGACCATCAAATGACGTCCTATGACCACATGAAGGCCGCCCTCCTCAGTCGATATGGGCTGACGCCCGAGATGTACCGCCAGAGGTTCCGCAACTGCACCCGGATCCCGGGTACAACCTGGATAGAATATGTGAACTATTTCAGCCGAGCCTTCGAGGGATGGATCAAGGGTAGCAACGTAACAACCTACGAGCAGCTCTTCAACCTCATTGTGTGGGAGCACCTCTCCAACAACTGCTTCGTCGAGCTCAGGCAGCACCTCCTCGACAGTAAATTGACTGACCCACGGCATCTCGCCGCCGAGGCTGACCGATGGGAGAGCACCCGAGTGACCCGGAGTGGGCCAAACGAGCAGAACAGAACCAACCAAGGTCATCATCGTCCCCGAGGAGGAGGAGGAGGACAGGGCCGGGGCAGAGACGCCATCCCGGCCGCTCCCGCAAACAACACCCCGCCCCCGGCCGGCCAGGGCAACCCCCCGATGCGCCCGGGGTTCCAAGCCAACGTTACGTGTCATCGATGCCAGCGAGTCGGCCACTATGCCAGTGTCCCGACCTGCCCAAAGAACCAGACCCCGGGCCCCGCCAGGTGGCTGCCGCCGCCCTAGGAGAAGAGCAAGTCTCCGAAGAGCCTGAAGAGTACGAGCAGGAGCAGCCCGAGTGGGAACCTGCCGCCATGTCCCTGGCCTGCCTAGGGGGAAGAGACCTGATCCCGCGGGCTCCCCTACCAGCCAACACCAGGAAATACAGTCAGTGGGTGAACATAAATGGGCGTAAGGCCGAAGCCCTGCGTGACACAGGGGCCAGTGTGACGGCCATCTGTTGTCACCTGGTGACCCCAGAACAAATCCTGCCAAACGTTCTTTGCTCCGTCCGATCGGCCGACAACTCGGAGAGCCTGTGTCGGATGGCCTGCGTCCCCTTCGAATGGGGAGGAGTGTCCGGTATGCTAAAAGTGACTGTCCGCGACGATGCCCCCGTGGACTGCCTCCTGGGGAACGATCTCGAGAGTTCCCCGTGGGCAGCCGTTGAAAGAAGAGAGCACCTGGGGATGTTGGGCCTCCCGGGCTGGGCGTGCGTAACAACCCGGTCCATGGCCGCCGACACCATCCCTAGATCTGAAGAACCCGAATGGCCAGCACCTCCTCCCCCGATCGCTCCAGAGGGAGACTCCATCCCTACCGACCCCCCGGAACAAACCCAAGAAGAGCCCGCTCAGCCCCAAGACCTTCCAGACCTGGCTCAGTGGCGTCAGGAAGGGGGGCCCACCCAAGAACAATTCCGGCAAGAGCAAAAGACATGTCCCTCCCTCGAGGGACTGCGACAGCAAGCGCTCGCCCAGAGCGCAGGAGACACCGCAGGGGCCCACTGGATCTATTGGGACAATGACCTACTGTACAGCGAACAAAGAATAGCGGAGCTGGGGGCCAGTCGAGTGCTGGTGGTGCCCCTCCACTTCAGAGACTTCCTTTTGAACTTGGCCCATGATGTCCCCCTGGCTGGACACTTGGGGCAAGACAAAACATACAACCGCCTGGTGACTCACTTTTACTGGCCGAAAATGAGAAATGACGTCTCCAACCACTGCCGGTCCTGCCCGACCTGCCAGGCCAGCGGGAAGAGCGGCCGCAAACTCAAGGCACCCCTGCAACCATTCCCCGTTGTGACCACCCCGTTCGAAAGGGTGGGAATAGACATTGTGGGGCCCCTGGACCCCCGAACAGCACAAGGGCATCGATTCATCCTGGTCCTGGTGGACCACGCCACCCGCTATCCTGAGGCGGTTCCCCTTCGAACTGTAACAGCATCAGTGGTAGGTCAAGCCTTAATGGGGATCTTCTCTAGAGTGGGCTTCCCCAGGGAAGTCGTCAGCGACAGGGGCACGAACTTTATTTCAAAATATATGAAATCCCAATGGCAACAGTGCGGAGTCACCTACCGATTCACAACTCCCTATCACCCGCAAGGAAACGGACTGGCCGAGCGATTCAACCGCACTCTCAAGGGGATGATCATGGGGCTGGAAGAACCCCTACGCCGCCAGTGGGACGTGCTACTACCGTGCCTCCTCTTCGCCTACCGAGAAGTCCCCCAGAAGTCCCTCGGCTTCAGCCCCTTCGAACTCCTGTACGGACACCCTCTGCGCGGGCCCCTCAGCCTAGTTAAAGAAGAGTGGGAAATGGCCCCCCTGAAGACCCCTCCAGACGTCTACAAGTACCTCCTGACCCTCCGTAATCAGACCCGGCGATTAGGAGAGATCGCCAAAGCCAATCTTGAGGCCAGTCAGGAGGACATGAAGAAGTGGTACGATCAACATGCCTCCTCCATCGGATTCGAGCCTGGCCAGCAGGTATGGGTGATGTCCCCCATTGAACCTTGTGCCTTACAGGACAAGTGGACGGGGCCCTTCAAGGTGATCGAGCGTAAGAGCCCCGTCACCTACCTCATCGACATGGAATCCCCCCGGAACCCCCTCCGGGTCCTCCACGCCAACAGACTCAAACCCCACTTCGTGCGCTCGGAGCTCAGCCTGCTGATGGCTACAGACAGTGGAGCGGAAGAGGACTCCGAGCCCCTCCCTGACCTACTGGGGACCGGGGAAAAAGATGGTTCAGTGGACGGGGTCCAACTCTCCGAGGCCCTGACCCCGGAGCAGCGCCAAGACTGTCGGGCTCTCCTGCTGCAATTTGCAAGCCTATTCTCCCTCACACCCGGGGTCACCCCCTGGTGCCTGCACGACGTGGACACTGGCGACAGTCCTCCTATCCGACACCGGCCGTACCGAGTACCAGATCGGGTATGCACTTGCATCCAAGAAGAAGTCTCCAAGATGCTCGCACTCGGAGTCATCGAACCCTCGGACAGCCCCTGGGCCAGCCCGGTTGTACTGGTTCCCAAAGCTGCGGCCCCGGGCACCACACCCGAGCTCCGATTCTGCATCGACTATCGGGGTCTGAACGCTGTCACCCGAACCGACGCTCACCCCATCCCCCAAGCCGACGAACTAGTCGACCGCATGGGGGTGGCCCGCTACCTAAGCATCTTCGACCTGACGGCGGGCTACTGGCAGATCGGCCTCACCCCCAGGGCACAAGAACGATCCGCTTTCTCCACCCCGGATGGACACTACCATTTCAGAGTGATGCCATTCGGCATGAAAAACGCTCCAGCCACGTTTCAACGACTTGTTTACCAGGTATTAGCGGGCCTCGAAGAGTTCAGCGCCGTATACCTGGACGACATCGCGGTGTATAGCCGCCACTGGTCAGACCACCTCCGCCACCTCCGAGGGGTCCTGCAGGCCCTCCAACAGGCCGGCCTCACAATCAAGGCCAGCAAGTGCCAAATCGGCCAGGGGTCCGTGACCTACCTCGGACACCAAGTGGGGAGCGGTCTGGTGGCCCCCCTCCAGCTCAAGATCGCTGCCATCCAGTCCTGGCGCCCCCCCGTAACCCAAACCGAGGTCCGAGCCTTCTTGGGGCTCACCGGATACTATCGGCGGTTCATGAAGGACTATGGCAGCATTGTGGGGCCCCTCACCGAACTCACATCCAAGACCAACCCAAAAACAGTCAACTGGACTCCTGGCTGTCAAGCGGCCTTCGAGAGACTGAAGGCCGCCATGTGCACCGCTCCTGTGCTCCAGGCCCCGACTACCGCCGTGAGTTCATCGTCCAGACTGATACCTCAGACCATGGCATCGGGGCCGTCCTCTCCCAACTGAACCCCGAGGGAGTCGACCAACCAGTGGCCTTCATCAGCAGACGCCTACTGCCCCGAGAACAGCGCTGGAGCACCATTGAGCGAGAGGCCTTCGCAGTAGTATGGGCCCTCAAGAAGCTCCGGCCTTACCTCTTCGGAACCCACTTCCGGGTACAAACAGATCATCGGCCCCTGCAATGGCTAATGCAAATGCGGGGGGAGAACCCCAAACTATTGCGATGGTCCATCTCCCTGCAGGGGATGGACTTCACTGTGGAGCATCGCCCTGGCCAAGACCACGCCAACGCGGATGGCCTGTCCCGCTTTTTCCGCCTCGACGAGGAGAGTCCCCAAGAGGATGGGTGACTCTCCCCGCCATCAGCTGGGGGGGACGCATGTTGGACAGGCCCCATGAAGGGCTCGCTCCCTCCCCGCATGACAGGGCCCAGACACCGGCTCTCCGGGTGCTACCCGCAGAAACAACCCGCAACCCGTCCCCTACGGGACGCCTGCTCCCGGATATCTCTGTGTCACGGGCCCGGGCCCCCGTCAGCCCCATTGCCCGGCCCAGCCGCCATCTTGGACACTGCACCACGCGGCCGCGTGGCCCCAGCTCGACCCCAACCCTGGGCCTGGCCAGGCCCCGACATCCCGGCACCACCATCCACCCAGGAGGTGAACGGACCACTTGGCAGGTTAATGGGAGAAAGAAGTGTCGATGGCTCTCCCCCGACAGGTGCCGATCGCCCCCAGCCTCCCCGGGTGCTGGCTCCACCCCCCTGCTGGGTGTCTGGACTCCCTCATCCCGGACCTCCCGACCTCCCAGTGCGAGGGTCCGGACATCAAAGGGCGCCAGACCTATAACTGAGGCAGCCCCAGAGCAGGAAGGCAGTTGTATCCTGGAGTCGAGAGACACCGAGAAGAACTCATCCTTGACGGACTGCTGGCGCTGCCGCAGCCCTGCCTTGTGAATTATCGTCCTGCCTGCTGGCGCTGCCGCGGCCTTCTGCAACCTTCATCATTGTGGGACCTGCTGGCGCTGCCGCGGCCCGTTGTAACCCTCAGCCTCGTTGGGACCTGCTGGCGCTGCCGCGGCCCGTTGCCACCTACGACCTCTTCGGGACCTGCTGGCGCTGCCACGGTCCGACCCGTCCGAACGCCGAGCTCGAGGATTGTGAGCTACCACCGTTTCACCTCAGTACCAGTAGGTACCAAGACTGTCCCGCTACCCCCTTTCCCTACTAGAGACTAGAATTGAGAGGATCATCGTGTCCTGATCCCCTTGTATCGTACTACCTTACTTCAAGAACTGCCTATAAAGGGTGTTAATCTGATCTTCGTGTGGTGTCCATCTGTGGGGGGGGGAAGTTACTTGTCTGTACGATCGCTGGAGACGGCCCTCACCGGAGGCCTCTCCCCTTGTGCTCGGCCGACCCTCCAGGTCCCCGTCTAACAGGCGCCTTCCAGTTTGACTTCCATAAAGTCGCGAGTCAAACGGCCCCCAGTTGGATGGGAGATGAGGGACTGCGCCAGCCAATCCCAATAATGTTTCTTAAGTTGGGCTTTGACTTGGAGAGATTCTGGAGTAACAGTGCCCTGAATGGCTTCCATACCTAGAGTGGACAGCAGTGATTTCACCCTAGTTATCCAGCTAATTTTCTTGTGGCGGTCTAACACATGGACTTTGTCCAGAGCAGCAGCATATGGATATAGCTCAAGGTTGTTTTTAGATGTAGCAGAAAGAGCAGGGGGTGCAGCTGGGCCTTTTGCACAATTGTAAATCTACCCTAGTCAAATCTCAGCAGTTGCAGGGGGTACTCGGTGGAAGGGAGCAGAATGTTCTCAAAAGTTTGTTTTCAGTCACTAATAGTGCATCCAAGTTTTCATACCCCCAGAGTTCCACACCATACAGAGTTGCTCCCAGAACTTTGTGATCGTAAATACAGATGGGACAGCTATTGGCTTGCTCACTGAGATCATCTGTTCCTTAACCAAACCCCTGTGATATGCCTTAGTTGGAGATTCTTCCGCTTAACATGAGATCTCCAACAGAGGTTATCAGAGAGAGTGATGCCTAAGTAATCAAAGGTATTCACTCTCTCCAGTGGTTTCCCCTCTAGAAAAAGCTTCCCCTTGAAAGATCGATGAGGGTTGTTCATTAGGAGCTTGGTCTTATGTGGTATTTATCTCAAGCCCTCTCAGTACGCAAAAGGGCTCAAAGCATTTGAGAAGGGATTGTAGGCTACTAGGTGTCTTGGAAACTAGCAGGGTGTCGTCTGCAAAAAGTAAAGTTGTCTGTTTAACCCTCGTCCCCCCCTCCCCTCCGGTCGGTGCAGCAGCTGGGTTTTCGTCAAGAAACTGGACGACATAATTGATAGAGAAAAGAAAGTGGGCGCCATTACGCACCCTTGGCGGACCTCTCTGTCTACCCTAATCGGGTCTGTCAATTGGCTTTGGTTATCCTATTGTACCCTTGCATAGTTATTCTCATGCAGGCAGATGGTCAATGATAGAATTTTGGGTGGGATGCCCATTTGTTTCAAGACACACCAAAGTTTTTGTCCAGGAATAAGGTCAATAGCCGACCATAGATCAATAAAAGCTACATATAGGCTTCCCTTAGAGATTGTCACTGTCTTCCATGTTAGTAATAGGAAGCGGAAGACCTGATCGACAGTGCTCACTTTCTGTCTGAGCCGGGCTTGAAATGGAGTCAGAATGTTGTTATCTTCTATCCATGTTTGTAGTTTCATGAAAAGTGCACAGGCAAAGACCTTTTGGGCACTGTTGATCAGGCTGATAGGTCTGCAATTCGAGGGCAGCGAGCAATCACTCTTCTTAAACACTGGGATTACATCAGCCCCTTTCCATGAGGGTGGAATTACTGAGCTGGTGGTTATTCCGTTAGCCAGGGCCAGAATTTGCAATGACTAATTCTCGATGTTACTGCGAAATAGGTTGCCCAGAATAGCATCCGGCCCAGGGGCATTTGAGCTTATGATTGCATTTGTGCTACATTTTACCTCCTGCTAAGGTAAAGAACCCGTCAATAGGCTCGCCAGTGTATAAAGTCGAGAACTGGCAATGCCATTCTTTAGCAGCAATGTTGTTATCGGGTGAATGAGACCAGTTCTCCTCTCCCCTAGTCAGTAGAAGATAGAACCGCTGTGGGTCTTTTTTAGCACACGCCTCACTAATATGTGCCCAGAGCTCCTCTTCCCATTCCTTTTTGGCTTAGAGAGTCGCTTTCTTGTATGCACGTCTAATTTCCCTCACTTGATTGACATTATTTGCATGGATTGCCACGGCCAGCTGATATCTTAGGTCTCCGCACTCACGCATAAACCAGGCAAATTTTGATTTAGTGCATTTGTTTGTTTTCATACGTTGGACTTTTAAATAAGTGGACAGCAGTAAAAAAAAAATAGTATGGTAATCTGCAATCTTGCATAGATCCCTTAGGATTTCTAAAAGACTGTGCATAAGTTTTGTGCTCGCCTCCATGTTTATGTTAATAAGAGCTAACATCTCCGGGTCCGCTGCTACATGTGCCCATTTGAGGTGCCAATTGTTGTTGGTAGAATGGATCTCCCTGGTGGCGAGAGTAGCGTCAGAGGAGTTTAGGCGTCTGGCCCAGGGGGAGATTAAGGTTAGCTCGAGGGGGTTGTGGTCACTATCCATGGTATACCCCTCAATCATATCGACAACTTTCGGCCATAATCTTAAATGTAATAAAAAATAGTCAATTCGACTCAGATTGCTGGGCCTTTTAAAATTGTTAGCTCCTTCCTTGTCCGAATGAGTTCATCCGTTTGCAGCCCTCAAGCTAAATTCAAGTGTTAGTGCATTGCGCTGTAATGTGGTTTAGGACCACTTTTTGATGGGAGTAAGATCCAAGGTGGTATATGCCATAGCTCCTCCTCTTCTTTGCTTCCACACAAATTATCCTGCCCCAAAGGTTCAAAGGTGACATTGAAGTCTCCTGCAACTGTAACTGGTATAAGAGTATCTTTAGCATCTATAGATTCTCAAGCTTCAGAAGGGCAAAAGATGTGCTTCCCGTTTTCATCCCTTTGGCGTACACGTTAAAACGATCCATCCCCAACCCATTTTCTACCCTTATCTAAACCACTAGTATATCCGGGCTATTCATCTTAAATTCTTTGATGGATTAAGATTAATAAACCACCGCTTGGGCATCCAGATTTGTTGGTGGTGGCAGTGCGATGGAATGTAATAAACCCGGGAAGAAGATGGGAAAAGTGTACCATGTTTCTTGTAGAATACAGATATGCCTTTCTATGTATTGGATTCAGTGGGCAAGTGTGAGTTTCGATCTCACCCCGGCAACGTTCCATGATAGTAGAGAGAGTTTAGTTGCATGATCTGTGTTGAGTAATAGTACCATAGTGTCACCCTCTCCCATACCGCCTCCCTCAAATCCCAACCCATGTTTTTCCAGGCTACCCCCCTCATGGCGATCACTGGCTGCAATTGAGTCTTTGTCTTTGTCACCAGTTAGAGCAACCAGGGCCGTTGTTAGACGTGGGGTTATATCATCTAGGCTGATTGGCATAGGAGTAAGTGGGACTGGGGTAGAAGGGACTGACATAACCACCTAGTGGTGCGGTTGGGACAGCAAGGCAGGTTACTTTATTGATCGACACCCCCTCACATGGCTTATCCAGTGTATACCTTTGTTGATAAGGGAGTCTTTGTGTTTGTATCTTGTATTAGATGGCAATCTGGGAACATTGATTTTGGGAGCTCCTTGTGGTAGGTCTCTCCTGCTAGATAAATCTCGACAAGGACAAGTGTGGTTAGAGGGAGGCATTGGTGGACCACTAGACGACAACTGGGCTGGAATTTGAATATAAGCTGTTTTAGCATGGGGCGCCATGTACCTAGGCATGGGGTCAGAGGCGTTCTTAGAATTTGGATTTGCAACAGAACCTAATTAATACCTTGGGACTATCCAGGGTAATTGTACGAAACAAGGATTTCATAGGAAGCTGCTTGGGCAGTTGGTCTTTGATGTCACCTTTTTTAGTTAGCAATTTGATTTGGTCCGTTAACTTTTGAAGTTCCCTTTTCAAATGCTCTACCTCTGTCCTAAGATCAAGTAAGGTATTGGATGGATCCTGGCTCCTACCGACATGGTCGATAATGGCAGTCCCACTTAATGGCCAAGGAGGCATGACACGGGCCCCTTAAGCTACTCTTGATCGCTGTCTCCCTTCATCTAGGATGTAGGACTCGTTTGGTCCTGTTGCAACTGTCATTGGGGGCTCATGAGTGACCTGAAGCCGGAGGAACCAATTGGAGAGAGTAAGATCGTTGGCTAGATTAGTAACAACTGGGGCACTGTCCAGCATCCTACCGGGAAGTTCCGTAATTTGTGCCCCCTCTACTACAACTGCCTCTTCTACAACAATGTTGGAGATATTAGAAACGGAAGAGTGGTCCAGCGAGCAATTTTTTGTACTATGAGCTTTGGGTTTTCTAAACAAAGAAGGGATTTTTTTGGGCCTGCTAGGTTTCGAACTATTAGAGTGGATTGGAGAACATGAGGGAATATCCTTGCATTCAACAACGGGTCATCTATGCGATCAAGGGCACAATTGCCTCCAGCTGACTTACGTACTTTACTGGTTTTGATTGATTTTAATTTTAATTGTGAGCAACCATCCCTGTTTTCGAAGTCTCTGGACTTCCTTTTACCCATGATAGGATGTGATTTAAAATGCCTTGCAAGTCTAATTGTTTGGCCAGTATCGCTCCCCCTAGATCCTTATTTGGCAGTAGCCAGAGGAGAAGTAGGTGATAGTCTGCTAGTCTGCCCAGAAAGCAACGTAGCGTGTTCACAAATCACAGCTACAGTAATCAACCAAAGCCAAAAGCTATTGAACTGATCACGGAATACTTAACCCACACAGTATAAAATCAGTGATATATAATACGAAAATAGACCAGACGTGGGTCAAAAGTAGCAAACAAGCTGCCCACAAACAGCTACCAGCAACCTAGAAAGTTTGTAAACAAAATAAAACCAACCCCAGATAGCAGATAGTCCAAGTGTAACAAGATCAGGCGCTCAAGTACTGAGACAAAAGTGAGATTTTTATGCTTGTTACCAGCTCCTCCCTCCTGGGAGAGTGATGTCTTTTGGGGGAAGGAGTCCCTACTGCAGGTGACCCAGTTGAACCCGGTGGCAGCAACAATATCCCCGGCATCCCACACCGCGGGAAGACTGAGGTGCTTTTATGCGCATTACCAGCGCCTCCCTCCTGGGAGAGGGATGTCTTTTGGGGGATGGAGTCCCCACTGTAGGCAATCCAGGCAAACCAGGCGGCAGCAACTACGTCCCAAAGAGCGGCGTCCCCATTCATCATCCTCCAGCTGCCCCACATCATCCTCCCACCTTTTTCAAAGACATGGCAAGAGGTCAGAGGAGTATTTGAGATTTTATGATAAGTTAGGGAAATAGTCTTTTCTCCATATGTTCATCAAGTAGTCTGTGTTCCAGTGAGGAGGATTCCGAAACTCCTCTCCCCTTAGTTATGCTCTATGTAGAGCATGACTGATCTGGAGGTAGCGATATGCCTCTGTATATGCTGGATGGTAGTCTCTCAGTAAATCCGCATGGTCCATCACTCCTCCTCTGGTCCGGAGATCTCACACTCTTAAGAGGACTACTAGGTCCCACTTATCAAAGCCCCACTGCCTAGCAAATAGCCCCGGTTTTGCTGTGTCCCATAGCGGGGTCACCTGGGTGATTCTACCCCACCATCCCAATGTTGCCAATGTAGCGTGTCATATTTGAATTGTGATTTAAGCCAGATTGTGACTTAAGTCGGGGAAGGAAATGATATGTAGCTCCTCCCTCCATAGATTGCTATGCGGTAACCTCCCAGTTGCATATTTGTCGAGCCTATACACTAGCTCATCATGAGGTAAGAGCACCCAACGATTGACCGCCATGAACTGGGCTACCCAGTAGTATTTTTGAAGTGCCGGGGGTGCCATTCTGCTGTCATAGTAGGCAAATTAGTTTTTGGATTGGTATTCTGTGGACACCACCATACCAGAGGAGTGTACAAACTGCGACATTCACTGCATAAAAGTATGCGGGTGGTCCTGGGTATGGTGTATTGTAGAGAATATAAAGAATGCATAGAAGGACCATCATTTAAAAAAGTGATTGCTTCACCAAAAGGGACAGCGGCAGGTCCCTCCAGTGTTGGACATCACTTTGCAAATGTGCAAGTGGGGGCTTAAGGTTACATTTTCAAAAAATGTAATTGTCTCTGGTAATATAAATTCTCAGATAACGGAACCCTTCTGTAACCATCTTTGATACACTTGATGTGCAGTCTCTGGGGTGGCATGTGGGAACTACATCAGTACATAAATTAGCGTCTTCTCCCAATTGATGGTGTACCAGGAGTATTTACAATACAGGACAAATATATGTAGTATTCCTTGTATCGTGGTCTTTGATATCGTCTGCACTGAGGAAGATACTGCCTTCCCACTCCACGGACCATTTTAGCACCCTTATTAACAGGTCACCCCTTATCCACACCACCAACAGCTCCAGCACTAAGACAAAAATCAATGGAGAAAGTGGGCAGCCTTGTCTCATGCCTCGCCACAGCTGAAAACTTGTCAATGTGCCCCCCTTTACCGTCACTTGGGCCAGTGGGTCAGAATACAAAAGTGAAATCTAGGGAAATAATCATGTTCAGAATCCTGTTTTTCTAAAACTGCATACATGAAGGGCCACTCCACCATCTCAAAGGCCATCCTTGCATCCAAGGATACCACTGGGGCATTCTCACAGATGTCAGTAGCACATCCCAGCACCCTGTTTAAGTATCACAATTTAAGTGCAGTACTTCTACCTGGCATGAAGCCAAATTGGTCCAGATGGACCAGTGTCTGTACAACCTGTGTCAGCCAGGTCAACAGTAGATTTGCTAAGATTTTAATTTTTGTATTCAGCAGTGAAATCAGTCTGTAAGAGGCACAGCTATCAGGCGGTTCAACATCTTTATGGATTACTACTATATTAGCGAACCTTTGATCTATCAGTAATGTTCCAGCATCTCAGCTCTCCTGAAACATTCTCAAAAGGGATGGGGCAGTGTTGGTTGCCAGAAGTTGGTACAGTTCAATGGGTAGGCTGTTCTGGCTTCCAGCCTTCCCAAGTTCAGTGCATGAATGGCCTGTGAAACCTCACTGTCGGTTTTAAGTCCTGGTCGAGGAGTTCTCTTTTGGGAGATGTAAGATGTGGTATGCTGTGGTCAGACAACAGTTCCCGTGCCTCCTCATTTGTGGTTGTGGAGGATAAAGTGTATATTTGTGTATAGTAAGCTGAGAAGGCATGAGCTATCCCCTGTAAATCACTGATCCAGCCTCCCTTTTCTACGATCACCTCAAACACCCTTCTTGATGACGCCTCTCTTATGTCTAGCCATGCCAGGCGTTTACCCCCTCTATCCCCTACATCATAGAGATGGTGTTGGGTTGCTCAGTATCTGGCCTTGGTAACCTCTTCAGCGACATCCTTGTACTCCCTGCGCTTGAGATACAAGCGATGCCACACCACAGTGTAGTCGTCTGAGATCAGGTGAGTCTCCAACTCCTGAATTACCCATTCTAAGAATTCCAGTTTTATTTTTGTTTGTTTTGTGTTCTCAGAGCAGGGATATACCTTGGACTCTTATGACCAGTTTAAAAGCCTCCCATAGATCCCGTTTTGAGTCTACCGTTCCCTCATTCTCTGCAAAGTAATAGTCAGTAGCCTCCTGAAGGTCTGCTTTAATTTTGTCTCCTAGGCCATTCACATTCCAGAAGAGGATTTTAATGCTTAGTGCTGGCAGTGTAGCAGTCATCAGACATGCTCAATGGGCACACCCTGGTGAAAGTGGGATCGTTAGTCGCCATCCTGCTCCAGGAGCCATATCGCTGTAGAAGCTTCCCAGGCACTTGGTGTGCGGGATCAACGGGGTAAGCTCGTAATGTCATGACCAACTTTAATTGGGGCGGTGTAAAAAGGGAAGCCCAAGTGGACACAGCGTCTTCATGAAATTGCCAATGCTACTACTAACACACTTGCTAAGAACATACAAATAACACAAACCCACGTTTCAAACCACCCCTCTGTCTCCCTCAATCACGGATTTAAAAATGCCCATCGCCCCAACTGTGCAGAGTGCCTTTTACCCCAACAAACGCAACTTATCGTGGGGGAAGCATGGACCCATTATAATGCCCCTCCACCTCTCCCTTGAAAATAACAAGCATCATCTGTTACCATTTAGTTGCCACTCAGTCTTACAGTAGAGTTCTTAGTGTTCATACAGGAGTACTCCCACACTGTGTAAGGGAGGGAGTGTATCCCACCGTCTTTATTGCAGCACCTGCACATACAGTTTTGTAGAGAACCAGTTGTTGCCTACTTCATTGAAGCTTCAGCTTATGTCCCTTGTTAAGGATCCTTAGGGTGTCTCAGTTATTCGTACTTCTTCAATGTTTCTCTTAGCATCTGGGTTTTGTTACACTTAGTGAGCTCTCTGTCCCATTCCGCATTTTGTCTGCTTCGGGTGGGATCTCTTGGCTCTGATCATTCGCCAGTTGTCAAGCCAGTTCCAGACCTCTTCTGGAATGTCTTATCCTCTGCCAAAACCTGCAGTTTTGCAGTGTAAAGCATTGCATATTTGAGTTCATGTTCCAACAGGACTTTTTTTTACTTCAAGAAAGGAACACAGCAACTTCTGCACACAGAGGGTGAAATCCAGAAAAAAGGTGATAGTATTGTTTTCCCACAAGAGCGATGGTGCACTCCTTGCCATCTGCAGGATGACATTAGGATCTCTGTAGTTATAATTACGTGCCACAATGGGGTGCAGGGCGTGCACCTCATCTCGGCAAAGCACCAGGCACGCGGTGTGCCTGCTGTACTGAGAAGTACTCCGAAAGGCCACAAGGCTGCAGATGTTCAAGTATTAGATCTTCCACAAATAATTCCATTGTTGGACCCTCTGCTTATTCCGGAACTCCAATTATGCAAACATTGTTAAGGTGTGATCGCCCTTCAAAGTCTTCCACTCTAGCCTCCAGGACCTCTGTACTGGCCCGCAGTTCACTGACTTGGGCTTTTAGTGTCTTGTGTCAGTCTTCAGTGTGGTAATGGGATCCTCTGTCTCCTTGATCTGGGAGCCCATATTTTGCAGCTCATTAGCTCAACTTTGGTCTTACTGAGTCTATTTTGCCCTTTAGGGCTGTTCTAATGTCCTGGATCACTGTCATATTGTCTTGTAGAATTGAAGTCTCCTCAGCCACTGAGGCAGTTTTAGTCAAAGGCTGCAGACCCTCCATCGTTAAGGCTGGAGTGGAGCACATATTTATCCATTTTGGTCTGGTGGGCTGTGCGAGATCACCTGCCCCAAGACATCACTGTCTTTATCACCTAAAAATACAATTTCTTGAGTTTTACTGTGTGTGTGGTATCATAGTCGGGGTTGTACTCGGTACTCGCTGCCGCCCAACAGAAAGCATGTAAAGATGCCTCTGTGACCTGCCGGGTTTCCGTTTGCCACCTCACAGATGACTAAGTGATGGTGCCCAACGCTGCTCCTCATCAGGTGCTGCAGGGATAGTTTTGGTCAATGAGGCCTAAAATAGTGATTCCTGTTTTCAAAAGGGGTGAATAATTGAGGGCAATTGCAAGCAGCAGTAGCTTATGAATGATGATGCAGACATGTGGCACCTCACCTGGGACCCAGGGGGCTGCATCAGCCCCACATTTGCCCAGAGAGAGCCTAGCCACCAGGGCCCAGGAGCAAGGAAAGTGTCCACCAGGCATTCTTGGGCACTCGGCTGGGCCTCTCAGCAGCAAGGTTCTGTTGTTGAAGCATGGGACCCGTTCCGTGGTCACAGGTGGTCCCGACGGGCTCTCAAGTGCTTCCCTGGGTTGAGCGGCATTCTCTCAGCCCCCCGCCCCTCGCCTCCTGGGCACCTATCGGGCCATTTAGGCATCGGAGACTTAGGCCTGCGAAATACAATGTCGGCCACAGGCTTGGCTCCTCATCAACCGGCTGCAATAGAGCTATGTGAACACCTCACTGCTGTCCAGCACAGTGACACAACTCCGCACCGCTTGCCACTTCTATAGCGCTTCAGTCTACCGTCCTCTTTCGGGTGCAGCAGCACGCCATGCCAGAGCTGCGCCTCACCTCATAGGCCCCAACTGCTAGCTCCGCCACAGGGCTCCAAAATGTAGATTATGGGGCTCATCCGGTCTCCCCAAATTGTTACTCATCTCCTCCGTGCTTTATTTCCAACAGCGTACAGAGATTTGAACAGATATTTAGGGGATTATGAAGGTGGGCAGGTTGAGCTCTGTAACGAAGCTGCCATCTTGATCGGCGGTTGGCCATGCACCCATGTATTAAAGCATTTGTGACCTCAGGTATTATGCTCAAAAGTTGGAAAGGGGCAATATTGAAACCTATTTTTAAGAAGGACATTTGTGTGACCCCACAATTTATAGACTCATTAGTCTCACTGATGTGGATATAAAAGTGTTTTCAGAACTCTAAATTTGCCATCTTGTGAAGTGGATAAACCAATACCAATGGAGCAAGACGGTTTTAAGTAAGGCCATTTGACTAAAGACCACTGTTTTAGTCTATGGTTCATAGCCAAGAAGTCCATAGATACTGTGGATAATTTATCCTGCTGTTTTGTTGTGCTTTTAGGGCAGCTCTCCATTTGGTAAATCGTGAGGTACTGTGAGAACAGCTAAAGAACATGAGAATCCCGAAGGGGTAATAAATATCCTGAAGGAAACGCACAGGGGTAAATTGGGAAAGACTTGAATTAAAGCAAGAAGGACTGTCGTTTAAAAAAAGAATACCTATCAAGAACAGTTTACGACGGGGATATGTATTGGCCCCAACTTTATTTGCCCTTTATTTAAGAGAGCTGCTTCAATTCTGTTGAGTGCGCAGACAAACTGAGAGGATGACATACACCTTGTCTGCTATATGCAGAGGATTTGGTGATCATAATTGTAACACAGCCAGAGTTGCAAAAGAAATTGGATGTGTTCCTTAAATATTGTGAAAAGAAACAAGGGATTATACAGTTGGAAAATTTAAAATCGTGATATATGGACAGAAAATGAAAAGATACCAATGGGTTGTTATTAGAATATGCTTGGAAGACGTTATATCTTATAGGTACCTTGGAATGAACTGTGCTTCAAACACATACTTGAATTTGCGCATGAATATTGTTAAATCACAGCCACTCCCAAGTGTAATAGGGCCATGTAGGTTTTATAGGGATTATGATGAACCCGATATGTTGCAAGCATTTAAAGCAATGGTGCAAACAAAATATCTCTACAGAACAGAGTGGATAACAAGACTGGAATAACCTGGAAGTGCAGTGTCTGAAATTACTTTTAAGCCCGTCTTATTCATCGACTGGGCAAACACAAAGAAGAAAATTAAAATTGGTCTCCTGACATTTTACCTCAATGAAATTGATGCTGGTATTTTTGAATAGGCTGTCGTTGGAGAGAGAGGATAAAATGGCCTCATTTTTGTAAAAAGGGGCTTTTTAATAGGGATTGGCAGGGAGTGTAATATGGCATATAAAGAAAACAATTGATTTGCTCTCTTTATACTCCTCTACTTAAGTATGCCCCATTAAAATCTCTTGGTTTGATTTGAATAAGAAAAATGAAGTATTATCTAGAGATCGTGATGTAAGATGGTTACAATGTTAAGTATCTGTCTTGCATATAATTGATTCCGAGTGTAATGAAGATGTGTTTCCTTACATTTCTGGACTGCTGTACCAAGGTTTGTAATATAGAATTTTACATTTTAGACTTAGAATTAACCCAATATTGTCTGGTATAAACTTATCCAATGGTATCTGGAAAGCTGGTGGGTAATCCAACTGTGGTATGAACTTTAAATGTACAAGTGTGAACCTTATTAGACTGTAAGTTTTTTTATAGGTGAAAGGTGAAGATTTTTAAAAATCTATTTTACTGAAATTTTATACAAGAATCCGCCAGAGTGTACTATGTTTTTATGCACTTCATGAAGGTAGTAAGTACAGTTGGAAATGTTATACAAATGATTGAAAAGGAAAATATGAGGGTAATAATTTATCTGGCTGTATGTATTTTATATACTGATACAACTGCTGAATTTTAAGGAATTGTGATGATTTGGAATTGTATAACCCTTTTCAAATCCTTCCTGTGACCTGTGGATCTTTCTTGTGGACCTGCTGCCGTGCTGCGTGGGTGGAGACGCCTGTTCCGCGCGTCTTGCGCATCTGCTGCCCTGGTGGGACTCGTGGTCCCAGCGTGCACCTCATTGCCCTTGCTGCCGCTCGAGTGCCCACTTGAAGACAGCTGCTGCTGCTGGAGGAGGTGCTGTCATCGCGTTTAAAGCGCCGCCTTCCACCACGCAACGCGGGACGAGCATGCGGGGCGCCGGGAGAAGCCCGGGAGAAGGGCGAGGCCGTCTGCGGTAGTCCGTGGCTGAACGAGGCTGGGCTGGGCCACCCCCCTTTTGGTTTTGGAATCCAGGAAATAATCATCATACTTTGGGTATGTTGTACTTGATTTAAGACCGCTCATATTCTCTTTAACTCACTTTTGACTGATTGCAACCGAAACTGGGCCTCGTGTGGCCAACGACAAAAGAGCACGTTGAATTGCGGTGCTCTCATTGGACGCTCGTTCCCCAAGTGACCCTATTAGCAAAGTATTGGGGGGTGAAGAGGAGGGGGGACTTCATATTGATGGTCTTATTGGTTACTAACCCCGTTGTGTTGTGATAACGTATCTGACAAATTGTCAAACGGACTACCCCTTTTTGCTGTGAGAAGGGTTGACATTAGCTAGTTAAGTCTAGCGAGAAAACCTATTAGCGTATTTTATATACTAAGGCTAATAAATATCACATCACTATGAGCAAGCAAAAATGTATAGCGGGGACTTTGGATAACTTCATTCTAAGGGCGGAATCGCTTATAACCCATGAAATTGCTCTCGCCGAAAGAAGGTTATCCTTGGATCCGTCCAAATTACTAACATACAAAGACCCTGGTCAATTAGTCGTATCTGACCAATTGCCAACGGTTATCAGTGATTGCATTACATCTTCCACTCACAGCTCAGGGGATTTTGCGGTACATCATACACCTACCCCTATTGTTAATGATCAGCCAGATGTTGAGGTGCCGTCAACTTCACCGATGGCTACCAGGCACCGAGGGTCAAGGCAAGGGGGACTAGAAAAAAGTAAACCTAAAAACATAACACAAGGGAAACGAAATGGTACAAAAAATGGGGGTGCAGGGCGACCAAGGACGTCAAACAAAAGCCACCGAGTACTGGAAGAACATATGGGGCCTGAAAGTAGATCCTTTGGAACTCAAACCGAGGTTGATAATTCCTCATATTCTAACAGAGTGGATGGCATGGCTGAGACGTTAGAACATATCGTTGCAGACATATTCAAGACTACCTTAGACTCTGTGCAGTCACAAATAAATGGCTCCTTGGGTCCCAGATTGAAAGATTTGGACAATAAAATAGCCCAAATCAATCGAGCCACATCTAAATTAGACATTATGCTAGAGAAGGGGAGAGCTAATGTTGAAGATGGGGCCAAATTACTTGCAGAATTTAGGGCAAATCACTATAAAAACAAGGAAGTGATTTTTGATGGTAATATTGTGGCCCAATCCACCACACCCCCTCTGAATGAAATTAGTGTTGCAGGAGAAAGGGATCCATTTTCAAGAACTAAGGAAGTCCAAAATAATACAATCCGACCAGGAGAGAAGAGAAAAGAACAATTTGTACAGAGATCAAGCAACCCCTGCAATAGTATCTCAAGGGTATATGTTCCAAGCCTTGATGAAACTGAATACACCCCCAATTGTGACAATCTAAGTTTACCCCCAGACGCATGCCCGTACGTTTTAATACTAACTGGAGTATCGGCTTTAAGGAGGGATCAAATAGAAACATGGCCTACACTTAGACACAAAGTAGTTGACTTGCTCCAAAAGTTCAAAAGATTCAGCCCACTAAAAATGAACGAGATCCTGATGGTGCGTAGGGTTGGGTGGGTGCCGGACCAGAGGAAAAATATTGAAGATGACTGTATAGTCGTTAACTTCAGACGCCCTCATATGGCCCGTAATCTTTTAAGAAGAAGTGAAGAATCTCTGACAGAGAATACCAATATTCATGCTCTTCCTCTGGGGTTTTTCTACCAACCAAATGGGGAGGAAACACATAGGAATTGTGACAATCCTATTTCTCTTGATATATTTAATAGATTCCAAGATTTATCCTCTTTGGAGGCTGTAGATTAACTGCATTTAATGTTAGCCCAAGGTGAAGGAAGAGTGGCCACATGAGTAGGACCAGAGATAAATGAAATAATGGATGCACCAGCTATTGATTATCTGATTAATGAGTCCATGGTGAAAGAGGTAAATTTGGGAGGAGATGGGTCAATGTCCCAAAATTCGTTATTGACCTTGGGACAAGAAGCAGTGTTGTCTGGAGCAAATATACGTATAAGTGATATTGCCTTAGATAAACCCCTCTTAGTAGCGAGAGATGATAATTCCCCAGGTCTAAAATTAATTTAATGGAACATAGCGGGGCTCAGGAAGAATGTTAGTGACCCAGAATGGAGTGATTATATCGAATCTGTCTCTTTCAGGAAACTTGGGCGTTAAAGTCCCCGCATAGAGTGGGATATAGAACTTTTAATATCGACACAGTTCCCTCCGTTAGAGGCAGGCCCTCGGGGGGGCTTGTAATATGGGTGAAGGTAACACTTGAGATCAGAATAACAATGTTAAAAATCAACTCATTGGCTGTCCTGGGGTTAAGAATAATTACAAAAGAAGGAAGGGTGCTATATTTAGTCAATGTTTACAATAGACCATGCTCTTCAGCAAAAGAGTCACCAATACTGGAAAAGTTGGACTCCTTCCTAAATTCTATTGAGGAGAAACCAAGTATAATATTGGGTGGTGATTTGAATTGTAACCGTGAGCCAATTATAGGCCTTGGAGACATCTTTGAAGATAAGGACAGGGCCAATAATGTTCCTATATTATTTAATATTAATCCGGTTCAGTGTACAGTACAGGCAGTTCAAATTATGAGGATGATAGCTGCACTCGGATTGAGAGCCTGTAATGGCCGATTGCCATCAGACATAGCAAAAGCCCCGACCTTTATATGGAATAATTCGCAAAGTAACATCGACTTTGTTATGGTTTCCCTTGACATCTGGTCCTTTGTAATTGACCTTGAAATTATGTCTAGGATTGAGAGTGACCATCGTCCACTCCAATTGCTACTTTCTACTAGCCTACTGTCCAATGTAGTTCCATCAAATGAAGTAGCTAATCTAGCCAATGTACCTAGTGATGCCATATTGGCCAGTAATAATCACCGCTCATTAAAATGGGCCCATATACTGGAGCATGGAGAAGTTGTAGCCGAAATTTACAGATTGCTAGCCGATACGTTTGCTAGATATTCAAGCATACCACTAGAGGGGAGTACCTTTGTCGACTTACATAATGGGTTTTTTAAATCATTAAAATTGATGGTTACTAAAATGCCAAAAAAAAACAACCCAAATATAAACAATATGTCAAATGGGAAACCCAGGTATGGCAAGGATTGCCGTAATGGCAAGGCTAGATTACTACAAGCAGTTAAAAATAAGACTCCTGCTGAAATTAGGGAAGCCAGAAAAGAATACAAGGTAATACAAGAGCAGGCGAGAAGAAATTGGGATGAGAAAAGTTGGTCAGAACTGCTTATGGCAGCTAAAGAAAAGGACCAAGTGGGGTTCTGGAGACTGGTGGCAAAGGGAATCGTACTGGAGGGGTGGTCAAGGACGTGTTCCTCGATGAAATAACTTGGGTTGAAAATTTTTCAAAGTTATATAGGGCACCAGAGGGCACTGCAGAATTTGATAAAGATAGACTAGGGGTGCCACTTGCTGCTGGAGCTTCCTTTTGCGTTGCTGGAGGGAGAGAAAGTTTATCGGACCTAACTGCTTCCGTGTGGGTCCCTGCTGTTGGACAAATCGCCAGAGACTGCTTGGCTGACTAGGCTGCGGGGGACTGCGAGGACCAGCATTCCTTGCTGCTGCCACCAGCTGGTCCTCTTCCCCTAATCAGCCCTGCCCACCTGCTCGCAGTACTTAACAACTCGCGGCCCCCACTTCGCGGGAGCCACTCACTGCTGGAGCTTCCTTTTGCGTTGCTGGAGGGAGAGAAAGTTTATCGGACCTAACTGCTTCCGTGTGGGTCCCTGCTGTTGAACAAATCGCCAGAGACTGCTTGGCTGACGAGGCTGCGGGGGACTGCGAGGATCAGCATTCCTTGCTGCTGCCACCAGCTGGTCCTCTTCCCCTAATCAGCCCTGCCCACCTGTTTGCAGTACTTAACAACTCGCGGCCCCCTCTTTGCGGGGGCCACTCGCTGCTGGAGCTTCCTTTTGCATTGCTGGAGGGAGAGAAAGTTTATCGGACCTAACTGCTTCCGTGTGGGTCCCTGCTGTTGGACAAATCGCCAGAGACTGCTTGGCTGACGAGGCTGCGGGGGACTACGAGGACCAGCATTCCTTGCTGCTGCCACCAGCTGGTCCTCTTCCCCTAATCAGCCCTGCCCACCTGCTCGGTGTACTTAACAACTCACGGCCCCCGCGGCTCACTGCTGGAGCTTCCTTTTGCATTGCTGGAGGGAGAGAAAGTTTATCAGACCTAACTGCTTCCGTGTGGGTCCTTGCTGTTGGACAAAGAGCCAGAGACTGCTTGGCTGATGAGGCTGCGGGGGACTGCGAGGATCAGCATTCCTTGCTGCTGCCACCAGCTGGTCCTCTTCCCCTAATCAGCCCTGCCCACCTGTTCGCAGTACTTAACAACTCGCGGCCCCCGCTTTGCGGGGGCCACTCGCTGCTGGAGCTTCCTTTTGCATTGCTGGAGGGAGAGAAAGTTTATCGGACCTAACTGCTTCCGTGTGGGTCCCCGCTGTTGGACAAATCGCCAGAGACTGCTTGGCTGACGAGGCTGCGGGGGACTACGAGGACCACCATTCCTTGCTGCTGCCACCAGCTGGTCCTCTTCCCCTAATCAGCCCTGCCCACCTGCTCGGTGTACTTAACAACTCACGGCCCCCGCGGCTCACTGCTGGAGCTTCCTTTTGCATTGCTGGAGGGAGAGAAAGTTTATCAGACCTAACTGCTTCCGTGTGGGTCCTTGCTGTTGGACAAAGAGCCAGAGACTGCTTGGCTGATGAGGCTGCGTGGGACTGCGAGGACCAGCATTCCTTGCTGCTGCCACCAGCTGGTCCTCTTCCCCTTTTCAGCCCCGCCCATCTGCTCTATTTTAGACGGCCCCTCCCACGCAACTCCGGACGTGCGCGGGTGTGCGCTGGGCGAATTCCGGGCAAAGGGCGGGCCGTCTGAGACCGTCCGAGGTCGATTGAGGTCGGGCTGGGCCCCCCCCTAATCTCTGGTTTGACTTAAGTATTAATTTCAAGGTCTTATTTTATACACTGCCGTCTGTACCAAAGTATTGGGTTATCAGCCATTATGGCACTACGTTCTGGGAAAGATAGAACTGTACAAGTTTCAACTAAGAGCGGGGTGGTATCGGGAACTCTAGACAATTTTTTTAAACGGGCAACCGGCATCCTAGAAAAGGAAATAGCCGTCGCTGAGAAGCGCTTATCCGTGGATCCTATAAAGGGTAAACGCTCGCCCTTAGGTGACATTGGGTCAGCGGTATCCCCTGTTACAACAAGCCATCGAGCCCCTATAATTAATCAAGATTCATGTCCGGACCTTATGTCGGCAGTACCTCATAACGAGGCGTACTGTTCCATACTAAATACAACTATCACGAGTACACTCTCGAGTAGCTCAATCCACAGAGATGTTGAGTGTTCCGTGCAATATAGTCCTGTTCAAACTGTACAAAATATGGGAGTATCCAAAAATTTAAATCCAAGTAAAAGGAAAAGAGATGGTGGAATTCAGAAAGGGGGCGCCGTTAAAATTTCCCAAAAAAATAGCATAACGCAGACCTCACATGTTTTATCTAACCCCCCCTAATACCATAAAGGATCCCACTGATTGTGTTGATCAATATCCCACTCGCAGTACAGATGATGGGCTTTTGGGTAATATGGAAGTTCTTGTTAAATCTCTGATGCTGCCCCTATTAGAACGAACGAGGTTGATCAATTCCAAACTTGACCAGCTGGAGATTATAGTTACAGCTAATACAAACATACTGGACAAATTAGTAAAAGTTTTGGAAAACCCCAAAGATTCTTCCAATGATACCCAGGTAAAAGGGACTAGTGATGTATCAAAGGCAGCTCTTCCAGTCCCAATTTATTCAATTGAATATTCAGTTGGGTCAACCATGCTTGGAGAATCATCCCGCCCGTAATAATCCATTGGCAATTACGAGGGGTAGGGTTATGAAGGAGGGTGTGGTGCCTAGCACACCGTCCGTTCCTAGCGTACCAGATATTAGCAGTCAGTCTAAAGAGCAAAGTCAACAGGGGAAAGAGGCTAATGAACAGTGTCTCCCATGTGTTAATCTACCCCCGAGTCTGCCCCCTACACTATCATATTGACGGGTGTTCCAGCTATTGGGGTGGATAAAACGGAATCATATAGGGAGTTGGAAAGTAAAGTCACTTTTTGGCTAAACAAGAACAGAACTCTCCCCCCCTCCTCTAAAACGGAGATTCTAAACGTTAGAAGAGCAAGCTGGGTGGGACATTGTTCAAAGGATTTAGAGGGAGACTGTGTTACAATCAACTTTAGGGACCCTTGGGTGGTGGACTTCGTTCAAAGAGAACCAAGATTTGGTAGGGTGGGTGAAGTACAATCATTAGGCCTACAGTATTTTTATCCCAAAGGTTTCTGTGGTCCTCGCTTCCACTTACCCAAGCTCCGATGGAAAAATCCTACTGGAAGGTTTCCCTCTGATCGGGCAATACAGATCCCACATTATCCTTACTTGTTTAACCGCTTTGAACCCCTTTCAGACTTGGAGGGAGTTGATTGACTCTCGACCGAGCCTGGTGGTAAAACCCAGTCTGGAAGCTTGGGAATGGCCCCTGTGGGATCAAGCAGATTAGAGGTCGGGTGGTGGATAGTAGTGATCTTGTACACGGCAGGTCTACAGAGGTGGGCAGGGTGGGACAGGACGCAGGCTATGGAGTGGAATGGTCTCCCCGGGGATCCTCATATAGTGAAGTCAGAGAAATGTCGATGGAAGGTGGGAGGATACCAGGACCTATCTTGGGGCCAACTGTCCACACAGGATTCTTTGCTCAAAATAGCCTTATGGAACATCGCAGGGCTTAAGGGGAAATTGGACTTAAAAGAATGGGCAGATTTCGTAGATGAGCACGATATATTAATTTTTCAAGAAAGTTGGGCACCTGACGCCATTTTTCGTGTGGGTTATTTACATTTTTTTAAACCTGCCATACGGGGAAATAAAGGGAGAGCGTCTGGTGGCCTAACCATTTGGGTGAGCCAGTCCCTCAGCTAAAGGCCGACAGAAGTGTTAGTGCATAATTCCGATATCCTTGGGATTAAGCTTAGCAAGGAAAATCACCAGGATATTTTTATTATTAACATCTACGCACGTGGCTTACCTGGAGGGCGGTGTCCGGCAATCATTGAAGAGCTAGACTTGTTCCTCGATTTAATTGGGAGGGACAAGTTTATAGTCGTGGCTGGGGACCTAAACTGCACCTTTGAACCTCTTCTTTGCAAGAGTGAGGACATTTATGCTGAAGACGATGAGTTATGGAATGTCCCACACCTTACTATAAATCCAATTAAGGAGGGAACTGAGGCAGCACTTCACTGGTTGGGAATGTGCCTTGAGTGGGGGTTGAGAGCGGTTAATGGCCGCTCACACTCCAATAAAATAGGCCGGGCAACCTTTGATAATGGCACCAGTACAAGCAGAATCAATTATATTCTAATTAAAATTGAGTACTGGTCACTTTTAGATGAAATGTTTGTTTCTGCACGTCCCGAGAGCGACCACAACCCGTTGATTTTATGTTTGAAACTTGAGGATACTACCGGGCGTATTAGCGTTATCAATTGTGTCACAGCAGAGGCTGTCCTAACTAACGACAGACGTAGGGTCCGATGGAGCAGGGTATTAGAAGACCCTGCTATCTTAGATAGGGTGAAATACTGAAAAAACCTGGGAGTCTAGTAGGAACTAAAATGTGTTCTAAAAAGTGAAAAAACCAATGCCCAACGCTAGGTTGCAGAGGAAGAATCCTTGTAAACTATTAACAGAAAGTGCATATGTCAACGCACACAGTCACCAGCAACTGTAGGTGTATCCCAAATTTTAAAGATGGATTCCCATCAAAGTCTTGTAAATGATCAATATTATCATTTGGTCATCCAATGGTAGGGATGGTAAGTCTCTAGATCATTGAGACACAATCCAAGCCCTCCATGAGGGATATCCCTCCAAAGTTGCTCGTAGACCATATGTTTGATCATAAAGTAGGAACTAGTGCAGTGCAAAAAGAAATAAGTGCAAGTAAAATGAATAGAGAAAGGCAGCGAGGTAAACTTTAATAGCTGCCAGTATCATTCAGATTAAAACCAAGAACAGCGCAATTATAGCAGTTCAAACAAATAGCTGCTGGGGGGCCGACATGTTTCTGCCAAACGGGAATAAACTCCTAAGCCTTTCTTCAGGGCCTCTGTTCTAAATGAATCTTGCAACTGCAAAATGTAATGCATTTAAATTAACAAACAGAACTTATGAGTGAAAAAGAAGTGAAAAACCATAAAGGATATACATAACTATTCCTCTATGTCACTTGGTGTGTTATTCACCTACAAAAATAAATGGTAACATCAGTGCGTTGGACATAACAATATAAAAGAAAATATTTGAAATATATTTAACTCACCTATAGTAACAGTGGATAGACCTCACCTCACCTGGACCACGCTCAGGGTAGAGGAGGCCACGCGCTGGAAGGCAAGGAAAAAAGGATGCTAGATCCAGCAACAAGAGGATTGACCTTCCTAGTTGTCCACAGAACTATCCCACCTATTCCTTTGCCTAACTTTCCATATATCGTGACAGCTCACTCTCAAAAAACTCATCCACCCCTCCCTCAGAGGCAGTCTCACAATAATAATTTCAACCACTCCAGATATACCACTTGTGTCTAACAGGAGTGACAAACACCGAACTCCTTACCTCTCCGTCGTTGCCTCGGAACTGGATCTGAGTCTGGGGGAGGCAACGAGGAAAGGAAGGGGAAGATATTTATAACAATATGGGACTAACCCTTAACCAATCAGGGCGTTGCCCAAATAGAAACCGCAGCGTAAGCTGTTTAAATAAGGTCAGAACCAAATAAACTCAAAGAGGAAACTTACTCCGAGAGAGGCGTTTAACTAACCGGCGATGTCCTTCCCTCTGTACAGCCGGATTCCCTGTTTTAGCGAGTACTCGCGATAGACTGCGAGACTTAGACAGCCATACATTACGACGCTAGCTAATGCTGTTGCCAATGGAGCTCGGATCCCAGATTCATGGAAAGGGGGCGAAATCCTACCCATTTTTAAAAAGGGGGACCGTTCGTCCCCTGGGAACTATCGCACGATTAGCCTAATAGATGCACTCCAGAAAGTTATAGCAAGGATGGTGCTGGCTAAATTACATGGCTGGATTGAGAACATCCTATCCCCGATGCAAGCTGGTTTTAGATCTAATATCAGCACAATCAACCAGGTATTTAGGTTTATCTTGATGTACTGAAAGGTGGTGTTTCTGGGTGGAGGAACCATATATGCAGCGTTCGTGGACCTTAAATCCGCGTTCGACCTTGTCCCAAGAGTTAAGTTATGGGTTGCCTTAGTAAATATGGGAATGCCTCGAGAACTTCTGGATATAGTAATAAGATTACATGAGGGTAATTATGCAAGGGTTAGATGGGGGAGACAGGGGCAGGTGACTGAGCGATTTCCCGTCACTCGTGGTGTCCGACAGGGGTTTGTCCTCGCACCAAATTTGTTTTTGTTATTCATCAACCAAGTCGTGCAGTATCTAGCAGACACACCTACAGATGCTACTGTCTTGGGCGGCACAAAGTTTACACTTCTAATCTTTGCAGATGATACTCTTATTCTCTCTAAAACACAAAAGGGTCTCCAATTAGCGATAAACAAGTTTGAGGATTTTTGTAAACTTAATGAGTTACAGGTGAATGTGAGCAAAACTAAATTCATGGTTTTAACTAAAAACAGGCCGTTGAAGAGCCACGTCAGTATGAATGGTATTGAACTAGAGCAGGTGGAAGTTATGACCTATCTTGGGGTAATCTTAGATTATAGGTTGAGATGGAAACCACAGCTTGATGCACTCTGTCTTAAATCTGCTCGATTAACAGGGTGCCTAAAAAAGGAACAAAGAACATCACTAACCAAAAGGATAATGCCAGCACTAAAAATCTATGATGCAAAAATAAGTTCAGCAATCCTGTACGGTGCGGACTTATGGGGCTTCATGGACCTATCCCCATTGGTTAGAATCCAAAATAAATTCCTACGTAACTTGGTAGGTCTTCCTCAATCAACCCCAATTAAACCCTTACTGCTCAATCTGGGCTGTCATTCTATTAAAGATGTAGCGTGGTATAGGATGGTAGCAATGTGGAGGAGAATTTGGTCAACTCCGGACTTGGCTCTCTTTGCCACTGAGATTTCAGATCCTAGATCAATCATAGGATCTGGTAATCTCCCGTGGTTCAGAGATGTGAAGTCCATACTGGGAAATATGGGTCTAAGTCTGCAGTGGTCGGCCCCCGGAAATAATGTTTTTCCATCAAAAAAAGAATTTAAAACTCTTTACTGGGCGACCGTAAGAATTCAATCTGCAGTGATGACAGAGTCCACTACTTTGACTGGTTGGTTTTTGGTTCACAAGCTTGACCCCCATCTAGAGGATTATTGGGATATTATTACTAGAAGTAATGATAGAAAGCTCTATCACCAGTTTAGAGTCGGAACGCTACCTGTGAGGACCTTTACAAAAAAGTGGCGTGGTCAGTCATCTGAGTACTGACCCTGGTGTAGAGACCAAAAGGAGTCTATAGAGCATATTTTTTTTGTCTGCCCTGTTTATCTAGCACCCCGGAGAAAATGGCTAAAACCAATTTGTAGTAAGATGAGAACACGGGTGGGTGCAGAGGCGCTATGGCTTTTAAGAACTAACACATCTGAGATTGTGTCGATAGCAGTAGCAAAATTTCTGGGGTGGGCTTGGATCATTAGAGCTAGATATCCTCAAGCGAGTTGATCTACAGACTTAATGATAGTTTTTAGTTTTAATAAATTCAGTACGTCTTTAATCGCAAATGTAATCATGTTTTATGAACTTGTACGACTTGTTTAACATACCATATTGTGATTATTTGTGTGATGAAATAACTTATGCCTACAAGGCTTTATTTACCTAGGGGAATGTTTTTATGTGGGAAAAATTGTATATTATAATTGTGTTAAGTGTAGAGTGATTTTATGGATATTTTTGTATGATGTCTTTTATGATGGAATATCTCGAAATAAAGACGTTTGAAACTGACTAGGTCTAAGCCCAAGTGTAGATAAATTAGAGTTTGAAATAGAGGAACAGTGCTAGCAATTAATGCAGTTAAAAATGGGAAGGCGTCCGGACTCGATAAAATCCCGGGTGACTTATATAAGCATGAAATTAACGTCTGGGCACCCTACATTAATTTTGTATGCAATGCTTTAGCAGCAGGCGCTGATTTTCCGGATAGTGGAGGGGTGCGGAAATCGTACTAATTTTTAAAAAGGGTAATAGGAGCGAACCAGCAAACTATTGCCCCATTAGTTTAATGGACATTTTACAGAAAATGTACGCAAGGCACATTTTAACACGTTTGAATATATGCATGGAGGAAAGCTCTGTTCTTACCAAGTTCCAAGCTGGCTTTAGACCCAGAATAAGCAACATAATTCAGGTTTTCAGATTTTGTTGTTTATGATGGAAATATGTTCACATAAGGAAAGGGCATCTCTATGTTGCATTTGTTGATCTTAGGGCCGCCTTTGATCTTGTTTCACGTGAACTTTTATGGGTGTCCTTATATTCCCAAGGAATCCCGGTTTGTCTTCTACAGCAGATCATAAGGTTGCACGAAAATAATTACGCCAAAGTAAGATGGGGGCCAAATGGCGAACTAACAAACGCTATTCCAATCAAGCGAGGAATCCGCCAGGGATGTGTGCTGGCTCCCACACTATTTTCAATGTTCGTCAATGATATCCCCTCATACTTAGAGGGCTGCAATAATGATGCACCAAAACTGAATGGAGAACGGGTTTTGTCACTTTTATTTGCATACGATACCATACTGATATCTCAAACACCTAGAGGTCTGCAATCTCTTCTAAACTCATTCCAAACATATTGCAACAAGAAAGGCCTTGTGATTTATACCAGCAAGACTAAATACATGGCCACAAACCCCCATAAATCTTTTAGGGGAACCTGTTCTTAAATGACCAGCAACTAGAATCTGTGCATAGTTTTATCTGCTTGGGTGTCTCATTGGATGCGAAACTCTTGTGGAAAACCCAAGTAGAAAAAAGCTAAATGATATTCACACAGAATACACTGCCTATTATGAAAAAACACGGGGCAAGCCTTAGTAAGGCTGTGTCCCCGGCACTTGAAGTCTTTAAGTTTAAGGTCCAGTCCGCTGCATTGTATGGGGCAGAAATATGGGGGAAATTCTGTAGGAATGTGTTTGTAAATAGTGAAAATAAATTTGATAGGGCTCTCTTAAGGTTGCCAACAAATACACCATTAATACCTTTAATGCTTGATTTAAGCATGAAGCGCATGGATCATTATGCTACCCTGAGACGACTGTCGTTATGGGTGAGACTCTGGTGTACACCACAATTAGTTGATTTTAGAAATGGACTCGAGGAAATAATGAGACTGGACTCAAATTCTTCTAATACTTGGTTAAAACATGTGCATTCTTGGTTAAATAGGATTGGGTTGGCAGAGTTCTGGGAAGAGCCATTGAGCTTAACCCAAAACTAAAAAAAACTGTTGAAAACGTCCTTTTGGTCATTCATCGACCAAGGCTTGCCAAATGTCCAAGTGGGTGGAACTTTGATATGCAATTTTCTTACATTTAAAGACAGTCCCTGCTTTGACCAGTTTTTAGACGAGGTTCAACCACCCCTGGCTAAAACTCTATATATGAAATTTAGATATGGAACCCTGAAAACTAACAAGACCATAGCGAGATGGACAAGTACTTGCATAGATAAGATTAGTGACCAATGTATTATGTGCCAAAACAACGCAAGAGAAGATGAGTCTCATATCCTCTTTTTTTGCCCAGCTGATGCGGCGGCCAGGAAAAGATGGATTAAGCCTCTATTTCTTAATCTAGGAATACGCTCATATAAGAAAGCGGAAAGGATTATTAAGACTGATATTAGGCAGATTATAGTCTTCGGTGTTAGTGGATTTTTATTTGCAATAAGCTTTCTACGAGATAAAGTGGGTCTGAAGTTATAAAAGGAACTGTTCTATAATTCAACTTTTGTACTTTTTACATGCAATGTTTGCTGTTATTTTGCGCTGGCCAAATATCCTATACATATTCACTATTTTTGGAAAAAATGAAAATATGAATTTAATTAATGTTCCTATTGTGTACTTTTAACTGATGCCTTTTTTAATTAATTCATACTGAGATTTTATTGTACTGATTTCCAAACTGTATCCATAAATCTTCAAAATCACTAGCTCCTCTATATAGATTTTATATTGTGTAATTATTGGTTTTATGTATCTTGTATGGTTCTATTGTGCCGAAATAAAGATTACAAATGAAATGAATTGTATAACAATGTTTTATCTGCTTTTGTTTTAAAATTATTGGAACAACTTAATGGACCGTAGTCCCCAAAAACCTAACCTGTGACTGACTGACGGACTACAGTGTAAATTATATCGTTTTTAAATGGCTTTGCCAAACCGGTTTTGTTGCCATCGGTCTTTCAACCCATTTTGCCAAGGTTGATTGCTTCCCCTGCACCCCTTCTACAAACACATGGGGGCATATTATCAAGGGGGTTTATCTCCGCTTTTTTGGCTTTAAAAGCCAAGAAAGCGGAGATAAAATCATCTCCCTATTACCTAGCTGTCGCTAACACCAGTGAGCGACAGCTAGTAGGAGATAGCGACCATCTTGGGCCCCACTTTGCATGTCAGTGATATTTATCACTAATGACATGCAAAGTGGGCGTGCCAAGATGTTAGCGACTGGAAACAGTCGCTAACATCGCTATCTCCTATTACCAACTTTTGGAGATATTCGCGCTAAGCGCGAATATCTCCAAAAGCTAACACCTGCCCCTGAGCAGTTCTTAGCCATGTTATCCAATGGGAGGTGGATAACATGGCTAAGAGCATTAGCTCGGTAATGCATGAATATCACTGACTTTTCAGCGATATTCATGTATTGCGGCCGTTTTTTATCTCAATTGCAATAAACCTTGGTAATACCAAGGTTTATCTGCGGTAAAAATCGCCGCAGCTTAGCGGTAACATTTTCTCTCTAACCAAGCAATAGCGATAATTATCGCTATTGCTTGGTAATATGCCCCATGGTTCTTAAGTAGGGGTGTACAAAATGTGCGTCATTTCTTTTGTGTAATTGTACATAATTTCTGGAAAAGTGTACAAATGTACACGTAAAAGCGTGCAACGCATAAATGACACTTGCTGCTATATTTGAACGTGAAATGCTTCTTCACGTCTATTTTGACACACAATTGCGTTTGCAAAGAGCAATTGTTCGTGCTTTGAAACTTCACGTTGTTCCCGTGTGCTTGCGATAAACATTTACATGATGTGACATAATAGCTTCAATTTTGGAACTCCGTATAACTGGTGTAGTGTGAAATTCCAGAAATGGTGCCAGGTATGCCAGTGTAATTGAAATGTATCCAAGTCTATTATTGTAGACCTGCAGATGCACCCTGTATAAATCACCTGAGAAAGAAGTTCATTAAAATTGTCTTATTTTCAAAAGCATATGCCCTGCTGAGCAGATTGTGTACTGCTTTCTTGAGTTTTATCACCAGCGGTAAAAGGGAACAGGACCTGATTAGCATGAATATGGCGCCCTCGCATATTGTGCAGTGGTGACAGGTGTTTGCTCACACAGTTGTGGCGGGTTTCCATGAGCATATTTCTGTGCCTGCCACAGCTGCCCATTTGGTAAAGGGCAGAACCCCCCTCCTACTACCAAGCAGGTGGAACCACCAGTTGCTGAGATAATGCCCAATACGCAATCGAATTAAACTGAAAATACTGTTAAGCACGATGTTGACTTTCATGCACTTATTGAGCTTAATTTAAATAGTAATAATCTATATTTGTCCTATCTTGCAGCGTAATCAGTTGGAAAGTGATTTGATAGCCTGGAAAAGCGAGGTTGAACATCTTACAGCTCAACTCAAGGACTGTGAGGCACTAGAGGCAGACATAATGAAAGAAGCTGTGAGACTTGAGGTAAGTCTTGGTATGCAGCAGGAGGGAAAATTGATAATTTCACCAACGGGTAGACAGCACATTGCAAACCGAACAAATGTATTCGTGTTTACCTTTCACTGACTACTCTACTAATGTTTGCCTTGCTTACATTGCGTTGTGTGTTCGGCATTTGAATCAAATTAAGACCAGTATTTGAGGTTAGATGACCGTGTTTTTTGTTGTTTTTTTTTTACCAAATTTGATCGGACCACTGCAACAAATATATTACACAATTTCTGTTCTGCCTGCCACAAAGCGCCCAGTTGCTCTCATAAAGCAAATGAGTTTTTACCTCAGTGTAAAACAGTGTGTAAGGATTTTTGGGCAAAATATTCACTGATGTGGGGTTTCTGCACCCTGATTTGAAAACAGCAGATAAAGGATGGGTACAATTCAAATTTGCCTACGAAGTTGTCCCAAGCAGGCACTCGGCCTTCTCTCACCTTCACCTGGCATGAAATTCAAACCACTCAGCAGCTAGCAGTGACGATTTTCTGCCACAGGATGCCCCATAGGTTGGAATCCTGGTGCAATAAATCATGGCAGCAACGCTCCCCACAAACGTCCAGGAAAGAAGGTTCCAGGGGCCTCATTTATGAGAAATGACGCATCGCTGCGTGAAAGCAGCCATGCGTCACTTTTCAGTGCGCACCCCTTGCGACATGATTGATGCGTCATATTTACAGTATGACGCATCATGTCGCAAGGAGTTACAGATACGTCAGTATTTCTGACGTATCTGTAAGCGCAAAAGTCACGCATTGCTGGGTGTGTCACAAAAGTGACGCAACGCCAGCAATGCGTCCTTTCACATGGGGAAAGCCCCATGTGAAAGGGCTTGCGTCAGTCTTACGCCTGCTGTGAGGCAGGCGCAAGATTTTGACGCAACAGCGTCCTAAAAGTGACGCAGTGAAATCTCATAGATTCCACTGCGTCACTATTACGAGGCTTTTTGCGGGGGAACGCCCCCCCTGCATACATTATACCTGACGCAGGTATAATGTAGCGCAGGGGTTTACAAAGTGACGCATCTGCTTAGATGCGTCACTTTGTAAATAGTGCGCAACAAGGGGCATGTTTTACGCCGCCGATGCGTCACAAAAAGTGACGCATCGGAAGCGCAAAACTGACGCAAGGCCTCATAAATGAGGCCCCAGGGGTCTAAGCTGAGTAGGTCGTCGGGATTTAGGAAGAGGGGCTACGCAGCCTACGAGCTAGAGGTGGTGCAGCATTCTGGGAAAAAGATTGCAATTAGTGGAGTGATATGAGAGACTGATCTTCAAAATGGCTGCGTTGTGCTGAAGCTCCGGGTTTCTGACCTCTAATTCCCCCCTATAATCGGAAACTCTGATTTGTATAACCTTTTAAAAAAAAAACTTGATTTATTAATTTTTTTAGTAAAGATACATACAATCTATTGCAATAGCCATGAGGGAGACAAAGCTTAAATAATCAGGAACACATATCAGTGACATGTGGATACACAAAAGTAGCTGGTCTTGCACATATTAAAGTTTTACCGGGCAATACACACCACCGCTGGAGTACAAGAGATAGGTAAGCAGAACAGGGTGTCATACAGTTGCTGTTACATTCTGCACTAAAAGAAGACAAGGAAAACGAAAAGATAAAAAAAATTGTCAGGGATTGTTACAATAAAGTGGATCACAACGATGGTCAGGCAAGAGAAGTCCGATCAGTGGATAATGTTGATATATGAGCTGGTATAGGCAGCCTTCAAGGTGCAGCGCGATCTACAGTGGGGTGTTCAAGTAATTATGTCTGTAGTGGACCCCAAATATCCCGAGGGCGAGAGGAGCAGGGGAGAAGTTATGCATAAGTGTTGAGTTTATTTTGCGATAATATTACATTTGATAATCAATCTTTAAATTTAGGCGCACGCCCCCTACCCCAACGACAGGCAATGCGCCGCTTAGCGATCACATGATAGAAGGACACAAAGTGCCGATGTTTAGCAGGGAGTTGCTCAGTATAACCTAAGAGCGCCAGCATTGGAGATCTCGGGAGAGTTAGAGAGACCATGTAGTTGAGGGCTGCAAGGACATCGTCCCAGAAAGTGCGGACATCAGGGCAGTCCCAAGCTAGGTGTAGGAAATCAGCATGTTTCATTTTACATCTGCTGCAAATGTGCGTGTCCCTCAAGCCGAATCTATGGAGTGTAACTGGGGTATAATAGCTGCGATGTATGAATCTATAATGAATGATACGAAGCCTACTATTAGCTGATATCTTTTCAGTCTGTCCACAGCAGTATAACCATTGTGCATCCATGATGTCCTGGCCCAATTCCGCTGACCACTTGGCACGTGCCAGGCATGCTGGATATTTAATGTCACTATAGAGCCCATGATAGAGTGTGGATACTACATGTGAAGCAGTAGGTGCATGCAGGACATTATGTAGCGGGTCAAATTTCGCAGGCTCGGATGGGTATGTGCCAAAGCTGGCTTGTATTCCATGGCGAAGTTGGGCATACAGAAACATTTCCATGGTGGATGGCGGGGGTCTGGGCACAATTGTTGGAGAGAACAAAATTTACTGTTACTGTAGAGGTCACCCCAGCAACGGAGGTTTCGTTCACGCGCAGTGTTTTTGAAGAGTCCTTCCTGCAATAACGTTAGTTCAGGATGATATGTGAGTGGAAGGAGAGGGGAATATAAACTAGGTGCACGCATGTGACCTAAAATGCGGGACTAAGGTGAAATCGTACAGTCCACAGAGGTTGGGTTGCCACCGTGGGGGCAATGCGGGGGCTAGGATGACTCCATCCAGAGGGATGGGATTCGTGAGCCAATGTTCTGTGGCGACATGGGCATTGTAACAGGGTGGGTGGCACCAAAAGTGAGCAAAATGAGCTTGCGCACAAAGGTAATAGAGTTTGAAGTTGGGAATATCGAAACCCCCATGAGAATAAGGCTGCATCATCACATTCCACTGTATACATGGTTGTTTTCCTCCCCATGCAAGGTGAATCAACTCCGACCGGAGTGTGTTAAAGAAGTGACGACCAGGGTGGTAACGGGATGTTTAAAAAAAGGTATCGAAATTTCGGGAGGATCACTTTCTTTATAAGGGAGATGCGACTCGCCATGGTCAGGGGAAGAGCAATCCACTGGGTGATGCAGTTTGTGACATGTTCCATTGTACAACCATAGTTTACGCGCATCTATTCATCTCGGTCCGATGTTACACGAATCCCTAGATACTTAGAATCATCTGCGCACCTTACAAGCGGATAATCGGTTTTAAAGGGATCAACCGAGCTGGTCAAGGGGAATATCTGTGATTTGGACCAATTTATATGTATCCCGGATAAGCCAGCAAATCTGACAAACTCCTGCAGCAGAGTATTTAGATTATGTTGGGGATCTTTAATATGAAGGGTCACATCATCCGCATACAGGGAGATGAGTATCGGACGAAGGAGGCAGTGCAAACCCATGTGATTGTATTGTTGTCTAACCCTCGCTGCAAGGGGTTCCATAATCAGGGCAAACAATAGGGGAGAGAGTGGACACCCCTGATGTGTGCCACAGGACAAAGGGAAGGAGGGCGAGTTGTGTCCATCGATCAAAACTCTCGCAGTGGGTCTGGTGTACAAAATCCTAATCCATGTGAGGAAACCTATTGGAAGCCCAATACATTGTAGAACTGCGAATAGGTAGTCCCACTCCACTGAATCAAAAGCCTATGAGGCATCAACAAACATAGCTATCAATTGCAATCCAGGGTCTAAGGTCTGCAAGATGAAGAACAGGGTCCTGAGATTGTGGGACGTCTCCCTGCCCAGAATAAACCCGGCCTGATCGGGAAGGACTAACTTCTCCATAAGTAGCCGGAGTCCATTAGCCAATAATTTAGCCACATTTTTTGCATCGGTATTGATTAGTGAGAGAGGCCTGTAAGACTTGCAGCGATCTGCGAGTTTGCAAGGTTTCAGTAGTGACGTGATGAGTGCCTCTCTCATGGTGCTGGGTAGGGTTAGTGTCTTATGACCCTCAAGGAATACCGCTTGAAGCACTGGAAGCAACTGATCTAGGTACATTTTGTAAAAGTCAATAGGCAGCACATCCGGCTCAGGCGCCTTCCCTGATGTCATTTGCATTATGGCCTCCCAAAACACATCGTCCTCAAACGGGGACGCCAGAAACTTGCGCTGGGTATCCCCTAGCCACCCAAGGGTTATGTCACCAAAAAAGGGAGAGAAATCAGGTGATTTGTATAACCTCTTCGAAGACCGGCACCATGTGGCTGACGACTGGTGGAGGCCCCCGGATCCTTCCCGCTGCAGATCTGAGCATTTGGCGCGGAGATAACAGTGTTGCAGCTCCCGACCACAGCCGCAATGACGGTCTGACTGGGAAGGAGTCCGGCCTGCTTACAGCAGAGACCGCTGAGACCGCTGCTGCAGGGGCGGTTTGGCCCGTGGCAAGGCTGTTCCTGTTCCTCGACGCCACGGGAGCTGCCGCGACATGAGCGGTGTCCTTGGTACTATCCAGTGGTTGCATTTGCTAATTGCTGGGTGTGGGACCGTACCGGGTTGGCTCCGGTGCAAGCACATATATTGATGAAGAAGACACCATTACCCAGGCCAGTACTTTGATTCCTGGACAGGAGAAGACGCGGGGGCCCTTCCCCCTCCGTACCTCTTGGGCTTATACACCAGCACCTCTTGGTGAAAAGTTAATTTATATCACTTTCCCCGAGTGGCACTGCCATCACGGAGCGGTAAGGGGGCCTTCCTCCATCACTGCTATGGAGTGTAGAGGCATTTTTCTGTTGGTCCCTTCTTGTTATGACAGAGATTTGTTTTTTGGGGGGGGGGGGTTGGTGAAATTGCTGCAGACCCATCCCTTGATTGCCTGTGACATTTGGTATGGTTGGCCTGTCATGCTCCTTGCACCCAAAGTACGCAGGCATTGTGTAAGTCTGGATTTATTTATTGATTTATAGACTGCATTTCTTTGCCACAGATTCACACTGTGAGTTGGGTCCCGCCTTTTGCCAGCTGCATTTGTTTTTTGCCCATCGCTATTCTTACCTCCTTCTGCTACTGCCCTTTACTGCCATTTTCTATCAAGGGGGGTTGCTGACAGCTGCCCGACTCGAACGGTCCAGGGGGGCCCCAACCACCAGCTTGCTGTGTGTGGTGAACAGAACACCGCATCACTGAAGAAGTACCAGGAAGAGGCTGGGCCAGGTAATTTTAATTTTCATCTGGTACACTGATCATGCTTGGATTTTTATTTGATTTTTGAGCCACGGAGATAGCAATCTAGGAACTGAGGTGTGTGGCCAAGATATTATATTGCTGTGTTGTGCTGTGTAATCTCGTTAAGAGGGTAAATGGCAGAGAAACTGGCGGCAAAAGGAAGTCAATAAGAGGCCAAGGTGTGGTGAGAACTTTGAAGGCTTTCCTTCAAAAGGCAAAGTCAATCCTTATCCACGGAATTGGTCTTACTGAGCGTAGATTGTCATTAGAACCACAGTCCCTTGTAAGACAATCCGTATTGCATGACCTCCCAGACCAATCTATTTCTGGCTTCAAAAGGGCAGCTTGGAGGTGGAGACGCTCGGTGCACCGGGCAGGCTTGAGTGCCCCCAGTCTGGCGTGGACTACTGGCAGAGGCACGCGAGTGGAAGGCAGTAAATGGGAGCACCCTGAAAGTGAGCACCAACCCCTCCCCAGGACGGGCAACATACAGCGGTGAAGAGGGTCTGGGCTGCGAGTGCCCGCGAAGGGGTGATGAGGTCAGGGGGGAACTGAGGAGGTGCTCGATCCCCCCCGTGCGCCGCCTGCCCCCCTCTACCTTATGCCTACAGGCAGGTGATGGACTGGATTGTTAACTCCCGGGCTGATTGGTGAGGTGGATGGGCAGAGTCTACCCCCAGTGAAGCCTCTGGGAACAGGAGGTCCACAAGCCCTGCGTAGGGCTGGGGGTGGATAGAGAGCCCCCCGGGTGGGCCAGGAACCTGGGGTGTCCATATCATCACAGCAGCTACTGATGTCTATACCCTGTCTGATGGGCCGTTGTCAATGGGTTTACGTATGACAGAGGAAGACCTGCATGTATAGCAGTGGTGCCTTGAGAGTTGCGTAGCACCTGCCAAAATAGACTGAGAGACATATCTGTGCACTGGCCTGGACTAGCACCGTTCAAAATGAGAACCCTCTCCATACCCAGGCCCTGCGTCTTCCACAATGGGCAAGGACAGGGAACCGAGGCAGCTGCGACAGGGCAAGATGGACCAATTTGCGAAAGTCATTGCTCTGCCTCCAGTGGACCGTCCGGCCCCTCGCTCGGATACGGACACCCTCCTCCAGGCGATCAATACATCCAGAGAGGTACTACGGGGGGAGATAGGTGCAGTGGGTGCGGAGGTGTCACTTCTGCGACAGGATCTCAGGAACCTGGCAGATATAGTCATGGTGGTGGAGACCCGGCTGGGTGAAGCAGAGGACTCCCTGCAGGACCTACGCAAAGGGGTGACGGACCTGTAATCTTCCCACAAAGATCTACTGTGATGGGAGGACGATGGCAAAAATAGAGCGCGCTGCAATAACCTGCATTTTATGGGCTTTAGAGAAGGAATTGAAGGACACATTTTCAACTTGCTTTGTCATAGAGAGGGCCCATTGGGTGCTGATGGCCCGGCCACCGGCTGGGGCGCAGCCACGTCCTGTGATAGCACGTTTTCTCAACTTTCTTGATAGAGATATGATTTTGAGGGACGCCAGGAAGATTGGGGAGATCCGACACGAGAACACACGCATAATGATCTTCCCAGATTATAGCAGAGAGGTAAAGAAGCAACGCTGCACGTTCGACTTAGTCAAGGCCAAACTACGGGAACATAAGATCCAATACATGTTACTCTTTCCCGCGAAATTGAAAGTTCTGTTCATGGGCAAATCCCACTTCTTCCAGACACCGGAGACGGCCTGGCACTGGCTGGAGGAATGCCCAGCACTGGGGAACGTGGAGGCGCAGATGCCCTTTGATGGACCCTCTGAAGGGGGAGCCATACAATCTCCGGGCCCACAGCGATCACTCCGACCGAGACTACGACACGGATAGAACCAGGTGACGCAGTGGGTACTCCTTGGACTCCAGACTCTCGGCGGGCGGTCACACGCTCCACCTTCATGATCGTCACCATCTGGACACTAAGATCTAGACTAGAGACTCTTCCTCTGGTGAGGAGGAGATGGCGGATCCCTCCATGCACCTTTTGTCGGCTGAGATCTTTGCAATGGAACGGGACATGACGGAGGAAGCTACGGTGTCGCAGGGAGAGCCACCAGATTCCCATTCACGACGAGGGGCCTGCAGAGTTGGCCGTGTATTAGACTGATATCCGGAGCGGATAAGCTGGACATTCACCCCCATCTCTCTTTCTCTCTCTATTTTTCTTTCCTATGTTTCTTTCTTTGTTACTTCTGGAGGAGCAAACGGACGGAGAGACGGATAGGACACCCGCAGAGCCGTAGGCGACAGCCCTGGTGTGGCTGCAGACTTGGACCTATAGTGGCTTGCCTGTGGTGGCAGGAGTGTTCTTCTTGGTTCTTTCTCTGTCCCTGCTTCCTTTCCAAGCGTCAGTTCCTTTGGTAGGAGTTTGTGTTTGTTGAGGGAGTGGGAACTTTTGGAGTAAGTGGGGACTGGGATGGCAATAGACCTCCACCAACCTAGTGTTCACTCCCCGGCGACTGGCAGGGGATACGACTGCAGGAGGGGTTGGTTGGGGGGTACAAGATTTTTAAGTTGGGGTTGTTGCACATTTGTTAGGTACAGGCAGTCACATGGTCGCTCGGAGACACGTGCTCACCCGATCTTTCCACCCAGATTATACTTTGACCACCCACTACTATGGCCCCCATGACCCAATGCACCACCCCTGATGATGGGATGGTGACGGATAGCTACAGAATACTCTCATGGAATGTGAATGGCCTAGGAGATAAAATCAAGAGGGGGCTGGTATCCACATTTATATAAAACGGGCTCACCCGGATGTGATTCTATTGCAGGAGACCCACCTTAAGGGCACAAGGTGTGGGTTCCTGGCAAGGGGAGCTTACACAGTCTTGGCTCACGCATGTTTCACTGCTGGTTCCTGGGAGGTGGCAATCATACTTAGGAAATCTCCCTCCTTCAAGATAGTTCGAACATGGGAAGACCCCCATGACACGTTTGTGGGAGTGACAGGGATATGGGGTAGACGGAAAGTTACCATAGTTTTGGTTTATGCCACTCTGAAGTTACAGGACAGGACCCTACGTGGGCTGACTGATATCGTGCTTGATACCCTGAACACATTTCATATAATAGGGGGGGACTTCAATGATGTCATGTCAATCTCCATGGACCGTTCAGGGAACCGTATCAACAACCCCTTGACAACGCACTTGGCTGAGGTGATGAATACTCTGGGATTGACTGACATATGACGACATCTACACCCAGACACTTGAAGTTACTCATATTACTCTGGCGCACACAAGATGCCCTCCCGGCTAGATTACGTCTTTCTCTAACAGCGGACACTGGGCAATGGCTGCGAGGAGGAATACTTGGCACGCGGCATCTCTGATCGTTCCCCACTGATGGTTAGGACAGGAGGGGGCACCAAGACAAACAGTGGTAACTGGAGGTTGCCGGCTTTGGATTTGCAGAACAACAAGATATTAAAGGGTCTGAGGGCTGCCACGAAAGTCTACTTTGCCGAAAATGTGGGTTCATTGCAATCGGGCGTGGCAGTGTGGGAGGCCTATAGGACGGTACTTCGAGAAAGGGCACAAAATTGAATAGCCATGGAGAAGCGAAAAGCACAAGAGGAACAGGCTTCTATGGAAGCTCGAATCCTGATGTTCGAACGACAGTATCTGACAGGGCGCTACTCCCAGGTACTTCGGCTTCTGACTGATGCCCAACGAGGTTATAGAGCCCACGTAACAGAGGAGGCCAAAACGCAGGCACAGGCGACCCTCCATAGGCTGTATGATGTCGGAGATAAATCTGGCAAATTACTTACCTGGCTTAGTTGCAAGGAATTTGACGTCCGCTGGTTTGAACATATAGTGGACTCCCAGGGACTGATGCGAATGGGAGATGAACAGATAATACAAGCCTTTGCCTCCTACTTTAATAATTTTTATGCGGCCAGGGACCTTGCTACCGCGGAGGAGATGCAAGTATATCTGGACACGGTTCAGACTCCGAACCTAGAGGCAGAGGATATAGCGGGTCTAGAAGCTGACATATCGGTGACTGAACTTAAGGAGGCGATTTCTAAATTGCGCCCTGGGAAGTCCCCCGGCCCGAACGGACTCCCAGACGAATTCTATAAGAAAGGGGCAGAGCTACTGGAGGCACACCTGTTAGCTCTGTTCTGAGATGCAGTCCAGAAGGGTGCCTTTCCACTGGATCTCAAACTAGCCACAATCATTCCTATCTACAAAATGGGGAAACTCCCAGAGGAGTGTGCATCCTATCGCCCAATCTCCCTCCTAAACATAGAGGTTAAACTTATGGTAATGATACTGGCTCCCCGACTACAGTGATTTCGGACCTGGTGCACCTAGATCAAATGGGTTTCTTGCCGGATCGGGCGACCCGACAGAACCTACGGCAGACCAATAATTGGCTTATGGAGGTACAGGAATGGGAGGACCCACATATGTTTCTTTCTTTAGACGCAGAAAAAATGTTTGATGCTGTCCACTGGCCCTTTTTAGAGGCGGTCCTGGTCGAATTCGGCATCGGCCCCAAATTTAGGCACTGGGTGGGACTATTGTATGCGGACCCGCGTGCTCGGTTGAAAGTGAATGGGCTCATATCAGAGGACTTCCCCATTAGAAGGGAACCAGACAGGGATGTCCTCTATCCCCCTTACTATTCGCCCTCACCATTGAAATTGCGGCCTGTGAGATCAGACAGATGAAGGAGATCTGGGGGTTTCAACTTACGCAGATGGACTCAGTGGAAGAAAAGATCTCGCTCTCTGCGGACGATATCCTGTTATATGTTACCCAACGGGATAGCACGATCCCCATATTATTCAGGCTCCTGGGCAAATATGGCACCTTCTCGGGGTACACGATCAACTGGCATAAATCAATTCTGTATAGCCCACTGACCCGAGGTAATATGGCCCCCACTACCTTTCTCTTGGTTACGCGGACGGGGTTCATTTACCTGGAGATCTATATAACAACTGACAGGAATCTCTCCTTCCAAAAAAACATTCAGCAAGTCATAGCGAATTTTACACTGGACGGCCAACATTGGAAAACGCTCCCCCTTACGAACCTTGGCCGAGCCACCATGTTTAAAATGATAACACTACGTGGCTTCCCGTACGCCCTCCAAAATGAATATTTCCCTCTCCCCCGACAGACGTTCCAGAAGATAGCAACAGAACTGCGTTCACTTCTATGGCTAGGGAAACAACCGAGGATTGTGTTAAGTACACTGCAGCGCAACCAGTACAATGGGGGATATCATTACCAGTCGTTGAGGCCTATTATTGGGCGAAGCATCTAGCGCCGGTGAATGACTGGCTCCATGCCCCGGCGGATCAACCCACCTACGGGTAAGAAAAAGACACCATGGCACGTCGATCCTGCCTGTTTTATGTATATGGGGGTGCGGGTAAGAGACGCCTCCTGCCAGCCATGCAAAGAAGCTTTGAGGTGTGGGACAGAGCGACTAAGACCATAGGATGGGCGTGTAAACTGACAAAACAAACACTGATATGGAATTGTGCCTGGTTGAGGGAATTGCACAAACTTGAGGGCTTTAGGGGCCGGGACGACATTGGAATCTCCACCCTCAGGGATGTGCTGGCCAAGGGGAAACTTAGTCTTTGGGGCTTTGGCGCGGGAGTTCGGGCTACTCCCCACCCAAATTTTAAAGTACGCCCAATTTAGGCATTCATGGAGGGCGGAGACTGTACTCTCTGGCCCCCTGCCAGAATACGCTCCGTTGGAGGACGGCTTACTGCAAGAAAGGATAGACAATAAGACAGTATCTCTGACGTACAGGACCCTAAACAATTAAATGCCTGACAAGCTAGGAAAATTAAGAGAAATGTGGGAGCATAATGTGGGGGCGATGGATACAGTTGACTGGGAGGCCGCTCTGCTGCATCATAGAGAGGTAGCGATCAAATCACGCCTCCGTCTCATCCAATACAAAATATTGCGCAGGGTATACTTCGACAGGGCCCGACAACACCGGATAGGCCGGGCAAGTGACCCCAGTTGTCTGAGGTGTGGCCTCCCGCAGGGGTCTTCTTCCTTACCATCTGGTACTGCCCCGTCATCCACACATACTGGATGCAAATGTTAGGAGAGTTAAGTGAGGTGCTTGAGACTACACTCCTCTAGACCCTAAACTTGTATTGTTGGGAATACCTCATGACGTTGACCTGTGTCGTCCACAACTTATCCTTGCATTGTTGGCATTAGTAGTGGCAAAAAGAGATGTGGCCCGCGCATGGGGGGCAGCGCTTCCCCCACAGCTGAATGAATGGCGACAGGGATTAGACCTTTACATGGCAGCAGAGAGTGTCACATACACAACGAGAGGCTGCCCCCAGAAGTTGAGTAGCGTATGGGGGAAATGGAGGAAATATCATGGTCCGACGGGGGTCTGGACCCTTAATAGTGAAATGTGGGCCTTCTCGAGCCGTACTGTGTGATGGGACAGTGTGCTAGGGGACGAGTGTATTAGACCTGGGGGGAAGACAGAGGAAGAGGAGAGTAGACTCCCAAATATGTCATTGGCTGTAGAGCTGATCATTCGGTGGCTATATGTCATGGAGAGGGTGTTATGGGAGGTGGGTGGGAGTGGGAGTGGGGGAGGGTGTTTGGAATCGGGAGTAACCATCTGTACCACATTGGTTGTTTGGTTGAAAATGCAAATAAAAATATTTTATAAAAAAAAAACAATGACTGTAAAAAAGCCAAGAAGACCCTGTAACTAGCAGTTAGAGTGAACTCCAGAACCAACGTAATCTGAGCTTGCAACAGCTACAAAGTAACGCAAATTAAAGCAAAGCGAGACGATGACAAAAATTGGCAAGATCTTGTTCTGGCCACCCAATGTAGGGACAGTCACCTTTTTTGGCACATTGTCTCAAAGGGGAGTAAGGAGAATGATCTTAGCTATCACATTCAAACTGGAGACTTGGGTGGATCACTTTACAAAATTATATTCTGAAACAGAGAGGCAGGGTAGTTCGAACATTTATAGGGCTGACCACCTCCCAGATACCACTATTTTAGCTGCAAATGCCCTGATCTGATCCCAGGTGACCTGTATAAATCGGAACCAATGATATGGGCCCGTATATAAATCTTTTGTCTAATTGTATATTGGCTGGTGGGGATATTCCAGAAACATGGAGGGGAGCCAAGATAATTACTATCTATAAAAAGGGCGATGCCGCTATCCCCTCCAACTACCGACCTATCAGCCTGATAGTCAATTCACAGAAGATTTTTTCCAGGCAAGACCTGGATAATTTACAATGCTGGATGGACAATCATACGATACTGTCAACATACCAGGCGGGCTTTCGCTCCTAAATAAGCATGTGTGATCAAGCTTTCATATTCACTCTATTAACTTGGAAATACTACTCAGGAAGCAGAAGCTTTATGTAGCTTTTGTGGATCTGCAAGCTGCGTTTGATTTAGTACCGCGTGACTTGTTATGGAAGATTTTGCTAGATCTAGGTGCCCCTGTAGATCTGGTAACAGTGATAGCACGACTCCATTTGGATAAATATGCCCAAGTCAGATGGGGGGAAAACTGTGAAGTAACTGAGAAGATACCGATACGGCGTGGGGTGCGACAAGGTTTTGTTCTTGCCCCGACGATGTTTTCCCTGGTCATCAATGATGTGGCAAGTCATTTAATAGTTAGCAAGAACGATGCTCCTTCCCTGAGCGGGAAAAAGGTCCCTATCCTGCTCTTTGCAGATGACTCTTTATTAATATCCAAGACACCAATGGGCCTGCAAGTATTATTGGATAGATTTTTAGAATTTTGTAAAGGTCGGAGATTGAAACTCAACACCTCCAAGACAAAATATAGGGTGTTTGGGAAAGTACGGGGTGGCCTTCGGGAGATCAGGATCGCACATGAGCCGCTGGAGCGGGCTTACAACTTTGATTATCTAGGCATAGGTTTGAGTGAGTCACTTAATTGGGAATACCAACTAAACAAGAGTTACTTAATCCCACGCCAAAGGTCCAAATCTACACTAAGGTTCTATAAACAATCTTAAACTCAACCCCTATCCCCAGCACTGGAAATCTACAGTGCAAAAACCCAAAGTGGAGCCCTGTACAGAGCTGAGATTTGGGGCTACACCTCAGTTAATAAATTAACAACTTGCAAAATACTTTTGTTAGATTTCTCACTTCAATACAGATTACAACTCCTCTCATTCCCCTTTTCTGTGATCTTGGGTTGAAGAGAATTGGGGACTTGGTTGCTCTAAAACCCTTAACCTACTCGCTGTGCCTATGGATAACCCCCCAACTTATTGATTATCGGAATTCTTTACAGGAAGTTATGATGATTAATGGTGTAAAAAGCTTACCGTGATTTAAACATATTGCAGACTGGTGCAAGACATTAAGTATGAGGGACCTGTGGGAAAATCCGGACAGGGCCACAAGAGATGATTTATTGAGATTAAAAGCTAGATATTGGGAGTTGGTGGGCAATAACTCTACCAATAATCTGACCAGCTGCCAGTTAACATCCAAATTCCTAGCTGTAAAGTCATGCATACAATTTGAACCCTTTCTGGACCGAATTTCTCCCCCTCTTGCAAAAAGCTAATCCTTGAGACTCAGATACGGCAATCTGCTCCTAAAATTTCCAGGCAAGGAGGCGGTTGGCCTAGTATTGGATTTATGCCCAGCCTGCTTTACAGTTAGAGAAACTGAAGAACACGATTTGTTTTTCTGTCCTGGATACCAGGAGATATGCAGGAGGTAGATAAGACCAATCTGCCTCAATTTAGGGGCTAGGCAGCATCAGATAGCGTACAGTATTTTAAAAACAGATGTATCTGAACCAGTGGTTTTTTCTGTCAGTCTCTTTTTATTTACTTTCTGGATAATCCGACAGAAGCTTTTATCATAGATTGTACTGTATTATGAATTATCTTGTAGAATATGCACCTTATGTACCCACATCTGTCTCTTAATGTATTTTGATGTATGTTTGACGGCCCATTTCTATCGCCCCTTTCAATAAGCTATTTGAAAATGTATTTGTTTTTATATTTTTTAACTTGTGATTTGACAAAGTTTTCATCCTTTGTATACTTTGATGGTTTTGTACAAACAAACCTAATAAACTTATTTGACTGACTAGTGGAGTGATATTGGGGTCCAGGTTTAACCGTCCCCAGGAATGGATGGGGGTCAGATCTTAAGAAGCAACTCACCCCTCACTCTCCTGAATATGGGGATGTGACATTATATTACACTCATTTAGGAAGGCAAAAACTGGATTTTTCAGGCCTCTTGAGTAAAGTTCAAGAAGCTTCCCGATTTCTTCTTCTTTTCCCCAGGTGTAGTAAAAAACTACTGACTGGTCTCACCTTGGCTACTTCCTACTGCCAAATGGCTTATGGGCGGGATATTCCTGAGTACGAAATTGTTGTGAGTGGAAACATGGAAGCTATTGAGCTTTTCGCAGAAAATAGCACATGTGAGGGGAAACTTGCAACACCCGGAGTGTCCTGCAGATGTTACTTGTTTGTCAAGTTACAGGTACCATGGAGCAGGGCGTAATGGACTCCCCCGTAGCCACCGCGATAAGGAACCCCCAATCTTCTCTGCATGAAGGGGACCCCATCAGCATGTCTGTGCGGCCTGTTTCTATAAAGCAGCTGTAGTGTATGATCTGCTCTGAGCCCAGTCCTAAAAAGTAGCAAAATAACTTGTTCTTTTCAGTCTGACCCTGCGAGGCACCACCTTCAGGAGTGGGTGGGGGCTCCTGAGACAAAGCAGACTGCTGTAGATCACATTTTAAATTGTTTTCTTCTCTCAGTACCTGTTTAAAATATGTACTGGGAAGTGAAAAATATACCTGCCAAGACATTAAACGCTATTAATTGCAAGTGATTTCACAATGTTCCCATTAATGGATCTGGCTGGAACCCTAGAGTCCTTGTTTCCTTTGGGATTCTTTGATGAACTGGTCAGGCCGAACCTAAAAAGCAAATGCAAAAATAACAATTGATGGACAGAATGCAGAACAATGTCATACATTCACCGCAGTACAGAGATCTTGGACTAAATCCATCGTTTTTTGCTCAACATGCCATTCCAGTTTGGACCCAGCCATATGCAAATCAATCTTGACCCTGAGCCCACGGGAACAGTGCAGCCCGAACTGCCTAGCCAGGTCCTCTCTCGACTGGAAACAAGCATCACAGGATCAATTTCAGGCTTTCAGCCCTCATCATCCAGGATAGTTTGACTCCAGTGGCATAGAGAACACAGGACCCACGTCTGGGCAAACTCATCCCACTCGGGGTGACAAATGCAAAACAATTGAATGACAGAATGCAGAATATTGTCACACATTCACCCAAGTACAGAGATCTGAGCCTAAATCCATCGATTTTTTGTTCACCATGCCATTACAGTTTGGACACAGCCATATGCAAACCAGTCTTGACCCTGCGCCCAATGGGAAGAGTCGCACCTGAAATGCCAGGCCAGGTCCTACCTGGACTGGAAACAAGCATCCTAGGACCGGTTTCGGGCTTTCAGCCCTCATCAGCCAGGATAGCTTGACTCCAGTGGCATGGAGAGCACGGGACCCACGTCTGGGATACCCGTCCCACTCGGGGTGACAATTGCAGAACTTAAAAAGCAATATGTGCTGTCAGGACCAACTAAAAAGCAATATGCAATGTATATAGTTTAAAGATATTTGACAATTATTTACCAATAAAAGCACAGGAATGAAAAACACAACTGGCCAACTTTACTGAAATATGTAAGTGCTTCAAGCAATTGTTTAAACTAAAGTAAAGCCAACAAATCAAGTCCACTCTGTTACATAAAAGATTCAGTTAATTCAGTATTTAAATAAGCACATTACATTGTAGGATTGTAATGCAAAGATCTCAGTCTCTCTTGTCAAATTTCTCTTTTTTGTAAACCAGGTTCTTGTTATTTTGCTTTTTCCATTATAGACAGAAGTACAAGTACCAGAATGCAATGTATAAACTACTCACACCTGAAATGGAAAAATGTGAGATCATTGTGTAAGGTCTAATGAATGATTTCTTTCAGGCATATGGAGCATTTCCTTTATTGTTTCCATACAGTATGATTGTGTTTTCATACTGGTAGCTTCCATAACAGTGTTGTACAGCAGCATTGGCAATTTAAGGTGTGTAAAGTTTCCAAATAAAGTCCTTCCCTTTTGTATAAGAAGGCAGTCAGTAATACCAAAGCAGTGTCTAGGAGTCCGCGGGGAAGGGGACCAAGCACATCAGTTTATTGTGCAGGTGATGATAGTGAGAGGCGGCTGTCAGGGAATTACTGCTGAAAGGGGAGTCATGATATCGTGAGAAGTCCCAATTTAATCAATTTGTAAGACCAGGTAAAATATCCTGACACAGTTAGGGTAAGCTTCCCGCAAAGGTTCCTTGAACTTTGCTCAGGGAAAATTCCTCCTACATGTGCATATAATGCATCTGCTTGGGTCAAAAACAAAGTTTTCCTTTATGTGTCACTCGAAGCATCATACTTGAGGCATGAAAATGTCTTACATTAGCTGCTACAACCAATGAAATGTCATGCATGAGTAGACTTACAACTTAGTAGACCTGTTTGACATAGTTACATTTATTTAAGTTATTTAAGAGTTTTATATAGCGCTGTGAAGACCCGAGGGTATCAGAGCGCTTTACATCAATGCATGTTTATAACAGTTCACTCATATAATTAATACAGCTGAATTGAAACAAAAACATATCAAAGTATAAGCACAAGTTAGGAAGAGAATAACAGTCGAAGGGATAGGACTTGTGCAGTGGATGTTCCCCTAGTTTAAATGTTGGTTGAAGAGGAGATTCTTTAGCTGTCTCTTGTAGGTCAGGAGGGAGGGGTTCATCCTGATATGTACTGGAATGGAATTCCATATTTTAGGGCTGTTGCTCGAAAAGGAGTTTTACTGTTTTTTTTAAGTATGGGCTTATGGAGGAATGAGGATTAGGTTGTTTGAGCTTCTTGGATTTCTCGTCTGACCTGCCTTTTTGAGTTAGAGGTGAAGTAGGCTTGTTTCCCAGTGTGAAGGGTTTTGTGAGTTAGACAAGCAGTTCTGAAGATAGAGTGAGCTCCCATTGGGAGACAATTCAGCTGTTTCAGTGCAGGGGAGATGTGATCATATTTATTGCTTCCTGTGAACATTTTGGCTGCTGCGTTGAGAGAGGATCTCAGGGGTGAAAGGTGGGTGTGTAGCTGGCGGTTGAGGGTAGCATTCTTGTAGTCTAATCTGGACAGCACCAGTGCTAGTGTGGCATTTTTGAGATTATTTGGCAGTATGTAGGGCTTCATTTTTTTCAAAGTTTCAGGCTGTAGCAGGCATTCTTAGCGCTATTGTTTATTTATTCTTTCATGATCAGTTTGGGGTCCACTGTGCTTCATAAATATTTGACTGAATCAGCTAGGGCTAGATTGCAGTTTAGAGCATCTATGGATTTTATTAATTCTTGCATCTTGGGGGGGACTGCTCTGTCTTAGATATGAGAAGGATTTCTGTCTTATCTTGATTGAGTTTTAGGTGGTGGCAAGATAGCCATTGTTATACTTCTTTGAGGGTGGCATTTAGCCGTTGTACATCCTCTAGTGAGGAGATTTAGATGAAGAGCTGGATGTCGTCTACGTATAGATGGAAAGGAATTTTAGCTTGGTTGAAAATGATTGGGAGGGGCTCCATGTAAATATTGAACAGTGTATGTTAGAGGACAGAGGCTTGGGGGACACCAAAGGAAACAGCTGTTGTGTCATAGGTCGGATTGTATATTTTTATTTGTTGAAAGCGGTTTGGTAAAAAAGATGTGATCCAACGTAGGACCACCTTGTCCACGGCAAATCTTTTTTTGGAGGGAATCCAGGAGAAGCTTGCAGCTGACCGTTCTGAAGGCCCACAATATGTCTAGAAGAAAGAGCAGGCAGCATCGGTCTATATCCAGAGATTTGTGAAGCTCATCTACTATGTTTAGAATAGCTTTTTCTGTGCTAAATCTTTTTCTAAACGGTACAACAGGGGGTGGTGATGGATGGAGAATCTGAACCAAACACCCACACCCAGTCAACAGATCTGGGTTTAATCCATCACCGTTCTTTAGCCCACTCTAGCACCCCAGCTCAGACATGGCCATATGCAAATCAGTCTGACCCTGTGCCTCATGGGAACAGTCCAGCCCGAACTGCCAAGCCATGCCTTCCCTGGACCGGAAACAAGCTTCCTAGGACCGGTTTCTGGTATTACAGCCATCTTCAACCAGGCTTGCTTGAATCCAGTGGCAAAGTGAGCAAGGGGCTCACGTCTGAGCATACCCTGCCAACTTATGGCGAACAAAGTGGTACAAAAGGGGGTGGTGATGGATGGAGCATCTGAACCAATCAAACACTCACACCCAGTAAACAGATCTGGGTTTAGTCCATCACCCGTTCTTTAGCCCACTCTGCCACCCCAGTTCAGACAAGGCCATATGCAAATCAGTCTGACCCTGTGGCTCATGGGAACAGTCCAGCCCGGACTGCCAAGCCATGCCATCCCTGGACCCGAAACAAGCTTCCTAGGACCGGTTTCTGGCATTACAGCCGTATTCAGCCAGGCTTGCTTGAATCCAGTGGCAAAGTGAGCAAGGCACTCACGTCTGAGCATACCCTGCCAACTTATGGCAAACAAAGCGGTACAAAATGGGGTGGTGAAGGACGGAGCATCTGAACCAATTAAACACTCACACCCAGTCAACAGATTTGGGTTTAATCCTTCACCGTTCTTTAGCCCACTCTGCCACCCCAGTTCAGACATGGCCATATAGGGACATGTGATTTTTTAATGCAAGCAGGTGCATTGAAAAGGTAAGAGCATCTCTTACACTGAACGTAAATACCTCAACAAGTAAATTACATTTATTACCATGACCATTGGAATTATGAAGCATAAAAAAAAATATGCTTCGAGGTTGACTAATTACACAGCAAGAAAAGGCAAATTAGGCAACATAACATGCACATTTTGTGATAGTATTACTTCATAATTTTGTCATTTTTTTAACACAAGAACGCTTCTGGGGAAAGCATACTATATGTACTAGTTTAACATGCAAATACAGTGAAATGCACCTGTTAGAAATGGGGCTGCCTAGAAGGCAGTGGCTTACACCCTGTCAAATTGGGGATCTTTCTTTTGGTCAGGGTAAAGGGATTACACAGCTAAGATAACCCCTGCTCACCCTCTTGGTTGCTTGGAATGAGCACTCAATCTTATCTCAGAGGCAACGTGTAAAGTATTTGTACAAAACCCACACAGTAGCACAGTGAATACACAAGAAAATGGACACCTAACCAGTTTAGAAAAATTTCAAATATTTATTTAATCAAAAAAAGATAAAAATGACAAAAATCCAACATACACAAGCAAAGCCATGACTTTTTCAAAGAATAAAGCAAAAATGCAGTTCCTTGAAGTCCATATCACCACCCTTGGCTATTGTGGAGTCATGGCCAATAAATCCAATAGTTCAGTCTGACCTCAATAGAGTCAAGGGCCGGCTCTGGCTTCGGGGAAGACCCTCAAACAGAGCCTTGTGGTTGAAGAGGCCTCAAGGACCTTGCGGTGAAGTGCATGGTGAGGCATCGTGTGTGTCGGTGCTGCAAGTCGGGAAGTCCTTAAAGTGACACTCATTGCAGATCAAACTCCTTGAGATCGAGGTCAGGAGCGCAGATGTCAGCAGTGCAGGAGCTGCGGTATTGTCACGAGTGGTGCGTTGTGCACTTCATGATGTGGTTGTCCATGGCTTTGGTGCAGGCAGAGGCTTGCTGTCAGTGTGGCACTGTTGTTGGTCGACATGGTATGCAGTGTCATTGCGGTTGGTGTCTCATGAGCCTCACGAGGCGGTGACCGTGGCTTTGGCGCAGGTAGCAGCATTATGTGAGGATGGAAAGTTGATGGCACTGTTGTCGATCAGGGGCTGCGGTGTTGTTGTGGAGGGTGAGCACAGCTTTGGTGCAGGCATTGGAGTGAGTGATGTTGCAAAGAGTCGTTGTCGTTGAGACCAGGGATGCGCTGTTGTCAAATTTGGTGTCCACGGCCATGATGCAGGCAGCGACATTGATGTCAGTAAAAAGTGGCATCTTTGGTGAGACTTAGGCTGCAGTGTTGTTGAGGAATGTGCTGTGCTCACCCAGTGAGCAGTGACCATGGTGTTGGGAGTCCTTTTCTTGAAGTCACAGACCAGCAAATACCTCCAGTGGCCCATAACAGGGATTGGCATCACTTGGCAGGTTCAAGACTCCTAGCAATGGATCCTTCTTCTTTCCATTGGCCAGAAGACTACTTCCGCAGCTATGTCCTCTCTGCGTAAAGAGTCGACCACTGCTGCCTCCTCCAAACGCCAAAAACGGTACCTACTTCTCCCACCAAACCGCCTCTTCCTATAATTATGGAAGACCTTATGGAAGAGCTCAAACTCATGATACCTTTTGTTATAGACATTAACGCTACCATTCAAAGGTTAGAAGAAAAATTGTCTAATCTAGAGTCTCTGCAGTGGAACAACGGATTAGTCATATTCAAGATGTGATTCCTCAAGTTGCAGACATGTATAAAGTAATCGCTCTCCTCAAAGTGCAGACGGAGGCCTTGGAACACCGCAACAGGGATAACCACCTTCACATTTATGGTATTCCTGAGGGGGCCTTTTTGAAAATTCACATTCCTAAAATTGTTGGTCTAAAATATGGTACAAATCTCAATTTGCAACATGCCGACCGCATTTGCCCACGATCTGGGAGTTCCTCATGCAATTCTTCAGTCAATTGCCCTAGCGGGATAATTGTTCTCTTTTTTTAATACACTGAACTGTTACTGGGCCTCTCGGCGGCTAAACTTTGAAAAACGATGTTGTGGTCTGGTCAAAAAGTCTTCTTCTCCCAGAATGCAGCCCACTTTCTCTTTGCCTGGATACAGTCTGGTACATCTATGCCTCTTCAAGGTCACTCTGAGGATCTACGTCAGTTTATATCTCGTCATGAAGGAGTTGAGATGGACTTTGGTGGACCCTGAGCGTTGTCCATTCCTGTATTGATTTGAATGTTCCCCTTATTCATTAACATGTTCTGAAGACTTTGCCTTCTCTTAGACGTTGTTAACTGTAGTTTGTTGTTTTATTATTGCTTGTTGTATTTGGTTTATTCTTTATAGGTGGTCTAATCCCATCATTCCTTTTGTTTTTTTCTTTTGTTTCCCTCCACAGGTGTTCTTCCTTCACCACAGACTCTTTCCTCTGCTGTTTTTCCCCCTTACCTCCCCGTATCGCTCTCACTGTTTACAGTTGTCTCCATTGTTTGGTCAGTCTCTTCTTTTTTTTAATTAGTATTTTCTCTCCATAAGTTTCCAATGTTAAGGTTGCTGCATTGTTTTATATCTCATATTAGTCTATTTCCCCCATTTTTTCTATGTGATTAGTCCCTCCTCCTATGCTCTCTTATATTTGGCTCATTTTCTTTTCATATTTCTTATCTATCAGTTCCTGTCATTTTCCGATAGTCTTCGCTGGCCCGGCTGTCTGTCCTCCTTTTGATGCTCCCAGCCTCCTCTCATTACTTTTTTCCCTCTGGATGTGTATTCCGTCATCCTTGACTGCAGCCTTCCGGCTTCCTGTCAACCTCACTTTTTTATCTTTCTTTCCCTTTTCCTTTCTTTCTTCACTGTTCCTATCCCTTTCAATTGTTCTCTTTTTTTCCATTCAAATTCTTATTTTCTTTCTTTTTTTTCTTTTCCTGTTTCCGTCCAGGTATTTCCTCTTGCCTTTATTTTTCCCCTGATCTTTTTGTATTCCCTCTTCATATAACTCCTACATACCATCTTTTCTGTATCTTTCTTTACTACTACCTTTTTTCCGCTCAAATTTACAACCTTGTCATTCTTAATCAACATCTCATTGTCAAAACCACTTTCGGATTTGATAGTGTTCATGTTACTGATAATCCTCACAGTACTTATGCTATTGATTATTGTTCTTTTCCCATTGATATGACTAATAATGTCTGAATTATTTCATGGAATGTAAAAGGTTTATGTAATCCAGTTAAGAAACAACGAGTTCTCACGCATCTTTCAAAATTACAATGTAAAATTGCTATGTTACAAAAAACGCACCTTAATAATAAATATATAAATTCCCTTAAAAAGCAATGGGGTGGTGCTGTCTACAGTTCCCCAGTTAGGGATAGGAAAAATGGAGTGGTGATTCTATTTCATAAGTCCCTTTTCCTTACTGTTGAGAGTGAGGTGAAGGACACTAATGGTCATTGGCTCCTTCTTCACACCCTCATAAATGGTTCACGTATTTCTCTCCTCAACAGGGATCGACCCCCAATTCTGGCAATCTATGTCACATAAACTTCATGCAGGCTCTGATTCTAATCTAGTTGTGGGGGGTGATTGTAATCAGAATCTCAATCTACTTATTAACAGGAAATCCTCTTCCAGATATGTCCCTAACAAAATGCAAAAAACGTTTGTAAAGACTATACACTCTAGAGCACGGGTACTCATAGTACGGCCCGCTGAACTTTCAAACATCGTACCCGTGTTTGAAAAAAATAGAAAAATAATAGTGTCTTTAAACACTGCCGGTAGCTGCAGCGCGAGTCTAAGAGACTCTGCTGCTCTGGGGGTGCCGGGTAACCGGTGATAATCAAAGTGGAGATCCAGGGGTGAAGAGGTGAAATACAACACAACCTCATTAACATTAAAAGACCTGTGAAGTGCTCGGGTGCAGCTGTGTGGGTGTGTGTGCCCTGGAAGCCGTCTCAGCCGGGCACACAGAGGCAGGGTGAGATGACAGAGAGAGACAGAGGGAGTAGGAGGGAGAGAAAGGGAAGGAGACAGAGGATGGGAGGGAAATTTAGGGAGACAGAGGGAGAGGAAGGGAGGGAAAAGGAGGGAGGGACATGGAGGGAGAACAGAGGGAGAGGGAGGGAGGGAGACAGAGGGAGGGAGGGAAATGAATGGAGGGAGAGGGAGGGAGGAAAAGGGGGGGAGACAGAGGGAGGGAGGGAAATTGAGGGAAACAGAGGGAGGGAGAGACAGGGAGGAAGGGAGAGGGAGGGAGGAAAATGGAGGGGGAGGGAGGGAGGGAAAGGGAGGGAGGGAGGGAGATAGAAGGAGGGAAATGGAGGGAGACAGAGGGAGAGGGAGGGAGGGAAATGGAGGGAGACAGAGAGAGAGGGAGGAAGGGAAAGGGAGGGAGACAGAGGAAGGGAGGGAAATGGAGGGAGTGAGAGGAAGGGAGGGAAATGGAGGGAGGGGGAGGGAGGGAGGGAAATGGGGGGAGGGAAAGGGAGAGAGGGAGTTGGAGGGAGGGAAATGGAAGGAGACAGAGGGAGAGGGAGGGAAATGGAGGGAGACAGAGGGAGAGGGAGGGAGGGAAATGGAGGGAGACAGAGGGAGAGGGAGAGAGGGATACAGAGGGAGGGAGGGAGGGAAATGGAGGGAGGGAGAGGAAGGGAGGGAAATGGAGGGAGACAAAGGGAGGGTGAGAAAAGGAGGGAGCGAGAGGCAGGGAAATGGTGAGAGATAGAGGGAGAGGGAAGGAGGGAAAGGGAGGGAAAGGGAGGGAGAGGGAGGGAGGGAAATGGAGGGAGACAGAGAGAGAGGGAGGGAGGGAAAGGGAGGGAGACAGAGGGAGAGAGGGAAATAGAGGGCGGGAGGGAGGGAGAGGGAGGGAGGGGAAAGTAGGCAGGGAAAGGGAGGGAGACAGAGAAAGGGAGACAGAGAAAGGGAGAGGGAGGGAGACCAAGGGACAAGGGAGATAGAGGGTGACAGACAGAGGGAGGAGGGAGAAAGCGGGAGGAGAGAGACAGAGGGAGAAGTGAGGCAAGGAGGAGGGAGACAGGGAGGATGGAGACAGAGAGGGAGAGGGAGGGGGAGACACACAGAGGGAGGAGGGAGACAGAGGGGGGGAGAGAGAGGGAGACAGACAGTGGGAGAGGGAGGAAGGGAGAGGGAAACAGACAGAGGGAGGAGGGAGACAGACAGAGGAGAGGGAGGGAGGGTGGGAGGGGGAGACAGACAGAGGGAGGAGGGATACAGAGAGGGTGGAGGGAGACAGAGTGAGGAGGGAGACAGACACAGAGGGAGGAGGGAGAGAGACAGAGGGAGGAGGGAGACAGACAGAGGGAGGATGGAGGGAGGGAGGAAGACAGCGAGGAAGGAGGTGACAGAGGGGGAGGAGGGAGTCAGAGAGGGAGAAGGGAGACAAAGAGAGGGAGGAGGGAGGGAGCAAGACAGAGGGAGGAGGGAGGGAGGAAGACAGAGAGGGAGGAGGGAGACAGAGAGGGAGGAGGGAGATAGAGAGGGGGAGGGAGACAGACAGAGGGAGGAGGGAGACAGACAAAGGGAGGAGGGAGACAGACAGTAGGGAGAAGGGAGACAGAGTGAGGGAGACAGAGAGCGGGAGAGGGAGTCAGAGAGAGGGAGCAATAGGGAAGGAGACAGAGGGAGGGAGGGAGGAGCAAGGAGGGAGACAGAGTGAGGGAGACAGAGTGAGGGAGGCAGAGAAAGGGAGAGGGAGACAGAGAGAGGGAGCAAGAGGGAAGGAGACAGAGGGAGGGAGGGAGACAGAGGGAGCGAGAGGGAAGGAGACAAAGGGAAGGAGAAAGAGGGAAGGAGATAGAAAGACAGAGGGGGAGAGAGGGAGAGAGAGAGAGAGAGAGAGAGAGAGATAGATAGAGAGAGAAAGAGAAAGAGAGAGAGAGATGTGTGTATGCCGGGTCTGGTATCTCAATGGACGAAAGCGTCCGCCACAGGTACCTGTGTTCAACCTCATGGTCACAGTTTTTTGTTGCTCTAGTCCTGCCCCCTCCCCCACTGACCCCGCCCCCACTGTTGCAGCCCTCGGACACAAACCACATTGTAAATTTGGCACCTGAGAGAAAGTTTGTGAGTACCCATGCTCTAGAGGTTTGGTAGACGCATGGAGAATTTTCAATCCTGACTCTTTGGAATTTACTTTCTTTTCCCCGATTCATAACGCTACATCTCAAATTGACTATATTTTTCTAAGCCCACTTTTTCTTCCCAACTTATCGCATGCTGAAATTGGTTCCCTTTTGATTTCTGTTCATGCTCCTGTCCTTATCAATTTAAATCTTCCCTCCCAGTCCTCTAAATCCCGCCGTTGGCAATTCAATAACTATCTTCTCAAGTATCCCTTGTTTATTGGACATTTTAAGGATTTTATTTCAGAATTTTTTCTTCTCAACGTTAGTCCTGATATGCCCTTTCATACCACATGGGATGCTTTTAAGGCGACTACTAGGGGTCTTATTATAGATTCCGTTGTTAATAAGAAGAATAAATATCGTAAAGAATAGGCGTCTATCTTATCGTCCATTAAGAAACTTGAACATGCATACTTTTCATCTAATAATGCTGACACCCTAAAGAATTTGGTTCAGACAAAATAAGCTTTTAATAGGAAATCTACGGAGGACGCTTTTGGATCATTATTGAAAATTAACTCAAAATGTTATGGAGGCCGTAATAGAGCCAGCATAGTGCTAGCAAACTATTTGAAGGTCAAATCTCAAAGGTCCAGAATTGTCAAGATTATTGATGAGTGTGGTATTGATTGTTTCGAAGATGACAAAATAGTACAATGTTTCACAGACTTCTATGAGATTTTATATACCCCTGAATCCTTTCCCTCTAATGCCGCATTGGACTCATATTTCGATTCATTACCCTCTCATTTTTCCCCACTTCCAGATTGTTCTATTTTGGAAGATGACATATCCCTTTCTGAAATCAAATCCACTTCATCTAAGTTACCTATTGATAAGGCTCCTGCCCCTTATGGCCTTACTGCAGAATTGTATTCCTGTTTCTCCCATATTATATAACGAAGAATTATCCCCAAATTGTTGGTCATGTCAACACAACCCTGGCACATTAATGAACTCCTTTTTCCAATAGTCCCAACATTTCCCGTTTTTGGACTCAAGTGTGTAAATCTATCATTTCCATCTGTCCAATTAATTTTCCTTTCGAAATATATTCTATATTTCTTAGAAGTAACTCTGTAATATGGATTGGTTCCCGCAAGGTTGGTGTCCTTGTGGATATGCTAATTGCTATTGCTTATCAGGTAATTACCTCTAATTGTAAAGATGCTTCTAAAGTTTCCTATTCCGCTTGGTGGAATTTTCCCTGTTACCATCACAGACAGGATAGAGCGTCAGTCAGCACATTTCAGCAAATGATTAGTAAAAAAGCCTTGTGGTCTCCACTCACCAATTATTTATCCTCGTCTGCACTTCGTAATAATGACTCTTCTTTTGTTTACCAACCGTCATGACTTTTTCTTTGTTTTTATTTTCTTTGTTTTGCTTTTGTAGCTTTTATTAGTCAAGATTGGGTA